>NC_080095.1:73919576-75273951 GCF_950005125.1 Chionomys nivalis
TTCTAACTCAGATATTTCATGTATTTTTGTCATAATGAAAGATGTCTATCACACATGGAATCTTTAGATAACACATTTATCACAGATACTCAAATCATGACCTCTCTGGGCTGATTCTCCATCAGAGTCTCTTGGAGATTTATTTTATTTTTCTTTTATGCTTTCAATTTATTTGGAGTGACCTATTTCTTCCACTTGGCATAGCTTCTACTCAGTATTCAAATCTTGCAACCTGGGTTCTACAGGGACTCTTTGATGAATCATTCTTCCTGGTCAGCCTGGTTCTGTCAGCCTTGGCACTATCAGCTACACTGTAACGGACTGGATTTTATGTGTCTAGAGGTATACAGAAAACTTCCACAAAGCACAAAATCTGTAGTCTGTACTTCTGCAGGCTGGTGACCCTTCTCTGAGAATGTGGCATGACTAAGTGCTGGTAGAGAGATTGAGATGCTTGGCTTCTAGTCCATCTTAGTGCCCTGTCTCAGTTGACTTCTCTCCAGGGCATAAAGGGTAGCTCTGGCTGACTAGACTATTGGAATAGTGTGTTACTCAAGTTAGATAAAAGCTAGAAATGTGGCCTGTTCAAGAAAGCCTTGTGCTTAAGTACTTTGCTTTCACTATGCTGAAATTCTTAACACACACACACCAAATTTGTGTTTGGGAAGGGAAGTCCAAGGGGAAAATGTAGTATGGAAAGACATACAGTGATGCCATAGTTCCTTGCTGACTCATTCAGACATGATACAGTATTCTATAAAACAGAATTTATGACAGATGAGTAACACTGTCAGCCACTATAAGGCAAAATACTACGTTTATGACCTGAATGAAGTGGTCCTGACCCCACTGACCACAGTTTTCTTTTGAACCACAATGTGTTTCTAATACATGGGAAAGCAATGCTGAAAAATTATCCCATGCACTTACCTTCACTTGTTTGTGTTACCACCTTGCATTAACCAACAATTTATGTGGAAAATATTAAGATGAAAGGGAAGAGAGGAACACAATCAGAAGTTCCCCTTTCTGTTTTTGTTTTTCTTCCACTTAGGCAGAGATACGGTGCTGGTAAATTTCAAGAGGAAACATACAGGCAATGGTGAGTGTCGTGTCAGAAAGTGAAAGTACCAACATCACCAAATAGTCTACCAAAATATTCCTCTCATGGTAAGTTTTATACTATCTGTATTTAACCACAGTAAGAAATATAAAAGTTATTTAATAGAAGAATTGAAAACTCCTAAGTTAGTTTGCTACTGTATGCAGTAGTAGTGATGTACAAGTGCATTTATGTACAAGGTAGGTATGTGGCTACTATCATTTAGGGATTTGCATACAACTTACTATGATTACATTTAAAATGAGTGTTATGGGGATTTCATGGTTTGAGCAAATGGACAAAGGCAGCTAAGAAAAGGAGAAGGATTGGGGCTATTGTTCCTGGTTAACCACTTCTGGATTATCTGAGCAACAGTGTTCGCTGCATGCACCAGCAGAATTCTAGGAACAGACCCCATTGCCAACTTTTACTGTGGCCACCACTGTCGCTATGGCTACAGATACCATAACCATCCCCACTGTCATTAACTAACTGTACCAATGATCTGCTCCCAGGGGCAGACTGGGGAGTACAGAAGGAATGTCCAGGCTGTTGACCGCAAACACGGAGAATGAACTGAAGAGGTAGATTGTAAATATACATAACAGAAGTGTGGCTAGGGAACCTGACCCTGTGTACTGCAGCGAAAGAAAACTCTCCTTTCCTTACCTTTGTTGAGATAAGCTACACAGGATTCTATATCTGTGCAATGGTCTACAGCGCAGTGCTTTTCCAGTGCACAAAGATGTTAAGGTATATAAGTATGGTATGTATTCATTGGTAAATATTTTTGTTTTGTTTGCTCTTGTTGAGAGCTGCCTCTGAGAATGAGAGTCTGGTCTCTCTGTCTCACACTCTACATGTTTATCTCAACTGAGTTTCCCCATCAAAGTGTCCTCCAAGACTCCTTGTCCTATCAAACTAGCCTGATTCTGTAATGGAGAAAGAAGAATAACAAACAGCAAAGGGGACTGAAAACATCATGACTTTGAGAACAGCTAGAATATAAACCAAATCCAACAGAGGTTACTATTGTTAATTTCATGACTTTAAAAAATATCCCTGCAGTGGGCATAAGAATCTGGATGCTCATGCATGGAAGGAAAGCATGGGGATTAGAAGCTGGAAGCTCATGCATGGAGAGGATCTTCTACTCTGCCCGGAAATCTCTCCATCGGAAACTCCCACTAGACTGCTTCAGCAGATTCTCCAGGAATTTCTGCTTGGCATTGTCAGCATCCAGATGAGGACCTTTGCTTTGGCTGCTTGCCCTTTGCTTTTTTGTTGAGAGCCTCACTGGTGAGAAATACTCCATTCCATTTGTGATTCTCAGTTGGGAACTACTGTTGGCTCTCTCCACAGGGCTTCTCCAGTCTTTTCTCTTGGATCATGAAAGCACCCAATTTGATGATATTATCTATTTGTTATATGCGTATTGTTCTTTTCCTTTTGCTCAACTAATTTCAAGGTTGAAATACAGCTATCACAGATCATTCTCTTGATATAATATGAGACTATCTATAATACAAAGTCTGAGCCACAGGAAGTCCCACCTGATCAATTTTAATCCCCTACAACTGCTAACAAAACACTAAGGGGAAAATCAACCATCTATTTCACTAAACAGAAGCAAGAAATGTCATTTTTAGCAAAGACCATCTTCCAAGAGGCCTCCCATAAAGCTTAACAAACAAACCAGATGCATGGGGAAAATAATAATTAAAACTAAGAGATGAATTCAAACAATAGATCAAGAAAACTCATCAAAGAAATACAAATACTATGAGACAACAACCCATTAAGCACATCCGTAACTTCCTAGCATACTAATAACATCAACCAAAGACGCTGAGACAGATGAAACTTCAGAAACATAGTTCAGAGTCCCACTTTTAGGAAGGATCAATAATTTCTAAGCTTATGAATGCAATAAAGACCTAGACAAAAAACACAAAACAAAAGACATAAAATTACTAGAACAGTCAGTAACTTGGAGAAATTAGAGAAAAATTCAACAAAGAAATGGAAACACTGTAAAATAGATTCTTTTATTTTCTTTTATCCTTTTATTGAAATTCTGATATGAAAGAATCAATCTATCAGTATAATAAATAACACAGCATCAGTATGAGACCAAATGGAAGAATAAATTTCATAGATGGAGAACAAAGAAAATATACATTCAAACATCAATAAAGATAAAAGATTATTTCTAAGACCTTACTTAGCTAGTAATATCATCTGATATTTAAGGGTCAAAGAATCACAACCTACTGAGAATAGAAGCCATAAATAAGCTGGTGTTAACCATTTTTATATATAATAAAGTAAATTACAGATGAAAACTAGTCAGAGGAGATAAAGAGGATCAGAACACATTAGTTAAGGAACAATTCATCATGAATTTATAACAATGTAAATGATTGTTCACGAAATCTTGGGCCTTACAATTTATATAGTAACAAAGACTGAAAGATATTGAAAGTCAACATTGATTCCACCACTATAATAGCAGGAGACTTCAACACTGTACTCTCATAGTAATTTCCTAGCTAAAACTCAACGCATTAGAACTAAATAGTACCATAAATCAACTGGTTGTAACAGATATCTAAAGAAAATTCATTCCATAGACTGAGAATACACATTTGTAGAGTACTTCCCACTTTTTCTTCTATCAGGTTCAGTGTGTTCAGACTAATATTGAGGTCTTTAATCCATTTGGACTTGAGTTTTGTGCATGGTGATAGATATGGATCTATTTTCATTCTTCTACACGTTGACAACCAGTTCTGCCAGCACCATTTGTTGAAGATGCTCTCTTTTTTCCATTGAATACTTTTAGCTCCTTTATCAAAAATTAGGTGTTCATAAGTTTGTGGGTTAAAATCAGGGTCTTCTACTCGGTTCCATTGATCGACTTCTCTGTTTTTATGCCAATACCAAGCTGTTTTCAATACTGAGGCTCTGTAATAGAGTTTGAGGTCAGGGATGGTAATGCCTCCAGACGATCCTTTGGACTCTCTGAGCATGGCGGTCAATGAAGACTGATGAGAAGCCAAGGACAATGGCACTAGGTTTCGATCCTAATACATGAACTGGCTTTGTGGGAGCTTAGCCTGTTTGGACGCTCACCTTTCTGGATAGATAGAAGGACCTTGGTCTTCCCGCAGGGCAGGGAATTTGGACTGCTCTTCAGTATCGAGAGGGAGGGGGAATGGAGTGGGGGGAGGAGAAGAGGAGTGGGGATAGGGGAGGGAAGTGGGGGGAGGGGGCAATATTTGGGAGGAGGGGAGGGAAATGGGAAACGGGGAGCAGGTGGAAATTTTAATTAAAAAAGAATAAAAAAAAGAGCATATGTAAAAATCAAAAGTCTAAAAAAAAAAAGAATACACATTTGTCTTAGTGGCACATGGAGCCATCTCTGAAATTGATTTTATTATAGATCACAAAGAAAGCCTTAACAAATACCAACAATACTTAAACAATTTGTTGTAACTTATTAGACCACACCAGAACAAAAGGAAGTGTCAGCAACAACTAAAACTTGAATACTATACAAACATTGGATATTAGCCAAAATATTTTTGAATGAACAGAACAGTAGGTCATTGAAGAAGTTAGGGAGGAAATTGGAAGATGTCCTAGAATCAAATGAAATGAATAGAACAATATATCAGAACCTCTGTGATATTGCAAAGGTTTTCTTACATGAAAGGTTTATAGCTACAAACAACCATATTTTTGAAATTCTGAAATAAATAATCTAATGATGCAACTCAAAACTCAAAAAAAAAAAGATAGAAAAACCTAAACCCAGTAGCTGACACAAAATAATAAAGTTTGGAGCTGAAATTAATGAACCAGGGACCCAAAGATCAAAACACGGCATTAATCAAAGAACTAATTATTTCAAAAATATATAAAATACTAACAATCCCTTTACCAAACTAATAAAAAAAATAAAGCCAGGTGGTGCTGGCACACGCACTCCTTTAACTCCAGCACTTGGAATGCAGAGGCTGGCAGATCTCTGTGAGTTTGAGTCTAGCCTCATCTACTAGAGATAGTTCCAGGACAGTCTCCAAAGCGACACAAAAAAACCCTATCTCACAAAACCAAAAAAACCCCCCAAACCAAAAAAACCCAAACAAACAAAACCGAAAACAAATAAATAAACCCAAAACCCTGGAAATGAAAGAAGAATTTGCACACAGATTTAGAGAAATACAGAGACACTTTAGGAACTTTAAAAACAATATTTAAAATGCTGGAAAGCCTAGAAGAAATGAAGGAATCCCTAAATTCATATGAACTAACCAAATTAAATTTAGAAGACACAAAACAAGCTAAACAGACCCAAAATAAAAATCAAGATTGACCCAGTCTTGTTCAGTTAAGTCTCCACACAAAGATATTTCAGGATTGGGGGCGGGATCTGTGTTATTCCACAATTATGTGTAACTTGTTATGGTAGTGAGAAATGTTTTGGAAAACATAAATAGTGTATATAAATTTGAAAAAGAGCAAGGGGGAACATATGAGTGGCTTTGAGCTGTATAAAATGCTCAAATCATCACATTAAAAGTAAATAAGATATTTTTTTTGTAAATAAGATTTTTAATGTAATGATTTTGCTCCTGTGTGTGGCAATACAATATTGTGATAATGTCTTTTGCATTCTAAGAAACCAGGACTGTTGAAGGACCCACAGACAGAGTTAATATCTTGAGCCCTCTTAATACTTCTATAGTACTGTGTACTCTGCCTGTTTATTGAGAGAACAGTAACCTGCCATTGAGAGAAATGGCTATTATTTGATAAACAGTGATGTTTGGAGAGCTGTTTGTTATCTGTGTTGGTTTGAGTCAGTGACTTACTCTGTGTGAACCCATTAAAGACTTCTGCAAAGCACCCCTCAATCCTTTCCCATTTGATGCTTTCTATGATGTTCAATAGGAAGAGGACAACTCTTTGTTTGAAATAGACGCACTCAGACAAACAGAAACAGATTTGGGGGCAGATTCACAAGACAGCATTTAGGCCAGACACAGGTTCAGACTCACACAACGGACAGACAGGGAAGATGGAAAACATGAGGACAGTTAAATCAGAGAATTTAAATCCAGGATCCTTCCCGGTCAGATGATACCAAGTACATTATTGATTTCTGTCCTTAATGTGGCACCAATGGATTATTATCAACTCCAAGTAAATTATTAATGCTTGTAAACTGATAGTTCTGTGCCGCTAATAACTACCTTATTTTTCAAATTCTCTTCTGATATTCCCTTTCTGTCCTCGATCCACTATTCCATGCCTGTGCTATTGGAGAGGCATATTCAACATCTCAGCCTTCTATTGATCAGTAACATTTAACAATGAAAACCTAATGAATCAGAAAGGATTTAAATTGGTCATAACCATCTTTTCATTTTTTACTAATTACTTTGTGGTTTTTCCATACATTTTGTTAGTTTAAAGGATCCTCAAAAGGAAAAGAAGAAAGATTTTTAATTCCCACTGGCCCTTTCAAGTTATTCCTGCCAATTCCATAAGCAAAAGCAAAAAAATGGGGAGAAGCATGTCTCCTGCAGCTCTGAGGACCCCTTAGTGCTAAGTTAGCTTTGAAGGTGGTCTGTCTCTCCTTTAGCCATCCTTTACATCTATGGCTCCCTTTTCTATAGTGATGTTTCCCATAGCATGTGTGTCTTTACATTTTCCTTGGCCAATATTTTCATACTGTTGATTAGCGACAGAAAGAACAGCAACCCTCCAGTGAGTTCTCTCCTTCACTGTGTTTTCCTACTTACATTCCCCCTCCTCTTGTTCTACACACACACACACACACACACACACACACACACACACACACACGTCACTGATATAGGCCTGTCATCTTCAAATCACACACTTCCTGTGTTCACTTGCACGGAATTGAGCAGACACTGAATCTTGGAATCTGCTTTTCTCTCAAATGTGAAAGATTCAGAAATCAAATTGATGGTTCTACTGTTTGATTATTCTAGGCTTAAACATTAGCATGTTTTAAGGGATATAAAACACATTGTTTTTCATATTAAGAAATCTTCTATTTGCTTTCTATAAATACAATGAAAGATTAGAGTTGTACTTTCAGATGACCAATGATATACCAACAGTCCTTCTTGAGGATAAACACAGGGTCCAATAACACACCACAAAAGAGAGACATAAATATCATTGGAGAGGATAGAAGTCAATTATGTGACATGAGATTTATGAGATAAAAAAAGGTTTCTATGAGGGAACTTTCCTGAAAAGAGACAGCGGATGAGATTGAATTTCTGATCAGTGTGTGTAAGTTGGTTGAGACTGGCGGTAGCAGATGGGGAAAAGAAGAACAGAAAAGTTGCTTGTGGACTTTCCTGTTTGTTTTGTCCTTTTCAGATTTATTTGCTTTTATTTTATATATTTTAATTATTATTATTGCTATTATATTATTTAGGTGTTTGTTTGTATTCTAATAAGAGAGAGAAAGAAAGGGTGTGAATTTGGGTCAGTGGGGGGAAGTGGATAGGTTCTGGAAGGAGTTGCAGGAAGAGAAACTAAAATCAGAATACATTATATAAAAAAACCTATTTTAAATAGAAACAAACAGAATAATAAGCAGGTATGCACACCTGCTTGGGCTTTAAGAGATGTCAGATATAGTCAAGTTGACAACCAAAATTAGTGGTTACAAAAGGATAACACAGGCACGTCAAAAAGTGTAATAAAGCACATAATAAGCTTAGAGACAACAATCTATTTCCTCTAAAATCAGGAATGGGACACGACTTGCCACTCTGCCCACTCTTGTTCAATATATGTGAAGTTTAGCTAGAGTAATAAAGCAAATAATAGTAATGGGAAAAGTAAAATTTTGTTTGCAAATGATAAGCAAATTTTTATACGTATAATTCAAGGTGTCAAATTATAAAAGTCAACTTTGTTAGTATATGTTTGCAGCAAGTTAATATGGAATAAAATTTGAAATTATTTCCATTTATAATAGTGCCAACAATGTAAACATCTAAGGGGAAATTGTAGGGAATTTCTGTGATAAAATGATAAGATTTAAGTGAATACAAGGACAAAACTTTTTTATTGAAAGGTTCAAATTTAAAAAAAATTAAATTTATAGGATCACACATTATATGCTTAATGTCTTTTATTTATGGCTAAAAACCGATTATGAGTGAGTACATCCCATGTTCCTCTTTTTGGGTTTGGGATACCTCACTCAGGATAGTGTTTTCTATTTCCATCCATTTGCACGCAAAATTCGAGAAGTCATTGTTTTTTACTGCTGAGTAGTACTCTAATATGTATATATTCCACACTTTCTTCATCCATTCCTCCATTGAAGGGCATCTAGGTTGTTTCCAGGTTTTGGCTATTACAAACAATGCTGCTATGAACATAGTTGAACAGATACTTTTGTCATTTGATGTGGCATCTCTTGGGTATATTCCCAATAGTGGTATTACTGGATCTTGGGGTAGGTTGATCCCAAATTTCCTGAGAAATCGCCACACTGATTTCCAAAGTGGTTGCACAAGTTTGCATTCCCACCAGCAATGAATGAGTGTGCCTCTTTCTCCACAACCTCGCCAGCAAAGGCTATCATTGGTGTTTTTGATTTTAGCCATTCTGACAGGTGTAAGATGGCGATGGATCGAGGTAGAGACAGAGTCTCAATTTGGAGCAACGGTCTGAGCTCTTATGGTCCAAATGAGGAGCAGAAGGAGGGAGAACATGAGCAAAAATTCAGGACCACGAGGGATGCACCCACCCACTGTGACAGTGGAACTGATTTATTGGGAGCCCACCAAGGCCAGCTGGTCTGGGACTGAATAAGCATGGGTTGATTCCGTACTCTCTGAGCATGGCGGTCAATGAAGGCTGATGAGAAGCCAAGGACAATGGCACTAGGTTTCGATCCTAATACATGAACTGGCTTTGTGGGAGCTTAGCCTGTTTGGACGCTCACCTTTCTGGATAGATAGAAGGACCTTGGTCTTCCCGCAGGGCAGGGAATTTGGACTGCTCTTCAGTATCGAGAGGGAGGGGGAATGGAGTGGGGGGAGGAGAAGAGGAGTGGGGATAGGGGGAGGGAAGTGGGGGGAGGGGGCAATATTTGGGAGGAGGGGAGGGAAATGGGAAATGGGGAGCAGGTGGAAATTTTAATTAAAAAAGAATAAAAAAAATAAAAAAAAAATAAATTTATTGTTATTATTATTGTAGTAAGGTTTGTAGAAAGCATGGAGGTGCACTGCTAGGATTTTCTTTTTGGGAGAAAAGCAACTCCTCAAGCTTCCCTGGGTACATTTACTGCTCAGCCTGCAACCTTCAGCTCTTATAAACTTGGGATTTTAATAACATGGTAAAGATGTCAGGATACCATGCAGTCTTTTTCCCTAGGTCATCTAGAAGACCCATGAGTGCAATGGTCTATACTGACTACAAGGGTGTTACTGAATAGTGGGTCAGTGGTGCTGGAAGGGCTTAGAAGTTTCATGGAAGAGAGCATATGAAAATACTGTTATATAACACTAGAATCAGAGAACTTAACTACATGCTTAACCAGTTGTCCCAACTACATCTGCTGTATCAATCATGACATTTGTTGCTTGAAAAAATTTAAGTTAGTACATGTCTATGATTTGGCCTCCATTCCAAACAGGAAAGAGAAAGATACATAGTTTATGTGAAGAACATAACAGACAAAAATTTGCACTTATCACTTTGTCCTAGTAGTTCCCTTAAGATTTTTAGAAAGAAGTCAACATCAATTGTATGATGACAGATGCTTAAAAGAAATCCCACACTAGCTCAGAATTGAGTATAATAGAGATCACAGTCCTCTGCTCAAACAGGGAACAGCAACCAAATCCTGCAACCAGAAAAGAGGCTGAACCCATGCTTTACATCGGCATTTATAGTATAAGAGGCCACGCAGATGTTGGGAAGATATCTTAGAGGCTACTGGCTGTAGGAATTCCTGCAGCACCTCCCCCTTTTGTTTAAATAAGAAAGTTCTAAGCCTAATACAAAATTTTATACAATAAGAACAAATATCAGGTATAATAATTAGAATTACAACCAGCATATACAATATCAAGCAAGAAACGTGATAAATATTTCAATAATTATTTTTTCCTAAGGAGTTTAATTATTATATTATAAATAACTTGGCCAAGTCATGAGAGGAAAATAACTACAGCTATCTAGTCTTCAACCCCATCAAAGACCTGAGAAGGGAAATAATATTACTTGAGTAGGCAGGAAGAGCAATCAAGCATGTTCCAAAATGTTCAACAAATGACAGAAACAATTGGTTACCTGGGCAATCACACACATTCTGCAATGTTGAAGCAACCAACTTTGGCTAAGGCCTATAGTAACTGACAGACCATTTTCAGAGGAAGGAAACTTTTCGAAATTGTCTTATCCTGTCTTGGCAATATTTGACAGCCTTTTTTTCTTGTATCCTGCTTGTCCTGTCTGGACACCATGCATTTTGTCAGTGGTCAATGCATGGGAAGTTTCTTGCCCAAAAGCCAATTTTGCCAAGAGGAAAACAAGCTCTAAGGGGAGTGTCTTGGGTGCTCAACATTCTATTGGGAATAGATTGGTGTTCCCAGGAGCAATAGTGTCTCATGTCAAACAGAACCCTAAGTTATTTAAATGCCATATTCTATAGCTCTTTGAAGTGATTGGAGATTATCTATTCATGCAGAATACAATCTCTATGTATCTAAAAAACCTGATTAGTTTAACTATAAGTATGACAAACATGAATGACTATTGACCTATAATTCTTAATATCTATATAGCTTAAAGACTAAGACTTTATATTAAAATATTAAACAATCTTTAAACAACTGTGTAACAAATGAGGACAATGATCTTAAAATGTAAACAATATATAAGTATTTTGATCAGAGGTAGAAATGTTTATATTGAAACATGATAAATATATCCTAAAATTGTATCAATATACAAAATGTCTTAAGCAGAAGTAGAAGCATGCATGCATACAATATGACAAAATAACTTTGCCTAGGCAGATATTGCAGATGAAAATAGGAACATATTCAATATAATTTAAGTTTGTATCAATATACAAGATTCTATACCAATGTAAATTGCCTATAAGTAATAGCTCACAAGTATTCACTCTATTACTCACTATTATTAGTAGTAGTAAGCTCACACTAATCTATTATCCCATCCAAGGCACACACAAAATGTAGTAAGAAGATTAAAAAAAACCTAAAACTAATCTTTTCAAACATACTATAAGTAAATGGCAAAATATAGTTTATTTGAAGAAAGTAAAGCATTATGTGCAGCTTATATATAGAAATCCTATAGTAATATCAAGATAAACACCCAAAAATTGTATAAAATGCTCTGCTCATCGACGAGGATCCATGAATGGCCACAACCACCAAACCCACTGGACAACATGCTCATTCATCATTGTCAGTCTTCACGAACATTCTCTTGTGAGCTATTGTCAGAGACTGCCACAGACTTCCTGGGTACCTGCCAGTGCTCACCACTAATAGAGATGTCACTCATTCACCCTGTACCTGGATGCTAGAAGACTTCACGTGTGCATGATATCAGGATCCTGGTTGTTTTTCGAAGACCAATGAAAACATGCAGGAAGCTTCACTCTTCTCGACACCAGACTGGGGACAGCTACTTGTTTGACACCTGCAAAGTAAAATAATTTTCATCCATGCTGCGGAAGAGGTAAATAGATTACAAAATGGTTTAAGTTCAGGTGGGCTGCAGGTAAACGGGCTCTTTTCCTAATTACGGTGATATTTATACAGTTTTAGACATCTATTATGATTCATTGATTTATACCCCTCACTGTACAATACATTTGAAGAAAATCTTAATTTCCAATATATTTAGCATAAAGGCCTAATTTGCTTACTAGTCTGAAAAGCTTTCTCAATTCAGCCCTACATCTGACAAGCCTTGTTTCAGTTCCTGGCACTTCCACATTAAAACACAGGTGCAAACATTTTCCTTGAGTTTCATGCTGTTTCTGCTTCCGTGTGTTTGTACTTTCTCCTCCTGTGGTCTGGTCCCTCTGTCTTTCCTTCTCTATTAGAATAACTTTTTCTCATTAATTAAGGGTCACCTCATGCAGGATCTTCTCCAGGAGGTCTTCCCTGGCAGCCATGAGTGCCCTTGTGTTTCCATGGAGCCTTGCTCTCATCTCTCATGTAATTCTCTGCTGTCACTGCTGCCTGGCATCTCAATTCTGTGACATTGTAATCACCTTTCCATTTTTAGTGTCTAGCACAGAGTTCACACTCAGGTGCTCAATCAATATTTGTTGAATAAATTACAATATGTAAAGATTAAGCCTTTGGGAATTTACATTGTTTGGAAGCTCAAGGAAATGAGAAAATGTTAGAAACCTGTGGCAGGAGAGGTTGGTTGTGAACGTTATGGAATGCGTGTAGTTTACATCATAGATTCTGCATAGTCCTCCCATTTTCTTCCTTTATCATGCTATAAACCTACTCTACTAAATACCTGAAACAGATGCGACTTGATTGCAGTCTTATGGTAGAGGCTGTTTTCTCCAGTTCACTCTTAAGTAGTCTCCCTCCCCTTGGAGCCATGCTTCCTACCATGCTCTTCCATGCCCCACTTCTGCAGCCTCTTCCTCCCCAGGGTGACTCTGTCTTCTCAGGTTTCCTGTCTGACACACACACACACAAACACACACACACACAGAGGGGAGAGAGAGAGAGCATTTTTGTTGTTTGAAAGCTCATGGTTTATTACAAATAGTTATGCTTAATAAAAATGATGGTGGAACTTCTCACCTGGTATTTGGAAAGAGCATCAGCTCCTTAGCTTCATAAAGCATACTGCTGACTTGTAGGAACTTGAGAGCTGTATAAAAGTGTAGTAGCGTTGTCTTTTCGTTAAACCTTTTCCCCCTGCTATTGTTGCTACTGCCCAGTCTGTCAAGCTCTAGCTTCCTCACTTTATTTTAGAAAAGATGATAAATAGGTGGAGAAAGAAAAGGTGTTAATGTCTATTTTCCTTGTACTTCATGACCCTAAACTGAAATGGTCTTCCTTTCCTTTCGCACATTTGTGATTCCCCACTTAGGCCCAAATGTTCACCAGCCTCTAAGTTACCTCTTTTCACACTTCCCTATACTTCTATCTTTCCTATTCCTTCCCCAGCTTCTTCCCCATTGACAGGTTCCTAAAGATTCAGATGTCTACCACTAGCTGGTGTGTAACTAATTTTAAATGGTGTTTCCTGAAGGATGGAAAGAAGGAGCAGTGATTATAGTTGTTAAGAATAATAAAGCTACTGATTGTTGATGATTATGACAATAATAAGTGCTGGGACTATTTATATTCTTGAAGAATGTTGTGAATTCTGTAGTCTACTACATTATAAAGTGCTCATCTGATGGAACTCTGATTAACAGAAATTATCTCTAACATTTTTGTTATCACCGGGATAAAGCAATATTTGAAGCAAACATCGATGTTTGCTTGCTTTCTTTTTATTGTAATCTATAGAAATTGATTCCAGAATATGATCATGTTGCAATCATATCAGTTTTCCCTTTGAAAATTGTTTTCGGTGCAAAGCTTAGACCTCTCCTTTTTAGAGGTTGTTTGAAAGTTTTTGAAAGGGTCTCTCTTTTCTGCCTGTAAATGCATGTAGAACCTGGTGATTATTTTATTTTTGTTTCTGTTTTTGGTTTGGTTTGTAGAGTATTTGCTGCAGAAGCACTTGTCAGTCCACTTGTCCCGTTTGTGACAGAACACAGGTCACTACAGCTGCCATTTCTGTAGCAAACTTGAATGATGCTCTTGCATCAGTTAAATATAGGCTGCCCCCCGACTACTGAAAACAACCTAAATTTTAAAGCAACACAACCAAAGAGCATCAATTACAATGCACATTTCGCAGGATATTTAAAATGTTTAAATTTGTGTCATGGAAGAATTCTGTTTTATTGAAACAACAGTTGAGTCTACCTCAGAAGTATGGAGGTAAAGAACGGCCTCCCAGTGCTCAGGCATGTGTGAGGTCTGATTGCAGGAGTAAGGCATTCTGTAAGCAAAAGTGAACATACACCATATAAATAAAAGCAGCTTTCTTGCCAGCTTTATTTTGGAAGTGGAAAAACACTTCACGCACAGGTTCAGGATGAAAAGGAAATAGGCTTTCCTTGAACCACCTGAGGATGAAACTAGCAATCTATTTAAAGGATAAATACATCTCAATGTATTTATTGAGAAAAACACGTCCATGGCTAGGTCAGCTGAAAAGGTTTTAGGAGGCAATGGGATTGTGTGGGTTAAGCCATAGTAAATAGAGTCGGCTGTTTGGCTGTGAGGGCACGACGAGGAGAGCTCTTCCAGGACAAAGAGAAAGAAAAGCAGCCAGAGACTCAACGGGCTCATCAGTAACCTCTGAGAAATAAATCCATTAGTGTCAGGGAAGCACATGGAAGTGACAATTTAATGCCAGAGGTTACCGACACACTTGTTAGGTCTCCATCAAGTGTGCATATTTAAAAGCAAGGTATTCCTAGGTGGAGGTTAAATTTTATGATACATTACCAAGTTTGCATTTAATTAAAATAACATGTATATGCTTATTTATAACAACCATTTAATTTAAAAGTAAAAGGCTTCCCATCACTCTAGTTAAAACGCCCATCATCAAGAATTCTGAAAAATGTAAGAGAAGATATGAAGAAAAGAACTTTTATTTACAGTTGATGGGGGTGTGAATTCACACAGCCTTTGTGAGAATCAGTGTGAAGGGTTCCCACATAGTTAAAACTAAAACTACCTTGTGATCCAGGTACTCCACTCCCAGTTATATACCTAGAGAACTCTGCACCCAAACATAGAGAAATATGTGTATATTCATAATAGCAAGGAAATAGAACCAAGGTGGGCACCCATCAAAAACGAATGGTTAATGAAAATATGTTACATATACAAAATAAAATATGATTAAGCTTTAAGGTAAAAATAAATCATGAATTTTTCAGGAAAATGGATGGTCCTAAAAGTATGAAATTAAAAGCTATCTCACTCACACAAAAAATATCTGCATGTTCTCCCTTTTATGTAGATCCTAGCTCTCATGATTACATTCATATATGTAAAGATCTGTAAGTATGAAAATAGTATGACATTTTAAAAGGAGACCAAGAAGGCATTAGTATTAGGTGATGAGGAAAGATGGAATTCAGGAATCGTGACAGATATAAAGCTAATTGCCTTTCTAGTTCCAGCTCTGTAATTTCCCTCCTTCCTTCCTTCCTTCCTTCCTTCCTTCCTTCCTTCCTTCCTTCCTTCCTTCCTTCCTTCCCCTTCCTCCCTTCCTCCCTTCCTCCCTCCATCCCTTCCATCCTTTCTTTTTTCTAGTGCATAGGTGCATAAAAACGTAATTGACATTGAAAGTTTAAAACCTCAGGTGATGATGATGGACTGTAACCCATAAGCCAGCCAAACCCATTCCTCTTCATGTTCCTCTTCATGACATTTGATCACAGCTACCGGAAAACACACCAAAACAGCATCCAGCACAAGCTGAGACTGTGCGATCTACTGGAAAAGACAAAGAGACCTTAACTAGGTAATTATATATTAAAATATATCAAGATGTGACATCAATGATTGAAAGATGGGTGAATGTTTCAGTTAAGATAGATAAGTAAAGGGAGGGAGTGCCGTAAGCAAAGAAAGAGGTGGTTTGCTAGCTACAGGAAAGGACTAGCCTCCAAGGTGGCTCCTAAGGATGCCCTCACAGGAGAAATTAATGAGTCCTTCCTTGTCTTTGTCTTAACTACAGTCCCATGTTCCAGGATTTATGTTACCAAGCACAGAGACCCTGATGTTTCTGCTTTTGGATGCCCATGATTTGCACAGCTAAGATACACTGAGCCCCTATCATATGCCAACTGCTTCCCTCATTCCCAGGGAGATACATATCAGTGAGGAAGAAAAATGGGCACTGAATCCATCTTCAGTGTTTCTTTTTACTGTGGAAACAATAAAAGCAATGTGGGAAAATGAGTGGATTGGATATGTCTCTAAAGAAATGACATTCGGTTTGAATCTTCCAGGTACTGTAAAAGACAAATGTAGGGTTTCAACTGTGGAAGAAACTGGTTATGGTCAGAGTTGAGGGATGACCCACGGATTAAGCAAAGTCGTAAAGACTGAAGTGAGGGTAGCAGTAAGATCATAGGGTTGGTCTTAGACCATTTGAAAATTCATGTTTACTTTGAAGTTTAATGTAAAGAACATTCTTTGCTGCTATTGGGGAAGTTGAGTCTTTTTGGCGCATTCTGGGGTTTTTGTCTTTAAAGCCGGGTCTGAGAAAAGCAGGGAATCTCTAGGTTTTAGAGGTTTGCATGAGCCCAGGTGAAAACTTAAGTGTCCTTGAGTGAGCCACCTTCACTGGAGGAGGGAGAAGCTAATTATCTGTGAAATTCAGTGCTAACACTGACAGTTAAGACCAATGAACAGTCCCTCTTTCCCCACTGAGTTTTAATGATGAAACAAGATGAACCCAGTGTTTGTTGCTCAGGCTAAATTCTTTCTTTTGAACTGCAAGCGACATTCTGAGAAATGCCACAGTATGACATTAAATTCAATAAAGATGATGTTTCTTAGATATTGCAGAATAGTCATTTCTTTAGGGAAAATGTCTTTAGTTAGGATAGGGACAGAGGGAAACCCGAGCATCTCAAGCTCTTCATCTACTCATTAGCAAGGACCATTGCTTGGGGTTTCCTTGTATTCTCTCCGTTCCAGCACTGCATCTCAGTTATCATCACGCTCCTCAGTTTAACAGTGTGGTTTTGCCCTGTGATAAATGCACCCAGCTTTTTAAAAAGCATACTTTCCCATATTCAATTTCACACATGATGAAGCACTAGATTCTCTCATCTGAAGAATAATCAAAGACAATGATGTTTTGGGGAGATTGCTTTAAAATGAATCCCCATGTATGTTAGGCACTTTCATTGCTATGACAAACTAACTGATAAAATCAACTTAAAAGAGGATAGATTTATTTTTGCTCACAGGGACAGTTTTCAGTATGTGGCCAGCTGACTTCATTTCAACAGCCTTATGTAGTAAGGCAGAGCATCAGGACAGTGGCAGCCAGAACACAGGACAGAGCTCACCTGATGGCATCTGGAAAGCAGACTGAGATAACTAGAAATAAAAAGAGGAGACAAACCTGGGGAAAGGTATAACCTTTAAAGACACGTTCTCCAAAATGCACTTCATTTAATCAGGCCCCGCCTTCTGCAGCTTCCATCACCTTCCAATAGTCTGTTGGAATCCACCAGTGGATAGTTCATAGGTTGTGTCACGCTCATCATTTTCCGAAGCCCCACCCCTAAACAGTGCATTGAGAATCAATCCTTTAACTCATGATCCTTTTAAGGGGATAATTTCTATCTAAAATGACATCGTGAATTTCTGAATATATGGTCCTCTTGCTGTGTTTTACATGCACGATTCTATGTTTTTTAGAGCAAAGATTAAAAGAACAACAAATTCACCTATAACAGACCAAGAAACAATTCAAAAGTGAGAACTGGATCAATGCATCATGTGGTCAAGCATAGATATAAGGAAGAATTTTAGGTACCCTGGTAAAAGCAAGAAAGGCCTTGGTGAGACTACTTATGGACTTAAAGAATTACAACTTAAATATTATCCAAATGGATGATTTATAAGGCCTTTCTTTGTTAAATAATATAATAAGACAAAGGAAAAACTAATACATTGAAGTTGGACAAGACAAACAAATAGAAGGAAAGGAGCCCAAGAGAAAGCATAGGAGTTAGAAATCCACTTACTCACACACTCAGGAATTCTGTAAAAACACTAAGTTGGGGGCCATAATATATCCAGGGCCTGATGCAGACCCATATAGGCCCTGTCCTGTGCACACTGTCTTAGTCTTTGATTATGTTGGTTTAGAGGTCCTTGTTCTCCTGTTGTTCTTCATCTCCTTTGGCGTTTATGCTCTCTCTATAGTTGCTGAAAGAGGTTGCAGAAAATTCAGAGTACTTAGAAGTAGTGAAAGAAGGGCCAGAGTTCGGTATTTGGCACACACTTGCAATCCCAGCACTTGGGAGGCTGAAGCAGAACAGTTATGTGTTGGAGGCCAATCAAAGCTACACATGTAATTACTGTCTCTAACAACTGAAACAACAACAACAAAAATAGAGAAATGGGGGCACACAGATTTTCTCTGAAGCCATAGCACCTCTTGGGGGTTCTAAAAGATCATTGTTCTTACATAAGAA
Source organism: Chionomys nivalis (assembly GCF_950005125.1). Classification (NCBI taxonomy): domain Eukaryota; kingdom Metazoa; phylum Chordata; class Mammalia; order Rodentia; family Cricetidae; genus Chionomys; species Chionomys nivalis. Next base: position 73,938,062 of record NC_080095.1, read on the forward strand.
AAGTATGACAGGGACAAATAACCAGTTAGTTATCTATCCATAAGAATCTAAAGCATGGTATCATTTAGCATATGTACACCATTTCTGTTATTTCAACTAAAGAAATAAAAATTACTCTAAAAACAAAAATTTGTACATTGTCAGTCAATAAAATCTTGCTACATTTCTTTTGGGGAAATATATAACACCCTTTAATGCAGGCTTCTTCTCCCAAGCTCTACTTTCCTTAACTCCATGTATTCTCTGCTCAAGTAAGAAGCATAAATAATCAATGATAGTAAAATAGAAGTGAAGTCATCATATACTTATCAGAGTAATGTTGATGGAACTCTAGGTGCTCTCCAAGGGTATTTCTATGTTCTGGAAAAAGCTGATATTTCAGAGTTCTACATGGTCTGGAGAGATCTCACTTAAATGTCTTCATGAGAGTTGATTGGCATGGGTTGAAGCATAAATCAAGAGTTAGTAACTCTTGATTGTAGTAACTAACAGTATTTAAAATAAGTGCCTGTTTAAAGACACATACACTCATTTAATATAAACAGTATTAGGGTTAGGTACTCAGTAATTCTACTTTACAGATGATAGAACTGAGGATTTCTAGATTAAATATATTATTTTTATTCATATAGGAACTAAATGAAATATAGTCCATCTGACAGCTAGACTGGAAACCGACAGGAAGATCTTCTGAGACTCTAAAAATATGATACATACTTTCTCCTCATGGACTCAATGAAGAAGCATTTCCCAACAATAAAAGGCTACCTTTTTGAGAATATGGTTTTATGCATGAGTGCCTGGAAACATACCTAGCTAGTAATAAGAGGTAGAAAAGTGGGAACGTGGCGATTTTAAAACGTACTCTACCAAATAACTTTAGCTAGGAGGTGTAGGTTTTTAATAACACAATTCAAGGATGATTCATTATCAGAGACGGGGAAGCCCTTGATAAGAGAGCATTTGCATGCTTGTTGATATCAGATATGAATCAAATATTCTAAAATTTAAAAAGTGCTTTAGGATAAATGACTATAAATTTAAGAGTAGCAGTCAAATTTACTACTGTGCGCATTGCCAAACACCAGTTATATAATGAGACCATAGATTAAAAATATTTGCAAGCTGTAGCTACAGTAACACTTGCTTTTCCTGGAGCTTCCAGATCACATCCTCCAAGGCTCTAAAGCACAGAGGTAAAAGCTTGGGCATCTAACATCATCCTAGGGAGGTCCAAAGCAAGCACACTGATGCAGGAGGTGGAGAACCGTCATGGAAATGAGGTTGAGTAGTATGTTCAGTGGCGCTGAATGATCTGAGATGATGGAGATGAATAATGTGTCTCACACAAAAGCTTATCACAACTGTTCTCTCAGTAAAAATCTATTTCAGAATTGTGTAATAGTTAGCAAACTGACCTTCTTAGCTGTGCAAGTGTTACTTTCCACTAAAAATTCCACAGCTAAAAGAATACCCTCATTTATATCCTAGTCACAGTGAGAAACTGGAGGAGAAAACAGAGAGGAGAAAGGATGCCACTCAAACTACTCCTCTCTGTTCATCTAAAGGTTTGCAGTTTAGACAGTGGAATTTAAGTTTTATATGATTTTAAGGCTGAGTTTCTCATAGGATTTGACTTAAATGTTCTGCTTTTTGTTTTACATATACACAGATTTTACTGAAAAGACTATTTTTTTCTTTCTCTTCTATAGTTTGGAAAACTTGAGAAATAATTGCATTAGTTCTTTATTAAATATTTTAATGGAAGTTATCATTTCTGAATTTTTGCTTGGAAATTTTGATTTCTGATTAAATTTATTCATTTCTCTCTATTTCATTCTACTTTTCTGTTCTTTTCAGTGAGTTTCTTTTTCTTATCTCATTTTTAAGATTCCGAATTCATACATATGATTTAAACTCCATTTTTTGTTCTTCTTTATTATTTTCCTTCCATTCCTGAGACTTGGAATTTTTAGTAGAATGCTTTCTCTTTTGAACACTCTTAACTCTGCCTTTTCAAGTTTTCTTTTGAGCATGTCTATGAAATATTTCATTTCAGCTATTTTACTTTCTAAATCCCGTTTTTATTTGCTTTCTTTATTTCTATATTTTTCTTTATTGATAAGATATAATGCATATTACTTATTTCTATGTTTTCTTTTAGTTATTTGCATGTAATTTCATTTGGCCTTGAACAAAAGATATATAAATTTTATTCTTTGTCAAATATATTGTATTTGTATGTAATAGTTAATTTAAAAGTTGCAAGCATAACACAGCCTTTTTTGTTTTGTGTATACATCTCAATTTCTCTTGAAAATTGGCCATTTTGAATATTTCAATGTGATGACTTGAAAATAAAGATTTCTTATTTTATTAGTTGTTTTATGCTACTTGGTGGTTTCTGAGTCGTTTTTTGCATTCTGTGCTGTCTGTCCTGTGTGAGCAGAACTCAGTCTCACATTGCTTAGCTATACAACTCTGACCAGAGCTTCCTTTGCATCCTGAAGGCAACCAACAAGCCCAGATCTCCTTGGTTTTGCAGCTTGATACTATGCTCTGGGCTACATAATTTCAATTCTCAGTCAGTATTACAGTTGTATATTATGCCCCTTTTGGTTGTACAGAGCTTCTAATCCATGTAGACATTAGCATCTAGGACCTTTCCAGAGTGCTTTTCTACCCACATCTGGACATATATGTGGCCTCACAAGAACGTTCAGGAACTTTTCAGACCTTGGATCCTCACTCCTTTCATTGCAAACTTTTTTGGTTGTTTCTTAACTTGTTACTTCTTGTTCTTTTCGGATGAACTCAGCCTTTGCAGAGTTCTGAGTTGGAAAAAATAAATATGAGCAAGCTCTCTCAACAGAGAGAGCTGCTAGGTTTTTAAAGAAAAATAAAATAGAAACAGGACTTGTGAGATGACTTTGTGGTTAAAAGTATGCAATGCTCTTCCAGAAAACCTGAGTTTGTTCCTCAGTACTCATGACAACCTGTAAGTTCAACTCCATGAAATCTGGCACGTCTGGCCTCTGTGGGTTTCTGCACTCCTGTACAAATGCCCTACATGGCAGTGTGTGTGTGTGTGTGTGTGTGTACTCATAAGACATGGACTCATAAATAATAATAATAAATATAAAAAGAAACGAAAACCTCCCATACTTTTAAACCCTACTTGTTCTCTCTGTTCTCCTTTTTGTAGCACTAGGAACTTATGTAAGCAATATAGACAACTGCCTACACGGATCACACTGACTGAAGGTGGATGGATGTGGTCAGGACATGCTAATCTCATACTGATATTCATGTATGTACATGTAAAATAGGATAAACTAGAAATGACCAATTATTGGATAGCATTCATTGATCTACTTGAAAGTACTGCTTGTACTGCCTATTTATCCAGCATGATTTCACTTGCTGCCTGAAATAAATGACCAAGGGAAATAGCTGAAACAATAGGTCACTACCCTTAGGAACATGAACACAAAGCTTACACTTGTCACTCTAACATATGCCTTTGAGAATTCAAAACTCCCAAACTAACCACCAAGTGTGCTTCTGTTTGCTCATCTGCTCACCCCACCCTGTGGTTTAGATTGCAAAATGAGAATGCAAGATGGACTTGAGACTGAAGTCTTTCGGGAGCTCTCCTGGTTTCAGTCCTCCAGTGACATCTCTCTTCTACTCTCATTGGGATGGACTGCTTTTTCAAAAGAATAGCTCCAGTCTAAGTTTTCTTCTTTCCATGTTCATTGTTTATTTTACATCTAAAAAGTTGGTAAACTTAATATTGACCTTTTTGTTGTTGCCTGTTTTTATTTCTCAAGACAGGGTTTCTTTGTATAGCCTTGGCCATCCTGCAACTATATCTGTAGATCACGTTGGTCTTAAACTTACAGAGTCTACTTTCCTCTGCCTCCAGAGTGTTGGAATTAAAGGTGTGCACCGCCACCACCTGGCTATTTTTTATGTAAATAGAAAAATATGATTTTTGGATTGTCTTATAATATCATTTTTTGACGTTTTACTTTCTTCACTTGAATAATGTTCCATTACATAATATTCTTTAATTCTTCTTCTTATAATGGACATGTTGGTTGTTTCATTTTTTTTATTATAATAAAAATTTTTATGAAAGTTATGTACTTTTATAAGTATGTGAAGCTATATTTTTCTGTCTTTTGGATAAATATCCATAATTTCTCCAAGAGAAATATCTAGGTCATAAATTCATTCTTAGTGTTTAAGAATATGAAAAGAATATGTTCTCCAAAGTGGCTATACATGTTTTATTTCCATTGCATTGTTTTCATATCTGCCTTGATATTAAATGTTTTCATTTAGAAAATTTATTTTTATATGATGAATAAATAAAAAAGCTTTCATTCTATATGATAAAGTGATATTTTTACACTAAAACACATTGTATAATATTTAAATGATTAAACATATCTGATTCTTCAAGCATCATTTATAATAAATATCTTTAAAACCCCTATATTCTAGCTTTCTGATATATATATATATATATAAAACAATATTGTTATTTATATTTACCCCATTGTACAAATAATATAATAACATTAGGTGAGTTTCCTCTTTAAAAGCACATTGGTATGTAGTAGTTAAATAAAGATTCAAATTTGATTGAACTGCGGGTAGAACATCTTTAATGACAGCCAAAGTTAAACTTTAATTTAATATACTTAGGTTTGTCACCTTAGATACTTGGAAATGAAAGTTTCCAGGCAATATTGGCTTTTCTTAGATGTGGCTTATCTTTCCAGGAAATTAATCCCCCTTTCTTTGTCATTTGAGAGTCTTTAAAATATATGATAACATCGACAAAGGTTTAGATTTACTTGTCATTCATTTCATTTTTTATTATTTTCAAATCTACAAAATGTCTTTTGATTCTAGAACTGTAATTTATAGCTAGTTCTCAACATTCTGGTTTATAGATGAAATGTACTTTAAATGTTGAGAGAATGTTGTCAAATGCTGGTAGAACCTTGCCACCTTTACTGGATATCTTTCGGAGGAATTCAATGGAAAATGTATTAATTTCACACCTTTACTTGTCGTTTATCATCAAAATTGCAGATTGTATGGATTTGATTTATGTCTTGGATGCTATGTCAGACTGTTCAAACAGGCTGTGAACGCACTTGTATAAAAATCCCACCACCATCAAAAAGGTGCAATATAAGAAAATGAACAGAGTTCTAACAGGTTCCTGTTCATCACTCAATTATTTAAATTTTGGAGTTTTCAAAAAAGCCACTGGTGATTTTACAAAAGTAGCACTTCAACAATCATTTTGGTTGGGTTTTGATTGATGAAAAATTTTTAAGGGACTCTAATACAAAGAAAACATTGAGGTTGTATTTTCAAAGTATTGGAAATCTTCTTAAGGGAAACTGTTTCATTTATTCCATATAGTGCATATTCTTGAAGAAAAATGAGAGCAACACAGTGTCCTTTCTAAATGATACACTTTTAGATTTTTTAAAATTATTTAAAGTCCTACTTTTGTGAAGAAAAAGTCAACATCTTTGAATTTTAGATAGCCTGTAACATGTATCACTTCTTATATGATGATGTTGTAGAACTACATCATTTAATTAGAAAAGACTGTTCAAATGAAAATATAAAAACCAAAATGTCAACAAGTTGTTCCTAAAGCAATGTAATGTTGTTCAAAAATATTTTATAGTTGAACTTAATTTCAAATTATTCTATGTGACTGATTTAGATTTCAGAACAGACTATTATGATTTTTGATATTTTTGTCTTTTAATTTTCATGTAACTTACCATTTCATGTAATTTACCATTACACATGAAATTAACCACAATGAGAACAGGTACAATTTTTCTTTGTTCTGATTGCTCAATGTAAAAAAATCCTGCATACTCAAGATGTATTTCTTAAGGTTATTTAATAACTGTTAAAGAGATAATATTGATGCATAAATCTGGAAACCCATAAATCAATCTAGTAGAAAGAAATGTTTTCTTGCATTTTATTTTTTGGTTACTGATTTGTGATGCCCCAAGACCATTTTAGAAATGATCATTGTAGACCTTATCTGTCATGGAAACAAATTTGTTCCTTGGGTGGCTGAGCAACACGAAGGGAATAAATTTCTTAGAATTGTATCCCCTGAAGGATGCTATCCATTATTGTTACAAGTTTGCAATGAAAATGACTTTATCGTTACATAGAAAAAGTGATAAAATTTAAAACTGTGTAAGATGATTAAGAAGCAAGTAAAATACATATCTAATATATTAGCAACAATATATAGCTTTATGTAATAAATTTATTTATTTAGACAATGTTTTGAGTACATCAAAGCAAATGTGGAACAGCTTAAATCTGAATGTTAATCCAAGGAGTAATAAAAATGAAAAACTAATGCCTGCAGGGTAGTAGGCATTAAATATTCCTGTTTTCTCAATGCTGAACATTTACATTTTCTGCTTGGTTGGCAGGTGTGAACCCTGTAAATCAGAATTCATTTCTGCAATTTTATCATATAAATCTGTTTCACTTAACATTAGTTCTTCCACATTGTTTCTAGTCTAAACTTCAGTGAAGCATCTCGAGTCTTTTTTCAAGAATAAGTTAGTGAAAATATAGAGCAAAAGTCAGTGGAAATGATTCTATAGGTTGAACTTAGCCTTCACCCTCTTTTCTGTAGCCCTTTTATATGAACCTCACTGCATAAGTTGTAATATCTCACCATTATATAGCCAGGTACATCCTTACCCATCTGTACACTGGTAAATATATTTCAAAATAATTATATTTATTACTATGTGTAGATTCATTAACAAGAATATTAAGGTTTTTAAACAGTATAAATTAATTGGAAAAAATTAATGTTCTACCAATCAAACATGTTGATATCACTCTCTGGATATTCAGATTCTCTTTAGTTGTGTATACATAGTTGTGGCTTTGTTTTCCTGAATAGCTTTGATCCCCTGAGTGATTAAGAGAAATGACTTCATCTATTATACTTGCTGCCTACTGTTTATTATTTGTTGTGGATTTGATGGGGATTGGTGGTATGTAATAGAGAATAGGGAAATGCTCCCATCTGCTTTTTCTCTGTCACCAGAATAGCCACACTTTACCTGGTCCCCAACCTGACCCTAACAGATTGTGGAGCTATTCATCATCCTCACCAAACCTATTCCCCAACAGGAGCCAGAGGGCACTCATCTTTCCTTTACTGAAAATCCCACCTCCACATCCTTGTTCACTCTTCTCCAAAGGCTAGTTTCATGTGGGTTTGCATAATATACCTAGTAAATATAATGAGAAATTGCTCATTTCATTTCATCCCACCCATGTTGAAAGCTATGCATACAGTGGTCTGCTGCTATTCAGCAGAGAACATGCATGCCTTATCAATGGACTGAGCATGAGTTCAGCAGAAAACATGTTATGTGATTAAAAGGAATAGTAATTCATTAAACTGTATTACACTTATTTGTGGCATGTATACGTTCATGTTGGTGTATGGAGGCCAGAGATCACCATTGGTTATCTTCTTAAGTTTATCTCTACCTTCTGTTTCGAGGCACAGTCTCTTAATGAACCTTGAACTTCAGCCATATTGACTAGCCAGCAAGCCTTAGAATGCCACCTGTTTGTATCTCTTCAGTCTTGAAATTGCAGGAAGGGGCTACTGTGTCCAGTTTATATAGGTGTTGGTAATTAGCTGTTGGTCCCTCTGCTTGATGGACAAGCACTGTAGCCGTCTCCCCAGTCTCTGTTTTTCATCTTGCAGTATTTAAATATACTCTATGAAAATGAAAACTTAGATGTATTTTAATCATTGCAACTTTGAACTCTTTCAAGAGAGTAATATGATGTTAGTGTTTATCATAATAAAAATGCTATTTCTAGAAGATCATAAAGTGAAACAGCTAAATCTGATCATTTTCTGTTGGAAATGATGAGCTATCAACTTTACTTTTTGCTACTTTAACTCGAGACTTTCAGAAATGACACAAAGATGGTATTTTACTTTGTTTATTAAAATGTGGAAATGGTATTTGGGAATTAAATTTTACTTGTGCTAGTAGGTCCATGTGTAATTATCACTTTTTTCTGCATTACAGATAATTTGTGAGGCCTAGCAGAGCAGAGTTATCTTCTTTAATTCAATGGTAGTTCCTCAGAATTTACCAAGATATTTACATATTCATAACTTTTTGATGGCAGTTTGCTCATCTCAGAATCTATTTCCACATTAGCTAGTGAATTATAAAATCTAGTGCATATTTGTGCAAATACACATGAGCTCATGCAATTGCACACATCATACATAATATGTTTTGCACTTAACAATATTGATTGATAAAGAACAGTCAAACCATATTAGTTATTCATGTAAATGTAGCACTCCTTCAGAATCTTGGAGAAGAGGCATAATTTAAGAAACCCGTGTAGAATTCACAACTGGAAGTTTAACAGTGTAGCAGAAAGCACAGAATGAGGAAAAGGGAGGGCTGAGAGTGAGCTGGGAAGAAGGCTTTGGCTGCTGAAGGAAACTCTAAATAAAAAGGATAGGAGAGAAGTGAAACTGCTTCAAAGGCTCAAAGTATTTGTGTCAGGCTTTAGGAAGACTGGGGCAGCTGGAGAAAAAAAGTAAGTACCAGAAAAGGTCGTTTGAGTCTATCAGTTCCGAATGTGCATTGAGAGATTACATGCTTGACTATACCAGTATGAGAGCAAAAAAGAAATCATTTTGGTATCAAAAGGAAGGAAGAACCTACTAATTAGTAAATAGTTAGCTGTAGCTCACCATGTGAAACCAATTTAGAAAAGAAAAAATGAAAAATAAAAATGCATGTGAAATGGGATAAGAATGATTAAGACGGGCCTGAAGAAGTCCGATGTCAACCACTCTGGTACAAGAAAATGAACTGAGACATAATTTAAGTTTTGAAAACAACTGTTTTTCTAGGAAAATTTTAATAATAATAAAAAACAAAACATCAAAAACAGGCATACATAAAGAATACCAGAAAATTACAAGCCGTGATAGAATGTATATGGTGATGTCTAAGAAGAATTAGAACACCATCGGTAATAAAGAAAGGAATTGAGGAACTTAAAAAGGTAAAATGTAAAATTTATGTTAAAGAGATAGTAGGGGTGATCATGCCCCTCCCCTACTCAAAAGACAGCAAGTGGTGTTGAAGAGATGCTTGGTCCGTGCTTAAGAGTCTGGTGCTCTCACATTGGAATTGACTCCAGTTCGCAACGAACATAGCAGGTGATTCAGAAACACATGCCACTCCAGCTTTAAGGGACCTGACACTCTTCTAGCTTCTGCAAGGAACCTCAAAATACATGCACATGCCCACATGCAAACACACACACAAGTAAAACAAATCTATTTTTTAAGTCATCAAATAAACACATACAGCCACTTTGTTATTAAAAATGTGATTTGAAGTAATTTACTAATTCACTAAATTAGCACAAACAGGAATCTATAACAATTTGTCCTCATACTCATAATAAGTGCGGTTTTTAACCATCAAGGAGATTTCTCCTTGCAGCAGACAGAGACTATTATAGAAAACCACAAGGATCGAAAATGGAGTTGTGGATCCTAGTCCCAAGAGATACATTTGCAAAACACTCCAGCACCTAAGGCTCAGAGATCACTGTGGAAAAGGAGGGTGTGCAGAGATTGAAGGAACAATAGGACCAGGGAATTTGCTTTAAGATTGTGTCTCCTGGTAACATCAGAAGTTACATCCACAAAGTCTCATCAGCACATCAGCCTAAATGTAAGCTGAACAAAAATGACACCGGAGAGCATGCCGAAATGTGTGGGAAAAGCCCATGAGACCTCAAGCCTGCACAGAGAACTTCAGGCAACTGACAAAAGCTGAGAATCAAAGAGGTGGCCTCTTCCAGAGAAGAGCACAGTTGATTGTCCAGTGCTGTAATTGGCCCCAAAAGCATAGTAACAGGTAGCGTTATGCAGACTGAACAGATTAGATTTAGAAGTGTGTGTGTGTGTGCGTGTGTGTGTGTGTGTGTGTGTGTACAGGCATGCAATAAAAACTAGTGGAAAAAGTGATCACAAATTTGAAGGAGATTGAGGAGAGGTGTGTTGTAGAGTTTGAAGGGAGTAAAGGCAAGGGAGAAATGTAATTATATTATAATCTAAAACAAACCAGGTTGAAATTATAGATTTAGTGTTGCTGTAAAAATCAGATTGCTTTAATAAGAAAAAAGAAAGACTTGGATTTATATAATTGTACATATGCACAAACACACACCAAAATCAATTCATCTCATTTATATCTGTTATAGAACTTTCATAGTCATATATAAAATTGTAAAACTACAATTAACAAAATGGTCGTTGAATGTTTTAGAAAGCTTTATTGAGCTGTCATTGGTACAGTAAACTCCTGAATATCTTTCATGTCTATAATTTGATGAGTTTACACATTTATGAATCTCCAAAACTATTATTACAATCTTCATAAATGTCCTTCACTTCCAAAAGTTATGCCCAACCCCTCTTTTATTTCTGGTGTGCCAAGAACATTTAACATGAGGTCTACTTCCTACAAAAATCTTAATTTATTAAGAAATTAACAAACGGTAAATGATAAATGAAAATAGAAACCAGTGTAGAAAGTAAAAAGAGTGAATTATACCATACAACAAAATGAAAGCAAAATTTAGATATAAGTGTAAAGATTTGGAATAACAAAACTTTGAATGAACAAAAAATGAAAAATAAGGAACTTAGTGACTAATCATAAGAAATTATACAAAACTATGAAAAAAGATGAAATATAATTTAATAAAACTGGTATAAAAACTGGTATAAAAAGCCAATGATAAACCAGCCAGCACTATTAAAGACTAAACTTATCAGTATTGATTTACTTTGTGAAATTAATCAAGATTAAGAAGTTATAAAATTCTAACTTGAGTGCCTTCATTTTTATATGAAATTTTCTCTACTGTAAATATATATAGTTTAATATGAAATGACTCTGCTCAGTTAAAGAAAGTAAACTGTAGTAAAATATTGTTCCTCTGAAAATGTTGTTGGAATCCAGCCCTGCCTGGATATTGGTCCTTATATCCTTTCTCCTCTTCACTGCAGAGGTTTTTGTGACAGACCTAGTGAGAAGTAGCTGGCATGCTATCACCGAATCACATCAGGCAATCAGTTTGTATCTGTGGGCTGCCTACAAGGAGCAGTTCTATCTTTCTGCCACATGCATGACCCCAGAATAAGGAAGGCATTAATCTCCCACGAAGCAGTCTTTAAATATTGCCTTCGTTAATTTTATCTTCAAATTGTTAACTATTACCTTCAAAATGAATGAGAAATAATTTATGTAGGTTAACTGTTGGGAGTTAACAAGCAAACACATTAAGTTCTATTGATAGTTTTCTATATTTAATTGAATCATGTAAGTAATATCAAAAGAAGTTTTATAATTAAGATTTAAAAATCCATGGAAGGAAATGGGTTTCTGCCATTATTGGTAGTTTAAAATTACTTTTAAATCCTAATGGCATTGGAAAGGAAAGTCATGTGTTCATAAACTTATTGCTATAAGCTTTCCTTTATTGAGCTACCAAATTTTAACAGTAATCATAAAAGAGCAGAGAACTGTATTTATGTTACATTTATAGTACAGTAAAATCATTTTGAATTAGTGTTGATTAAAAAACTCCTCCACATTTGAATAATACATAAATAATTAATGCAATTCCATTGATGAGTTTTTTCTCATTCTGTAATTATTTGTAATGTTCTAGTTTAGTGGTTGATAATGTGGTACCAATGGAAGTATGGTTGAAAACTTCATACAGGGAATTTTCTTAGCAGGGAGGTCAAATGCTTCAGGACAAACATATCATTCTAAACTTGGGTGTCATGTTTGACCTTTGCTATATGAATGGTAGCATCTGTGCCAAAGACTTTGCCTATGAAAAACACAACACAGTATATTAGTTTTACAAAGTGTGTGTGTGTGTGTGCTTAAGGAAACATTGTCGAGGGCAGAGCTCAGATGGTGGCATAAATAACAAAAGATAGATTTTTGAATTAATTTTAGGGGAATATCTGGGGTACCTCTAGATTAACATGGACAATATTAATTCTATGATTACTGAGCCTCAAGAAGAACTAAGGCTCATGTAAAGACAGTGTAGTACATAGAATCTGAAAGACATTGACATAACTTAGACCTGTACACAGGGACATGAGGGGTTGAGGAAGGAGGATCACAAGCTTGAAGTAAGTCTGGCCTACATTTTGAGACCTACATTTTAAGTCAAAACCAAACATAAACCAAAAATCCAAGCAAATCTATAGCAACAACAAAAGCAAGACAAAGCAGTGACACAATTAAAAACCCACAATTAAGATATGCTTGATCAGAGACAAAAAGAAATTATTGATAGAATTAAGTCATTTCTACTAAGTTGAAAGTTAAAAACAAGCTTCTCATTAGATTATATCAAATAACTACCTATAAACCAATATCTATCTATCTATCTATCTATCTATCTACTATCTATCTATCTATCTATCTATCTATCTATCATCTATGTGTCTATCTATATCTTATCTATATTTATATCTATATCTAGCTATATATATATATATATCAGTAAATAGCTATCAGGAATACATATATTCCTGTTAATGTTAATAATTCTTTTTTCCCTATATAAGCTGTTTTGCTGGAACAGATGTACTGTTAATGTTCTGAGGTTACGTCGGAATACTCTAATCACTTAGTAAATCTTCATCAGCATGGTATTGGATGATGGTTCTTTCTAGATTGAATTTCTACTTCACATTCAGTAAGAACACCGAGAGTAGAGTGAGTGCCGTGTTGGCGTGGTCCTAATGAAGATCTGGTAGGTAGTAGAAAGAAGAGGCTTTTTGTTTTGTTTTGTTTTTACTGTGTGCTTTCCCCTTAGCAGTTGGCAATCACAGAAGTTATGCTTGTAAGTGAAGAAATTTTCACTGGGTGGCGGTGGCGCATGCCTTTAATCCTAGCAGAGGTAGGTGAATCTTGTGAGTTCAAGACCAGCCTGGTCTACAGGAGTTAGTTCCAGGACAGGCTTCAAAGCTACAGGGAAACCCAGTCTTCAAAAACTGGTCTGGAATGAAAAAGAAAGCAGTATATACAATTAAATAAATATAGTGAATAATTAAGATGTACATATTTGCATAGTAACACCCCAATTTGATTTGTTTTATTCAACTCAACACAAACAAGATTTATCTGGTAGGAGGGAATCTCAGCTAAGGAACTGTATCGATCAAATTGGACTGTAGACAAACCTGTGGGGCATTGTCCCGATTAAAGATTGAAGAAGGAACCAGGTGGTGGTGGCGCACGCCTTTAATCCCAGCACTCGGGAGGCAGAGGCAGGCGGATCTCTGTGAATTCGAGGCCGGCCTGGTCTACAGAGCTAGTTCCAGGACAGGAACCAAAAAAAGCTACAGAGAAACCCTGTCTCGAAAATCCAAAAAAAAAAAAAAAATTGAAGAAGGATGGCCCAGCCCACTTATGGTGGTGCTATCCTTGGGCAGGTGGTTATTTGTTGTATAATAAGAAATCAGACCGAGCAAGCAATGGAGAACAATCCAGGAAGAAGTGTTCCCCATTTCCTCCATAGTTCTGCTTCAGTTCCTACCTCCATTTTTTTTTTTAACCTTGACTGCTTGGTTTGCTTCATGATAGACTGTGATCTATATGATGAATAAGCCCTTTCCTCCCCACAATGACTTTTGGTCATAGTCTTTATCACAGAAACAGGGAAGTAAAGTAGGAAATGCCCAATGTGCGATATTAAAGATAACCAATGAAAAGTGAAGTTCTGGAGTTCTTCTGGAAAATTACATGCATATTTAAAAATAACTTGATTTTCCTCATTGGAGAGAAGGGCAGAGATATTGTTCAACTTTATGTTTAAATATGAAAGCTTAAAGATTTATAGAAAGTGGTTAGTTACAACTAGAAAGAGAAAACAAAATTTATTCAAATCAGTGAAAGAACAATTTTGGACCAAAGAAAGATAAAAATCACACTATTGTAGCAAACAGCAAATACGATAACTGTAATTTCTGTTTGCATTATGAAGGCATTATCAGAGTATGAAACAGTAATAAAATACCTCAACAAGGATGAGAATTATATTTGTATAATACTATATCATAATCACTGAAAATTTAGAAGATAAAACTGTTATTATAATTACTAAAATAAATGGTGTTGCTCTATATTATTAGACAAATTTGGCAAAGGTATGTTTAGAAAGCATTTAAAATATAAGAAATCTTCAACTCTCCAGAAATATGTATGGTTTCTGTCTTCAACATGATATTTATAATGAAATCTTAAAGGTGTAGATCCACTGTTATTCTTTAAAATTCACAGGTGAGTAAATATGTAAAGCCCTCATTATAATTTCTGGGTTCTATTACTTGCTAGGAATTCTTAGATAAAAGACTGAGTCTATTTCTATGAAAGCAAGTGCATTAAAAGTGACTGAAGTTCTCTCTCTCTCCCTTCCCTCCTCTCGTATGTGTGCTTGTGTGTGGTTGGTGTGCTTGTGTGTGTTGGTATATATGTGGTATATTTACATGTTGTTTATTTTATTTTAATTTATTTATTTATTAAAGATTTCTGCCTCTTCCCCGCCACCGCCTCCCATTTCCCTCCCCCTCCCCCAATCAACTCCCCCTCCCTCAGCAGCCCGAAGAGCAGTCAGGGTTCCCTTCCTTGTGGGAAGTCCAAGGATCTCCCACCTCCTTCCAGGTCTAGTAAGGTGAGCATCCAAACAGCCTAGGCTCCCACAAAGCCAGTATGTGCAGAAGGATCTTTTTCATTATACATACCAATCCAAGTTCCCACTCCTTCTCCTCCTCCCATTCCCTCCATTCACCCAATCCCCCACCCCCATCCACTTCACAAAGAGGGTAAAGTACATTGCTTTGGGGAAGGTTCAAGGCCCACCCTACTAAATCTAGACTGAGCGAGGTATCTATACAAAAAGAACGTGTTCCCAAAAATCCAGTACAGGCAGTAGGGATAAATCCTGGTGCCACTGCCAGTGGTTCCTGAGTCATCCACAGGGACTGTCAACCATATTCAGAGGGACTAGTTTGGACCTATGCTTGCTCCTTTCCAGTCCAGCTGGAGTTGTTGAACTCCCATTAGCTCAAGTAAACTGTTTCAGTGGGTGTCCCCATCATGGTCTTTACCTCTTTGCTCATATTCTCACTCCTCCCATCCCACTCTTCAAATGGATTTTTGGAGTTCAGTCCAGTTCTCCAATGTGGGTCTCTGCCTCTGTTTCCACCAGTTGCTGGATGAAGGTTTAATGGTGATATTTAAGATATTAATCAGTCTGACTACAGGGCAAGACCAGTTTGGGTACCCTCTCCTCTATTGCTTAAAGTTTTAGCTGGGAACATCCTTGAGGATTTCTGGGAATTTCTCTAGAGCCTTGTAATGACTCTCTTAATCAAGATATCTCTTTCCTTGCTCTCGTCTCTATCCTTCCTCCATTTCAAGTGTCCCGTTCCCTCAAGTTCTAATCACCCTTCCTCCTTTCCCCTCTTGTTCCTTTTCTACCCTCCTCTCTACCCCTACCCCCATGTCCCCAATTTTGTCAGGTGATCTTGTCTATTTCATCATTCCAGGTGGATCTATATATGTTTTTCTTAGGGTCCACCTTGTTACTTAGCTTCTCCAGGATCATGAACTATAGGCTCAATATTCTTTGTTTATAGCTAGTATCCACTTATGAGTGATGTTCAACATCCTTAGCCATCATGGAAATACAAATCCATAAAACTCTGAGATACCATTTTACACCTGTCAAAATGTCTAAATTCAAAAACACAAATGATTGCTCATGCTGGAGAGGATGTGAAGTAAGGGGAACACTCATCCATTGCTAGTGGGAATGCAAACTTGTACAATCACTTTGGAAATCAGAATGAAGACTTATCAGAAAATTGGGAATCAACCTACCTCAGGAACCAGCAATACCACTCTTAGGCATATACCCAAAGGATACTCAATTATACTAGAAAGACATTTGTTCAACTATGTTCATAGCAGCATCATTTGTAATAGCCAGAACCTGAAAACAACCTAGAAGCCCCTCAACTAAAGAATGGATAAAGAAAATGTGGCACATTTACACTTTAGACTTTTACTCAGTAGTAAAAAACAACCACATCGTGAAATTTGCATGCAAATGTATGGAACTAGAAAACACTAACCTGAATGAGGTAACTCAGACCCAAAAAGATGAATGTGTTCTGTGCTCACTTATTAATGGATACATGTTTGTTTTAAGGATACACACCTGTATGTGCAGGAGCTGTGCACATATGTGTGCACTGATATGAATACCAGAAATTGATGTAGAGTCTGTCTCAGCTAATGTTTGGGACGGGGTCTCTCCCTGCTTCTGGCCTCTTCTCTACAGTTAGAATGCTTTACTAGCAAGCCCCAGGAAGCCTCCTGTCTCCTTCTCACGAGTGTTGGAGTTATTGATACAAACCTCTTTACCAAGCTTTTACACACTTATGTGGCAGCTACTTTACCCACTAAGCTCTTACCCCAGTCCAGGCCTAAAGACTATTTAGCAGGAACTGAGAGGATTTCACAAGATCTCTGGAGTATAAAAACCTTAGACACAAAACTTAAGATTCTTTCTTTTCCTAATCACAAAGAACAATACATACACATTGTGTGACTCAGTACATTAAACATAATATTAATATTAAAATTTTCATGGTTAATATGAAAACTTTTATGGAAAGTTGCAGATACTAGAAAATAAAATAGAAACTGAATGAATTTACCTTCTTTCTTGGAAAATTTGTGCTTTAAGTTAAACAAGTAGCTGAGGAATATATTCTCCTGTATAGAAATATACACAGTTATGTAATGGATGGAAATAATTAAATTACAACCACCATTTTCCAGCCTTAGACTTTGTGATAAATGTCAACAGCAGCAGGAAAAGTATGAAAGTGTCCAAGCTAGATGTACTGATCAATTTACAAAGAGAGAAAGAACTGTTGATTGGGTTCTCAGAGCCACATATGTTATTACACAAAAAGGAATTTAAAAGCCTATTTTTTTGATTTGTAATTTAAAAAAATTATGAAAAGTACAGCAGACAGAGAAACAGGGATTCAGACAGAAAATATATGAAATCTGCAAACGTTTCTACAAAAACTGGGCAGTTGTGACATGGAGATTATTAATTTAGAAGGTTACAATCATATTGTGGTTACTATTTTGGAAGGAGTAATCTCTAATAGGTTAAATAGTGATGTATTTACAGAAAAAAAATCCAAAGAGAGTAAAGAATCATTTCAAAAATAATTACAAGCTGGAGAAATAGAACAGTATTGACTGTTTGTTCAAGGTTTGGAAGGAAACGGTATCAGTTGTGTCATTTGCTGTACTTGGCTTGTCTTTAAAAATACCCATAGTGCATTTTTTTTTTTTGAGACAGGGTTTCTCTGTGTAGCTTTGGAGCTTGTCCTGGAACTCGTTCTGTAGACCAGGCTGGCCTCGAACCCACAGAGATCCACCTGTCCCTGCCTCTCGAGTGCCCGGCGGTGGTGGCACACACCTTTAATCCCAGCACTCAGGAGGCAGAGGCAAGCAGATCTCTGTGTGTTCGAGGCCAGCCTGGTCTATAAGAGCTAGTTCCAGGACAGGATCCAAAGCTATAAAGAAATCCTGTCTTGAAAAAAAACAAAACCAAAAAAAAAAAAAAAAAAAACCAAAAAACAAAACAAAACAAAACAAAAAAAACCCATACTGCAAAAGGCTAAAAGTAAAATGATATCTATACTAATAGTCTTCTAAAAATGTAATTTCTATGATGATGGAAAACCCTTTGGCTATATTTCTAATTTCAAAGGATTTGCATATATAGCTGAAAATAGAATTGAGAAAAAAAGCAATAAGGGAAAAATATTTGATTTTTTTTTTTATATGTGTGTTTCATTGAAGTGAGTTCTTTCATGTTTATATTTTTGCTGGTAATGCAGTGAGAAAATGACAAGTGCTTGGTAACATATTAATGCAAATTTTAGTAATGGGCAGCGTTCGTGAGGAAGGAAATAGGGTGCTAATGAGATGCTGGGAATCCTACTCAGTAGGTGAGATGCCATAGTCTTCTCTTTATATGTGAAGAACATGTGTACTTAAATAAGTTTGATACATACACACACATGTATAAACTAGTCATTACGGATTTGCCATTTTTCCATTTTCCTGTGCAGGTGCCTAGTTTTCAGTGTTTGCACAAGTGTAATTGTGCTCTCCTGTCAGGACATACCTTATTTATGGAGGTAGTGTCCCTCACTTGAGCACAGAGCTCACTGATATGCCTAGTCTACCTGGTCAGCTTGTTTCTAGAATCCACTGTCTCCAAGTGCTGGAATTACAGCTTTGCTGAGGCATTTTGCCAAACCCGGCATTTTCATTTGCTCAGTTTCATTAAGTGATAGATCCTAAAACCTATATTTTTGAATATTATACAATAGCAATTACACTACAAACAATTGGTCAATAGCTTCAGACAATTAAGTCTATACCACCAGAAAAGCAACGATTTAAATGAATAGGCAGTTATACTTCGCAAACATCCTTTGATAATTCAACAGCTTTACAATTTTAAAGTAAATGTATTAATTATGGTTAGTGAAAATTGTAGTGTTGCTTATTATGCAACAGCACATGTTAGACATCTATCTGTATAATAATTTAATAGAGTCAGAACATTTTCAGTGGACTTGTTTAACATCCATTGTTTGAATCCATTGACTGACCCCTTTTGATATTTACTCCTTCAGGAATTTCCTTAAACAAAGCCTTGGAGATTTTCCTTAGGAAAAATAATATGTGACTGAATTTTGGCACCATTCACAATTCTAAGCCGTAAAAGTTGAAAAATGTTTAGTATTTTTCTGACTTAAAAGTTACAAAAGCCTGAAGACAGAATTAAATAAAAAAGGAAGCTAATCAAAAATCTTCAAGTAACCAACTCATCTCAGAAAAGAGTCCTGGAGGCATTTGTATTGCTAAGGGAAGAGAGACTAGATTATAGTAAATATTATCCTGAGAAGTAGTGAAAACTGAAAATTATTGAGCCTCTCTTTTTCTGACACAAATGGTTATCTAATTCCTTTTTTATCTGTTCTACTACAAAGGCTTTCTTTAATCTTCTTAAGTTTCCCTAAGAACATTTAACTGTGAGGCAGAGAGCCCCGTTCAAGGTCTACCTCCTACAATTCATTCTATTGTATTCACTCAAACACTTCAGCTGAAGTTTTACTTTCCATTGCAATAAAGTAACTATTATAATAATTATTCTCTTCCTTAGGACCATTGTGAGATCAAACAGTTATTTGCATGAAAGTGTGCTTGAAAAGCTTAGGAGTAGGCTTGTAGAGACATCAAGGAGGAGGTGGTTGGAGACTGTTGCTCTGCCTCTGGGTAGAATTCATGTCCACCAGCTCTCATGAACCCAAACAGATGTCACCAAGGCTGCCATGCTGGAAAATGTAGCTCCCCAAACCCAGGTTCTTTCTGCTGGGCCCAGAACCCACTGCAAATGTTCCTATCGAGAATGTGACAAGTAGGCCCAGATGCAGTTCAGCAACATTTCTGTGGCCAAAGCAGTTTCCTGATGTTGTTGAACAAGCCTTGGACCTCAGGGAATATACAAAATGATTCAAGATGGAAAAAGCGATGTAGCCATCGGTAATGATGGTGCCACCATTCTGAAACAAGTGCAAGTATTGGACCCAGCAATAATAATGTTAGTGGAGCTGTCTAAAGCTCAAGACTTAGAAGCAGGGAATGGAACCATGTCAGTGGTCATCATTGCTGGCTCTCTCTTAGACTCCTGTACCAAGCTTCTGCAGCAAGGTATTTATTCAAGCATAATTTCTGAGTCACTATAAAAAGCTTTGGGAAAGGGTCTTGAACTTTTTAATGACATGTCTTGGATCTATATGTAACTGAGCAACTGAGAAAATTTTTTTTTTTTATAATTCATATACTTTATTTTCTTTTTTTTTCTTTTTTTTTTCTTGCTGATTTTTTTTATTAATTAATTAATTTAATTATTAAAGATTTCTGCCTCTTCCCCGCCACCACCTCCCGTTCCCTCCCCCTCCCCCAATCAAGTCTTCCTTCCTCCTCAGCCCAAAGAGCAAGCAGGTTTCTCTGCCCTGTGGGAGGTCCAAGGACCACCCACCTCCATCCAGGTCTATTAAGGTGAGCATCCAAACTACCTGGGCTCCCACAAAGCCATTACATGCAATAGCATCAAGAACCCATTGCCATTGTTCTTCAGTTCTCAGTAGTCCTCATTGTCCATTATGTTCAGCGAGACCGGTTTTGTCCCATGCTTTTTCAGTCCCCGGCCAGCTGGCCTTGGTGAGTTCCCGATAGATAGGCGGCAGAGAAAATTTTTTAAATAATGCAACTACTTAATTCAATCTCTCCAATGAGTGTCAGTGCAGTGATGAAAGTGATTGACACAGGTATGACTAGCAGTGCAGATATTAGAAATATTAAAACAAGTTAAAAAAAAAAGCTTGGTGGAGCAATGGATGCCTCGGAGCTGGTAGTCTGTCCCATTCTAGTGCAAATGATGGCTTAACTAAAGTTGAAAAGGGTACAATTGGGCTTCTTCACTTTCTTCGCTGTTCCTCAAACAGATGCAGGTAATCAAAGGACAATCAGTATCTGACTACGCCCAGATGGATCAAGTGCTTTAGAGAAGAGAGAGCCTATATTTTAAATCTTGTGAAGTAGATTTAGAAAAAGGGATATAATGTCTTTCTCATCCAGAAGTCTACCCTAAAAGATGTGCTTATTGATGTTTCACTACATTGTCCGTATGAGATGAAGATTATGGTTGTTAAGGATAGTGAAAGAGAAGACTTTGAGTTCATCTGTAGGAAATATGGAACTAAACTTGTTGCTAATTTTGACCAGTTCACCGCTGATATGCTGGATTCCCCTGATCTAGCGGAGGATGCCAGTTTAAGTGGCTCTGGAAAACTATTCAAGATTACAAGCCCAAATTGCACAAGCCCAGGCAAAACAGTTGTAATTTTTGTTCTGGTTCTAACAAACTAGTGATTGAAGAAGCTCTGTGCTCCATTCATGATGATCGCTGTGTAATAAGAAGACAACTCTTATTGCAGGATGTGGTACTTTAGAGCTAGAGTTGGTTGATTACTTATTAACAAGTTATTATTAACAAGAATTACTTATTAACAAGTTGGTTGATTGCTTATTAACAAGAATCCTGCTGTGTTCAGGCTTTGCAGATGCTGTGGAAGTCATTCCATTTACAGTAGCAAAAAATGATAACCTGAACCCATTTCCATAGCAACAAAACTATAATACTGGCATGCCCAAGGAGAAAAAACTACAAGCATTAATGTCTCAAATGTTGGAATTTCCAACATTTTGTTGGATTGATTTCCCAGCTTCTGTTAGTGTTAGTCAGTGTTTTGACTCAAGCAACTGAAACTTTAAAAAGCATTCTGAAAACTGATGATGTGGTAAATACTTGATAATCTGGATAAGGCAAGCCACTGGTACTGTTATAGACAGAGTACTGTGGCTGGACTGTAAGATGATCACATTCATGTTCTTTCCTTCTTTTCTGGAAACTTGCTTCTTCAGAGCTTTTGGACATTGTCTTCCAGTAGGCATCTGTTTGAAACTGTACTGAAATGACTTAAGGAAAATATTGAATATTTGGTTTTAGTATTTCTTTCTGCTGTGTAGTACTTTGCATAAATGTACCACATTTTCCTTATCTGTTCTTCGGTTGAGAGGCATTTAGGTTGTTTCCAGCTTTTGACTATGACAAACAATGCTCCTATGAACATAGTTGAGCACATGTCCCCATGGTAGATTGAGCATCTTTTGTATATGTACCTAAAAGTTGTATTGCTGGGTCTTGAGGAAGGTTGTTTCCTAATTTTATGAGAAATGACATCTTGAAATTTGCAGGCAAATGGATGGATCCAGAAAACATCATATTGAGTGAAGTAACCCAGATCCAGAAAGGCAAATAAAATATGTACTCACTCATAAGTGGCTTTTAGACATAAAGCAAAGAAAACCAGCCTACAATTCACAATCCCAGAAAACCTAAACAATGAGGACACTAAGAGAGACATACATGGATCTATTCTACATGTGAAGAAGAAAAAGGCAAGATCTCCTGAGTAAATTGGGGGCATGGGGACCATGGGAGAGGTTTGAATGGGAAGGGAGAGGAAGGGAGAGTAGCAGAGAAAAATGTATAGTTCAATTAAATCAATAAACATATTTGGTTTCAAAAAAGAATAGTTTAGTATATCAATGCAAATATCAATTGAGAGGTGCACCCTATAATTCTAAAAAAAGAAAGTCATGTTGGGCATGTGGACAAAAGTGTTGACTGTTGATGGAGGGAGGGCCTGCTTTTCATCCCGGCTGCCCGGCTATCTTACACCAGAAATAATCTCACAGAAGTTGTGTTAAATTACTGCTTGACTATTAGCTCTAGCTCCTATTGGCTAACTATCACAGCTTTATTTAACCCATTTCTATTAATCTGTGTTCACCATGAAGTCATGGCTTACTGGGAAAGATTTAGCATGTCTGATCTGGTGTCTCCATGGTGGCTCCCTCATTCTGCCTTCTTCCTCCCAGAATTCAATTCTGTCTTCTCTGCCTACCTAAGTTCTATCGTATCAGGTCAAGCAGTTTCTTTATTGATTAACCAATGAAAGCAACACATAAACAGAAGGACCTCCTACACCAGTCGATTTATGATAAAGAGGCCAGTCATAACTTCATTGAAACACCACCGACTGCTAATACTTTCAGCTCAACATGTTCAATGGAGAAACCGAATACTGAAATATTTTCAATATATAATTTGTTTTGCACCTCCAGCTGTGTTTCCCAAGTATCCTGAAAAAAAAAGTCTTTAAAAATAAAGTTTTCTTAATTAATGTTCTTCAGTTTCAACACTAAACACAGGGAAATTATAGTTCAGGTTCTTCTTTTTTTCTGTTTATATTCTTTCTTATAAGTTGGAGAGCTCAGTTATTTGTGAACTTCAGTTTCTGTTCTCAGGATCTTAATGTCACCTGCAACTATTAAGTTGGAAGAATGGGACATTTTTCTTTTTTTTATTTAAAAAAAAGTGTCATGTGTCATGTAATTCAGGCTGGCCTTAAACTCAGTAGGTCGCTGAGGCTAGCCTAGAACTTCTAATCCTCCAGCCTTCATCTTCCAATTGCTGGGAATGCATTTGTACTCTACCAGATCTTGCTGCTGGAAGAACTGAATTTAACAGCCACAAAGACTAAGTAGTTTTATTTTCTTCCCATTTCTGTTTGAATTATACTACCTTCCCCTAGCAAGGAATCTTATAGAAGTTCATGACTTCTCCAATCAGAGACAAGGTGAGGAGGAAGAGAAAGAGGAGGGACAGGAAGAAGTAACACTCTAGTTACTTTTATTTGAAATGTGTCAGTTTGGCAAACAAAATCACAACCTTAAGTTTAGGGCTAATGTCTTTATCTCCCATGCATTAGGATTACTCAAGATAAAAAGTAGAAGTAGTGAAAGCAGGTCCTGTCCACTTCTTGTTTAGCTTGTTCCAACCCGAATCTCTTCTACTCATTCTTTAACATCTTCTCCACTCATTAGTCAGGATGGTAAAGAATTAGGAAAGAACGTGTAGTGAAATTATATTGACTTTTCCTAGGAAAAGCTGATTATCATGATGGACCTGTTGATCTTTCAGTGATTCATACAGTAGGAATCTGAGGCTAGATTCTCTAGATACAAGAATCATTTCTGATTGGGCTCCTTATTTGTATTTGTTCATCAGATTTTATCATCGTCTTCTACTAGACCTTTCTTCCCCCACTCTGTAGTATTTTCTAGAAAGACCTTTTCAAAGTATTATATATTCATCATTTATCTTTTACCAATAGAATATAAGATTTCAAAAGATAATAATTGCCTGTGCTTGACACAAATACATTTTATGTTCTTTTGTATGTACCTATGTGAATATTCATGTGTATACATGTTTGTATATGTTTGTGGTTGGGTGGTTGTAGTAGTGGTGGTGGTGTATGTGTGTCTGTGTGTGTGTATAGAGGCTAGAACACAATGTTTATTATTATTTTTCAGGTACCATCCACTATTACCTTCTGAAGGAGCATCTCGTACTAATCTGGAATTCAAGTAGACTAGGTTGCCTGGCCATTGTGCCCAGGGACCGACCTGTTTCTGCCTCCCCAGTGCTGTAATTAAAAGTATATATTGTTTGATATTTGTCATAGGTGATATCTGCAGTAGAGAGAGCAGCTCACCAAGATGCTAAACTTTCACTTTCCAAAGAAGTAGAAGGGTTCAGCCTGTTTGGAAAGGACTGAAACCCAGCTAGCTCACTCCAGTTACTTTATTCAAACATATACCAGGTTAATTGGGGCTGGGAAGCTTCCAACTACCAAAGCCATCTTGCTCTTGCTACCTGTGAAAGCAGACAACTCGTAAATATCTGAGTTCCTTAGCCATAATCAACAATAAAAACTCCAGGTTTGCCAGGAGTATCTGCAAGCTCTCACATAGCACCAAGTGCACATTCTCCAGAGAGACATTTCTTCAAGGTTTAAACAGCCTCAAAACAATTTCTCATCTTCCACTGATTAACACAAACATAGCAAAGACTTTGCTGAAACATTTATCTCAAAGCCAGACACAAAGGCTTTACTATACATATAACCTGAAGCCAGACAAAAAAGACTTAATTTTACATATCACCACAAATGCACTCACTATGCTTGGGTTTTTCATGGGGGTTCTAGGGGTCAAATTCAGGTTTTTATGCAAGTTAGGTAATCACTTTATTCACTGAGCTATCTTTCTGGCTCTCATGACTGAGTTTCCTGTATCTAGACTACTTCCTGTCATGCAACAGGTGTTCAACAAATATTGCTTGTGAGAAGACCACTACATTGATTGGTGCCCATTGCCTTTGTAGAATCTCATTAAGTGCGATACAAGATAATCCTGTCCCTTGATATTTTTGTCAGAATATAAAAAACATTAGTTCTTCTAAAAACATTGATGTTTGACATGTGGATGTACAGTTATTTTCAAGTCAACTCTTTATAATGAGCAGCAAGTCAACTGTAAAATCTTTTAAATAGTGATTTTGAATAATTTTATCAGTTCTTTGAAAATTTCATATAGCATGTTTTAATTATTTTATTTCCTTAACTCATCCTAGATTCACTCCACTCTCCCTTTCCTACTCAACCAATTTTGTGTCTCGTGTGTGTGTGTGTGTTTGTGTGTTTAATACACTGCTTGTTTCCCATCTGTGCTTCCTGTATGTTCAAACATGCTTAACTTGCTAGGCTACATTCTTGAAGAAAACTGTCTCTCTTTCCCAACAGCTATTAACTACCATAACTCCCTGGCTATGGATTGGCAATAACTTCAAGTCATGGTTTGGTATGGCTTATGTTGATAGTAGTTTCTGTCCCACCTGGTCCCATAGCCATTCAGTCCCAAAGAAACACACAGAGGTCTATATTAATTATAAACTTGTTGGCCTATGTTCAGGCTTCTTATTAACTCTTTCATACATCTTACATTAACCCATTATTCTTCTCTGTGTTAATCATGTGGCTTGGTACCAGTCAGCGAGGCATTCTCATCTTGCATCCTCTGTGGCTGGGTGACAACTGCAGACTGAATCTTTCCTCTTCCCAGAATTCTCCTGTTCTTATTGTCCCACCTCTATTTCCTGCCTGGTTGCCCCACTTATCCTTCCTGCCTGGCTACTGGCCAATTTGCATTTTATTAAAAAAGCATAAGAACAAATCTTTACAGGTTACAAAATCATTGTCCCATAGCAGGCTTGACATTGCACAGACCTTGTTTGTGCTGCCGCATTTTCTATGAGTCATTGTGCATCTGCCCTTTCGTATTTAGAAAACACTGCTTCCTTATGGACACCCATAACCTCCTGCTCTGACAGCCTTTGTTTCAACTTTGCTGCAGTGATCCTTGAGTCTTGGGAGGAGAGGGAGTGGTAAACATGTCCCATTTAGGGTTAGTCGTTCTGAAGTTTCTTATTCTTTGTACTCTGACCAGCTGTAAATCTCTGTATCAATTACTGGTTAGTGGAATTAGAAGCTTTTCTGATTAGGGTTGATAGATATTTAATCTATGATCTTAATGGTAGCTCATTAGAAATAGGTTTAATACTATGTTGATTTAGCATAAAAACAGCCATGTTATTTCCTCTGGGACCTATACCCTGTGTAGACAGGTTCTTGACCTTATTACTGGCACCACATATAGGTCTAACTGGTGAAGTTGGACTTAAATGCAAATAGAAAGGTGATTATTACTCCCATGACATTTTAGCCACTATTGCGCCAGTGGTCATGTCTTGACAGCCTAATTTGTTTTTTTGTTTTTGTTTTACTAGTTGGGTTCATAGCTAGATAAGCTCTTTTTTGTGTGTGTGTGTGTGTGTGTGTGGTAGTATGTACAACAGCCTCTGGTACTATGAAAGCTAGCCTGAAAGTGCAAAAATGCAAAGCATACAGGTCAGCTTTAGCTTGATAGCTTCAAATCTGTGTGTCTATCTGTCTGTCTATCTATCTATCTATCTATCTATCTATCTATCTATCTATCTATCTATCTATCTACATGTGCGTGATAAAGTTCATTCTTACTGGATTACAATAAGAATTTATTTCCTCACTCAAATGGGTTCCTCGTTTCTTTATTGAGTCACTTTTCAGAGATTCTCCAAACTTCTTTCCATGTCTCTCTTATTAAACGTCAATATTACTGCTGTGTATTCTGAGCCTATATTTGCAAACAAAGTGGCCACTAGTTCCCAGGTCAAGCTGATTTTCATAAGACATCTGCTTTGCTCTCTGCCACCAAGGTCTCAGTTTAGACCAGAGAAGTTCTGCTTTGCAATCCTTCTCCATTTACCCTGAATACCTTCTGGTAAGTGTTAAAATGAGATAAAGTACATCAATCATTTAACAAAATGCTTTCCATAAAACAAAATTTATTTCTTCTTCAATTCTCTTCTTTGAATTATTTATTACTGTTTCTACTAAAATAATAGCTAGAACATACCAAGACTATGATAGCATTTCCTTGGAAATCTTTGAGCTCATAAGAAAACCAAAAGACTAATAATTTTTTGAAAATACAAACAAGAGAAAAATAAATAAGAAATAAAGCCAGGATCATCATAAATATTTCACATGTAAGTTAGAGTTACAGTATTTATTTTTTTCTGACAAGAATATATCATTCTGTGTTACTAATTTTTAAATTTTGCCTTAGATGTGCAAGCAAGGCAATTTTAAATTGTCAGAGTCCCATAAATTACTGACTTACTTTAATAGCATAGGCTATTTTCTGGTATCCAGTGATTAGGTCTGAAATACATTTTATAGCAAAGAGTGAGATTAAATAGGTTCACCTCTAACAGTCTTACGAATGTATTACCTTAAAAATTAACTATTTGTGTTCTGTAGAGAGTGAAATTCATCAGGGACAAATACTGCAGGTGAGATCATTCTCCAGTCACCTTGATGTATGGAATTATTCCCTTGGGTCTAAATCTAATCAAATGTGACCACAATTCATCTAACACTTTCCTCTGGATCTATGCAACCTGAATGACATACTAGCTAATGAAATTACTCTACAGGGCCATTTATATGAAAGTCCCATAACCAAGCAATTCTTGAGGAAAATTTATTTTATTTGGGGCCAATGAGTATTTTTGTTTGAGTTATCATTACTCTAGCAACTTGGCAGACAACCTGGGTATATCGGGATGTAATGAACTAATTTAAACATTTTTCCAAATGCCATAACCATTTGCATGATACCAAATGAGGTAATATATATGTTCGAACAGAAATATAGTGTGATTTGAGACTTTTATGGATATCATTTGGGGAATCAATTCCTTGTTTCAAAACATCGTTCTGGCAATAGGAATTGTCAGCACAAGTGGCTTTTCCATCTGAAGTGTATCTTTCAGAGAGAAACTCTGAGAAACTCTTATTTCACATAGTCTAAGGACTTACATTAAGCCTGAGACAAACACCTTGAAAGAGAAGTCAAGCAAAAGATATTATGATTCTTAGCCTTCTATATGAATCAAAAACCACACACTGAAATGCCCTGTTGAGCATGGCTCCTGGGTTGAGCTGACCTGTCTGAAAGGAAGAAAAGGCAGACACAGGGTAGAAAGCTGGGATTGGGTGACCTGGTCTTGTGGCTGGAGAAGCCTCAACATGTCTAAAGTTCAGGGTGTTTATCATATAGGATTGAACACAGAGGTGGTTATTGCATAGAGAGAAACAGGGAAGGATGGGGTTACTATAAGCCGCTGTATAAAGGAGACATGCTTAGGTAATCTCAGTAGGGGCTGTCTTTGTAGAGGAGCAAAAGCAATAAACATTCATAAGAAAGAAAGCTATGATGGACATTTTCTGCACACACTATTAACCTCCACATAGAAGAGAAGGGAAGGATTTGCCATCTCTCCATTTTTCAGAGGCTAGTGTCCTTGACATAGCCAGTTCATATCAACAAACAAATATTTACTCAGTATGTACAGAAGAAGTTGGAGTATCAACGTGGCAGACACTGCTTTTCAAACTTGATTTGATTGCTCTGAGTATGAATTCAGTTCTTTCTGGAAATAACTGGCAGTGATCAGAGAAAATCTTAAAGGTTTAGATGGGTGTGTCATTTGGGGAAAGAAGACAGAGGATACTGTTATGATATTTCAAAAAGCATGACTGTCAGATTAAATTCTAATAGTGATTTTACTATATGTCTTGTAGTTTGAGGTTTATCATCATGATACATATATGGTGTTAAATAGTTTAAAATTAAGCATACACGTTAAATTGCCTTCTATTGCACAGATTAATAATAACGGCATATGTTTGACTCAGTCTTGGCTCTGATTTTCCAAATAAATCCAGTTTAAGTTGTTAATATTTGATTTTCTATTGTCTTTAAAAAGTCCACAGTATTTTAGGATGATGATAAAGAAAATATTGGATGAATCACACAAAAATAGGCTAGATTTCTTTTCATCTGGTATTTACTCCAAATATTTTTATTTTTATATTTACTTTTGTGGAATTAAATTGAACATATCCAAAATTTTATCATTAGTAGTAGTTAATACATAGCAGTATTGTAGAGTCATCAATACTATTTAATTCACTAATATTTTCATGACTACCAAAGGAAACCCATAAATTAGGCAGTCACTCTTTTTAGCTTCTGTTTCTATGACTTTTCCCCTGCTAGTATTTCTGAAGACATTTACACAATATGTAGTATTCACACCTGGCTTCTTTAAGTTTGTCTGTTGCCTTTAAGGTACCATAAATCAGTAGTTACAGCTGTGTATCCACCTATTTATATGTACTGTTCTTTAATTATTCACTCATCAATGTATAGGTACTTAAGTTTTTCATCTTTTGGTAATTATAGGTATTCCTTTCCTCAATGTTTGTGTTCACTATTCATTTGAACAACTGATTTGAAAATCCTTTGGCTATAAACACAGGAGTCATTTCTCTGCATCATATGGTAAGTAGCTATTTAACTTATCAAGGAACTAGGAAGTGTCAGTTTTCTATAGCAGCCTCATCCTTTGACATTTACATCAGCCATGGATGTGGGCTCCAGTTTACCCATATTCATGCCTCCATCTTGTAATTTTTTATTCCTTGCTTGTTCATAATTAGAGCCAAACCAGTGGGTGTGAAATTTAAGAATTTACCACTGCATTTTAGTTTTCATTTCATTTACAAATGTGAGTGAAGTTGAACTTGGTGGTCATTTGTTTATTGCATTTTGAGAAATTATTACTTGAGGGTTTGGCCCCTCCTTAAACCGGATTATCCTTTTTGATTTGAGTGAAAGCGCTTTTTGTATATTCGGGATAGTAGACTTTATCAGATACATGCTTCGCAAATATTTCCTTCCACTCTGTGAGCTGCCATTTGTTTTCTCGGGTAGGGTCCTTGATCCTGGGTCATGTGCTCTGCTACCTTTCTCTTCTTTCTCCCAGGAGCAGCTCTGTTCTTCCTTTTTGTGTTCATTACATAAAAGGAAGTGCTTCCATTCTCTTTCCCACAATGCACCAGTCCAAGCACAATCAAGCATCAGGGCTCAGATTTCAATGGAAACAATCTATTTTCTCAATAAATTCAGGTTTCTACAAAGAAAAAACAAGCCAGAATCTAAGAAAATAAAATATTCTCCATGATTTGTTTTGTTGCAGGTAAGGATAATTCCTCATATTGAGTGGTGATTGTTTCTTTCATATAATTGTACAAAGGAGATCTACTTCTATCATACAGTGATTTCAAGGATAGAGGTGGACACAAGGGTACCTTGTAGGTTTTAAAAGTTATTGACCTTTTCTGGGAGCAGTAATATTTTGACAAGGGCATACTAAACACCTCCCTCACGAGCCTGAATTTGGCACAAGTCTGGTATTCAACGTGTGTCCTTAAGTTTTTAGTGTAGTAAAATTAGTGTGAAAAATTGCTATCCAAGTAAATTAAGATTCAAGAGTTAATATCTTTTGTGTATTAACTCGCAACCCTAAAGAAACAAGAGAATGTTGATCTTTGATTCTTAATATTTTTCTATTTTAACACACTGAGGGATTTCCTTTAGTTTCAGAATATTTTTATTTCTGCTTTTGTCCCTGTGCAAGAAAGTTCATTTTCATTGTGGCATCTATTTTCCATTATCTTCCTATTGTAAATGGAATGATAGTATGTACAGAACAGGTACTTACTACATTTTAGGAGCAGTGACACAGTGGTGAGTACAAATATAAACTCAGTGCTCCTGGGAGGGATACACATTCCTGATTGATTTCACTTCATATGTGTCTTTCTATAAAAATTATTTTATTAGATGTACTCTTTACATCAGCTGCAAATATAGACCCTTACATTAAACTGCACGGAGGCCTCCAAGAATGTATATGTATAATTCGTACTTATTGGTCACTCTGAATGTGACCTTAGTTTCAGGGGGAAGACTTTTCAGATATAATTAACTTAATTGTGGGATGAGATCAGCTAGAATTCCTTGGGTGGATCCCAAATCTCATAACTCACAGATGCCTTCACAGAAGTGGGCCATGAGTTCACTACATAGGTCTGAGACAGAAGACAGAGGACAATGCAGAGTCAGATATAGTGGTCCATAGGATGCACCCAGTCTCCCCAGGGCATCTGCCAAGCACTGCATCCAGTTCCTCCTGCCCCACAGCTGGAGTAAAACCTGCCTGTGTAAAGGTTCTTTATGGAACATGCTTAGTATTCCCTTTATGACCCATGTAAACACTCTTGTATACTTTAATCAACCTCTAGTATTATATACATTAGTTATATTACCCAATTCAATGAGAATTATTTGTAACCAGTTGGTATACCTATTGTTTCCGGAATAATGAATGAAATGGGTGCATATGCAGTATAGCCACAGTAGAGATATCCACGTATACAGATGTGGAACCCCAGGAACCCAGTAGCTGGCGCTGCAAGTTACGACGCGCAGACTGTTGCCAGCTCAGGCTGGAAGAAAAGAGTGCAAATTCCCTTGTGGGGAATGTGGCCCTGCTGCCAGCTTTGTTTCAGAGTCCTTGGTTCTATAGCTTCAAGAGAACAAATTTTTGTCGCTTTGGCCCATGGGTTTGTGGGAGTTACTAATGAAATCCTAGGAGTACGATATGGACTTGTGGACCGGCAAGTGGGATGCTGCTGTAGAAATGCTGAGGATGTGGAAATGTCTTGGAATGAGGTCCATGCTAGAGGCTCGAGGTGCTCTGAGGGGCCGCAAATGGCAGCCTGGATTTTCCTGAGGAGACTTGGTAGAAATACGGGCATTATTGCTATTCTCCTGACATCTCAGAAGGAAATGAGAAATATGCTATTGAAAATGGGAGAAAGACTGTTCTTTGCCATAGTGTGACGAAAAACTTGGCAGAACAATTTTCTACTGTTGATAGAAAAGCAGAACTTGCAAGTGGTGAGCCCAGGTATTTAGCTGAGAAAAGTGAGGAGCATATGCCTTTGTTTTTACGTATTATATGCAGCAAAAAGAGAGAGCAAAGCAGATAAACTCAGAAGAAGTTAGTAAACAAAGTCTAAATAGCATGGATTATTTTTAGGGTTTTTTTGCCTACCTAGATTCCAAAATGTGCATATGGCTACTGGAAAACTTATGCCGTGTGTGATTCACAGATCCAAAAGCTGCAACTTCCCAATAAAGCCAGTAGAGGTCCTCTCATCCAGGAGGGACTGTGGAGAGCTCTCTTCCCCTCTTTTCCTTCCCCACTGGCCCTATGCACCTTTGACGTTCTTTTCCTCTTTCTTTTCTGACTTTTGACAGACTCACCATATTGTCCAGACTGACCCGAAAGCCCCTCTGCAACCTTGTTTTCCACTGGTATGTGTCCTGCTACATTTATAGTGGACAGACAAAGTTTGGGGGGAACTAATACATTAGAAACAATGCTAACATAGGTTGAAAAAAAAAAGACAGGGACAGTGATAGCTGGAGGGATTTTGAGATTCTTCAAGCAGGAAGAGCGTTGTGAGGATTCCATGACTGAAGACATATGCTGCCCTTCAAGCAAAGAAGGATGCTTCCTGGGGCAGAACCATAGATGCAGAGGACAAGGTGAGAGAGGTGGCTGCAGAGGGGAATAGAGCAAGCTGTCAGACCTCTGAGAGCATTTCTGACGGTTTTTGGTTTCTAAGTCGGTTGTAATTTGCACAGCAGCCCCAGGAAACAAACATATCCTCATTTCCTGAAATCTCCGGTTATAATTGGCATTCTATTTTAGGTAATAATTTAATCATCTTCCTCAACAGAATGTGTGACTGGCAGTTTCTCTTTCTCTTCCTTGCTTCTCTTTCTTTCTCTCTCTCCCTCCCTCTTCCTTCCTTATATACACATAAAAACTACATAACAGTAAAATAGGCTAGAAGATGGGGTGACATAATGAAAACCATACCCAGATGGCTCAAATTAGCTTTAAAGGCAACAGCATAGTTATTTATGAACTTAAGGAAATGAAGTAGCCACTGAACCTACTTTTTTTGGTCTAAGATTTTTCTGTGAGTAGAATGCTCACTATGTAAGGGTAAGGACTTGAGTTTGGATACCTAGCACACACATAAATTCTGAGCATGACAACATACCCTGTAACACTAGTGGTAGGGAAACTGAGGCAGGCAAATTCAAATTGAATAGGTCCAGAGAAAAGACGAGGATCGTAACAGAGCATCTTTTAAAAAATAAGGTGGGGGGCAACAGAGAAAGATAGCCAAAGCTAACAACTTCTGGCCTTTGTTTGTGCAAGGACAGGCACATGGATGAGGATAAACAAATGCACGCGCATAAGCACACATGAGTGCCATATACTTCTTTTTTCTTTTTGATGTTCTTGAGACACGGTTTCTCTGCATGGCCCTGGCTGTCCTGTAACTCACTCTGTAGATCCGGCTGGTCTTGAACTCATAGAGATCTCCCTGCCTCTGCTTCCTGAAAAGCATATGCCATGACCACCTGGTCACACAAAAACATTTTTTAAATGTAAGCTAGAGATAATAACAGAATAGTTGATACAAAGTTTGAGCTATAAGATACTTTAATAAGTTAAGCATACTTTGTAGTGATCTCTACTCTGCCCTTTACCCCAAGATAAATATCACAAAAGGTCAAAGAAAGGCATTGTTATAATCATTGTGTTTTCTATTGATTTATAAATCTCACCTGCGATTTATCTATAATTACTATCACGTTATGATAAGTGGGTTCTCCAAATGATCTTTATGCTGAGCAATGTCTGCTCAGGTGAAAGTTCCTTTTTGAACACACTGTAGATACATTGCTCCACTTAGCCTCATGTGGGGCGTGGAAACTGGGCTTGGACAGGATGTGTGGCTTTGTACCAGTTTCTTCTGCAGCTTCAGCGTCTGTTCATGTGTGTGTTCTGAATTTCTGAGACTGATAATTGGCCCATCAAGGTTTTAATTAATTCTGAAATAATTATTCAGTATACTCAAGCAACAAAGAAAAAAAAACAGTTCACTTTAGAGTCTGAATATCTGGGATGTAGATAGACCACTAAAGCAATAATGTGGGTGCTAGCTTTCATATTCTTATTTTATTACTCATATTCTAGGATAATAAAAATGTTTCCAAAGATCCATCACCAGTTTTAACAATGAATGTATTCAATTTTGTTTCATCTGTTTTTTGCTTTGTCTGGACATTTATTTCACTTTGAATTGTGCTGAAACAAATTTAAGTCAACTTATAATTTATTCTGTAGATATATAAACATATGTATATTTATGTTTTGTATAGAATCTTTTAAAATGTAAACTCATAGCCTCATCATGTACAAAATAGATATTATTTAAATCATAAAATATACATAATCTCTTTCCTCCAAAAGCTCATCCACATTGTATTTTACAATTCTTTTCACATCTTTTGTCTACCTAATATGTATAGTTCATAGCTGAACCTTTTTAATATAGGGTTTCCTTCCCTCTCCTTAATCATGTGCTATTTACCTGTTGAAGAAATGAATGAAAGAACTTTGTGGTTCAATATATCTGTCTTTAACCTCATGCTGATATTTACATTTTGATTAATTAAAATGTAAAAAAATTTAGCATAAAATAAAGCAAACTCTTAAAAAACTACAAGAGCTATACTTCAGGCGTGGATTAGCCCTGTGTGGTCACTGTACAGTCCAGTGCAGACACAGATGTTTGTACCAGTTTTGAAAGGCTCATGGAGAACAGTGCTCTTGTTTTCCTCAATTCTTATTTCTCTGATCCTATCCCTATATATTCCTTAACACGATATAGCTCCTCCTCTCTCTCTCCTATTACATTTAAGTATTGATTATATTATTCAATACTTTGCCGAGTCTACGACATAGTTGGCTGATTGCCTGCATCAGGTAGCACATGGTGTCCTTTGGTCTCTTCTAGAACTGTAGCAGCCACTGCTCTCGGTTTTCAGGAGATTGTTGTTCCATAACTTCCTCAGTTTCTTTCTTACCTTGATCTCACTCTTACCCACAGGATCATAGTAGATGCATGGGAAAATACAGCAGATATTCTTTAGAATCTTATCTCAGTCCCCAGGACTTAAGATTCCTATCTTTCTGAGGAAGTAAAAGGAACACACCCAGTAATTTTTCTTAGCTATAGATTTTAGCTCACATTTTATACTGTACCATTGGAGGTAAGTGGGTCTTGGAGGCAATGACTTTCTTTATTGCTTTCTGCAACAAACACATTTTTAACAGCAGAAATCTGTAAGAGAATAGACTTTATTATTGATATTTAATAAATGTGCATCCACAATTTGCTTTGCCAAACTTGGCTAAGATCATAATTAGGTAATTTCTTTTGGAATCGAGATTCATAATGACTCAGCAAACAACTGTGGCGGCATTTGGGAAGCTAGAAGCCAGATGGGCATGGGCCACCCACTTAGCCAACACTAACCTGGAAATAGAAAACCCTGTGAAAGAACCAAAATGAAACTAACATCTCTAAAAATGGTAGGAACTAGTAGTGCATGTGGAAAGAGGAGAGAACTATTTGTCATTAAGGAAGACCTGATAATGTTTAAAATAAGTTCCCCTGTAAGCACTCCTGCGCTGAAGTCATTGGTGTCTGGAGTAGCCAGTGCCCCGGGGTGAGTTTGCTGATGAAATCTGGGTTTCATACACTTTACTCTTGGAAGTAAATGCACACTGTTATATGGGGAAGAAGAAATTATGATCTGCATGCAAATGCTGGTTGGTGTTTTTCCTCTTTCTTCATTTAGCTTCAAACATGGGCAACCAGACTTCTATCCCTGAGTAGGGGAATAGCTCCATCTTTGGGACATTTCCCTTCTAAGGGAAGAAGTGATAGAATTTCATTCTCTCGGGCCTCAAGTTTTCAGTATCTCTGGATCTCAGAGTATCCAGTCCGCCTTGTTCCCCTTGCCTACGCTTCATCATGAAAAAGCACATGCGTTAAACAGACATTTTGTGGAAAACTTCTGATGGGAATATAGAAACAACAGGGAACAACTGGAAAGAAAAGAACTTACAGAGAGCGAATTGGCGAACACTCAGAAACATTACATCGACATCTTCACAGTGACAACAGAAAGTCTTCTTGCAAACTGAGCACAGGGGCGCATATTTGCCATCAGGTGGCAAGGAGATCAGGAATTCAAGGCCAGCCTGGGATACACAGCAAGAGTAAGCATAATCTTAGAACAAAAAGAAATGTTTAAATGAAATAGGCAATACACATGAATACACACACAGAGAAAAAAGAGAAACTTTATGAGGCAAGAACAAAATGTGATGAAAAAAAATTGAGAGACCATTAAAATATTTAAAGCAAACTATGGAGTATTATAACAGAGTTGATGAACTCTTTCGAAATCTTTGCTTTTCAAGAATATTTTCAGGAGACGGACATTAGCTGCATTAAATGTGATGCAGAGGACAGTCCCCGTGTGGAAACCTGTCTGCTCCTGATTCTCTTGTTGCCTCTCGTCCTATGCTGACTGTAGCCTTATGGCAAGGATAGTCTAGGGATTTTCCACTCTCCGACCATTTTTTCAGGCATACAAGTCTAAGAATTTCCCCCCATTTTTAGGAATACTAGGCCCCTTGGAACGTGTGATGCTTTGTAAGTTCCTTGTGCTGGAAAGGAGTTGCTGGAAAGAAAGAAGACATGCCTTGCCAGTTGGAAATCAAATAAATGCCATAATTAGTCTCTGAAGATAAGAGCAGGAGTGGACTTCCCTGTCTGCAGTGGGATTTGCATGTGACTTTCTTCATTTGTGGAGACTGTTTAGCATTGTATAATCCAGACATAAGTGGAAATATGGGAGCTAAGAGGAAGATTCTATGTGGGTTTCTGAACACCCCACGCAGTCATTCCCTTGACTTTCCCTGCAGTTGGAGCAGACATCTTTCCGGTATATAGGTTTTTTTTTTTTTTTTCCTATTTTGAGACAAATGGTAAATTTAACAGCATTCTGCCAAAACTCA
Source organism: Chionomys nivalis (assembly GCF_950005125.1). Classification (NCBI taxonomy): domain Eukaryota; kingdom Metazoa; phylum Chordata; class Mammalia; order Rodentia; family Cricetidae; genus Chionomys; species Chionomys nivalis. The sequence continues at coordinate 73,975,370 of NC_080095.1, forward strand.
ATTTTCTTTACCACATCCCCCAGAAGATAAATAAGCACAGCTGTTATTCCGAAGAAATATAAAGAAAGATGATAATGTCTGTGTATGAAGTAGACAGGTTCTAACAGGCACAGCTCAATGGTAAGTGCTATAACCAGCCATTCCATTCTTAAGCATAAGCCAAAAAGGAAGTACCAGCAAATTATATACACAGCAAAGTGTATATTAAAATCTAACTTCCTTTATCTCCTGCCCTTGTGGATTCTAGCTCCTTCTTGGCCTCTGTGGGCAACTGTTTTCTCATATACATATATCCATGTACACACATAGACATACATGCATAGACATACATGCATTCACATAATAACAAATCTTTAAAATGTGATGTTGGAGTTACTGATTCAGATCAATCAAAATTTGCACTGATAAACTAATTCTAGAAAGACTGAAAATCTAATTAGCCACACTGTATACCTGTTTCACAACATTATAAGACTATAAGTTGAAACAATACCTTTAGAAATAAACTTTCTATATTAAAAATAAATTTACACAAAAAAATCTAATGGGGTTTTACAAAAGGTGACTTAAACTAAGTAAAGTGGAAATTTTAAGGTTCAAGGTGTAGGGAAAATAATGTCAAATGTCAGCTACATGAGTGCCTACCAATAATCAGTAGATTAATGTAAACCTTTTCCAAGATTTGAGAGTAAAGTGCACAAAATATGCAGACAGTTGATGAGTAAAAAAATCCAATAGCATTTATGTATCACATGTTAATAAACTCTATAGACTAGAAACAATACCAGAAGGAAAGTTCCACCTTACCTGACTTCTCAGAACATGGAGTTGATTATATTACATACATTACTTAATTGCATATTTTATTATGAATACATATTTGGGGTGATAAAATTAAATGTAAAAAAAATCACCAAGTGACTCCTGATGAACAGAGACTATCACAATCACTTTTGAATTTTCCATATCCTAGCATCAAATGTATTAAAAAAATTTGCTCTCAAGAAACTGTGAAAACTAATAGTTATCAGAAATGTTATTTGTTAAAAAAGACAAGGTTCTGGGTAGAAGGGTAATGTGTACTCCAAGTAAACATCTGAAAAATCAAAAAGCTTCTCACACCAGAGACAGCTCTGAGCTTCTCCCCGAGTGTCCAGTCATTTTGATCACTATTAGCTGAGCTTTAGAGATCACAGTGAAATCTTTCGCGCTTCCTCTTAATTGAGAACTGGAGTCCTTTCTCCACTTTTGATTGTGTTGGTCTGAGAAGGAAGAGATGAGGAACTGTGACAATTGTCAGTTACTGCACTGGTTTTCCAGAGTGCTTACTGCCGCCCCACGTCTGTCCCAGGAACGGAGAATGTCTTTGAAGCCAGCAAACGATTTTGACATGAAGAGATAATCTCAGGTCAAAACTAAAATAGAGGGCAGTGAAACGTGGCACCAGGGAATACTTATGAGGGGAAGCGTTCTTTAGCAGAACCCCCTGGTTATACATTTCTTCTAAGAAGGGTTTGTGTAGAAATATTGGAGGTGACAGGAGAAAGTTAGATTACTATAGGCTGAATTCCAAAATTCATACAGACTTTAGGCTACATATTGTCTTCTTTTTGTAAGGAATGTTACCTGTAGTTTTTCTTTGTCCTCTTTACCATTGTATGCCACATATGGGACAAAAATATAACCTATTTTTTCAAATCCACACATCTTTGTATTAAAGGAAACTAGAAACTGTACTCAGGAAGTCTTATTTGCATCCAGATTTATTTTAGGTAATTAAATCTAAACTGTAAAATTACCATTAAATGAAATACAACTTTGGAGAAAATAAAGAGGACTCATGGGGTTTCATGTGGGAGAATTTTAAATAATTTGTCACTATCTCTTATATACTAAAAGTGACACTCATTCCAGTGACTGAGTGGTCAGGTGGATTTCTTCACCTAGTGTAACATAGATTTGACTAACAAAACAGTGTTGTGGTGTGTGTGTGTGTGTGTGTGTGTGCACATGCACACTTATGCATATTTTCTGGGTCCTGCCTTTCTTTAATGAAAACAAGTTACCTTCCATCTGAAGTCCAGAGCATCATTTTAATAGGACTGGTTACCTTACTGGGAAGACCCTGTTGAGGGGATCTGAGACTATTGGATCAGGTGCGTACCACATTTTAGAGCCCATTCAGTTCCCAGAGCAGATCAGCCACCAGTTTCTTAGTGACTCTAGTCAATGCTTCACACAGAAGTGCAGCGCAGAGCTCTTGCCTGAGGACCTGACCCACAAAGCGTTGTAATACAAACTTGTTATTAAAGTAATATATTTTGAGGCAGACCTCTGTGTATTAATAAATAACTTAAATACGTAGGAAAATAGATTGGTGGCTATACAATTACACATTAGCAGAATCCTATGGGTATCTATGGGTGGAAATATCTGAAAAATATTGTTTCTAGAGCTAAACCCTGTAACTTTCAAGGTGAAGGTGTTATTATGATTCATCCCAGCCACTTTGAAGCATCTTTCTTATGTACTTCAATTAAATTTACAAGTCAAATAATACAGAACAGAACAAACACCTAAAACCCTGCTAGGCATTAACTCCTGTGGCAGTGTTTAAGGACGTCTTCTCACTTTATAGTATTTGAACTGTGACAATGTCCCATGATTTTAGAGAGACTGTCATAGCAGTCATCTTGTGTCTTTAAAGGGCATGTCATTTGCCTTTTGATACCTTTAGAGAAAATCCCCATGAAACAGGGGCTAAGCTGCTGAGATGTGTGCTAATTACCATTCAGTGGTGGGTGCAGACCACATGAAGCTGAGATTCCCTGGTGATAAGGAAAATGTGTCGAGGGTCAGTTTTAAAATGAGTATTATTAGATAAGTTAGAAAACGGTCTTTCACAGAAATACTTCTGTCATCATCTTGGCATTGTTAATTCAACAGTCTGGAAGGGCAAATCAAAACAGCAAGTTATCCAACAGAAATGATTCTCTCCATGTGGTTCTTCCTCATTCTTTATTTCCCTGGGAACATTTTTGGTACAATATCTCCTTTGTACATATTTTTCCTGTCAACTTGGAGAACACACTAAGCAACCTTATTCTGGAATTGTCTATGTGATTTTAGTTAATACCTATTATGGTTCTACTTCATGTGTGATGTAGAGTTTACTGGTGTCTGTGACTTTATGTAAACCCTTGATAAGTACTTTGAAATACAGACAGAAATAAACTTAAGCTTATGATCTTTTGCTTTTTTATCGATAATGAGCATCCCAACGATGCTTCATTTACTTCAACTTGAAAATTTTGGACAGCTAACGTAGAAATGAAGCCGTAACAGATACAAGGAAATGTGACTTTGCAAATGTGCTCCTCAATTGTGGAGACTGTGAGAACAAACGTATTCCCTGAGGCAGAATTATAAGCGTGATGCTCTGAAGAACTCTTTGCATTCTCCGGTAGATTATGTGACAGGCTGCTAATGTGAACGAGCAGCAATTGTTAGCATAGAGTTTCGCATTTGCACTTGAACCATTTTCTTAAATTTGGAGTGAACTCAGAAGTTGTTTCATTCTTTCTTGAGAGTGTACTTTTGTTAACAGCAACAACACATCCTTCTCATTTGCAGGAAACCTATATAAAGTTTACAGACTGCTGCCAAACAGTTAAAACAGGGAGATACTACAGACAGTATATATGGATGACCTTTGTTAGTAATATTCAGTCAATATATATATATATATATATATATATGTGTGTGTGTGTGTGTGTGTGTAGCTAGTTTTTGTGTACACTTGTGTTGCATGTACGTGCATACACCTATCTATCTATCTATCTATCTATCTATCTATCTATCTATCTATCATCTATCTATCATCATTTCTATGTGTCCATACATCTGTGTATGTGTTTGTATGCATCTGTATATTCTGCAATACTTGAGTTCTCATTAATCCAAATAGGACAACAGATGTAACTATTGGCTCAATGATCTTGTTATAGCTAATGTTTATTTACACAAGGTTCTATGAATCACAAGTTTTATTATCAGACATTGAGTTTTAATAAAAATAATTTTGAACACTAAGGTCCTTCAGGAAAGTCATATGAAACCTACTGTTTTGAGAACTTCCTGATGCATACAAATATAAAAGAATTTAAATGGAATTATAATGCAACAGGGGAGACAACACAGCTAGAAATCATATACTCCCAAATGAATTTAAAAATCCCAGCACTCGGGAGGCAGAGGCAGATGGATCTCTATGAGTTCGAGACCAGCCTGGCCTACAAGAGCTAGTTCCAGGACAGGCTCCAAAACCACAGAGAAACCCTGTCTCGAAAAAGCAAAAAAAAAAAAAAAAAAAAGAAAAGTAATAAAATTGCCTAACAGTCAGCAGAAGTAATGCATAAAAATGCTTTATGGTTAGCTTAGTGATGAAATCCTTGTGTTAATTCTCTGAGGTTGTTAGAAAAACATACTACATATTTCATGGCTTAAACAAAGGGTGGTTTCACAGCTCTGAAGAAGAGAAGCCCCATCATCCAGTCGTAAGGATTGCTGGTTTCTCCAGAGGGCTGACTGACAGGTGAACATCTTCTTGTGTTTCTGCAAGGATCACTTCTCTGTATATGTCTAAAATATCCATAATCCATATTTCCTTTCAAACAGGACATCAAACATTCTGGATTAGGGCTAGCCTCTCAGATCTCAGTTTAATTTGATTTTCTCTATTGTGATATTTTAAGACACCGAAATTCACAACACCAACAAATAAATTCTGAGGTCACACAATTTAGTATACGATATTGTTTCAAGAAATAAAAGAAAAAAGTTAATGGTGTACCATGTCACTTTTAGTATCAGACTGTTTTCCTCAAATGATACTTAATTTTTGTGGTAACAGATGCTTCCTTCTGGACGGCTGAGAGCCTCGGTCTAACTGAATAATTTGCTTCTCAGTCTCATTGTTTAAATCACGTATAATCATTTAGAGTACTGTCAGGATGCACATGGTTAAATAAGGAAATTCACTCTGATCATTAGAAAAGATCATGTCAAATAATTTTCAGCTTCACAGGCACATGGAAAAATTGTTTCTCTGCTTGAGTGCGTTACTAGAATATCTCAGAAGCTTCCTTAGATTTTAAACCTTTCAAGTTGAACTAACACAGTAAAAAATTGAGGAAATCACTTTTCTTTAGCTGGCCTCCACTTTTATCAATACAGAAAAGAATTTGATTTTATTTATTTTAGGCACTTAATGCAGCTAGATACATATAGTGATAGACACAGTCTGTACAACCAGAAGGTCTCCACCAAACCTATTTATATTGCTTTCAATCTCTATTTCATAGATTATGATGAAGATGTTCTTCATACTCCCTTTGGTTCAATTTTCTTTAGCCTCCCTGCCTTTGACCTCCTTGGCAGTTCTCTTTTCAAGGGCATTGAAAAAAGGACAGGCATAGAGGAGATTGCTGTGCTGACAGCCAATGAAAAGTAGAAAAGTTCATCGAAGAGTCAGATAGTCTCACCCTAATCTTGGCACTTACAGAACCATTAAGAAAGTCTATGAGCCTTAAGTACTTTCTGATATGATGGAAAAAAATAAATTTCATCTATATAGTATTTCACTCAAATGAATTTTTAATCAATAATTACTTTTACATCTAACTCCAGTATTCATAGACAGCAAAGTTGGAGTAAAATTTCTCTACAGGAACACAATCAAGAAAATTCAAAATATATGTTATTATATCATAGCTATATATATTTAAAGTAAACATATCTATACATAGGCAACTGTTAAATTCATGTGCTATTGAAAATGCAAAAATGTTAGACATTCTTTTGTATTTTTGTGTATTTTAAATTTTGAGAATAAAGAATACTATATTTTAAAATTTCAAAGGTGAGTACTCAGTTTTAGTTTTAGCATGTAATGAAACTAAAAGTTATCATTCATTTATATCCTCCTGTCAAGAAACATATGGGAAATTTGAGAACCAAAAACTTGATGGAGCCATCAGAGAGTTGAGTGTGTACAGAAAAAGTTGCTTAAATTCAGATTTGTAGGCTCTATGTAGAGAAACAGATGAGACTGCATACCTTGTCTGGAAACAAATGGAGCCTTAGATGGAAAGAAACATATAAATGATAATTTTGGCTATCTTCTTGAAGCTGAGCATAAGATACCATATGAGCACGTGAATTCTAATATTTTGTGGGTGGAGGTAGATGATGGACAGCCTTTTGTAAGATTCCTTCTAGAAACTCACTGTTTCTCAAATTGAAGGTCTAGAAAGATTCTTTCAAGTTCTGGGATAAATAATGGAGAGATAAACAGTGAAGACTAATGCCAACTGTCTTGAACAAAGCTATACATACTAGAAAATAGTGTGTGTTTTTCAGCCAGACCCAGAGGAAGAAAATTCAGCCGACTATAGGTCTTTCCATCTTGGTAATGTAAATGAAGGAATCATTTTAAAGGGAGGGCAAACAAAGCATAAGACTGGAAAAGCTTCAGCAAGGGAAGGTGATGGGAAGTGAGTAGGAATTAATATACAAAGGAATTGTTTTTAAATATGTCACTTTGAATCTTGGTACACAAAATGCTTACAGTTATTCATAAACTGATAGAGCTCATTTCTCTTTTAGACAGAAGTTTCTGTCCTGTCTGGTTATGCAGCTGTTCAGTCCCAAAGAAATGCAGAGAGGCTTATATTAATTTTAAACTGTTTGGCCTATTGCTCAGGTTTATTATTAACTAGCTCTTATTCTTAAATTAATCAATAATTCTTATCTGTGTTTAGTCATGGGGCTTGGTACCTTTTCTCAGTAAGGCACTCTCATCTTGCTTCCTATGGATTATAGCTATAGATTAATCTGTATCTCAACCATCATCAGAGAAACATCTTTTTATAGTAGATGGCAACTAATCCAGAGACACACAAGTGGCCAAGGTACAGATAATGAGACCATGGAATGCTCAGTCTTAAATGGAACATGTATACCACACCCATTCTCCCAAGGCTCAGGAAAGTAGAAGTGGTAAAGAATAAGAGCCAAGGGGAGTAGATAATGACAAGAAAATATTGTATTTAAAATTCATCAGGACTGTTGCAAAGTTACAACAAGAACAAGTCCTGAGCAAGCTCAAGATAGACAAAATACAGCCTGGAGAGGGGAAATAGACATGAAGTTCCATACCTAACTGAGTAGTTTGGCAATTGTTAGATTTCCACGAAGGGAAAGTAAGCTTTGTTTAATGGTGTGGCTCCCTGTTAGACTGACCACACTAAAGGGAAGATCCACACCCAAGAGTATTTGTGCATTACAAATTGGATTTGGGATTTAATGGTATCTTTTTTATTTTTCTAAGAGAACACACAGTTGGTTGTACAAGAAGGTGAGAGAATCTGGGAGAGCCAGGGAAGGTATTTAAATATGACCAAATTAATTCTCAAAGAACTAGTAGAAATGAATGGGAATGAATGTGAGTAAAGAGAACATGAAGTCAGGAGGGGGAGACTTGGAATGGAGGAATAGGAGGGAGATAAGATTTTATTTAATTGTATATATGTGTGAAATTCTCAAAGAGTGAATCTTAAAAGAAAAGCTGCAAATATCTAGAATTACAGAGTGCATTTGCAATAACCCATCTCTTCTGAAGACAGACTAACATGAATCTTTAATCTAAAGACCCATTAATTTTAATTTCTGTTACCTAATCTAATGACTGCCCATCAACAAGAATATAAAGCAAAGGAACAGAAAGAAAAATTTCATCTAAAGAAACAAAAAATTGTCAGAACCAAAGTTGAGTGTGGTGACAATGCTGTAGTTATCAGCCAGGGAATTAAAAACAGCCATGGTTAACAGGTGCATGAAGCTCATAAGTTTCTAAGAGGAACAATTTAATAAAATTCACTAGTATGTATTATTTTTAAAAATGTCCAAAATGAAAGAACACATTCTGAAAGCTTCAAGGAACTTGCCATATAAAATAAACCACCATAATTTTATCATTAAATTTCTCAGTACCAACTTTGGCAAGAGAAGAATGTTGGACTAGCAAGTTCTGAGAAAAAGGAGGAATCAGAAGGAAGTTGGAGGGAGAGAGAAAGAGAAATGGAAGAGGACAGGAAAGGAATAAGAGAAGATAATGATATTTAATATGAAAAACAAGAAAAGAGCAAAGAGGAGGATTGGAACAACAAGGAAGCAAAAGGAGAGGAGGTGGAAGAGGAGACAGAGGAAGACAAGAGGTAGAGGAAGAAGGGCAAAGGCAGGAAAAATAGAAATAGAAGAAAAGAAGGAGAATAAGAGAAAAGAGCTTTCAATCAAAGGTACTTAAAAAACCTTTCAAGGTTATTTTTCATAAATTAAGTCCATCAGCAATGGACATGCCTTATAAAAGATGCCAAACGGAATCACTTAGGCTAAGAAGAAACCACAGTAGGTATGACATAAAAACAAATAGTAGTTTAAAAGTGAGATATGGTAAGAGAGCAAAGGGTCAGTGTTATCTATAGAATGGTCAGAAAACAGTGACTTCATTAAAAGACTATACCAAATGGAACAGACCATGAATAAATATAACAACAGATCACTTAAATAAAGGAATTATTAAAGAATCTGATATAAGAAAAGTCATTCCAATAACATAAGGATATTAATGCTTCAGTATTCATGATGTTTACATTAAATCTATGTAGTATCATTGGTGATGAGAAACATCTTGGGCAAAATGGACCTAAGAGAGATACTCAAACCTTTCTAACCAACAGAAGCAGGATAAAGATCTCAAGTTCAAAGAGGACATCTTTTATTTCAACAGAGGACATACTAAGGCATAAAAGTTTTAAAATATTTCTGAAGGCTGCAATCTTGTCAAGCAACCTTCCCAACCACAATGTTATAACATTAGAAATCAGTGACATGAGGAAAATTGGAAATATTATAAACACAGCTGCTTAGCATTAAAAAACACTCTTGGTCAAAAAATAATTACAGATATACATGCAATAAAGACAGATTCAGAGAGAAATAAAACTAAGTGAGACAGTGTGTTTAAAAATGTATGTAGGCTTGGGAGAGAAAAGAAAAAAGTGCAGAACATTTTTAAAAGGAAATAAATGGTTTTAAAGTAGAGCAGTCTTTAAAGAGACAGAGTATAGATGGTCATAAACTAAAAGAGAGAAGAACAATAAGCCATGTATCGATGGAAAATACATGGAAAGTATGGATTATGTATATTATTGTGTTTTCTTTGAATTTTTTGACTGTGAATGAGCTAAGTACAGACATTTCATTGTATGAACTGCTAAGCTCAACCAACATATATATTTTAAAGGTAAAAAAGTTGAATCAAAGGATATGTTGCTTTGAAAAAGAGATTCTGCTTTTGTTTCCACAGAAGATGAAAAGCTAAGGACTCCTTCTAGGCGAATGTGGTTTGATGGAATAAAAGCCCCTGAAAGATCTCTGCAAATTCCCCAAATACTTTTCCCAACAAAAAATCAGGAAGCAGTTAGGAGATTACTATGCCCAAATTCTTAAATATTGTTTACAAATTTTTTTCATTTAAATGAGAAATATTTTGCAATGTTACAGGTCTTGGTTTATTGTTAGACATTTAAGGTCATTTTTTGTTATATTTACTTTTCTGCTCTTGATTAAGGTATTGTGTTTATACAGCTCATTTTGAAATATAATGTATAATTAAGAAATACATGTTAATAGTCATCTATAATAGTCAAGCTTGTAGTCATGTTAGTTAGATTTTCTAGATGTACAGATATATTTTTAAGGTGGGCAGCTATTCTTCAAATCTTTCAAAGACATAACAATGAGACAGCATTTGCTTCTGGCACCACCAATCTATTTCAAGAAGATGATGGGCATCAAAGATGCTTCTTACGTAGTTTGTTAGCCATTTGGGCAAGAAACTGCTCTTGCTTGGACTGTGTTATGTTATGCTGTATGAACTGGGCATACAGGGCCAAAGAAAAATGACTGCTGAACTTGCCTAAAGGTGAGACAGTCCTTCAGGATTCCTGCTTCATGGAATGAGTTGCCAATCTACAGGACACAGAAGAAAGTGACTGACAAATTGCCAATAGAGGCAAAGCAGTTTTTCAAATTTCCTGCTTCATGGAAAAGTCTGCCAGATACTATTGGCCTGTAGGCTGAAGATAGATACCTCAGTGTTACAGAAGAACTTTGGGTGACTACCCAGGCAGCAAGATGTCTCTGTCAATTTTAGAGTTTTGGAAGTTTCATACAATGCACTTCCTCTTAACTTAGGAAATACATTCTTCTGGGGCCTTTGATGGAGTTGAAGAAAAGATAGTTATAATTATAGCTTTACTTACTTATGATAAATGATATAGTATATATAAATATTATAACTGTAATTCTTGCTTGATACCTGTTTTGTTATATGTAATATTACTATTTTTAAATTAAAACCTTCCTTTTTATTTAGACAGAAAGGGGGAGGTGATGTGTATGCTGTGAATAGGTTCTATTACCATTGGTTAATAGAGAAGCTGCTTTAGATCTATAGCAGCAAAGAATAGAGCAAAGTGGGAATTCCAAGAAGAGATAGAGGAGAAAAGAAGGTAGAGTCAGAGAGATGCCACATAGTTGCCAAAAGAAGCAGATGACCCAGAACCTGACCAGTAAACTACAAGCCTCATGTTAAAATACAAAATAATAGGAATGGGTTAATTTAAGATGTAAGGGTTAGTTTATAAGAAGCCTTAGCTAATAGGCCAAACAGTGCTGTAATTAATATAGTTTCAGTGTGATTATTTTGAGTCTGGGAAGCTGAGAACAAACAAGTAGCCTCTGCCTAAAGAAATATTATATTATTGCTATTTTTTTAAAGTTTCAAAAAACGACAAAAATATGATCATCTTTAAAGAGGCAGAAAAACATTCAAAAATATCTAAGCAACCTCTACCATAAAATAGTCCAACAAGTTAGGTATAAAAGGAATGTCCTTCAAACTAATCAAGTTCATATGTGATAAGCTAATACTTAATATCTTATTCAAGGGTAAACATTTGAAAGTTTTTTCTCTAAGATCAGGTACAACACAAAGTGTCTTCACTCACTGATTCTTTTCAACATTATACCAGAAGATTTGATTGAGATTTCAAGTAAGAGAAATATTTAAAAGAATCTAAATCAAAACAATGAAATTATATCTGCTCACAGATATCATGAACTTTAAACAGGCCTCTCAATACTATTAGGCAAACAAGGAACAATATTGCAATATACCAAAACAGTTTTCAGCATTAGACTGGACTTCTATTTATAAACAAAGAACTTCCTAAATCTGAGCTCTGGAAAATAATCCCAGTTAAAATGTCATAAAAGGAATAATTTTTTTAGGATTAAATATAACCACTGGTATAAATGCTCTGTTCACTGCCAACCATAAACCATTATTTAAAGAAATTGAAAGCACATAAAAATGGAAAGCCATCCTGTCTTCAAATTTGAAGAGTTAATACTGTTATGATATCAAAGTTGTTCAAAGTAAAGTAGACTTTCTTATCAAATACCAATGGATTTTTTTTTTTTTTTTTTTTAAGGAAGAAAGGGTTTATTTTGGCTCCGGGGTCCTAGGTTACAGTGTGCCATGGTGGAGAGGTCAGAGGGGTAGGAGCCTGAGGAAGCTAGTTACATTGTATCCAGATAAGAAGCAGAAGCAAAAGCTAGTCACATTGTATCCAGATAAGAAGCAGAAGCAAAAGCTAGTTACATTGTATCCAGATAAGAAGCGGATGCTAGTTACATTGTATCCAGGTAGGAAACAGATGTTAGTTACATTGCATCCAGATAAGAAGCCGACGTTAGTTACACTGTATCCAGATAAGAAGTGGACACTAGTTACATTGTATTCAGGTAAGAATCGGATGCCAGTTACATTGTATCCAGATAGGAAGCAGACGTTAGTTACACTGTATCCAGATAAGAAGCAGTGTGATGAATGCATGCTGCTGCTGAACTCTTTTCTCTGTACAGAGGTCTCAGCTGGGGAATGAGGCCACCTATAACGAGCAGGTCTCACGTCAGCTCACTCAGTTAAGTGGACCACTTAAAGAGGACCACTGCCCAGGTGACTCTAGAGTTGACAGTTAATGCTAACCACCACACCGTCTGAAAGCGTGTGCACATTCACATGCATGCGCACACACCCAGATGTTCTGCTGTGCAAGCACAGGGATATTTGTTGCAGATATATGTCATCTGCTTATGGGTGCCAGCTTCCGAAAGGAGAGCACAGGAATGGGAACAGATTCACAGCCATGGTCGTGTCATAGATGCCCTGCTTCTAAGTCCTACAAAGATGCCACCCCTTACCCCACCCCAAGAACAAAGCATCACCCATCCTTAGAGGACCGATGGTCCTCGTCATCACTCAGCTTGATCCCAAAGACTGTCCTCCTGGATTCTCACATTACCTCCACCCCGCTGAGCTGTCATTATTGTACGCCAAACTTTCTATCAAATGTCAAGGCCACTACCACACATTTTGTGGTGGACAGTTTACCAAGTTACCCAAAGGTAGTTATAAAGAGAGTCGCTGTGTCCTCCTGTGCTGGGAAATAGATGGTGATACTTTAAAATGGTGTTTTCACACAGCAGAGCTAGTGTGTTTTCTGATGGTGTAGGGTGCTGCAGAGCACACGTTTCCGCCAGACGAAAGCAGGTAGCCTGCTTTCCCCATTATTATCCCTGTCAAGCATTTATTATATGTCACTGAGACTCCTCATTGTCCCTGCCATGGAAAATGAATAGAAAGTCATACTGTTCCTTTACGGGGAAGGAATCGGTCAGTGTGGCCAGGAGTGCAGCTGCCATTGTGCGCAGTGACAGTGCTTGGCAGAGGTTCACTGCCTCCTCCTGCCTTTCTTTTAGACACACTGCTCAACAGGAATACGGGAGACTTTGAGAAGAGGTTGCTGCTGGTGGTGGTGGGGTCTTTCCAGATGGCCGCTGTTCCCTGGGACACCTTAGAGGTGCAGAAGCATCAGGGTGGAAAAGCAAGAGAAGGCAGTTCCCGTGTCCATCCTGAGTTCATGGGCCTCACCTATAAGATGTCAGTGGACAAGATGCTCAGGTGTGGTAAGGAAGCCCTTTTTAAAGTTACAGTTGTATCATTGCCTTGTGCTTTGTCTCCCCAGTCTGTGGAAACTTGAGGTTTATGCATGTACCTGGTCTTGCCATTTGTGAGTGATTATACAGCCGTCTCTAGAAAAATGAACACTTCTATCATTAAAATCATTGCATGTAATACATGGAAGCTTTTTTTTTTTAATTTTGAGATAGGATATTTTTAAATGTAGAAAAAATAATGTAAGATTTTTATGGAAACACAAAAGGTTTTATGGAAACACAAAAGGTTTCTAATAACTAAAGTTATTTTGAGCAAGAACAAAACTTATGAATCAGACATTTTGGTTTTACATTGTTCCTAGGGTACACTAGTAAAACTGTGGTACAGATAGAACAAAAGACACTAGACCAATGGAAAAGAGTGGATAATATAGAATAAATCCATTTTTAAGTACATCGATCAATTGTTTTTTAGTATTTAAAATACACATTGAGAAGGATGGTCTTTTCAATTGTGTGGGAGAACTGGATGGCTACATACCAAGGAATCAAATTTGATCATTATAACACATACAGAAGTAACTCAAAACCATTGGAATCTATAACTTAATCTGAGTGAAGGTGCCCATTACCAGAAAGTCAAAGGATAAGTGGTAACAAGGATGCAGAGAAAAGGAAACCCCCATATGCTGGTGATGGGAGAACCATTTAGCCATCATAAAAGACCAAACAAGAGCCTTAAAATTTTTAATATACTCACTGTATGGCCCAGCAATACTGGTTAGGAATATGTGCTCAAGGAAATAGACTCTATTTTAAAGAAATATTTGTATTCCCATGTTTATTTCTGTGTGATTCACAATACTTAGGGTATGGGAAAAGCCTAGTGTTTGTATGTGTTGCTATAGAAACAAATGAACAGGAAATGTAAGAGTATCTTTAGACCACAGAACAAGGAAATCTTTCCATTTGTAAAACATGGACAGATCTTAGGAACATTTACTATCAGAAATATGCTAGTCACCAAAGAACGTGTACTATACAATATCACTTACAGAAATATCTCAAAAACTTGTCCTGAAAGTGAAAAAGGAATCTTGATGACCTGTATGTGGAAGATGGGGTGGGAGCAGTCTAATAGTCAAAAGGTATGACTTTCAGTTTTAAGATAAATTAAACTTGAAGGATAATAAACAGTTCAATTAGTATAACTGAGAAAAATGGACTGTCTCCTCATTATTGGTAAAGGGTGGCTATCAAATGTTCAATGTGCAATGATAGATATGCTAATTAGCTTGATTGGGACATCATGTTACAATGTACCAGTTGTACACATGCAGTTTTTATTTGTTAATTATAGCTCAGTAAATCTGGGGGCAGAGAGAAAATGTTCATCACATCAGATATTGATAGTCTGTTTCATTCAGATACCCAGGTAAGTTACTCAATGAAAAGAATTGCAAGCTATTCGAAAGCCAACATCCCAATAAAGTTTCTGGTGCAATGAGACTAATGATGAGCAAAGTGATACCAGTGTCCTTTGTTGGAAGTCTTGGACACGTTTGAAATCTCAAGCCAATTAGTTATGAATGTCAGCATACCAATGCACTAATGAAGATTAACAAAGAGCTCAGAAGAAATTGAACAACTGGACTGGAAACAGAGTGATTGATGGTGTGATGGTGTTAAAAAGGCCTATTGAGAAAACTCATCTTTCAGCACTCTTCAATAGGTACAGAAAGCTGAAATAAATGGGGAACACTAGATCTTCCACTTGACTTCACAACAGATTGAAAGTGGTTTTCAGAAGATGTGGAAAATATATTACTCAAGGATGTTATCAATGCCATTAGTAGTTATTAATATTACTGCTTGCTATCCATGTTGAGGACTTGCAATTTATCTCCCATGCCCCTGCTGCAGAACAGCTACCCATATCTTATTAACTAGAAATCAAGGCAAGGTGTGTAAAAGTAAGGCTGAACTGTTAGTGTTGTGTTGCAAGGAGGGTGGCCTGTTTGTCTGGGCCCAGAAATAACCACATTGAAATTGCACTCATTAAAACACTACTTGGCCCATTAGCTCTAAGTTTTCATTGGCTATTGCTTATATTAATTTAACCCATTTTTATTAATCTGTCTATCGCTACATGGCTGTGGCCTGCCGGGTAAAATTCCCAGCATCTGTCTCCTGTTTCTCCATGGCTTTTTCCTAATTCTGTC
Organism: Chionomys nivalis; assembly: GCF_950005125.1. Lineage (NCBI taxonomy): Eukaryota > Metazoa > Chordata > Mammalia > Rodentia > Cricetidae > Chionomys > Chionomys nivalis. Next base: position 73,990,738 of record NC_080095.1, read on the forward strand.
TCCTTTCTCCCAGCATGCCATTTAGTTTTCCCCACCTACCTAAGTTCTGCCTTATCAACAGGCAAAGACAATTTTTTATTCATTTACCAAGAAAAGCAACACACAGATGAAACTCCCATATCACCTCCCCTTTTTCTGTTCAAATAAAAAGGAAGGTTTTAACTTTAACATAGTAAAATTAAATATAACAGGTATCAAGCAAGAATTACAGTTACAATATTTTATTTACTTTATCTTTTATCATAACTAAGGAAAACTATAACTATCTATATATTTTTAACTCCATCAAAGACTCTAGAAAGATATAATATTACCTAAGTAAACAGGAAGTACATTGTAAGCAACTTTCAAAACTCTAGAATTGACAGAGACATCTCACTGCCTAGACAGTCACCCAAAGTTCTTCAGTACCATTGGGGTATCCATCTTCAGCCTACAGGCCCATAGTATCCAGCAGGAAATTTTAGTCACTCTTTTCTGTATCCTGCAGAAGGTCTTGGAGACTCTTTCATGAAGCAGGAAACCAGAAGGATCGTCTCACCTTTAGACAAGTTCAAAGGTCATTTCTCTTTGGGTCCTGCATGTCCAGTTTATGTAACAGTCCAGGCAAGAGCAGTATCTCGCCCAAATGGCTAACCAACTCCATAAGGAGCCTCTTTGATGCCCATTTTCCTCTTAAAATAGATTGGTGCTGTCAGGAGCAGCTGTGTCTCATTGTCATGAAAGGTAGTAAATTTTTAAACATTTTAAATGCCATATTTTGAAGGTTTCTGAAAGATTTGAAGAATCCCTTTCCATCTGAAATACTTTTCTGTACATCTAGAAAATCTAACTAACATGACTACAACCTTGACTATTATAGATGATTATCTATTAACCTGTATTTCTTACTTATATATTATATAACAGAAACTCATACTAAATTCTGTTATTATATTTGATATAATAAGATAAAAAATTTTCTTCAATTCAGCTCCTTCAGTGAAGGAAATATCATGGTTAGTTTCTACCACTGAACTTCTGAGTGTACAGAACAAACCTACCACGGACACCTACTTGCAAATGCAGGGCTTTTAAAATTTTAGACTTACCTGCTGTCATTAGGGATCTGTCTTCCCCATGAAGCTGCTTGCATTCCTTTCTCCAGATCCATTTGTCTTCAAACTAAAAATGTCACAATGATTGCCTCTCACATTTTGCATTTCTCTTGCTTTTTTTCTCCGTTACCAGAGACTTCTGGCTTTAGAAGGCCTATCATGCAATTCAATTTCCCTAGCAAATTGGAATGTTAGTTACTACTACACAGTTTTTTTCTCAGAAGAACCTGAATTGCTTGATTGAATAACCAGAGAGAATATTAGAGAATTTCCCCCATTGAATAACCAGATATTTGAAATACATGATGACTTTTTACCCTGCTTTCTAATTCACATTATTAGTGTTTGATTCTTTGCACCATTGACCTTATCTGTGTAAAAAACCATATTTTTCCTGTCTTGTCTTAAACACAAACATCTTCCCTTTGCTGATGTGTGTGTCTCTTAGGACTTTACAGAGGGAAAGAACTCAGAATATACACATGCATACATATGAGGGATTTTATTATGGGAACTGATTCCAGGGATTATAGGACCTTAAGTTCCATTGGAGAACAGGAAATCAGTGATTGCTGTTGAGACTGAATGAAAAGCCTCAGGTCCAGGGATGCTGGTGGTATGACTCTTAGTCTGAGGCCCAAACAGTGGTAATCTCGGGCTGATAGATCTACTAGATTCCATAGGCTCAACATCATAGAGTTTCTACTCAAGGGTGGAATAGATGGTGCTCCAGGCCCAGAAGAGAGCAAAATCACTCTCCCTCCACCAGTTTGCTTGTTTTATATTCCCTAATTTAGTTATCTATCTACACTTGTTAGGACAGGTTGTCTTCCCTGTCTAGCATTTAAATGCTAATCTCTTCCAGAAATCTTTATAGATATATGAAAAATGTATTTTACCAATTCTCCACATATTCCTTATCCTAGTCAAATTGAAATTTAAAATTTAGCTCCACATTGAACTTTAACCTATTGATTACATGGCTATTTTACTTTACAGGAAGTCATTCTTTAAAAAGAATAGTGTATAATCAGTTTTTGTGAATTTACATTCCCTTCTCAGACTGTCCATCGAGCACCTCTGAAAATTATGCTTTTCTGCCTTTATAATATGCTGAGCGGCATTCAGCCACTTCCCTTCAGCAGCGCTGCTGGTCTTAGGCAGCATTGTCTCCTCTCTGACCTCAATTATCGTTCTTCCTGTATTCCCAGTTGCCAGCTATAGTTTACTGTCAGCTCAAGGGATGCCAGGGAGTGCAAATTTCATTGCATGGTCTCCAACCTCCAAAAGCACTTTCCCCAAGTAGAATAAAAGTTCAGAATGGCCCAAGAAACTCTATAGATGCTTATTTCCCTGCTTCCCTTTCTTGCTCTTGAACTTGATTTCTCTGTGTTCCTTGTTTAGACAACTGTCCTGTGTCTGGTATTAAAAAGCTGAAGCCACTTCACTGCTGTGGCCTTTGCTCCTTTTCTTGCTGGTAAATCTTTTTTTTTTTTTTGGTTTTTCGAGACAGGGTTTCTCTGTGGTTTTGGAGCCTGTCCTGGAACTAGCTCTGTAGACCAGGCTGGTCTCGAACTCACAGAGATCCACCTGCCTCTGCCTCCCAAGTGCTGGGATTAAAGGCGTGCGCCACCACCGCCCGGCTGCTGCTGGTAAATCTTATCCTTGCTTGTCTCTCATCATCTCCTTTGGGTCTTCTCATTAAGACCCGTTCTAACACAAACACTCACAGAACTCTCCAAACTCCGTCCCCCTCTAATTTTGACTTCTCTCCCAGCACATATTATTTTCTAATTCATCACTGGTTTTAGATAATTTTGAATTTCAGTATTCTAGAGCAAACTATAGGAGAGTGGAGAATCACTGAGCTTTATTTCCTCTATTATATTTTTGACTAGAAATAAAACAAATATTTCCAGTTTATTTTTCATTTTATATATGCACTTGATGTGAATTTTTAGTATATATAATATGGAAGTTTCAAAATTTTTATATTTTTCAGTATTGAATATTTCAGAATTCTTTCTATATTTTCTTTGATGTAGAAATTACTTATAAGTATTTGGAATTATATAATACCTCCCTCCTCTACCAATCCTTTAAGGTTTTTCTAGATAACCTAGTATTACTAATTACTGTATTATTAAAGGAATAAAAGTATAATCTCAATTACATACAACCTTTAAATTTCATTCAGAATTAATTTATGGTCTACAATAAGATTTCTCTTAAACCATGTTCTTTGTACAATAAAAAGGAATATATATATATTAGATATATCTCAATAATATGTATCTAATACATATTAGATAAAGTGATATATGAATGTCTGTATAAACAAATCGTCATGACTGATAGAAAACCCTGTAGATATTTTCAGGCTTGGGTCGGGGATGTTAGAATGGAGTATCTCTCATAATCAGTTTCATGAAACCAGAAATGAAACTTCAGACCTCTGTTAATATTAAACTTCCTATTTAATTTTATTTTTTTTCCAGAGTAGTGTTTGTTGGCTAAATGTTGATGTTTCCCTCCTCCACCACCTCTGTCTCCTCCTCCTCTTCCTGCTGCTCCTCCTCTTTTTCTGAGTCTCCTTGTCCTCCAGTTTGGGTTGTTTCTCTGAAAAGTGTTGGGTTTGGCCTCCTAGACTTAAAACTGCATTTCCTCCTGTCTGGTGCTAAAAGCTCTTCCCTTGTTCCTTTCTTATTAAGTCTCCTTTTGTAGCCCAAGATGGCCTGAATTTGAGAGCTTGTAACCTCAACTTTCTAAGAGCTTGGATCAAAGGCCTGCACTATATACTGTTCCTTTTAATCTTTTTTTATTCACTGTAAATATATGTTTGCTGTATGGTAGTTGAATATAATGTTATTCTATGTTGTTTGGTATTGAAAGAGACTGCTTGTTTGTTTCCTGTCTGTTCAGACATAAAATAATCACTCAGAAACTATATTAATTAAATCACTGTTTGGTCAATCACTTAAGTGTATTGCTAACTAGCTCTTATATCTTAAATTAACACTTTTTAAATTAATCTGTGTATTGCCACATGACTGTGACTTACCAGGCAAAGTTCTGGCATATGTTTTCCCCAGCAGCTACCTGGCCTCTCAATGACTCTGCCTTCTTTCCTCCTCTATCTACTTGGAATTCCTAGCTCTATTCTGCTAAGCCACTGACCAAAACAGCTTCTTCATTAACCAATGGCAATAAAACATATTCACAGCATACAGAGGTGAATCCCACATCATTTTTTTCAGACAGGCTCTGTCTGCTGGCAGCAAGCAGGTTTGCTGAGACTCCTTTAAGAGAGGTCTTCCTAATTCAACATTAGCAACAACAAGAACAACAACAAAAAACCCAAACTCTGGCTCTTTCAGGAGGTTGAGCACTTAAGTGGGTTTTGTGGCAAATTATTTGATTGTTCCATTTATTTTTAAGTTAAAGTAGGAAAATGGATATTTATAATTTGTATATAAAGTAAGGTAACGTAAGGCCAATTATGCTCAAAGTTTCATATTCTTTATTAGAATATAGTCAAAGAGTATAAACGTTTAGAAACAACAGTAAATAAAAATAATAATTTGATACAAATTCATAATCTTGAAAAATCAAGTCAATATAAAACTTCATTAACAAACTGAGAAAAAATAACATTTAAAAATATATGATTTTGGAAATGAACAATTTTCATCAAATTACATTAATTAACACATACTGTGAATTGAGGCAAAGACAGACTGGCTTTCTGGACTTGGATCTCTTACTGTGACAGCTTTATCACTGTTTTTCAGAAAGTATAGCAGGGGCCATGGAGAGGAGTTCATAAAGAGGATGTTGTAGTTAAATAGAATTCAAAGGTTTTTCTGTCTACACTACTATTTTGCTATTGTTAAGATTAATAGATTTTTCTCTGAATTCACAGTTATTGGAATCAAGATCAAAAAAGCAATTGCATGACATATTTAAACTTTGGTTGTAACATTTGAAAATATGGTGCTTGTTAAAGTAAATTCTTCAGAAAGACATAGTTGGGCTTAAAGATTCTCTCTTTAGAGGACACCTTGAAATTAGTTTGTGCTTATCATATGAGAGAAACTCTGCCTTATTCATGAAATTTTTAGTGAAAGAAAATAAATTAAGATAACCGATATTTTAAAATGAAATGCTGTGTCTACTAATATTTTAGAACATATCATGTGCTTCGGGCAAATAAATTTAATTAAATAAACTGAGTGGTTTTTTAGAATCAGCTGCAATGTTCATTCATTTGCATTGAGTCTTTGGTTCTGCAGGAAATAAATGAAGAGTGACAACATAACCATTGAAGATCACATATTTGCTATTAGGAATCAATAAATTTATTCAAACAAATGAAGATTTAAGGGAAACTATTGGTGAACTGAGAAAATAAAACAATGTTTTATTCTTCTTTTATCTCTGCTCACTAACAATAATAAATCTGATTGTTTAGGTAGAAAAAAATTTTCATTGTTCTTTTATAAAAAATAATATAAAAGACCCCTTCAACATAACTATGAAATTTTGATTAGTCCTTTAAAAAAAGGTTTCAAAAGTTTTTCATTGGGCCTTAAGCAAAAAATATTTTAAAATCACATATCTCTATATGTATACGAAGCAAGAAAAAGCAGACAGATTGAATAATTCATCTTTCATGATTTTTGTGTATTGCTCATTTTTTTGTTTTATTTCATGCACATCACAACTGTTAATAATTTTTTCTGAACTATGTTAATATTCAAAGGTGGCTTTATTCTGGAAGTAGGAGGTTTATCCAAGGAATATTAAGTAGACATAGAGATAACATATCTCCTGGCACAAAAAGCAGAATGTGTCGCCCACTACTGTGCTACATGAGAATGAGTGTGGCCTAAATGAATAGAGCTTTGTCTGACTACCTTAGATTTTTAAATATTGACCATATTTTTTTGGCCTGTACCAATCTTCTGCTGGAATAATTATATTCTCTATTATCAAAAAACTTTCCACAAGGACCATTTATTTCTTCCAGTTACAACACCCTTGGCTCACAGTGAATTACTTTTACATGTAACTAGCTGACAGAAAATTTCTGTAAAAGGCAAGATAATAAATATTTTGTAGGACAGATGGTCCATAGCTGCTATTCACAATAGCAACTGTAGACAATACATGAATGGGCACGGCTACATGCCAACAAAACTTTATTAATAAAAACAGTCAGTGAACGATAAATCTGGCCCATTTTAACTAGCTATAAACCTGTAAGGAAGAACAACGATAATTTCATACTTTTCATAAATCTTTGTGTGTATACAATCACATTATATTAAGCTATATTATAAATTTCTTAGCTTACATACAAGAATGAAGGTGTTTAGGTAAAAAAAAAAACTCTTCATGTTGTCTTTATTTTTGTGTGGTGAAACATGTTGGCAGAATAATTTTTTCATCAGATGTTTCTATTTCTAAGACCTCATGAGTAAATGGAGTAAAATTCAGAATGGAGAAAATTTCAAGAAAGTGTGTTTCCCAAGTCCCTGGGTTCAAGTGATACTTAGAGAAAATGGAGCTTATTATCAGCGTATTATTTGAAAGAAAACACGGAAGTTTGCAAGTGTCCTTTTATATATGAATTGAATATGTAGGTTACATAAGGGAACGAGATGTTCGAGGTGGGAGAGGGATAGAGTGTGAGAGATAGAGAGAAACACTATGGGGTTAGGGAGAAATCCCGTGCTAGGGAAACTCCCAAGAATCCACATCAATGACCCCAGCTAAGACTCCAAGCAATAGTGGAGTGGGAGTCTAAACTGGCCAGACTGGCTTTCCCCTGTAATCAGATTGGTGAATACCCCAACTATCATCATAGAGCCTTCCTCCAGCAACTACTGAGCTAGATGCAGAGATCCACAAGCAAGCACCAGGCAGAGCTCTGGCAATCCGATCAAAGAGCGGGAGAGGTCAAGATCATGAGGGAGACAGCTGAACCAAGTTTGAGAAAACTCAGGAACTCTAGACTGACAACTGTGGAGCGTCCATGGGTCCGAACTAGAACCTCTATATACGGGAGACGGTGATAAAGCTTGGACTAGCTGAGAGGGCTCCTGACAGTAGGACCAGCATATTCCCTGGTGCATGACCTCGTTTATTGAAGCCCATTCCCTATGCTGGGATGCCACACTCAGTCTTAATGCAGGGAGGAGGATCTTCGTCCTGCCCCAACTTAATGTGCCAGACTTTGTTGATTTTCCATGGGAGCCTTTACCAGCTGGGAGGAGTGAACCTGGGGCAGGTGTGGGTGGGAAGGAGGAAAGGAGGCAGGGGAGGGAGGAAAAGTGGGGGAGAACAGTGGGTGGAATGTAGAGTAAAATTAAAAAAAAACAAACAAAAGAAAGACAAGAGGGTATTATTCAGCAATAAGAAATGATCCATCAAGTCAGGAAAAGAAACGAAGGGACTTTTGTGTATTAGTAAGGTAAAGAATTCCATCTGAAGATACTGTGTGATTTTTGGTACAATGTTCTGAAAGACATAAAACAATGGGATGGGAAAACATAGAGTTATCCAAATATTGAGACAAAGAAAGGTAAAGTGGATTACTGAAGATTTTTAGGTCAGTAAAGTTATTCTGCATGATATTATAATGGTAGCTTCATGCTGCCGGAAGGTATATAGCTAACAACTACCCGCCTACTGGGGCGTGGCCTCATAGACTATTTACCTGGATGCTGAAGCACGTCCTGCCCTCTTCCTCTCTGCCTTTCCCCCTGGACCCCGGTCTTGGTGGTTCGGTTTGTTTGAATCTCATATTTATCCATTGTTCACGCAGAGAGTCCTGATTTGTAAGTTTTATCTATTAATAAATACCTGTATATTTCTTAGTTCTGAGCTAGTGTGGGATTCCTTCTATGAAGTGCCAGATCTCTCTGCGTTCAGGTTCATCTTATTATTATTCTTGTTAAAATCTGTAGCATGTGCAACACAATAATATATGCTAATATATACTGTAGACTTTGATAATCATATGTCAATATAAAGTCATTAGCTGTGAAAAATGAGAAGGAAGGTTGTGCACAAGTGAAGGCAGGGGCATGGGTAATTGAGTACTTTCTAATCGATTGGGCTGAGAACCTAAAATCACTATAAAATACATTTTTTTTAAGAGTGGAATTTCTTGTGCTCTTAAAATAATATTTGAGTTGAGTTGTCTTCAATAACTTTCAAGTTAGACTGTCTAGGGTCTGTCTGATACTCATCTACCATTTGCAGTTACAAGGAAAGACATTATAGGGAACAATTTTTTTTATATATAAAAGTGGGGACATTAGTGTGTATTTTAGGATGACAGAAAATATTGAATTGAAATCTTAGGTTTTTATTGTTCAAAAACTTTGCGAAACAATTTCTTCATGGTAATTAAACATGATACCCTTTATTATACCAATCTCTCCAGCACCAGAATAAATTATGTTTAATGCTAGTTTTCAGATATACCCTTCACTATAAGCATGGGATTCAATTAAAATGCAATACCACAATAGCTAAGTCTGCCTACCAGACCTACGAGGCTCCCTCGACTATTGATTTCATACTGCTAAGAAGCATATGTAAATTCATTTTAAATAGGTTTTTCCATATGATCATTCAGCTCAATTTTCTTTTTCTCTAAAGTGGTAAGTGTACATACATAGTTTACACAAAACTTTGGCTCTCCCCTCACCCTTTCTTCTGAGACACCCACAAAGTGTTTTTGAATCATGGACTGGTTCAAAAATCTGAAGAAAATTATTTTCTCTTTAGGGATCATAAACACACATGAAAATGGAGAAAATTTGTCACAGAATTTTCTGAGATTCATAGACTCCCATAAATTTCATCTGTATAACCTAACTTATTTAAACAATGTCCTAGAGAGTTGACTCTGATGAGACTTCTGGGGTTCAGCACATCATAAGATTACAGTGAACACTAATAGATGCCTTTTGTAGGTTCACCATACCTAATTTACATCCCTGTATTACTTTCTCCAGGCCACCAAACCTAGTACTGAGCATCTTTTTTGAAGAATTCCCTTGAGATAGTAAAACCATTTCAGTCACTACTTCATAGAAATGAAGAAATTCGTAAGTACATATCTCTGATTCTGTAACTATTTTTGCCCAATTTTGAGTATATTTTTAACTGGTCAACTACACTTAAGGAACACAAATTACAAGATTTAATGGAAATTTTGATCTTTGAGAATTTTAAAGTCATTTATACAACTTATTACAATTCTCAGACTTCACATTCTATTCTGTCAGACCATATACATTTTGCTTTTAGTTAAATTCTACAAATGTAATATGTAAGTGTTCTATGTGAACTATTTAAGAGAAAATGTATTTCATTGAAAGTTAACCATATTACACTTCAGCCATTCTTGTCTTTAGATTAAAAATCTTGTCCCAGCACTCTGTGAGGAGAAATGCCTGTAATTGGTCTATTGAGAGAAGAAGGTACGACAGTTAGGACTTCAAAGTAACTTTCTATTTTGAGGTACACCTGAGCAACCTGAAACCCTGTCTCAAAAAAACAAAACAAAACAAAAAAGCATTCTATTTAGATATATGGCATTTCATGTTGTATATGTTGACTTTTTACATATTTTCCCCATTATGTACTCTCATCCCCCACTTTCTCCCACGAAGACTTAAGAACTCATTGCAGCTGTAGTAACCAGCACAAGACTGGACCTGTTGCCATCATGATGAGGAGGGGCTAATGAAGCCCCATTGCTTACTGAGGGATTGTGTTACTGGAAGAGGGATGACATTTTCTTCAGTAGTGTTGCTCATGTTCTACCAAATAACCTTCTACTCATGCTCAAGTGAGCATCCATAGTTTAAGTGGATTAAAAATATGTCCAAGTAAGAGTGGCTTTGTTGAGAAGAAGGCTTTCAGTGGGTGGTAGTGGGGACAGATAGGGTAATGGGGAGTAAAGACTTAGTAAGCACATGTAAGGATGAAGAAAGCAACATTGTCTCAAAATTAGTACTAGAACTATTTCACAAATACAAATGATACAAAGAATATTCTGAAATAAGTGAATGCAGTTCAGCTTTAGAGTAATAAAACAAAATGCAATTTCACTGATTCTAGATGTGAAGATACTAAAATCTAGTGATCATAAATCATTTGTAGAAACTGAAGAATATTGAAATGTGACTTCTGTCATTGTGGCTGTATAAAACTCATATTTCATCTATGCAGAATCTTAGTGCAGTTTCAAATAAACTTCATGTATAAAATATCACTTTCCTATGCTACATTGTAAAGATACTATATATCTATGAAGTACTTCAGCGAGGTGCTTCGTTAAAGATGGAAGTCCCATAATTGGGTCTATCAGCCTCTCCTGTTCTCTTTTTATCTCTAAGCAAATCTAATTTTGATTTCAATGCATTATAGAAAGAGTATATAAAATATAAACTTTTTTCAGTAAACTGGTTTTCTTTCAAATCAAAGATATAATTAAAGCTCAGAAGGTAGAGAATAAAACATAAAATAGAGTTTGGAAAATGACTAACTTTTACTAATTTTGTGTAAAAGTCAAGGTGACTGGGAATTTTGGTAGATCTCAATATTTCAATATATTGTTATAAATTGGCATAATAAAGCAGTCAACAAAAATTAGCAAATAAATTTTGATTATTAGATATTTATATTTTGTTGCCAGAGAAACTTAACATTATTACATATACCTTAAAAATTCCTCTTACAGTTTCACAGGATTTGCTTACAGATAGCTAAGTACAGAACTGTTTTAAAGAGATTAAATGAAATTCATTTTATATTATTTGATAGTTAAAGCACTTCTCAAGAATTGAGTAATTATTTAAGAATTCTGAATAATAAGTCTGCTGAATTATCATTTGTCGAATTTCCCTAACCATTGTTAATGCATTAGTAGAATGTGTGGGTCATGATTTTTAATATTATTCATATATACTGGAAAGGAATATGGATTTTCTACAATTAGATATGGTCAATCATTGTATACATCACAAAAATTTCCATACATATGAAAAGTGATACATTTTTTAAATATACTAAATTCATGTCATAGGATAAACATTTATAAGAGAATATGAGTAGAAGTTAAAACACAATTTATTCTTTGTACTTTTCCAAATAATCAGGCAACAAACACAAAAAATCATTTCTGTAGTCAATTTTTAATATGTTTAAAGAAGATGTGAAGAAGCTAGAAGGATGAAAAAAGAATGCATATAATTACATCATTTGCTAGTTTTTAAATTTGTCCTAACCTAAAGCATGGAACTGACCCTTCCTAAGAACAGTCTTGAAAATAATGTTGAAAGTGTGTAGGTTTGAATCATGTCACAAAGCTTCCTTTACCAAATCCTCTCATGTCCTGTTAGTTCTACCATAGATGAGGATAATGACAATTTCTGAAGAAGCAAAGCTTAGAAATGTAAGATTATCCCAGGGTGAGGAAGCTCATGTTTCTCAGCCAGGCGTCAGCAGCTCTTGTCAGCTGGCTACAGCATTTTGTTTGTGCTTTCCTCACTTTAGTTTTACATTCTGTTTAGAAAAAGTAATTCTGCCAACTACACAGAGAATATTCCTATAATTTCCTGTGACTTAAATTTTAACCATTTATTACATTTTATATGTCATTGACTATATTTTATATGTCATCAATGACAAATATCAATTTAATTTATACAAACACATCTAGACTTCAAATTTAGTGTCAGATTCATCTTGTAGTGATGTGGTATGTCCTTCTGTATAAATGTTGCTTTTATTGGTTACTGAATAAAGCTATTCTGGCCAATGGCTTAGCAGAATAAAGCCAGGTGGGAAATCCAAACAGAGATATAAACAGAGAGAGTAGGCAAAGTCAAGAAGACACCATGCAGCTGCTAAAGGAGAAAGACGCCTAATATTAGGCCACAGCTTCATGGTGATACATAGATTGATAGAAATTGGTTAATTTAAGATGCCAAAGCTAGCTAGAAATATGCCTGGGACATCAGGCAAACAGTGCTGCAATTAATATAGTTTCTGTGTGATTACTTGGTTCTGGGCAGTTGGGAAATCAAAGCACAGTCTCCAGTTACAAAATGGCACCTACCATCTGGGGGCATGGATCCACATATGACATAAAAATAAAGCTTAAGAAAAAAAAGAGGGCTTCTAGACCCACAAGAATAGGAGCCAGCCACAACTTCTTGGTAGCCACAAGATATTTTCAGATAGACTCTGTTTGCTGGCAGCAAGAAGAAGCATGGCTTCTTTAAGAGAAGGCTTCCTGGCTTGGCATTAGCAACAAAAACTGTGGTGAAGCTTCTTTGAGAGACAGCTTCCTGGTTCCTGCTTTTGCATGAATAGCTTCCTTTTTCTTTGGAGAGAAAAGTGGAGATGATGTAGGTTATCCTTCTATATAAGTGTTGATTTTATTGGTTACTGAATAAAGCTGTCCTGGCTAATGGCTTAGCAGAGTGAAGCCAGGTGGGAAATCTGAACAGAGAGAGAGACAGAGACAGAGACAGAAAGACAGAGAAGGCAGAGTCAGGGAGACATCATGTAGCTGCCAGAGGAAAAGAATGTCTATCTGTAGGCCACAGACTTGTGGTGATACATAGATAGAAACTGATAGAAATGGGTTAATTCAATATCTAAAGGTTAGCTAGAAATATGCCTGAGACATCAGCCAAGCAGTGTTGTAATTAATAAGTTTCTGTGTGATTATTTGGGTCTGCGCAGCTGGGAAACCAAAACACAGTCTCCATTCACAATAGTCATTCTCAATACTTTCAGAAGTAAAATACAAAAACTCTTTCTTTTATTTTGTATTTGAATGTAGTAGTATTTTAATGTTACTTTTATGACTAATTGTTTTAAATAATATGGATAGAATAAACACTAAATTTGCTCCAAAAATTTCTTTTTAGTGTTCTTTTTAAAAGTGGGTGGGTCTTGTCGAGCTCAGTCTAGCACTCAACTTACCATCAAGTTGGGGATGATGTTGAATATTTTATCTTTATGTACCTACACCCTTAATACTGGAATTTCAGGTATGTAGTATACCCCATTACAGTTTATTTATTGTGAACATACCAAAAAAGGCTAACGATAAAATTTTCATGTCCCTTAGATAAAGATCTCCTTTTTTTTGGACAAACCAATGTGAAATTTGCTTTTTTTCCACTAATTATAATCTAACAATGGAAAGTAGAGTCCTTACTAGCAGTGATGTACCATTACACACTTTGTCATTGTAAATCTTTCTGTTGGATATTTTATGACTTGATTTTCCATACAGAATGTTCATTGTCTTAGCATATTTCTTAGCATTATCTTTGTGGTGCATATCATAAAACCCACTGTAATATTTTTGTACTTTATGACAAATTTTAAATGATTCATAGATGATCATAAGAACACACATTATATGAACAATATATTCCCATGGAAATGATTAACTGGATTAATGAAATGACAGAATTCAATGGTACATTAAAATAAACAATGTTGACAATACACAGGTACATAATATTGATGGAAGAAAAATTATAAAAAACTTTTAAAAATCCAATGACAAGGTTGCAAACTTTTTCTTTTGCTTTGTCTAGAGAACGAGCTTAGTGCTTCTACAATTTTCACTCAGTAAGTATTTATAACACAGAGCATGATAAGCTCTTTGTATTTATTAGTTATGAGAAACTTTTTCTTAGTTACTTCTTAAAACTAATATAAAAATATTATAGGCTGTGGGGAAGGTTCAGCCAACCAAGTGCTTGCTGGGCAACCATTGAAACAAAGTCCCATGTGGAAGGCCCAGTGCTACGCCTTTGAAACACCTTGCCTGGGGTCAGAGGCAGGTGCATCCCTGCAATGTGATGGCAAGCTAACTTACCTAAATAGTGAGCTTCAAGTTAAGTGAGGGTTTCTGTCATAAAAAGTACTGTGGAAAGAAATGTAGGATTATAGCTGGTGTCGACTTTGGGCTACCCGTGTACAAGCAGAGGTGAGCAACTCACCACTAAATGCATAAACACTCCACATGCAAACAAATTCAGAATTAGTGTTTACCGTCATTTCTCATTTATGATTATATTATCAGCTTTAAATTAAGGACTAGTATAAGGTATAAAGTCAGTGCTTAATGAATGCATAAATTATTCATCAACAATGTTTATATGATTTACTGGGGACCTTAGTGGTAGCATTTTAATTTAAGTTCTATGCTCAGGAACCCCAGCTCTCTTATATTTTCAGGTGATCATTTATAATTTTACAATTTTGGGTGTGACTAAATGATACTTTACATAAATTAATGTTCTTCATTACAAATACATTTTAATCTCTTGATCCAAATGCACAAATGCAGTTCTGAATTTGGTAACAACAATATTCATTCCTAGAGTTCTCTAGGACACAAGTAATAAACAATGATAATAAAGTGTATTTTAATAAAATTCTAAATTTTACTTGTTATAATCAAAATGTTGAAATGATTTATTATTTTGTAGAGTATAATAAAAGTTAGCATCACTTAATTTTTATTTTGGATAATATCTTATCTGATGCTCACTCTAAAATAGAACTGGGAATGACCTGGCAGTATTTGGAAGTTTATTTTGACTGAAGAAATTGCAGTGAGCATATAAAAGAAGTATGAAGCCCAACTTGGAGTTAAGTTGCTTTTGTTGATTTCAACTTGTCTTCCTCTGATTCACAAGGCATTTTCTGGGAATTTTGAGCAATTATTTGTTGTGCAGAAACTGTGCTAAATATTACATATGTGTTGAGTCCTCATAAATGCATGAGATGTGTTGCTCTTCCCATGAAAAATGATGGAGCCATTGTAAGTCAAACATTCTGAACAGACGTGCCCTGCCCTTGTGGCTGGATAAGACTGGCTGATATCTTGTGCTGTGTTCACATATTGCCCATTGCTAACTTTGAGCTGTGAGCTGTCAACCTAGGAAAAACGTAAACTTAAAATCAGTGGTAAAAGTCATATTTTTCAATACTTGTTCACTGCAATCCTGTCAAAATTTTCATGTTACATGTAGTGGAAATACAAAAATTTCAGTTTAACCCTTATTTAAAATTTACCACTGCTTTACTTTCTTCGCCTTTGGGGCTCAGCCAAATACTCATTTCTGCTTCTTTTTTATAAAGACACACCTTGAGATTCTGGTGAGCAAGATGTTAATAAGAAATTAATTTGTGTACCTGGAGAATAACACGTTCACACAGCAGGTGTGACATCATTTTGAAAAATGTTCTGCTAAACAGCTGTAGGCAAGTGAATTGGCAAATACCTTATCTAGTTTCCTTTCTTTCATCTTAATGTGCTGTTTCAGAATGATCTGTTAGATTAATATACTGGGGGAAATAAATCTCGCAAGCATAGTGTGTGACTTCTCTTACCGGGTTACAGTTGATGGCAGCAGCTTGAACTTCCGGTTTCTTTTCTTAATCTGGATGACAGCCTAAGGCCTTTGCCTTTCTAGAAAGGAGACCCAAGCTACAGCACCTCGTGCTCTTCCTCAGACTGACAAAATCAGGCTTTAATGTCCATGTGAATCTTTACAGACAACAAACTCAAAAGACAAAACAATCAAACAAATAAAAACAAGGATAAAAGGAAATGTTCAATATTGTTCAAGATTCCTCAAAATATTATGTTACATTGTTGTCAAATTTATTGTTTATTAAATTTAAACCAAATTGAGTTTGCACTAATGTCCACCAATATCTTATTGCTAAAGAGAAACTAGCTACATGAAGAAAAATGTATCAAGAATATTTTTCCTTTCTTCTGTTTTGCCCCTTTAATCTATATATCTTTCTAGTCTTCCTTTAGCACATATTTATTGAGCCTCCATTATATCGCAGACATTTTGCTATTTATTATTGGAAAATCTGGAAGTAGACAAAAGACACCTACTCTCATGGAACTTACATTAACAACTTTCTCTGACTGATATTCCCAGTACCAGGTGTGGTCTGTGCATCCTAAAGCATGGGAAAATAATGATGCAGAGACTTCTGCAGGTAAAGAAGGCCATCAGGTATTGATAATGACCTACTTAAAATTACCAGTGATTAGCAGTATTTATCAGATCAGTAATATATAATCTTTAAATCAACATCAGTATCCAATAAAAGACATATAGAAGTTGAGTTCAATCTGAAAATCAACCCAGGTGAATCTGGAAAAGAATGTCCATGATTGGAGAGTCAACTGTACTTTTAAGACTCATCAAAAGGAAGACTCTCATTTATAAAGACCTAACTATCTCATGCTTCCATCTGTCTTGAGAGACATAAATGACTCTCTGGCAGTTGTCATTTTTTTTGCTTTTTTATTTACCTGAATAGAAACATCTGTGGTACTCTCAGGGGCATCCTCTAGCAGTTTTCAGTCAAAAGAGGTGAATCATGTTTAGAAGATTCCTGACCTGCATTTGAAAGAGCTAACTGACCTGCAATTGGATTCTGAGCCTTCAGTTAGCTGAGCCCATAGTCAGGACTCTGGTGGCAGGATTCTGACTGCTGAGCATTTATTTGGAGATCAACAGGAGATTTTTTAAGTGGCAGATAATTAAAATTTGTGGTGCTGATGAGGCAGGGACTGATGACATTGTCACCAGCAGTTGTTTGCTATCATTGAAATGAGCCACCACTTCATTATCAGCATAATGTAATGAATTGAGCTCTCTCCACTGTCCTGGAAATGAAAATGAAACATGTTAGTAAATTCCATTAAACACCGTGTTCTTTCCAAATAAATATAATTAGCACAGAGCTGTTTAATAATTTACAGGCCCTTGCCATAAAGTTTCTATGCAATATCAGAAAGTAGGAAACATCAAAGGCAACGGATTCTTCAAAAGGTTTTTGTGGGAGTAGCTTAGGTTTCAATGTCACATATGGCTCCTAAGAATACATTCACATGGAAAAGAAGGCTGCGTTTTCTGAGAAAAAAATATATGATATTCTAGGTTAACTGTGATATTTTCAGGCAAATCAAATTCTGTGATGTTTATTAAGTGTTCGTATTCTTAACGTTTTGAAGAGGCACACCTAAGACAGCTTTCTGGGAAACAGAAGTTTTAACAATCTTATCTAGGACAGAGCTGAATATAACAAGTCCCTCATTTTCCCCCATTTCAATGCGATTTTTTTCTTATGCTGAGAAACATAAAATGAATAGAACAAAGTAAAATAATGTTCATTTTCTGGAAAATAAGTTGTGAAGATTTAAAAGACTTAATAACTTGAAGCCCCAAAGGCAAATTGGATGAGCATAGTCATTATAGCCTAATTTGTAATTGATATCCAGGTACTCATGTGAACTACTGTTTATTTTCTGTCATGGGGCAAAATATTCATTCCTACTATGTGCAAGACACTGCCACATGGAACCTGAAGGATTCAAAGACAGACAAGAATAAACAGAATTTGTTCATACATCAACCTTAATAGTGGAGAAATGAAGGAATAGGTGATAACATCTGGCAGCTCTTCAAAGTCGACTAAAGCAGTGCTTCACTAGGAATAATTGACAGAAAAAAGTATTAAATTACTTTAATCCTCTGTTCTCTCCATCTTTAAAAGAAAACCTAGACTTTTATTGGTACATAATTATGAAAAGCGTAGGAAGAGAAGGTGCTGCCGAGAAAGCATAGCCTAATGTATGTGGAGGATAATGAGAAATGTGCTGTAGTTGGACATTGGAGGGAGAAGTCAGAATGTGGACTTTTCCTAAATGCCGTGTGTATTATCCATATTTGACAAGTCAGCCTGGGGCAAAGCTTAAATGCTAACACAGTGTTAGATATTTGTGTCTCTCAAGACAGGAGCATGGAACCACGCAAGTGAGACCAGTAGCGGGGAAATCTAATATAAAATGTTGCAGTGCTGACTTAGCATTTGTTTTACAAGAAATCACAGCTGGATACTTGGCCAAGCAGGACATCTCAGGAGAGGCCATATGGGACTGCTTCATCTCAAAGCAGCCTGCCACAGCGTAGAAGGTGAGCAATTTATCTCTGGATACTACCGCCTGTCTTCCCTACTTCAAGAAGATCAAAATTTGAATCATGGACGATGGAAGTGTTCTAAAATTAGAGTTATAATGGTTGGGCAACTCTGCGCTGAATATACTAAAACAGCCACTACATTGTGTAAATTAAAAAGCTAAGCCGGGTGGTGGTGGCGCATGCCTTTAATCCCAGCACTCGGGAGGCAGAGACAGGCAGATCTCTGTGAGTTCGAGGCCAGCCTGGTCTACAAGAGCTAGTTCCAGGACAGGAACCAAAAGCTTTTACATCTCAATATCTCTATACAAAATTTAACCTATTACAAGTTGTAAACTTCTGTGGTCCAGGTAAGTTAAATTTAGGAATTAAGAACTTTTGTGGGATCCAAAACCATAAGGAGTACTGGAAATAAATCCAAACCCAGTTCATCTGGACAAGACTGAGATAGCAGGAAATATAAAGAGAGGCATGTTGTAGACCAGCACAGTAGATTCTCACCTTCTCCAGGGGCCACCCAGACCAGGAAACAAAGCAACAGCACAGGCTCAGAGAATACGGAAATTTGGACATACTCAGATATAAGCCCAAAAGAATTTCACCTTGAGATGTTTGGGTTGGTTGCATCCTGTAGTATAAACTTTCACAGTCATCCTCCTAAAAATGGCAAAGAAATGATGAATGTATGAAAACTTAGCTTCCTTTGTTGTTTTTGAACATAAGACTGTTTATAGATATGGATTCTTTTCTTTTCAGTCCAATTGTCCTCCTGCTGAACCTGGCCCCCTTGAAGTGATTTTCCTGACTAGTATAACGAAGAAGAAATTTCTCTAGAGCCGTGTTTTTCAACCTTCCTAACACTGTCAGCCCCGCCAACTCTTTAACTCACTTCCTCTTGTTGTGGTGGCCCCAACCATAACTTTATTTTGCAGCAATCTGTTGCTTCTGTTACGATTCACAATGTAAATATCAGTTGTGCAGGATATCTCACCCCCAGGTCGAGAACTGCTGCTCTAAGGTCCTTGAGTCTAGGTTAACTAATGACTTGCAGTTTCTAGTGTAACCTCTTGGAATAGTCACTCCTGTAACACAGCTGTCAACTGTAAGAAAGCTGAACAAGCCCAATGGAGACGCCACTGTACAGAAAAATGAGACACTTGAAAACTTCCTGCTGAGCTCCCAGATGACAGCCAACACCAATTTTCTCCATGCAAGAATCAGCAGTCAATGACAAGCAGGTTGTGAGCTGTTTCCCATGTGAGCTCTCCAGCTCCCTCTGATCTTCCCCAATTGATCCAATGCGGGGCACATGAGGTGCTCAGGTAAATGCTATCCAAGGTAACATCCAAGTATTTGTCACACAAAATGGTGAGACATAATAACCCTGATGCTTTCAAGTCATATTTGGAAGTCATTACTGTGCTGTCATAGAAAGCTGTAATTAATATTCAAAATATTCATAAACTCTCTCCTTTGCCTCCCATCTTAGATTTCCTCCACCTCCCTTGGAATGACTAGAGTTGTTTTCTTACAGGCATGATTCAAACTACCTGATAACCAAACATTTTGTTCTTGACTTTTTGATATCCATTTGTTTTCGTTGTTCTTGAGAATTTCAGTTTTGTCTTTAAACCTCCTGGTAAGAACAGGTTAGGGTTACTTGTGGAAGTTATTTTTCTGTTTTATCAAGCACAGTGTGCCACAACTGGATTTATCAGTAAATCACAGGGTAAAGAAAAGATTATCTTGAGGCCAGGAAACTCCCTGGGTAGCTTCCAATGCTCTTAAACCAAGTGGTCACTAAGAAGGGATCAGTGATTCCACTTATGGGTATATTCCCTAAAACATCAAAATTACCATTCAAATAACTGCAAACTCAGGCTTATTGCAATGTTGTTCATGATAGCCAACTTGTAGATTTAGCCTAAGGATCTATAAGTTGTTGATGGGTAAAGAAAATATGTGATGTATATATTTGAGGAATTTCTTTTTCAGTCACAAATAATAATAAAATTATATTTTTCAAGAAAATGGATGGTGTCCAGGTGAGGCAGGAAAGCGATGTATAAAAGGAAAGAAAAGAAGAGAGAAAAGAAAGTATAAAGGCAAGCACAGATAAGAAAATGAAGTTCCCTAAGGTTAGAAGTAATTATCTGTCAATTAAAAAAGGAAGATAGGAGATAGTGATGTTAAAAAAATTTAGGACATTCTGCTTCATAGGTCAAAGGCCTTCACCGTTTCACTGCAAGAACATTTATTTATATTTTTTATTTATTTTAGAATTCAACTTTTTACTATCATACTTCTTTGCAATAGTGTGTTCTTTTTAACCCTTAAATTTCTTATATATTGTGCCCTGAGACCAGTCGTTAAGGCTTTTATTTAAATTCATTGTCTTTGTAGAATTATATGCACTGGAAAACAGATACCTTAGGTCTATCATTTAATTTTTGCAGGGCTTCCTATGTTCTTTAGAGCACTCAGTAAACTCCAGATTCCTCCTAATTTTCTCCCTCCATATGAGCCCAATTAATCACAGTTGAAAGCTTTTACATTTGTAATTCTATTAAATTTCAGGGACTGTTGCTAGCTTCCTTATCACCAACAACAGGGTTCCTATTGCTTTCAGACAGGTAGACAATGCAATTTGGAAACCCTGGCTTGATTGCTTCTTTTTAGGATGCCTTCTGGCATCAATTGACTTTGCCTAGTTTTCCTACAGCAGAAGGTGAAATAAATCATTCATGCAGGGACTCAAATGTGAGGAGAGAGGAAGCTAAATAAGAATAGACTAAAAATTCAAATAAAGATGATATATTACTGAGGTGCTCACAGCTGATGGCCAGATCATGTGTTATATGGCTGGAAAGACTGTGAGTTATGTCTGCATTTTTTTGAATAGTTTATTCTGGGAAGGAAATCTCAAACTCTATAAAGGGACTGGGGGTAAGGGAGAAAAGGAAGTTTACCTACCAACTATTCTTTGCTCCTTACCAGCTGGTGCTTGCTCCATGGAGTGCTAGCCTCACACTTTGCAGTTTGCAACCCTTACAGGGCCAAGGAAGTTTGGGTGAAACCAGTTGAGTGATGTCTAGGCCTTAGAACTGTGTTTTCCACTAGTGTGGATAATACATATGTGATACACAATTCGAGCCTTGTTTTTGTTGATGCATAAAGAGAAGGTGACAGGAGGTAACAGGAAATGAGGTAATACCATTTGGTACTTGAATGCCATAGACACCATAACATGTATCCAATCAACAGTAAATATTCACAATCTTCAGGGGAAACAGCTGTATAAAAACGTGTTTGGATATCTCCAAATTAGTGTGCTAGAACACAACTTACGCCTGTTTCCAACTTTTTCAAATTTTCTTGTGTTATTTTTTAGCTATAGATAAGGCAAGAAACAGAAATGACATCTAACTTTAGCCCATTGTTGTTAAATTAATACCATGGATGCTTTAACCTATTTTTTTATGAGTTATCCTATGAAGTGTTTCAGCAAGTGTTCATTAGAATTTATCTTAGATAACTGCTGTGCCTCACTAGCTTTGATAAGGTTTATCTTAAAACTTTCTCAGTAATTTACTTCAGGAGTATTGGTGACATTTTATGCAGCCATAAAGAGTAATTTAAAATTCTTTATGGATTTCTTTGTTTTCATAGACAGCCTTTTTATAAGCTTCAGTCAGAATAGTTGACTTAGAAGAATAATCTTTGTAAGCATTTTTATAGATATATTTATTATATCTTTTTCAATACATCTTTTGGCCAGCCATTTATCTTGATAAATACAATTTTATTATGGAACATCAAAATATTAGGCTATCTGTATATTTATAGTCCTTCTTTTGAAGGAGTACTGAGAAGAATCATCTTGTTTGTGCAGCATGTTAAAGTTGTAAATTTAAAAATCTATGAGATATTTGTGATGTTTTTTGCATTTTATATTGATCAAGTTAACATAGCTCATGAAGGACCACAATTTTGGCTTCTATAAACTCCCCCTCCATTCTCCTAGCATTCAGTTTAGTATTCTTTGCCTTCCTCTATTCCCTGTGCAGGCCAAAGACAGTTTCTTCATTAAACAAAAAATAGTATTCACAGCATACAGAGAGGAATCCCACACTACCTCACCTTTCCTGTTTAAATAAAAAAAAAATATTTCAACTTTAACATAGTAAAATTACTTATAACAAACAGGTATCATGTAGGAATTATAGTTATAATATTTATATCTACTTTATCATTTATCATAACTAAGGAAAACTATATTATTACAATCTACTCTTCAACTCCATCAAAGACTCCAAAAGGACAAAATATTACTTAAATAAAAATGACATGCATTGTAAGCAACCTCCAAAACTCTAGAATTGACAGAGACATCTCACTGCCTGTACAGTTACCCAAAGTTCTTCCATACCATTGGGCCATCTATCTTCAACCTACAGGCCCATAGCATCTGACAGACTTTTCCACGAAGCAGGTAATTTCAAAGAGTGTTCCACCTATATTGGCAGTTTGTCAGTCACTTTCTTCTGTGTCCTGCAGAATGTCTTGCAGACTCTTTAAAAAAGTAGGAGCCCTGCAGGACAGTTTCACCTTTAGGAAAGTTCAACAGTCATTTCTCTGTGAGTCCTGCATGTTCAGTTCATTAAGCAGCCCAGGCAAGAGCAGTTTCTTGCCCAAATGGCTAACAAACTCTATAAAGAGCCTCTTCGATGCCTATTGTCCTCTTGAAGTAATTGGTGCTGCCAAGAACATATGTGTCTCATGTCATGAAGGTCTTAAGCTCTTAAAACATTTTAAATGCCATATTCTGTAGTCTTTGAAAGGTTCAAAGAATACCTATCCATCTGAAATACATATCTGTCCATCCAGAAAATCTAACTAACATGACTATAAGCTTGACTATTATAGATGATTATTTAATTTATAATTAAATTTATCTATTAATTTATAGACACATATTGAAAAAATGTGTCTAATGTTTGTTTTTAAGTGTCTAAACTTTCTTTCCAAACTTTCTTAGGTTTTATATGGATTTAGACAACCAAGTTGGTGCCAATTTGTTGCCATGAAGGCTGCTTGTTGGTTCCCAGCTGCTCAGCCCCAAAATAATCACACAGAAACTATATTATTTAAATCACTGCTTGGCCCATTAGCCCAAGACAGTTTCTTTATTAACCAGTTGTATTCACAGCATGCAGAGAAGAAACCCACATCATCATATGACTTTATACAATAGTGTGATTGTATAATCCCCATGATAGATGATAGAACTTTGAGACAAAGCCAAGTGTAAGGGAGTGGAGTATCTGTGGGAGAGGAGGTGCTGGGAAAGAGGGATCTAGGTGGCCATCTTCCTCTATTCAGTATATGGTTGCATGCCTCCTTTGTAATTGGGGTTGATTTCCTGTGTATGAGATGCTTGCCAAGTAACAGAAGGATTTAAAAATGTATTAACATCCTAAAATAATACCTATGGTTTTAGGTTGTTATAAACTGCAGGACCAGTTGCATGGTGTTTATTTTGGGTGATTACATGCAATTAAGGCTCAGCTCTCTTCTCAGAGGAACTTTCTCACATAAGGGAAAAATTACAACCAGGAAAAAACACGAGATTACCAGACTCTACATCACTCCTGATCTAGAAGGGGAAGTATAACAAAAAAGAAGGGATGGAATGGAGAGTTGACTTGCTATCTCTTACGTTTGGCAGAAGGAAAGGGAAAGAGACTGTAAGTGACTAAAGAGTCCTTCCTTCAATTAAAAAATTTGGAAGCCACAGGAAGAGTGAGATCTGAGAAAGAGAAAAGTTATGGTAATAGAAGAATCCCCCAGGGACAACCTTTGAATCAGAAAATGAAAAGAAACTCAGTACTTCAGCAAGTAGATGGGAGCCTAGTGCCAGAGATCACAATAGATACAGAATATTTTGCCTCTGAACTGTTTGAACTGGGAAAGAATTTTCAGAAGTAAAAGAACCTCTCATGCTCTGTCTTATATGACTATGGTGTAGGATAGATGACTCAGTCTGAGTTTTATGAAAGCAAAGAGACAGAAGTACAACTATCCATTCTTTTTAAATTAAAGATTGTGGAGCCTGGGACAATAGGAAGAGAATTACTTTCAGAGACTTATAAAAGCCTTTAATGACACTTGGAATCATTAACTGAAAACCCTATGAATATTATGGACTGGAAGACAATAGAGGAAAGAATCAATGGTACCGAGGGAACAGAGAATAAATGAAGTAAAGATGATGCCAAGTTCACTGTGTGAAACTGGGCTCACATGATGGCAAAGAAGGAAAAGTATTCACAGAGGATTGGTGTGGGGTTTGTTGGCTTTTCTGAGTCCTTTGGTGGACATAGTCTTTATAAAATTGGAGAAGGCCTGGTAAATCTGAATAAGTTGACAGTAATACAAACAGATTTTGAGAGTTATAAGCAGTCAAGAATGAGTGAAGGAAGGGAAAAATACATAAATTAGTCTCTCCAAGCCGCTTGAAGGAAAATGTAGCAATATTTTTGTTGAGCTGGGGTTCTAAAAGAAAAATTACTGGGAAGTGAGCTTTTAGAAGACTGTATAGCCTTAGGCATATTTCAAAGAAAACTTATATGACTAGGTAGGACATGTAGAAAAGATTAAGCTTGACCTGGGGTGGACAGTGTTAAGAATACATACATACATACATACATACATACATACATACATACATACATACATATATGTGTGTGTGTGTATACACATATATATTTGTGTGTGTATACATGTTAGGAACATATGATATAAAGTCTAACAGAGAAGATTGTTCACCCATAGTAGGATCCTTTCTGCTGTTAGATTATTCAGTGGAAAAATGGTCTGGAGTCCATCAGAAAAACAGAACAATAGGTTAGAGTACAACATTGTAGGTCTTAGCCAGAATGGACAGTACAATTTGGTCCTTCAGGATTGGGCACACACAAACACTCACAAATACACAGCACATAAACACACACACACATACAGACATCACACACACACACACACACACACACACACACACACACACACTGGTCCCGTGATAGTAGTAGATGCGGCAATGAAGAGGAAAGATGCTCATGGACCGTGTCTATGGATTATGAGTGGTAGATGGAATGATAGATATCTCAGTAACATTGATGTCACTGTACCCAACATTGTTCTTTTAACTAAAACAATTAGGAAAAGTAATGATATACTTTCATACTATATTCAACATTGCTAATGTTTCTATTTTAATAATTTCTGTGGCTGTCCAAGACCAGCTGCGACTTGTTTGGAATGGATGATGGTAGGAAGCGTTCTGAGAGTCTTCCTACTCTGCTTCAAAAACAGGTGTTGTTTTTTCCACATAATGATAACATTTGAGTGTGTTACACATTGGAAAAAGATTCTAAATGAGTAATAAACACAACCATTTAGGAGTTTAAATGAGGACATTCATTTGTGGAATACATGAGTGGAAAGGAGCCTTATTAGGGGACATAAAGTTTTGCGATAAAAAATACCAGTATCATGCATGGATTGTCATCCTATGAGTTGTTGTTAATGGAGGTCCTTAATGAGACACTATTGCCACTTCTGTTGTTTATATGCCAGAACTAGGTGATAAAACTCTATTGCTGAAGACGTGAATGTTTTGATTGCATGATATTAAGTGCTGAGACTAAACTGGAAGTTGATCCCTTACTGGCTGTTTTTAACCAATGCTAAACATGTTCTATGGACTGACAGCTATGGGAGAATTGTCAACAACAGTCTTGCTCAGCTATGGATTTGTTCAGTTACGGTATCCAAATGCCAGGTAGGATATACCTACTAGCACAATTATGAAACAACTATTGTGAGTACGGGTGTCAGTTTTCCAATTGTATGCAATTCCCACTTCACATGAGGGAAATTATGTCTAGTATTATAAGCCTGTGGCTGAGGAGATCATAGGTCCCAGAAGGAAAGCAACTGTCATTGTTCCAGTGAATGGATGTATCTGATGTCAAGTTACTTTCTAAACATTTGTGCTTGCACCTTAAGATTTCACAATTTTCCTGTCAGTCTCAATAAGTCATAGGAAGAAACAGTCATCTCTGAACAAAAGACATAAATGAGTATTATTTTATGAAATTAATAGCAGTTTATATTTAGGAATAACCAGATTTTCATGGTTATGACAATTAATGACAAAAAGAATCCATGAAGTTGGAGGTTATGGAAGGGTTTAGAGGGAGGAAATGGAAGGGAAAATATTGTACAATCTCAAAAATAATTGAAAAGAGAAAAAGACACCATTTTTTAATGGATGGTGTATTCCAGTGACCCACTGGTGAAAAACCTGTGATCACAGCTGCCAGAGTGGCTCAAGGATTAGCCAAAATGGCTATTTATATACTCTAATCAAAACCTCTGGGAACATCCATAAAGAGGATAAAGAGGGAGCAGAAAGAATGAAAGAACAAGTGTGGAGTTGGATTGTGGGAGGATCTGCGAGGAGTTGGGGGAGAAGAAAACATGATCAGAATATATTATATGAATTTTTTTTCAGTTAAGAAAAGTAGAATAAATAAATAAATAAATAAATAAATAAATAAAAAGAAGTAAGAACCAGAGGAAGGAATACAATGTTGTGTAATAATTTTTTCCAAATTGAAGTTCAGAATATCAGAAAGCAAAACCTTACAAGTCTTGGAAATGGTGAAACTGAAAGTCTCTACCCTAGATGATTCACAGACCCCTCCCCAAGGTTACCTGAGCAGTCACAGCAAAGATGGGAAGACGGTACTTTTGCTTGATAAGTTGCTTACCAGTCATGTAGCGGTTTCCAGAAATGTAGCTTCTCCAAATGGCCAGCAGGCGAGGATGGACTCTTCAGTGAACTGTTGAACCCGCTTTCCTGGATTATCCCAGGAAGGCATTAGTTCACTCACTTAGACCTTCTTGGATGTTACTTTGGTTTGTTGTTGATTCCATCTTTTCGTATATTAATTCATGTCTTCCCTAAAGGAGCTACACAATACTAAAGCATCTTTTTTCAAATATGTCCCCATGATGTATTTAAAAAAAAAAAAAGCAAATTTTTAAGAAAATCAATGATCTTTGTCAAAGACTTGATCCCTGGCCTAACAAAACAGTCTTTGGACTTATAAAAACTTTCTGTATAAAAAAATTTTAATATGGTTATGGATTATGTCTAACAAATTTATATTAAAATATAATGTGTTTTATTTCTCATTAATTTTATAATTTTGCTGCTTATGCAGAAATGTTGTGCATATGTGTTTATGCACTTTTCTTTCTGCCAGATCTCAATTCTTCTGTGACTTGTTCATTATCTTTCTGACAAATTCATCTGAGTTAATATCTTTGCATGTATTTGTGCTATATACTATAAAGGTGGGAACCTAAGATGCTTTTGTTTTACAAAAGTAACTAGAGCAATTCCTGCATTCAGCTGCCCAGAAAATAGAGTCAAACTACCTGATGATGATTTCTGTAAAGATCAATCCTCAAGGATGATGTGGGGAAATGTGAGTGGCTACCTCCAGTGTGTTTAATTTTTAATGTGCAGTTATGTAATCAAAAGCACACAGACTATTACATGACAAAATCTCACACTGGCTGGATGTTAACTACTGTGAATATTTGGCTGGAATGTTTCAGCAAGTATGTTGTAAAGGGACACTTTTCAAATAAATTACTGATTTTCTAAAGCTAAAATCCTTTTTCCTTATAAAGCACTTTCTTTCTACATCCATATACTAACTAATGCTTAGAGATCCAAATAAATATTTCAAAATTCGCTCTGATTATTTTTCTTAGCAGCATGTGATATTATTTAATCTCTCTTCTACCTCATTTTGCATGATTTCTTCTCCCTTTTCACTTCTGAATGACACATAGCATGACTCTCCTTTCTTTGGAAATTCTCTGTTCTGGACTGTCTAATGTCTCACTTATTTGCTTTATATAATGCAGGTGATGCCTTCTATGCTCTCTCAGTTTCACTTCATAATTTCCACATTATGTTTTACTGCATATCTGAGTTTCTCTTCTGTTGCTGTGATAAAATTTGGACAAAAATGGCTTAAAGGAGAAAGAGTTTATTCTGGCTCACGATTCAAGGGTACAGTCCACCATGATGGGAAAACCGTAGAGGCAAGAGTTTGAAGCATGTGGTTATATCCATCATAGCTACAAAACAGAGAGCAATGAATGCATGCCAGTGCATAACTTGCTTTCTCCATGTATGCACACAAAGTTCTCCCGCAAATAAAATTGTTCTACCCACAGTTAGGATGGTGCATCTCGGGCCAGTTAATCCAATCAAAGTAATGCCCCATAAGCATAGGAGATCCATCTCCCTGGGGATTCTAGATTCTGTTCAGTTGATAAAATTTAAAATTTGTTTCTAGTAGTACACAGTACTTTGTAATCTTGTTGCCACTCTGAGACTCTGAGCTTGATTTCTTTCTTATTTATACCTTCTTCCTATGTAATTA
Organism: Chionomys nivalis; assembly: GCF_950005125.1. Classification (NCBI taxonomy): domain Eukaryota; kingdom Metazoa; phylum Chordata; class Mammalia; order Rodentia; family Cricetidae; genus Chionomys; species Chionomys nivalis. Next base: position 74,019,430 of record NC_080095.1, read on the forward strand.
CTTTTGACTCTCATAACTTCAAATTTTGTGGAAAAAGAATTCTGGACACTCCAAATTTTCATTCAATATATATTATATAGATTTTGATTATTATTCTTAATTTAAGACCTAGCATCATGTGTATATCCCCTGTTGATCTTTTTCACCTTGTCTGACCTATGTCAAAGAACCACATCTTGTATTCTACCATCTGAAACATGAAACATGCTTAGTTCATAGTTGCCTTTCACTGTAGTTCAATTTCTCTAAAGTCCATCTCATCTTTTTGTCTCATATTTCTCATTTTCCATTTCTCATTTGGCCTAATTATTAGTCTCTGAAATAGTGGTTTTTCTCTATGACTTTGCTAATTTCATTTTTCACAGTTGCATCAGAATAATCTTTCAAATATCAGATGAGTAATTCAACTTACATTAAATTTGATGGATGAAATAAAGAATCAATTGATTTTTGTAAATTTGTAAGCTAGTTGTCTAAGTCTATTTACTAAGTGTTTCTCATTTGAGTTGTGATTTCTATATGATTATAAAATCACTTCCCATACACAGTGAGCCTCAAGGTAGACTTTTCAATCCATTGCTGTTGTTCCTTATTTGAGGACAGTATCATACTACACTATCTGATAGGTCTTGATAATGGACCAAGATGTTTTATAAAATTAGACTGTTCACATTATTCTTTTGTCTGAACTTCCTTTGATACTATCAGTTGTTGACTTTTTAAAAATCATTTTGCCAGTAGCTTCTAAAAATTGCATTTGAATTGTATCACATCTTTAGTGTAATATGAGAGAAAATGCTGTTTTGATAAGTAAAATTGCTTTTGAGTAACATCATATGCCAACCCATTTATGCTTTCAAATCTTTATAACTTTAAATATAAATTCATAATATCTTTATAGATTTCATACAAGGGACTGGAGATAAAGAGTAAAAGGTCCTTATTTTCCAGGCTTCTTTCAAGCCAATACTATGAAAAGAATATTCTCCTTTGACAATTTTGTATAATTTTATTTTGGAACTGAAAAGTTATTCATTTTCACCTCTCCTCTCTGTACAAATTGTCTTTAACTTTCAGGTTATTCATCTCTGAATATCTAGAGAATGTTCCTGCAATGAAATGCAGTCAAGGTGGGACTGCAGATCTCATGGGTGAAGGGGGAACACACATGCCATCAGACAGGGCTTACATGGAAAGAGATTTTATTGAGTAAGGGAAAGGAGAGAGAGGGAGAGAGAAAGGAAGGAAGAGAAAGAGATAGAGAGACAGTGATCTGCCTTCTCGGAGAATCAAGAAGAGGAGGAGGAGGAGGAGGAAGGGGAAGAGGAGAGAGAGAGAGAGAGGGAGGGAGAGAGAGAGAGAGAGAGAGAGAGAGAGAGAGAGAGAGAGAGAATAAGAGAGAGAAAGAATAAGAGAGAGAAGAAAGGGAGGAAGGGGACAGAGCTTGTCTCTTCAAAGGAACTTTGCACTTGCATACAGACTATGCAGTGACTTAGCAGTCATAGTACTCTGGGCTGACAAGTATACTGCCTGGGTCCATTCTGTCAGGTGACAGGGACCAGCATAATGTCTGAATCATAATAGATTCAGTTCCAGTTTGGAAAGAGAAAATTGAAAATCTACTACAATAGAGTATTTAATATTTTTTTTGCCACAATATGTGACCTTATTTTATAAAGTCAACTGATCAACACATTTAACCTACTTTATTTGCAATTTTATATATTAAAATGTAAAGCTAAATATCATATTTTTGTACTCTACGACATGGTCAAACTCCTTGATAGAGTCCAGCTAATGGAAGTCACATTATCTGAAGTTGTAAACCAGTTTAATTATTAAAATTATATATATATATATATATATATATATATATATATCACCTTCTTGTTATCAGTGTATCAAGCAAGGATAATGATATTATGAATAATATGAATATGATAATTATGATAATATGAATAATAATTAAGAGATATAATATGTCTCTTAATTGTTTTGAAGTGATCTATGCTATTCATAGAGTTTCTTGGAGCTTCACATATAGCAGAGACTATGTTAAACTTGTCAGGTACTGTTTTGGTTCTTTTATTGAATATTCTGTTGTGCAGGAAATATAACTTCACCTCTTAAGTTGTCTCAGTTTTGTCATCTACCAAACCCTTCATAGTGCTGTCATGATGACAAAATGATTGATGTAAAGAAAGTTAGCTAGCGCCTGACATATAGTAATGACAATTTTAGATGTCACTCACACAACAAGAACTGTATTTTTAAAGTGTTAAGCATATTTAATTTAATCACTATGTTCATGTAAATCATATTTGTCTGCAGTCTTTCTATCATTAAGGCTAATATATGAGGCTTATCATTCAACATTATTTTCTCCAAGGAATTTTAAAGAAACCCTATCAAAACTCTTATTTGAAATGATAAAGCTAGACCTTGGAGATGGGAAAATGTATCTGCAAATTTCCCTAGAAATCAGAATAGTGCCCTGGTGTGCTTCAATCACAGAGTTTTTACTACAAGAAACAGACAAAGGCATCTTAGGATATTGTGTGGAAGAGAAGAGGAGAAATTCTTGATCTTGAAAACCTACATATAACCCTGGGGAAGAATTTCCACTGAGGGTCAGAAAAAATAAAAACCCTCCATGTCTCAATGAGGACAACAACATGGATCTTAAGACCTGTCTTTCTGCTTTTTACTATGAGGAAATACTCAGGACATGTCTTTGAATGGGACAGAAAATGATGATATAGTGTGTCTTATAGTCTGTGTCTGGGATGTTACCTAAAGGCTCCTGTGTTGAAGGCATGGTCCTCAGTAAGACACTGTAGGGATGTGGTGGAGGTGGAGACTGTTGAAGGAAGTTGCTGGGGTTGTGCTTTTGGAGGGTAAATTGGGAACTGGTCACCGTCATCCTCTCTTCTCCTTTTCTTTCTACCTTACTCTCTGCTCTTGTCACCTGCGTGCTGGTCAATATAAGTCGAGTAGCTTTTCTCAGCTACCCACTCCTGCCAGCTGACCATGGTAATAAGCTTTTTGTTTTTGAAGCTGATGTGTTCTAGCCATGAGAGGCTACCAGGGCATTTAGAAGGTGTTAAGAGAATGTAATATTTATTAGGTTCATTTGTGAAAATCCAGATGGCCTTGATTCTCTTAAAATTGGGGCTCTGAGTCAAGCTGTCCAGACATTACTGAGGTTAGAAGGTGGGAGTTCCCTTTCAGAGGTCTTGGAGTAGATTGCCGAATTAGTCTTGATGGAAGTCATGATTAAGTTTCTGAATCTGTAAGACTCATGAGAGCTGGCAAGAAAGGACCTTGTCAAAAACAAGAAGCTTTCCCTGGAAAACACCTTATCACTAAACTTGGCATGGAAAACTTTAACCTGCCAATCCAGCAACCAAGAGTCACTAAGCGTACCACTGAGGATTAAGAAGGCAATGCAAAGCCTGCAATATCTCCTTCTCTTTGAACAAAGTTAAGTACCTGTGGCATCTGGACATTGTTATTTTGTAGAAATACATATTTATTTAATTTTTAGGAGAAAAATAAATTATTTTGATTAATGTTTTCTTATTGCTTTCTTACCCCACCTCCATTCAGATCCTCTTCTCCTCCTACCCACCCACCCAACTTCATGTTTTCTCATTCTCCAAAAAGTAACAAAAACAAAACAGATAAAATACAAATAAGGAAAAAATCAAAACAAAACCAAAAATACCCCCCTTACTGAAAACAAGGAGTCCCTTTTGTGCTTTCCAACTACTCCTAGGCATTCAGTCTGCACTGGAGATTGGGTGAAATGCTTAGTGACGTTCCATTGGAGAAAACAGATTTTCCCTTTCCCAGGCAGTATTAAGGCTAACAGTTTGTTGGATAAGGCTAGGACTTTGTGGCCACTTCCTGTTTTCAATGCTGGCGTTTTGTCTGGTTTGCTCTTGTGCAGGTCTTGTGTGTGCTGACACAGGCTGTGAGTTATGTGTATCACAGCCATGTGTCTGGAAGACAGTTTCCTTGGAGTCATCTACCATCTCTGGTTTTTAACAGTCTTCCTGACTTTTCTTCCACATAGATCCAGGAAGCTGGAGGGGAGGGGTTTGGTGTAGTCATTCCATTTAGGACCGAGTTCTTCGAGGCCTCTCACTTTATGCATAAATCTCTATGTTAATCCTAATCTACTGGAAGAAGAAGCTTCTCTGTTGGTGGTTGAGAGACAACTGACTTTTAAGTATAGAAGAATGTTATTAGGAGTCACTTTATTGATATACTTTTTCAGTAAAATAACAGTAATAAATTTTGCCTAAGATTATAACTTATCTAGATGCAGTTTTTTGAAACATGCATTTGAAGGATACATTTTTATCTTTGACCCTGCCTACCACCAGGTCTCTGTCTCTGTCTTTGTATGTGTCCCTACTGGGTTTCTCTTTACTTATTCTCCTCTAACTCTATACTTTCCTCCTGCCCTTGGTGAGCTGGCTGTTTTGCTGGGCCACATGCTCCCTGCCATGATACTCTGCCTCAGCTTGGGCTAAGAAACAAATGAAACAAGTCACCATAGAATGAATCCTAAAACTGCAGGTGCAGATAAGGCTTTCCTATTTTAAGTTATTTTTCCTCGGATAATTTGTCATAATAACAGAAAGATGATAAATAAATCATATAAATTATTGTAGATCGAAAAGTTAGGATCTGTACAGATTATAGAGAAGGTGCTTCATTTAGAATTGAATAGAATTATCTTTGTAATTGAAACTTGAAATAATATTTATAATGGAGATTCCTACTGAATTATACCAAATACTAATTTGACAAATCTGCTCATGTATGGAACTTTGCTATTACTTCAAGTATTAGAAAAATAAGTAATAATTAAAAATTCTTTTGGGGAGCGAGTTGCATAATGCATGAATGGTGCAAGAATATATTGCCAAAAAGCTGCCCTAGTTCTGGAACATTTTTATAGTGCATTCTTTCAAATCTCCATTTGAATTTCAGTCTGCACAAAACCTTCTAAGAGACCCCAATGTCCCATTCTCCCCTGGAGTTTTATATTATTTATAATATTATTTTATGAAAAATAATGTTTTCTCATTTTCATTAATATTTATGTGTCCATTATAAGCCTTTTACAACTCTCAGTATATGTAATCTCGGTAATTACACCATGAATGAGACATGCAATCCACTTCTGTTTTTTTGGGATTGCTTTGCAATTTTCTTTACAATTTATCGTTTAGGTACACAAAGACATTACAGTTCCCAGCTGAGCTGAGAGTACCATGGGTTCAGGTGACAATTTTAATTAAAATTCCTGGCTGACTCTCAGTTCTTTTAAATGTCAGATGACAAGTAAAATAGCGCCTTCTAGATAAATAGAACAGATATCTAAGAGGTCTGTTGGTGCACAACTATCAGAGATGGAGAAGACTGAAGAAGATCATCTGTATGTGTCTTGAAATAATGCCAGAAAAAAGGTTTTTTAAACAAGGGTGTTTATAATTTTTTCACAAATCCTCCATCATTTTACTCTACTAGGAATGAGTGATCTTTATTTTACTTTGTGTGTGTGTAACCATGTTTATTTATAAATCATACATACTATGTGTTCAGATAATTTTAACATTAATTGCTATAAACATAACCAAGACACAAATCACCTGATTTCCTTACATCAGCTGTTTGTCACCTGGCATAGAAAACATCATGAAAAACCCATTTTAAGGTGTGTTTATGTGTGTGTGTGCGCGCGCGCGTGCACATTTACACATATGAGTGTCTGCACACACATGTTCAGTGATGCTATTGTGGAGGTCAGAGGACAGCCTTTTGTGTCTGCACTCTCCTAATAGGAGACACAGGCTCTTTGTGGCCATCTATTCATGGACTGGATTAACTGGTATGTGTTTTTCTGGTTTCTGGTAGCTGCCTGCCATCTTATCATAGAAATACTGGTATTAGACATGTACTATGAGCCTGGCTTTATGTGGGCTCTGAAGGTCTAAACTCAGATCCCATACGTGCATGGCTACTTTTTTCTAATCTGAGCCTTCTTTCCAGCCCTTAAGCTAGTTACAGTAAAGGTATCAATAAGTTTACAGATGGTTATGCAGGTTTGAAATCCTTTGTGAAACTGCATAGCCTTTCTGGATCTAAGACTTACCTTATTGTTTATGTTGGCTTGAGCCCTCAGTTTTCTCGCACCTCGTTCTGCTGCTCTGCCCTGCACTGACCCACCAAAGCCATTCTGCGGCAGCCCCAGTTCCCAGTCTCCCTCAAGTTCCACATTAACACTACTTGAGAAAAGTCTTCTATTTCCTAAAAGGGAAAGGTTATGAGATGGAAGGTGGATAGTTGATTTTGTGTTAGAGTCATACATCTGGTTCAATGAAGGATGCCTAGGTAGAATTTTATCAAGATGCAGATCGTACATTTTACCTTCTCTCTCTCAAGAAAAATTTGTCACATAGGGAAAAAGTACAACATTCACCTAAACCATTTTCCTTTGTTTTCAACCATCAGTCCTTTTCATGCTCTCCTTGTGTTCTTAGGACCATCTGTCTTTGGCAGGGCGTCAGGAGAATCAGAAACGATAGCTTACACATGTCTAAGCTTTCTCTATGCCTCCGTATCTGTTCTTCAGGAGAATCAGAAACGATAGCCTACTCGTGTCTAAGCTTTCTCTACGCCTCCGTATCTGTTCTATTCTCACCCTGTTCCTTGTTTCTTATTTGTTGATAAAAGCATACAACAAGGTATTCTTATCTTCATGAAAAATGTAGCTGTATTAGTTCTTCAGTTCTTCCATCTTGTTACAAAAGGTAATAAAATATATTTCTCTCAGGTCCAATCTTCTCTCACTCATTCTCCTAATAATGTTAGGAGCTTCCTACCTGTATCTCTCTTCCTTTCTTTCATTATCAAGATAGTCTCCTTTATGCTATCATTTCCTGCTCAGATGAGGTTGTTAGCTTCTTGCTATTCTCAAATCTCTTTTCCAAAAAACAACCAGGAAAACCTTTGTTGTTTACTTCCTATGAAAGAAGTGCATACATACTGTTGGAAAAGTCCTGTTCTTATACAAAGCTTACAAGAAGCAAAATGGAATTCAGACCAAACTGAAGTAATTTTGACTCGCGGTTTCAATTTCTATTAGACAGAGACAGCCATTTCCAAGTTTATCAGGCGTCTCATAGTACTGAGCTCTTTTGAGATAACACTCTCATAATTACAGTGCCAGTGCTCTTCCTTGTTTTTCTTTCATGTTCATCTTTAGGTTTCAGCTTCTTCATTCTTCAGAAATTATCTTTTGGCCTTACATTATAGAACATAAAGTTCTGTCTGACTTTATTCCAAGTGTGCAACACACAGAAGCCACAGTTAAGTGACTTACATTTTCATTTTACATCATTCTAGCACAATTTTGTAGAAATCAATTTTCACTCTTAAATTATCTTGGTATTCTGGAAAGTACTTCTATTTGAAATACATCATGTATTACTATTTATTATGTTGTCTTGAACCTTTCTATGTGTACAGAAATAAATGCTTATTCATTAGTATAAAGCTGTTAAGCGACCTTAACATTTTTAAGTTTTATAAGACAAATATAGCAGATGCATTTTATTTTTCCTGAGACAAAATTCCAGTATGGTACAATTGTAGCAGGCTTTCTTTCGGACTGACAAACACCTCCCAAATTACGACGTGGAGACTTACTATTAGATATGATTGCTCGGTCTTAGCTTATGCTTGTTTCTTGCTAGCTCTTGTCACTTATTTTAACCTGTTTCTCTTCATCAGCATTTTGTCTCAGCACTTTTTACCTTTGTTTCCTACTGTATGTCCTACCCCATGTCTGACTGGTTGGTGGCTGCCTGACCAGCCCCGGGAGTCTTCCTCTTTTTCTTCCTCCTCCTTCTGCCCACCAGACCTGTCCATCCCTCTCCTGTCTAGTTACTTGCTGTTCATCTTTTTATTAGATCGATCAGGTGCCCTAGGCAGGCAAAGTAAAACAAATGCAATATGTCTTTACATAATTCAACAAACACAGCACAAACTAATATAACAGAGCTTTACCGGAGCTAAACGAATGAAGCATAAACAAATGCAATACACCTTTGCCTGGTTAAAGTAATATTCCACAACACACAGTTGCTGTTTTAGGGTGTGCTTTCTCTAGCATCCTGGGAATTCTCTTTCCTTTATTGGTAGTTGGAACTTGATTTTCTACATCAGTCACTCTGGACATTTCATAGGTTTTAAGTTGTTTCTCTTTGTACTGTAGTCTCAAAACTTCCTGTGGTTCCTGGTATCTGGGGATCTTTGTCATTAAACAGGAAGGTCTTCCTCAGATTTCCCTCATCTCCATTCCTGTCCTCCATTGAGATGAGGGCGCATATCTGTAATGGATATGTCTAAATCTCTTTAGACAAAGATTATTCGGCCGCAGTTTTGCCTCCTTCTTGTCACAGTCTATTAATATTGATTTCACCCATGTTAGTTTCTTTTGTGACATGAATAGGTTGAGATTTTTTCCTCCTAATCACCATGTGCTGAGGTTTTTATTTGAAGAAGCATTTCCTTTCTCAGTTTGGGTCTTATATTTTATATGAGCAGCAGTAAAATAAACCTGTTTGTTTTTCTAGCACATTGCTTGAAAATTGACCACCTAAATATTCAAGATTTTAAATGAAACCTTTTATTACCACATGTAATAGTGAGAGTTCTTTAGAGGAACAGAACAAGAGTGAATCTACATATAAAATGGAAATCTGTTAAGACTGACTTACAGACTGTAGTGCAGCTAATTTAAACAATTTGTGCTTACCAATGAAAAGTCCAAGAATCGAGTAGCTGTTCAATCCACAAGGCAGGGTATCTCATCTGCCTTTAGTGTATCCCAGAATCCTGAAGAAGTAGACTCTAAGGTCAATGAAGGAATGAACTTTCCAGTGAGAGTGGGGGTCAGCAGGGAAAGGGAGAAAGCTTTCTGCTTCAATTCCCTTTATTTGGCTGTCAACCAAAGGTATGGTCGAGATTAAACCAGGATCTTCTCACCTCAAAATATTTGGATTAAAGTTGTATCTTTCTATCTCAAATATCTGGATTAAAAGTAGGACTTCCCACTAAAAATGATTCAATTAAGAAGAAAATCTCTCAATCAGAAGCTGTAGCCCGAGCCTCGAGTGTTAGTTAGTTCTAGATGTAGTAATAGCCGCAGCACCTTGCAACCATTAACTCTATTAAATCCCAGCTTTGTGCACCTAATGCCAGTCAAGACATCTATTCTAGTTTCTAAAGATGCCTTCCTCTCTGCTATCAGGATGTAAAATTAATTACATAAAAAATTTTCATAACAAATTTCATTTCACATCAAAGTTGGACAAGACAGCTGACAGGAGAAAAAGTACCACATGAACAGGCAAAAAAAAATTCAGAAACTCACACTTTCTTACAGTCAGGATTGACATAAAAACACTAAGTTACTAGTTAAACATATATGCAGAGGACCTTGTGCCTCAGCTTTTGTGGGAGGTTTCGCATGTCAGCCATCTTCCTTTAAGTTATTTTTGTGTGTTGTAGCAGCCGAGGGCTGTCACAGATGGTAGAGGAGCCGTGGAAGCCACTGTACAGACTGGACACTTGTCATGTTGGGCCTGTTCTGAGTGCTCATTTATAAACACTGTTGAAAAATAAATGAAGATTTAAAAAAATAAATCCTTCCGGTTTGTGAGACAGTAAAGCAAACTTATAATTTTCAAAAAGTTTCTTTCTGTGAGAGGGTGGAGCTAGGAAATACAGCTTTTCTGGAAGTCTGCTATATGAAGTCATGACCTTGTTAACTCTGGCATTTGTGTTAAGTGGAGAGATGTGGGACCATAGTGGAAGAAAAAAAAATAACAATTCTCATTAGTATTACAAATGGAGATAGGGAATCTCTATGGGGCTAAATTTTATAAAATCTGTTTCTCTCTCTCTAGAGACTGTTTTCCATAGACTGTATTTTTTCCTTTTCCTCCACAATAGTAAATGGACAAGTGACATACTGAATTTAGTGGGAAAAACATTCTTTGAAAGTTATGAAATAGTTATTTGTATCGATATCATTTTTATCAACCAAATAAGAGGGGCTTCATTTTATAATAAAAATTTAAATATGTATTAGAATTTTTTTCTACCTAATTGTTTGAAATATAAGTTTCATTTTATAATAAAAATTTAAATATGTATTAGAATTTTTTTTCTACCTGATTGTTTGAAATATAAGTTTTTACATATCATTGCTTTGGTAAGAGTCCTAGTCTGTAGAAAAGAGGGCAATGCCTGTATATGCCTTTATTTCATGTTTTGTACAGTACTTGGGGCTTTAGCATGGCCCTGAGGTCCATGATCCTAACAACTGTATTTTTCTGGAGAACGTTTACAAGGTTGAAGGCATTTTCATAGCAGTTATGGTTTAAGATATTTTTCAAATTAAGAAATACGTAGTGGTTTTCCACTGAATATGTCCCTTTTTTTAGGAGATAACTTGTCCTTGTACTTAATCATTTCTTTTAAACAATGTCAGACAATGGGGAGAAGGAGTTTCTTCCTTCCCTTAGAGGAATAGAAACCCATTGAATTTACAGCATTTGTTTCAATTATATAAACCCAGAATAATAGTTTCTGAAACACTGAACATTTTAAACAAAGTTCTGAAAAACTAGTCTTCACTTCTTATAAACATTCCATTTGGCTGCTTATGGAGAAGGTATTGTTAGGCTCCTATCACCTTTGCTTTGGCACTCAGCTGAGATGCATGACCGGTGAGAGAGTTCTCAGGAAGGGGGAAGCCACTTTGCATTAATCTAATAAAAATTTAATTAGAAATATGACACACCGGCTGAAAAATAAATCATAGAATAAATACCTGAGCTCATTGTGAAGGATTTTGAGTTATGGGCTAATTTGAATAATCCAGCTCAATTGGGAATTGCCTCTCTGTCATTTTTATAAAATTGAAGGCACCCCTGTAGCTGCAGATATGTTTTCAGTGGGACTTGAAACAATTTCCAAATAAACAGAAAGAAAGGGTCGCTGGGAGCTTAGAATAAAAGATCCTTAGAAATGTTTTTCTCTTTAGCTTCCTTTATTCATTCAAACCCTGCAGGATCCAAATAATGCACTGTGGAACAACAGGTACTAGAAATCCTGTGTGCTTTGCACATAATGAAATCAGGGTGCCATAGAGCACACTGCATGCACGGAGTGTGGTGGAGTTGTAGGGAAGGGAAATGTGAGGTGGCTGGGATGTAGGTCAGCCAAACAAGATGATCAGCAACATAATGTTGATGTGTCAAAACAGAAATTTCTGAGCAGCCTAGCTTTTCCATGATCACTTGACATATTTATGGAGTCTCCTCTTTAGAAACTATTGCATGATTGCAATGGATGAACCCATTCATTGTGTTGCCAGAGTATAGGATCTACTAGTAAATGAATTATTTCTAAGATCCAAGCTCAGCCTGAAACTATAGGAAATAACAGAATATAAACAGAAGTATTTAAAAAGATTACAAATAAAACTTGCAAGGGCCTCACTTCAGGAAGATAAAACACATTAGGAGGAAAAGTAGGCACCAGAAACAAAAGATGATGCCCGCAGAAAACGAAGACATTAAAACAGTGTTATCAACAGGCCCCAATAAAGTTTCACAAACAGGGTGTTAATAATGGAATCTAATGGCTAAACTTGGTCACTTGACTTTAGGAAAGGATTAGATTTCTTTATTATAGTATATAGGTATGACTTAAAAAACAAACTTATTCTGAAGTTCCTGGATGAATTATGAAGAATGTATAATGCTTATGTTTTAAAGGAAGGACTGGATTTTTTTTAACACTTTGTAATTTATATGATTTAACAAATACACATAGTTAAATCTCCTTTGGAAACACTGAATTTGGATATATAAAATATATTCTCTTTATAGCATCCTTGTAGAATTATCCATTAATGCATCACCTAAAAACAAAAGAAAATCATGTTTGCCACTTTGATTTTCTACTTGAATACATGAAGATCTGAGAGACATACCATTTGGAGTTAAACTCTACAAGGGGGATTTTAATGCTAGAGACAGTAAATCTCGAGTTGAGGGGATAATTTCTCCAACTTATACATGTGAATTTAATTTAATACACCCAAGGTTTACAGATTGTTGTAGAGGGGAAAAATAAAAAAGTATAGAATAATAATTATGGTAGTGTATAACCTTCTGATTCTTATTTTAATAGTCTTGATTGAGAGTATATACAAATTCATTTCATACTATTTGAGCACATTAGAAGTGATTGGCATAATATCAGAATTTGAGTTTTATTTGTCACAAACGGGTATTAAATGTCTTATTTTATGTCCTAGCATTGTACAAGACTGCTTAGTTCTCACCCTTAGCTTTCCTACTCCTTCTTGATGCTGAAGAGAAGAAATTTTATTTTGTTTGTTTTTAACCAGATTGTAAAATTTTACATTGTTCTTAGTCCTAGGTTTTATAATGTAGAGAAGCTGCCATTGGTCTTCTAAGAACTCATTTTATTAAATGATTTATAAAAACTTGACTATTAAGCAAAACTACATGTAGGTGCTTGGAAAAAAATCCTCCCATTCCCTTAGCCCTGGTGTACGATATGGATTCTTTTTTTTTTTCTTTTTTTCTTTTTTTTTGGTTTTTCGAGACAGGGTTTTACAATATGGATTCTTAACTTTTGAAACTCCTATGTACTTATTCAGTAAAATAACAATAACGCCAACAGAAAATTAAATTCTAACCATTCACGATATTTAGTGAAGTTGTAATTGTTATTCCCATAATTGATTCTGCAATAAAAAATTTAAGAAATCACATTTCTAGGCCAGCTTTTCTAGATGAAATAGCATATGTCAAAGGTACCAACATTTTTAAGGTGCTGGAAGGACAGACTCATTCATTTTCTGCTGACCCAATGGAAAATATCTTTTCTTTTTTCAAGGGTTTGGGTTCACTGACAGATATCTGAGTGATTTCAAAAGAGTTTTAGATTTAAAGGATTACTGTGAATCACATATAATGAATTTCTAGAAGTCCCTCATCAAAATTCTGCAAAAATTCTTATATTATTTTAATGCAGTTATTTTGCAAGCAAAGTATTTATAAAGCTTATAATATTAGCTGAAGTATGCAATCACCCAAATTTCTTTAGTTTCCTCTTTTTTCCTAGTTTATCTATCTATCTATCTATCTATCTATCTATCTATCTATCTATCTATCTATCTATCATCTATCTATCTATCATCTATCTATCTATCTATCTATCTATCTATCTATCTATCTATCTATCTATCTATCTATTCTTCTCTCATACAATACATCCCTACCACAGCCTGCCCTCTCTCAACTCCCCCTACTGTCCTACTCAAGATCCCATTTGCTTTTGTTGTAAGATCATGATTCAGAATACAACATTACAAGGTAAAATATTTTTTTTTTTTAAGTTTTTCGAGACAGGGTTTCTCTGTGGTTTTGGAGCCTGTCCTGGAACTAGCTCTTGTAGACCAGGCTGGTCTCGAACTCACAGAGATCCACCTGCCTCTGCCTCCCAAGTGCTGGGATTAAAGGTATGCGCCACCACCGCCCGGCCAAGGTAAAATATTTTTTATTACTTATTTGGGAGTTTTGTACAATGCATTTGAATTACAGTTTCACTCTCCCAACTCCTTCCAGACGATTCTTTACCATTCTACAAACTCAACTTCTCTCACTGATTTTTCATAAATCTATCAAGTACAATTTGTATTGCTCAAGTCCTCATAGACATAAACACAGAACTTGGTGTTCAGCTGACCTACCAATGGTCACACAAAAATCAACTAAGCAGGGCTCCTAGGAGATCACAGAGACCGACACAACATTCAAAGAGCCTGCGCAGAACTCTGCATATTTGGTATGGTTGGGTTCCTTGGTGCTATTGTGGGACTCCTAACATTGGGAGTTTGGACTGTCTCTTACTTTTTTAATCATTAACAACTACAGGAAGAAGTTTCTCTGATGAGGATTGAGATATGTACTAACCTATGGATATAGCAATGAGTTATTGAGAATCAGGTAAAAATGTGTTCATTTGACAGAATTATAACATGTTCTAAAATAGGATAAGCTTGAAACAGAAAATGGTGCCACGTATAATTTCCATGTCATGAAGTGGGCCTTATATCCAATTAGAAACATTTAATTACTTCCAAACATGTCACTGTTCCACTAATGGAAATAACTTGCCAGACCAGTTATTATTTGAACTCACAGGATTAATATCTGTGTAAGGTAGATGATTACTTTTCTTCTCTTTTTTTTTTTTAAATTTGTGTCTCTTTAGACAGTTCTTCTTTAGGACAGCTTCTCAAACTTACCTTTACTTTGAGAATACTAACTGTCTTAAGGATGCTAATAGAGTGATTCTCAGAATGTATTTCACTGCTGTGTGGGTGGAGTGAATTTCTGAGAAGAGAGCCTTTCTTTAAGATGGCATCCTCATCATGTTATTCCGAGGGTCTGTGCTATCAGCTTGACTTATGAATGTTGATGTTAAACACGTCAACAGACTTTAGGAAATATTTATTAGACTTCCACACTATAAAATTTCATTTTATTTTAAAATCTGTATTGTGCAACTTGACAGTCAGATTACTATGTGCAATCTGCATGTAAGAAGAAAATGCTGTGCTGTACCTCCTTGAGGGAAAAGCATATATGTTAGTCACTGTGAATCTTAAGTGTTGGAGCTTTGCCTTTCCCCCCTATTTGTTTCTTTAATCATTTATCTCAATGAAGACTACTTCATTTACAGCTTCAGATCTAAGTCCATTCCTATTTTTTTGCTGTTAAACATTTTCTAGCTTTGGCAATTGGGAATTCTTCTGTGTCTATCTGAAAATATTCCATTGTCATCTTTTATTTTTCCTTAGTTCTATTATCAGCTATTTCTCCAGGGAGCTCTGGTTCCTTTAACTGTAAAGTGTGTGGCAGACGTCCTCAGTGCTCTTGATGTGCCATTGTTTCCTCTCAGTCTGAGACTGCCTAGATGCATATATACACATTAACACATGCACATTCTTATACTTGTAAAGTTCTCTACAGATAGCCATTTTACAATAAGTCGGGATGGTATATTGATGTCTCCAACTCTCAGCCATTAACAAATTGATCATTTTTAACCTTTTCTCTGTTCATTTGCATTTCAACAATATGATCTCATTGTCCATGACTGTATTACTTTACCCTTGATGCTGTAACAAATTAATTAGTAGCTTAAAATAAATTTATTAACAGCTCGGTTGAGCAGCAATGTGACACAGTCTCACTTGACTAAAGTCTAGGTGTCAGTTGAAGTGTTGTTTTATAGGTAAATCTAATTTTTTCTGTTATCATCTTCTATACTTTTATGGGAATGCTTATAATAGCTTTATCATAAGCACCCCAAACCCTCTCTTGTTATGTGATGAAAGTAAAATAACTGTAAATAGGAACCAAAAGTTCCTATGGGTTTTGTTCCTCAATGGTGGTTCTTTTGGGGGGCTGTAGAAGATTGGACCCTAGAGGTGGAAGTTTGTCACTAGGAGTGGCCTTTGGACATTGTGGCCTGGATGCTGACTCTTGCCTAACTCTCTCAACAATGAGAAGAACTATGGCATGCTCCTTCACCCATGAACTCTACTTCCATCCATTACAGTTTCTCTGCCATGATAAACTAGAACCCAGGAAACCATTCATCAAAATAAACTTTTCCCCCTTAAAGTTGTTTCTTGGAAGCAGTTGTTATAGTATTAGTGTAACTGATACACTCCTGTACACATCTCAGTTTGGTGTGTTGTAGTTTAGAGTGTTCATGAATGTGTACATGTGTTTATGAGTGGTGTGTGTATGTGTGTGCATGTGCGTGCACGTGGTGTGTGTGTGTGCTCGCATGCATGAAAGTGGAGATCAGTGGGCCCTCCATGTTGGAAGTCTTCATCTATTGTCCTTCATTTATTGTATCAAGAAAGGGTCTTTCAACTGGAAATTCCCCTATTCTGCAAGACTAGCTGTTCAGCAAGCTTCAAACATCTTACCATTTCCACCTTCCCAATGTCAAGGTCAAATAGACACGCAAACTGGTCTCGATTTTTATGTGTGTTCTGGGGATACAAACGCGGGTTTTCATGATTTCATGCAAACGTTATCCACTCAGCAATTTTTCTTTTAAAAAGTACATCTTTTAATAAGAACACTTATCCCACGATCTAATTACTTCTAAATACCATCAGGTTGGTGCACAAGCATTTCAACATATAAACTTGGGAGGGATATGAGCATTCAAGAAGCAGAATCTGGAACCTCAAGTCTGTATCACTGCTGGGTTCTTTTTATCACTGTCTGCATTCTTCCAGTACTAGACACAGTTTTCAAACTGAATACAGGTGATTATCCAACATTTTACATTTTATTCTTATAATTGTTCTCTTAAACTTTTTTATTTTGTGCCTACTTTATAATAATCTTATTATTATCTACAGAATAGCTTTGTAGGATTTTGATGAATCCATAGATAAAGATGAAAATAATTCTCATTTCAAAAATATTGCTTCTATTGTTTCTATTCAGTAAGATCCTTGATTTTTAGACTGTTTTATACTTATCCCATTCATAGATAATGTGCATAGCTTATTAGATTTATGCCTATTTCATTTTTGATAAATATTTTAAGGTTTGTAAATTGAAAATTGTTGTGGGAGCTGTGGGTTGTGTTCCTGCCGCCCCAGCTCCTGATCGCCTGGCTAGCTTATGCCCCGAAATAACAACACACAGATTGTATTCTTTTAAACACTGCTTGGCCCATTAGCTCTAGCCCTTACTGGCTAATTCTCATATCCCGATCAACCCATCTCTAATAATCTGTGTAGCACCAGTCTTACCAGGAAAGATTCAGCGTGTCTGACCTGGCGGCTTGCTGAATGGCATCTGGCTCTGAGAGGAGCTGCCCTGCATCTGCCCGGGAGAGGGGAACATGGCGTCTGAACTCACTTCCTCTTCCTCCCAGCATTCTGTTCTGTTTACTCCACCCACCTATGTTCTAACCTATGAGGGCCAAGCAGTTTCTTTATTTTTTAACCAATGACCTTCCTCCATCATTTCCCCTTTTTCTGTTTAAACAAAAAAAAAAGAGGAAGGCTTTAACTTTAACATAGCAAAATTACATACAACAAAACAGTTATCAAGTAAGAATTACAGTTACAATATTTATATCTACTTTATCTTTTACCACAACTAAGGAAAACAACTATAACTATCTATTCTTCAACTCCATCAAAGACTCCAGAAGGATATAATATTACCTAAGTAAATGAGAAGTAAGCAACTTACAAAACTCTAGAAATCACAGAGACATCTCGCTGCCTGGACAGTCACCCAAAGTTCCTCTGTACCATTGGGACATCCATCTTCGGCCTACAGGTCCATAGTATCCAGAGACATTTCCATGAAGCAGGAAATTCTAAAGGCAGTTCAGTCACTATCTACTGTGTCCTGTAGAATGTCTCGCAGATTCTTTCATGAATCAGGAACCCCAAAAGATCATCTCACCTTTAGGCAAGTTCAGCAGTCCTCTCTCCGAGGGTTCTTTGTGTCCAGTTTATGCAACAATCCAGGCAAGAGCAGGCTCTTGCCCAAATGGCTATCACACTCCATAAGGATCCTCTTCGATGCCCATCTTCTTCTTGAAGTAGATTGGTGCTGCCAGGAGCAGAGTGTCTCATTGTCATGAAAAGTCCTAAGTTATTAAAACACTTAAAATGCCATATTCTATAATCTTTGAAAGATATGAAGAATGCCTATCTAAAATATATCTATGTACATCTAGAAAATCTAACATGACTACAAACTTGACTATTATAGATAACTATTCATTAACAACTTATATACATAACATTTTTACATGAGCTACACAATCACAATACCTTAATCAATATCAGAAATACATATACATATTAACAAAATTGCCCTTAAATTTAAATCACTAAAGCAAAATCCATATCAATGCAAATTATTCATATCTATATCATATCCCCCTTTAAATGTAAAAGAACATTTATAAACAATATTTGGGAATATGGACGTAGTTATTTCTCTCCAAACTGCTTCCTGCTAAATGGGGGCGTTGTTATTTAGGTCTTTCATGGTATAACCTGTGTGCCAGGGTCATCTCAGTCGGCAGGTGAGTGAAGTAATTTTTTGAAGGTGTACACAGCAATATTTCAGGAGGGCGTGGTCTATCATACCATATTGGAATAGAAGAAATCCAAAGAGTCTCATCCTCTGTGAAAACAAAAGAAACTGCTTTCCAAAGCATCATGTCCTTAGATCCAAATTTTAAAGTCAAGGTATTTTCAAAATATATGTTGGATTAGTTCAGCAGCATTTATAAACAAATATCTTTTTGCAGCTGTTGCTCTTTCCTCAGCATTCAAACAATTCAAAGAGAGCATAATAGCATACAGTATCAAAATTCTCTGTTTATTTTCCATCCTTGTACGGCTTTATTTTAACTCTATTTTGTTTATTTTTACTTTTTGAGACAGGATTTCTGTATATCTTTGTACTGGAATAACTCTGAAGGCAAGGCTGTCCTTGAACTCTCAGAGATCCATACGTCTCTGCCTCCCAGGCATTGGGATTAAAGGTGTATGCTACTACACCTTGAACTCACAGAGATCTGTTTGTCTCTGCCTTTTAGGCACTAGGATTAAAGGCATGTGCTACCACACCTTGAAGTCACAGAGGTCAATCTGCCTCTGCCTCCCAAGTGTTGGGATTAAAGGTGTGTACTACCTCACCCAACTACTCTCTTTCTTCCTTTTTTTTTTTTACTTTTAAGTACATTAACTTTTAGCTTGCATATATTTTTAACACACTGTAAATCATTTAAACATTTTCTTTGGCTTTGAATCTTTCTTTTACTGTATATCTCTCTTTTTCTGACCACACGAGCCTTGAAATTACTGAGCAATATGGGTGGGTTTAAAGCTGTGGCTTTGATGGCTGGATCCAGCCCATTCCTTAGCTTTCCAGCCTCATGGTGGAGATACCGGCTGTAGCCATGTTTATTGCCACAAGTCTAAGTCTATGGCATCTCAAGGTCCCTGCCAGCAAGCAAGCTGCAACAGACAACACTCAAATCCTCTCTCTGTAGTCATCCCTCCTGCCTCAAACAGTCAGTATTTGCCCTGGCTGGAAGGCCCAGAAAGCCAGCATTTTAAATAAAACAGCACAACTTTTTTCCTGCTACAGCTGAGAACAAACAAGCATGCAGACAGCTTTTATCAATACCATTTAAGTGTTTTGTGGCAGGACCTCTTAATGAGCTGCAGGGTTTTGCAGCTAAAGCTGAGTCAGGAAGCCTCTCTTAGATGAGAGCGCTTGCTTGCCTTTAGCAAGCAGAGCAGAACCGAGAAATTGTTGCTACCAAGAAAACATGCTTTACTTTATTCTTTCCCAAGCTTTCTCAGGCTTTCTGTGGATTCAGTTGTCCACACGTTGGGGGCCATTCTGTTTATTACTGATCTTCTGAGAAGCAATTCACTTGTGTTTGTTATTCTTATATCCTGCAAGGTTTTAGTTTTAGCCCCCTTTGAGGTGATGAGTCTTTGATATTTTCTACATAGATATTCACCCATGAAAAGAAATCTTATTTCTTTCTTTTACACCAACATAACTTTTCTTGTGTTACTGAAAAAGTTAATATTTTCTATAGGGTACATAGTTAGTGCTTAAGAGAGACTGTCCTCATTTTCTTCCTCACCTTCAACAGTCGGTGTATAATTTCTTACTATTAAATAAATATTAGCAACACAGGATGCAGATTGAACAGTTCAAATTAGAGTTCATCTTTATTTCTAATTATATGCAGAATTTAAATAATAAACTGATAGAATGTTTGACAATGGATATGAGTACATATTTCTCTTTTTCTAGGCTGGCTATGCAGGGATAGATTAAGGTGACTCATTATGAGATGCTTTGCTGACTTTGTGGTTGAGCGTTGTTCTTCTCATGTAATGTTTTTAACTTATTGGTACTTTGTAGAGGATTTAAATAATGCTGTACAGAAAAGTGATCAACCTACAGCTTGCTTCTCCTCTGTCTTCTCAGATTGGTGTTGGGGTGTGGGTTAGGGCTAGGTTCATTATCTGAAAATGTTCATTGCTGACACAATTTGTTTATCCAAACATATTTATTAGTGCAAAGAAAGGTAAACTGAATTGAAACCAGATTAATCAATTTTTTTTTTTTTTTTTTTTTTTTTTTTTTGGTTTTTCGAGACAGGATTTTTCTGTGGGTTTTGGAGCCTGTCCTGGAACTAGCTCTTGTAGACCAGGCTGGTCTCGAACTCACAGAGATCCGCCTGCCTCTGCCTCCCGAGTGCTGGGATTAAAGGCGTATGCCACCACCGCCCGGCTTATAAAGACATTTCAGTGTTGGAAATAAATTAGCAATGATGTTTGTCATAGAAAATCACAATGAGAACTGGTTTTACAAACAAATGTTCTAATTTTGACTAATCTTTTTCAAATATGTATTTTCAGAAATAGAAATAAATTTCTTTTGTAGAAAAAAATGATATTATTTCTCAACAATAGTTAAAATGTCCACCAATTTGATGATTCTCAAATTTTAACAATTAAAAAAATATGTAAAAAGTAATAAGTAAGACAAAGTCAAGTCATTGAGTTACACTGGTGCACAGCAGAGAGCAGAAAGGTACAATTAGTTTAGTGAAGTGGCAAGGTAGGTTGAGAGCTGCAATATTCAATAATCCCAAAGCATTCAGATTTTACTTTGAACATCACATTTTTTTTGTGAGGAAATAGTTTCTAAGGCTTTTGCAATAAAAGACATACTAATTTTAAAGCTTATTAAAAACCTTCTCCATTGCTACAAAGTAAAAGTTATAGACAAATGATAATGTTTAGCAGCATTTGCATTAACAGCTGTATTCTCCACACCAGAAACACACATATGTTTGTTTAATTGCTTTTGGTTTTTAATTTTCAAGGGTGAAAGTTACTATATAGTCTAAAATAATTGGGTCTAGAAAGATGGAAACTAACCAAACTGAGATTGAACAAGTGGCAAGAACAATAGGTTCTCTGCCACATAATGGCAGAATTAAGATTAGCAATAAGCCTCCAAGTTCTCAGCCAAAGATGATCTTTGTCTAACATTACCCCTTTGTGGGAGAACCCTGACAGTTCTATAGCCTTTGAAATTGATGCAATTAGTCTTTCTGCAATTCAGCGAGCCTAAGAAAACACACTGCTTACAAACAATTGCAGGTCTGGAGCACATTTTCTTAATATCCTTAGCCAAAACCAAAACACACTTACTCGAAAGTGTAGGTATTTCCTAAACCTCTCTCTCTCTCTCTCTCTCTCTCTCTCTCCCTCTCCCTCTCCCTCTCCCTCTCCCTCTCCCTCTCCCTCCCTCTCTCTCTCTCTCTCTCTCTCACACACACACACACACATACACACACACACACACACACACACGGGAGGGGGAAAAGTAAGAGAGGGAGGGAGGGAGGGTGGGAGGGAGGGTGGGAGGGAGGGAAGAAGAGAGGGAGGGAGGGAGAAAGGAACCGAGGAAGGGAGAACACTCACAATTCCCAAACAGTAGAAACTCTCCAAAATGAAGGTTCAAACAGCTAGGAATTAGATCCTTAACTTGAAAACTGATTCAACATTGAAAATACTTTTCTATATTATTATCCTCTTAGAAAGTTTGCAAAATAGACGGGTCAAGGGCAGTCAGTCATGTATTTCACCTCCTTCCATCATTTCTGTACATGTAAACTCATAATAACAAAGGAAAATTGCAATTTTTGCTAAAATTTACTGGGAGATATGAAATTTAAAATGTATACAATATTTGGGACCAGAAGTGAACAATTTGATTTAGAATTATGCAAATAAAATGGCAAACCAGTATGCACAGGCAGTAGTGCCAAGGCTACTAGTTCTCAGATTAGTCACAGATAGCTGTTTCTTGTGGTGGAGAAAATTCAGGTTGCTTAATGTAGGGACCCCTGAAGCACCTGCTTCTGTGTAGGCTCTACACTTCACACTCTAAGTATGCAGTCTCACCTCATCATAACTTAATTAAAACTTCTAAAGGCTGTATTGATGGCATGAAGTTATTTTATTAAAATGTCCCCTAGTAGGCAGATTATAGTAATAATTAGATGTGTTATGTTGTGCACAAAATCAAGACCAAGCATTTTGAAAAACGGCTGTCCAATGTGACAGCTTACAGCTCAACAAATCCTGTTGTTGATTCTCTATAACTCTGTCCTATTCAAAACGCTGCAAAAACACATAGCCACAATTAAAAGCAGAAAACCAAAACATGACTTAAGTTCTTTTTTTTTATAAGAATTAATAAGAAAGTAGGCTGGGGTATGGGAAAAATTTTCTTCAAGTTGAAGCTACACTGACTCATTCATCCCTTGATGTCAGTTTTGTCTGTCTAATTCACACCCCACACCATGTTAAAGCATTGTACTGCTAATGTTGACAAGTTAATGCTGATTGCAAAGACACATTCAGCTTCCTCTGAAAATCAGCTACCCTAATGCAGAAATCTAAATCTTTCCTTCAGGAAACTCATCTAAATTCCATCTTTTACCCAGGAGGTTTTTTCCTCAGCTCCTGCTATTAAAATATACCGTTAATATTGATCAGTCTGCCATATTTTAAAATGTGTTTGCAAATGAAAACTTGTGATCTTAATTTTCCCATTTGGATGATTTTAAAAAAAGTTTTCATTTAGCCCTGCTAGCTGAACATAAGCTCTGTGTTGTAAGAAAAGCCGGGCTTTTAACAAGTAAGTAAGGTAGGCCAGGTACGTGATTTAAGGAGAAGACAGCCTTTTAATGAACTAACAGGGGATTTTGGGTGAATAATTTAAGGGGTTCTGAGAGTCCCACCTTCCTCAAACAATATTGTACTTTGCTAATGGCTAGAATTTAATTCCTGGATGCAATAATTTTTGAGACAAAAATATGAACTAGAAGTTCTAGGAGATACTTAATGGTCATTTATCCTTTCTAGAAACATCTAAGTTCCCATACAGAGAACAAATTTACACAGTGAAAATGACAGAAGACTAAATAGAGTAGAAGCAATCTAATGGAGAAGTTGATATGACAATAATAAACAGGGGGATGGTTTAGGAATGTTGAATGTTATCAAATTTATATACTCTAAATATTTGTTTTATGTTCACTCCAGAAAGCTAGTTTCTGAGAGGTAGGTTTTGTTTTGGGGGGTAGGGTCAGAGTTTCTCTGTGTAGCCTTGGCTATCCTGGAACTAGCTCTGTAGACCATGCTGGCTTCAAACTCAGATATTCACCCAAGTGCTAGGATTAAAGGTATGCACCACCACAACCCAGATGAGGTAGAAGGACCACATCCTAAATAATTTTATGATACTAGTCTAGTCTTAGAGCAAAGTCTTTTCCATTTTTATTATTTTCTATTCCAGTTTTATTAGTCAGTTGGAAGAGATGCTCCTATTAGTTCTTGTTAAACTTTCAAACTGTTACGCTCTTAGAAGGAGCATAACTATTATGAATAACTGTTTGACTACATCTCATTCAGCCAGTGACACATAAGGAAATATGCAGATATCGTGAATATATTCTAATAATGTCATTTAGATTTCTAAGAAAGAATTACAACTAATTTCATTTTGACTGCTCCTGTAAGATGCTGTTGTCTCTGCTGTAAGCAAATACCCTAAACGGGCAGCTTACAAATAAGGATTCATTGCCCATAACTTTGGGGGTTAAGCAACTCGGAAACAAAAGTGCTGACAGATGTGATCAAAAGCTCACTTTCTGATGACGAGATATCATCATCCTGTATCCCTCTCTGGGGGAAGTGAGATACAAACATCACTGGGTGTCTCTTATATTGACAGGTCTGTTCTCCATGTCTCTGTCCTTGTGATATAATTATGATGGAGGAAAGCCATTGGCTAATAAAGAAACTGCCTTGGCCCATTTGATTGGCCAGCCTTTAGGTGGGTGGAGTAAACAGAATAGAATGCTGGGAGGAAGAGGAAGTGAGCTCAGATGCAGGGCAGCTCCTCTGAGGGGCAGATGCCATGCCACTGTGCTCCAGAGCAGACGCGATGCAGCCAGCCACCAGGTCAGACATGCTGAATCTTTCCTGGTAAGACTGGTGCTACACAGATATTAGAGATGGGTTGACCGGGATATGAGAAGTATCCAGTAAGGGCTAGAGCTAATGAGCCAAGCAGTGTTTAAAAGAATACAGTTTCCGTGTAATAATTTCGGGTATAAAGCTAACCATGCGGGAGCCGGGCTGTGGGAAGAGGCCTGCAGCTCCCCACTACATAATTACCTCCAATAAAGCTGCCTCTGAGTACCATCATCTTGAAGAATAATGATTTCATACAAGTTGTGAAAAGAAACAAATATTTGAGCCTAACAGGTATGAACACTAACCATGAGTTAATGAATGGAATTCATTGGTTCTGGTTTTTTCAATATTGATTCAAATACATCAACCATTTAATCATTCATTCTATAAGTACTGAAAAGCAGAATATGACAATGATGGCCTATACTTTTAAAAAATAAAAAAATGACAAAATATGACCCTCTATACATTTGTTGGCTCAATTATTATTTAGATATGTTAAAAAAAAGTCTTAGCACCTTTTATGTCTCAACTGTTCTCCCAAGGAAAAGGACTGCATGGTTGTCAGTGATTTCCAGGTTAGGTGACACATTTGCTATAGAGCTCTTTGGGGTTGTAAGCTGTAGATGTGTGTTCTTGTTGGTGTTTGTGTATGTATGTACACACTTGTACACATTAATATGGAGGTCAGGGGTTGACATAGGTTGACTTCCTCAGTCATTTCTACGTAGTTTTCTGAGACAGTATCTCACACTGAGTCAGGTACATTGACTGGGTAGAACATTATATGCAGCTATCAGTGTGGCTTCGCCACCCCAGCACTTTTACTAAAGGTTACTATCTCCTTGCCTGGCTTTTACATGGCATCTGAGGATTGAACTCAGGCCTATGCTTACACGGAAAGTATTTTAATAACTGAGTTATCACCTTTGGTTTTCATGATAGAATGTCTTGCCAACAAAACAGATCAGTCTTAACAACTGCATGTGAAACATAGACATAAAGCAGAAGTGCCTGTGATAACATACCACATCACCCTACCTAAAACAGAAGAAAAAGACTTGGAAGACCATCTCAGCCTCATTTTGTAGGAGCTTCCTACCTCTTCTTCTAACAGCAATATTCCCGCCGGAATCATTCTATGTTATGACCCTCTAGCTAACCCTACTTAACCCTTGGTTAGTATATGGTTGAACCAAACTAGATTTCTCACATTTCTTCACCATGAATTTACAATAGGAACTTCTTCCTGTTCAGTGTTGGTCCACCCATTAACTTTAAAAAGGATATTTGACTTGAGAAGTGAGCATTCAGAAAGAAAAATGCCATTCTACAGAGCAAGGACAGAATGAAACAGAAGAAGCATTTATCTCTGTCATATTTGTTCAGCACAGTGGTTATCAGAGAAATAGACATCTATAAAGCTCTTTGAAAAGATTCTTCTACCTGAACATTAAAAGCTTCATGGATCTCAAACTACTTTTTTACCCTTTGATCATTACAACTAATCTATAATGTAGAACCTATTTCTATGAAAGGTTCAAGGTGACTGGTTCTATGAATCTATATATTAATTAAAGGCAGAATGAAAAATAAAGCTGCTAGTGAACTATTCTTGGTATTTATGAATTTTGTTTCAATAATTTGATTATTCTCATTCTCTCTCTCTCCCTCTTTCTCTTTCTCCCTCCCTCTATAGTTACCCTATAGAGGAGATAATGGTCTTCTCTGAAGCTATAGTTTGCCTAATAAAAAGCCCACTGTGACTTAGAACCCCTCTCTTTGAGTTATTGGTTGGGACTTCCTGGCTACAGCCCAACAATGCAGGCTACTTGGTTATCCACTATAACTAGATGGTAGGATGCTGATGCTGATAATACCAATTGAAAAACTCATCTGTTGATTGATGTTCTAGTGATCCTAATTGATTCTCTCTCTCTCTCTCTCTCTCTCTCTCTCTCTCTATATATATATATATATATATATATATATATATATATATATATATAGTGTGTGATATGTATTTTGCAATAATCAATAATCAAGTAGTTTCTATAACATATTAATAAACAGATGGATATATGTATGTATATGTGTATATATGTGTGTGTCTATATGTATGTATAAGTTTGTATATATAATAAAATCTTATTATAAAACTTTAAAAAAAACATTTTATAAAGTGGGTAATTGCTATAAGTCAATATAAAGAGCTAAGTACCACTTAAAATCTCTGAGAAATTACATAGGATGCACATCTACTGGGTCTTGTCTATTGATCAATATTTCTGAGGACCCCTCTTTACCCTGTACTTCTGTGTGTCCTGGTTGTAAAGATAGAGTAAGGGGTCAGGAGTCAGTAAAATCTGCTTTTGTGAAGGAGGTAGCTCTCTCATCTGAGGGTAATCTCCAGTGAAACTGGACGGTAAGGGGCAAAGGGACAGGATGTTAGTCCAACAGAAACAGCCCTTGCCTCGTCAAGAAAATTCAGGCATTGCTAGTTTATTGTCTCCCACCTGCACTGACCCTGTCACATGGAGTTGGCACCATAGAAAGAGAGCTAATATATTCCAGTAGTCAGACTCTTTCCAACATTAGAAGTTTTAAAAGCAAAATTTGCACACATTCTACCTATTGAGCAATCAACTAATTGATAGCTCATTTATATTTTGGTGAAGGATTTTTCTTCTTAGATATTTAAGAATGATTTAGAGGCAATATATATAAATGCGGTAGAAATTGAAAGGTGAGTTGAAACAGCTTCCAGTAAATGCATTATTGTATACGTTAAGATTATTCCAGGTGTTATTCCAGGATAAGATTTTGTTTTTGTTCTTTTTGTATTGCTTTATAAATAATACCAATCAAAATTTCCACTTCCTCCCCTCCTCCCACTTCCCTCCTGCTACCCCACACACTCTCCCCTCCAGTCCTAATAGAGGACAAGGTACCCTGCCCTGTGGGAAGTCCAAAGCCCTTTCCGCTACATCCAGGGCTAGGAAGGTATGCATTCAAATAGAATAGAATCCCAAAAAGCCGGTACATGCACTAGAGACAAATCCCAGTGTCATTATCAT
The DNA here is from genome assembly GCF_950005125.1 of Chionomys nivalis. Taxonomy (NCBI): domain Eukaryota; kingdom Metazoa; phylum Chordata; class Mammalia; order Rodentia; family Cricetidae; genus Chionomys; species Chionomys nivalis. The sequence goes on from NC_080095.1 coordinate 74,046,787, forward strand.
TGGCTTCTCGGTCTGCCTCAATTGTCAGTCACATTCAGAGGGGTCAGTTTGATCCCGTTCTGCTTCAGTTTCAGTCCAGCTGGAGTTGGTGAGCTCCCATTAACTCAGGCACACTGTCTCAGTGGGTGGACCAACCCATCATAGTCCTGACTTCCTTGCTCATATTCTCCCTCCTTCTGCTCTTCAACTGGACCTTGGGAGCTCAGTCCAGTGCTCCAATATGGGTCTCTGTCTCTATCTCCATCTGTCGTCGGACGAAGGTTCTATGGTGGTATTCAAGACAGTCATCAGTCTGACTACAGAAAAAGGCCAGTTCAGGCACCCTCTCCTCTACTGCCCAGGGTCTAGTTGGGGTCATCTCCGTGGACTCCTGGGAACCCTTCCAGAGACAAGCCTCTTGCCAACCACAAAATTGCTCCCTCAATTAAGATATCTCCTTCCCTGCTCCTGTATCTGTTTTTCCTCCATCTCAAACATCCCACTCCCTCAGGCTCTCCCCAACCCTCTCCTTCTTCCCTTTCACCTCCCCCAACCCCCATGCTCCCAACTTTTGCCTGGTGATCCTGTCTGCTTCCAATTTCCAGAAGGATCTATATAGGTTTTTCTTTGGGTTCACCTTATTACTTAGCTTCTCTAGGATCACAAAATATAGGGTCAGTGTCCTTTGTTTATGGCTAGAATCCACTAATGAGTGAGTACATACCATATTCATATTTTTGGGTCTGGGTTATCTGACTCAGGATAGTGTTTTCTACTTCCATCCATTTGCAGGCAAAATTCAAGATGTCATTTTTTTTTTCACTGCTGAGTAGTTCTCTAATGTGTAGATGTGCCACACTTCCTTTATCCATTCTTCCATTGAGGGGCATCTAGGTTGTTTCCAGGTTCTGGCTATTACAAACAATGCTTCTATGAACATAGTTGAACAAATGCTTTTGTTCTTTTTAAATTTTACTTGATGTTATTTCTAGATTTGTTATTCCCCCTCTTTCTCATTATTCAAAGGCAATTCAAAAATATCTTAAGATGATAGACACATGGTCCCACATGTTTTGTATAAAACTTTCCTATGATCTCTTTCTCATTGCATAATACTGGACAGCCCAACAATGCCTCTGGATAGTCCTGCATATACTTCTGGAGAGTCACACACAAAACACTGGACAGTTCTATCCATCATACTTGAGAGAGCCCGAGACAGTGATCTTGGCAGATTGTGTTATGGATATTCAAATTATTTCTTCTGTCGAGCAAGGAGAGATTTGAGGAGAAGACATGCAGGTGCGAAAATTATCAGTTTTTGCCTAATTGGTGTGTATGAAAAGTTCAAAGGAGCAAAATATTTGAAGCTAAGCATACCAAACTATCATTAGAATTTAAACCGAATGAATGTCATGCTGGTATCAAAATAAAATCAAGTGAGAATTGTGTAGATATAATACTTTGTTGTGAACCTTAATTGAATCTTTTATCAAGTTAGAACATAAAAACTGTGCCAATTGAAAACGGTAAAGACATACATTAAAGCTTCCCTATGACAAGTTTACAAAAGACTATTTAAGATCTAATCTCCACGTAATAGTTAAACCAATTCTAGAACCTTTTCTTTTGTAGAACATTTGCAATTTAATTATGGACACATGAAAATTCCTTACTGTCTTTTGCAAGTTAATTCACTCAATTAGAGAAGAAACACTATATAAAAAATGAAAAGACAAGCTGAGAGTGGTGTCATGCGCATTAATCCCAGCACTTGGGGGTGGGGGGCAAAAGCAGGTGTATCTCTGAGTTCAAGGCCAGCCTTGTCTACAGAGCTAGTTCCAGCATGCCTAGGGAGGGCTACTACTAAGAGAAGCCCTGTCTTGAATAGCCAAAGGAGAGAGAGAGACAGACAGAGATAGATAGATAGATAGATAGATAGATAGATAGATAGATAGATAGGTAGATAGAGAATTATTTTATACATATAAATTTTTCCTAGTGTACATTTAAAGTAATTCCATTGTAAACTAGTGATATTTTTAAACTAACAATTTTTTTTTTTTCAATTTTTTTTTTTTTCAATTTTTTTTTTTTTTTTTTGGTTTTTCGAGACAGGGTTTCTCTGTAGCTTTGGAGCCTTTCCTGGAACTCCCTTTGTAGACCAGGCTGGCCTCGAACTTACAGAGATCCGCCTGCCTCTGCCTCCCGAGTGCTGGGATTAAAGGCGTGCGCCACCACAGCCCGGCCTAAACTAACAATTTTTATTTAATTTAAAATAATAAAGGGGCAAAAGAGTAGAGCTGGCCCTGGTGATGTGGGTGTGGGTGACCTGGCTCTGCTCCTTGCCGCTGTTGCATTGGGTGAAGTAGCCAGGGTAATGCTCACAGCTCACACTCTTGGTGGGTGGCAATGAAGGAAAGTCTGGAGGCTGACCTTCCCAGCTATCACCCAGTTGCAGAACCAGTTGGCCCACTCCCGCATCCATCTCATCTGGGAACTGCTGGGACATGTGATTTTGATTTGGACCTGCAAATCCAAAGTGTCAGGATCTCCATGACACAAGGCAACAATAGGATATTTAAGAGGAGTCCCAGTATCAAGTGTGTGGCAGAAGCCAGAGGTCTCAAACCGAACAATGATGCCTTGCAATGAACACTTAGAAGTAAAGATGTATGAACTGATGGTATATCGTGTGACTCTCTGTAACACTTCCAAACCAAGACTTTGTGTGTGTGTACGTTTATTAGGTTATTTTTTGTTTTTGTTTTTATTTTGTTTTGTTTAGTTGTTATTTTAAATTTTGTTTTGTTTGGGCAGGGCATGTTGTAAGGGCTGAGGGTAGATATGAAGGGACAAGGAGATGGGTGGGTTTAGCATGCATATTATAAAACCCACAAAGAATTAATTAAAAAAAAAACAATAAAAGTAAGCCAGGCATAGTGACATATGCCTTTAATACTTTAATGCCCAGGGAGGCAGAGTGTTGTGGAATATTACTTTAACTACGTAAAGGTGAGTTGCATTTGTTTATGTTGCATTTGTTCAAGTCTGTAAAGATGTATTACATTTGTTTATACTCCATTTGTTTAACGATGTAATGATGTGTTTCTTTGCCTGCCTAAGGCACCTGATTGGTCTAATAAAATGTTAAAGGCCGATAGCTAGGCAGTTGAGGGATTGGGGGCAAGGTTGGCAAGCAGAAAGAATAAGCAGGAGGAGGAATCTAGGCTAGTTTGAGAGAGAAGAGAATGAGGGAAAAAGAGAGAAAGAGAGTAAGATACCAGACGTCATTCAGCTAGGCGGCTGTCAGACAGACAAACACAGAGGAAGCAAGAAAGCAGGGCATATATGATGAAAGAAAAGTAAAACGTCCCAAGGCAAAACCTAGATGAAGAGAAACAAGTTAACATAAGCTGTAAAGTCTAGTAGGACAAACCTAAACTAAGGCTGAGCATTCACAACTAATAAGTCTCCATGTCTTTATTTGGGAGTTAGTTGGGGGTCAAAAGAAAGCCTGCTACAACAAGGAATCTCTGTTAGTAAAGCCTGCCTGGGCTACCTGGAGATATCCCATCAAAATTAGGTAGATAGATAGATAGATAGATAGATAGATAGATAGATAGATAATAAATAAATGCACAAAACCCTGTAAATTCTGAGGAGAAAAGAATCATGTATGAGAATAGCAATAGTAATAAAAATAACCCGAGGATTGTAGTGTTGGTACAAAATGAAATAGATATAAGAAAGAAGGGAGAGAGGGAGGGAAAGAGGAGAGGCAGAAACAGAGAGAGAGAGTTAGGAAATGTTACAAGCATTTGACCATACAGGAGATTCTTATTGTGATTATGTATTAGGAAAAATTAAGCTAGGTTTTTAACATAAATCTTCTTGCCTTACTTCAGAGTAAATATGTGAGGCTCAATGAAAATCATAAAAATACAACATCAAAGAGGATCTAATAAGAAGTTACATCTCTATAATTAATTGATGTAAAATTAAATGTGACTATAGAGATAAACATAAAATTGTAGATACATAAATAAAGTCAATATAGTTTGAATAATGGAACATTAGGGAAAATATCAGTAACTTATGAGTAAAGGCAATAACACATTTATCAATAAGAATACATCATTTTAAACAAACTGTAGGCAGTAAAACCGAAATACAAATGACAGTTCAGCTTTCACTCTAATTAGGCAGGAAAACACAAGTTTTATCCATGAGAATAATCAATGTTAAACAATACTTTAAATCCTTAGTGGACTTAAAAGCCTCTTCTTTTTCACTGGTTTCATTTTGTAAAATCCACTCATGTCCTTGTTCTGATATCTATGTAAGGCTTGCGTTAGATTTTTGGTCCAGGTTGGATTCTCACAAAGATCTATCAAAACCGAGCTTCTGAAAGCACTCATGCATTCCCAAGACACAGGCATTGTGTGTCCCCATCTACTGTGCCTAAGCAGCAGGCATAGGTCCCCAGCCTCTGTGCCTAAGAAGCAGGCATCGGTCAGCCGCTATTGTAGAACTGTCCTGTAAAGTTCGGCTTTCCTTTTGTGATTTCCAAAACTGCATATGCAATAAGGGAGTAACTATTTTACTAAGAGAGAAATGGAATCACAAAAGCTTAAGAACCAGAGAAAGGCAATGGTTTATGTGTTTAACATCAGGTACCCTGCAAAGGGGAATTTATTTAATAAAGACAATACACAGGAAATGATATACTTTGGCAGTGATTTGAAGGGTGGGGTAGTGGGAAAATAAGACGAAACCTAAGAGATTGTCTGAGAGTTATTGAGTTGAGAATTCAGGACAATGAATATCAGAGAAAGAGGCAAAGGAATTTAAAAAGAAAAAGAAAGATGAACTAAAGGGATACTACCCCACTACATTATGTGGCTCTGGCAGGCCTTTTCTTTCCCCTCCCCAATTCCCTCTGCCTTGCTAAAAACCATTATATTTTATCCTGAAGCTAGCTTCCAAGGTCATTTTCTTTATTTGGCTAATCCCTCCTCCTGAGGCTGATTACCAGGGTCCAACTATCAAAGTATTGAAGTCTAGCTATCAAAAGCCCCCTTTGGCTCTCCTATTTAACGATGTCCAATTAAAATTAAACACTTCTTCCTAGCACAGGATTTCCCCTTTTACTTTTTATAAACCGTTACATTCCTATGTGCACCTGTCTTTCTCCCCTCTATCCAGAGGCAGTCCTTTGTCCTCCAAGACAAACATCCCGACCTCCTCTTGCTTGTTCCCTTCCCATTCTCCCTCTTCCTCTTTTCTTTATACCTGCCCTCTGTCCCTCTGGAGCAGATAAAGGTCTTTGTGCTGAGAATTGGTCTTGGGGGGGCTGATACTTTTCCCTTCACGAATGACTTGAATATATGGGATATAAGGGGGAAATAAAATAGTTCTAAAAGTGATTATAATTTTTGAGTCTACATTTAGAATATGTCAGTAAGTTGATGACATTAATGAGGAGAGAAATTATCCGGTAATGAACATGCTCGTCCCTAAATAGCTTCAAAAGTACAGAGAGAACCTACAAGAAAGCTCTGCTTTTAGCTGATTTCAAAGGTAATTATGTATTTTTCTTTCTCTCTTTACATATAGAATTTCTTCAGAGCATTGGTCAAAAATTTATAAAGATAAAATGGCTTCTGTATTCCCCCATGTCTAAAACTGATGACATCCATGTTTTGTTGATATAATTTTCAATCTTTGCTTCAAACACTGAAATTCAAAAGAAAATGCTTAGAGTATGTTGTTGACCTTCGTAATATACAATACATATTTTTTTATTTTTCAAGCTTCCCAGTTTTGAAAGTAATACAATTCAGCTATGCTTAAACATATACATTTATAGGAATATTATGTTTACAATGAAAAATAAGAATGAATAAATAGTTTTGTAATATTTTATGAACTGATAATGAAGGTGAAATCTTGTGAGAATAAGACATAGAGAAAAGTATATTCACCTTTTAAAAATATGTTTTAATTAAGATGTGTCAAAACTTCACCTTATCACCTTATATTCCAGGTCATATCTTTTTATTATTCTCTTATACATTACATACAACTTCAGGTTCCCCTCCCTCCTCTCTACCAGCTCCCACTGCCCCCATCTTTGCTCTTCCCTAGAATAACACTTCTTCCATTTCTCTTCAGAAAAGAGTAACTCTCCCAGGGATGTCAACCAAACATGGCATGAAAAGGTACGAAAAAGACTAAGCCCAAACCCTCATAGGCATCAGTGTTCCAGTGTTCCTTAAGTAGGACTCCTATTCCATTCATCGGTGAGGCAGACAGAGAATCAACAATCAAGGCATGCTGAGACCATGTAGCAGGTGATAGTGAGAGTCCTATAGAAGAGACAATAAAGGATAAGGCACCCCATCAGGAATAAGCACACAAACTTACTCAGAAACCCCCAACTGATTTGGTTTCCTTGGAAGATCTTTAGTATACTCAGGTTAATACCATTTTTTCTGTCCATATGCCAAATGGCATTGATGTTATTGCAATAGTCTACCCAAGAATGCCAAGGTTAGCAGAATTTGAATCGAAGCTAATTGATAGATGGGACAGAAAGGGGCCTGATGTCTAGCACTAGATAAGGGATGCAGGTATACATACATACATACATACATACACATATATTATATATATATACACATATATGTATATATCTCACACAGAATGTGTTCAATATATTGAAATTAGTATTCATTCTTGGTTACTATGTAATATGGGAAAATTGTTTTTGCTGTTTTTTTTTCACTTAAGAAATCTGTACTTAAAAGTCTGACTCTTTCAAAGATAATACAATTTGAGAATTTGATAGATTATAAATCTGTTAGTGAATTTTTAATCCTATAAAATTTATGATTAAATGAAAATTCTAATAAAAGTCTGCTAAGGAGTCAAATTCATGATTATAAATGACTTAATAAATACTAATTCAAGTAATTATGAAAATTAATCACAGAAATCTTCTGGCAATTTTATTAACAATATATAACACAATAATTGTACTTTTGGGGTTGTGGATGAAGCAAAGTTTTGCTCTATAGCCCAGGCTTGGTTAGAATTCATTGTGTAACCAAGACTGGACTTGGATCTCAATCCACTCTTACCTGCATCTTGCTGAGTATTGGGTTACAGGCATGAACTGTCATGTACAGCTATTAATTGTACTTTTAGCTGCTTGAGAGGTAACAATATATTATTATGTTTTATACTTCTACAGTATCATTGAAAAATGGCTTGCCTAATCTCCTTATTCAAGATAGAAGATCAAGCTTTTGGAAATATAAGGTTTTCAAAACTGAGAATAAAAATAAGACCTTAAGCTGGAAGGGAGACGAAGTGGGCACAGTCAGGGAAGTAGTGGATATGTATGATCAATAATCATTGAATAAATTAAACAGAAATGTGAGCTATTTGTCTGGCCACACTAAAGCTCAGTGTCCTTGAGCTTCTTAAGCTCTCTTTCTTACATCTTCCTTCCTAACTTTCTCTTTTTCTCTTCTCTACCCCTTTCCTTCCCTGTTATTTTATAGTTGATGTCATTATATGTTTTCTATTGTTCATTAACAATACGTGATAGTAAAACAATGTGGAATGAACATCTATAACAAAACTAGTATTTTAAACTCATTAAGAGGATGTCATCGGTAAGATCTGCCTTGAAAGCAAGATGCTCCTAAACCTCTAGGGCTTTGGCGGTGTCACTGGACCTTACAATCCTTTTTCACTTATGAAAGGAAAGGTGATTGGAGATTAATCAGTATTAACAGCTATATGACAGGTTATTTACTTGCCTGACACTCTTACTAATTCTTAGGCTTGATAATAGCTTTATGACACAGAAGAATTTTTAAATGATTGACATTAAATGTTATTGCAGTGTTAGTGGATTCAGAATTAATTTTAATCAAATGGTGATGCAAGGATTTGCATGAATCAAGAGCATCACTTGAATATTGAACCATATTTTTCTAATACATCAAAATAGCAATAATCATTGTATTCAGTTACATACCACACAGAGCAAGAGATAAGATTATTATATTTCAAAACCATTTCATTGAGCTGTTAAGTATGAATGATTAAGGATGTGAGAGAACTGCAATGAGAGTCGATCATTTCTTTGGTTTTCCTGTCCTATCATCCCTGACCTCACACCCTGTGTTCTCTTGTCATCATCAGCAGCACAGTGGGTACTTACACATGACAAATGAAGTCTGCAGAGGTAACTTAGCAGTTAAGAGCACTTTCTGCTTTTCTAGAGATTCTTAGGATGATAGCCAGCACCCTGGTCAGGCAGTTTACAGTCATCTCTCACTCCACCTTCAGGACATCTGATATTCTTTTTTGGACTTCTTGGGTATGCATGGCACACACTCACACAGACATGTACTGATATAAATACACACACACACTCACAGACACACACAAGCATGCACAAATAAAAACAAATCTTAAAATACTCTTTGTGCTGTTATATTAAGAATACATTAGCTTTGATTTTATTCTCAGTTTTGACATATATTACTAACCTGCAAATATTTCTCATGCTTATTGTGTCCTCATATCTTTTTAGAAACTAATTTTTATGGTAATATACATTATTTGACTTTTATACTTCATAAAATGTATGTCTTATTTTTATATAGAGTTCAGGATATTCTGATTTGGACATAATACACCCCCATTAAAATTAATGTAATTAATAGGAACAATTGAACATGTCACAGAACTTATAATAATTAATTGTACTATAAAATAATCAAGTTATTATCGAAAAGCCCAGAGTCTCTTATATCCCTAAAACCATTAAAAGAAAACAGCAGATTTTATTTGGTTTAATTAATTGATTCTTAGCTTTTTAATTTCTACATTTAGCTTATAGTGGTCTAGCATGAATGTAAACTTATTGTAGTATCAAAAGAAAAGCACAAATGGTAGTGTATTGTATAAAAAACTAGTTGCATATAAAAATGAAATGAGTAATAGGTTTTAATGTCATGATATCAATACCTAATATTAATTTTAACCTTATAATAAATACGAACAAACAAAAAGAATGCAAATTTTAAAATATTATATTTTATGCATATGAGTTCTTTGCCTGCATGTATGTATGTGGACAGTGCCTTTGGAGGACAAAGGGGTTTGTCGGTAACTAGAACTGCAGTTACAGATGGGTGTGAGATATCTCAGAATTTAACCTGGGTCCTTTGAAATAACAGCTAGTGCTTTTAACTGCTGAACCATCTTTCTAGCTGCTGGAATGTACTTTTATTAAAGCCAGAAAACAATTTTGCCTAAACAATACATAAAATTTACTTACTCTGTATAACAGTCTTTAAACAGAAAGTTTAGCAAGACACAATGTCTTTGAAGTTCATACAAAACATATTGCATAATGTCTTCCTTTAAAGTGAGCTTAAAATTAATTCAAATGTGTGTTTCTGAAGATATGGTGGTATAGTGATAAATTTGGAATCATTTTTATTTTGTCTCAATTGATTAGAGTAAACACTTGGATTATTTATTTTGAGTTAAGTTCTGATTCAATGAGACAAATCACGTTTAGAATGATATTGTAGTGATAAATTAGAAGACAGCATTCTTTGAGCTTCGCAAATAAATTAACCCTAAATTAAAGGCAAGATGTATCAAATGCCTTGCATTCTTAGAGTTAGGCACATGGGATTCTCTTTAAATGTATTCTTCTGTCCTTGTTAGTTGGCTTCCTGCCCCTTTGAGAAGACAACTGAGATGTTCACCTTACGACATAGAAAGCTTTCTTCTTGGTCACAGCTCCAGTGGTTTCTGTCCATGGTCAACAGGCCTTTGGCCTTCCCCGGTGCAGTACAGCATGGTGGGAGCTACAGTGTCACACACTGGAGATGTTTAGCACATCTGCCTATGAAGGGCCTTATATACATCACATCCTACTTCAGACTGTCATTAGAAACTATAATAATGACTTCGCTCTGGTTCTCTGCTTCTTTCTCATGCTTTCATTTTTTTAAACCCTCAAAGTGTTTTTCTTAACTAGTAAATGGTAATTCCTTCATTTTCATGTTCAGAAATATTAAAGGTATTTGAGCACTAAATGTTTCAGGTACTTTAAATAAGCTTTTTAATGTAGCATAAAACAAAAATCTAATAAGTAAAGAATAAATCTTTGTCTGAAGTATAAGCATACACTAAATAAATGTCAGATGCAACTAGGCTGTGGCTTACCAGTAAGGTTCTGGTGTCCTCCTCTTTTTGAAACTACGTGGCATATGTCTGACTCTGCCTTCTTTCTCCATGCATTCAGTTTACTTTTCCCTCCTAACTATATTCTGCCATGGCATAGGTCAAAGCAGCTTCTTTATTAACCAATGGTAATAACACATATTCAAAGTATACAGAGAGGAATCCCATATCCACCCAACTCTGACCAACATGCCAAGACATACCTAAAGGTGAAATAATGAAACTCATATCTTGGCAGTAACCAACAGCTCTTTAATTGAATTTAAAGCCTACTCAGCAGGAGGGAAAGCTTAAAACTAGAAATCTAGTGAATGATACAGGGGTAGTGAAGTCGTGGATCTTAAAAGAAAACATGTCACTGATAATTAAAGCCTGGGTAATTCCAACTACATTCTAAAACTTGTTCTTATATCTCTAGATAACGATAGTTCATTCTTCATTGAAGAAGTACAGCAAATGAAGACCATTATAGAGAACCACACTGAACACAAGGCAGAGATCAATGGATAGTAGGGAGCCCAGTCACAACAGATAAATCTTCAAAACATCTTCTGCACCTAAGGTTTAGGGAACATTCAGAGGCAACAGAATGATTGTAAGAGTCAGAGGACCACATTGTCTCTCAGAGATGGTGCATCCCAGAAATGACACGTTCAACAAGATCTCAAGAACGACAGTATCAGTAGATAGATAATGTGTGTGTGGTTCTCAAGGAGTCTCAGTTTTAGGTAAAAAACTATATGCAACTAATGGCTTCTGAGAGAGGACATTAGCCATTCCCAGAAATGAGCTGCCAATGGATTGCCCACTACAAGTGGTTTGCAATGAATTCATATATACATGAATTACTTGAATAGCAAACATAAAGTAGACAAGATATGTATATGTGTATGTGTGTTCATATATATATACACATATATGTTTATATATGTAAACAGACACACATATATATGTATGCATATATCATGTGTATAGTATTAATAAAGCAAAAACTGGCCATCCATTTGAGATGGAGAAAGGCGTTGTGGACAGGATTTGAGGGAGGGTACCTGGAGGGGTTAGAGGGAAAGAAGGAAAGGGGAAAATAATGTATACTTTAATTAAAATGTTAATTAACTAAGAAAACTTTGGGATGTTTTTCTGATGGAACTTTCAGACTTGAGTAATAATTTAAGTCTATCTGCAGCACAGTGAGACAGCACCAGTTTGCACTGTGATACTCTCCAACTGAGAGCTGCTTGCAGCCTGTGAATGGCAACCTTGGCTTTATTCATAGCAAGGACTTTCATGCTTTTGTATTCTCCTCCATGAGGCTCTGCTAAACTTATGTGCCTTTTAAGAAATAACTTTTTCTCTTTTGAGGATACATGTCAAATATTTCATCAATGGCAGGTTAATTTACCACTTCACTGATCTTGTTAGCAAATTAAATCATATTTCTTGAACATACCCTTCATAGTTCTGGTTGTTAGTAATGATTTTTTTAAGGATATACAAATAATTAAGAGAAGTAGATACAAAAACCACATAGACATTGTTTTTGCAAATTAGAGAAAGATGTACTTTCAAAAATATCATAGCAGTAATACTTAGTGAATGTTATTAGTACATTATTGAATATGTACAATAGTGAATTGTATTAACAGACATTAAAGAACAAATTAAATTAAAACTCTAAAGCATAGATAAATTTGGGAAATATATAATAAAAAATGACACTTCAACATGGATTAGGTCTATGAAAAGCTTCTTTAGATATAGATAATAAAAGATTTATTGTTGGAACACTGAGTGAATAGAAAGGAGGGGAGACAACATCGAAATTGGAATAATCACAAAAGTGTCCAAAAAGTCAGCATTTAGGCCTTTTCCTCGTGATTCTACTTTTATGTGCAAGGTTTTGAAAGAAAGGTATTTAACGTTTCCCTGTATGAATTCATAAACCACCCACCACTTTCACTTCCTTTGTATCATCTTCTACCATTGAAAACGATGTTCACTGAAATCTCAAGAGTTTTGTGAGCTCTCTCTCTCTCTCTCTCTGCATCTCTGTGTGTGAGTGTGTGTATGTGCGTGTTTTATATATTTGAGCAAGTATTTTTAATAAACTTCTTAATTTTACTTGGTTATGTTTCTTATGGAAATTCTGACTAATATGATAAAGACAAATACTTCAACATTTAGATATAATTCCCATCTACTGAGAGCAGTATTGGACAGGGAAATAGCTCACCATTTGCATGTATTGAGAATTCTGCGTTTATTTTGATCAGAAAGCAATAGAAGATCATAAACTGGCAGAAATGGAGGGAGATGGGCAGATTATTTTGTCTCTGGTTTCTAGTTTAACATTACATTTTTCAGCAATTTAGTGGAAAAAAAACCAAAATCAAACATGAACAAAGTGGACTAATGCTTTTTTTTTCTAAATAGGAAATCTATATATCAGCAACATTTTTATAATGTTTTATTTTTTCCATTTTCTTTTAAAGTTGGGTAGAAAAAGAAACAATAAAATACCTTTTAGAAATGCACTGTGCCTTGTGCCATATACATGCATACATAATGCATATGCACAAACACACGCACACACACACACACACACACACACACACACACACACACCAAAATCTGATATAATGCAAACTGTCCTGTTTCTTCTTTAATGGTTTTGGTCTGTTGTTAGACAGAAAAGCAAATAATTCTCACTTGCTCTGGGCACTAACTGGTGGCCTTCCCCTTAAAGGGCAAGTCCTACACACCAATGGAACTTATCTACTTTGTGCAGTATTTTTGTTGCCCCCCCCCCCCGGGCCTTGATTTCTCAGCATCTCTGACAGATTCTGTTTGGACAATTTTAATTATATACTATGTTGAAACTTTCTGAGATCCTACCCTTTGCATCTACCCAAACGTCTGGGAATTACAGCTGTCCTTTGAAAAATGAAAGTTGAAGACTTCTAGAATCAAGGTTAGAAGTCTCTTATTTAGTTATAAAAAATAAAACTGTTCTAAAAACTAAATCCTCAACGAACAGCAAGAAAGGATTATTTACTCAGAACTCTTCTTGATGGCAAAACAAGATAAAATAATTTTTTTAAATGGAGATATTAAAATATTAAGATTGAAGTTGTAACCAAGAGACAGTCTTTGAGTTGACATATTTTAAATTATGTCTGTCGCTGACTGGAGTGTCTGAATTAGATAAGTTGTTTTACAGCATACCCTAAGCTATCATCCAGGACTGCCCAAGGTCGACTCTGCCAATGTTGGGTTTTCTTTCTGAATGGAGAAATGCAAAGAGAAGTAATTAGGACCAATAAACATTTATTTTCTTTGTGAAAATTGTGAAGAATTATCCATTTCGCATCGAAATCAAATACTTTCTGAATTTGGATTTTATTACAAATGATAACAAGATCACATCTCTCTTCTTTTCTGATCTTAGCTAATAAAAAATTGTAGCAGAAAGTGTGCAAAACTTTGTAACTGCTATAGCTATTCTATCCCAGACGAGAAAGTAACATATGTAAAAGTCATATTAAATATCAAATTTTTTCTTCTGCTCTCATGTCTGTGAAGTAAGCGAGCAAGCAGTATGATTCTGTATCACAAAGCACCTCTTTACAAGAGGTGACGCTGAAAGAGACTTAATCTGAATACAAACCTGAAGGCAAGGGAGTGTATATGGAAGAGCATGTATATCTACATTTTTTGAAATGATCACTTAAATAACACACTCACTATTAAGAATATTGTTCATTCATTCTTTCCACAGAATAATCCTTATGCAACCCAAGGAGTTATGATACAGTATCCTTCTGATGATTCCAAAATCATTACCTTGTTCATAAGGATGCTTTTCTTAACGTATAAAAGATAAATAGAATATTTGCAGACTTATTTTAAAATGATTATAAGATTTAGTTTCCATATTAAACGCTTATTTATTTTGTCATATATTCCAAATAATATATATATCTTAAAATTATTTTCTTATCTCGGGAGTGGTGGTACTCGTGAAGCAGAGGCAGGTGGGTCTCTATGAGTTTGAAGCCAGGCTGGTCGACAAAGTAAGCTCCAGGACAGCTAAGGCTACACAGAAATATGCCGTCTCAAAATATCAAAATAATAATAATGATATTAATAATGATAATTTTCCATGTGAACCTGATAATGGTATTGAATAATTCCATAGAGAAACTAGCTAATATAAGCTCTCGTGGCTTTAGAACAAACTTATTACCTCTTGGCTTCAACTAGTGACAAAAAGCAGAAAGTAGACACAGGTATTCCTGGCAATTTGGTTTCTGTCTACAAACTTGACTCTTTATCCCGAACTGTCAGACCTCAGATTCTGTTATTGATATATAAAAGTTTGGAACATTTTGAACTTGTACTATATATTGTCTTTTGATTTCCCCATTGTTGCTTTATCTTCCTTTTTTAAAAACTGTCCATCTTATTTGTTTTCTATACTTTCTTTCCTAGAACCCACTCATATGTTGATGGGTTTCATAACCGCACAAGATTAATAAGGATCTTGCAATACTTATTAATGCAACATAGTCCTTCTTTATATTTGTTAATATCAATATTGATAAATAAAGAATTAAATGCAAAGGTGCATGAAGATGGGTACTAAAAAGAAATCTCACACTAGCTCAGAATTGAGTATAGTAAAGGATTATTCATTTATGGGTAGACTCACAGTCCTCTGCAATAATGGGGAATAGGAACTGATTCCATCAGCTAGAAGAGAGACGGAACGCATGCTTTATGTTGGTATTTATAGTATAAGAGGCCACGCCCAGGTAGGCAAGTAACTTAAAGGCTACTGACTGTAGGATTTCCTACAGCAGGTGCAGGCTCTCATGGTGAATTTCAGTGTGTATATCTCCACCATCATAATTATTTGCTACCTTGTACTAGTCTAACGCTGTTCTCTCATTCTGTAAACAGTTACACAGCTGTAATTCCAGACATTTCCCAAGATTGTTGTATGCAGCGATTTCTTATGCATCTAAATTACAAACTGCGGATGCTAGGGTCCTTAATGATTATAACTCAAACTTTAAATCAGTGCAGTGCTATCCGTGTTTATTAGATTTCACTTTTTATAATAGCTTAACAAATACCTGATAAATGAATGAGCTTATGCTTGTATTATAGGCTGTGTAGATATCACCATTAATGGGAACAGAACCTCAGGTGTCCTGCGCTTGAGCATCCCTTGGCTCCCCCAGCTAGGATGCCATCTAGTGTTCCTACTCCAGGCCTTCCATGTTGAATCTCCCATGTTGAATCTGCCACCTCCTGTCTACCCATCCCCAGCTCCAACATGCATGTTCTATTAGTTTCTTCTTTGTTGTATGTTTTTGTTGTGTGTTTATTTTAAAGAAAGTCCCTCTAGTTCCAAGCTTCAGCTACTGCCCCAAATTTCTCATCAGCCCTATCAAATCCCAACTTATGATTTTAAAATACTAATTTCTGGGCATTCTTTAAAGAAGAATCTTTAAAACATTTGGGAGGAAGCAATCAGTGAAATACTGTTTAGAAAATTGCAAGTTCTTCACTCAAACTGCCAATCAAGAGTAAAATATTAGCACTATTCTAATTTTTCCCTTTCAAAGGCGTCTCTTCTTCAAATTAATATGCTTCAAGTTTCCACCAACTTCACGCCACCCTTCTGTCAGAGAGAGAAAAGTTAAAATAAAATAATTTATATCTTTTTCGAAAATCCCAAATACTTTTGTTTTAAGTCAAGGTCTAGTTCAATCTGGCCTGTTTCCTATTGTTATTTGACTAAGTTTTGCTTCCTGTTATGCTGCTATAATTCTTCCTGAATTTGCCATTTCCACGACCCTCTCCAGTGTCTCACAACTGTGTGCACAGTCCAAGGACAGTGTTTGGGTAAAAGCTGGAAAAACTGGCTGTCGAGACAACTGGTGAAAAGAGACAAGGAAGCAAGCACATACAAGAGTGGGGTTAAATTCATCTTCTTAGGGACTTAGTAGACTGAAGTGTGTCCTGGGTAATGGCATGACGGGAGGTTACAGAATGCCAAGAAAGGAGACAAAGGTTCACAGGCTAAGCCAGACAAAGGTGTTCTGTGGCCAACCAGAATATTCCTGAAATATCTTCCATGTTTTCAACATATTAAATGTCAGTTAAACAGTCTTGCCCAACACAGAACATCCTGTTGATTCTGTTAATGATGTTATTTACTACAGTGTTTGGGATGTGTGCCAAGGTCACCTGGTAAGGATGATGATAAAGATCATGATGGCTGTGGCTGTGCCAAGCTGCATTCTTTATGTAAATTCATTAAAAATAATGTTGATTTTTTTGAAGAATATTGTTTTAAAAGATGTCTATAGAAAAGAAACATATTATACACTTCAACTTTGACTTTTTATAGATACACAATTTAGAAAAATATAATCTTCATAATGAATTAGTTTCTAAGGACTACTACTTGCCATTACTATCATAGGTTTATGAAATATAAAGATATTGCCAGTTCATAGTGATAACTCAATAGGTATGCTTAGTGAAAGTGTTCTGCCTTTTATTTCTGTTTGTTAAAATTTATTTTATTATTTTTCAAATTATGTGTGTGTGTAGAAAGGTGATCTATACATATTAGACTTTGGAGGCTAGAGATGTTAAATCTCTCTGGAGCTCAGAAGTTTTTTGTATAATAAATAAGATAATAAATTCAAGAGACTAACAAAAATGAAGTAGTTTTAAAATATACTATTCTGAAGTAAGAGACCCAGGCACAGAGAAAAGGCAAAATGACTAGCCCTCTGCATGATAAAAGGCAATGCTTTTTAAAGTTCTGCAACACTAGGAAATTCCTGACATCTTCTTCTTCAGACCTGGAGTAAAGAATAATTTTGGAATTGAGATTGCCTTTGTTTTCTCATGTGGGTATAGTCACATAGCCAACTCGTGTGCCTTTCCAGTTCCATAGGTTTTGAGATAAGGAGGTACTAGCTGCCTGATGGAGGAAGCTCATTGGTTAATAAAGAAACTGCCTTGGCCCCTTTGATAGGACAGAAAATTAGGTAGGTGGAGTAGACAGAACAGAATGCTGGGAGAGGGAAGCAGAGTCAGGCAGTTGCCATGATTCTCCCACTCCAGACAGACGCAGGTTAAGATCTTTCCTGGTAAGCCAGCTTGTGGTGCTACACAGAATATTAGAAATGGGTTAGATCAATATGTAAGAGCTAGCCAATAAAAGGCTGGAACTAATGGGCCAGGCAGTGTTTAAAACAATACAGTTTCCGTGTAATTATTTCTGGTTAAAGTTAGCCGTGCCGAGCTGGGCGGGAACGCAGCCCACTGCTCTCAATACAACAACTACCAGTGAACAGAGAGAGAGAGACCTGGCGTCTCCTGCTTATCTGTAACACACTTATACTCTAATACACCTCATAATAAAAATAGACCACAAAAATCTGTTTCTTACATCTGCAAGAAAAATGCATGCTCTTTACCACCGAGTCATCTCCCCAGGTCCTACAACATGTTTACAGTTAAAATAATGAAGAAAGGGCATGTTTAAGTGACATTGAATCAGACTGAAGGGATTTATGATACAGTTTACATTATCAATCTTATGGTTTTAAAAAATCCTTTTTATTAAGTTTATGAGGTAGTCATTCCTCTTCCTCTTAGTTATATGTCTATATAGTATTCATATAAATAAACATACAAACACACATCCCCAATCTCTCTCCATATATATAATTTTAATTTTGTATTACTGTATAAAAATAAACTAGTCAACTTTGAGTGTGCATTTCAAATAGTACTAAAGGTGGGCTCAACCAAGAGGAATCAAACCTGAATCTTATATTTTGGAATTGACTAAGATGATGCTAATGCAAGTTCAGAGTGGAGAAACACTGAAGAAAAGTGTGGATTAGAACCTAACAAGCTCTGTAATATATACTGTCTTCTTTTTACCCTGGCTTCCAAGTAGCAAACAGTACAATATAAAGCTGCAGAGGGAAGAACATTTCGGTACTTCCTGGACATTGTGATCAACTACTCATAAAAAAATAAAAACAGGATTTCCAGGAGTGTAATAATGGAAGCCAGCTAAGGATCATATTCTTGTTAGTTCTAATACTTGCCTATCTCATGCAAGAGGCGTTTTCCTCCTGGCTTCCAATGGGCACATCAAGAGACCTGACCCTAGGTGAGACAGTTTGCTTCAAGAAAGTGTTTTATTTTTAGAATATAACAAGGAGGGTGTTTTCTCAATCATAGATTCAGAAGCTAAACAATGGGTAGGTAAGAAAGGCACAGAACTCTATCTTGAAAATCATGAAGGTCTTGCTTCAGTCAGGACTATTAATGAAGAAGGGAAGTATCAAGGTTGATATATATATATATATATATATATATATATGTAAAGATCTTTCTTATCATTAAACATTCTTTGCATTAACTTTATTTAACTGCTTTGCATACAAATAAATCTAGAAATGAGTTGCTTTGTGCAGTACAATTCTCCAGACTTTAGGGGAGCAGAATACACAAATGGAATTTCCACATACTGTACAACCGAAGTGCAGGGGCAGGAGATTTTCAAGCCAAACAGATCCAAGTGTGGCTTTTAGGGAATTTGGTTTATGCGTGTGGTCAGAACAGGTAAGAAGGTGAAATGTTATTTCTAACTGGAGAGTTTCAAAAGTTTGAAATTTCTTTTCTCATGGACAGGAGAAATGGAAGTGTACTATTATTAAATGGTTTTCTTTTTTCACCAAATTTTGTCTTTTTATGGTAAATTTATAAAGGAAAAGTTGTTTAATTGAATGACCACTCTCAACTTTGAGCTTTTTGTATCTCTGAATCGTGCTTTAAGAATGTTTGCTTCTTCCAAAATTTGAAAGATTTTCATTTTCTGCCCTGAAAAAAAGATGAGTAAACAGCCTTCCTGGTGTTTGCTTAAGGACTGATTTACCATTTCCGTTCATTGCTACTGTTTGTTCCTCATAATTCTGCTTGAAGTGGAGTTGGTACTGCTGTTGGTTTTGCATAGTTTAATATTTTTTTCCTCTGAAAATTTACTATAAGTTTTTTGCATGACACTTTCAATCCCAAGAGCCTATTTGTCAGTCGGAGAGTTTGCAGATTCTGGCTTAATGCATTGAGACAGGAGGCAGAGGGCAAGCTTTTGTCTGCAGGGAGTTAATTTCCCTTCATCAATAGGTGATTACCTTTCTCCAGCAGCAGCAGAACCACAAGACCCTAATCACTTCCCCTGCTGAAGTCAGCGTCAGGAGAAACATTCACTGATGCCTAGAAACTACCTGATGCTTGTGTTGGTAAAAATGTTAGAAAGTTGTTGCACAAACTGCTGTCTCTTAATTCTTCTTAATGAAAAAGGCTCTGAAGGTAAAATTAAGTCAGATGGTTGGAATATGTAAATACTATATGGGATGGCATATGAAATTAATAATTAGGTGGCTATTATAAACTATTAATAAAAACTAAGAATTTGCATATGCCTATATAATTTTCCATTCATACTTCAATTTTTACTCAATGCTGTATTTATTTTTTATAAAAAAAATAAACAATTTTGTATATGGTGATCTTTAGTTTCTTCCATCATGCAAGGCCTGTACGTTCTAATCAGCCCTTAGGTAAGGTAACTATTTTGCTCAGTATTAATACAAGGACAGATTTCTTCCTGTCACAGGTGAGGTACATAACCTCTCAGTTTTTGAAAACATTAAAAAAATATTATATATATATACATACATATTCATTCCTATTTTTTAAGAATATGAAGGAAAGCTGTGTGTGTATGTACTAAATGCTTGTTTGTCTGTATGTGTGTGCATGTTCATGTACTGAATGTGTATGTACTTGTGCTTGTGCCTGTATTCAATGAGTTTATGTTGTTCATTTGTGTGGGCAGTGTACATGTGCATAGGGAAGTCCCAGGTCAATACTGCACACTAAGTGCTTCAGTCCTCTTGCTAAACTGAGGGCTCATAGATTGATAAGACAGTGCTGGTTTGTGAATTCTAGGGTTTCTCTAGTCACTGCCTTCCTGGTGTTTGGGTTATAGGAACATGTCTCCATTTCTGGATTTTTATGTGGGTTCTAGGGATTTGAACTAGAGTACACATGCTTGCACAGGAAGCCACTTTTTTATATACAGTAGGAAACTACACCCATATTGACTTTCAGCAGGCTTTATCTTAGTCTTTAAAATCGAGGCAAGACCTTTAAAAATTACATGAATAGTCATTATCTGTTGTGATTTCCTGTAGGGAAAAACACATACATTCAATTTTAAGTCATTTTCTTTTCTATTTATTATTTAGGAAAGAACCATTTAAGATGTCTTATTTTAGTGAACAGAAAAGCAGACATTAGACATGCAGCAATGAAGACACAATTTATTATAATGTTTATAAGTGGATCCTAAGAATATAAGGCATCTGCTGGGTAAGGCAGCCAACAGTTACACTTTGTCAAAGTAAAAAGTGACAGTTGGGAAATCTTGCCTGCCTCTTTATATCCTTGTGCTACATCATAAATTGTCTTTCTCCTATTTTTAATCTAAGGATTAGAAATGTAATACATTGGTAGATATTGTGTTTCAAGCTCAAATCCACACACAAAGACTTTAATACATGGTTCTATCCTGCTCTTAATTACTAACAAATGTATTTCCTGTGATATTTAAAACCTAGTACAATACTAAAATATTTGTAATTTTAATTTAAGAATATTTATGTAGTATTGAGAGTAGCTGGTGAATGCCTATATTCCCAATGTTTGGGAGGTAAGGGCAGGAAGTTCAGGAGTTCAAGGTAAACTACATGAAGCTCTATATAACTTGTATGTGTATGTATTGTGTAAGTGCTCATGTGTGTGTGCATGTGTGTGAAGACTTTGCAACTGAAAGAAGCTCTTTGTTTACTTATGAGTCAGGACCTCATTATATAGTTCTTGCTGGCTTGGAAGGACACATAGACCAGGTTGCTTTTTAAATCACAGAGATTTGCCTGCTTCTGTTTCATGAATGCTGAGATGACAGGAACCTACTGCCTTGCTTGGCATGGACTTATTTATTCTACATTAGTTAACAGAAGTATTTTTTGGAAGAACTAATTTAACTATACCTCACAAAAACCAGATGATGATTTAAGCTATATATTTGAAATGAAGTAACTTAAGAAATAGAATCAGTTAAATTATCTCTGCAAGATTATCTCTGCAGAAGTCAGTGCAGGATTGTAAACAAAACTCCTTGACTTTTTAGTTCTGCAGCTTGAATTGCAGTAATGGCCCATCTCTGTGCTGATATGACAGAGAGATATGACAGCTTAATCCTTTCAAGAATGTGGCAGGCTTGGATCTTTCATCTTTGAAATATTACTGCTTGCAGTTTCTAATTTGCTAAATTATTTCATTCTATCCAGCCTTGTTTATTTGCATAATAAGTTGGACTTTCATTTTTGTTATATTGGGTGAAGAAAAGAATTACATTAGGTAGCATTTGTAGTCAAATATAATTTAAATTCTACAACTTGGAAGAACAGAGGTAATATCGCTGTTTCATCAGTGACAAAAGAATGCTGTTAACGCTGACCCTGGCAGACTGACACCGTGTCCATCTTTACTGGGCTTTCCCATGGCATGCAGTGATTATATGATCGCCTTTCTTCAGTATTACTTGAATGATTCCTGAAACACATTCTTGACATGTGAGAAACATGTTGTTGGTGATGATTCGCACACTGTGTGATTGTCTCATTTCCTGATCCACTGCAAATCTTTAACAGCTATTAACTGAACACCATATGTGGCCCAGGATCTTAGCTTTAAAGACTCAACAAACAAACAAACAAACAAACAAGCAAGCAAGCAAACAAACAAACAACACACACACACACACTGCTCTCCCTCTATAGAGCTTTCTTTCTGGGAATAAGACAGTCAATAGACAACATTGTAACACATACACCATGATCATGCAGGCCACAAGGAATCATGAAAATTGGGAGGTATGTGCTTGGGCTCTGGGGAAAGCACTGAGAAGTATTCTTGTTTACTTTGGGTTTTCAGAAAAATAAAGGAAACTAGAGAAAACTGAAGACACAAAGGTACAATGAATATACAAAAAATTATTAAATGAAAACAAGTGAATATAACAATTTAAAGAAATTTAGAGTTTATTGTAATTACATTAAAATGAACTTGAATATTCTTTTGAATAGTATCAATGAATGAAACAGAACCTTGAAAAACCTGTTAATTCTTTTACTTTCTTCTTATTTAGTGTGGGTGTGATGTGTGTGTGTATTGTATGCAAGTATGTGCTGGACTATGGGAGCATATTTAAAGACCAGAGGCAAACATGGGTGTGTCCTCTTCAATCTTTTCTTCACCTACCCTTATTTCATTGTTTTTGAGACATGATCCCTTATTGAACTTGGAGCTCACCATTTTGGCTAGGCTGGCTCTCTGGCTGGCTGGCTAGCTCATTTTACCCCACATCTCATCTTCGACTTTGACCTCCAGAGATGGAGTTACAGATGTTTATTGCTGTACCTGGTGTAAAACATGGGTGGTGGCCCTGCAAAGTCACATGCTCATATTTGACTAGCAGTTGGTTATCCACTGAACTGTAACCTTATCATCACATCATTAATTTTAGCTAAGAAATAAAAATAAAAGTCATTATAATAATGAGGTCCAGAGTAAGGTGGAGAACTAGGAACTGTAGGAGAATCATAATCTAGCTGCTGACTTGACAGAGCCAGAAGTACATGGGAAAGTTCTCTATAGTTTAGATGAATGTCTAAAAGAGACTTTCATTGTTTTAGACCTTTATTTATAACTAATGTCATATATTAATAAACACTTTAAAACTGATTTGAATTTTTTTTCTTAATATAAACCAGATGTGATCACAAGCTATATCAGAAATGCTGCTTACATTTGGCCTTGTCAATACGTTCTAATGTGCTAATATGTAATTTGAGATGTTTTTCTCATTAGTTTAGTTCTTACATCTATTGTAACTAAATTTAGTTTTTCATCTGAACTATGATTCTATTTCTGTTTTTAGTATACCTTCAAAAGATTGAGTTATTCATTCTTTTCTTGGTCAAATTATCATCTGTAATTGAATTCAAGTGTGTTCACTTTTACCTTTATGAGTTGGTAATTGTTTTGTTAGTCTTTGATGCATATGTTTGTTTGCCTTTTAAATTCAAAGATGAATAAGTATCTCAAGTGTGTGTCCCTAGTAAGGTAGCAGTTTGTGACTTCACATTATTTAATCTGGTGCAATTGGTTTATTACTATTTTCTACATTATCAACATGGGTAATTTTATTTCCTCCTTGGGAATTACTTAGGACATAAACAAAATGCTGTAGCTTTCTACTGTTTTGTTCTCCTTTATACCATTGCAATTGTCAATAACAGAGAGTGGAAGTAACATTGCAATATTGTTCTGAGCTCAGCTGCAGAAGTTGTATACTTTTAGCCAGTCTTATTTTGTCAATATTCACATCCTATATGTCTCCCAAACTATCTGGAACAAATTTTACAAATAATAAAATTTAAGTTTTGCTTGTCAAAAGTTTCTTTGGCTCTCTAAATTCCGTTTAAAAGATCTTCTTCTCCATATTTTTCTTTTTCTTCTATAATTTCTTCATATTATTAAAAACCAAACACAATTTCCTAAGCAATTTTCACTGTGAAATTCTCTGTGCAGCGGCCTCCCCTGTCTGCACCACTCTTTTGTTGTTGCTTTTAATACTGATGTTTGTTTTTTCTTAATCTTTGGGAAGCAGGAGTTTGAACAAAACGTTGCATTTGGTTGACACTTCTCTAGAGTGTCATGAAATGACAATCCTGTCTACACATGACTGCAGTTCCTTCCTTTCCTGTTCATCAGCCGTTGCTTCATTTTGGTTTCAAAAGCATGTCAAGCCAATTAATAAACCTTTGATTCTTTCTAAAGTTATGATGTTTATACCACAGTGAAATTTTCTTGTCAAAAGTTGTTGATACCAGAAATCATTTCATGCAAAAAACACCCAAAATAAATAAAAGGCAACTTATTGTACTCTCCAGTTTACAATACTACACTGGAGTGCCCAAACATTCAGAGATTGCTGAGGCTTTTAATGTTGTATTCACTCACACAAAAGTCATAGCTTTGAAATTCTTAAATTTGTTAAAATTTTTTATCTATGCAGCTAAGATTTTTTTATTAATTAATTTATTTAATTATTAAAGATTTCTGCCTCTTCCCCGCCACCACCTCCCATTCCCTCCCCCTCCCCCAATCAAGTCTTCCTTCCTCCTCAGCCAAAAGAGCAAGCAGGTTTCTCTGCCCTGTGGGAGGTCCAAGGACCACCCATCTCCATCCAGGTCTATTAAGGTGAGCATCCAAACTACCTGGGCTCCCACAAAGCCATTACATGCAATAGGATCAAGAACCCATTGCCATTGTTCTTCAGTTCTCAGTAGTCCTCATTGTCCATTATGTTCAGCGAGACCGGTTTTGTCCCATGCTTTTTCAGTCCCCGGCCAGCTGGCCTTGGTGAGTTCCCGATAGAACATCCCCATTGCCTCAGTGTGTGGGTGCACTGGACTGAAGTCTCACGATCCAAAGGAGGAACAGAAGGAGAGTGAGCACGAGCAAGTAACTCAGGACTGCGAGGGGTGCACCCACACACTGATGCAGCTAAGATTTTTATCATGGAAAAATTTTAGACTGTGTTAACTTTCCAGACAATTATTTTTCACCAACTGAAGAATTTTTCAGAGAGCATGTGAGAAATAAAGAGATTTCTTTGTTTTTCTATAACCTGCCTACATTTTTCCATCAATATATTTGGTAAATGTACTAATATAAGTTATTTTTGTGCTGTTTGTGGGCAGGAGGAAAGACAATGAACATTGTCTTAAAGGGCCATAAAGCACCCACTTTGATAACAGTTATAGCAAAACTAAAACAAGTACCAGAAATGTCAGTCATGTGGCCCCGTGTATCCTCTGAATACCACAGAACAGCTAGATATATACCAGAAGTTACAGATGTTGCTCAGCTGTCTTGTCCTTCTATGCAAGCACCTCCGGGTACCATAATCACCAAACCCCACCATTTAGTTATATCTTTAGGGGTATCCCCCTTACCTACTCCTTTCTAGTGGTACCAACCTCTCCCGTCCTCTTGTTGAAGAGGGACCCCTTAGCCAAATGGGAGCCTCTATTTCCATCGCTCTCCCCATTCACTTGACCTGAGGCTCACAGGTCTTTCCCCTTCTCTTCCAATTCACAGAGTCTGATAATAATTTTTTTCTTACCAGTTTTCCAGGTGCATCCCCAAGAATAGGTTACCCTAACCCCCTTATCTGTATTGTTTTTTGAATCAAAATGACCTCCATATGCTCAAAGGGAGTGTCACTAGAAGGAGGTGTGTCCTAGTGTGAGTAGTTGGCAGGTCCTATGGCAAGTGGGTCCAAACAATGGCGGTTGATGAATACACTACACAGTGTTTGAGTGTGGAGTTTATTTGAGATAAAGGATATGGAAAAGGAAGAGAGAATGGGAGGGACAGAGAGGGAGAAAGGAAGTCTGGAAGCTGACTCACAAAGAATAGTAGACAGAAAGAGAAGAGGGAGGGGGCAGAGTTTGTCTCTTTGCACCCGTGTACACACTAGGTCCCTGGACTGGCCAGGATATTCAAAACTAACTTTCATGATTAAATTCAAAGTAACAGAGATTTTAAAAGCATACAGTAAAAAAAACAAATATATATATTCATATTCATGGGTTTAATGGTGTGTATGAGTTCACATTATATTCTTATTGACTTTTATACTTAATAACTTCCAATAGTTTTCTATTTTCTTACAATGGTTTGTGCACAATTGGATAAATATATTGAACATCCAGAAGTTTTAAAATTGCATGGTAAAGATTTATGAATAACAGCTTTCTGAAATAGTTTTAATATCCTACTTCTTATCATGAGATAAAAATAATTCATTAATTGCATTTTATTTCTATGAAAATGACTAAAATCTTTAAAATAATAAGATTTCTTTTTCTGGTTTGATGCTGCCAGCTTTTCTTATGGCTGTTCAGTTAATGTGTGTGTTCCAAAATCAGGAGAATAAACTCTACAGTTTAGGTTTAAGCTTCAATTCAAGTAGCTATTGTTCTCCTTCCTTTTTTTCTGATTATGCCCTTTGGGATTTTGAAATAATCTCTAAATTCTGTTCCTTCTTAGCCATTAGTGGCACTTACACTAAATATTTCCTTTTCTTCTGAACTCTGAAAGTAAGTTATTTCTAACTCTAAAGTGAAGCCACCAGTTTGGAAGATAAAACTAATCCCATTAGGTCGTCACCAATCTCCGTCTCCTTCCATGGCTATATTTATATCTTCAAAAGGTCTAATCCAGTTCCAGCAAGCAGGCAAAGATGTATGTCATCAGTTTGATCCAAAGGCAAATACAAAGAGAACAGTACATTTAGTAAACTTATGACTGCTGTCAAAGCCAAAATTAAAAGCACAAATAAAAATAGGAACAAACCAAGATGCTATATAAATTGACCTCACAATTAGATTTACGTGTTGGATTGTCAAAATTGTCCCTAGTCCAACCCTTAATTTATTAAAGTCATCTTTACTCTGGGCCTACTCATCTTTTCTCGGTGCTCCTAGACTTCTTCACTGAAGCTCCTTGACTGCCCTGACACATAAATCCTCCTCTGACAATAACATAATAAATAGTAAAACAAAATTTATTGCATTTCTTCTTCAAAATTTTTGCTCTTCTGTATTTCTTTCCCCTCTTCCTGAACTTGAAGCTGTGACAATTCTTCTGTGTTTTAATGATAAAAAGAATAAGTCTATAGTCTCACAGTACATTTATAGTGAGCAGGATAACTCACTGTATTCCTAAAATTGATCAGGAAAGCACAATATTACACTTGACGGATTTATAATATGGTTTTTACTTTATTAGTAGATTTGCCTTATCCTCACATATAAAGACAAGATTTTGTTTAAAAAGGTGCTTCTGATGATCAATAAATTTTACATCCTTTATCAGTTAACTATATAAAATATCACGTTTTGATTGAAATCCACATCAGTTGGTCTGTTTATTTTTTTTTAATTTTGTTCTTCATTAATGTGGTCTTTGAATATAAAAGGAAATGAGTCAAACAAAACCATTCCAATGGCAAAGATGTGAGAAATAAAGAGAATATGCTAATAGGGAAATCAAGGAGCCATAAAGAGGGATCACAAAATCCACAAAAGAGTAATAAAAGTGTTGCAATAGTGATTTCTCATGAGTCCTGTTTTTGAATGTAAATTTACCAAACACTCCAAATAGAAGATAGAGACTGGGTAAACTGGCAAAATAACAGGCCCAAATGTATGCTGTGTACAGGACACCCTCATAGTATCTGCAGACATAAATACTAAAACTGTGAGAGAATGGAAAAGTATTTTAAGCAATTGGCAAGTGAAGCTAGATTAGGGTAGATTTACTAACATAAGAGAAAGTGGATTTTCAATAAAAAGAATTTAAAAGAGACAGAGGAGCAATATATTTTTAGGTAATACTTCTTTTATTTTCTTTATTATTATTATTTTATTTTATGTGTGTGTGTGTGTGTGTGTGTGTGCATGTTTCACGGGTGGAGCTCAGGTCACATTCAGAAGGTAACTCTGGGAACTTGTTTCTCTTTAAAACTTGGTATTGCTTCCAAGGATGGTGCTCGGGTTCTCAAACTTGTGCAAAAACTTTATCAGACCTGTATATCTCTTTAGGTAATTTTCTTAGTGGCTAGATTTTGTTTTTAATTCTATGATTCAAAAGCATTTCCAATATGTTGTACGTTTAAATATGGAAGATATAAATGATAGGATAATAGAGGGGCAAAAAAGTTCTTGTTTAGTAACTACATTAAAAATCACTAACAAATATTTCTGAATGCAGAGATATTATTTCTGTTTCTTATTTTCATTAGCATATTTAAAACCATTTATAATTTGGTCAGTTGCTGGGGAGAACATGTGTGATCTTCTTTAGAGAAAGACTTTTCCTCACCACCATTATTTTACTCACACATTAGAAATTTTTATCTCACCTTTGTCTTAGTCTTTCTACTGAAATACTTGAGAAAGCTGACCATAAGATCCTACTGTCACAGGGAGGCAAGAGTGAAAATATAGATTAGTGGGCAAATGAGTCAGTGTGGGCCAAGGAAATAGTGTATTGACAATTGGAAATGAAAAGTGGCCGAAGCTATTAATATCTCTTTGGCTCCTGAAATATGATCTCTGTACAGAAGAAAGTAAGGCAGCAAAAGTAGTACCATGTGCAACTCACATGGAACTAGGAACATTCTGTGCTTAGTATGATTACAATGCTGAACATCTCTAGTGGTGCTTTTATCATTAATCACATACTTTCTCTCAAAGGAAAGTAAATCTAGCTTTGTACATTTAACTGATTTGAAAAAGTTTATAAGCTGACCAACTTACATAAAACAATATGCAACAGTGTTATTAGAAACTACATATAAATTTGTTTAAGAACGAAAGCTTTCTATATAAGAACTTATAAAAGAAAGTATCATTTGAAAGATACAATTAAAAATGGAAAAACAAGCTACGTAGGGAAGGGAGACTCATTTTAGTACTACACCACAATGAAGTGTAAGTTTCTATATAACCATAATCTTTATATGTCTATCTCTATCTCATTTATTTTTAAAAAATAATTTTACATGCACTGAGCTCTTTCTATGAGTTAGAAACTGTGATGATATAATAGCACTAACAGGGGGCTATTTCAACAACATAAGCAAACAGTATCATGAAAAATTCATCATAAAACCATTCTTGTGACTTCTTGAATTTTGCATACAAATGGACGGAAATTGAAAACACTATCCTGAGTGAGGTAAGCCAGACCCAAAAAGAGGAACATGGGATGTACTCACTCATATTTGGTTTCTAGCCATAAATAAAGGACATTGAGACTATAATTCGTGACTCTAGAGAAGCTAAATAAGAAGGTGAACCCAAAGAAAAACATATAAGCATCCCCCTGAATATTAACCTTCATCAGGCGATGAAAGAAGACAGAGACAGAGACCAACATTGGAGCACTGGACTGAAGTCTCACGATCCAAAGGAGGAGCAGAAGGAGAGTGAGCACGAGCAAGGAACTCAGGACGGCGAGGGGTGCACCCACACACTGAGGCAATGGGGATGATCTATCGGGAACTCACCAAGGCCAGCTGGCCGGGGACTGAAAAAGCATGGGACAAAACCGGTCTCGCTGAACATAATGGACAATGAGGACTACTGAGAACTGAAGAACAATGGCAATGGGTTCTTGATCCTATTGCATGTAATGGCTTTGTGGGAGCCCAGGTAGTTTGGATGCTCACCTTAATAGACCTGGATGGAGGTGGGTGGTCCTTGGACCTCCCACAGGGCAGAGAAACCTGCTTGCTCTTTGGGCTGAGGAGGAAGGAAGACTTGATTGGGGGAGGGGGAGGGAACGGGAGGTGGTGGCGGGGAAGAGGCAGAAATCTTTAATAATTAAATTAATTAATTAATAAAAAAAATCAGCAAGAAAAAAAAGAAAAAAAGAAAATAAAGTATATGAATTATAAAAAAAAAAAAAGACACTTAAAATCTTGAGATTTTCCAGTATCTTCTTTCCTCCAGGGATTTCCAAGAAATAATAAACTTGAGAAACAGCCTGATGCTAGCTGTTGTTTATATAATGGTCTTGGATGGTACACAATGGGCACATAATCGTACATAATGACACATGATGCTGCACCATGATGCCTGATGACACATAATGGTAATTGATGGTACGCAATGGCACACAGTGGTACTGGACAGCATGTGATGGTACTGATGGTATTAGCTGGCACATGAGAGCACGTGACAGTACTCATGGGACATGAGGCTTGATCTCAAAGTCCCAGTTATATCTACGTGAGAATAAAATTCTTTTCTCTCAAAAATAGGTTCCAGATTCAAATAAATAAATACTAAAACTAATGAAAAATTCTATGTAGTTATTAAGATAATTTCTCAAGAACCTTTAATGGTTCTTTTGTTGTTGTTTCTATTTAATGTCTCTGCTGGTCTTTTCCCCCCACCAACCATTTATTTTGCTCTGTGTATATGCTTCATTCTTTCACTTCTCACTGGGGATCAGAACCATTGAATTCTTATCTTTCTAAGTTGACTGAATTTAGTACAATATGTGACAAATCAGAATTGTTTGCCCATTTATAGAATATCATAATAATAAATGATATCTAATATTATTTTTAGACTTAAGATTTTGGACAGGAGGACATATGAAAGGCTACTTGACATTATAAAGCATTCGTATATTATGTTTGTTTTTCATTGCTGTAATTAAAAAAATCCTAAAACTTAAAGAAAGAAGTGTTTACTATGGTGTACAGGTTAGTGAATTCTTTAGGTCTTAGCAAGGAAGGTATGTTACCAGGATCAGGAGGCAGCTGTAGACACCATATTCAATCAAGAAGCAGGGAGTGAGGAATGCCTGAGTCCAATTTGCTGCCTCTCATCCATCAGGATGAGATCCAGCGGATTTCACTCATGGGCTCTAAGCTGAGAACTCTGGTGCTCCACCACTGATATGCTGTGAGCATGTGCCACATAGAATCTTCTCCTTAATATTATCCATTCCTGTCTGAGAGTGTTCCAAATTCCCAGATTTGGATTACCTGGGCCTTAATCTACTTTCAAGAAATTATCTTATCTCTGGTGTCCATTATCAATCATCAATGTGCTTTCTCTTATTGCATGTTCCTGACAGCACAATTGATAAGTTTAGATCATGTCTTCATAGTGAGTTCCTAGAAGAACCTAACTCTTTCCCAGTTAATGTGGTCCAGAAAGGAAGAAGTAGAAAAGGAAGAGGAAGAAAGAAGATGGGGAGTAAGTGAAGGAGGAGGGCAAGGAAGAACAAGACAAGGACAAGGAGGGAAGAAGGAGATGAGATCTCTGGTAAGGCACCCCGTTCAGCAAAGTGTGTGTGTTGCCTTCTTTCATGTGCAGTAGCTATGGACTATGCAGTTAACATTAAACTCATTTAACACACCATGATGTAAGTGCAATACGACAAATACAGCAGGTTGCAGACGCTACTGATGAGCCTCTTATATTAGCAAAAAGACTACAATAATATAACTAATAGTAAAAGTGATAAGGCATGAAAAGTGTCGATGGAAATTTAATGTTTCTTCAGTTTACAAAACTTGTAGATAAATCCTTAACTAAGGCAACTGCTTACGGGAATAAAAGGGACAAATTCAAATTCCTATATCTCTGTGTCAGTTTCATGTCACTAGCAAAAATCCTTCAAGGCTTATGTGCAGGCGAGGGTTACCATAGCATTTCAGCTGGTGAATTTTCCAGGCTATGTTTTCAAAATTATTTACCTACACATTATTTTCCTTTACACTTTATGGTAAAGTACAAATTCAAAATTACAAAGCTGTAAGTTCTGATTGACAGAAGAGGATAGACATGTTTGAAGAGAAATAGAGTTTATGTATTCTTGGGTTCATATCTAAGTGGTGGCAGCTAGTTCAATATTTTCATATTAGTAACAAAAATTTGTAAAGCATTCTCAAATAGCTACTAATCATAATTTTTCTATGTAAATATTTTGTTTATAAATGAATCCTTTTAACTTGTATGTGACAATAAGCAATTTTATACCTCATAAAGTATATACTATACCAGCAAATGCTAAAATTGAGTTCGAATTTATAACCCATCTAACTGAAGGATTTTTTAGTATACACTGTGTATAAAGGCATATATTATTCATCTAAACTGCTAACTCATTTGCATTTTCATTAAACTGTGACGACTATGTTACTGTAATTTGAGTAGAATTTTAACTTAATTTTGCTTTATATATGCACACTTAAATTTTTTGAGTTTAAAACTCAAGCTGCGTATGCATAACTACTTCTATATGCATAGGTGTACATTCATTATGCCTATATGTATATAACTGAGGAAAATAACATGTGAATAAAACACTTAAACCTAGTTTTCTGTCCTAACTTGAAATATCATTTTTCAAGATAAGTAAATCTTTCAAATAAATTAAATATTCCCTTAAACATCAAATACCATTTTTTAAAAATATACTGTAAATTTCCCATTTTGGAATGAATTTCAACAAATATATTTGTATTATTGACAAAATGAACACACAATGTTTTATTAAAATCAGAAGGACATTTTTAATGATAATAATGATAATAATACCTAAGAAATGTGATAGATCATAGGTAGGCAGCAAGGTAGACAGACTGATTGATAAATATCTCAGTGAGCTCTTTCTAATAGCCATGGTGAAGAAGTAGAGGGAACCAGCCATGGAGAAGGAGCAGCGGGGACAAACCATAGTGAAGTAGCAGAGAGGACCAGACATGGAGAAGGAACAGAAGGGTCCAGCCTAGAATAAGGAGCAGAAGGGAACAGCCATAGTGAAGGACAAGAGGGAGGCAACCAGACATGGAAAAGAAGCAGAGGAGACCTCCCATGGAGAAGAAGCAGAGGAGACCTCCCATGGAGAAGAAGCAGAGGAGACCTCCCATGGAGAAGGAGCAGAGGGGACCAGCCATGGAGAAGGAGCAGAGGGGACCAGCCATGGAGAAGAAGCAGAGGGGACCAGCCATGGAGAAGGAGCAGAGAGGACCAGCCATGGAGGAGCAGAGGGTGCCAGTCATGGAGAAGGAGCAGAGCTATGTTTGAATGTTTTCCTCTGTAGTTTTAGTTTACTTAATTATAAAAATGTACTGAGTTTTAAGAATATGTATTTAAAACATTGAGATGGAAAATTAGAGATTTCTTAGGGCAAAAGATAAAAAAAAAATGGTGAGCATTAAAGTGAATAAAGATAACTTTGGCCAAAGGAGTAGTTGTTTTTTGCTGTTGCAAAAATAATGAGTAGAACACTCTTGATATGCCAAATACTCTTTTTAAAATTCATGTGTATTGCGAGGCGGTGGTGGCACATGCCTTTAGTCCCAGCACTCTGGAAGCAGAGGCAGGCGGATCTCTGTGAGGTCGAGGTCAGCCTGGTCTACAAGAGCTAGTTCCTGGACAGAACCAAAAGCTACGGAGAAACCCTGTCTCGAAAATTCGAAAAAAAAAAAAATTCATGTGTGTCTTCAAAGAAAGTTGTAAGACATTGTCCTCTAACTTGCTAGTTCCCATCACAGACCAAATGTTAAGAGTCTTCAAGGATTATCACCCTTAAGTACATTTATGATATATACAAACTCAAGACAAACATTACCTAGTGCCCTAGCAAAAGGATTAGACAACACCGCTCATCATATACTGTTGTCTTAGTTCATTTGGTGATTGTGGTAGCTCTTTGTGTTATTTCTGAAAGAAAAACTAAACTGAAGTTTTAATGACTAGAAGTAGATTATCAGCTTGGAGGCTAGCACATGTCAAAATTTAGCTTCTATTTCCCATAGGAACTCTTCTGTGGGATGGGATGCCACCTTCCTTGATGATTACAACCCAAAGTGAAGACTCAAAATGCTTGAGAAAGACATTTCTTGCGGGTGTTAAGCAGACAAGAGGTGTCATTTAGTCTGCAAAAGATTTAAGTGCTATTTTGAAGAATCAGAAAGAATATGTAGTTAGAAATATTTTAAAGTGAGTTCTCCCATGAGATGAGGAAATTCCTTGCTTTATGTTCATAAACTAGTCTTTGATATTTTCATTTGTGCTTACTTTCAAATGAGTAAATTAGTTAAGATTTTATTTTAGGAAATTGGAACAAGCCCATACCTTAACCATGGCCCACAAATATTTTACCTAGGATGCTCTTGACCTTAAAATTACTGCTTGATTGGAAGCCTATATCATGAGATAATACAGTCATAAAGGCTCCAAGAAAAGAACATTCTAAGTTAGGTTAAACAATAAATTAAAGAGTGTTAAGAAAAAAAGGAAGTTTGAAGTTTTGATGGAATAAAATAAAAACTAGTGTAGTTGGATACTCTAGAAGGGTAGCCTCAGGCTTGAATACTTACACTGGAATAAAAGATCACAGTGACTGTAAGCCATAATAACAGGTTTAGATTCTGGTAGTCATGGAGAGCTTGTGGAGATCTTTTGAAAATAAAAATGACTAGAATATTGTTTTTTATTAACAGAAAAAATTTATATTGTTAGGTAAAGACATGTTGATTTTTTATGAACTAAAATGGAGGCAAACTGCAAATAAAAGGCTATTGTAGTAGTCTGGGTCATTAAAAGAATAATAAACATTCGGGTTTACTTCCCATTCATTTGTTTGTGTACTTGTTTTATATTTACTTTTTAACAGAGGTTACTGACAAAAGTCTTTGCCTAATTTTTTATATGAAATGAGAATAAAGTGTATTAAATAATTCCAAGAGTTTCATTTTATATAAAAGTAGTTATTTGGTTACTGGAGGAAGGGCTGTACATTTTAAACAGATCCAAAAATGAAATGAGAAGTTAATAATACTTATTTACAGTTTTAATTTGAAATGGTTAATATTGATTCTTAACATTACAGAATTTCAAATCACAGAAAAGAAAGCCTTTGGAAATACCTACGAGGAATTTCATAAGAAGTAAAGAGGTGGGAAGATACTCCTTAAATGTGCATGATGTCATTCCACAGGCTGAGGTCCAGAAGTGTTTAAAATGAAAAAGCTAGTTGAACACTAGAAATCATATTTTTGCTTCCTGACTCTGGTGGTTTAAAATAAAATGATCCCATTAGGAGGTATGGCCTTTTTAGAGTAGGTGTGCTCTTATTGGACTATCTCACTATGGAGGCAAGTTTTGAGATTTTATATATGCTCAAGTCATGCCCAGTGAGATAGACCATTTCCTATTGCCTGTGTATCAAGATGTAGGACTCTCAGCTACTTCTCCAGCACCATGTCTACCTGCATGTCACCATGTTGCACTATGATGTTAATGGACAGAATGTCTGAAAATGTAAGTCACCCTAATTAAATTTTTTTCCTTTATAGAGTTGCTGTGTTCATGAGGGTCTCATAGCAGTAGAAATTCTAGCTAAACCACTACTATGGATGCAATATGACCAACTGCCTCAGGTTTGTGCCACAAGAACTTCATCACTCTGATGGACTATATTCTCAAACTCTGAGCCAAAATAATTTTCATCCTCTGTTAGTTGCTTTGCCTGATATTTTATCACAGTAGGAAAGTGACAGAGATTCCCCTTACATCTAGGTCAAAACGGAGAGGTCAAATTAACCGATAGATATTGGAGTCTATGCTTAAACAATGTTTCTACTGAGGCAACTATGAGCATCTTGAATGTAAAAAAAAAAAAAAAAAACACAAGCAACTATGAATTCATGGTTGCATAAAGTAGCTCTCCTGTGAGAATAGAGAGAGGAGACATCTGGGAATACAAAGCTTTTTGGACACATGTATTAACTATAACAACAAACTTGAGCATTCAGAGAAGATTTGGGCAAGAACTATTTATTTGAAAATTGAATGAAATATATCTATATAATGACATAAAAAAATCCTGGGAGGAATCTATAGAGCCAAGATACATTATTGTTATATTGCAGAAGTGAAAAATGAGATATAACCCATATAAACATCAAATTTGATAAGCATAATGAGTTTAAGAAATAAATAAAATGTATTGAAAACATTCTATATTTCTTTTATCTAAGTGCTAAGTGTAGTTTCTAACATAGTCTTAACAACTTTCCTTCCCCAAAGATAGAACTAACTAGTATTGAAATTTTAGAGATAATTGATTTGTTCATGCTAAAATAAAAAAAATTACATAATATCATTTTGAGAGTTTAGTCAAATGTTAAAGTACTCTTGAATTAGGCAGCACTGGTAGCAAGGCATTCATAAAACCACAGTGTAAAAGTGTTGGTAAAGAGACTTTACACTCAAAGTAAGATAAAGAGAACACATTTGGTTAAAAAAAAGTGGAAAATTTCTTTTTTAAGGTGCAAATGGTTATTTTCTATTGGTGAAGTGTCTAGTTTGAGGTTAATTTAGTGTATTTTGATTGGAAGTTTTTAATTTAATTTTATTGTTTATACTGGAATTCAGTAAAGTAACACAGCAGCCTAAAATGCTGAAGCCATTTCCTAATGATCAACTAATTAAATTATTTTAATTAAAGAGTGCTTAATTTTTAAGTGATATAGTCAGATTTAAGCTTAGAGAGCAGGATTAAACATTCTCACTTTCTGGTTATTATTTTCATCAGTTATTTTCTGAAAGTGATTACAGTAGGAAAGAAAAGTAATTTACTGTTTTCCCTGTGTGGGAAACTATTACTCAATATCTCCACGATATCTCCCATATACCTCCTTAGTTTATTCATAAAATGTACCTTCTCACACATCCTTTCCCTAACACTCAATCCAGTTACTTTCTCTTTATTCAACTTAAACTTTCTATTGTAGAATTTGCCAACTTATTAAATTACCACCATTGGGGCATGAGTCTGGAACCTCTGAGGGAGTAAGCCTGAGCCAGGATCTCTGCAGGTCTGGGTGCACCCTAGTCTGCGACCTCTGAGGGAGTAGACTGGAGCCAGAGACTCTTGCGGGACCAAGCCCAAGCCAGAGACCTCTGCGGAATGCACTCAGATCAGGGACATTTACAGAAATAGGACTGGGCCAGCAACCTAGATAGAGCAGCCCTGAGACAGCAAACTCAACAGGAGCAAACTCCACAGGAGCTACTGCTGAGGGAGCAGACCTGAGCCAGGACCTCTGAGAGTCTGGACACCAGTCTGGGACCTCTGAGGGAGTAGGCAGGATCCAAAGATCTCTGCAGGTCTGTGGCATGAATCCAGAACCCCCAAGGGAATAGGTCTGAGCTAGGACCTTTGCCAGAGTAGACCCAAGGCAGCAACCTCAGCAGGAAGAGCCCCAACCAAGCAATCTCTGGGGGTACAGACCTGAACAAGACCTGAAATTGCAGAACAAACCCTGGGATCACTGAGTGACTTCCAGAAATACGGAGTGACCAACGAGGTGACTGGAACTGTGGGCCTGACTGCACCACAAGGAGCAACCATCAGGGCCTTGAATTCACTGGCACCTGGAAGATTGATCACCAGAGTCACAGATAGCCCCAACTATACAATCAGATGAAAGGATGGATAGGCAAGGTAACAATGCACACAACACCACAAAGAGCAACATGACACTAGGAAAATCTAGTGATCCTATAACATCAAGAAATGAACAACTAAATATAGATGAAGCAGAAGAAAATGACCTAAAAAATTACTTTAGGAGAATGTTTGAGGTCCTTAAGGAAAACATGAAAGAAAAATCCCTCAAAAAAATAGAGGAAAGACAAAAAATTTAAAAACATCAACAAATCCTTTTTTAAAAAACAAAAAAAAAAGAAAAGAAAAAGCAATTAAACATATGAAAGAAACTATTCGAGACTTGAAATCTGAAATAGAGACAATAAAGAAAGTACAACCAGGGGGTATTATAGAAACAGAAATCACGAGAAAATGATCAGGAACCACAAAAGCAAGCATAAACAGCAGAATACAATAGATGGAAGAGAGAATCTCAAGTGCTGAAGCTACAATAGAGGAAATGGACTCATCAGTCAAAGAAAACATTAAATCTAACAAAAGCTTAACACAAAATATCCAAAAAATATGGGATACCATGAAAAGATCAAACCTAAGAATAATAGGTATAGAAGGAGTAGAAGTTCATCACAAAATCACAGAATCATATTTGATGAAATTGTAAAAGAAAACTTTCCCAACCTAAAGAAAGATATACCTATGAAGATACAAGAAGCTTATAGAACACCAAATAGACTGGAACAAAAAAAATCTCTTGCCACATAATATTCAGAATAAAGAATAAAGAGAAATATTCAGATCTAGAAAGGAAAAAGGCCAAGTAACATATAAAGGTAGACCCACAAACACATGGAAATTAAACAATGCTCAACTGAAGCATTGATGTGTCAAGGAAGAAATAAAAGGAGAAATTAAAAATTTCCTATAATTCGAAGAAATTGACCACACAACGTGCACAAATTTATGGGACATAATGAAGGCAGTGTTAAGAGGAATGTTTATAGCACTAAATGCCTACATAAAAGGGGGGAAATCACAAAGTAGTAAATAAATAGAACCTTTGAAAACTGTACAACTAAAAGAAGAAACTCATCCGAGAGAACTACACAGAAAGAAATAATTAAATTGAGAGCTGAAATCAACAAAATAGAAACAAAGAACACAATATAAAAATCAATGAGTTAAAGAGCTGGTTCTTTGAGAAAATCAAGAAAATAGGCAAATCTTTATCCAAACTAACCAAAGGCAGAGAGAGAATATCCAAATTAATCAGAAATATAAAGAGGTACATAACAATAGACATGGAAGAAATCCAGAGAATCATTAGGTCATATTTAAAAAACCTGTACTCCACAAAATTGGAAAACTTAAAGGAAATTGACAACTTTCTGGATAAATATCACTTACCAAAGTTAAATCAAGACTAGATAAGCAAATTAAACAGACCTGTAAATGCTCAAGAAATAGAAACAGTTGTCAAAAGTCTTCCACCAAAAAAAAAAAAAAAAAAAAAAAAAAAAAAAAAAAAAAGCCCAGGTCCAGATGGTTTCAGCTCATAATTCTACAAGATTTTCAAAGAATTAAAACTGATACTTCTCAATAGTTAAAGTTCCATACAATAGAAACAGAAGGAACATTGCCAAACTCTTTTTATGAGGCTACAATTACCCTGATACCCAAAGTATCACAATCTCTGACTTCAAGCTCTACTACAGAGCTACAGTACTGAAAACAGCCTGGTATTGGCATAAAAGCAGACAGGAGGACCAATGGAACCCAATCAAAATTCCAGATATTAATCTACACACCCACAAGCACCTGATTTTTTAACAAAGAAGCAGAAAAATATAAAATGGAAGACAGAAAGCAAAGGTGTGGGATTAAAAGTGGAAGTCCTGCCTCAGAAAACCACGTGAGACCCATCAAAGAACAAATATGATTTCTTTGGAAAAGCAATAATAGCCAATTTTAGTAAATATTTTTTACTTTTAACTAAATGTGCATTGGTACAAGTAATATTATTTACAACTTAAAACTTAGATTTTAGTATCTTGGTGTTTTAAACATTTTTTCTACAGCTGAGTTTTTCCAATACCTTTGTTCACTATATGCCTTTCTTATCAGCAGGCTTATTTTATTAGCTAGTTAAATGTATAACTAAAATTTGTGTTAAGAATAGCTACCTTTCCACATGTGACTCAAAGTTGGCTTTTCTGGGAAGTACCAACAAACAGAAAGCAGATTAAAACAAATAAATGTCTTATGATTTAGTATAAATGCAAAGAACTTGTCACATTAGGTCTGAGACACACATACCATTTCTTGTTTTATATGTAACTTCAAAGGAATTAATACAGTGTATTTAATGGAAGGCCTTAGAGATATTATAAGAACACATCCAGTGTTCAGTGGCCTTGGAAATACTTAATTTGTACTTTGAAAAATGCATATTTCTCAGTGATAATTGTATGCAACAGAAAAAGAAGCAAAAGTTCTTTTCATTTTCACAAATTGAGTGGTCCATTTAGTGGCAATTTTACAAGTTAATAAATAGGAAAACATATTAAGATTTGATTTACAGAAGTGTTCAGGATTCATGGCATGGTTTATTGCAGCTCACTTAGCACATAAGGCATGCATATTGTGTTCAATTTTCTCATACTCCCAGCTGAGTATAAAGCTATTCTAAGTAGCATATTAGTAACAATAATAGAGAAAAGGCTAGAGGGGTTTCTGAGATATCTTAAAAATTTATTTCTACATTTATTCTCACAACCACTCAAGGCACACTGTTCTTAATGTGCCACTTAGAGACTTCAAGGATCATTTAAAATAAAATATAAAACAATAAAACATTATCACTATTGTAGAAGAAAAAGTCCTGTTAAAAATCTCCATTTTGGTATATTTAAACATTCATATGTCAATTTCCTTCCTCAGCTACACCGTATCCTCCTTTTTATCAAAGGGGAATGCTCCATGAAAGCCAGAAAGAATTCCTAGTTAAGTACTTTATTGTGATTGTATAATTAAAATATATTTAAAATTTTTGATTCATTAGTGTTCAAGTTCAAATTGAATCTTTAAAGAGCAGGGTCTAAGAGCTTTATTCCCATATGAAAAGAAGATTCAGTGACTATTTATCCCAGCTGCCTGGCACCTGTGCTTTCCACAGCATCACATAGATTTACAGGAGACCAAGATACCATGCACCAACAGATGCGGCGGGGGGTCGTGAGAAAAAAGATTACATCTTTTTCTTTCTTTCTTTCTTTCTCTCTTTCTTTCTTTCTTTCTTTCTTTCTTTCTTTCTTTCTTTCTTTCTTTCTTTCTTTCTTTCTTTCTTTCTTTCTTTTTTTCTTCCTTCCTTCCTTCCTTCCTTCCTTCCTTCCTTCCTTCCTTCCTTCCTTCCTTCCTTCCTTCCTTCCCTTCTTCTTCTTCTTCTTCTTCTTCTTCTTCTTCTTCTTCTTCTTCTTCTTCTTCTTCTTCTTCTTCTTCTTCTTCTTCTTCTTCTTCTTCTTCTTCTTCTTCTCCGCCTCCTCCTCCTCCTCCTCCTCCTCCTCCTCCTCCTCCTCCTCC
Source organism: Chionomys nivalis (assembly GCF_950005125.1). Lineage (NCBI taxonomy): Eukaryota > Metazoa > Chordata > Mammalia > Rodentia > Cricetidae > Chionomys > Chionomys nivalis. Next base: position 74,087,860 of record NC_080095.1, read on the forward strand.
TCCTCTTCTTCTTCTCCTCCTCCTCCTTCTCCTCCTCCTTTTCTGCTCCTCCTCCTCCTCCTTCTTCTTTTTTCGGTTTTTCGAAATAGGGTTTCCCTGTGTAACTTTGATGTTTGTCCTGGAACTCGCTCTGTAACACAGGCAGGCCTCATACTCGCAGAGATCTGCCTGTCTCTGCCTCCCAAGTGCTGGGATTAAAGGCGTGTGTACCACTGCTTCACTAAGATTATGCATGCTTGACTGTCATAGAATAATATGAGGATTAGGTAGTTTACTTAAATTATCCCTTATACGTGTTCTGAAACCATTAATTCTTGAGGAAAAATTAGAAACAACGTAGTTAAAGCTCTTTGAGGGTCAAGATGAATAAGTAATTGAAGCTTTGATGAATATGTAATGTCCTTTTTCTATTGGTTCTCATTAGTTTTTGGTTTGAAGTTTATTTTGTAAGATATTAAAATGGCTACACCAGTTTGCTTCTTAGGTCCATTTGCTTACAATACACATTTCGTCTTTTCACCAGGCTATGTGTTGATGTTAAATCATATTTGTTGGATGTAGAAGAGGGGAATCCTGCTTATGAATAGATTCATTTTTTGGTTTCTTATTGATTTTTATTGAGTTCTACACTTTTCTATAGATTCTTGTTAGACTGTGTCATTTTATTTTTATTTTTTATTTATTCCTCTCTCATATATTACATCCCTACCAATTTTCCCTCCCTCCTATCCTTCCAGTCTCTTCCCCAATCTCTCCCCATCCACTCCCCCTGCTCTTCAGAAATGGTGGGCTTCTCATGGATATCAACCAAATATGGATATCAAGTTGCAATAAGGCTAAACATCTCCCCACATATTAAGGTTTGAAGAGGTATCCCAGCAGGAGAAAAAGGTCTCAAAAGCAGGCAAGAGGATTCAGAGAGCACCCCTGCTCCCATGTTAGGAGTCCTCCAAGAAGACCAAAAACTGTTTTATTATTGATTTTTATTGAGCTCTAGCTTTTTCTCTATTCCCCTCTCTGCCTCTCCCCTTCCTTTCAACCCTCTCCCAAGGTCCCCATGTTCTAATACTTAGGAGATCTTGTCTTTTTCTACTTCCCATGTAGATTAGATCTCTGTATGTCTCTCTTAGGGTTCTCATTGTTGTCTAGGTTCTCTGGGATTGTGATTTTTGGGCTGGTTTTCTTTGCTTTATGCTTAAAAACCACTTATGAGTGAGTACATGTGATAATTGTCTTTCTGTGTCTGGGGTACTTTACTCAAAATAATGTTTTCTAGCTCCATCCATTTGCCTGCAAAATTTAAGATGTCATTATTTTTTTCTGCTGTGTAGTACTCCATTGGGTAAATGTACCACATTTTCCTTATCCATTCTTTGGTCGAGGGTTATTTAGGTTGTTTCCAGGTTCTGGCTATGACAAACAATGCTGCTATGAACATGGTTGAGCACATGTCCTGTGACAAGGACCAAAAACTATTAAACCAATGGTTACTACATCAATGAAGCCCTACTTAGCAGTGGGGAAAAAAAAACAAAGGATGCATGCAGTAACAGTTCATTAGAATTACACAGTTATTAGATGAATCTATTACTATAATGGTTCCAGTGAGGGAAAACCAACACACTTTTAGGAACAAGTAGACAAAAGAACAGTTGTTGACAGGGTTTGGTACTGTGGGAGCCAATATGAAGGAATTTAGGGATGATAGTACTATACTTTTAATGCAGTGGTACATAAATAGCTTTATTTATTTGTGTAAATTTATGGAACTAAATCTCAAGAATGACTTTTAAAGAATTCAAGGATGAATAAAATCACTGAATCACATAAAATCACATATGATTAAAATAATTTTATAGTTTTTTCATTTACAGATAAGTTATGTTTTAAAGTGGGACAGAGATAAAAGAAAGAGATGGCATGGTTATCATCAGTTGTCAACATTATAGAATCTAAAATGATGTAGGAACAAGACTACTAGCATATCTACAAGGAATTATCTGATAAGCCTGGGTGAAGTGGGTAGGCAAACCTTCATTATGATTAGTCGCACAGACAGAGGTCCTAGATAGAATTAAAAGGAGAAAGTCATTGAACTCCAATATTCTTCTGCCTGTTTGCTGACTGAGCCTGAGCATGCTATTCTCTCAAGCTACTGCTACCTCAGCCTCCTTGAGGAAATAGACTATAACTTAGAATTGACATCCAAAATACACCTCTCTTTCCTTCTGTTTATTCTTGTCTTGTACTTTGTTATAACACAGGTAAAGTTAACATATATAAAATTAATAGTGAGTTGTCAGATTATTACTGTGATAAATCTGGTGGTGTAGTTTTTATACATTTTGTCCTGATTCTCAGAGAGAGGAAGGTTGAAGAGTTTGGAGTGTTGATGGAGAAAATCCCTGAAACTGTAACCAGAGCTTAAAAGGACTTTCTGTTGGGAACTTGGAAGACAAGAACCATGATCAAAAAGTGGACTGTGAGTCCTGGCTCACGAGGTCTCAGAGCGGAGTAAGGACTTTATGAGGAACTTAACCAGGGGAAGTTGGTGTGATAGTCTTGCAAAGAATCTAGCTGTGGTCTGCCCATGTTCTGAGAATTTGACATTGAGTTCAGGAGCAATAAACTAAGTTCTTTTTAGTATAGGGAATTTCAACACAACACAGCTTTCAGCACTTCTTATTCAAGTCTACAATGAAAAAGAATAAAATTACTTTTAAAATGTGGAATTTAGCCAAGAGTTGTGTGAACAGGTTTAACATTGTGGACAAGAGTGCAGAGGACAAAACATCAGTAATTGTTAAGGAGAAACCTCATTCTCTCCGTAGAGACTCCAAGGCAATACCTCATCTCTCATGGTCCCCAACTTGTGACAAGGCAGATTCATTTCAAGGGAGAAAACTCTAAGAGAGAATGCTACCAAAGAGATTACCTGTTGAAAAACAACTGCCCAGGTCAGCAATTATGCAGATTCATCCACCAAGACACACAGAAGCTGCTACAGCTGTGGCTCCAAGGGGACCAGGCTGCCATTAATCCCAAAGATGGGAGAAAAAAGATCACCAATCCAAGTCATTATGACCAAACTAAAGCAAACAATTAATTAAAACATACTTTTTTTTTATTCCTGTACAAGGGCTGTCCCTCTCTAAGGTAGGGTTCTAGAGGTCAGCCTTGGATGTGAGGAACACAAGGTTTTTATGAAGCTCAAGGGTAGGGATTTCCAAGGGGGTGGGAATAGATGGTATTTCAGGTGCAGAGCATAACAGCTTGTCAAAGTGATGAGAAATTATCTAAATTAAGTTGTCATGTGATAAAATACTTTAGTTCAAACACTTTATTAAAGAAATGTTTATTCTTTTTTAGAAATAAGAATTCAAAGAGTGTAACTGAAGATCAGTAAAGATGTACCGTTGGGCTGTTCACCTCAAGGGGCATGGTAGATATCACTGATGGAAATATGATTCAAGAGACTATGATTGCAGCTGGATATAGAACAGAGAGATTATGGAAAGTTCCCAGGATCGCTTTGAAAGTCACATAAAAAATATCCTCCACAAAGACCCTAAGAATCAACAGTATCTCTTGAGTAACATCCCAGGGACCTACTTCCAGGGTGTGAACTTTGGAGAATACTACTCATATTTAAACCAGAGGATATAGGTTACAATCTACATAAAGAAGGCAAAGTAGAAATACTGAGAGATGAAAACCTGGATTTCTCTACTAGAATAATATAGATAATTTTATTTAATCCATCTAGATCTTTCTTGATCTAAATTCGAAATAATTTCTCATGGTCTCTTTATCATCAAATTAATGATAATTCTGTTACTAGCAACTAATACAAGCTTAAGAAAAGACAACAATGTGAACTTTCTTTTGTGTATCCAGAATACTTGCTTAAATATTATTCACAAAAAGTGCATTTATGTGCCTAGAAAAATATCTCAGTGTTAAAAGCACATAATGCTGTTCCAATGGACCCAGGTTTGGTTGATTCTGGGTACCCATGCTAGGCCCCTAATACCTGCCATAATTCCAGCTTCAGGGAATCCACCATCTTTTTGTCCTCTGGGGACATCTGTACTTACATGCATATACCTCCACACACATTCATGAATAGACAAAAATTAAAAATGAAAATAAAAAAAATTTAAATGGCACTTATTTTTTATTTAAAATTCTATTTTTATTGAACTCTACATTTTTCTCTGCTTCTCTCCCTGCCTCTCCCTCCCCTCTTCAATCCTCCCCCAAGGTCCCCATGCTCCCAATTTATTCAGGAGATCTTGTCTTTTTCTACTTCCCATGTAGATGAGATCCATATAAGTCTCTCTTAGTGTCCTCATTGCTGTCTAATTTCTCTGGGATTTTGGTTTTTAGGCTGGTTTTCTTTGCTTTATGTTTAAAAATGATCTATGAATGAGTACATGTGATAATTGTCTTTCTGTGTCTGGGTTACCTCACTCAAAATAATGTTCTCTAGCTCCATCCATTTTCCTGTAAAATTCAAGATGTCTTTATTTTTTTCTGCTGTGTGTGTAAATATTCCATATTTTCCTTGTCCATTCTTTGGTTAAGGGGCATTTAGATTGTGTCCAGGTTCTGGCTAGGACAAACAATGCTGCTATGAATATAGTTGAGCACATGTCCTTGTGACACGATTGACATCTTTTGGATATATACCCAAAATTGGCGTTACTGGGTCTTGAGAAAGGTTGTTTCCTAATTTTCTGAGAAATTGCCACATTGATATCCAAAGTGGCTGTACCAGCTTGCATTCCCACCAGCAATGCAGAAGTATTTCCTTTTCCCCACAACTTCTCCAGCGTAAGTTGTCATCAGTGTTTTTGATCTTGGCCATTCTTACAGGTGTAAGATGGAATCTCAGAGTTGTTTTGATTTGCATTTCTCTGATGACTAAGGATGTTGAACATTTCCTTAAGTGTCTTTCAGTCATTCCTCTGTTGAGAGTTGAGTTCTCTGTTTAGGTCTGTACTCCATTTTTTAACTGGATTATTTGTTCTTTTGATGACCAATTTCTTGAGTTCTTTGTATATTTTGGAGATCAGACCTCTGTCTGATGTGGGATTGGTGAAGATCTTTTCCCATTCTATAGGCTGTCATTTTGTCTTGTTGACCATATCCTTTGCTTTACATAGCTTTCCAATTTCAGCAGGTCCCATTTATTAATTGTTTCTCTCAGTGTCTGTGCTGCTGGGATTATATTTAGGAAGTGGTATCCTGTGCCAACATATTCAAGTGTACTTCCCACTTTCTTTTCTATAAGGTTCAGTGTGGCTGGCTTTATGTTGTGGTCTTTGATCCATTTAGACTTGAGTTTTGTGCCTGGTGATAGATGTGGATATATTTTCATTCTTCTACATGTTGATATCCAGTTATGCCAGCATCATTTGTTAAATATGCTTTCTTTTCTCCATTTGAAATTTTTTACTTCTTTTTCAAAAATCAGATGTTCGAAGGTGTGTGGATTAATATCCGGGTCTTCCATTCAGTTCCATTGGTCCTCCTCTCTGTTCTTATGCCATATACTAGGATGTTTTCAATACCTGTACACAGATGATAAAAGGGCTGGGGAAGAAATCAGAGAATCAACACCCTTCACAATAGCCACAAATAGTATAAAATATCTCGGAGTAACTCTAATCAAACAAGTAGAAGTCTTTGTGACAAGAAATTTACATCTTTAAAGAAGGAAATTGAAAAAGATATCAAAAAGTGGAAAGATATCCCTTGCTCTTGGCTAGGCAGAATTAATTAACATAGGAAAACTGGCAATTGTACCAAAAGCAATCTACAGATTCATTGCAATGCCCATCAAAATCCCAGCAAAATTCTTCACAGACCTTGAAGGAACAGTACTCAACTTCATATGGAAAAGCAAAATAACCAGGATAGCCAAGACAATCCTGTACAATAAAAGAACTTCTGGAGGCATCATAATCTCTGACTTCAAACTCTACTACAGAGCTGCAGTATTATTTAGAATTCTATTGCTAAAATATGCCAGGAAGCTTCAAATAATACAACTTGTAATGGTTTTATAAAGCACAGGTTGTTTCTATATATAAAAAGCAACAAATGTTCTGGAATACCAATTCAGCTTTTAAATTGAAAAGCAAAATTAAATAATACAGAACAATTGCATTTGGGACTGTGACAATTGGGATTTCTAAAACTGTTTTCTACATTAATTGTCATTTTACTTATCAGTATAACTGGTTCTTACCCTATGAGTGTCAAAAATCTTAAAGGAAATATTTTGCAGCCTTAAGTTTAATTTTATAACCTATACTTGAAATTGTTTTGGAGGAATGGAGAGTTTTCAATTTGATAAAACTTTTATTGTCAATTAAATTTTATTATCAATTAAAATTAGCATACCTGTTAAGGGATGGCAACATAAGACTGTTAAGAATGATTTTAGCCTTGGGCATTTTGTGTTTGTAGGTGGATCGATTTTTAATAATATTTTCAAAATAAGGCTGTACTGTTAAGGGTAAATAAGGAATTTTGACATCAGTCACACTTTGCTTGCAGATATTCTCTGGTTATTTGTGTTTCCTGTTGCTTTGGAGTAAATTTCAGTAGCTTCTCGATCACAAACTGTAGTGCTCACATTTTCCTACTAAATGTCTGCCTGAAGAACTTATAGAAGGTATACTTTTCTGCTTGGATTTCCATTTAAAACATACTGAATTCTAATAGTTGAATATTAGCTTTGTATATAGCTAGGAAATATTTGGATAGAGATTTTTTTCATGATCTCAATTGATAAAAGAACAATAAAATATTAAGTTATTGTGCCTTGAGTATTTAAAACATTTTAAATAAATCTTAAGATAAACCCTTTCTCCTTGTAAAACTTGTGATATTTACTCTGAGAATAAGCATTTAAAATTGGTTAGTGTGGTATTTTCCCTTTGTCAGCCTTGGCTTGTTTCTGGACAGAGACACTAGGCATGAGGCCGACCATGTCCTTTACATATACTTGGCAGGCAGGGCTGGAGATATACAGATCATACAGATGAGGAAAATGTAAGTTTAGAAAGATTAATTTGACACCCGTGGTCAAGAGATAATCTGTTCATTCAGTTTCTCCTGAATAATGAATGTTAATAGTTTCTGAAGGATGAATGTTGGACTTTTATTAAGATCCTTGACATATTCTTCATTATTTGGACTTTGAAATGCAATGACACAATTGAGCTAAATTTCAGCTTAAATGTCCTCAACGCAAATTTGACCTTCATCACAAGTATAAAGACCTCTCTACAAACCTGTACCTATGGGGGTAGATTTCAATTTTAAAAGATTGTGCTCCCAAATGCCAGAGCTGCCAGCAGTTATCTACGGGAAGCTGTTTTGGGACCCTGTTCCTAAAATTATTGCTTCTAGCAGATGGCTTATCCACAGTGAGAGTGATTCAATACTTAAAGTGGTGAAAAAGATAAGACTTAGGGAGGGGTGGTAAACGAGAGTCACAGCACCCAGCTTCTTAACAACCTTCCACTCATGTATAATATCTCAGCAGTAGCGACACTGGTGTGAAGTGCTTCTCTACCTCATCACAGGAATTTTTTTCCCTCTCAAGTCTGGCATTCATCACCAATCATTGAGGACATTGTGAGCCAGGATTAAAATAATTTTCTAAGTTTTTATCAAATGCTACACTTTCTGTTCTCATAAGGATAGCAATTTATTAATTTCCTGTTGTAAAAGATTCCATGACAAATGATTTGGGATAATGGCTTGCTCCCTGCTGATGCTGGGCAGGTTATTGAGACAGAATCACCCCAATTAAAATGCACCTAGGAAAGTCTCACTGTGGCCAGGACTTCAAAGATGGTTAAGACAAATTAATATAGTTGAACCCTGGAGATACATTATGAATTCCTCTTTATGCTTCCTTTCTTCCTTTCAAGGACAATTTACTCCCAAAAGACTGAAAAGATCTCTTAAGTTTCTTATTGTCTCTTCCTGAAAGGTACTTTAACTCATTGTTTCACAACTTAAGATTCATTTTTTGATATTTTAATTTCTGAACTCAATCAAAACAATATAACCTCAATTTCAAGAAATTATGTTGAGAATTAGAAATGAGAGGTAATGAGGTAAATTGTATTTTAGAAAAAAAGTGTAACAAGGTAACAGAAATCATGACTTCTGATAATTACATTTGACAAATACTTCTAAAAATACATTATTTACAATGTTTTCCATTCATTAGAAATTCTCATTTGAAGGAATAACTCTGGGTAGAGAGCAAAGCAAGGTTAAGTGTATGGGTTATTTATTCGTATTCTTGAGCTGCTTTTATTTTTAATATAGTTAGAAGGAGGTCATTCTTCTTTTGGAAAAAAAGCACAGTTCATAATAAAATAAATGACAATAAAACATGTATTTCCTAACGTCAGAGCTTATCATTGAGAGGAGTTCATGTCCCCAGATTAAACACAACATAGACATTAGAAAGAAGAAAGAGTAATTTAGGAATTGGTTTATGAAAAGCAGCAGTAGCGACACTGGTGTGAAGTGCTTGAGATAATTAAAGTGGCAGTGTCATCTAGGCGTTTTGGTGGAGTGGGGATCGCACTGCCTTGAGTATCATCTAGTAGTTGTAGTAGAGTGAGGATCACACTACCTTGAGTGTCATCTAGCAGTTTTGGTGGCTTAGGAATCACACTGTCTTGCTCTTTCTGTCAATAGTCAATTCAGATCACTGAATTATACTCGACTGCAATCCACCATCTTTCAGGACTGATTTAATTGTGCTTACTGGAAAACTAATTTTGAAACATTTTCATTAAGCAAACTGAAGGTCAAAGTTATAAGACTATGAATACCTTGAAAACTAAAGCTTTTACTCTACTTTCGATATAAAGTAGACTATAGATCTCTTAACAACTAAATTCTCTCAGGAAGTATTTCATAACAACTGGAAACTTGCTGTTCAGGAAAAAAACTGACAGTGAAAGCTTGAATAGCTGAGGGACTTATCTACATCCTTGACAGTGTTGGCTTTTAAAACTTTCCACAAGGATGTTTATGTATCTGTGATTTCTACTGTCACGCCTGTTTAGAATGCGTATAAACGATGTAATTGATGGTGAACACTTTTCTCCTGGTATGAGTGTCTGATAACCTAGCAGAGGATACAAGGAACATCAGCCCACAGCAAACAAGTAACTGCTAAAATAACAACAACAACAACAACAACAAAACTACTGGGTGTCTTAGTTTCAGATAGGTAAATCTAAGCAGAAACACTGTCCACTGCTGTAAAATGAACAGTAAATACAAAACGGTTTTCTGTCGTTGTTTGTTTTTGATTTATTCATATTTTTCCTTGCTGATTTATAGAAAAAACTTTACTTATTTGTTGGTATAATGACCACAAAGAACAAGGAATCCTTTTAGACAATCACTGAACCTATATATGGGTGATGAGGGTTCTCAAATGTATGCCCTCAATTATATTAGATAAAACGTCAAGCAGTTGGAGAATATGTTGAATTTTACAAGACAGACAAATGACCGGTTGGTTTATTGTGAAGACCTGGTAGTTATTCTAAACTTGCCAAAAGGACAGGCAGGCAGAAATAAAAGGGCTGTTGGTCATAGAGTTCAAAAAGACACATGTGTGTTCTTTTATCATGGATTTTTCAACATGGCAGCCGTATTTAGAATTGGCTTGTGGTTATAGTGCCAAGCTGTAGAAGCCTACAGTGCTAGCTAAAAACAAGGTTTTACTATTGATTTGGTGCATGACCTGGAGCTTGAATCTTTGGTAAATAATAAACATGTATGCTGTTTTTAGAACAGTGTTATACAAGTCTGGGTTTTTAAGCACCAGCAGGAAATCATTTAGCATGACTTGGTTCCCATTTGACAGCACTGTTTGGGGGTCTTTAGGGGATGGGACTTTGAGGAATGACATCATGTCTGGCCCTACTTGCTCTTCTCTCTCTGCTCCCTAAGTGCAGATGCAATTAGTTAAATCACTTTCTGCTCCAGCTGTCTGTTACCATGTCTTGCCAAATGTGACGGACTCTATCCCTCTAGAACTGAAAGCAAAGTAAAATATCCTTCTCTCCTTTTGGTCAGGGTAGTTCATTGCAGCAGGAAAAATATACTAATACTCATGCATTTCTTAATTAATGTTATAAAATATTATAATAGATATTTTAAAGAACAAATAAAATAAGAATAATTTATAGTATTATTGTTTACATTTCAGTTCTTCCTTGGACTCTTGTCAGGAATACAAACTCCAATTTGCAAAACCTGTTCTTGGTTTCTCAGCCTCATTCTCTCCTGGAAAGAATTAAGTATCTTTTACAGAAATATTTGATGCTGGTACTGGAGGAAAAATACAAGGTGATTTAGCATCATATTTTGGTATCATAAAGTAAGGGCATACTGAAGAATGTTATTGACCTACCCATAATGATGAAGGAGTTGGTTTGAGAAGATTCTTACTAAGTCTAGGAAACATTGAATCATAAAATAAACATTTGTCTCAAATTTAAATCTTTTAATCAAAATAAGCTACTAAAAGTTCAGACATCTGCAAATTATTAATCTCAACATCGTCTTAAAAGAAAATCTCATACTTCTACCTAAAATAACATTTGCACATTGGTTATCAACTCTAAGATTCATATTAATTTTTAGCTGGAGGAACTTGACAGCATCTTAATTTACTAGTAAAATTTAATACTAGCAATGGGACATAACAGCATCAGATATTCTCTGATGTGATGTGACAAGAAAAATATAACTTAATATCTGTGTTTCTCCTGCTTAAAAAGAAAGTAATCTCTTCATGAAGAAAAGTCTAAAGAATCCTGAAATTAGAACTTTCTACAAAGGTGCAAGCCTGCACTCAATAAGACATGCAAATTATTTCTGTGATTTAAATGCGCCCTCCAAAATTTCATGGTTTAAAATTTGAGCCCCAGCACTTGGGAAGCAGAGACAGCTAGATCTCCAAGTTTGAGGCCAGCAGTTGGGAGACAAAGGCAGGTGGGTCTCTGAATTCAAGGCCAGTACTTGGGAAGCAGAGACAGCCGGAACTCTGAGTTCAAGGCCAACACTTGGGAGGTAGAGACAGCTGGATCTCCAAGTTTGAGGAAGTAGTTTAAGGTGGACAGAAAGGTGGGGAAAGAATTGACCGAGGAGATGATCCAGGTGTGAGGAAACTGGAGGGATGTAACAGGTCAGGAAGGTCCTCTCTGGTACCCAGGTAAGACAGGCCTGAGTCTTGTAACATAATAATTTAACAAGAAAAGAGCTTGAGTGTGTGAACAAGAGGAGAGTGAGCTCAGTGATAGACCTTCTCTCAAGCAAGCACCTGGCTGAGGTATTTGTGTTTGAGCTCTCCAGAGGAAATATATTTAAATGTTTTTAACATGTTAGACTTCTTTTATCAGTAGTGCAAACAATTAAACACACAAATATAATTTTCCTGTCAAGGCTTTTTTAATATAAGCTTCTGGAATTAAAAGGTCAAATCCTATTAATCACATTTTTGGAGAGGAAATGGTCTACTCTCAAAAAATATAACATAGGCCGGGCGGTGGTGGCGCACGCCTTTAATCCCAGCACTTGGGAGGCAGAGGCAGGCAGATCTCTGTGAGTTCGAGGCCAGCCTGGCCTACAAGAGCTAGTTCCAGGACAGGCTCCAAAAAGCTACGGAGAAACCCTGTCTCGAATATATATTGATATATTTGAGAATATATTATATATATATATATATATATAATCACAGTGATTATGTACATAGCTAGTTAAGTAAGTGGTAGACAGGCACAGCAGATTGAAGGCATGACTCTAGTTGGCATCCATGAGTTCTGTCCATCAAAGTACCCTCCTCACTGTAGTCACCATTCTCATGAATTCTCTTTGCTCAGATCAGGGTGATCCTTGGCTCTCCCTTTTTTAGATATGAATATGTCCTCATGGGATTTTGTGTATTTCTAAATGTCAAAGTGAAAGAAAATTGTTCTTATATCTGCTTTCTATTTGAGGAATGCAAAATTCAATTAGCATGTTATATTTTTCAAGCAATAGCAATTCTAAGCTCGATCAATTATAGTCCTACTCACCATCAGTTCTTTACTGGCTGAGCCATCTCCCCAGTGCCAATATTTTGATTTTTTTAAACTGTTCTATAGATACGCAGTACACATTTACAGTTTCAAAGTGTAATATTCGCTACTTTTTGTATTTTCATTGATGTGTGTAGTCATAATATTACCTTGTTTAGAGACTGGATCACTCCCAAAGAAACCTTACACCTAGTAACATTTCTTTCTATGTTCTCTCTTTTTTTTTTCTATGTTCTCTTAACTGCAGTTTGGAGAAACCACAAATTTTACTAGACTTCTATTCTCTTTCGGATTCCTATACTCTGGTCATCTTTTATAATAGAATTATGCAAAATATAGTCTTTTTTGGCACTTTTCACTTAGTATAATATTTTTAAGGTTTATTCTTCAGCGTCTACTTATGCTTCATTTCTTTTTATTGCAGGATAATATACCATTATATGCATAAGTCACATTTTATTATCCATCCATGAGTTGGCAGCCAGTGCATTCTTTCTACTTGTGCCGGGAACAGGCAAAAAGCACCTTGCCCTAAGTGCTTCCATTTTGACTTTAGACTCCATTTTACCTATAGGGTGAAACAAAGTTTAGATTCTCAAGTTCTACGGGAGCTGGGAACCTTCAAATAACTGATCCACCTATCCCTAAACTATAGGAATATTCATTATACAAATTTAGTTCTCTAGAAACATTATGGTTGTGCCTAACAACAGAAAAAAACCAAATAAATCTGATTGTTTGGACTGAGAAGTTTGCTTTGTATGTCAATTCACATTGACAGAACATTTAAGGAAACCCCTAATCTCTAAATTAAGATTGGTGAATATTGTAACTGTCATGTGGCAACAAATGTTTATGATTTTGTGCTTACATATTTGTTTCAACTGACATTCGGGCTTGCAGTTCAGTTCTGGAGTCTATTCTACAGCTCTGATTGATCAGCCTTCTCGCCTTTTTCTCTTCTTTTGTGTTGCCCTACTTTAAATTTTGCCTTACAGTAGCCTCTTCTATCTGCTTGGGTTGATTCGGAGCCTCGGACCACAACACATTTTATTACCATGAACAATCTTCTTAACATTGTGTTAATGTTTTTGTGGTTTTATTTTTTAGAGCACCTGTGCTAGGTCCTAGAGTAGGTCTACATTCAACTGAGGAAAGCTTAAATCACTTTCCAAACTCTCTCCTCATTTTACACCCTACCAGGTGGATTCTGATTCTTCCCAGTCTCACATTGTGTTATAAGCTTTTTGTTTTATATGTACTAGTTGATTTCAAAAGACATAGGGATTTTGATTTATATTTTCCAATAAATAATGATATTAAACTCTTTTCTAGTTTTAATGCGTTTATATATTTTCAATACAGGAATGGCAATTAAATTCTTTTTCATTTGCAAGTTCTATTGCATTTTTATTTACTGAGGCATAAAAATGATTTATCCATTGTGAATGTGCCTGTCTTGAAGATGTGCTTTTCAGATGTGTCCCGGAGCTATGCAAGTGTCATTCCCCTACCTTAAGGATGCCAGTAGTGATGGTTAGTCTTATTTGTCAACCTGACGGGATCTGGAATCAAGTAAATTATAAACATCTGGACACATCTGTGAGGGACTCTCTTAATCTGATTAACTGAAGCATGAAGACCCACCTCCAATATGAATAGTGCTATCCAGCATCCTCTCCCCTTGCCACCTTTCAGTCTCACTGTCAAGTTTGTTTTCCCTGTTCCTGTTGCATTCTCAGCTACTGTCAGAGCCCAGCATCTCTGGGCTTCCATTGTGGCCTGAGCATCAGCAGCTTTTCAGAAAGTCCTTGAGGCTTTCAGAGTCACCTCTGGTAATGCTGAGACACCCACCCAGCCTTTTTAACTGAGAAACTACAAGGTTCTCAGAACTCTCCAGTGTGAGACAGTTTTTGTTGGACTGTCCAGGTCATATTGTGTAAGCAAATTTAATAAAATTCCTGTTAATATATCGGTTCTGTTCCTCCTCTAGAGAAACATGACAATACAGCTGTTAAGACATAAAGGTACTTTGGTCAGTAAAGTAGTACTTAGTACTACTTAGTACTCTTTCTTTCTTTACCTTTTATACACTTATTTATCAATACCTCTGTGTGTGTATGTGTGTGTGTGTGTGCAAATCCATGCTCACTTGATTTTCCATATGGACATCTAGTCTCCAAGCATCTCAAATAGATATTTAATTATAATCAAATTATAACAATTATGTACAGGCATGCATACACCCAATAATAAAGACATAATTATCAAACATTTAACAAATATTCATTTTTTTCCTTTTTTCTTATCTAATTTTTTCAAATCTTAGTCTACCTGTGGAGACTAGGATGACCTTGAACGCTTCATCGTTTTCCCAACCAAGGCTAAGAAAATAGGTATGCGCTATCAAGTCTGAGACATTTTAACAACTCCTGCTGGTATTCTCCCCAAATGTTTTTGTTTGTTTTCCTGCGCAAAGGAAAATCTAAAAGAAAATGTTTTCAGGAAGTTTATTTTGAGAATATATTAGTCAAACATCTCAAGGAAGTCTTCTGTTGTGGAGAATCCTTGTCCTTAAGTTAGCTGACAATACTAAATGCTAAGTGGTAATACATGAAAGTCAGATTTTAGTTTCACTCTGGACAATTTCCCAGACTTTAAGGATTTTAGCATTCCCTTAGTGAAACTCTATTGATTTAAGTCATTTGAACTGAATAAAGGATTCTGTGAACTCCTAGGACCATATACTACATTGTAGTTTTGAGTAGTTAAAGGTCATAAGGGACTACTTACTGTTAATCTCTTTATTTACATGAATATCAATAATGGGGCTGCCGAGTGTGTGTGTGTGTTTTTGTGTGTGTGTGTTTGTGTGTGTGTGTGTGTAGTTCTCACCCAGATGTTCTTTATGCTTTTATTTCCAGTGCTCACAAAGTGAAATATAAATTTTATTTTTATATTTTAGAGTCTAAATCTAAAGTTCATATAAGTGCATGCATTTCCAGAGTTTTTCTTTCATTATTCAATGTGTGAAATAAGAGAGTATAAAATTACAAAGATGTGTACTCTCTGAAATGTTATCAGCACTCTTAGAAAGGTGTCTAGAAGTCTTCCCTCACACTGTATTTGCCCAGTGTGATTTGCTTTGGCTCAGATTCCAGTGAGCAATATGAACTGTAGTTTCCTAAGCAGTTGTACCCCATCCCATTTCCCCTAAGTTTTGTTCAATCACAAACACATTAGGCAGGGATCTTAGAGAATGAATACTCAGGCTCATATTGGCAGTAACAAAAAGATTTTAAAAAGTTATATGGAAATTATGTGCAGTTGTTGGAATCTATGATTCTCCTAAAGAGCTGAGATTTAGGTTTTAACCTGATCAGCAAGAAAGAACTCCCAAATTTATTATTCCTAAAAACTTCATGACCAGGCTTCTTACCGTAGTGATTCTACTTCTTGGAACAAGTTTCCTCTATTAGTTACTGCAGAATATTCCTTTACACTGTTTAAATATAATCACTATTATTGGTCTAATAAATGCATTGACTGACCAATAGCTGAACAGGATAAGATTAGGCAGAAGAGCCAAACTGAGAATCCTGGAAGAAGGTAAGAGTCAGGAGTCTCCAGGGAGAAGCAAGATGGGCATGCAGTACCGATAAAAGGTACCAAGTCATGTAAGCAAACACAGATAAGAAGTATTGGTTATTTTAAATATAAGAGTTAACTAGTAACAAACCTGAAATATTTGCTGGGCACTTATAATTATTATAAGACTTGGTGTGTTTATTTGGGAGTTGCTGGTAGGACAGGAAAACTATACCGACAAGTTGCTGAGACAAAATACTGACAAAGAGCAGTGTAAAGGACCATGGGTTTATCTTGGTTCCTAGTTTTAGGTATAGACATCATTGCAGAAAGCATGGAAGTGGAAATGTGAGCCCTCTGGTCACATTATGTGTATGTACCCAGCAGTGAAGGTTTCTGCTCCATTTATGTTCTCTTCTGTATTCAGTCTTGGTATGTTTCCCTTCATTGGTTAGGTCTCTCTGGCGTACTGTTGTAGGCATTCCAAGAGTTGGATCCCCTAGAGGATTCTACACCCTATCAAGTTATCAAGACTGGTCATCCAAAGATGAACTACCAACCCCACATCAGAAAATCTTTGGAGTCTTAGGTGGAACAAATTTTGATGGGAGGATTATCTTCACATATCATTTATGAGGTATTTCAAAAGGTTTTTGACTCATGAAAGTCTGATTTCTAAATTTAATGAATCATCTAATAAATCATGAAACCTCTTCATAATCTGATATTGTATGTGTCTATTTGTAGTCTGGGGCATCACTTTGTTTGTGCATCATGGTTCATGCAGTTAGAATCTTCTTAAAATATTCTTTAATGTATCAAATAATTAAAATAAAATTTAAAATAAATATTTAAACACTATTGCTTAGATTTTCCTATATTTCATCTGTTTCCATATGTGGACTCATGTAGATTCATCTACACGTACATACACTCAAACTCTGAAGTGGGACCTCAGAAGTGTGAAATCTTTATATTCTTGTCAATTCTCTCACATATAATTTTTCAAATAAGTCTTTAAAATAAAATAACTCCCCAAATAACTTGATTGTTTGGCTAAGATGAAGTCCTGAGCAGTAGGTAGGTGAGTTTGTAATGATTTTTAATCAGTTTTATCACTAACCAATCTAATTATAACAACACAATATGTGGCAAGGAGGTAATGGATGGGTAGCAGTGAGCACGCAACAGAAAGCAATAAACTTGTCAACTGATATAATTTATTGTTTTATCAGGCTTTAAGAAACCATTTTAGGATCTATTGTGATAAATAAGTTATTGACTCTGGCCTCTTTAAAATTTAGTTCAAACGTTTTATTTTATTTGTGCTGGCATTCCTCTTGCCTGTAAGGCATGTATAATCTGAAATAATACTGACAGTTGCACCTAGAGGATACAGAAATAACAGAATAAAACCAAGTTACTAGCGAGAGTACCCTACACTTTATATCACACTAACCCACACTCTCCCACCCGGCACATGCATTTTAACCTCTGACACAACTTTCTTTCCATCTTCTGCTCTTACTCCGGAGAAAAAGAGCATTGTGTCATGGCACTAATAGATTTCTTTTTGTGTTTTAAGGGAAGAAACCCTAATCATTATCAACTGAATTTAGATTTTTTCCATATTCTGAAAGAATATATTTTATAAATGATAGGATCTCTGTCATCTTCAAATCCTTGCAGATCATACTGGTAAGGTCCTGTTGTCTTATGAATATGCATATGATATGTATTGGTTATTGTCAAGGAGATCAGATTATCTAGGATGCATCTTTAGGCACAACTGTGAGGGATTATTTGATCTCTGTCCAAGCCTGTGAGGGAATATTGGGACTAGATGGAAACAAGAGACATGGATCCCTGGGCATCATCCTGGACGATAACAAATAAGAAGCTAACTGAGCAAAAGCATCTGTTGCTCTTCTCCCTGATTGTGTGTCATTTTCTTAATTTACCTAAGAAAATGCAGTATTATTAATAGCTATTAGCACAGTGTAACCTATGAAAGGACTGTATCTGACCCTCTATTCTGTTACTGTACCAAGTATCTCAGATAAGCAAGGAGGAAGGAAGTGTGTATTTTGGCTTGTGGTTTCAGGTGTTTCAGGCTGTGACTGTCTAGTTCCACTTTTTAGGAATATTATTGTGCAGAGCACTTCAGTCAAAGGGCTTGATGGAGGAGAGGTTTTTTTTAATTATTTTTACTGAGCTATATATTTCTATCCACTCTGCTCCCTTCTACTCCCCTCCCCTTCAACCCTCTCCCATGGGATTAACTCAAAAAAAAAAATCAGTAGCCCTTCTTTACACAGATGATAAATGGGCTGAGACAGAAATCAGAGAAACATCACCCTTCACAATAGCCATAAATAACATAAAATATCTTTGAGTAACTCTAACCAAACAAGTGGAAGACTTGTATGACAAGAACTTTAAATCTTTGGAGGGGCATTTCTTACATTGTGGTTTCTAGGAAGATGGCAGAGTAACATAAGAATATATTGTAGACAAGATAATTACTTCTAGGCCATGCTTCTGAGAACTTCCAATAGTATCATCACATTATCAGTGTATCAATGAAGCAAAGCCCTAATTATACCAATGCCCTCACAGTTCAATCAACTCCTGGGTGGATTCATCAGCTGCTTACTATCCTTTCAACAGGCTCTCAGGTTTGGGAGCTATATCCATAATAATTAGATGGTCTCGATGAGGGAGGCCCACAAACAAATTGAAGCCGATTTTGTTGTGGGATATAATGATTTTTTTTTTTTATAACAGAGACACCAATAGTATACTCTTTACTTGACAGTTTAATGTGGTCATTTGACAGATTGGTGTGGCTGCTTGGCCTCCATAAGTATCCAGGTTTTCTAACCACTGGCAGTGGAAAGACTATAACCAAAAGAAATTTGGGGAGAAAAGAGTTAATTTAATTTATTGGGGTAATTAATGGGAAAAGTCAAGGCAAGAACTTTAAAAAGGGCAGGCGCTTGGGGCCAGGAACTCATGCAGAGGCCTTGGAGGAGTCTTGCTTACTGGTGTGTTCCTTATGGCTTTCTTCGTCTGTTTTCTTATCAACTCAGGATTACCTGCCCAGTGGCAGCACTACCCATAGTACAAAGGGCCCTTTTACATCATTAATCAGAAGAATGCCTCACAGATTTGTCTAGAGCCCAACCTGATTGAGGCATTTTCCGTATTCAGGTCCCTCTTTTCAAAAAGCTCTAGTTAGTGTCAAATTAATAGCTAACAAATGAAAAAAAAAAAAAAAAACAGAAGAAGAGAGAGAGACCAACCAAAGAAAAACTAGTAAGTGTCATAACATCACATTGGAGATATAGTCAGCCTGATACAAACAAGGCTCTTCTCTTTGTGAAGATCACAGATTAACTGGAGAGACAAGTTTTACGAACTTAATTGCACAGAAAGTTTGAGGCATTTCCAAAACAGCATTTTAAAAGAAATTCCTCACTCAGTGTATAAAGATATTTCCAGGAAATATGTTGGAAAGGACAAATAATGTAATCAGAATAGTCTTTGTGCAAATAGGTAGCAGTACCTAACAAGGTGACCATGAAAAATGAGTTGGGTTGTATAGCCTGTGTAAATAGAACGTTGAAAATAGCTGTCAGAAATTGACTTTTGTAAGTGCTACATGGTCATAGCAAAGAGTTCATGATCTGTCTTAGTCAATTGAGCTAGTTATGGTCTCTATACTATGAGCCTCTATGCATGTCATGCATAGATCTGTCCTTAAAGAAGCTATCTCTACCATGAATGTTGGGGTACAGAGGCAAGTGTACATAAGAGACTAGGTAGGAGACCATTTCAGTAGCATGTAGTCAGTATAAAAATGAGTGGTAGCAGAACACGGTGCACGGATGGTTCCTGCAGGCATAAGCAAAGAGGAATCAAATGTCTTCATTTATCGAACACGAGCCAAGCTTTTTTCTCCTCTTTTTTGCTAGTCTCCTGTTAGATATAAATCTTGGTAGTGACATTTCATCTAAAATCTACAAGATAAAGTCACTTCTGTGCTTCTTAATTTTCTCAGTCAATCATCACCCCAGTTCTAAACAATGAAGAGACAGATTGAGTGAAGAGCCAGGATTGTCCTTAATGGAGAAATAGAAGCATGAGTCCTTTATATTCTTGTCACACAAGGTAACCCCTGGATTTCTCATTTCTTGAGCAAATGAATATATTGTATACCTCTTGACTCCAAAGTTATACCGGTCTCATTTGAATTCTGAGCTGCTGACACTAGATGTTTGACTTTGGGCGAGTCAGGCAATTTTCTGTCCTCGGTGGAGTTATTAATAGCTACCACAGGGGGATGATGAAAGGATTATGTGGATAACAGTAAAAAGGTTTTGGTGTGAATGACACATGCTAAGCTTGCAACAAAAGCTTGCTCCCTTTGAATAAGACACTGGTTTTTATAATAAATTTCTTTTGTGATTGATTTTAGTAGATGTACATTTGTTTAGTATACGAACCAAGTTAAGAGTTTGTTCAGTGGCTTTGTGGGAGCCTAGCCTGTTTGGATGCTCACCTTCCTGGACCTGGATGGAGGGGGGAGGGCCTTGGACTTCCCACAGGGCAGGGAATGGACTGCTCTTCAGACTCCAGAGGGAGGGGGAATGGAGTGGGGGGAGGGGGAGAGGAGTGGGGTTAGGGGGAGAGGAGTGGAAGGAGGAGGAGGGAAATGGGAGGCTGGGAGTAGGTAGAAATTGTTTCAACAAAAAAAAATTTAAAAAAAGAGTTTGTTCAGAGATCAGATACTTACACGTTTGATCTTACACATGTGATGGTGATAGTATAAATAATTTAAAAAGGTTAATACTAAAATAGTAGACAAATTTACAACAGATTTTTGGTTAATTGCTAATCATCATTCAATATGATATGGGATTATTTTAAAGAAGCATTTTCTCTTGTCTTATTACAATCCTTCATGCCAGAAATTCTTATGAATATGATTTCTATTAATATCATACATTACTATTATTTAATCTTCTCACTTTCCATAATCAAAACCTGATTCATGTGTCGACTGACTTTCACTTGCCTTTGCATCCTTAGTGAGTCCTATTAATGTGACATCACCACGGAGATTATTCAAAAACAATTTTAGTTGGTGTTTACCTTTGCTTCAAGGAAGACAGCTAACTAATTTTCATGTCAGCGTGACCTGAACTAGCACAATTTCCAGATGCTTTGTATTCATTACTTTATACACAAAAGCAAAACAACAGTGACATGCTGAGTCTAATAGAAGAAGAAACCTTAAGCCTTTGAAAGTCATTTTACTGTGTTAAAAGTTACTTCCCCTGAATAAGTTGGTTACTAGGATAACTAATTCAGTATATAACACAGGTAACTTTATAAATCAAGATGTATGTAACTCTTAAGGAACCATAGTTTGTGCCAAGGTAACTCCAGATATCATTGGGTCAAATAGATTGATCAAATCAATTTACTACTTTTTTTGTTGGACAAAAGCTCTGAGAGCAATTTCACAGAATAATAAAGAAATTGAGTTATTAAAAAAGTAAAAACACCAAAAATAATCATAACATGGAATAATTATATTCCAATGGCATTTTATTTTTGAAAATTGAAAGTTTCTAGTCTTGGTTTTCTCTCTCTCCAGATATATATATATCTATATATCTATCTATCTATATATATCTATATATATATATATCTTTGTATCTTTGTTGTTTTGTTTCTTGTTTATGCTTTTGTTATTTTAATAATGTTAGGGATCAGCAGATTTTAATGCTACCATAAAAGGCATTTTGAGGGTATGCAAATAGAAAGAAAATATATATAAGTATCTTACTTGCTCCATAAAAACTGTACACAAGGATGCCTTAAAAGTAGACAGGACAAGGAAGATTCTTGAGTATCTTTGTACATTTACAAGCTTGGGGAGATGAAGAATAGTGACTAAGTCACAGAATGTGAATGACATTTGATGTTTAGCTGCAGGAGGCCAAAGCAGGTTAAAACTATTTATGCTTGATATGAAGGTCCTGTCGATCTTTATGTAGTTTGTTCATATTGTACCCATGAGTAAGGAGTCATTCGAAAGGAAGAAAGGAAAGAAGAGACAAGTCTGAGGGACAGAGAAGGTGGCACTGTCAATCCTAAAAGGACCAAAAGGCAAAGCTAGAGAGGAAATGCGGAAGGGAAGACTTACTGTCTCATTCTCTTGTTTTAATCTATTCATGATTGTTTTTCATTCTTGTCTTCAAAACATATTGCCTATTCAATATGGAAGGAACATAATTAAGCTCCAAATGATATGAGTCACCAAAATGTATCTCATCCAGAGTTTTATCTTGGGAAATCTTTCTGATACTTATGTCACAGGCCTAAATTTCTCAATAAGATCACTGTCATCAGAAATGACCATTTTTACTATTAATGCAATAATATGTACCATATGCTAAAACATTTACACTTCTACAGTTCTTTTTTTCCTCCTCTCATTTTCACATTATATTTAAATACAATATAAGTGAATTTGACTTCTAGCATTGAAAGAACATTTTAGCACACAAACTAGAAGCAAAGATAACCCATTGCCACCAGACTTCTTGCTTTGAAAGACCATTTTAACACACACTAAAAGCAGAGATAATCCACTACCATCAGATTTCTAGCTTTCAAATGTTATAAGCAGATTTTCAAGATGAAATGAACTTATATGAGAAATTAGGTCTGTGTAAATGATTAGAGAAAACCAGAAAAAAAAACCCTAAGCATGTATTAGTATAGATATTTTAAATAGAAATATTTTTAAAAATTATTGACAGTTTATTAAAAAGAATTAATGTAATGTGAAGTTAGTAAAATATGTAATGAGATAAGGGACAGGAATTGAAAAATAGGGCAAACTTTATATTCTGATTATACTTGCAGAGGTGTAATATCATCATTTGAAAATAGACTGCTAAGTTAAAAACATATTTTTAACTATGTTTTAGAAATATATTTATAGAAAAATTCCTTTAAGGAAACAAAGAAATATACTATGCCAACAATGAACAGATAACATGAACTATAAGATCTATAAAGTACTAAAAGAAAAAAATAGGAGTATGAAATATATACAAAATACATACTAAGTAGAAATGAATTGTTATATCATTCCTTTAATTAAGTTTAAAATCACTATATTTTCACAATACAAGTCAGGTACAGACGAATTAGAAAAGCTGTTACACCTAGCTACACGAAGCACTTACTAAACAACAAAGAAATAAGTAAGTTGAAATTTCAAGGATAGAGCAATGTGTATCAGCAACCTTTAGCCTAAGAAAACTGAATCTATTGTAATAGTGTAAAATACATGAAGTGTAAAAAAAGCATAAAATAAAAATGGGCTTTAGCATAAAGCCGAAGATGCTTGAACAAGCATGTAATTCCAGATAGTTGAGAGTCTAAGGTAGGAGTGATGTGAGTTCAAAGTCAGGTTGGGCTACATAGTGAAACTTAGTCTCAAAATTAAAATTTAAAACAAATCATAATTAGTAGTATGTGCTGGATAGTTTTGTGTCAACTTGATAAAAGCTGGAATCATCACAGAGGAGGGAACCTCAATTAAGAAAGTTCCTTCAGGAGACTGATCTATATACAAGTCTGTAGGGCATTTTCTTAATTAATGATTGAAGCTGGAGGGCCCAGCCCATTGTTGATGGTGATAGCCCTGGGGTAAGTAGTCCCAGGTTCTAACAGAAATCAGACTGAACAAGCCATAAGGGGCAAGCAAACAGCACCTCTCTGTGGACTCTGCATGCTGAACTGTTATGTGAAGTTTTGAGTGAAATAAGTCTCTTTTGGTTATGGTGTTTATCCCAGCACTGGTAAACCTAAGACAAAGTATTAGCAGAGTTAGAGATGAGGGCTTTGTAATGAGGTGGCGACCAAGATACCAAGATGATAGATGATCTTAAATGTGTACTCAGGCAGCAACAGAGCTCTACCATTCAAAAAATAAAAAATAGAGCTGAGGGACGAAAGAGACAGACTATTTCCAAACTCCAGTTCTCCTCTCACTGGAATTGGTGGTTCTCCATTTTCCTTGGTTCCTAATAAGGTATTTTGTATAAATCCTAAAGCTAAACTTTATTGGTTGTTTTCTCAGAATTAAATCAAACATTTAGTTGAGGTTGGAGAGTGGCAAGAGATGATCAACGAGGCAGAACATCATTGTTGTTATGTCAAAGATTCATCAGTTTATGTAAGTTATAAAATCAATGCCTACCACATTTCACCTAACTTGAGTAGTGTTGTTGAGATCTCTTTACTCGTTTCTCACTGGCTACATCATTCCATAATTGTCTTTAGGAGAAGAACTTTGCTTTTCTGTTTTATATAACGTTTGCTCTCTATTG
The DNA here is from genome assembly GCF_950005125.1 of Chionomys nivalis. Classification (NCBI taxonomy): domain Eukaryota; kingdom Metazoa; phylum Chordata; class Mammalia; order Rodentia; family Cricetidae; genus Chionomys; species Chionomys nivalis. The sequence continues at coordinate 74,112,005 of NC_080095.1, forward strand.
TTTTAGATACTGTACTATATTATATATTGAAAGTGATTCCTGAAAATAGATTTTAATTCAGTATAAAATATATTGTAAGTCTCTCAAGGTATCATACTCATGTTATTTACATGAATGCCATCTGATTGCAACATTTGGTGAAACTATAGATGTATTTTACATTAATTTCTAGTTTGATTCTACTACAGTCTGTAAACAAGATTTTCATGATTTTTCACTCTTTTAAAAATCAAGGTGATTTTTTTTTTGTCCTCAAACACAGTTATCCTCTAGACAGTTCCATGTGAACTTTACAAGATTCAGCTGATTTTGAAGAAAGGATTCTAAAGTATCAATTAGATGGAGGATGATAGTACTGGTCAAGTTCACCCAGTCCTTATTGACTTTCTGCCTGCTTCATACAGTAGTTACACATGAGGAGGACATTTTAATCATCAGCTATGTTTATGAACTTGCTTATTCCTCCCTTGTGGCCGGTCTTTCTTTTGACAAACAGCTCCTGAATAATGACATGGAAACTTCTTATTAAGTTTGAAAACTTGGTCTTAACTTAGGCTTGTTCCCAACTTGTTCTTACGACATAAATTAACTTCTTTATATTAATCTACATTGTGCCATGTGTCTCATTATCTCTCCTCAGTGCCATACATCCTACTTTCTTTGTGTCGGGCTGAAGAATCCTTGTCTCTCAGGTTCTTCTCCCAACTTCCTCTCTATCCCCAAATGTCTAGCCTACACTCTCCTGCCTAGTTATTGGTCATGGCATACTTAATTAAACTAATCAGAAGGTGCCTTATGCAGGAGAGGAAGTACAGGCTCATCTTCACATAGTATGATCAAATATCGTGCAACACTTGCTTCAGTTCTATGAATATTTGGTCTTGCATTTTGATGTCTTGTAGGGAGACACAATATCCCACAATATTGCTGTGTTTCCTTGAAATGATTCCCTTAGTGTTATGTTGTGTCCCTTTTTATGACTTCATTTTACTTATTCTGCAGTCTGTTTTGTATGAGATTAATGTTTCTCTTTCAAGTTTCTTTGGAATATCTAGTCTGCTCCTAGTTTTACATTGTTCTTGCTAGAATCTCTGTATTTAAAATGGTCTTCTCCCCCAATCCCAGGGAGGGTGAAAGGGGAGAAAAAGGGGAGAAGGGGAGGAAAGAAGAGAACAAGAGAGAATGATATGCTTAGGAAGGTGGAAGGAGATATCTTGATTGAGGAAGCCATTAAAGGGCTACCGAGAAAGATAGCACTAGGAAATTCCCAGGAATCCTTAAGAATGACCCCAGCTAAAACTCTAAGCAACAGTGGAGAGGACACCTATACTGGTTTTTCCTGTTATTTTATTGATGACTACCTTAATTGTCATCATATAACCTTCAACCAGCAACTGATGGAAGCAGATACAGAGATATACAGTGAAGCACTGGGCTGAGCTACCTGAGACATGTCCAAGAGAGGGAGAAACAATAATATGAACAAAGGGGTCAAGACCATGATGATGATACCCACAGAAACAGCTGATCTGAGCTATGAGAGCTCCCTGACTCTGGACAAAATATGTTCAATAAAATAATATTGGAGTTTATATTTCTTACATTATAAAAGTTAAGTAGAAAGACACTGTTGAGAAGTCAATGATAGAGTTACTATAATTGGTCATCATTTCTTCATGACAGTTTATATATAGGGGTTATATGTTTATGTTTTATAATTAAATTACATATAATATAAACATTAAAATAAATTAATAATATAAATATAATACAATATAATATATTTATATTTTATATTTATACCTAAGGTTCTATATTTATGTTTAGTTTATATCTAGGCTAAAGATACTGGCATGAGAGTAAAGAGGGACAGGGGTGCACCGGAAAGACCATAGAAAGATGATCAGGATGAGACAGCTGAGATCCACCATCACCAAAGCCAGAGGTCAGACCAGTTATTATTTCTCCATAAATTTGCAAACCCAGATTTACCTATCTGTCCACAATGAATGGTGATGACAATGAATATCCAGGATTTCCCCCCCTCTTAATATAGGATGTTTTTCATCCTATAAAGAAGCACGTGATCTATTATGAAAGAAGAGTCTGGAATTTTCTCTCGACCCTACACAGCACAAATTGTCTCCCCCAACTTTTGATTATATTTATCTTTTTTTCCCATATTGCTCTCAAGGACAGTGTCTACTCTCTATTCAGCAACTTTGAGTCACATTCTATTATCAACTGCTTAAACACTGCAGTGGTTTTAATCATGCTGAAAAGTAGGTGTCTCAAAATTCTACTGGTTTCTAATGATCTAAATTATTGCTCTTTGAATTCTCTTTAAATTCTTAAAACCTGCTATGTTTGAAAGTTGAATAAGCTACATATTCTCTCATTTGAAGTATTTTTAGTTAAGTTTTTAGAATTTTTGGATATTATAATATAATCACACTTCATTTTTTCCTTCTCTTTCCTGCCCCCACCTTGAGTCATGGATGTCTGTGCTCTCTTTCAAAAGTATGGCCCTTTTCTCCCTTGAATTGTTATGCATTGTGTGTGTGTGTGTGTGTGTGCGCGCGCGCGAGCGAGCGTTCCTAAAAGACATAAATCAGGCCTGTTCTATCTGTATACTGCTAATTGTATACATGTGATTTCAGCGTTGTTTGTTCCTAGACAGCCAATTGGTGTGCTCTTCCTGAAAAGACTATGTCTCCCATTCTTAGCATTCCTTAGTCTCCTGTAGTTCTTTGTGTAGGATTGCGATAGGATGAAAAGGTAGATTATTAAATCTACTTTTAAACCAAAAGAGCGACTACTAGTCTCAAATGTTTTGTATGGGTATGGATTTTTGTATATTGATAGCAAACAGGTTATTTTTGTTATACTGGATAGATATTTCAGCCCTTTTGGATACAGGAAAAAGACAGGTAAGAAGCAACTGTCTGCTTCTCCTCTGATTCTCTGATCTTCTGATTTTCCGCTGGATATCTGACTAGCATTTTTTTATTTATTAAGATTAATTATATTAACCCATTATATTAACCCTTCAGGATTGAACCCCCACCCCAGCCTTTCCCCACCAACATTAGCATGTCTATTGCTATCAAATTTCTTTATGTAATGTTCAGGCAACCTTGTTGATGAGACTTCATGGGTATAGCTTCTGACATTTCCAGGGGCTGTAACTTCATTAACATGTCTGCCTCACCTAGAATCCCTTTCTGTCCCCTTTTCTGTTTCAGATTTCACCAGGCAAATTATCACTATCAGTTTCAATTCCTTCATTTGTTCTTTACCGATCGTATCTTGGAAGTAACCTGTACTGACAGATTTGTCCAGCCTCTTTGTGTATCTATGACTTGTCTTCTGTTGTATAGACAAATGCGTACTGAACCACCCTAAAAGTTTACCATGAGGTGTGGGGCTGGAAATAGGAAATGATAAAATGTTCTCATTGCTTTGGATTTTAGGATAGTTCAAAGGAAACACAATGCAATCATCTCAATCAGTCCTTTCTGTCCTTGTAGTGTGTGTGTGGTTTGGTGCTTGACTTCAGCTCTACCTCGAGCATCTTTGGTCTAGCTGTACATGCCTAGGCAGAGTTCTGAAAGGTAGCTGAGAACTCCGTTCCCTTAATACCACAGAAGTCTTTATGATCTGTTACAACTGGAGTTAATCATCATGATATAATTATTATTCAAACCACTATAAAACTGTTTATATTTTAATGATGATGGAATTCTAGAGTTATTATTATTTGTAAAAGACATCACAGCTATAATGAGCTCAAATTAAACTGCCCATTTGTTAACATCTTAGCCAAAAGTCACACTTGGATGTATTTGACTCTTCTTAATGAGCAGTAGATGATGGAATAAACCCTGCAAAGATTATTTCTTAGTATAATTTAGTGCAGAGCCTGTTATAAATCATTAGGAACGGTTCTGTGATTATAGCATTTGTTTTTATATAGCTGCTGCATTTAAATTAAAGGGAGGAGGTCTGTGGAAACAGAGGAATGAATTCCTTATTAATGCTTAGGTTCTGGAGAAATAAAGAATGAAAGAAAAAGTGACTCATTGCTCAAGTGAATTGTGATGCTGTAGTTTCTACTATGTGGCTTTGTGAGTTGCGACAAGATGGAACAACTTACAGCAATTTGACATATGTGGACTCCCCACATATTATAAATAAAAAAATATTTTTAAAATAACACTTTTCTAATGCACATCTAACTTAGCTTCTTGTTCCATAGTGGCAAGAACCTTTTAACAATGGTGTATTTCATAGTTATTTTTAATTTTCCTGTATTTCGAATTTATTTTTTTCTTTTGAAAGATGTGTGTAAATATATTCATATCTGGAACCATAATTACTGTAAACAATCAGCAAAGCTTCAATCCTTCTACATGATAACTAGGGATCTGAATTAAAATCAATTGTACCAACAAAAGAAAGAGTTCTAGGAACACTATGAGTTTGACCATGAAACACAATTTTAAATCAAGTATGCTCCTCTTATGTTCACACAGTAGTTGTTGCAAAAAGATAGCTTACTTAAATAAGTTTGGGTAATACTTGTAGAAAATAGCTAAAAGTAATTATTTAACATATTACAAAAACAAAAGTCAGCTATACTTTACACATGTTTATCACCCATTTTTCAAACTGAAGACTTTTAAATAGAGAAAAGCATTAAAAGTCAATTATATAAGTGAATATTTTCATATTTTGAATTGAAATATTATTTACCAAGTTTAATTACTACCGGCTGGAATGAATGTCATCTTAATAGTGTGCAGAGCAGCACCTGTATTCAACAACCAGGAACCCGTGATCTCATGTTTCATCTCTAATTAGTTGTGTGGCTTTCACCAAATTAAATAGCTTTCTAAACCAGGCATATATTTAATATATTATATAGACATAGATATTATACATAAAATACTAATCTAATACTAACATATATTACATACATAGAATTTATATAAAATAACTTGGTACACATATAAATAGTGTTATTGTCACCAATGTACAATGTACTACATATATATTAGTGTTTCTTGAATTTTGTAGTCTCTTCTAGTTCTGACTTTCTATCTAACCCAGTTCTGTTCTATGGTAGCAATTTAATGAGACACATTACCTTCTCAGGCCTCTAAGGAACAAATTCCTTAGCACTCAAACATACTATTTCAGCCACTGTCTGTCCTATATCTGAGTGTGTTTTGCCCCAGGGAAAAAGGAGCCATGAGTTCTGTGATGACCATATGTATTTTCTCATTTCTTTCAGTCTTATATAAGGGAGGAAAGCGGCATTGTAACTCCAGTGAATTTATTTCTTCTTACTTTAAATTCTAAGAAATGCTTGGAAATATATTCCCAATGTCAATGATTAGGATGTCCTATGAAGACCAATTAACTTTCTCTAAATGACATTCAAAAACCTGTTCAGGGCAAAGAGAAGGATAGTGTAGCTTTCCAGTGAGTCATTTTATACTTTTAGGGAAAAAAAGGTACCTTATATAGTAGGTATTTGTGAAGCATACCAGACAAGGTGAATGTTCCTCGCTATGAACATTCCTAGTCTAGAAGAGGGAGGGATAGCAGTCCTAAAAGTTATGGGCCCATTAAAATAAGTAAATGTGCTATAAACATACATGCCAAAATTTTGGAGACAAGACTTGAAAGAGTTATGAATAAATTAATACATAGGGACCAAGTTGGATTTATGAGGCATGAAATAATTACAGACAGTTTGAAGAAGGGTTTTATGTTAATGCAAATTGATAATGATACTCAGACTCTAGTGTTTGCAAACTCTGTTAATACCCAAGAAGTGTGTAATAGAATGGAATAGAAATAACTAAGCAAATATTAAATCATGTAGGTTATAAGACATCTTGGTTTTGAACATGAAATTTCCTGCTCACGGCTCCAGAGAAGGAATATGAAGAGCATGAGGAATGAATGGAATGCTTCCTCACTGACACATGGGAATTTAAACAAGACAACTGCTTTCTGCTGCTTGCAGATGGGCTACATTGTGTGTGTGTGTGTGCATGTGTGCACGTACATGTACATGTGTGCGAGTGAGTTTTCTCAATACAGAGTACCAGCGACAAAACTACACAGATTTTAACATGCTAGACAAGTGATCTACCACTGAGATTTATCTTCAACACCTTTTCTCTTTTGAGATGGTTTCTCTGTATAACTGAGGTTGGCTTTAGACTCTATACTTCATGTAGATTGGGTATGTGTTGGTGGTAGCCACTATTGGATTATATTTGTTTTACTATTTTTTGGGTTTGTTGTGAATAGAGAATGACATATCACTGGGATGACCTGTCCAATGAAATATCTTGTCAATCATACCTCTGATTTATTCACTGTGGCTTTTAATTGCCAGAGGCAGTGTAGTCTCATCTAAATGCACAAAAAGAAATATTAAGTTAGATGTATGCAATCTGTTTGACAAAAGAAATGAACATGTCAAATTTTAAAAATTAAAAATAATTTAGAAGATCAACTTTCCTACAAAACAACTAAGTTAGGGTTATAAAATTACATCAGTAAATTTCAAGATGTAAGAATGTTATACCCGGCTGGGCATTTGTAGCACATGCCTTTAATCTCAGCACTCAGGATGCAGAGACTGGTGTATTTCTGTGAGTTTGAGGCCAGCCTGGTCTACGATAGCTAGTTCCAGTACAGGCCCCAAAGCTACAGGGAAACCTTGTCTCTAACCCCTCCCTCCACAAAAAAAGAATGTTATACCAAAGTTCAAAGTCCGGACTCCCAAAGACCATCAAAAGACCAGATCCAATGCAAAAGCAAAGAGTCTTTTAATTATGAGTTCGAATCTGGGTCTCTCATTAGTCCAGTGACGAGCAGCAGTGGGGCAGGGTATATATCGGGCTAGGCAAGGGGTTGTCTAGGGAGCTTTGGCATGCATAGGAAGAGACTCAGGATTGGTGTAACGCCAAACTGAGGACACCTGTCTTTTGTTAATTGGTTAGTTTGCAGTTTCAGGGAGGTTGCCACCTTTTGGGCAGTTGCTGTGGTTACTACACTCCACCTTTTCAGAAAAGCACGTGCAGAGCCTGTTTGCTTAGCCTCTGATTGGTTCTTTATCGTATGTGGTGGAGTATCTTGTGTATTTTTTGTGGGTTATTTTTAACGTAGTGCAAGATGGGGCAAGGTCGGGAGCACAGCACACCCTGCTGAGTCAGGGACCTACATCCTGCAGGGTCTTTTTTGCTGCCTCTCATGGCATCAGAATGTCAAAGCAAGGGCATCGGTGAGGGTCTGGATCCTTCAAGGAAAATAGATCCCCAACAGCCCACAATACAAATAACAAAACAATGTACAGAAATCTATTCAAGAAGCACACAAAGATAAACAAATCCCAAAGCCAAGCTTACACATACACATGAGGGCTATCACAATTTCAGAAGATTAAAACAAGAAGAACTTAAAAGAAACCAAATAAGCAAAGCAATAAAATTTGTATTAAATAAAAGTGTACTAATGAAGATTTATCACCAGCAGTTGTGAAAACAAATGCTAAAATATGATTTCTAATACATATTTCATACATTGAAAATTATCTTTTAAAATGAGGGAGAGAAGTCTTTATCAGATAAATAGATTAATTAAATTTATCCCTTAATGGAAGAAGAAAAACAATCCAATAAAAAAGACTGAGATATGACTAGTTAGTGATGGCCATCACTGATGTTTCTACAAGGAAGTCATAGTTGTGACATTTTCACAAAAAACAGATTAAAATGTACACTAGGTATTGTGATAGCTAGATTTAATTTTCTACTTGACACAATCTAGAACCATCTGGGAGGAGTCCAGTGCTGAAGTGGAAATTTAAAATTCTAATTCCAAAAGAAGGGATAAAGTATAATGCTTAAGGTTTAATTCATATTTTTTATTTAATTTTTTTTATTTTACATATTGACCACAGTTCCCCCTCCCTCCTTTCCTCCTGCTTCTTCCCCTTCCCTCGAACCGAGCCCCATCCACTCCTCAGAAAGAATAAGGTCTTTTATGAAGAGTCGACAAAGTCTGGCATATTAAATTGAGGTAGGACTACGTCCTGTCCCCCTGTATTGGAGCCGGTATTGGGGCTGAGAAAAGTATTTAACCCTAACCCTAACCTTAAACTCTAACCCTAACTGCTAAACCTAACCCTTTTGAAAATCATTAAAAAAATAAGTAAAATACATAACTTTTAACTACTAAAAAAATAAACCAGGAAAAATAACTAGAAAATAATAGCATTTTAATAGGCACAAGGTAGCAGAAATGTAATTGAAGAAAATAAATGGAGAAAAATATAACAGAAAATTGTTAGGTGAAAGTAGATCCCAGTATATCTATAATATGTAATATCAGTGGCGAAAATATGTAAGATAATAAAGTCATGTAAGTAAGAAGATTATAAGATTGCATAAGTAAAAACTCATAGAAAATACATTCATCAAAAAAGGAAAATCATAAAAATTGTAAATTGTATTTAAAGACAACAGTAGCAAGAAATGAAAGTATAATGGAAAACACAGCACACAGTTATGAATGAAACTATATCTGTGATACATAAGGGAATTGAGTAGATTTTTTTTCATTTTTTTTCTATGCATGGATGTTTTGACTGAATGTATGTCTTTACACCACATGCATATAGTGCTTGCAAAGGATCCAAGAGTCCGTCAGATCCCCTAGACCTGTAGTTAGAGAAGGATGTGAGCCTCCAAGTGGATGCTGAGAATGAACTAGGGCGACTGTAGGAATAGCCAGGGCTCTTAGCAGGTCCACTGCGGGAAGAGCCAGTGCTCTTAGCCAGTGGCGATTTCTCCAGACAAGATTCAAATGAATTTTTAAAGCTAAAAAATAACTTTAAATATGAAAAGAGCTCCTTACTGGGTGTGACAGTATTCATAAATAACACCACCAATGACGAAATTGATGCAGATAGGTTGCTAGGTTAAAGCCAACCTGAGCTTTGCAGAGAACCTATTTCAAAAAACCAAGGGCTGATGATGTAGCTTGATAGTAGAGTGTTTGTAGCATAATGATGGCCCTGGGTTTTATTCCCAGACCTGCAGAAAAAAAATGAAAATATCAATATAAAAATGTAACAATTTGGTAATTATAAACAGTGAAATGTATATGAAAACATTTGAATCATAAACTATAATTAATTTATTTCCCACTTAATTAAGGACTTTAAAATGAGATAAATGATTTTGTGTTTTGATTTTGAGACAAAATATCACTGTGTGACTCTGATTTGTCATAACTGAATTTGTAGCCCAGGCTGGTCGTATGTTTGCAGTGAGATTCCTGCTTGTACTGTTCTAGTGCTGAAACTACAGATGTCCTCCACTATTCCCGTGTTCCACTATTTCCAGCTAGTATTCCATTCTTGAGCAAATAAAGAAAGAACTAGAAAGGAGATTTGGGCAAATCAGCATAAAATAACTATAACTAGTGTCCAGTTATCCTTTAAAATTGCAAGAAGTTCAAATTTTGGAAATTAATAATCAAATTGTTCACATAATAGGGGAACAGTCTAGACATACTTCTAAGAACACACACACATTGTCCATAAAGCAAATATGGTGAAAGTATTATCAATTGTTCATTTAGTAAACATTAGCTGAGTGTTTCATTTGCCAGTACTGGTAATGGTTATGGGCAAGAGAGACATTAAAGCAGTTAGAATAAAATAAGAATTCCTTAACTTCACTCCTTAGGAAGGGCATGGAGTGAAAAGATGAGCCAGAAACTTACCATTAAGAAAGAGCAATGGTGCTAAAAATAGTTACAGAGCAGAGGTGAAGCGTGAGATAGGGATGTGAGTAGGGTTCCAGTACTGGACACCATGGATAAAGAAGACTGTGCTAAGAAGATGATCTTAAAATTGCGCACAGTAGGAATTAAGAGAAGCTGGGTGGATCTGGGAAAAGCATTCAGGCACTGGGAAGTAGTACAGATTTCTTAAGTGTGAGTTTTTTTATTAGGATGTATTTGTACAGCTTTATGGAGTACACTGCAATGACTCAGACATGAGAATGAATCAAATCACAGGAATAAGCATTTCCTTTCTTTCAACATTACTCATTTTTATGTGTTGAGCATTTTTACTTGGTCATTTTGAAATACATTCAATTGCTTTAGTCTATTACTCCCCCACTGTGTTGAAGAACTGATTCATCATTCTCAGCATTTTGATGTATTTCATTGAGCTTCCCGTCCCCATGCCTGATCAGCTCTGTGTCTAGTGGTGACAATTCCATTCAGTTCTTCTAAGAGTCTAACCTGCTAGTTTTCAAAGAAGAGTGAGACTATGTGGGTATTGATCTGTCTTTCCAGGTCTGGTTTGTTTCAGTTAACCTAATGACCTTGATTTCTGTCCATATTGCTGCAGAGAAAGGATTCCTTTATTTTGTTATAGCTGGATAATATTGCATTGTATGACTAAGCTACATTTTCTTCATTCACCACTAAAAAGAGTCTGGGTTGATTTCATGCTATTATAATTATTAATAGCATTGCAATAAATATGGAAATATTGGTATCTTTCTGTTTCAATCATTTTTATTCTTTTTGGAGGTAGACACAGTAGTGAAAATGTTGGATTGTAGGACAATTTTTCTTTTAATATTTTGAGGAATCCGCATAACTTTTTTCCATAATAGTTGTAATTGTTACATTTTCAGCAAGAGAGTATAGAAAAATCTACTTTCTACATAACTGCCAGCATAATGTCCACTATAGCTAACAGGAAATGATCACTCATAGTGGTTATTATGTGCATTTACTTGATGGTTATTGAGCTTGTGTTTTTTATATTTGTAAAATGGGTGACCATTAGTTTAGCTGTAAGAATGGTCTAGCTGGTTTTTCAGTCTTTTTGAGCTCTTTATATATTTTAGATATCAGTATGTGGTCAGTTTTCAAGTACTTTATTCCATTCTGTCTTGACTCTATTGATTATTTCCTTTGTTCTGCAGAAACAACCTTGTCTGTTATTTCCTGGAATATTCGGAGAACGATAAGGGTCTGGTACTGCTTAGAAAGGGATTAGAGGGAAATAAATTGAAATATGTTTAGTAGAAAGATATGGGAGTATGGAAAACAGAGAAGCCCTTGTAGGCTAGGGTAAAATATAGGGGGGCTTGTTGAGTAAGAAATTATAGTAATGTTTTATTTATTTAAAAGATAATTAAAACTATTTAATTTTATATTTAATTTAAAATTTTATATAATATACTTTGATCACATTTTTTCCACTCTCACTACTCCTCCAAGATCACCCTCATTTCTGTACCCACCCAAGTCAGTTCTTTCTTCTCTTTCATAAAAGAAAAAACAATGCAAAACAACAAAAAACAAAACCCACAAAAACACAAAAATGAAAATCAAAAATAACAAACACAAGATCAATAGTACAAATTAAGAAATGCCAAAACAAAATGAGACAAAGGTACCTAAGAAAAAAATAAAGTTAATTTTACTTTGGCCAAATTCATCCTGGGTATGAGACCTGCCCAGGAGCATGGGTGGTCTGGCCAATGACACTTCATTGTAACAGAATGGTCTTCTTTACCAGTAGATATATAATTTCTTGATTGGGGGTGGGATACTGCATCATTTCCCTCTGTCAGCGCTGGGACCCTATCACAGTCTCCGTGAGTTCATATGTGCCCCATTCCTGTGGTGTCTGTAAGAGAGTTTCATGGTGTAGGAGGTTTTTCTATCTATGTGTTGCTTTCATTGGTTAATTAATAAAGAAAACTGTTTGGCCTGATAGGTCAGAACATAGGTAGGTGAGGAAGACAGAACTGAATATCTGGGAGGAAGAAAGCAGGGTCAGAGATTGCCACCATGGAGTCAGCTGCCAGGTCAGACATGCTGAATCTTTCCTGTAAGCCACAACCTCATGGTGCTACACAAATTATTAGAAATGGGTTAGATCAAGATGTGAGAGTTAGTCAATAAGAGACTAGATATAATGGGCCAGGCAGTGTTTAAATGAATACAGTTTCTGTGTTATTATTTCAGGTGTAAGCTAGCCAGGCAGGTCGAAACAAAGGGCCCTGCGCTCCCTACAACAGTTTCATTCATGTTATCTATCACTTTTGTCTCTGAGAATCTTTCTGACCCCCTTTCCACATAGAAACCTAGATGGGAATAGCTTTGATAAAAACAACTAATTTAGGACTCATGAAGTGGGACCTAAATACAGTTTTTGAAAGTGGTTGATTACCTTGATGAACTTTGTGTCACTCTCAGACCAGTGTATCTTGCAGGTGGGTCACTGTTGTGGGTGTGCAGAGCTTCTAGAGGGATGATGCTGATGATTATCTTCCTCTTATAGCAGCATGCAGAGTGCCTTCTAGTGTCGTGAACGCTAGTTACTAAGGGTAATGCTGCTAGTTAGGCACTAGCTCCATATCTACAGGTTTGATAACATAAACAATTAATAGTGCATTAATATCAAGATAGAGAGAGTAACCAGTATTCTTGGTAATACCCTGTGCTGTTTGGGAGAATCCATGGTTGGTACCCCTTTTACCAAGGACTCAATAAGATGTATCCCATTTCTGGCACTAGAAGTTTTACTTGGTAGGACAAATTGTGACATTCTTGCCTCAATAATTTCCTGAGTTCACTTAGATTTCTTTCATAGATGCATGTTTTGTAGAAGGCTTCAGAGTAGCAGGTTTCCGTAAGGTTTTTGAAAGGGCATTTAGTGTTAGTTATCCTTCTTCATAGTCTCTCTTTTACCACCTTTTTCATTCCACTTTCTATTCAATCTCTCTATTCCTCTTTACCTTTCCATAACACCATATTCTATTTATACATTCTTAAGAGGTTACCCCTTTTTCCTGGTTCCCTACTAGGTACCTATCCATTCTAATTATTCAGGTTGTAGCATACATTTCAAATATTAATAGCTAATAACTACATATAAGAAAAATCATGTGATAATGCCTTTTATGTCTGGGTGACCTTACTGATTTTTTCCTAGCTCCATTCATTTACCAACAAATTTCATATTTTCACTCTTTATAGCTGAGTAATATTCCATTATGTAAGTGTACCACATTTTCATTTTACACTCATCTTTTGATGGACATCTAGGCTGCTCTCAATTTCTGGCTATTATGAATAGAGGAGCAATGAATATGAATGAATAAGTATCTCTTCATTAGGATGTAGTCCTTTGGGTATATGCCTAAGAATAGTACACATGGATGGATTGTGAGCTTCCTAGTGAACTGAAACACAGAAACTGAACTGAAAAATAATGGTGGTACCAATTTGCCCTCCTTCTAGTAATAATGAATAGCCCCTCTTCCTTGCATCCTCTCCAGAATGTGCTTCCATTACTTGATCTTTGCCTTCCTGATTGGAATAAGAAAGGCACTGAAGTGGTTTTAATTGTCTTTCCTGGATGGATAAGAATGTTAGGTATTTCTTTATGTTCTTCTTAGCTATTTGTGTTTCATCTTTTGAGATCTGTCCTTTTCGTAATCATTTGCTGTACAGAAGTATTTCTGCTTCATCAGGCCCCATATATTAATTGTCTACCTTCATGCCTATGCTCTCTGTTACTACGACTAACCATTTAATGGTAAAGAGAAAGAGAGGAACAGCAGTTAGAAGTTATTGCAAACTTTTGTTGAAATACAAAATTTCTTCATTATTCTGTAATACTCTTTTTACTATATCAGGTTTTCAAACGAATACATTGTTTTTGACCTTTCATGAAAGTTCCATGATTTAAAAAGTTTAAATTTGTCTTAAACCACATCATCTAAAATATTGTTAGCATTAAATTGGTAGTTAAAGAGGTAAGTTCTCTCTAGCTCAAGACCCTGACTACAATCCATCAGTGGGTATCCTAAATAGTCGTAAATATTTTGCTAGACCTACCTATTCAAAACCAAGAAGGAATGCTCTGCATTTAGGGTTATATTACTAAATGGCATGGATATGGTTCTAGGTCTAAGGAAATCCAAAATCTCTCTACAACCTTGTAAGATGTAAAACTAACATGCATAAAGACAGAAAATATGGATATCTTATTTTGTGTTGGTTAAATGTTGTGAAGATGACAAAAATCTACCACTCTAGACTGCATATAGGAGGAACTAATTTTTTCATATACCATGTGCACTTCTAAAAGATCCCATTCACATTACCCCTGTCTTGAGTTGATGACTGAGTGGAAATAATTAAAGAATTATATCGTCAGGTAACAGGAAAATCAACTAGTTTAAAACAGTAAAACTTTGTGTTACCAATAATTGTAAAAAATCTTTTAATTTATCTTTGCTCTGTAACTCTCCTATCTGTCTAAATATCTAGCCTGGCAAGGTGCCTGTTTCTATTTCAATTGTTCAAAGTGTAACCTAGAGCCTAAACCTAAAGGAGCCTTAAGGACAACAGCAAAAGTGGAATCTGTGTATCTGGCTCCTCTTTGAGTACTAGCCAGAGATTGATGTATACCATCATTAAAGAGGTTTTTCTTTATTAAAAATATTTTAATTAAGAAATATAAGGCACTTTAAGGATTAAATCATTTGACCGTTACTTCCCAAACTATCAACTAAATAATTGAAAAAAAAAAGTTAAGAAAGAGGAAAGACTATGTATAGAAAAATGCTCAGTCTGAAACAAGGTATTCAAGAGCAAAATTGAAAAGGAGAGGATTGGTGGAAGGGAGCTACAAAGCAGGGAGTCACAGCTTCATCTAGTTCATCCCATTCGTCCATGTGGACTTTGGTAGTGAATTCTGTTTTCGTAGAACACTGGGAAGTTTGATTGCAATGTGCTGAAAATGGATGGAACCAGGTTTTATAAAGCTGTCATAGTTCAGATTAGATAGCACAGATCTGTCAATAAACTAACACCTTTCTCATAAAGGTTTTTATAAAGAGTAGTACATGGCTACATAGCAGCAGAAGTATACTAAGATTCAGTTGAGGAAACCATTCCTAGCAAAAGCCTGATACAGTTCAGCTTTCACTCAATGTGAATGAAACCTCTGAGAAAGAGCTATGGAAGACCAGGAGAGGGTGGAGCTGAAACAGGCAAGGGAGCAGCCACTTAGATGACAGTGGCTTCAATCTATGTTGAGGAAACTTTGGAAATTCAGGCTACATTTGCAGCGCTGAACTCTCAGCAGAGCTGGCTCCTGATGCTCATTGACCAGTTAAACTCTCCATAAGCAGCTGATGTAATTTCCACAAATGCCTGGAGAGTAATAAGAACGGGTGATCTGACGGGAAAGAATTCAGTTCTCTTTAGGATGAGGAAAACTCCTGCTCAACTGCTGAGATTTGCTAATTTGTCATAAAGTAATTATTATGTAGACTTCTTAATGAGTTCCTTCTCTAATATAGCTGAACCTATGCTGAAGTCGCAGATGATACAGACTAAACCAATAGTAACATTTGATTTTCCAGGGGGGAAATAAAGAATTTTCAAGATTTCCTTCTCTCACTCACTCCTTCAATTTCCTTCCTTTTTCCTCTCCACCTTTCCCACCCTCCCTTACTTCCTCCATTTATCTCTTCATCTCTTTCCATATGTCCTCTTTTTGTCTTTGTACTACCTACCCTTACAACACAGGAGTATCACAAAAAGAAAGCAAGGATCCAAGATAGATAAGTGAGACCAGGATTGAAATATTGATTGAGGCTGTGGTGTATTTTAGCATTTTAACTCTCTTATAAATTTTAAATAGAATTCCAACTTTGAAGAAGGAAAATCTTCATAGCTTACTCCTCGTTCTCGCCTTTATGATTTTTCTAGATATGTTTATGTTCCTAAAGTTCTATCTAGTGATGATTGCATCATACTTATACTATGCTCTTTATAGAGGTCTAAGACAGGACGCTTTCCATTATAATTGCCCTGAAGCCAAATGTGAATCTCTTTGATCACATTTTGAATGAGAGGAAACTTTCTAACTCAGATACTAATCACTATTTTTAAGATTATTTCATCAGATAAAAGTTGTTATGAGTGCTTTCAATTTTTACTACTTCATGTGTTTTCTCTGAATTATATAAGTGAAGGAATATTGCTCAAACTAGTGCAAATTTTACTTGGCTTTTGTAAAATAATTTTATACTCTCCTTTTATTTTTAAAATGTATGTAGAAGGCTTTGTGTTAAATTTTATTAAACATTAAAAACTTTTCACATCATTTTCACATAACTACAGTGTCTGGGAAGAAAAGGTGAAAGCTGTCAAGCTTCTTGTAATCTTTTCAGAGATACTTAATTTTGCACAACAGGCTTCAGTTAACCTAGAAGATGTAATTATTTAAATAAATCACCTATTCTCTTAGAAATTTAAACCAGACATATGACCTTCATAATCTAAGAAAATATGAAGTTGCCACAAAATGGCAAATGAATTCCAGCATGAAAGGTCATTTGTAAAATTTCTGACAGTTTAGGATATTAGAAGGTCAAAAATCAGTGGCACATTCCTCTGTAGAAACTCTTGGTGTAATCAACACACTGGACATGCTTGGATAATCTAGATGAATATATTATGTGAACCAGACATGCAGATAGTCAGCAACCGTTTTCATAAAACTATATAAAAGTAAAGGTCACAGTATCTTTGTGTTTTCTTAGAAACAAAGGTAATTTTATTGCAAAGTATTGTTTCTTTCCTCTATGTACTTCTTAGCATTATATTTGTATAATTTTATTTGTATAATTCATATTTATTATCAATTAATAACACACAAGTGTAATAATTGTAATTTAAGGATAAATTATCACTGAAATGTAAGTTTTATAAAATTTCAGAAAATGCAAATTTGAAATGGTTTCAAATTAATTAAGTATTAATTAGTATAAACACATTCTCCCATAAATGCCTGTACTTTAATCTTACAAAGTTTACTGTTACCTTATTTAAAATAATAAACATATTATTTTCCTTCATATTTGTTTAGCTACAGAGAGTAGAAAATATTTAGGATTAGAAGACATTATTACCTAACCAGGTTAACAAATTAGCTATATCCTAGTATGTTACTGACTTGATGATGTAGAATGCCCCTCTGTATGCTATGAATATGTTTTACCACCATTGATTAGTAAAGAAGCTCCCTTGACCTATGGCAGGGCAGAATATAGCTATGTGGGAAAGCCAAACTAAATACAGGGAGAAAGAAGATGGGACTGAGGGAAATGTCAGCAGCAGCTAAAGAAGCAAGAGGTGAGGTAACATATAAAGTAATAAAAATGGGATAATTTAAAAGCAAGAGCTAGTTAATAATAAGCATGAGATATTGGTCAAGCTTTTATAATCAATTTAAGCCTCTGAGTGTTTATTTGGGAACTTCCAGGCAAGAAATGTCCACTTACAAATGGTGTACCAATGTGAGGTTCTTGAATTTCCACAGGACCTGGGAAAGCTTTAACCAAAGGCTCTAAATGCACAGAAATTGAGCTGTACTGGGCTTCCTATTCTCACAGTCTCATGCCAGCAGCAGTGCAGGAACACATCTCCTAACAAATGCACGTAAGATGAAGCTGGCCACCAAATGCCAAGAACAGAGCATCAGGGTGGGTTTCTGCAGTCTCACACAAGCCTCACGATATAAAGGATAATCAGCTATGAGCTGTGTGACAGATTTAGCTTTTGTTCATAAAGACAGAAAGAGTTTGTGGGCCAGCTTCACACTACTTGATGTTAGCATTGAATGATGGTGGTGGCATGAAACTTGTTATTACCTCTGCCATGTTGAAAGTCTAGTGAGGCAAAACTAACAGCCAAAGTGGTCGCTTTGGTCCTAGTTAAGCCAGATTACCTGTTAAATCAGTGATCAAAAAAAATAATTACAGATATGCAATAAAGACAGATTCAGACCAAAAAACACCCTCTAAATGGGTCACAGAATGTTTAAAAAGGTATGTAGGCTTGGAAGAGAGAAGAAAAAGAGTACAGACAGTTATAAAAAGAACTAAAGAGTTTTACAAAGTCTTTAAAGGGGCAGTAAAAATAATATAAAAGAAAAAAGCCATGTAAAGATGGAAAATATACAGGGAGTCTGTCTCCTGTATAGTATTATATAGATTTTGAATTTTTTGATGGCTGATGCACAAGAGACAGCTGCTGAGAGACATGGTATTAAAATAAATACTGACAGAATATTACAACCTAAGTATTTTTAAAGTGTCTTAACATTAAAATAGAAGTAAAAAAATTGTAAAGTAAAACTTAAAAGATTCATTGTTTGAAGAATCAGTTTTGCTTTTGTTTCCACAGAAAACAAGAGGCTATGTATTCATCTCAGGAAAGATGGACCAGCTTTGATCAATGGAGACCTCCTGAAACTTCACAGGTGATGTCTATCAACAAAGGTTACCACTCTCCCAGGACTTCGTAATTATCTCAAAATTTTGTCAGGACACTAAAGATAGTTCACCCACAGACTATAGGAAGAAATTTGGAGGAAACAATGTCCATATTCTCAAAAGTTTGGGGAGTATGGATGGTCTTTGGTTACTTGGTAGATTATTGATATTTGTTTTATTTAGGAAAATATAAGAATATAAGAATAAAAACAACTATTGATCTCAGATATTTTACACACAATGGATTTAAGTTAACTTTGTCACATTCTATATATGTTTCTTTTCTTGTTTAAAAGATTTTTTATATCAATACAAATTTAAGGTCAATTTTGTTAGACTATGTGTATATGTCTACACTTTTTAAGGTATTATGTCTTTGCTTATCATTTAAAAATGTATAGTTAAGAAATACAAATTTAAAGTCATAATAGTCAAAATTATAGTCATATTAGGTTTTCTAGATATACAGAGATATATTTCAGATGGACAGGTAATCTTCAAACACCTCAAAGACCTATGGAATATGCCATTTAAAATGTTCTAAAGACTTAGACTTTTCTTGAGAGTGAGACACATCTACTCCTGGCACCAATTACTTCAAAAAGATGATTAACATTGAAGAAGCTCCTTATGAGTTTTGTCTTCAATGTTGTGAGACTAGGCATCTGGCCAAGAATCTGCTCTTGCCTCAACTACTTTACAATATGCTTTATAAACAGGACATGCAGGACCCACAGAAAAATAACTGTTGAATTTGCCAAAACAAGATAGGTCATTCCTTCAGGAATCCTGATTCATAGAAGAATCTGCCAGACATTCTGTAGGACATAGAAGAAAATGACTAACAAACTGTAAATACAGGTGAGACAGTTTCAATTATCCTGCTTTGCTGGGAAGGCAGCCAGGGATTCTAGGTTTATAGACTGAAGATCGCTTTCCCAAAATTACAGACGGACTTCGGGTGACTCTCCAAGAAGCCAGATGTCTCTGTCATTTCTAAAAATTTGGAAGTTGCTACAATGCACTTCCTGTTTTCTCAGGTAATATTATGCCTTTCTGGGGTCTTTGATGGAATTGATACTAGATAGTTAAAAGTAAAGTTCTCCTTAGTTATGAAAATGATAAACTAGATATGAAACTTTAAATTCACAAAGATAGAATATATGATAGAGTTAATTTTGCGAATACAAACAGACTAAATTTTGCAACTGTAATTCTTGTTTAATGCCTGTTTTGATATATGTAATTTTACAATGTTAAAGTTAAAACTTCCTTTTTAACTTTTCTTTTTTATTGATTCTTATTGAGCTCTACATTTAATTATGTAGAAAGGGGAGATTATGTGGGATGCCCTTTTCTTTGCTGTATATTTTATTATCACTGGTTAATAAGGAAGCTGTTTTGGCCCATGGTAGGGCCCTATATATAGCCAGGTGGAAAACCCAAACAGAATGAACCAAGAAAGAAGGCAAAGTTGAGGACAAAATCAGCAGTGGCCAGAGATGCAAGATATGAGGAAATAGGCCACAAGCCTCATGGCAAAATATAAAATAATAAAATTTGGTTAATTTAAACATAGTTAGTAATAAGTCAGAGTCATTGATCAAACTTTTATAATTTAGATAAACCTCTGAGTGTTTATTCAGGAACTGGTATGTGGGGAAGAAACTGACAGTTAAACTTGTGTCTAAACTGTTTCAAGTGAGTCTGTCTTTTAGAACTCTGCTAATCACTGTATGATCACAAATTAACTTTTCTGTCATAGGAGAAGAAAGAAGTGGTCTCAAATTTTTAGCTACATACAGCTTCACTGATCAGAACTCTAACTTCAGCTCACTAAAAATGATTTTTGCCTAAATATAAATCAAAATGAAGAAATTTAGCAGTAGCCATTTTCAAATAAAGATGTCAAGTGCAGGGGAGATAAATGTCAGATAATTCAACACCTGTTTGGCAAATGTGTAGTACATAACTGGAATGAATTAAGTGCTTCTGGAAGTGGCATATCAAAAAATGGTATTGATATTCCAAAGATGAAGATATATTTAGATAAAATGCAAAATTTCTCCTAAAATATTCCTGAAATAAATTAAATCCCATGATTCCAGAGGATCGGTATATATATATATATATATATATATATATATATATATATATACTTATTTTATATGCAAGAGTATTTAGAATCTAGAATGTTAGACACTTGACAGAAACCAAATTTTTCTAATGGTTTTAGGAATTTTAAGCTGCATTTTATATTTTTGGTTGTGAGCCTAGCCTTTAACGGCTGAGCCA
The DNA here is from genome assembly GCF_950005125.1 of Chionomys nivalis. NCBI lineage: Eukaryota > Metazoa > Chordata > Mammalia > Rodentia > Cricetidae > Chionomys > Chionomys nivalis. The sequence continues at coordinate 74,132,719 of NC_080095.1, forward strand.
TCTCTCCAGCCCACTGCATTTTAATTGTAGGGAGATATTTTATTTGGGCAGGGTCTTTATAATTTGGAAAGAATTTATAAACTGAATACTGAAGGTGTATAAACAATGCTCTTCTGTTCAGACATCTTCATAATGTTATTTTTGCTATTTATTGTTCCAAAGACCATCAATATTTGGGGAAAATTTTGATATTTGCAAAGATTTTGTTATTGAATTCTCATCTATTTGCAGAGTTTGGAAAGTTTTTATAATATATAATTATTGATTAAATAAATAATAATTAATAATGTTAATAATAAAATAAGAATGGAACTCAAAAAACATACTTCCATGGTACACTGAAAATCTGTCTTATTCAAAGTACATCATTAAGAATTAACTTTCCTGTTTTTTATAGTATTGTTGGTCTTTAAATAAATGGTAATAAATCTGCTGATTATTTAATTAATTATAACTTAAGTAATTGGTGCATACTTCATTTCTTATCAATGGTAAAATTCAAATGATTATAGTTGACCTTTAATCAAGTCACATGTACAACTTTGCTTATTTTTTATTAATGTCATTTTCATTAGTGACCTTTGATTTTGAGTTATGTATAATTTACTCTCAAAATTATAGAACTCAATCATGAATGTAACAAAAATACTCTTTCAGGACTTTTCCATTGTGTTTGCCATGATTTTATAGTCATCTTCCAGTTTATTTGCATTTTATTAGAAAAATGCAAAGTTCCTTTTCAAATCCACTACCGTGTTTGTGTGTGTGTGTGTGCAGTCTATATGGCCTTACTTGTGACAGTGATCATTGTTGAAATCCTTTTCTAAGCAGTAGTTCTTAATCTTTAAGGAAACATTCCTTCTTAATTAAAGAACATTTAATTTCACTTCTGGGAAACATCTCTTCAAAGTTTATACAGCTTCTATGTTTTGCTTTTCTTTTATATACATTTTTCTTCACTATTTGTAAACATTTCTATATTTTAAATTAAAGTTGTTTTGTTATATTTTGTGTTACAAGTACTCAAATTATTTATTTTGATTTACTGAATAAAATTTAATTCATATTTTACTTTCAAACCTGTGAAGTTATATGCTTTACATTTAAGACCAATCAATGGGGAAGAGAGTTTTGCCTTTGAAAATGTTATTTATCTTTTAGCCATTGATTTCTATGTCAAATGTAATACGATCAGAAACTCTATGATCTAAAAATATCCATTATTGAAAGTATAAGAGATGTAAGATCAAGGTATAAATTGTCTACATTAAGAATATTTTATAATTTTTCTAGCACAATTCTTCATATGTTATTTAAATTATTCACAATTGTATGATTGAAATAATCCCTATGCTTAATGATTTGTAATCAGTGTTTTGAAGTAGCCACTTATTACGGATTCATTAATTTCTGTTTTTCTCTAGATAAGGATATTTGTATGTATGTGGTCTCTTGAAATTTGATATAACTCTGATCAGTTTTAACAGCTTATTTGGAATTATTAAAATAAAGTGCCAAAATATGTATAATAATTAAAAAAATATGCTCTGTTTTATAACAGTAAACCCATTTCCTGTTTAAGTTGCTATTTTTTTAAATATACTTCTGCATATTTACTTTCAAGCTTTTCCTTGGAGGCAAAGTTTTATGGCCAGGGTAGCTTCTTACTTTCTATGTAGTGTGAGCCTTACTTCTAACTCAAAAGGACTGAGATTACACGTGTATGTGGTTTTTGAATATTAAGATTGCTATATTCTTTTATGATGTGGAATATTTATTGAAGAACGCAAAGTTGTATGGCATTTTTTTTTGTTGTTTCATTTGATTAACTCTGTGAAGCTGTGTTACTTTCCCTTTCTAAATCACTTGATTAGTCTAATAAAGAGCTGGACAGCCAATAGCAAAGCAAGAGAAAGGTTATATAGGACCAGTAGGCAGAGAGAAAAAATAAGAGAAATATGGGAAGAGAAATCAAGGACCAAGAAAAGAAGGGGACAGCCACCCAACCACACTGCCAGCCATGGATTAAAAGTGAAAATATGATTATGAAAGTAAGAAAAGGAAAAATCTCAGAGGCAAAAGTTAGATGGGATAATTTAAGAAAAGTTGACTAGGAATAACTTAAGACTGGGCACTTATAAGTAATAATAAATCTCTGCGTGGATTTATTTGGGAGCTGTGTGGAGGAACTTCCTAAAAGAGTAAGAGTAAAAAACCACCAACTACAGTATGTCACCATAATTTTCACTGAAGTTTTGAATTCTTATGTTTCAATATGAATTTTACAGAGGTACAGAGTGGTTTCCTTAGTCTCTAACTTTTAATTAGATTATCAAAGTAACATTTGACATAACTGGGTAGATTTCAAAACATGTCTTTAGTATTCTTTACATTTCTGTGTTTTCAAAGCTATATTCTTTTACTTCAGTATCATTTCTAAGATATTCATGGAATTTTTCTCTATTAGATTTTTAACATTTGAATTTTACTTACATCCTTTATTTGAAAATGATCGAAATTCAACTCTGATTATTAACCATAGCTATTTTAGGTTTGATTGGTATCTGTCCTTGTCCTGAATTTGTCAGTAAACTTAGGATGCTTTGCATTTAACACCACACACGTACTCAGAAACACTGAGTATCTTAGTTTTATAAGTGGAGATTGCACCTTTGTTTCAGCATACAGAGGAAATTTCCATATCATCTTCCCTTTTCTGTCTAAATAAAAGGAAGGTTTTAACTTTAACATAGTAAAATTTCATATGGAAAATAGGTATTAAGCAAGAACTAAAGTTATAATATTTATTCTCTTTGTATCTGGCAAAAATTAAAGAAAATATTACATCATCTTTGTGAGACTAAAGTTCATTTCTAACTCATCTTTTACAATAACTAAGGAAAACTATAATTATAACTATCTGTCTTCAACTCCATCTAAGACTCCAGAAGGATATAATATTGCCTAAGTAAACAGGAAGTACATTGTAAGCAACTTCTAAAACTCTAGAACTGACAGAGAATTCTCACTGCCTGGAGTGTCACCCAGAGGTCTGTAACGTTGAGCCATCCATCTTCAGCCTACAAGCCCATAGTACCCAGCAGACTTTTCCATGAAGCAGGAAGTCTGAAAGGCTGTTTCACCTACTTTGGCAGTTTGTCAGTCACTTTCTTCTGTGTCCTGCAGAGTGCCTGTCAGAGTCTTTCATGAAGCGGGAACCATGAAGGACCTTCTCACCATTTTTTGGTAAGTTCATCAGTCATTTTGCTGTGGGTCCTGCATGTACAGTTCATACAGCATACCATGAAGCAGTCCAGGAAAGAGGTTTTTTTTCTAAATGACTAGCCCTGTCACAATGAAGGTAAATTCCATAAGAAGTTTCTTCAGTTCCCATCAAACTCTCAAAGTAATTGATGCTGCCAGAAGCAGACATGAATCACTGTCAAAAGTCTAGGTTCTTAAAAACTTTTTAAATGCCATACTCTGTAGGTCTTTGAAGTATTGAAAATTATCTATCTAACTGAAATGTATCTATTTATATCTATCTAGAAAACCTTAAATCACGACAAGTTTGAAGATTATAAATGACTGTCTACTAAATTGTAATTTTTAATTATACATTACATATTCAATGAACTATATAAACATAATATCTTAAACAAGAGTAGAAATATACATATAACAAAATTGAGCTGAAATTTAATATCAAACATAATTTAGTGCAGGAATTTAAGCTTTCAGTACTTCATGTTTAATCTGACATTCATTTTCCCTTTTCTACTCAGTATTTTGAGATATATATATCTTGAACTAACAAAGATCTGCCTGCCTTTGCCTTCCGAGTGCTGGGATTAAAGGCATGTGCCACCACAGCCCAGCTTGTGATGCATTTCTTAAAATTAAAAATAGTAGCCAATAATAAATGTGTTCATATAACTCTTTCAAGAAAATTCTTCATTTAAGAATATATAAAGATGACCTGAGCTATTCAGGGTTCTTTGAGGTCAAGCCTACTTGGTGGTCAGAAGTTCTCCTTACTCTGATGCCCCTTCCCCACCTCAGGACCTGAAATTGAGCTAAAGCTTGACCTTGGCAGAAGAGTATTTGCCTTTCCTATTTTTAGTTCCATATATTTGCTCACTAAAGTCCTTTCCTTATAGATTTATAGGGGAATTTAATAGAATTCTATTTCGTAGTTGAGATTTTTCTCTGCTTTCATTGGTTTTGTGGTATATTCTGTTCTCTTGTTCTTGTTTATTTATTTTGGTGTTCACTGTGCTTGCTTCTGTTTTAGTACAAGCATGCCTCTAATGTGTCCTACATTTTGTCATTTTGATTTCTAAGTAGTTCATCTTAGGTAAAATTTTAGAGTTTTCATACTTTTAAAGCTTATCCGAGATGTTAGAAACCTCGCTCCCTTTCTGGCATTCATGTTGATTTAAGTACTCTACTGACATGCCCTGCTCTCAGTTCTTATAATTTAGAAATTGATACCTTAATGCACAGCTCAAAAATGTCTTATAATGATTTGATAACAGGTTCAGCATGGGAAGTCAGAAGGATGTTTATAGTTTAAGCCTGTCCCTTCCAGATTTAAATTGCTTCTTTTCTTTGTATCTATAAAAATTATTTATTAATTTGTATCTATAAAAATTATTTATTAATAAAGAATGATATGAAATGATACATAAATATCTGTTGTTTCAACAGAATTAGTTACAACTCAATATTTGGTAGAATGCAAGACTTCAGTAGATGAGTAATGAGGTATGACCTGGTGACTGTGCTGCTCCAGGTACTTTATTTATTTCAGCCACCAGAGCTGCAGACAAAGTCATCATACAAACAAATAAGAAGACTTTCTATTCTTTCTTTTCCGTTCTTTAGCATTCTGTTTTTTTGTTCTTAGTTTAAGTCTTTATTATAAGATGAAATATAGAAGTCAGATATTAAATACTGATTTTTTTAAATGTGTTCTGACATCCTCTGATGAACAGGATATCATTTGTGATTTCTCTAATGATTGTTTAATGATTAAAATGAACATTTATATCAATATAATTCTGGAATTTCTAGAAAATCTTCTGGTACTATAACCTAAGAGCGATGACGAAAGGGTCCTAGGTTCTTGGGTGGGTAAATACCTTCCTTGCCTAAAAAGAAAGTAGAGCCCTTGGGGGGAAAAAAACTTTGACTGAGTATTCCCATTCAAAATATGGGTCTTTTTTATTTTTAAAAGCAGTTGTTTTCACACATAAATATTTTATGATATGCCTGGAAGGACACAAAGGACCTCTGATAAGGAGTAAGGACAGTTAAATTTGAAGAATTCAGAAACTTCCAGCCTTCATAAGCTACACTAGAAAATGTACCTGGTGAGAATAGCCTGAAAAGTATTAGATATGTATAAGCATATGATGTTTTGATTTATTCCATTTAACTTTCCAAATGACTAATTTTTATAAATATTATTTATAAAACAATTAAATAATATTCTATTCTCAGTGGCATATAAATGTTGGCAGGTTTTCATATGTTCAACCATCTCTGCATCTCTGGAATAAAGCCCAGTGATCACAGTGATCAAGATGGTCTCTTGGAAACCTATTCCTTATGCTGAATTTCCTGCTCAGTCTGAACACAGGGGGAGGTGCTTACAGTCGCTTGATATGCTATAAGTGGATACGAGGAGCAATAGATGGGGATGAAAGGAAGATCCGTGTGGGAGTGGGAAGAGAATAGTGAAGGGAGGCTGCAGTCAAGATGTAAAATAAATTTATTAATTAAAAGGAAAAAAACTTAATGTTTTATTTGAAAGACTTTTATGGTAAGTATTTTATTTTTTAAATAAAATTAATTTTATGGAAAATTCATACAATACATTGATCAAAATTTTCCTTCCCCTATTTCATCCAAGATTCTCCCAACCTCCCTATCCATCCAACTCCACAACTTTTCTCTCTCTCTCTTTAGAAAACTAACAGGCAAATAAAAAAGCAAACAAACCAGAATTTTCTATAACAAAAAAACTACAAGAAATATGCACATAAACAGACAGACAGACAGACACAGAAGCAAAATCCATAAAAACGCAAAATCAGGATCTTAATATACAAGCAAAATGCTGATAGGAGAAAAATGTGAAATAAAGCAATATGAGTTTAAAAACATATATATGTTTATATATACAAGAGCATCATTGAGTTCATTTTGTGTTGGCTTTCTACGTTTATGCATGAGGCTACCCTTATGTGTAGTTTATATATCAGTGAATTTATATTGGAGAAAACAAATTTCATTTGCAGACAGTTGTCAATTGGAGATACTTCTTGATTAGGGATAGGAAATCATGCCCATTTCCACTTCTTTGGTCTAGAACCCTATCTGGCTTGACCCTATGTAGGTCCTATATGTCCTTCCACAGACTCTGTGAGTTCATACTTGCATCAATCCTGTTGTGTCTAGAGGACTGCTTCCATGTTTTGTCATTTGGTGGGGTGAGCTCTGGGTTTTCAAAATGTAAGTACAAGCTCATGTGTATTTCTGTGCCTGTAGTTGGGTATTAAGATGTGAATTTCCAACTGTTCCTTTGCTCTACCATGCTGGACTTTAAACCTCTGAGACAGTAAGCCTATTTAAATGCTTTCTTTTATAAGTTGCTTTGATCATGGTGTTTTGTTGGGCAATTGAAAAGTAATTATGATAGAAGTTGTTATCAGGGAGTAGAGTATTGCTCTGACAGACCATACTCATTTTTGTAGGAATATGGATGACTTTTGAACCAGGAAAATGATTGAATTTTGTAAGAGAGACTTAACGGGCCATCCTAATAGGATCTTGTGCTAAAAGAAACCTATATTATGGAGGGTCAACACGAAATTTCAAGGGAGAAAAAATACCCACAGCTGATCTGTAATTTAATATTTTCTTGTAATATTTTATAATTTGTAGGAATGTGACTGTTTTATCTTTGTCCTAAAAATTTGTCTAAGGCTGAATGGAATAGTAATGAACTAATTTCCTTGGTGGGCGAGATCTCACAACAGCCTAACATGGACTCTGTCCCAGTTGATGCAACTCTAAGTATTAGGTGCCGTGGCCTTGGGAGAGGAGGTATGTCACTGGGAATAATCCTTGAGGTTTCAAAATTCTTGTGTGATTACCAGTATCTCTCTCTGCCTAAGGTCAAGATGTGAGTCATCTTCTGTACCTTGTTCTATCTGCATGGATTCCAACCCTCTGAAACAGTCTAATTAAGGATTTCCTTTATATGTTGCTTTAGTCATGGCATTCTGTTTCCAAGAGAAAAGTAACTAAGGCACAGCAACTTGTTTTGCATGATTTCTAAAAACTCGATTCACAAAGCTTGTGGTCCTTCATTTTATTCACATGTGGAAACAGAAACTACCCTGCTTAGAAAACAGAGAGCATGGGGTTTTATGGTGAGTTTGTCTTTTTGAAAGCAACAAAATTATACAATTTCTTTTCACAACCCCTTATAAATGTCAGATGTGTGCAATGAAAATGATAATGTTATAATTTAACTGCTAGTCATAAAGGAAAGAAAGATGCTTTATGCCACTTGGAGATCTCAGTTTATGCTTGAAGAACACACACAGAATTTGCAACTATGTATCTTTAAAACAGAATTACTAGTTACTTACATTTACATATTTAGAAATAATCACTAATGCTCACCATTTCCTAAGAAAATGTATCTTTATTGTTTTGAAATATGTAATTTGGGATAGATTATGATGTTGGGTGTCAGGCTATAATCAACTGTAATTCAGGATCTGCTCTGACTTTGAATGTAACCACTGGCATGCAATTGGGTGTGATCCTTTACGTGCATGGTGTGTGGTTGGGTTAGAATAATATACTGATATAAATTTGAACCTAAAAACAAGATCATAGGCATAGGTCTGAAAATTTTCTACTCCTCTGAAGGGATTTTATTTGCAGAAGTAAATGGTGAGTTTCAACTATTGCCACCATAGTGGACACAGTCTTCAAGAGAATCACAAATAGGCATTTAATATTATACTTTGGTTGTAGCCAAAGAAATACAATTTAAGATGTAGTAAAGATTTCCCTAAATTTATGTAATTATTTTTTTATTTTCTTCCAAAATATAGCAAATGTCCTCAGATAATTTAAATTGTTAACATTGCGTGTCTTTATTGAATGATTTATTTCTGTTCTTTTGTAATATAAACATGTATATTGGAGAGAAGAAACTAAATTAAAACAAACCATGCACTTTTTCTATCAAAGGCGTAATTACAAACAGTTAAGGAATCATTAGCATCTATCAGAGTGGGAACTTCTTTTCTAGCAAGAACAGAGCAAGCTCTGAATAGAACAGCAATGTCTTGTTTCAGAAGAGTTCTTCCCACATCCCATAGCAGCAGATGCCAGATTAGAATTCCGTTAGTCATCCTTGACATCTCTATATCGCGGCATCTCTTACACACATCCATTACCAGTGGTCTTGTCTTCACGTTCTTAATATTTCTGTAGTCTACCATCTCCCTGATTCTATATCACTCATAAATTCACATCACAGATTTATGAAACTTCAGCTTCTGAGTGCTACTAACAATTTCAGCGCAGGACAACTCAATTCCACTGGGTTCCAGCCAGGTCCTTTGTCGCCAAGCTCCCGGCACTCTTCGGTGTTCATCCCTGAATAGTACTATGCACGCCAAGCTAAGGTCCCTGACGCAGCCTGTGAGATGCGACAGACTCACCTGTATCGTCTGTTCACCTTCATCTCCTGTTGTGCTCCTTTCAGGCTCACTCTGTTGCACTTGTAAACAAGCCATTAATTTATCATGTTTTAATCTATCTCAGGGGCTGTGCACACGCTAGTACTCAAGAGCAGTTTTTTTTTCCTTTTCATTTGTCTTCTTCCTAAAGTAGGAGACTGGAGGCATCTGCAAAGTTCAGATCAAATGGTATACCCATTCTTCACCTTTCTAACCAATGTATCCACTGGCAAGTTTTCCTTTCCATCATGAAATGATTACAGTTTCACATTTGGGGAATTACTTGGATAATATCTTTGTCTGTTATTAGAATGGAGTTCTGTGTGGGTAGATCTCAGTTAATAATTTTCTTATTTTATTTTCCTTCTTTAGCAAAGTGTCTCCTATCTACCTGAGTATTGATTGCATGGATGATTATATGAATAAAAGAGTAAGGGAATGAAAATCTCTTTGAAGAGATTGGGAAGAATTAGAAAGTGACTTTGGAAATAGAGTGCCATCGTAAATAAGTGGACCAGGCCAAGTAAGTTTTAAGATTTCATTTTTTAGGAGGAATAATAATTGTACTCAAAATAATTGTAATCTCAATTTTATAGAATAGTAAAGCAGTAAAAGTTTCATGTGTAGAATATTTGATGAATTTTGAGAACTGTACCTATTTTTATTCGTGTTCTAAGAAATTTAACCCACAATTTCAGAAGGACCTGGAGTCAAAGAGAATGTCAATGTTCTCAATTTCAGTGATATATTTGTTTTTCATAGGCATAGCTATCTAAATAAAGATAACTTTGCTGCAGCAAAAAAGAAAAAATTTGAATAAGTATGTGAGGCAAATATTTTGAGATGTAGGCAGACAGAAACTTCTTGCTTGATATTTCCATTGATCCCATATGGCAGAAGGATTAGATATTTTTCCATTAGTTACCCTCAGTTTTTTCTACCCCTGAGCTTAAAATTTCTGGGATGAGAAAGCAGAATGAATGGGAACTGTGAGCGTGCTAGGCTCACATGCCTTGGAGTTCCCTACAGAGAGAAGAGAAAAATTTTATGTGTACCAGTCTGAAGACCCATGCCACAGCTGTTTGAGGTGTGTAAGGGTCAGAAGAGGAGTTAGTGGTACTGGTGTCTGATAGTATTACAAATGCAGCAAGGCCCCAGAATCCTATTCTTTTTCCTGCAAGTTGAAAAAAAAATGAAATGACTGTGCTGGTTATCTCTTTATGTAATTTTTGTATCCTGTCAATAGGCTGTACCTTCAAGACCTTCAAACAGTTGAAATGGCATTCGTCTGTATGATACACACTTGAGCAAAATAAAACATTTACAATTAACTTCCTTCTGGGAAATGAATAATTTTACCACATTGTGATCTTGTTCAAGTGAAAATTCTCAGATGCTATATTTATTCTGTCCTATGTGAGGGTGTCAGCTCTATGTCTATTGTAATGAACTGCTAGGAAAGTCCTCTGTGAGTATAATAATTTTATCTCAGACTATGAAACTCACTGCAGAATGTATCTCAGGATTCTCCTCTCAGTGGATTAAAACTATGAAAAGATATATCCATGCTCCTTACTGCCATAAATTTATGGTATTTTGGTGATTAGTTTTAGGTCAACTTGACACAATCTTGAGTCACTGGGAAGAGGAAATGGGGCTGAAACAATGCCTCGCCAAGATGGCCTTTAGACAAGCTTAATTAGTGGTTATGTGGGAGAAGCTAATCCATTATGGGTGATACTACCCCTGGGAAAATGGTTCTAGGGTGTATATGCAGGCAGGCTGAGCAAGCCATGAAGATAAAGCTAGTGATGAGGATTTCTCCACGACTTCTGTTTCAATTCCTGCCACTAAGTTTTTGCCCTAACTTCTCTTTGTGAAGGAATATTACCTGAGACTTGTAAAATGAAATAAACTCTTTCATTCCAAAGTTGCTTTTGGTCGTCTTATTTTCTCACAGCTATAAACACTTAACTAAGGTCTGTACTCTCCAGACTTTGTCTCCTTTATTTCAGGTTTCTACCTGTCTACAAGCTTTCCTATGTCACTGTAAGCAATACCTTTGGCTGAGTGGCAGGTACTGAGACAAGAATTTATCTTTGTATGGACTCTTCCTTCAGTCTTTTCCATCTTTCTAGCTTGTAGTTAAGGAGAACTGAAGTGAAGTGACAGCAATAGGTAATATGGAACCTTGTGGCCATGTCCCATAGGTTCAAAGCCTCAGGTTTCTGCTGTTGTTACTTCTTCATACCCAATGTTACATCCCATTAGCTTATCTGTGGAAATTAGATCAAGGAAGCAGATAATTTCAATTTCCCTTGGGATACTTGAAATGTTAAGAGTTTTCGTATGTTAAACATTCTATAATCTGTAATTATAACTCAGAGCAGTTTAATATTGTTTATATGCTGAATAAATCAAAGAATAAACTATTTACATTATGTTTACTATAGATAATATGTTGAGTACCTCATAATATCAAGAAGAAAAAAGCACCTTAAATTCATTTACTATGTAAAACTGCAATGGAAATCATTGTCTAAAGCATCAAAATGAAATATGTAGTTGCATTTATATGTATATAGTTCCTTGTTGGGTGTTATTTTAAGATTCAAATGGGAGGTCAGATGAGTATATTATACATCTAATTTGTGGTTACTATTTGCTTTGCTTCTGGTTCTGCTGCTACTGTGAGATAAATCCTAGAGACATTAAAAGAATTATCCTTGCACTTTTCTCAACAATTTTCCACTGAATTCACTACATCTTTGATGTTCAGCAATTTTAAATAATATTGAATGAATATCACAAGCTTTTTCCTTTGCTGAGTTACTAACAAAGTTCACTTTGGTGAATAATATTAAAAAGACAGAAAAGCAAATAAGAAAAAAAGGGAGGAAGGAGAGGGGAACGTTAAGCAGGGAAGAAGACACAGAGAGTAGAATACACTAATAGCTGGTATTAGTTACAGGTACCCTTGTACATATAGGATTGTAAGTATTGAGTGACTAATGTTCTCTGGTATTCTAAAAGCAAAGCATCTTGTAGGGATGCAAGTAGTGGGTGAACTGTACTACTTACAGACAAACAGAATTTGAAGAAAATTTCACAGGATAAGAAGGCAGGTTTCTAAAAAGAACTAGATGTATTGCAGCTCCTTAGGAAATTGCGATCTTACTGATTATGCAAGAGCAAGAGCTTCCTGCCATCTTTTACATTTTATGGATATTTTCAGAGAAAATAAAAATCATATACTTTTTATTCTGAAAAATAGAAGTAAAAAATATTCCCTTTGGAGAACTTCATATTTTTGTATTTTGTAGAGAAGAAATTTTCCATGTAAGCATTTCTTTGGATAAGGTAATGGTTTCATAGCTCACATAGAACATTAGACTTATATGTAATGCAGTTTTATTCTTGACTTACAGGTTCAAAGACATTTTAAACTTGATGTTATTTTATTTTATTTTTATTTTATTTTATTTTTGATACAGGGTTTCTCTGTAGTTGTAGAGCCTGTCTTCGAACTAGCTCTTGTAGACGATGCTGGCCTTGAAATCACAGCGATCTGCTTGCCTCTCCCTCCTAAGCACTGGGATTAAAGGCATGCACCACTACTGTCCAGCTTAAACTTGATGTTACTAATTTCATATCATGATATGCTTCTGAAACAAAATGGTTTTTCAAAATTTAATGTATAAGTATGCATCACTGTCGTCTTCATAAATTTCTGTGAAATAAACATGTTATAAAAAAGTATACCTGTATCAGTATAGCCAACATGTTCTTCAATATTTCCCAACTCTGGCAATTCATAGTGAGAAGGCCACTTTATGTTCATCATATGCTGACCTAAGTTCAATGTCTCAGTTCTTCATGAAGTCAGTCGGTCCTATGAACCATTTTTTCCAAGATATATTTGCAAATAAGTATCTAATTTGCTTCCAAAGGTAAGAAAATGGTATGTGAATCTTAATAAATTATGTTAGATTTAACCATGATTTGTTCTATTTTTTCTTTTGAATATAAAGAGGCTACTGACTATTTAGCCAAGAATGTCAGCAAGCAGGACGCCAATACAGTTTCCTTCTTGAAGATGAATAGTTTCTAATCACATATTTCTAATCGCAGAACTCATGAGGCAGAAACAGGAGGATCACAAGTTTGAGGATATTCTTACCTGCATACTCTGTCTGGAACTATGAGAGAGAAATAAAAGGAAAAATAATAAAAAGTAAAAATCAGATGGACAGAAAACTTGGAATAAGAGATGTTTGCTCTTTTTCAAATGCTTTTATCTTTGTTGAATGCATGTGAATCTTATTTCTTTAACAATGGTTACATACATAATGTTCTTGTACCCTTTGCAGTGTAAGGAAAAATGTATTCACTATAATACACTGCCAGTTTGCAAGTGTGAGAGACCTTTGAATTTGCATATACTCATCATATTCAATCAGATTCTATCTGGAAATAACTAAGTATAACAATGTGATGTCACTGAAGAAAGAACTAATTTTCATATCAGCCAAGCATTTAATTTTTATTCTTGTTATTTGGTGAAATTAATTTTAGGGCTTCTTTAGCGACCTAGTTAGGGTTGTTACTACTGTTCTGAAATATCAAGACTAAAAGCAAGTTGAGGAGGAAAGGGTTAATTTGACTTTAATGTGCACATTATAGCGCCTATCACTGAAAGAAATTGGGACAGGAGCATAAATAGGGAAGACACCTGGAGACAGGGGTTAATTCAGAGTCTATGGAGGGGTGCTGCTTACTGAGTTGTTCCCTATGGTTTGCTCAGCCTGCTTTATTGTAGAACCTAGAACCTAGAACCACCAGTTCATGGGTGGCAGGGTTGATAATGTACTGTACCCTCTCCCATCAATCACTAATGAAGAAAATGTCCTATGCATGGATTTAATGGAGCCTTTTTCTCAATTGAGTCCCCCCTCTTTCAGATGCCTCAAGTTGTGTCGATTTGACATAAAACTAGATAGGACCATTGGTAACAACCATTGGTAATAGCTACCTAATTCTATTACTGCAACAAATATGCAGCATACGTGGTATATTTCAGATTAAATATTTTTACAAGAATGGTGAGAGAGAGAGAGAGAGAGAGAGAGAGAGAGAGAGAGAGAGAGAGAGAACCTGTGTGTTTGAGAATTTCCATCACCTCTCATTGAATGATGCTGGCATTGACTTCAGATAAATCTTAAATGCATGCTCATTATTTTGTTCCAGTGGAGACAAAAGCTACATTATTAATGATTGCTTATCCTTCTGCTGAGAAAAGCAGATGAAAAATTCCTCTTTATGCAAAGATTGTCACACCGTGGACCGTATCTGGCAGGTACATGATTGGTCTGTGTGAAGAGTTAGTCACCGTTCACATACTGTGTGAATATGTAAGCATAGGAGGTACATTCGCCTCTTTCTTTGCTGAAAATTGACATAGATTCTCTCATACATGATTCATTTTTTCTCTGTATTTCTTCAAAATACATCCCTGTTATTTCCCTGAATACTTATTGCTGCAGCCAGAATGATAACAAGGTTCTCAGTTTCATGTTGCCTATAATATGACATCTACGTGATATTGTTGACTATAATTTGTTTTCCCAAAAAATAAACAGGCACAGATGCCTGCTCTTTTCCTTATTTCTAAGGAGTAGAACTGCACATCAAGCAGTCCACCAGGTTCATGAAAGTTGGAACATGGAGGATCCACCTGTACCCGTTCCTCTCACCTATAAATTACTATTTAAATATTGCACGCTTGCCTTCTTTAGTAGCAGATAGGTGATAACTTGGAAGATGTGAGGGGTTGCTTTACTTGAAAAGCGTAATGATTAGAAAAGGAGGTTCTATGTCACTAAGTAGAAATTTTAGGCACAATCTCTTTCAAGGGAGCTATAAATTTTAAATAGCCACTTTGATAGATTACTTATTTCATGTTTGCAAATTATATTAAAGATGAGAAGTATTATTTCAGTATCAAAGTTTTGTCTAATGGACTTCAAAGAATGTGTGCGGAACAATAATTTCCATATTGTAATTAAACAATAAGAAAGGGTAATTATGAATGCTTTGATAATAGACACAGTCATTGATAAGTAGAAGTATGTTCTAAGCAATTTGGTCTTAATCCAGTTTTTGATTTTTGTTGAGCATACTGAATATACTTTCCTGCAAGTGGGAAATTAAAATTTTAAGAAAACAGTGTTTGTATTTTGTCTCATACTGTAAATGGTTTTGTTAATTGATTTTATAAGAGCTAATCAGTTATTTTCTTTAAAGTTAAGGCTGAGGAAGCAAAGTTAATCTTTCCCTGTTTTAGAAATGAAAGCCAAAGGTGATGTGTGATGAATAAACATGAATCATTTTATTTTCTGTAAAGGTACTCTACTCATTTTTCCTATTCAGTGGTAACACACACCCACATGTACACACACTTGCATACATATACACACGCGTGCATGTACCTTCATACAACATGCGCACACACACAACATATACACATGAGTATGAAAAACAATGGTTTAAAATGTAACCTAAACATAATTATGATTTTTAATTGTAGCCTTACAAAACCTCTACAATTAATTTTCTACCTTGATTTAGCTCTAACTTCAATTCTTTTCATCATAAATTGATAAGCTCATTAGTATGTTACAGGTTTCCATATTTACAAATTAATGAAGAATGAAATAGACCATGATTTTAAATGACACTAATGCTTTTGTCTTCTCATGATCATTGACTCCAAGCAGTAGCTGCAGCGGTCATTCAGAGATCAGTCTTTCACTTGTTCTCCCATTATTTGTTGATTTTCTCATTCAGCAATTCATTCATTCAGCCAACTATTTTGAACATCATTTTATGAGTCCTAAGAAGTCTCATAAAATTATAGAGTGCAAATAAATTGGTGCTTTATTCTCACTCTAAATATCCCTAGGGAATGTGGCACATAGGTAGGTTTTCTAAACCATTTTGTCATTGAGATTTTGTAGGAGAGTTGGTGAAATGCACCCAGCCAAACTTGAGAAGGAATAGAGAAGGCTTTTTGAAGAGGATTTTATTGTGCAAAGTGTTAAAGGATAAGTAGCTCTCCACCAATTGAAGGGAGGATGATTTTCCATGATTATAGTCTAGTATGATGAAGCACTTTTATCACAGGTGAAGGGAAGAGAGTAGACGGAGTGTTGATACTCTCTGGTGCTGTGTACTTTTATGATAGACTGTAGAAAGGAGAGGTGAGGGGAAAGGGGACATATCAAGATGGCCTTAGGTAGGACAATGTAAAAACAAAACAAGAAAACAAACAAAAAAACATGGGTGCAACCAAATAAGTGAGTATAGGACAAGGCATATTTTTTTTTCTGCTTCACAAACAATTTGTGACATATTTTTTCTGTACCAGAACATTTAATTCTCTGGCATGACTGACATTTCTTTGCCTCTCTGACTAGAAGCAAGGAAAATGTACCGCCTACAGCTTACCAGGAGTGCATCTTCTAGTCAGAGTTCTTAAAATAAAGTCACTTTTCACTTTTCCTGAAAAAAGAAAGTGTTACTATTGGCCTGGGAAGCACTAGAAGGCAATTTCTCTGTTGTCAATCTAGTGACTTTTCTTTTAACTATTTCATGCACTATTTCATGATATACATAGTCACATATTAATGGATTGATCACAATGGCAGTCCTCCATGGTAGAATCTAGACTGTCGATTACACTTTTAGCTAATTAATATCATGTCTTATAGGAAAAGATTCTTGTAGGACCCACAGCAAACTTTTTCTTATTTCTTCACTCACCGTAAGAGTCAGAAAACTGTAGTTAACTCTAAAATAATTTGACTGTGAAAGCCCTTAGGGTAAGAGGAAAATACCAATAGTAGTTAGCATTTTAATTACCTAGTATGCATCTACAGTAAATTCATGATATGGAGTTGCCAAAGAAACATAAAAAAAGTTTTCTCTCTTCATCTCCAAGTTGCCTTTCTTCCCCAGAGAGATTTTTCCCTCTTGAGCGAACAGAACTATTGCCTTCTCTACGGTCTCATCTTAAGGAAATGGTGAGTGGAATTCAGGTGTGTTTCATTTACTTCCAGAAGAATTATGTATTATTAAAAATAATATTTGTCTCAAAAGCAAAGAACTTTTTCATGAACATGTAACTGCCAATATGTTAAAATAGCTTATAGCATACAATGGTTCTTATATCTGCAGTAACACAAAACTTTGAGTGTATGGAGGATATCTCTTTGGCTTTTTTTTCCTCTAGTTTTTTTGAAGAATCCCATAAATCTCCAATTTAAAAATGCCTTTCTTCCTTTTTGTATCAGAAGTTATTTCAAGACTAAACCATGGATGCCAGCCATTGTTAGCACAGCATACATCTCAGGTTTCTTAGGACAATGAGAGTGTAGCAGGTGCTGTCAGTGTGCTGCGTGAAGCTCTTCAGATCTTTGAGTCAGTTCTGTATACACCTCCCACACCTCCCAGTGTGATTTTTACCCAAATTGCTAGCTCTTGTATCTGATGGTGGGCTGACAGCTCTCAAACTCCTATGACCCACTTTGGCTGAATACAGAAAGTTGGAAGTATCTCCGAATCTGTGTTCTTTTGGAGCTATTCTGAACCAATGATTTAGTAAAGGCCTTTTGAAAAATTAAATTGAAACCTACTGCTGTAGATGTCTCCTAAAATATTTACATATATAAGTTATTTAGATGGAGTCACAAAATAATGGGGAAGATCTTGCCCCAATTAGAATTTCAGGGCCAGAAATGGGATCCAAATCCAAAGGGGTTCCATAAGCCCCTCAAACATTACAGGCTACTGCAGAAGATAGTAGTTATTCTCTAAAACCTGGTGGTAAGGCACTATTGTTGAAGACACAGCTTCCTATGTAACTTAATGTGAACAAGACCCAGCTAGAAGCGTCACTCCTAATGAGGACTCTTGGTACTAGAAGGTACTTTGCATGCTACCAAAAGAAAAAATAATCATCGGTATCACCCAGTTATAAACTTTTGTGTTGTGGAATATTATCTTAAAATGGGTTACATTACTTTATACTGTGAAACATTGGCTTAATGATGTACAGATGTGTCACATTCTCTTATGTTGCATTTATTTAACTCTGTGAAGCTGTGTTATTTTGCCTGTCTAAAATACCTGATTGGTCCAATAAAAAGCTGAATGGTCAATAGTTTTGAAAGAGAGGGAAGTAGGTTAGACTGGCATACAGACTGAATAAATAAGAGGAGAAATCTAGACAAGATGAGGAATAAAAGGGAGGCTAGAGAAAAGGTAATGTAGAGAAGGACACCAGGGACAGCCACACAGCCACACAGTCACACAGCCACACAGTCACACAGCCAGCCACAGAGTAAGAAGGAGAGACACATAGAATAAAGAAAGGTAAAAATCTCAGAGGCAAAACATAGTTAAAGAGAAATGAGATAATTTAACTTAGAAACGCTGGTGAGAAACAAGACAAGCTAAGACCAGACATTTATAAGAATAAGTCTCCTTGTATTTATTTGGGAGATGGGTGGCAGATCCCCAAAGAGTAAAACACACAAACAAACAAACAAACAAACAAACAAACCATAATTACACTATTAAGCCTACAACATCAACCTTCCTGTATAATGCATTTTTACAATATCTACACAAATATTATGGGAATAATCAACCACTATTTGATTGTACATAGGTTCATTCTATGACATGTGATCCACACTTGACACTACTAATATATTCATGAACTTGAGACTATATTGGTCATGGGTCTATGGAAAACCTAATACTATTATTCTAAAGTAATATAGCAAGAGAATGAGTCTTAATGAATTCTAAAGATAAATTGCTGTACCAGTAGACCAGTGCCTCACTCAGCCAGCATCAGTAAAACTTCATCTTGCAGTAGACAGACACTAACATAACTAAGTCACAACTTGACAATATGCAGAGTGTGAGAGAATTCAGAGAACTCATTCCTAAATAGGATGTCTTCATCAAACCCCTCTCCTCACATCTCAAGTATCTATGTGGAAGAGCAGATGAAAATACTAAGAGCCAGAAAAAGTGAATGGCAACAAGGGGCTTCAAGACACAAATACTGATGCATACATAAATTCAAGAGATTAAGTTTACATGTGCTATAACTGCAGAGGTTCAATCCAGACAAGATACCATCACTAAAAGGAGGAAATAAACACAAACCCAACTCTAACTAAGGAAATATTTGTAATATCAATTCCTGTAGCAAAAGAAAATTCAGTTTATCCAAAAGAGTGTCACTGGAAGTAGTTGATCTGCACAAAATGGCCTCCATGGGTCGTTTGGTTTTTGGTTTGTTTGTTTTGGTGGGATTCTGTTTCATTTTGTTTTAGATTTTTTAAGCTTGTTTGTTTGGTTTTTTTTTGTTTGTTTGCTTAATATGGTGAGAAAAAAACAAGATGAAGTTGGGGGTGTTGGAAGATCCAAGATGAGTTAGGGGAGATGAAAAACATGATCAAAACATAAAAATTAGAAATAAAAATAGCATAAAACTAACAAAATACTCTTATCTTCCTCCACTTCAACCTCTTAGGCATGGCTTCTAGAGAAATGCTTTCGACTAAAGTGGCCAAATTTAGAAAATAAAAGTAGGACATCCAAAGTTTCTTTAGAATAAGTATGCTCTATGTAATGTTTGGAAGATATTTGCATATGCTGCAATATTATATCCTATACAAAATAAGGATATATATGTAATAAGGATATCCTTATCTAGTAGTCTTGTATTTTGTAACAGTCATACGCTTGCTAGATTTGCCTGGAAGGAGCAATCTTGCTTGGCTTCTTTCTTTTTACACTTTTCTGTTCTATTCTAAGATATTTCAGGGAATACATCTGCATAAATCACTTTAATACAAATAAGGGTCATTTTCTGAGGAATCTAATCTGATATAACCAAGGATACCTGTCATCTTCTCATAAATATTAATAACATCTTCCTCAAATATCCTTGTTTGAATAACAAATTCTACATTCATTAAAGCTGTTCCAAGAGCATGACTTATTAAGGATTTTATATTATGTTGATAGGAAAGTACTGAGATCATTATTGCATATGGAGGAAGAATTGGCAGCATGGTGATAGAGAAGAGGTTTCACAAGAACTGAACCTGGTGTTAGGTCTGGCATCTCTCAAAAACGTGGGGATGATAAGCCAGGACTCTACAACACAAGAAAGACTCACAGGATGTTAACTGGTTACTGTAAATGAAAGGCTTGATGATCTATACCTAAGAATTTCTGATTTTGATAAAGCCTCTTGACTAAATCTGTTGCATAACTAGTTGCTGAAGACTCTAGCTATTAAAGTTAAATAGATTTGGACAATTCTGTCAATAAACTGAAACCCGGAGTGAGGGGAGAGTTCTAGATATGGCCTTGAGCTGGGCATGGGTTAACTCAGCAATGCCCAGTCCTAAGTTTATCCATCACAGGGAATAGAAATAAATGGAAAAAAAATAATCCCATTTAAATAAAATCTATAATACGACTTTTATTGTTATTTACAAGTTTATAGCAATAATTATACACTGATAGAATTTCACAAGAGAATCAAAAGTTATTCGTTTCTTTCTCAAGTTTTAAATAGAGCTAATACTCAATGTGGCCAGTATACAAGGTATACTTAAATTTATGGAATTGAATTTGCTTTTTATAACTAAACTATAGATAGATAGTATATGGTTCTGAATCTAGTAAGCTTTAAAAATGGTCCAAATATTTAAAGCAAAGAAATGGTTTTGCAGATATTTAGGATTTCAAATTAATTATAATCAAGTCAGAAATAACATGCTGTCTTGAATTACAGCATCAAAAAATTCATATATGGTTGTGGTGGTAGACCTGGGAAAAGCTGGAGGGTAAAATGGAAGATAGATATAGTTAAAATAAAACATACATATCTGTAACATTTTTAAAGAAAAATATTCTTTTTAATTTTTTATTTTTTTCCATTCAAAAATTTACACTTCCTCCCCTCCTCCCATTACCCTCCTGCTTCCCCACTCACCCTCCTTCCTCCCTCTCTCTCCTTAAGAGAGGGCAGGGAACCCTCATCTGTTGGAGGTCCAAGGCCCTCCCTTCTACATCCAGGCCTAGGAAGCTTTGCATCCAAATAGACTAGGGTCCCAAAAAGCCAGTACACGCAGTAGAACCAAGTTCCAGTGCCTTTATCAATGGCTTCTCAGTCAGCCCCCATTGTTAGCCACATTCAGAGAGGCCAGTTTGATTGCTTGCTCATTCAGTCCTGGTTCAGCTGGATTTGATGAGCTCCCATTAGAACAGGCACACTATATCAGTGGGTGGACCAACCCCTTATGGTCCAGACTTCCTTACTCATCTTCCCCCTCCTTCTGCTCTTCAATTGGACCTTGGGAGCTCAGGTTGCTCTGATGAGGTAAACAAGATTGCTGGACAAAAGTTGGGAGCATGGGGATGGGGGTAGAGGTGGGGATAGAGTTGGGGGAAGGGGAGAAAGGGAGAGAGAAGGGAGAAAGGAAAGACTAGAGAGAGTTTGGGGGAGTGGGAGAGTGGAGATGGAGGAAGGGTGGGATATAGGAGCAGGGAAGAAGATATCTACATTAAGGGAGCCATTTTTGGGTTGACAAGAGACTTGGCACTTAGAGGGGATCCCAAGTGTCCACGGGGATGTTCCCAGCTAGGTCCTTGGGTAGCAGAGCAGAGGGTGCCTGAACTGGCCTTGCCCCACTATCACACTGATGATTATCTCGAATATCACCATAGAGTCTTCGTCCGGAGATGGATGGAGATAGAGACAGAGAAAAGTTATTTAAAAAAAAATCACAATGAACCTAAAGCGAAAATGGGATTAATCTTTAATTAATAGGATCCAAATTCAGTTCTATGAATGGGATTATATAAAACATATAAAGACCAAGATTACTTTTCCCATTTATTTAAGGGGAGAGTCTATGGGAGGGTTTGGATAGAGAAAAGGAAAGAGGAAATGGTGTAATTATATCATTTTAAACAATAAAATCATTTTCAAAAGAAAAATGTAGTATTAATCAATTTTATTAGCTGAATTAGCAGCCTGTGACCTTAACGATTAAATGCATTTAATATTCTACCGTCGATACTTTCTCAATGAAGGAATAAAATTCAAAGGTTAGAAGGAATGATGGACAGTCTTTATTCTAATGTCGGGCATATGATACTTAAAGCTAATGGAAAACATCATTCTCAGCCATAGCAAATGAGCCCTGCCAGCATAATGAACGGCCGATATCAGCTGGGAAACCATCTTGAATGTCAGGGGATGTGCTCTTCATTTGCTGTGTTTGATTGTTCAAATAAATATTTAATGAAAATATTATTAGACTCTTCAGTTGAGTGAAATAAACTGATGGGCCAAGTAGTTAAAGAAGCTGGCTTAATATTCACTAAATGAAGTGGCATAATAATTTATTTTGCATATTATATGAGTCTTCTGAGAGGTTTGGTACTTTTACTCTTCCCAGCAGTATTTAAAAGGTATCATTACAGTTATAAGTATGGGATTGGAAGGTGTTTTTATAGTTCATGGAAATATGGAGCACACTATATAGGGAGACTGAAGACCATCATCCACAATTTGCTTAGCAGAAATAAGGTGCCTCTCACTCTAGAGGGTGGCTTTCCTTTTATACAGCTTTACTGAGTTGTGCCACACTTGTTAACCTTATGGTACATAAAATTACACAGAGTAGAGCTTAAATAATTAAACACATGTGAAACAAAACTATCTTGTGAGCTCCGAATTTTATTTATATATATATATATATATATATATATATATATATAATGCTATTTTAGTGTTCAATCTGGAAGAAAATTTAGAAACAATTTCTTGAATTTCTTGTATACTTTGGAGATCAGACCTCTGTCTGATATGGAGTTAGTGAAGATATTTTCTCATTCTGTAAGCTGTTGTTTTGTCTTGCTGACCATGTCCTTTGCTTTACAGAAGCCTTTAAGTTTCAGGAAGTCCCATTTCTTAATTGTTTATCTCAGGATCTGTGCCTCTGGGTTATATTTAGGAAGTGGTTCCCTGTGCCATTGTGTTCAAGTGTACTTCCCAATTTCTCTTCTGTAAGGTTCATTGTGGATGGCTTTATGTTGAGGTCTTTGATCTATTTGTACTTGAGGATTTTTCTGATATTATATGAATATAGGGGCCAGATTTGGGGCCGTTCATAGGTAGATTTCTTCACGTGGTAAACAATGGTGCATTTGGAGTAACTTTAGTCAAACTAAAAGGAGTAGAAAGGAAGAAATCAAAACAAAAAGTCTCTGTTGTAGACTATGCCATTAGAAATCTCACAAATGTTTATAATTTGCAGTTAGTTTCTCTGACCAAAGTAAGGCCTAATCTTCAATTGGTTAGTTAAGGAAGACCTTCTTTTTTTAATGCTGACACCATGAGGAATACTAGTAAAAGAGTTAAAAATGCAATATGTACACATACAAACACACAAACACATATAAATTTAATCTACCTAAGAATTATTCTCACTAATTCTGAAGACTATTAATTTCAGCTGCAATTTGTAATATTAGTCCAACAGTGTCTCTCCTAAAAATAATGAAACCAGAACAGAAATTGGTACCAGGATTAAGGTGTGGCTATGATGGAACTGCCCATGTTGCTTTGGGGGAAAATTTTTAAAGTGCTTTGAATCTTGAGCTGGAAAAGTTATTGATACCATAACAGGAGCTTGGAAGACAATATGGGAGAAATTCAAACAATTGAAACCTGGCTTGTAAAGTTGTGAAGTAAAACAAAGACTCTATTGGGACAGTTCATATGATATTTAGTATTAAAAATCTGTTTTGATGTAATTAACAATAGAACAGTCCTACTGAAGTGAAACCTCCTAGGAAATAGATGTTGGTTAGCTAGGACTTAAAAATTGATTGCATTATATGAGAAATCCAAGACATTAAACTGAAATCTTTTGTTAATAGGACACGTTTCTTAGGGTCAGAACACATAAAATCTAGTACAAGGGGGCCAAGGCTGTGTCTCTAACTGGCAGTTGAACATAAAATTCGTAAGAGTCTTCCATGATGTTCTGGTTTTGAAGATGGGAGAGATGCAAGCATGAAGGGATCCTGGACAGTAACGGAGCCATGTGCCATCATTTGCCAGGGCCATGGTCTCCAAAGAGAGGTCAGACCAGACCACTGGTGAAGATACAGTGTCAGATCCAGTTGAGACCCCAAGATATTAGAAGTGCAAGGTCCATGGGACATCTAAGGAGAGAGGTAGTTGTGGAATGGAGCTTGTCTGAGCATTCAAGACAAATTGTTTGTCTTGTAACTGATAGAGATGGAGAAGTAGGGGTGCCAAAATCTATTGGTATTCAAAAGATTGTCTTGGGTATCAAACATTGAACAATTTATACTGTAAAATTTGAGTCTGTTTTGAATTGATTTCAAGTTTGCCCTACTTCTCTTTTTGAATAAAGAAGCACACAGCTTGCTTTTGGTTTTACCGGCACCCACAGTTTGATACTTTAAGCTTTTTAAGTGTTGGAAGTTTTAAAGACTGTAGGACTGTTAATTTATAGTGTATTTGATATTATGTTATTAACATGAGATCCTAGAAATTGAACAAGAAATAAAGAATAAGGTTTAACAATGATGTGTTTGTTTGTTAAGTTGACAAGGCTTAGAGTGTCTTGGTTAGTTTCTGTTGTCAATGATATGACTAAGGGTCAACCTACAAGAGAGAATCTTAGTTTAGAATTGCCTTTACCAGACTCGACTTTGAAAAATTTTCCTGAATTATGATTGATGTGGGAAGTATCAGCCCATTGTAGGTAGCATTTTCATTAGGTAAATGAGTCTGTGCTATATAATAAAACTAGTAGAGAAAGATATAGAGTGAGTCAAATGGTATTTTTCCATTTCTGTTTCTGTTTGAGTTCCTGCTTTGAATTCCTTTGATGATGGACTGTGACCTCCATAAGACAAATAAATGTTTTCCTTTCCTAGTTGCTTTAGGTCATAGAGTGTTTGTTTATTTGACATCAAAAGAGTAGAAATTGAGTGTGATACTTGTGCTATCTCGGGGCAGGTTTGGTGTTCTATGACAATGAATCACTGGTGTTTCAGAGGAATCACCAATCCCTTTCTTCATAAATTTAGATCTTTTATTCAAGCAGTTCCTTTTTTTGTCAATAATTTTGGAAATAATAATGATGTTGATTATTCTTTTTAACAATTTTCTGTAATAATATGTTCCCATGGGTAAGTCTCAAGATATAATTAGTCTACTATTTCATATTACTAAGGAAATTAAATTGAAATATACTAAGGAAAATCAATATACTGAGATACAGGTAAAAGCTTATAATTTGTGCCTGGGAAGGATTACAAAGCTGAGACTGGTCACTGTAGCCCAATATGTAAGTTTACAAACTACGAGCCTGTAAAATAGAATCAATACAAATATTTATTTTGCTTCAAAGAAAAAATGCAGCTAGTATGTCTCTAATATCTGGGCATTAATTTTAAAACAGAGGGGATTTTTATGAGAGTTCTTATCATTCCATGGAACTCACAGCTAGAATCCTAAATGGGCAGTGTTATGTGGTTATCTGTCTCCACTGAATAAATGAACTGAAGAAACAGCAGCACAGAGCCAGTCACATATATTGAGGGCTGCTGTGAGAGCAGAGGTCGCCGAATTAAAAACGATCTCACTTAAAGCAGAACATGCGGGTCCTGCTTCTGTGTGGTTGTTGACTAATAGGACTCACCTGTCCACTGTGACTTTTATGCCTTTGCAGCTGAAGTCAGCCAGGTGAATCAGATACATTTTCAAGGTTCCTCTCTGTCATATAACTCTTCAAGATTGATCCAATATATTTTAAAAAGCATAATTCAAAATCAGAAGGTAGAGACATACATAGAATTGTTTTGAATACAAATCATCTCTGCTATATTTACAGATGTGGATGTATGGCTGCCAGTGAGCTTTTCTTTTGTCAAATTTTTTATGAAGAAGAATACAAAATTCCACAATATATTAAGCTTTCTGATAGTTTTATTTTACTATATTAACAAACTCCTGGATAATATTGAAAGACATTTTGATGTACTTCATTAAGAACCAGCATATTTGCAATTTCATTTCTTTCATAGACAAATAAATGTTGTCTGTTGTCAATAGTCAAAATCTGTACTATTTTGTTAAATTTAGTAATTTTCAGGTCATCAAGATATTCTCATTAGAAAATGTGAAGAAAATTGGACTCTGAATGAAATGATCTGTTTGGTAGGGCTGAGATGATGGCATACATCTAATACTTTATTCCAAAGGTTCCTGAAACATCAAGTTTTTAGCAACATTTTGGGGTGGGGTCGGTTACAGTTTACTAGGAACACGATGAAAGATATTGTAAACTATATATTTTGCTGTGTTGTACTACTTTTTCCATGATTTTTTAAAGTACTTGTTTGACTTATTATACTTTTTATGGCACATGCTATTTTCCTTTCATTTCCTTTTGAAAAAGCATAACGAAAGGGAGGATAGGATTGGCTGATGTCAGAATATTGATACGTGGAATTAAGCATTTGTTTATAAAG
Source organism: Chionomys nivalis (assembly GCF_950005125.1). Taxonomy (NCBI): domain Eukaryota; kingdom Metazoa; phylum Chordata; class Mammalia; order Rodentia; family Cricetidae; genus Chionomys; species Chionomys nivalis. Next base: position 74,159,163 of record NC_080095.1, read on the forward strand.
TTGATCTTCTTATGATAGAATTTTAAAAATTGTCTTAATTTTCATTTATAGAACTGGGAATATCCCTAAACATCAAACTTAATATGATTTAAAAAAACAGGGGATGAAGTTCAAATTATATCAACAAAATCCTATCATGCACACAGACTGTTGGTACTGATTGATAAATGGAAGCAATAGAAATGTACTTAATTTTGTTACTTTCGTCTGCCAGTAGTTTTACCACTTTGTCACTTAAGATAACCTTGAATTCTTTAACAGCACCCTCTCTGGTCTATTGCATCTGTCCTCATCTGAAATTGTTTCCAGTAGATGATGAATTATGTAGCATATCCAAAATGGGCTGTCTTGTCATAGCAACTGTGATTGCTTTACTGATGGGCATTGTGGGAAGTTGCATTAGTTTAAGACATGAAAGAGTGTTGCTTAGTTTTAAGGAAAAAATGACATTTAACAAGCAGTAGAAAACTGATGTATGTCTACAAAGAGATTTGTAAATAGATAAAATTTTAATATTAACAAAACAGTATAAAATCTGTTTATATACCACCCAGAAAATTACAAAAGCATTTTCATCACTAAAAGAGGTAAAAATCTCATCATTAAAGACTGTATTAGTTTATCTAACTTAATACATTTCAAATTTGCTTGTACCTGTCTACTCTGATTTCATATTTTTGCTCCATCTGACTTTTTAAATATTGATGCATTACTAGGCATCAGAAAAAAGTAATTCAGGACACTCAGGACATGGTTGTAGAGGGATCATTACCTTGCCATTTCAGAGACTCTGCCCCCTACTTTGTTATTTTTTTCTTTCTCATTTGCCCTAAAAATTTGGATTTGTGCACTGATTTTATTTCTTTGTTTATTTATTATGTGTGTGGGTGTGTTCACATTTATATGGTAAATGAGAGTATGTGTGTACATTAGAGTAGGTACATGTATATGTGCAGATATGCATGTACTTATGTGTGTAGAGACATTAGGTTGATGTTAGGAGTCTTCGGGAGTCTTCTTTCATGCCTTATTACCCTTTTATTTTTTGAGGCATGATTCTTCAATTGAATCCAGTGCTCCTTGATATTACTAGCCTACTGTTTCTACCTTTGGAAGGAGTGTGAGAATTATGATGGTCTGTCATGCCCACCTGCCATCTGTGTGGTTTCTAGGGACTAGAAGTCCAGTTCTCATGCTTAGGTAACAGACATTTTGTCCATTGAGTCACCTTCATGGCCCTGATTCGTTTTTCCCTACCTTACCTTTTCTTTCTTTATGGGTGCAGACTAGACATCAGTCTTGTTTCCCCTGAACACATTACATGTGATGCCAAGTTTTACATCATTCTCTTGATCTGTCACTGCCCTCTACCAATGCCTTCCTGAGATCTCCAGGTGCCTACAAAGTTCTTAGTAGTTAAAATACAATAAAATTAAAAAATGTTGACTTTAAAAACACATCACTACCAGATTTCTTAGAAAACCAAGTTAGTTCCTTAAAAGGGAGACTAGACATTTAAAATATGAACATACTCAAATGTGAATGTCCCTCCATACTTCAGAGGGTTGAGAAACCCACCACCGAGTTGCCCATGTTATTTTGGCATTTCTGAATTTAAATTCAAGGAGATGCCTGCAAGCAAGAAAGCTGAGAAAAGAGATAGCTTTGTTATTCCAGTGACACTTTCTACTTCACAACTTTAATTAAAACAGATGTCTTATGTGAAGATTCCTTTATTTACAGAGAATACAACGGAAATGAAGGCTTTCATTCTCTGACAAGCCTATGTTGACCAGGAAGATGAGGCCAAGCTACTCAGCTTCATTTAAGTCTTTTGAAATTTCAAACATTTCAATTTGAAGTGTGCTTTACAGTGTCTCTTGAGCTGGGCTTTCTATATATATTTTCACATGGCAAGCAAACACCTAGGGAAGGAACGAGGATGACAATGTTCAATCCTTGATTTCTATCATACAGTCTACCGAGACTCCTTATTCAGAGAGGCAATAGTATTTGCGGAATCCTGTCCTTGAAAGTCTCAGAGTCTCAGGGCTGACTCAAGACTGTGCTCATCTCCTGGGTCCTCTTAGGTATGTAGCATTCTGCCCTATGTAGCATTCAACTCTAAAACGCCCTTCAGTTATGTTTTCTAGATGAGGGATTGTTGTTGGTTATTCTGAAATTTTTATTTTGAGGTTTTACTACCCACTGGTTATCTGGACAATTTATGACATTTGCCTATTTGAAGAATACATCTACTTGAATGATAAGAAATTATTCCATTCTTCTTGATTTAAGGTTCCTTTCAGTCTTACTCAGGTGTTCAGAGGAAGTGCTTTCTTTCTTCCCTTTGATCCCCATTGCACCAAAATGTCACTACTTACAAGGCAAAAAAATCTGAGATGCATGTTTATTTTATTTCCCTTTAAACACACAATGTGATGCTTCACAGAAAATAAATATTTCCGTTTTCCCAAGTACTGATTCATAAGTCTAGCTTTTCAAATGCAGTGGTACAGGAACATCACGCAACATTATAATTCTTTTCCTTTTATCGGAGTTCAGTCTTGACGGGGTTCACATTTTCCAGGGTAGGAGTGTGAGGCTTAGAAATTTAAAGCAGATGGAACAAAGATACAGAGACACAAAATAGAATCGGGAGGGTAATCCAGTAAATACTGAATTTGCCTGCATTTATTTTCATTATGCTTATATACCCCAATCCAAAAGAGGGGAAAGGCAAAAGACTGTTTTAACATGATACAAAGAACAAGCAGAGCAATTACTTGCTTTAATACCTGAAACATCAAGCAACTATATCCTGAGCTAAGCATTCTATTGTTTAGGCAGGATATTCAAAGACCACACGTTAGGCCAAGTATCCTATAGGCAGTCAAACTCCCTAGGTCAAACATCCTGTCATATCTTTGAAGGAGCAGAAATAGGCTTAAATTCTCTGACCTTTGGTCAGTGTAGAATGACCCACTTCTGTAGGTCCCATATCCTATATTGCTTTTCTGACTTTGTACACATTATACAGGGATTTTTTGTACGTTAACTGAAAATAGTATGATATATAATTCTTTGATAGTTTTAAGTATGCATAAATTTATATATCTTTAGTAAGACTTTTTTTCTTGGATTAAGTTAAAGAAGCTTGTTTAAGCTTTCTTTGAGGACGGAAAAAAGAAAACCATATGCAACAGAGTGTATGCCTAATAGTGAACATCAACTAGACTGATGAAACTTTGAATAAACATTTTGAATTATTGTAACTTCACATGTTAAAAAAATATTAAAATATTCAGCACAAAATTGTGTTTAAAAGACCTCCATTCATAGACATTTGAAACACACAAGAAAAATCTAATACAATGATTACAAAGATCATTGACAATCAAATAAATGCAATGACAAAACTAACAAGAAGAACTTTATATCCCTTGTAAGAAGGCAAGGAATAAGGGGACAATTCCCCAGAGATCACTTCTCAATGCACAGAGACAATAGATTTCCTATATAAAGAAAATTGATGACTCCACTATTCTTCTAAAAATATAAATTGTTAATTTTAAGTTATCAAAATTATCCATTTTCTTGGATATTTTTGACTCAGAATTAGAAATTATTCAAATTCAAAACTTTTTTCAATTTAAATAGAAATATAAAGCTTTTCCTCGTACTTATCAACTGTAACTGACATTCAATATTAGATATTCTACATTTTCTAAAAATGTTCAGGTTTCAGTTGAATAATTTAGTTGTTTTTAGACTAGCTAGAGATGTGGTGGTTTTCAGGGAGGCGTGTAAAAATATGTTTTTTGAGGTATGTGTGCAGTACTCTACATTTTCAGCATATGTAACCTCAGAAAGATGTGTACCACGGAGAGACTACTACATGCAGAACAGTTATCTAACCTTAGTGCGGGGCTTTCTTTATATTCTATTTATAGCTATTACATCCGAAATATACTGACTTCATTTCCAAGTTTGTATGTAGTATAGGTCATTTTACTACAGGGATTCTATTCACGAACAAGGTACAAATTGCCTGCTACTGGTTCTTTTTCCTAAGGAATTTCTTTGTTGAATAGGCACACAGTCACACTAAAACTCATTAATGTGCCCAACACTGAAATGATGATATCACATGCCCATGACTGACATGATGCTTCACAGGCCTGAGCCCTTTGCCTCGAGGTGGGAAGGTGCTCTGGGCTTGCTTCAGGTCTGTAACGGAGTTCCCCAAAGGACCAGACTGATGCTATTCTCCTGCCAAAGCCTTTCATTGCTGTCTTGATTCTCATCCTGCTCTGCTCACCAGCTTTTGACAGTTCTCCCTCTAATGTTATCTTCATAGAAGCCCTTGGGCAGTTCTTCTAAGCACCCAGGCCTGTGGAGAAAGACAGAGCTTAGAGCCAGAAATTCCAAAGAGTAGGACTTGCTGGATAGAACTAGAATCCAAGGCGTTGACTTCTCAAAAATCAAACTGTTGTGGAATGGGCCCTGGGAGCAGGATTTGCTCCTTTTCAGGTGTGAGTGAGAGGGCTGCATCCGGAGAGCTGCATCATTTGAGATGTGACTTTGAACAGCTGTGCTCATGTGAGTGTGCTTCACTGTGTTCCTGCCATGTGGAGAAACACCCCAACAGGACCAGGATCTTGGAATAACTCAGAAATATGAGACCCTTCCAGGAACTGAATTCGGCTTGCTCTGCTGCTGCTTTAGATGTTTTGCCTCCTGACTTGGCATCCCATGGAGGGACTGTGTTGCATTTGTGGCGCTTGGATTTTGTTGAGTATGCTCTCAGGACTAAAGTTGTCTATCAGATGAGCTCATTTAAAGGCTGCAGCACACAATTACAAAACTATGGCATACATGTATACAGTTCAGCCATTTAGGTTCTTAATATGAATATAGTTCATCTTCTCATTGACTATACCTGTGTGACTATTACTAGAATGACTGCATGTTTGTTTGCAAAAATACAGGTTACGATTGCCTGTATTTTTATGTATAGTGAGGGATCTGAAATGTTTTTATGTTTCTCAAGTCACTTTTAAGACGTAAACAAATGCCTTTTGGAAAATTCCTAGATACTCTTTCATAGAATTATCAGAAGTTTGATATTTGGGATTACAGGCTTTTGGGGATTATAGATAACATAATTTTGCTCTCTTGCGATTTCAGTGTTCAGGATTAAGAATATTCATGAATATAAGATGATCATGCCTAAATGTATCTTAAAATTATGTATGATACATCTGTCTATGTTGATGTAGACTATACTTAGCTGTTCTTAAATTTCACATTGTGTTAGGGTCACCAAGAAATTTTTAATTTTCACACTTTATTGATGTGGATTAAGCTCCAGCAATCCATATGTCTAATGAGGTCCTAAGTGTTGTTGTCCACATTTTATGCCCCTTGGGCTATATTATAGTAACTGAAGTTTTACAGAAATAATTAATTCCCTTTGTAGATATTTTTTTGTGTATGTCTGTGGTAGGAAGAAACGTTTATATTTAGGTAGGAGGAAATGTCTGCAAAATGTTTGTCACAAACATATCTTCTAATTCAAAAGAGTTCCGTTCATTAGAAGCTCCTTTGCTTTGCTGAGTTTGGGCAGAAGTTGGAACGTGCACATCTACAGAGAAGAGCTGGGTCTGAATTTAATCTCTTTGCATTAAAAAGAGATGAGGTATTAAAAGATTTTAGGAATAAATAGAATGGAGAGGGGCCAAGGAGAATTCATGCAGAGAAGAGAAAGGAAGCAAAGCTAAATCTCCAGTAGTGGCAAGTGTAGGATGGGCCTTAGGAAAAGAAAAATGTATTAGGGATTTTTAAACAATTAGCTTTGGCTATGTGAGACTATGAATAATTAAAAACGCCTTGAGGTGTGAGAAGCCTCTGTCCACATGTAGAACAGCCACAGAGTAGACCCAAGTAGTGGAGAATGGGGACAAACTGACACTTGCTAAAGTGGTCTTGTAAAATATAATTAAAATAGTATTAAACTTTGCATTCTACTGCAGTCAACATCATGATGCAGATTTCTCTGTTGTATTTTCACACCTGGGACTTATAAACACTTCAAGCTGTCAACTGATCAGAAAGTGGAACGACATAACAGCTTAGGGGCAAATGAATCAGAAAGGGAACAATAATTTCTTCAGATGATGAAAAATCAAGAAGCTTCCCATGTTTCCAGAGACATATTCAAATCAAGGTCATGATATCTGGACTATTCCCTGTTCTCATTAATTCCCAGATTTATTCATTTTTGCTAAAATAACAAAGGACTGACATTACTAGCTAATGAGGTAAAGAGAAAAATAATATTTTGTAAAAATAGAATAGTAAATAATACAGAAATCTTTGTATTATTTTAAGGAAAACTTCACCTACCTTTTCACATTTAGTATACATTTCAAACTAGAAATATATAAAATTATCAATACATTACAAAGTGTATAATAGTAAATTGCACAAATACTTGGAAGCACTGTTTACCTGTAGATGTTTATATACATCTTATGATAAAATAAATAAAAAGCCCACAATTCTGTATCCTAAAAATGGTTATACATCATTGTATTTTGCTTTATTGGTTTTGTACACGGATATGGCTCATTTTCTTATAATTACGGGCTTTTATATTAATCAGATATATTATCCCTTCATGGGAACATGTTTTCAGACACATTATTTGATGAAATCTTATAATTAGTGTTTAAGTACTTTAAAACTGCTGTCTTTAATCATGACATAAACTCTATGGCTTTATACTGTAATGTTTGTTTGAATTGTTTCATGTTTGCATAATGGATTTAAAAATAATGAGAAGGATTTTTCAGAGTTGCCAAATTCATGTTCAAATTCATTACTGATGACTTCTTTGATATAAAGTTAAGCACAATAGTCTCTGGCAGCCAACTCTTTTGATTGTGATAGAAATTAATTGTATACGTTCAAAATGTTTTAATTTTAGGACATCATCCCCATGATCCAATATTAGTACTTATTCTTGCAGTTTTATACCCAGGTTTTCAACATTTGTCATTAAGCCCATAGATAATTGGGCTTCAACAATAGCACTGAATTAATGAGATGTCTAAACATAATTATAAATACATACACAAGCCACTGTAGAGATGACATAAAATACAATCAGGTCTCTGACCTTCTCTGTTTCAGAGTTCATATTTTAATGAGTTGACATAGATATTTTATTTTGTGTTTTGATTTTCCTATCCAAATCTCTCTGTTTTCTTTGTGCCTTAATGACAGCTTAACTAATAATAATAATAATATTAAAATTCCAAGTAATTAAAGCTTGCATATATTATGATTTGATTGTTTTTATTATCAAAATTCAAAAATTTTCAGGATAAATTAAATGGGTTTCAATTTTATTATCTGGAATATAATTAATTACTACAATCACATTTTTATTCTCAAATTACCTTGGAAATATTTTCAAATTTTATTCTATTTTTTAAAATTTAATTTCTTCCTCAGGAATTAAATCTATCTTTTCTATGTTTTTATCTTCTGGTATCCATCATTGTCTTTTAGCACTCTTTTTAAAGGGTATTTCCATTTAAACCCTGATGCAAATGTTTTCTGTTGACATCTTTCATAACATTCGTTGACTACATGCAGACATACACAGAGACACACACAACACACACTTCAGTTCTCTTTCCATGTAATATTTAATGGTTTATTTCAAATGAAGCTAAAATGAATATATTCTTTTAAATATTTTATCAAAATACTCTTTTTCTCCTTACTTATAAAATTGTTCTATGTGTGTGCATTCAAGTACATTATCTTATTGTCGATGTTTTTCTCCTGTTTTTTTTTTCTTTTAATTTCCCCAATTTTTCAATTTATACAGTCCTAGAGCAGTTAAGATGTACGATATAAATAGTTTTTCTTCCTGGCCTCTGTTTTTTTTTTTTTTTTTACTTCCATGGATATTTATATTTTTGAGATATTGGATTAAATTATTTAGATAACTGTTAGTTGTAGGCTATACCTTGCATTAGATATTCATATAAAACACCTCTGCTGGGATGAGGGATTTGCATCTTTCCACTGACTGGTTCCTGCTATAACAGAAAGCAACCCTAGGTCTTCCTTGCACAGAGCCCGTTTCTTCTAATGCAGTCTGCTCTCTACTTTCAATTTTATTTTATTTTATTTTTCTTTCTAACCTGAACACAGAATAACATTGAAAGGGGGTGTGGCTCCGCAGCTGCCATTGTTCCACCAAACTGCAGGCAGAACTATAAATTGCTAATATTGTGAATTTGAGGCTTCTGTAAAAGTAAGTGAAGACTTCATGTGTTGAGGTAAGGAGGTATATCCTATGTATTTATTTATTTATGTATTCACCTATTTATTTTTAAACAGATATAGTCTCACTTTGTTGCCTAACCTGGCTTTTAATTCTTGAACTTAGAATATCCTCCTACCTCAGCATCCAGAGTAGTAGGTTCAACAGACATAGGCCACCACATTGGCCTAGGAGTCAACTTTTCAAGTATTGAAAGCCAATCGTTGGTTTATTTTTGTTTTTGCTCTAAGCTCTTATGTTTAAGAAATAGGATAGCAAATGCCTTTCTAGGTCTGAAGAATCTATGAGTTCAGGGAACTGAAAAAAATATCTATGCCAAGGTGTCCAAAGTGAGGAAAATATGATATAAAAAATGCAGGAGAGTGCACCCCTCGTGGTCCTGACTTCCTTGCTCATGTTCTCCCTCCTTCTGCTCCACATTTGGACCTTAAGAGCTCAGTCTGTTGCTCCAAATTGGGTCTCTGTCTCTATCTTGATCCATCGCCAGATGAAGGTTCTAAGGTGATATGCAAGATATTCATCAGTATGGCTATAGGATAGGGTCATTTCAGGTTCCCTTTCCTCAGTTGCCCAAGGTACTAGCTGGGGACATCTCCCTGGACACCTGCGAGCCCCTCTAGAGTCAAGTCTCTTGCCAACCCTAAAATGGCTCCCTTTATTAGGATATATATTTCTCTGCTCCCGTATCCACCCTTCCTATATCCCAACCATCTCTGAACATGGCGGACAATGAAGGCTGATGAGAAACCAAGGACAATGGCACTAGGTTTCGATCCTAAGACATGAATTGGCTTTGTGGGAGCATAGCCTGTTTGGATGCTCACCTTCCTGGACCTAGATAGAAGTGGGAGGACCTTGGACTTCCAGCAGGGCAGGGAATTTGGACAGCTCTTCAGTACCTAGAGGGAGGGGAAATGGAGTGGGGGGAGGGGGAGGGGAGTGGGGGAGGGCGCGATGTGTGGGAGGAGGGGGAGAGAAATGGGAAACGGGGAGGAGGCGGAAATTTTAATTTAAAAAGAATAAAATAAAGAAAAAAATGTAAAAAAATGCAGGAGAATGCAAGAAAATAATATATTTTAAACCCCAGCTCCATTTTTCTGTCTGTCTATCTGTCTGTCTGTCTGTCTCTTTTTCTATCATCTATCTGTCTATCATCTATCTATCTATCTATCTATCTATCTATCTATCTATCTATCTATCATCTATCTATCTATCTATCTATCTATCTATCTATCTATCTATCATCTATCTATCTATCATCTTTATTTAATTTGAGATAGATCTCACATACTCTGTGGTTACTTGCACTCACTGTTGAGTATAACCATGAACTTGTAGTCCCAAGTCTCCACCTCTCAGGTTTTCTAAGTTGACAGTGGTGGCCACCACACTCAACTAATGGAGTCTAGGGACTGAACCAGGGCTTTGAGCATGTTATACAAATACTCAGTTAAGGTATAGTTCCTGACCATATACCAGTTACATTTATAAAATTCTGCCTTGCATAAAAGAAAATGGTGAACCATCAATTTCTAATGATTTTCTATTTGAAGTAAAAAGCATATTCCCCTCATAAATATTTAAAATCCTGTATGATATTACTACTCATCAGTCTTCCTGCCCACAACCTTGCCAGTTACTCTCCATTTATATATGTGTGGCAGTACCACCTCTTTCCCCTTTTCTCCATGGTACCAAGGTATATCACACTGGAGGAAATTCCCAGCAAATCTACATGTGTAAAGAATTCTTCTAGTCCAGTTGAAGAGTGGTAGGAATGAGAATATAAGCAAAAAGGTCAGAACCACGAAAAATTCATCCACTGACACAGTTTTTCTGTTCTAATGGAAGCTCACCAACTCCAGCTGGACAGGGAAGAAACAAGGATAGGACCAAACTAGTCCCTCTGAATGTGGTTGACAGCTGTCTGGCTGGGGCAGACTGGGGAGTAACTGGCGGTGGCACTGGGATTTATCTCTACTGCATGTACTGGCTTTTTGGGGTCCTATTCTCTTTGGATGTATATATTTCTCAGCCTAGAAGTAGTAGGGGGTGTTTTGGACCTTCCAGAAAACAATGTGCCTTACCCTCTCTTAGGATTAGATGGGGGTAGCGTGGGAGGGTAAGTGAAGGAAATGGGAGGAGGGGAGGGAGTGGGAATTTGGATTGTTTTTTTTTTTTTTTTTAAATCTAATACATTTTTTTTTTTTTTTTGGTTTTTCGAGACAGGGTTTCTCTGTGGTTTTGGAGCCTGTCCTGGAACTAGCTCTTGTAGACCAGGCTGGTCTCGAACTCACAGAGATCCGCCTGCCTCTGCCTCCCAAGTGCTGGGATTAAAGGCGTGCGCCACCACGCCCGGCTCTAATACATTTTTTTAAAAAAAAAATGAATTCTTCTAAATTTGATAGTCCTATGTCTGTGAGTTCTGGCCTTTCAGAAAGGCATTACCTAGGAACTCATCAGTTAAGAGCCCTAGCTGCTCTTCCAGAGGAACTGGTCCAGCATCGCCAGGGCAGCACACAGCTGTCTATAACCTCAGTTTCAGGGGACCCAACACTCTCACAAGAGCGTATACACAGGCCTGGCGGTGGTGGTGCACGCTTTAATCCCAGCACTCGGGAGGCAAAGGCAGGCAGATCTCTGTGAGTTCGAGGCCAGCGTGGACTACAAGAGCAAGTTCCAGGACAGGAACCAAAAGCTACAGAGAAACCCTGTCTCGAAAAAAAAAAAAAAAAAAAAAAAAAAAAGAACGTATACACAGAAAAAGCATCAATACTCATTAAAAATAAGATATAAATAAATAAAGAAAATAATATATATGTACACACATATAGAGAGACAGATATAAATGAACGAAATGTGTTTTGTGATGTGTAATATTATATTTGTGTTGTGACAAATAAAGCTTGCCTGGATGTCAGATAGCAGAGCTAGCCACTATTTAACAATAGAAGTCAGATAGTGGGAGCACACCTCTTTAATCCTAGCACTTGGGAGGTAAAGACAGGAAGTGATAAGGTAGGGCATAAAGAGGATCTCACCCTTCTGGATGATACAGATAAACTAGATTTATGTTTCATTTGGTGTGCAACTTTTGGGGTATGAATTCAGAAAATAGACACTTGCTTGTGGCTTTGTAACCACTGGCACCCATGAGAGCTGCACACAGAGGGAACTGAACCAGGCCGAGTCATTGCAACACCAGTTGCTTTCCCCTTTCTTTCCCATGCCCTCTTGCCTAGTCTGGGATTTTTCTGTTGCAACCTCGCTACAGCAAACATCACAGATAACTTGGCTTCCAAATGCAGCCAGAGTCTGCTACTTTGTGCATTCTCCCATGATGATGACTGGCTCTTTGACTTCTTTTCCCCCGTGGGTTGCAGGCTTTCCCTGGACTCCCTCCTCTAGCTTCTGACACATGATCAGTAGCAGCTTTCCCCAGTCAGGCTGTTCACTGCCTCTGTTCTCTGCTCAGACATGCTATCTTTCACATTTTACTATCACCATCAGCAGATTTGATGAGACAATTGGGAATTCTTAGAAAGGAGTATTAGATTTTAAAAAGAAGGTTTTTTTCCATGTTAAAAATGGGAAACGCTATTACGATGGAGGGAGTTAGGTTTCTGTACACAATGGATGGTTTATAAATGAAACAATTAAATGAGGGGATAATTGAGTTAGATGGGATTTATATAATGTCAATTATAAACCTTATCAGTTTGATAAAAACATTGGTTGATATGAGTGACAAGAAACAGGTTTAGAAAAAGTTACCAGGTAAAATAATGCCGTTTGACTGATAAGTTACAGGTCTCAAGAGATATTCAGAAGAAGACAGAGGAATTTAAAAGAGAACTGACCTCAGGATTACATTATAAGAAAGAATTACATTAGAGAAGAAAAGCCCAAGATTATCAAATAACCAACCTTAATCTATCCAGTCACCTAACAAGAATAACTGCTGAATGACAGATATCCCCAAAGCTATGTAAGCACTGACTGAATTTTTTGTGAAAATTTTAAATATGAGGAGATTTGAAGAAGCAATGGCCTTGTAAGGTTCACATTCACTTTTTGTGAAGCTGATATTAAATTCATGGTCAAACAGTAACAAAATTATCCCACAAGACTGGAAAGATTTGGTTACAACAGTCTTGGAGTCTGGTGTTCAATTGTAGTGGTGGACCTGGTGGAAATATGAGAATAAGATCATTGAATAATGAGGTAGGGCTAGAAGCATTGAAATTTCCCAAGACCAACTTCTTGGAGAGGGTGGAATTGCTGATGTATAAAGATAGTCTCTGTTATGATGACCACACCCTGGCTTTATGCTGTACAGCAGATTTGAATGCTTGGACTAATTGAAGTCAGAATGAGAACTAATCATTCATCAAAGTTTTACAAGGCCCAAAAGAAAACACAACTGATTTTTTTTCAAAGATTTAATTCAGCTACCAATAGAATGATACCAAATCCAGAGGCTAAACAAATAATAATTAAATCTCTGGCAATGCAAAATGATAATTAGGGCTTTAAAAGCAAGATCAGCACTCATAGAAGAATGAATGTGAGATATAGTCAATATTGAATGTGATAACCATGATGATAATTGGGTAGGACAGGTGATTTCCAGAGCCTTGAAGAAAAATCCAAATGTCAGATATATTAATTGTGGAAAGCAAGGTTATCTAAAAAGGGATTGTAGACCGGAAATTCCTAGAAGCAATGTTTCTTCCAACTCAAACAGAATGCTCTTACCTTCTAGAAATGCAGAAGGTGTGGCAAAGGACCAACAAGATACAGGCAGGATAAACTTTGCATTGGGAAATATCTTGGGGGACCTCTTGCAGTCCCTCATGTCAAGTTTGGCTCAGTCATTTCCTGTTACCATGGGGGGAACTCCTTTCCAGAACAATTAAATAACATAATGCATATTTTTAAAACCATAATACTCTGGATGATAGAACAGCTTTAGAAGATAAAAATTTCAAGAGAAACCATAAAGAAACTATTATAAAGATTAGATTTCAACATGAGAGACCTTTTAATTAGAAGAGATGGTAGTTCATCAAAAAGACCATTCAATCTAAACTAACTTATAAAACTAACAAATGCTTTCCATTTGATCAGATATAATTTGCCAAATAGAAACTTCCCCCAGAGTTAGGGTCAAGATTTTTGAAAATGAAGGTATCTGAAGACAACTGAAGAAATGAGATATCTGAAGATAAAGAACAAATCATCCAAAAAAAAAAGTCTCAAGAAAAAGATTAAATTGGCCTATTAGTATATCACATTTCCAACAGTATAAAATTTCATAAATCTTCCCAAATGTTTGTTTCTGATTTTTTTCTACAGACACATAATACAAATGGTCTTTTCATAGTCCCAGGTCAATTAAAAATTAAAGCTAGATTTGGAGTCAGAGTGTGGCTCTCTCATTCAAGCATGCTTGTTAAAGGAAAATCTAAACTCTTTTTATTATGTCAGAGGAGTCAACTGATATGGGACATAAGAAAAATCAAAATTAAGAGACTATTTTATTGCCACTATGTCATAGTTCTTTGGTTTTATTTTGACTCTTTAAAACTTTTCTTAAGGTATATATATATATATATATATATATATATATATAATCTCAAAATTTAGAAGATTAATATATATTAAAATTTTTTTCATCTTATTAATGGTCATATAGAGTACTAATTCAAGAAAACAAGCTTCATCTGGCTTCCTATCCATGATTTTAAGTTTGAGACTCTATCAGGTAACTCAGAATTAAGTTTTGGTACTCTGGATATATATAACAAATTATGGTCCTTTCAGCTCTTTGGGATCTAAGCATGACATTTGAAATGCTTAAGTTTTCTGCAGTGAACTACAGCTACCTTTGAAGTCTTCAAAAGGATAAGGGGAACCCACATTGACAATTCCACCAGGACTATGATAATACTACTAAGGTGGCAAACATGACCCAAAGATTGGCTTTTGACTACAAACTGTTCAGTACAATTTCAAGGTAGCTAGCTAAGATGGTCCAGCCTCACAGACTACTCTAGCCAGGACTTGAGACAAGCCTTGATTGTTCCTATTACACAAAGACAGGATATCAGATGATACACCTAGCTCTCCTAGGACTTGGTAATTATTTCAACTTTTTCAGGGTTAATCCCTTAAACATGCCATTGCCCTAAACAGCAGGAAGTAGCTTTATGAATGCAATGCCCACATTGCCAAGAGGTAGAGTGGGTGGTTTATGAAACTGCCCTCATCTTGGCTGCTGAGAGTATGCTGTCCTAATTGGACAAAAGGGACAGAAAAAGTACTGCCAATCTGTTCCAAGACAAGGTATGAGAGCACTTCAGAATATCCTGCTTCACAGAAAAGTCTGTCAGATAGTCTAGGTCTGTAGGCCAAAAATGGATGCCCCCATGTTAAAGCAGAACCTTGGGTCAGAGAGTTCTAGAGGAACATTGGGTGACTGTCCAGGTATCCAGCTGTTTCTGTCATTTCTTACATTTTTGGAAGTCAATCGATTGCACTCTCTGCTTACTAGGATAATATTTTCTTCTTTGGTCTCTGATGGAGTTGAAGACTAGATAGTTATAGTTTTCCTTGGTAGCAGATTCTGAAAAGAAACTCACAAATGACTTGTAAAGTGCATAAGTTTGAGAGACATTAAAAGATAGATTTGGGTTGGTAATCCAATTCAGAATAGAAAGTGAATTAGGTACAACACTGGATTCACCAAGATAGGAAAGATAAAGGAGCCTTTTCTCTGAATTTGTTAAATGCAAATGGACTAAATATTTTTAAAATAACTATTGCCTATATGTAATTGCATATAGTTATTCTACTTATTGTATATAGTTTTTCTGTGTTGGGGTCTCATCCTTTTTAATTCAAGAAGAAGACAGATTTATTAGATTTACTTTTCAGAATGGCATTCCCTGGCTTTCTGCTACTTTTCTACATTTCTCCCTAATATGATTTTTTAGCAGTTCTTGTCTATTATTATTTGATTTTTGTTTTTATTACACTTTTATTTTTATCATTCATAGTAATATTAACTTCATTAGAACAGATATCTTATTTACCATATTAATGTTTTATAGGAAAAATTTAAATAAGTAGTATAAAAAAGTAAGCATAATAATGACTCCTATTGATCAGAAACAATGCTCAGGATAATGATCTAGTGAACATGCTATTATCATGTAATAAGCATAATAGCATGGTGCTTGATCGTGGATCTCTGCATCTGGTTCTGGCAGTTGCTAGATGAAGGCTCTATGACGATAGTTGGGGTATTATCCAATCTGATTCCAGGGGAAGGCCAGTCTGAGTTTCTTCTCCACTATTGCTAACAGTCTTAGCTGGGGTCATCCATGAGGATGAAAAACTGAATTTTAGAAACAAACAAATAGCATATCTAGTTTTTAGCACTCCATATGTTTAGTTTCCTCACAAATAAAGTCAGAATAATTGTTTTTTATACTGCTCTCATTTTCCTATGAAGATTAACTAAGATACAAGATTGGCAAAAATAGAGACGAACAAGTAGTAGCTCATACTTTATAATACTTGAAAACTTTTTGTTTACTCAAAAATTCATGTCTGTGTTATCCCCCTCTCACTTTGATATATAATTATATGTAGTAAAGTAGGCAATTGAAATGGAAATGAGTAATCAAACTGTAAATATACACTTCCTCATATAATGAACACAGAAATTTAAATATAAGGCATTTTCATCACCAAGAAAGTTTTCCAGCCCTGTTCTAAATGATAAACCTTTTGAACGGCAGGCATTGGACTTGTTTGGTCAATTCATGAGACTGACATTAGCTGATTTCTAATTTCTCTGTGTATGGCTTGTTTTGGTCAGTCCAGCTTTTTTTAATTTCAACATCCAATGCTGGGATCCCATGAGTGTAGAAGTAAGGTTTGAGTATTGGCCACATCTGAAGTCTCATAGTAAGGTCATTATTATTTATGAATCATATCATGCTTTAGGTATTAATACCAATCTACTACTTTTTCATTTGAAGTTTAGGGGCATAGAATGCTACATATAGCAATTTTTAGTATTTTATATGTGTTATTACATGGTAAGATTATTATAACATTTATTATAAAATTAATGAAATTTAGTTCACAGATTTTATTTTTGACTATAAACAATACCATGAACACTTATACAAGATTCATGTCATTTTGTAAGATGATAGATAATATATATGCAAGGGATGAATTTCTGAGGAATTGTGTGATCTCATCTGTAAATTGACAGTTTTCTTTACTTAAGAACTGATCAGAAGCCCAGTCTATATTGTATCCATATTCTTTTCTTTTAATGCAATGGATTTGTTTTTTTTTCTCTACTGAGAATAGGCTTTCTAATCTATTTTTAAAAATTTGTTCTTTTAAATTTCATTATATATTGTGTAAAAATAATTTTATTATGGACTAACAATTGCCATGTTTAATTCTTATTTTGAATAAATATTATATATATCCTTTAAAGAACTAAAATTTTGCAGTTTTTGCAAGAAGTACTGGCTCCTTTATGGGGGAATGGACTTGGAAACCAATGTGTTGGGTGGATGCATCTTCTGCTACTAGATTTTGTCAACTGCTAGAAAACATATATGCACAAATACTTGTAAATATTTTTACATGACTATCTGTATCACCATGACTTCCAGTTTTCAGTTTTCCTCCAATACCATGTAGAACCTCTCTTTCTTTCTTTCTCTCTCTCTCTTTCTCTCTCTTTCTCTTTTATATGCAATTTCCTTCCCAGAGGAAGCTGTTGTCAGACATTCATTTAATTGTTCAATTCTAGTATAAAATTATAATGATTTTACAATCTCTTCCCTGTACACTTTATATAATCAAATATATCAAGTAAGAAATATATAAAGCAGATTATTATGTATGCTGCAAAATATATTGTATGTGCAAAGTACAGTGTTTAGAGTATGACACTGATGGTAGATGTTTTTTGCTTTGACTCTTACAAATATCATTCATTTCTCTCTATATACACATACATATATATTATTTATATATGCATACATATATAATTTCTAATGTTATTTGGAATAGCATTTTTGACTCTCATCCTCCCATAATGATGCTACTTATGTTTAAAATATGTCAATTGAGCTCATGTATATTTTCCATTCCTTGTGCCGTATTCACCAAGTTGTCCTTTTGGATACTGACTGAATTAGCTTTGTTTCTTGAATGAATCCTTTATGCTTCCCTTATAATTCTGCCTTCATTCTTTTTTTTGTTTGGCTTTTATGAAAATATCTTCTTATTATATACATAGTAGCGTTTTTATTGTTAAGTTAAACACTGTAGGTCAAATTGCAGAGATGTCCCAAGCTTCTGGATAGTGTTAACATTTACCAGAGAGAATTTACTTTTTCATCTGGAAGGCAGATGACATGTCTAATTAATACAACTAGCATTTGAAATGATCACAGCTGGGCTTTACTCCCTGGCTTATTTTCAGTTCAGTTTTAATTATAATTTGTAGACCTGTAGATTCCCAAGCCTCCGTTATGTACCAGAACTCTCACTCATTGGCAGGTCTGTTTCCACGCTGTTTGTTTCCTCATTCTCTCCCCATGTTCTTCTGGGTTTTCAGCCTCTCAATCACAGCTTTTGAGTCACCGTTTAAGAGGAGTGGAAAAGCCATATTCACTACTACATTTACAACTTTTACTTCACTTCTCCCTAAAATAGCTTTTATAAAGCCCTGTTACCCACCAATCATAATATGGATTTTAAAATATTTTGTTCCATTTCCCTACCTTTTTCAAGATAAGATTGCTGCAGAAAACCCGTTTCACCATGACTGTACCACAAATTTCTTTTTTGTGCTATAGAGCACTGCTTTCGCTTCTGACTGCTTTTCCTTTCCCTAAACCACACTCGTTTGCGCAGTAAGAAAAGCTTGGGGATTCTGGATGTGCATGTATAAGAATCTAATTCAGGATTTATTTGGGGGGTTTGGTTATCAGTATGTATCACTCATAAAAATGTTGTACTTCTAATATCCAGTTGACCAGGTTAGACAAAAATCATTAGAAAAATCACACTCAGGTTTCATTTTTACTGTAGAGTCCAAGTTTGCTGGATTTTGATCCAACAAACTCATGTGTCCTGTTAAGTTTTCAGTGATTGGAAGATTCCCTGGCCGTGTATCCACTACTGTAAGTACATAGGTACAGAAGTTTTTCTTAAAGCTTTTTCACATGATAACTTTTAATTTTCTCAGTATGGAAAATCTTAAGCTTGACTATTTCAAAGAATTGTATGTTTATTGTTCAATTTCAAAGCTGTTATTCTCTTTTCACTTTTATTTTAACTTCTCTTAAATTCTATTCAGTAAATCCTTATTTTAAGTGGTACTTAAACATATTTTTAAATATCCTTGAGAATAACAAATATTCAAAAACATAATTTTCCCATTATATTTGGCTTATATGAATATATTTTAAGAAGTTTGTACAAAGATTTTTTTATTGCTCATATGTTATTGTATTCACTGAAGCTTCTAAATTTATAGTTTTTAAGGTGAGTTTTATTTCATCGCTTTAATACTGCGGTGATTTCTATCCAATTTCTTGTACTCCTGTTTTAATACATTTAAATGCTTAGTTTTAACAGAACAAGTCAGAAGTATTCACTTTCCTTATTTCATTGCTAATTTACAAATGCTGAGGCTTGTTGGGAGTAAATAGATGATAATATTGTCTGGGCTTTGTGTTAATTAGTTTGGTATTTTGCATTTTTTGTTGTAAGGAGAAATCCTTATGGCCATTTCAAATACTGCTTAAGCTTCTGCAAAAATATTCACAGATGCCAGAGGGAGATGCATCAGTTATCCATATATCCTCCACTCTGCTATGGTTTCAACTTTTGTTAATGATCAAACCCTCTAGATTTTCTCTCATTCACTTACCTCCAGTTTTTTGACCTGTTAGAGTAGCAAACCTGATTTCTCCTTTCCCCACCCTGTTATATTTTTATATTTCCAGCAGAAAACACTCACAAATTCTGATTCTGATATATTACACACACTCTTTTGAGATGTTAGTCAGGGTTGTCCAAGGTACTTCCCAAATACGGCAGTGTGTTGTTATTACCTCCAGATGTGGAAGGTAGGTCCCTAGTGAGGAAGACACCACGCA
The DNA here is from genome assembly GCF_950005125.1 of Chionomys nivalis. Lineage (NCBI taxonomy): Eukaryota > Metazoa > Chordata > Mammalia > Rodentia > Cricetidae > Chionomys > Chionomys nivalis. The sequence goes on from NC_080095.1 coordinate 74,178,738, forward strand.
CTCCTGAAACAGGGCCCAGAGACCCCTGAGCCGGAACTCCTTTGGAAACCTCCTTGCTGAATACTAGTTTTCCTGGCCTAGAAAGTATCATGCAAGCTCCCGAAGGAGAGAAGCTAGGAGCAGTACTAAGCAGTACTATTTGAACCACAAAAAGAACCACCATGAAACAGTAACCTGCGGGTGGTAGCAGGAACATGTACATGGCAACAAACAGCTCTCTACGTGGGTTTAAGACCTGCTCAACGAGAGGGGAATCATATCCAGGACTGTAATTTGAATATTACAGAAGACCCTACAGTGGTCACTTTAATAGTGCTGCCTAATTTCTGATCTCTAAACATCCATCCTCATTCCCACAGATAAGTGTTGTTTTCAGTCCTCATCAAGAACCTTCTCGATACTGAAGAGCATTCCAAATTCCCTGCCCTGCGGGAAGACCAAGGTCCTTCTATCTACGTCCAGAAAGGTGAGCGTCCAAACAGGCTAAGCTCCCACAAAGCCAGTTCATGTATTAGGATCGAAACCTAGTGCCATTGTCCTTGGCTATTCATCAGTCTTCATTGACCGCCATGCTCAGAGAGTCCGGAATCAACCCATGCTTATTCAGTCCCAGACCAGCTGGCCTTGGTGGGCTCCCAATAAATCAGTTCCACTGTCACAGTGGGTGGGTGCATCCCTCGTGGTCCTGATTTTTTGCTCATGTTCTCCCTCCTTCTGCTCCTCATTTGGACCTTAAGAGCTCAGACCGTTGCTCCAAATTGAGACTCGGTCTCTACCTCGATCCATCGCCAGATGAAGGTTCTAAGGTGATATGCAAGATATTCATCAGTATAGGATAGGGTCATTTCAGGTTCCCTCTCCTTAGTTGCCCAAGGTACCAGCTGGGGACATATTCCTGGACACCTGCGTTTGGAATGCTCTTCAGTATCGAGAGGGAGGGGGAATGGAGTGGGGGGAGGAGAAGAGGAGTGGGGATAGGGGGAGGGAAGTGGGGGGAGCGGGCAATATTTGGGAGGAGGGGAGGGAAATGGGAAACGGGTAGCAGGTGGAAATTTTAATTAAAAAAGAATAAAAAAAAAAGAATAAAAAAAAAAAAAGCAGAACTCATTGCCCAAGTCCCTGGGATTTAGGGCAGCAGTGTCTTTACTTATTTGATGATCCTGGCAATGACATCAATAAGCAAGTTTATCATATAAATCCTCCAGATTAGTTCTATTTCTCCTTGAACAGTACAAGATTTATAAACACTGTTAGCTTATTAAAATATTACTTAGTTAAGGCTTTCTTGGCTGAGAAAAATAAAGAAATTGGAAATAAAAAAAAAAAAGAACCTTCTCATTGGAACAGATGGAGACCATTATAGTAAACAACATCCAATAAAAATGCAGAATTGTGGAGCCAGACCCAAAACATCTACAAAACCATTCCTGCAACAAAGGCTCAGAGAATTATGGAAAAGGGAGCAGGAAAATTATAAGAGCCAGAGAATCAGGGAGTTTTCTGTGAGATTGTGTTTTCTAGCATTTTATGAAGCTTTTCCCCTAAAATCCTGCCCAAATTACTGCTTAATCACAAACTGAGCAGTGACTATAATAACACACTTGCTAATGTGAAAAGTGCTAATTCAGGGGACCTCAACCCTACACAAAGAACTACAGAAAATTAAAGAATGTTGTGAATGAGAGAGACGGTCTTTCTCAGAGATGATCACAGCAAGTGGTTATTCAATATATAATAGTCGGACCAGAAAACATATGTGTCTGTGTACGTATATATGTTTCCATATATACATACACACATATATACATAATGTTATACATATAGAGCAGGTTGTATTTGGAAATATATGAAGAGATAAATATGTGTGTAACAACAATTAATGAAAAACAAGGTCATGAAAGTCAAAGATAGCAAGAACTATAATATGGGAGGGTTCGGAGAGAAGAAACACAAGGAGTTGACGGTCATGTTATTATCATGCTGTAATCTCAGAAATTAAATAATTACAAAATAAGACAAAGAAACTTACAATAAAGCAAAAATTGTATGGTTACATATGTTCAAATGTCATTGTATATAAGAGGCTTTGTGCACTGCCCTTGGTTAATTTGAAAATGTAATAACAAAGAAAAAGTAGGATATTGTTTCCAAGATTATTGATCACAGATGAGATCAACTCTGTGTTTATGATCTTAGCCATTCTGCTTTATGCTGAATGAAGAATGAAATATAAATACTCTCCATCCTATCTAAGTTTCTGGCTTTTATTAATATTAGTGATAAAATGGAATGCTTCCAGATTTTCTCTCTATCACCTTCAGATATATGGTACTGAAATTATAAATAAAATGGATTGGCCAAAATTTCCACACTCCTCGAAAAAAAATTAATTACTTCTTTCAAACACTTCTAAATGTCCTCTAGTTGATGTCACACCTTTTTGTTGTTCAGATCCTTGGTGGCTGAGCTGAATAATCGATATTCTCAACTTGTACCCACTGGGAGAGTTATTAAGTGTCCCAACTCAATTTGTCTAACTTTCACAGCCATTGTCCTTCAATTTTTATTTGTGCTTTTATTATTTTCTCCTAGTCTTTGGAATCTGTCTCATATAACTGCTAAGGAACTCAGAGAACTGAGTTCGGCTTGCTATTGTCTAGTACTGACTGTGTTCCTTTGAAAATGCATTCACCACCAGGTACTATATATAACTCAGTGAGACTTACAGACCTTCTATCACAAGATGTTTGCTAATGATACACATTGTAGAGGCTAGACCTTGTACTAGACTGAAGAAGCACAATGTGTTAGGACGTATCAGTGTAAATTCCAGCCATGTTTTATGGATGAATGTGCAGAGTGAAATTTGATTTACACTGTCACATAAACACAGGCGGTAGACAGAGTCAGACAGACATAGGCTCAAATTCAATTCTGTCAGTTACTGCATTTAGAAAAAACGAAAACACATGGTTAATTTCCCACACTTGAACACTTGAGCTAGTTGTATAGAAAGCTTAACTAGTAACTGGTGTTCAGTTTTCATGGAAAAGATTTGTATGACTTTTAAGTATAAATTTTTATAGTTTGAATATCAAACACATGTGAATTATATATCAGAATATATCAGTAATTTCCAAATGATAAACAGAACTGAAATTCTTTTTAATAGTCTAGTGAGTGGTTTTACATTCAACATTTATGAGGGTTTGCATTTGTTTTATCATATTCACTTACAAAATTAGTTCTTTCATAAAGAATTGATAAATATTTCACAAATACTATGCCACTGAGAGTGACCCAAGATTTGAGTTAGTTCAAATACAAGATAGCATGATATCATGTTATATGTGAAATGTACATTATTTTTTGGAGATAAATTATCTGTCAAAGCCCATACCATGAATTAAGGAAAGACGAGCAGATAGTAGTTGCCTATATTTCATTGTGTGCTAAATTGTAGTTTTCTCTCATTGGATATGTATGACTTATTTCTGTAATTTGAATTTGGATTATGATTTGGTAGGAATAGCTAACTCTCCTGCCACATAGCTCTATTAGGCTGAGTATTGAAGCTTTGGATTTTCACACAGAAGTTACTCTACAACTATTAACTCCTTTGCCTCTGCCCCTGCTGACTCTCATAAAATCCTTTACTCAAGCTCTCAGTCTATGGTAGTTCAAATGAGAATGGCCACCACATGTTCTTATCTTCAAATGTTTGGTTCACAGTTGATGAACTGTTTAGGAAGGTTTAAGACGTGTAGCCTCGGAGGAGAAGGTGTGTCACTGGGAGTGGGCTTTGAGGCTTCAAAAACCCATGCCAGACTCACTCTCTGCCTTGTGCTTATGTAACTGTAAGCTTTCAGTTACTGCTCTCATGCCATGCCTGCCTACTTGCTCCCAAGATCCTTGCCATAAGGAGCAGACTTACTCTCAGAAATTCAACAAGTTCTCAATTAAGCTCTTTCTTTTATAAGTTTTGTACATCATGGTACCTCTTTACAGCGCTGAAAAAGGAACTAAGATAGCAGATACAGTCATTTCTAGAGTGGCCTTTTCAAGCTTCTACATCCTTCTTTGATATCTATGAAGATTTCGAATTTTATTGCACAACACATATTTTGTAGTGTATTATGAACAGCAAGTTTTAATACTAAAATATTAATGGTGTATTTCTTCTGTTTTCTAAACAAATTTTGTTTAATACTGGCTTAAGTATATTAGCAATTTCTAAGGTTTTTGATGTTTAATGAGTCTTGGGTTTGAGTCTGAAATGTGATTAAGAGATTCAGTTCAAGATTAAGATTGTATGAAAAAAGTTCATATAGATGCATATATATATGAAGTATTTACAAGTTATTGTACTCTATTTGAAAGATATACTATTGGTTATTTTTGCATTATACCTGTTCTTAATTTTACAGTCTAATGTAATCAGGGTTGTTTATATAGATTTTTCAAGGGTAGAATAATGTAATTTCTAATTAATTTTTCAACTCTGTCTTCTTACGCTTTCCATCAAAATCTCTGTTCATGTGAATATGGGATCTTTGCCCTTTGCTGAACATATTATGAACATTACTGAAATCCGATTTTTAAAATTAACACATCCATCTACATCTAGCAAGGATAAATTTTAGTCTATTTTGCCCTTCAAATGTTGCTTTCATTGAAACTTCCTGTCAAGGCTGAGAGTGCGGCTCATGCTTGCACTCTTAGCACTTGGGACTTTGAGGAAGAGTGGCTGCTCTTCTAGAAGACGAGGGTGTGTCCCTTCTTAAGTGTGTGCAACAGTTATTTGCATAATCCACTATTATTGTTTGCTGTGGCTGAGATTAAACTATACTACCCAAGAGTGACTTGGGTAGGAAATGGTTTATTTCTTTTTACAGGTTACAGTTCATGTTTAAGGAAACCCAAGTCAGGAACTCAAGGAAGATACTTGAAATAGACACCACTGAGTAAAGTTTTCCCCGGGGTTGCTCAGGTAGATTTATTATACAGCATATCACCACCTGACCAGGGATAGCAATGTCAACAGAGGGTGGGTTCCTCCTACATCAATTACTAATTCATAAAATGCCCTACAGACATGCCCAGAGGCCAATGTGATGGAGGAAATTCATTAACTGATATTCTTTTTTCCCAGTTCTGTCAGGCAGACAAACAAGTTTAGCCATCACATAATCATTATTATGGGAGATATTAAAAGAAAGAAAAATTTTAGTCATTGTGAGACACACTTTAATATGTAGGAAATGAAATGAAAGACTGTCCTGATAAACTCAGGTATTTGAACACTTGATCTCCAATTGCTGGCATTGGATGAGAAAGTTGTGAAACCTTTAGGAGCTGTTCTCTTGCTAGAGGAAGTGCATCACTGTGGATGGGCTTTAAAAATTCAGTCTGACACCACTATCACTTTTCTTTATTTGTTTTCTGATGGATCATCAAGCTTCAGCATTTTGCAGCCATGCCCGCCGCTTGTTGGCATTTCTGCCTCTGGAACTATCAGCTCAAATAACTTCTCTTACAAGTGGCTTTGGCCAGGATATTTCACCACAGTAATGAAAACTAACTAATATAAAATTGGTACCAAGAACAGGATACGTCTATGATGAACTTGAACAATTTCTTTTGTTGTCAAAAAGGGGTTTTCAATGCTGTAAGCAGAACATAATTGACCATTCTAACAGGAACCTGTAGACAACAGTTCTGAGAGTGCTGTGGACTGTGGAGAAAAAGCAGCCTGTATTAGAAACTTTGTTAGAGGATGTTTCATTTTAGGAAGAATCAGACTATGTTTTGCCCATACCCTGAGAATTAACATGATGTTGAAGTTAAAAGTAATGAATGAATTTTGTTGATGAAGGAATTTTAGAAAGCATAATGCTGAGTCTGTGGAATGGTTAGTAGTAAGAGCTCTTATGTCAGTCCATATTGAAAAAGAACAAGCAAGACAAAAATAAATACAATTATACAGTTTGAAGAATAAAACCAATACCAGGAAGACTGATGTTTTAACCAAGGCATGTGTTGAAAGAGAGGTCAATTGCTAAAGAGTTCTCAAGACCACAGGTCCCTGATAGGTGTCAGATTATTGGTATTTTCAGTCATAGTCCAATCAGGCTTTACTGGAGTAGCCTGAGCCAGCACTCAATGGATGATGAAAGAGAAAAAGCTGACTTTAATGTCTATGACAAAAAAGCACTAATACATTATTATAATAATTTGTTGAACATTAACATTTAAGTATAAATAGTTTCTTGTTGGATGTCATTATCAAAGTTGTTGATAAGATTTTCTTATTAATTTAATCACTAATGTTGTGGCCAGAACCATGGCTTTACCTGACAATTCTATAGATAGCGGAGATTTTAGATTTATTTGTACAACTTCACAATAAAATATATGTTCTTCCAGACTTACAGAAGTAGAGACTTGTCAGCTAACCTAGCACAGGAGAGAATGATATCTGCCTTTCACTCTTGCATGCCAAATGTCATCCGTAAGTACCTTTGCCTAAAATTGATGAGACAGCTTTTAGACCTTCTCATCCTGCTCAGTGATGCCTTCAGCATTTCCATCTGTGTGCTGAAACATAGGTACAAAGTACCATGGCTTCATGGAACTTTTTGTGCTGTATGGATTTGGAGATGGCCAATTTTGGCATGATTCTTTGAACAGAGGAAAAACACAAACTTATCAGTCTGCAAACATGAAAAACCCTCAACTCTAGTTGATATTTGGAGCTTTAAACTAGATGTTTCTACCAGCAAATGTTCTAGAGACTACATATATCCAAATTTAGCAGGTGTGTTTATGGAATTCTTTTGTGGCCGAACTAGAAATTATATTCCTTCATATCCATTAAAATGGTGTGAACAAACATGTCAATCAAATCATTTTCCACAATTATTCAGTCTCTCTCTCTCTCTGTCTCTCTGTCTCTCTGTCTCTCTCTCTCTCTCTCTCTCTCTCTCTCTGTGTGTGTGTGTGTGTGATGACATGCTTTGCAGTAAGTATCCTTACCCACTTAGACATCTTCTCAACCTCTTATATAAAAATGTGCAATCAGTTTTAAACAGCGTGAGTCATCTGATAAAATAATAAATTTAGGTTTATTGGCAACCTGTAAGATGATTAACCAACTATCATTTTTGTTTGTCTTCTGTACTGTATGTTTTATGGTTTTGTTTTCCTGCCCTTTCAGCTTCATGGATTCTTGGTTCTAGATTTCAGGATACTTACTTCTATTGGAAGCTTGTCAGAGAGCATATGGGTATAAAGGTACTTTTCTAAGTGGTTTGTCTCATTAATCCTACCAGGATATTGTAGAGGGAAAAATTAAATGGGAACCTCAGATAAAAGACTTGTTTACACACTCTTTATTCTAATGCCTTTTCTAAAGGAAGCTCTGAAAAGGTCATGTTTGGAATCTTTTACAATCATAGACAACTGCCTAAAATAGATGGCAATATTTGTCAGTATTGAAACAGATGGCAGACAACCTGATGTAGTTTAGAAGAAAGGACAACAGAACCATTTAAATATCAAGTTAATCATTGTGTATGAAGAATTATAAATGCCCTGTTCTATGGACTACATTTTTGTATTCACCACAAAATTCATATTCTGAAGCCTATCATTAGAACAAGAGTATTAGCTCTAGGTATGCTTCTAAAGGTGAATGGGTCCTGAGAAGAGTCAGGAGTTGTATCCTTAAAAGACCACCTGGAAACCCTCTCAGTCATGTGAAGCAGTGCAAAGGGACCATTCAAACCCAAAGAAATGAACCTAGAGCAGGTACTAAATTTATAGACACCTTGTTCAGGGACTTCACAGACTTCAGTGCTGTAAGAAATGTTTTTCAATAGAATCTTAGTTAGGGTTACTATTGTTGCGATAAAACACCATAATGAAACACTTGGGGAGGGAAGATTTTATTTATTTATCATGGATCACTGAGGGAAGACAAGACAGGATCTCACATCAGACAGGAACCTGGAGCTATGAGCTGATACAAAGGCCACAGAGGATTGTTGCTTACTGGCTTGTTCCTCAAGGCTTTTTCAATCTTAATTCTTATACCACCAGGAACACCAGCCCACAGGTAAGAAAATGCCCTACAGGCCTGCCTGCAGCCCTCTCTTATGGAGGCATTTTCTCAATAGAGGTTCTCTCCTCTCAAGGTTGAATCTGCTTGTGTCTAGTTAATATAAATCTAGCTAAGACAAGTAGTCACTATGTTACTCAATTTATGATATTTTGTTATATGGCCTGAAAGGATTAAGACACCACTACTACTTCCTTCATTACTATTTTAACATAATTTCTTCTCAAAAGGATGCTGTTATTGGTTGCGAATGAATACAGAATAACATTTCCCTGTAGTCATAAACAATTTACCCACACTTAAATAGTTTTATGTACAAAAATCATGTTTTGTAAATTACAATTCTTTATGAGCATGATTTTCAAGTTTTTTTGTATCTTTGTATGTAATGTAGTATGTATATAATTTAATCTATGCATGTAAACGTATTCACATGTATGTGTACCTGTATGTGCTTGTCGAATATCAGTGACACCATGTTTCTCTCAATCATTCTCCACTTTATATTTTGAGACAAGTTCATTCATTGCCTCTGGAGTTTAGTGATTGGCCAGACTGGCTAGCCAACTTGCCTTAGGCTTGCCTGTCTCTCTTTCCCCATCCTGGGATTACAGACATGATCAACAGTGCTTAACTTTGCTTTTAAAATATCGGGAGACAAAACTCAGGTACTCATGACTGTGAATTTACTAAAACATCTCTAAGCCTCTAGATATGTTTTGGTTTTGTTTATTTTTAATCTTAAGTTTTCACTTCATTTCCCGTAGCCCTTTTAACACTTTATTTGGAGAAAGAGGGTCACATTAAAAACTATAGAAATGTAAAGTATAATGGAAAGATAAGATACCAAAAGTTATAGACCATAGTTTCTTCAATCAAATTTGTTCAGGAAATGGAAATTGGGTCTTTCTTTAAAGATTCAGAATACCTAGACACTAGTCCTGGCCTCATCACTCCTTAACTAGAGTTACTTTGGAAAGAAAGAAACATGTTCTTTCCTACTGTCTTGACAAGGTCAATGCAAAGATAAAATATGTATGAAAGTATTTTATACATTATAAATCCCAATCTAAGTCTAACTACTAATCTTTATTCTAGATCAAAGACAAGAAGTATTTAAAAAGAATACACAATAGACTATTTTAAGTAAAGATTTTTATAGTACAAAATGATATATATTTCTTAAAAGAAGAGACACAATGAGAGAGTACCTGGAGATGAAACTAATAACTTTTCTGCTAATTTTATGTTGTTCTTAGACACAAGTGATGTGAAAAACCCAACATGTAACTATCTACAATTTTGTTCTTGTTCATAAACAGAAATAACTTATTACACCCAAGGAATATTCTTAGTTTCCTCATGATCTGTTCATTCCATTCAGATTTATTCACATTTTTTAACATCTGTTTACTCTTTATCTAAAAGTTTATCAGGGTTTCTTATCTTTTGTGATCTCTGTAGATAAAACCCTAAAAGTTAGAACATTAAATTTAAGTGTGTAGCCAACCCAACCAGAGATTCTTTGATTTCCAATGCTGTCCTTCCTGCTAAATATACTAATGCAATGCCGACACAAAGCTTGTTGGAGTAACCAAAACTATTCGATTTGACAGAAGGCAAACTCCACCAGATAGAATCCATACTCAGCACTGCTTGGGTGACCAAGAACCTGAAACTTAGCAAGCTCAGGGATCTATGGTAAATAATGCAAAGAAATAATTGTGATAAAATGACTCCAAATGACGATCTTCTACGCTCATAGAACAGTGCCTTATTCAGTCATCACCCAAGAAATTTCCTCCTTTGCACATGACATCAAATATTTGGGCTCAGAACCAGACATTATGCAAAGAGAGAAACTCTCTTAGTCAACTTCCATTGCTGCGAAGAGACACAAGGCTATAACAACTCTTATAAAGGTGAGCTTCTAATTGGGGCTGGCTTACAGTTCAAGGTTTTTGTCCATTATCATCATGGCATAGTGTTGGAGAGGAGCCAGGAGTTTGAATAACTGGATTCAGCAGGCAGCCGGAATAGAGAGAGACACTGGACCTGCCTTAAGGATTTGAAACCTTAAAGCACACCTCCAGTGACATACTTCCTCCAATAAGGCTACACTTACTCCTAATTGTGTAGAGTCACTTCATATGAACCTATGTGAGCCATTTTTATTCAAACAACCACATCCTACTGTTCAGTCCCATAGGCTTGTAGTGATATCATAATTAAAAAATGATTCAATCCAACTTCACAAGTCCCCACAATCTATTATAATCTCAATATTGTTTAAAAGTCCAAAGTCTCTTTGAGACTCATAGCAAACTCTTTACTTCCTGGAAAATCAGAATTAAAAACCAGATCACATACTCCCAACATACAGTTTCACATGATATATATTACCATTCCAAAAGGGAGCAAGAAGGACATACTGAGGAAATACTGAAACAAACCTGAGCTGAAAACCAGCTGGGCAAAGCCCAAACTCTGAATCACCATGTCTGATGTCAAAGCACTTTTCAGATCTCCAAGTCCGTTCAGCTTTGGTGACTGCAACACTCTTCTTTCTCTTGGGCTGACTCCATTTTTCAGTAGTGGCTTACCTTGGCAGGTATCCAATGACTCAACCCACGCCAGAGACCTTGGAACACACAACACTAAGGGGGATATCCATCAAATCTCCCCCTCAGAGTTCAGGGAACCCCACAAAAAGGAGACAGAAAGAGTGTGGGAGCCAAAGAAGAAGGAGGGCATCAGGAGAACAATTTCCTCTAAATCAACTGCGTAAGGCTTATACGAACTCACAGAGACAGAAGCAGCACGTACAATGCCTACACTGCTATGTACCAGGTCCTCTTCATATACGTTATAGCTTTCAGTTTAGTGTTTTCTTGGGTCTGCTGAGTGTGTGAATGAGTGGAACTCTGATCCTTGTGTCTTCTATTGGATTTTTTTTCCTTCAGGTTGTGTGTCTTTTCCAACTTCGATGCGATGATTATGCTTTATCGTATCCTACTATATTTGTTTCGTTGTTATACCTTAGAAGCCTGCTCTTTTTAAATGGATGGCAGATAGGGCGTGGATCTGGATGGGAGAGAAGGTGGGGAGTAACTGAGGATTAAAGGGAGGGAAAACTGTAATCAGGATATATTGTATGAGAAAAGAATCTATTTTCAATAAAAGCATGGGGGAGTTCCAAGAACAAGACCACATCTTATACTGAACCTTTTGCAAACCTGATTAACTAATAAGAAACTTGATTATTCTGGAGAGCTTGCATTATTGTAGATTCAGACATAGTTATAATTTATCGTATGCTGTCTTTGGTCTCTTAATTGTTTCTTGCCCATCTCTGTTCATGGCTAAACAGCCCTATGACTAAGAAGCGACACATTTTAGAATATATTAGCATATCAGATTACCAGCCTCAACCAACCAAAATGCTAAAGATGTCAGCACTTAGCATCTGAGGCCTATAATAGAGATTCCCCATGTATATATATGTATATACATATACATATACATATACATATACATAATGGTAAGTTGTACCATACCATAACTTATAAAACTAAATAACTAAAAAGCTTGTTCTGTTTCAAACAGAAGCTTAATTTTAGCCAAGCAAATGATTTAGAGCTGTGTGTTCAATAGAAATTGCTACTGTGAAAGAAATGGCCCATGTCAACATTACCCCATATGATAGTGGCAGTCATGTTTGTCTATTATGCTAGGAAATAAAGATAATGCCATCAAAGGCTCAATATTACTTTTTATTATTGAAGTTATATTTATATTTAAATAGTAAATTTTGATCAGTAACTACATTCACAGAGAAGGTAGCCTTGTATTGCTTTGATCTATTATGAGCTATTTCCCTGGTTTTGAAAAGAGTGAATATAAAAATTTTAAATGTAAGTGTTGAAATCACACCGAAATGAGCACTTGGCAAGGTAGTCTTTCCACGTTTCTGGAGGACTGGATAGTGCAATGCCCTATAACCAAGCAGATTGATCTCTCTGGCACTTCATTTCTATGAAATCTTTTGCAATTGTGCACAGCACTTCCATGCTCATTAACATGACTTCAAAAAGGCATTGTATATAGATAGATGCTCAACAGAAAAAACATATGCCTTCAACCTAATTGATTTGGCCAGAAATGAGGAAATGTCTGGGTAGTATGGATGTAGTGTGGTTCTATTTAGTCATCCTTAACACACTTTATAAACTTTGTAACCTTAATTCAATAAAATGTAGTCCTATGCAATCTCATAATGTCTCTCTTTTGGATTTATTAAGAGAAAGCATCCTTTGTCTAAATTCTGCTTTGGTTACCTTTGGTGACTTTGGTTAGAACTTGGCTTTAAAATAGATGGAGCGCATTCCATTGGTCTTGAATGACAGAGTCCTACAATGAGCGCTCAAAGTAACTCTTCTCAACTTTCATCCTTCACTGTCTGGTTTCATATAAGATAGAACTCTGTGAGGACTCAAAGCCCATTCTGTGACAGTGTCTTTTTCCTTAGCAGTCAGGACAAGGAGGAAATGCTGGCTCTTTGAAGCCAGGGAGTGTAATCATATTATAATCTCATTTTTTTTCCAGTCTCCACAATCCTGATTAGTCTCGGTAATGACCTGACTCTTTTCTGGGATATTATTAGGATCTCTAGTGTTTTCACAACCTTCCTCATGAGAAAATATAATATAATACAGGCTTCTGTCAGAAAACACGCCCACACATACAGCGACATTTCTTTTACTTCAGTTTGACTTCAAAAATTTTATTATAAAATAGCTACATAAATATTTTTATTAAAGAATCATTAAGTCAAAATTCTATCAAACTGAAAAACAACTTCACCTTGAAACTTAAATATCTGTAATATTTGATCAAATCTATGCCATCTCTCAATGCACACTGCAGAATAAGCATAAGTGGATTCTTACATGAATACCTGTTTTCGCACAGGTAATGCATTCATGTGCGTTTTCAAGTATGCTCAGTTACATTCAATGTTTCTAAAACGTGAAGGGAGGATCAGGATTACCAAATCTAACACTGGATCTCCTGGAAGAATGATTACCTCATAAGAGGTTCAAAGACTGCAGAAATGTTATAATGATGTCAAGCCAGTAGCTGATTACAATCTCACTTGCTAATTTAAGGTCCTGTAATAGTCATTCTTTCCCTATATCTATATCTGTTTTAACATCATTGTTACAAACAAGTGAAACCTTTTGGTATCAATTGACACAAACTAGCTTCAACCAAACAACAATATCCACAATATCAAAGGCTAAGAATGTCATCAGGAAGCACCTGAGTGTTGTAGAGAGGCTGCTTGCTGGTTCCTGGCTGCTCAGCCCTAAAATAATCACACTAAAACCATATTATCCAAATTGCTGCTTGTCCCCTTAGCTCTAGCTTTTTATTGCCTTGCTCTTACATCTTAATTTAACCCATTTCCATTAATCTGTGCATCACCACAAGGTCATGGCCTACCAGCAAAAATTCAGCTCATTTGTCTCCAGAGGCAACTCCATGGCTTCTCTCTGACTCTGCCTCCTTTCTCTCAGCATTCAGTTTAGTTTTCCCCACACAGCTCTTTTCCCTATAGCTCTGCTATAGGCCTAAAGCAGTTCCTTTGTTAACCAATGATATTCACATCATACAGAGAGGAATCCTACATCACCTGACGTCTTGAACAGCCCTGCCCAACCCTTGCTTTAAATCCACCTAATGTTTCCAACAATGAAAGGGGATTGGTTTGGGATTTCTTTATTATAGGATTATAAAGCTTCACCAGATTACTATCATGTTTGAACATGGAAATTGGAAGAAGCTAAACATGTGTCCGCAGACCATGTTCACACATGCATTAATTACTCTGATGTTATGTTTATATTGTGTTTAATAGAATCTATATTTTCTTATCCTGCATCCGAGAATTCCAGAACATAAGAAATTTTTATTTGTCAGGTAATAAACTGTCTACATAAGTAATATTAGCAAAATTCAAAATACATGGTTATCTGTGGAGTTTTCTGAATTCATTTGGCTCTCAGCATATGAAATTTTGGAGGAGTATTGTTACTACACATGATTTTTATCTTCATATTTAAAGAATCTCTTATATCGTGAATTTGCACTATAATTCATTTCCTGTTTCTCTGTCTTCATTTAAGATGAAGGTGGGAAAGCATGAAATTGTGGCCACATGTAAATATGTCATATGCTATTCTGAAGTCTTCTTGTAGTTGAAAAATCTTCTGATTATCTGGTCCAACCAAAGGAATTAAAATTCAGTGGGCCTGACGTTACAGCTTGTTTTAACAGGAGCACAATTACATTGCTACCCTGTTAGAGTATAGGCCTGCCTCTTGAGAGTTGTTCGACAAGTCCGCAGAGGCTGTGAGCTGTCACCGAGCATCAGCACACTCAGGAGAGTAAATGAAGGTAGTGGTTTTCTCCGTTAGGAAAGTCACTAATTACATTTTGTTTTAAAATAGATGTCTATATGCCCAGAGCGAGCCCAGAGAATGTAAGAAAAGTCAGTGTATTTTCAAATTATGTGGTGAAATCTATTACTTTCTGTAAAATAAGAATGGTAGCTATTTCTTCCTCTTACAAGAATTCTAGGCCATATGCACTAGCTCACAATCATGAAAAATGAGACATTTTGAAACTATGTCTGCAGAATCACCAGCTTCATTTTTCTAAACAGAGAGAAAATGTCCTTTGTGTGTTTCTGTTCTTGTAGAAAAAAATATTGATTGAACATCTACTTCATGCCAGGATATTTACTAGGCTTTGGAGTCAAAGAAGCACATAGATACATAGATATAGTCCTCTCTTTCAAAGACTTCTCAGGCCAATATACGAGACAGAAATGTAGTTCAAAATATTTCCATAGTGAGAAAAATTAAAAGAAAAAATAATTATAAATGATAGAAAACTGGTATTTTCTGGTTTCAAAAAAAGCGCTTGGTCTGAGCCAACAGAAATATGTTTGCCTAGGAAAATAGCAATCACTTTTAGTAATGTTATTGTTCTTTCTAGGAAACTGAAAATTCAGCTATTTACAATTCTTTCAGTTAATGTATCTGTCTTCTAAATTCAGGAATACCATTTACTAAATATCTGAGACATTGATAATAACAAAAGGAAAAGGGCATTTACTGTTGTTTAATTGACAGTTAGTGTTTATTCCCAAGGTGGGAAAACAATAAGTCTAATATGAAGATACATAACATATCACGGAAACTGAAGAGAAGAGGGAAAGGAGTTGGTTAAGGTGTTATAGCAGCACTTGGGCTAGAAGGTAGAGCCATGCAGAAGTCTCCTTGCTTTTCTTCTACTTTGAAGAGATTAGTCCAGAGTAGGCATTTTTCTGTATATATGCTGTGTATCAGGAAAGGACTTATTTGAAAATGGCATAGTGGTTACATTTGTGTGTAATTTCAGTACCACAAAGAGAGATTTCCCTTTATAGAGAGTAGGAGCAATAATCATGTTCAAAGTTTGACCCAAATTTTCAAATCATTTTATTTTCTGTGCTACTCATTTCATTTATTTATTCTTTATTTAAAAGTTCTTTTTCATTTTGCATACCAACCACAGTTCCTTCTCCCTCACTACTCCTCCCTCCCTTACTCCTCCGTCTTCCACCTTCTCCCCATGCAACCCCTCCCAAAACCACTCCTCAGAAAGTGTAAGACTTTCCATGAGGAGTCAATAAAATCTGGCATATCAAGTTGATGGAAGACCAAGCCCCTACCTCCCACGTATCTAGACTGAGTAAGGCATCCACCCATAGGGAATGGGCTCCAAAAAGTCAGGGCATGTACTAGAAATAAGTCCTGGCCCCACTGCCAGTGGCCCACAAACTGCCCAAGTCATAGACTGTCACCTGTGTTTGCATAGGTACTGCACCATACACCGCAAGCCTGCATGAAGCTCTGTACACAGGTGCAAAAGGCCCCTTTAAAGTTCTGAGCCAGGTAGTGACAGAGGCCTTTAATCCCAGCACTCTGGAGGCAGAGGCAGGTGGATTAATAGGAGTTCGAGGTCAGCCTGGTCTACAAAAGCTAGATCCAGGACAGGCTCCAAAGCTACAGAGAAACTCAGTCTCGGAAAAAAAGAAAGAAAGAAAGAAAAAAGATATAAGTTCTAGCCGGGCGATGGTGGCACACGCCTTTAATCCCAGCACTCGGGAGGCAGAGGCGGGCGGATCTCTGTGAGTTCGAGACCAGCCTGGTCTACAGAGCTAGTTCCAGGACAGGCTCCAAAACCACAGAGAAACCCTGTCTCGAAAAACCAAAAAAAAAAAAAAAAAAAGAGTAAAAAAAAGATATAAGTTCTGCTCGTTCCCTCTCTCTGTTTCGGCAGGTAGGCTTTTGTGTGTCTTTATGCCTCTCTCTCTCTCTCTCTCTCTCTCTCTCTCTCTCTCTCTCTCTCTCTCTCTCTCTCTCTCTCCTCTGTCTCTCTGCCTTTTTTCTTTTCTGCCACTCTTGACCCCAGAGACCAGTCATCTCACTTTCCTCCCCCCCTTGTTTCACGCCCTCTCTCCAAATAAAACCCCTCTTTGTGAGCATGGTCTGAATGGTGTGTCTGTTTCCTACCTGCTATGGGGCCCCTTAGCTATAATCCACCAAGGTCCCTCTTGTGTCTGATCATAACAGACTTGTCTTTGGGCATTTCTCTGGAGGATTAAGAGAGAAGTGAAGAGTCTCCCCACAGAGTGGGAAACCCCTTCATGCAGTGACTCAGATACAAGCATGTCAGAAGGAAAATTGTTTAATTTCTCCATGCCTGCATTTGCCCCTTGCTTGTGGGTACATCTACACTGCCGCCACAGCTGCTGCCATCTGCTGAATTCAGGACCCACTTCCTTTTGTCTGCTAACGTAAATTGAAGACTAGTGTCTCTAGCACTAGTATTCTAGTACGCACATGCTAGACTGGAAATGTCTGAGGTATCCAGACACATTAGCTGAGCAACCAGGGGTCTTAGCCACTCCAGTGTACCTACAATCATAGTAGGACTACACTGCATGCATCGTTCAATTCAGTCTGATAAAAGTTCTTTGTAATATATTCTTTCAGCTTTGTTTTTTATAAATTCCCGACTAAACACCAACTATTCCAAATTTTAGCTTCTCATTTGTTTTTGTTCCCTTTCTTTACAATGTTCTGGATTAAAACATTTTCTCTTGAGTTTTTCTCATCCATTATTACTAGTTCAATTTTGTAAATCTGTTTTTCACCTAAAGAACAGGCTCTTGTAATTAATTTAACAATAGTGTATATTCCTTATTGAAATTGCTGCCTAGGATCTAACAACAAATGAGAAATACTGAAATTTCAGTGGTAAGGAACCATCTTGGATTGGGAAAACGTAGTCCATGTTTTTGATGACTCTTGTGTCTCACAGAGGAAGCCAAATATACATGGGCTGATGGTATAAGATGTGATTTTCCTAAATAGTTTTGCCATTGAAATCCACCTCGGAAAAAAAAGAGAGGTGGAGCAAATCTTGGAATTATTCTTTGAGGATTGTAGAGAGACACTTAGCCAGTTTGTAACTCGACCTAATCAAGCCTCTGTGAATTCTCTGCACTAGGCACAAAACAGACTAATGGAAATGTACTAAGGAGTCCGCTAGTTAGTTCCCGGCTGCTTAGACCCAAAATAATCACACAGAAATTGTATTATTTAAGTCACTGCTTGGCCCTTTAGCTCTAGCTTCTTATTGGCTAACTCTTACATATTAATTTAACCCATCTCCATTGATATGTGTATCGTCACATGGCAGTGGCTTACCAGTAAAGTTTCTGCATGTTTATCTCTGGAGGAGGCTCCATAGATTCTCTCTTACTCTGCCTTTCTTTCTCCCAGCATTCCTTTAGTTTTCCCCCAGCTAGCTCTGTTCCCCTCTAGCTCTATTATAGGCCCAATTGAGGTCCTTTATTAACCAATGATATTTGTAGCATACAGAGGTGAATCCCACATCATAGAAACAAATGTTTCTCTGCTTTTAATTGTGCAATATGGAGACAACAATGTCAATTCAAAGTGAGTTGTCAAAGGTTAAGTTGAAAGCTCCAGAGGTGAAAAATTTACCAAATAAAATTCCCCACACCTAGAATGCTCTGATTTATTCCTTCTGTACTGACATGGAGCTTTGTGGCTGAATGGGCTTACCCCACTTTCTCCCTAAAATTTAGAGGCTGAGAAAAATGATTCATGTAGAAAAGAGGCACTGGCTTTCCATCCCTTGTGTTCAAGGTGTGTCTTGAAGAATGTCTTCCATGTGAGAGTGCTCTGTTTATTCTGAAGAGTCAGAAATTAACTGGGTAAATGGCAGCTAATAGTATTTGCTTGCCTTTTCACTACAATGGAAATGAGGTTTGCTTCAAAACTCTCAATGACTACAGTGTGTCTGTTAATTTTTAGGGTAACTGGCTTGCTTTGTTACAGAGGTTGATTTTTTTTTATTTGGCAGCTTAGGTGGTCTTTTCTTTTAGCATATATTAGACTCAGGGATTTGAAAATTGTGTTAAATAATAAAATACAGGTTGCAATCATAACATTTGTTGGTCTTGGAGGAAGCACTTTGAATTGCACATAATAATCCAAAATAAAAAGCATTTTGGTAAGATAAACTTCTTGACACACATTTGTTTTGTGCATATGATGTGAAGATACAAGTGCTTCCTGTCACCCTAAAAAGCAAAATACTGGTTACCAACATGGGGTGTTGAACATAGTAAATTGCTTTTAGCATATATGAGAACCACATAAATATGAGACAACTTTTAGGAATAGAATGGGAAGTATCATATTTTAAAGAAATCCATTAGAAAATCCTATTATTTTTAACTTTCATGTCTGTTTCTTCAGTGACGACAGAGGAGAGGGCTTGGATAAGAGTTGTAGTTGGAACTATGCTATAAAATTTTAGTCTTGCCAGGCTGCTATTCTAACACAGCTGGACTTTGGGTGTGGGACTATCCCCTGGACACAAGCTCCCTCTGTCTCTTAGCATACTTTGATTGGTGCTTTCTCAACTTTTTATATTTAGCTAGTTCTTCCCAGAAAAACAATTGCCATTTTCCTAACTTTGCAGCTGTATTATGGTGATGGGCTATTAGCCAGCATCTTTGTTAATCATATATATTTTTGAAAAAAAAAAATAGTATAGTGGAAACTTTCCACATTGCCTCTGAAGAAAATAAAATAGGTGAAATAAAAATAATCTTATCACAAAATTATAAATTTAAACGAAAATTACATCTCAATAAGTGAATGATAGTAGTAATAATAGGAGAAATTTGATGTGAAGCAATAAGTCAGCAAAACAGAAACCTAGAAACTCCTTAAAGAGCAAATGCAGAGAAAAATGATCACATGTAAAGTGAGAAGTAAAAGGATTAAGACAAGAGCTCAAATATTTAAAACATTTCAAAAGTCATAAAGTTAATAAGGAAAAAAGTACAAAGGAAAAACAGCATAAGCATCCGATTTAGAGGCAAAGTCACTCTCTTTCGGGTCACTCTGAGGAGACTGTCTAGATTCAGTTGTACTTTTAACCTCTTTCTGTCTCTGCACACCTCTTCCTGGTCTCAGACTATAACTGGGGAAGAAAACATTCTCGATTCCGTTCCAGTCCAGGCATAGATTAGGTATCACCCCTTTGCAGTGGAATAGAGAAGGCTTTTGCTAAGCTGTTCTACCTGCATAATTATCTTTCCTCTGTCTTACTTTTACTGACCTTCCTTAGGCATGCTGTTCTAAAGGTTCTTTCCTTGTTCCCATTCTCTTGACTGTACCTTTTGCATGAAATGCCCTTAATAAATCTTTTCTTTTCAGTTACTTAAGTTATGTGTTTCTTGTCATTGTTCTTAAAATAAGATTCTATGATCTTTGAACTTCAAAACTACAACTGTGACTCCCTCTCTAAAAAGGGGAGGGGGGGTTTGAAGACTATTTCATCATGATAGGTTGCTATTACAATAAAGGTAGTAGTCTGCCTATTAATAAGAAACTAAGACTTTTGAGTTCTTCTTATAACATGAATATCACCCTTCTGTTGACGAAGAGCCAGTATTTCCCCACACTTTGTACTTTATCTCATCTTTTAGCCCACAACATCTTTTGCTGTGTAGAAGTCTTTGTTTGTTACCATCCTGTTTACCTATTTGTTTTTTGTTTCATTTGCTTTCAGCATCTTATCCAGATGAGTGTAGCCTGGGAAATACACCATTTATATTGGATGTTTTGCTATTGTCAGCTTACTGTTTAGCCCTTATTGCTAGGTACATACCATATCACAGCAAAAGAAACAGCATGTTTGCTAGCATCTGAAAGCATGAGAGGCAGAGACCATCTCACAGCACATACTCTAGTTCCAAGAAAGATGCTGACTGTTCATTTGAGTTATGTGTCCAATGTTACAAAGTATTTCCACTGCTTACTCCAGTGCAGAAAGCTGAAAGATAAGTAATGCAGAAATCCTACACATAGATCCAGTGTAGATTTGAAAGCAAAATGGAGATTTACCTGCAGGAAGAAAGGGGAGAAATGAAAGATGGGCACAGATAACAAGTCCTTTAGGAGTCATGGCTGCATTTGGACAGAAGTTCTACAGTCTTCCTGTTGCTGTTTGATATCATAAAATTGCAGGATCCTAACTCACCTGACAGAGCTGTGCTTATAGATGAATATGAATATTGCGTTCGCCTTGAAAAGCAAAATGTGCTTTGTGAGTACTGAGTCTTTGCCAGAGTTTTAAAGATTTAGTTCTGAGAACATTCAAGTTTTGTTCAGGAGAAAATGTTCTTCTTGGGTAAAATTAATTTTGTAATGTTTTTTTTTTTTTTTTTTTACTGAAAGAAATTATAAAAAAAATCAAAGCAATCACAAAGCAACATTAAATCTGAATCATGTCATAAGCATGCCTATTACCTGAGCGTCCTCCTTTATCATTTCCAAAGAGTCATTGCGAAGCAATTCTTGGCTGAATCTGAAGCCATCACAGGACAGTTTAATCAACTCTTCCCTTTCCTTTGCCAGGAAGCCATCTGGCCATGTATCTTTTCTGCTGAAAATGTGTCCTGATCCGATTTGCTTTTGTTGCCTGCTGAGAAGCATTCTCTCCAGAGTGGGACTAAATGTGAACACTGCTCATTTAAGCTATCACTAAGGATGGAGTTTCATTTTATTTTCAACTAGCAAATTATTGGTTATGGAATGATTGGCTATTTGTTTATGGTGTATGCTATGCTGATATTGCTTTCTTGTTTCTTTGTTTTGCTTTGAACCTTCAAAGGCAGGCATTTCAGTTGGAGTACATGGGCCTCCTATTATAAGCATATTATCAAGTCAGTTAAGTTGACTTGGCTTCCCTAAAAGAGTGACTATATTAAAAATAAAAAAACTGTGCCTCTCAGCAGAGATATTCAAATGAAATTGATATAGTTACAGATATTTCTTTCATAAAAATGGATACTTTTTCTCTGGCATTATTCAAAAATATAACCTAAAATTGTTTCTTTAAAGAAAATGTATATGTTTTATTTAGTTACTGTGTGTGCGTTGGTGCATATCATCATGCATATGCCTTGCACAGGCATAGATGTCAGAAGACAGCTTTCAGGAATTGGTTCTCTGCTTCCACTGTGTGGCTTCTGAGGATCAAAATCAGGTCATCAGCATTGCTAGCAAGTGCTTTTATCCTCTGAGCCTCTTCACTGGTACCCTAATATTGATTACTTGTTCAAATCAAATCAAATGCCTTTTCATAAATATCGTTAGTTGTAACATACATTTTTCTGGGTTAGGCGATATGAAAGAGAGCAAGTAAAGACAACAAGAAAAACAAAATTTCTGATAAGAAAATTCTCAGCAACCAGAAAAATAAGTTCAAAATAAGAAAGCAAACAACAAAAATTAAACAAATTAACAAAAAAACAAGGAGGAAGCAAAACCCTTTGGATATCATCTTGTGATTATCATACTTGGATTTTTTTTTAAACATCATTTCACATTTTTAATGCAAGCTGGATTCCAACTTAAACTCCAGATGAAATAGTAGATAGACCAACCACCCCTAATGAGGGGAATATGCTCACTGATACTAATTTACATGATAAATATTGCTACTGGTTTCTATAAAAAAATGAAAATGAATAATTTTAAGACAAAAATTCTAAGAATCACAGTTGACATAAAGATAAGACAAAGGGCTTTATTCATATGGTAGGAAACCATCTGGTTCTCATGCAATATATTTGACTTCATGTGTCCCATATGAAGCATACATGCTGTAGGATAATGCTCTTGTACACTGTAAAAATTTCACGTGTATTAGTTTAATAAAATGCTGATTAGCCAGTTCCCAGGCAGAAAGATACAAAGATACTCAGAGAAATCTTGCCTCCTCAAAAAACCAAAAATGAAAAACCAAAAAAAAAAAGAAAATAATAAAAAAAACATAGAGATGAAAAATACACAAAGAGTCTGATTACTGTATGTTATTGTGTTGTCTTTGAGTTGATTGACTGCTGACGAAAGAGCAACAGTTCCTAAAAGGCATGGGATTATAAATTCTACTGGAATAACCTACCTATACATTTTAAAAATGTATTGACTTCAAAATTTAAGTAAAAAATTGTTTTTTGGAGAAGAGGTTTTGTTATTTTTTTCCACAGGAATTAAGAGGTTGTGGATTCATTCTGGGTTTAAAAAATAAGATTTGTGCAAGAAAGACCCCTGAAAATTCTCCAGCAGGAGTGGATGGTCCAGATGATCGAATATTTTAGAGCACCTTTGTTGGAGTTTCCTCTGAGTTCTACATCCAGAACAGCTTCAAGACTGCTGCCTGAGACGATCTAACTTCACAGAAAATTCCAGTAAGGAATTGACCATAACACTAGATTTTCTTTGCGTCTGCATAAGACAGCACCCCCAGTCAACAGGAAGTAGCCTAGAAAACTATGCCCATATTCCCCAAAAATGGATTATGGATGTTTGTCTTTATTTAGGATGTTGGTTACAAGTTGCTATGGATACTGGTCAGGAAAAAAAGAACAAAGGAGACTAGATTCAAAGTTTTCGTTTTTTTTTTTTTTCATATTAAGCCTTTTTTTTTCCACCTGCTCCCCGTTTCCCATTTCCCTCCCCTCCTCCCAAATATTGCCCCCTCCCCCCAGTCCCCTCCCCCTATCCCCACTCCTCTTCTCCCCCCCCCCCCACCATTCCCCCTCCCTCTCGATATTGAAGAGCAGTCCAAATTCCCTGCCCTGCGGGAAGACGAAGGTCTTCTATCTATGTCCAGGAAGGTGAGCGTCTAAACAGGCTAAGCACCCACAAAGCCAGTTCATGTATTAGGATCAAAACCTAGTGCTATTGTCCTTGGCTTCTCATCAGCCTTCCTTGTCCGCCATGCTCAGAGAGTCCAGTTTTAACCCATGCTTAAGAAACAAAGGGAAAATTCTGTGGTATAATACTTTTGTGCACTGTAAAGATTTGTCACTCATGTTGGTTTAATACAATGCTGATTGGCCAGTAGCCAGGCAAAAAGTATAGGCAGGACAACAAGACTAAGAGAATACTGCTGAGAGGATATGCAAAGATGCAGTCACCCATAAGACACAGAGGAAGCAAGATGAGAATGCCTTCCTGAGAAAGGTACCAAGCCATGTGGCTAAATGTAGACAAGAATTATGGGTTGTAAGAGCTAGCTAATAATAACCCTGAGCTAATAGACCAAATAATTTCTATTTAATTTAAGCTTCTATATGTTTCTTTGGTACTGAATGGCTGTGGGGCCAGGGAGAACAGAAACTTCCTTCTCCATATACTTGAGAGCTAAGTTAATAGTAAAAAATTCTATATTTTAGGAGCACACAGATTTTTTTTTTTTGTAAATTCAAGTCTTAAGTATTTTATTCGATACTTATTAAGGCTTACCTATTAATTAAATCAATATTAGAAAAAGAAATTATCAATCACAACAGTATAAAACAGAAAATAAATTTATATTTTAGCATGAAAATATAAACACTATAGGACTACTATGGAAAGAGTTGGTGACAATGTATTTTTAATCCTTAAAATATTTTTGTTTTGGTGAAAACTGAAATTTTTAATATGTCTTATTGCAATTGGACATAACAGAATTGCAACCCTCTACTTAGTTATACCAGTTAAAGACATCAAGTGTCTTCTTATCTTCTTAACCCATCCACTATCTAAGTGCGAGCTTGAAATTTTGTCCATTCCTCTTTCCCATTTTTTTGCTGCTTTATGTTAGATTTAGAGTCCTCCCCCTTAATGCTATCTTTACTTCCAATGCCTGTATTTTCTCATCACATTGTGCAACTGTGATTTGAATAAATAACATGAAACATGGGGTAAACAGCCCTCACACATCTCATCCATTTAGATAATATTAAATAAAAGATTGATCCTCATCTTGGTATTTGTGTTAATGGGATGGACTGCTATCATCTCATTAAACTATAAGCAACAATAAGTTTGAATTAGAATGCCACATAAGAGTAACTAAAGACTGAGGAAATGGTATGTTTGGCATCAGATGAACTTTCTGGTTCATAAATACCATCTACTGTGTCCTTACATCATAGAAGACATGGAAGTCCTTCTGTTCTCTCCTTGGAAAAGACTCATCTTGTACTCTTTCATGGAGTTTGTACACAACCATACATGGCTTTGGCTAGTGGAGTATGAGTGCATTTGAAGGAAGTTCTTATGTTTATTTAAGACTTACCTCTTAGTATTATCAACTTGGGTGTTTGAACTTTAATATATAAAGGAGACGTGAGTGATAAACATTTAGATTCTAGCAAGCCCCACTCATGGGAATGGAATGAAAGAAAAGGGTGATGTGACAAACTCTAGTATAACTGAGTTCTTCCTGGGAGTTTTTCACGGGAATACAAAGTATAGGAGCATTAAATTCAACATAGTACATGGATTGGACTGGATGATGTATGGGAAATAAGGAAATTTCAGAGTCTGCCAGCATTTATTCACGTACGTTGGGCTTGACCAGCGCCCAAATGATGAGCTCCATGCTGATCCTCTACATCCCTTCTCAGGGAAAAGAAAGTAAAAATGATTAAACCACCAATCTGTTTCCCCACAAAAATAACCACACAAAGAAAGAAAAAAAAAGAGAAGGCCTCTCAACTGTCGACTTCTGGCTTTCTCACATGCCTTCATTGGAGTACACATGTGCACAAACAGGTGTATTACATGCAGGTGAAGAAATAATTCAGATGTAAAAGCACAAGTAATTTTGAAACTCCTCCATTTGCCTGTATACAAAAATTCTATCTGAGCCAGTCAGTTCAGTTTAAAATTTTATTTCTTATTGTGGTCAATAAGGCAGTATATTGGTTGTTGTTTGACAAGAATTTACTTCTCTACTCTATAATTCTGTAAGGCATTTTGATGGCAGATTCTTTAAAATGAGTGTTGACTCCTATAAGACAAAAATTCGCTGAGATAATAAAGGGTTTTTGTGAAGCCTCTTGGGAGTTAGCCTGTAACCTCTAGTGTATGACATAATGCCCCCAGTTGTTCACAGACTACAAGGAAAACGTTATATGTTTTCACCTTATGTTAATGAATATTCATTCACAAAAGTTTTATATGACTACCGTGTGCCAAATGAAAACTCTGACACAGGTTTTAATGCTATTGAAATGGTTTTTGTTCTGTTAAACTTAATCTACTTGCTTCATAGCACACTGATGAAGCTGTGGTTTTACCTCATTCCATAAAGCCTGAGCTTTTCAATGAGTTCTTCAGATTTGAAGAGCTCTTTACAATTGAGCAATGCTTTACAAAGAATATCCTTTCCTGTGACACGTGATAACCTCGACATAAGAATGCTTTTTACATTTGTATACTTACATTTCAGAACATTGTTTTAATGATGTCTACAATTTGTAGTGCTATGAAGTATTAATGCATTGAATTAAGAGATGACATACTCTTTGAATTATTTTCTTTTATGACAAATGGTGGAATAGTAAAAATGTTTGATAATCATGAACCAAGTGAAAAACTCATGATAATAGTGTAGTTAGAACCACAATTATGCTATTTAACTTTGTGTAATAGTTAATAGTATTACCACTGTATATATCATTTGTCTTTTGCTCTGAAGTAAGCAGTATGACTAAGAAAGGGCAAATCAGACTCAAAGGTGTCTGATATTTTCCATTTTCAAGCTATCTCAGTTTTTGAAAGAAAGATCAGAGACTGATGTGATACAGTTGGAAAGAAATATATCAGACACTCAAGATTCTTCCAAATACTACACAACTGTTATTTTACAATGATAGAATTACAACTGTATAGCAAATGCTTCACAACCCCTACTTAATAATAATATAATATAATTGTATACCAAAAAGTTACAATTGTATACCAAATACCAGTTGTTTTTGTTTAACACAACTGTTATTTAACAATAGTCAAATTACAATTGTATACAAAACACTACACAACTGCTATTTAACAATAATAAAATTAAAATTGTATACCAAAGAGCAAATGGCTTCAGATAGGAGAGATTTTTTTCAGTTAGCATCCAGCTGTGTGATAAGAAGTACTTCAGTTGAAAGCAAGTAAAATATTAATATGCAATTATCTCTTCTTTGGATTTTCAATAATAGTAATTTCATGAAGATGCTCATTGATATTTTATATAGAATAATTAATGATGTTTTAAAACCAAGAAATGTATTAATCCTTAATCACGGATAGATAAATGGAATTATACAAGAAACACTTATTATCACTAAAAACTATTACCTCTCTAAACTGAAGACCCAAATATTTATTTGAGACACAAAAGCACATGTACCATGAAAAGTATAAGACTAATTTTCACATATTTCATCAAAATAAGATCCTCATATATTTGGCGCAAATAAAATTCTTATAGCAATTAGTTTCCTTTTTATAAGCAATTAATATAATTATTTTGTAATGTTTATGCTTAACTAATTTATCATCAAACCATGTAGTTCGTTATTCAAACAAGTTGCGTATGCATGCTGAGCATAAATTCTAGGCTGGCTTCATGGTGAAGAATGTATCTAATCTTGCCACTCTCTTTCACGCTGCTTTTCCACAGGTAGCTTAGAACAGAAATCACAAGGTTTGCTGTTGTGGAATATTAGTTTAAGATGAGCTACTTTTTTTTTTATTAGAGATGCAAAGATATGTTACATTCTTTTATGTTGCATTCGTTTAACTTTGTAAAGCTGTGTTACCTAAAAAACCAGATTGGTCTAACAATAGCTATGCAGGAGAAAGGATAGGTGGGGCTGCCAGCGAAGAGAACAAACAGGAGGAGACATCCTGTCTTGAGAGAAGAGGAAGGAGAAAGGATGCCAGAGGCCAGCCACAAAGCTGGTAATGGAGCAAGAAGGAAAGGAAAATATACAGAATAAAGAAAGGTAAAAATCCCAGGGACCAAACGTAGTTAAAAGAAAAGGAATAATTTAAGTTAGAAAAGCTGGTTAGAAACAAGTCAAGCTAAGGCAAGCATTCATAAGTAGGACTAAGTCTCTGTGTGTTTAATTGGGAGCTTGGTGGAAGGCAAAAATACTAAAAACAAAGCAAACCAAACAACAACAGCAACAATACCAATTACAGTTTAGCTTAACAGGTGAGAACATCTTGGTTTGTATACTGCTGTTCTTTGCATACTCTTTATGCTGACCAATAGCAAATTATTTACCCGCTTTGTAACAAGCCCTGTGACAGGAAGGTACATAGGACCATGAGTCACTGCCTGGCAGATGTTAAGACTGTGGTATGATCTACCATAGGTTTCACAATAAGTTGACTATTTTTGTATTGATTTCATGTTTGCCTTTAAAAATATTTTGGTGTTTAAACAAAATAATAAAAATTAATACAGCACGATACAGTTATAGAAATGAGAAATTTTCAGCCAGGTTGTGGTGCCCTTCTTTAATCCCAGTACTCAGGATGTGGAGGCAGGTGAATCTCTGAGTTCAAGGCCAGCCTGATCTATGAGTGAGTTCCAAGACATCCCTGGATACACAGAGAAACTCTCAGTAAACAAATCAAAGCAAGCAAACAAGAAAAACCACCACGATCACCACCACCAACAACAAAATTATCGAACAGATTTTCATAAGACAGCTGAGAAAAGCTCTTAAGTTTTAGTTATCCAGTTAATTTTACTTTGTATTCTTTGCTCGCAAAATTGTTATTCTGATCTTTAAAAAATAATGAATCAGTTTTAAGTGATTATGCTATGAATTTAACATTGTTTATTGTCTGTTAATTTGATATTGTTATTTAAAAACATCAATTATTGTAGGTGGAAATTGTAGTGTAGAACAGCTTTATTATGATAACTTTCAATATTGTGTTGTTTTATCAATGTTGTGTAACTTGTGATTAGTGCTTACACAAATGAGCAAATACTTGACTTCTCTTCACACTGCAGACACCAGTCAACTCATTGATCCTCACCCTGCCATGCAAGTTTGTAGTGGTGATCCTTCTCCCAGTGTAGACACCAGTCAACTCACAGATCTTGTATGTGTGTCTTCAACCTGCAAACCAGTGTGTACTGTTCCTAAGACACTGGTGTGTTGTTACATTACACATTTTATGATGAAACTACAAATCCACGTTTACCCACAGTCTATATATCCTTTCCTGGGACTGCTATAAAAAGAATTTACGTTTATACACTAAAGACAAAATAAATATTAATGCTAGTGTTTTTGTGACATTTTACTGAAGCGAATCATTTAAGTGATATGTGCTCTGGGACACAAAATACTCTCTGTTTAGCTCTCGCATTCTGCTAATTGATGCCTCGCTTTTATGATAAATTTGCATTTAATAATTTTCAAAGTACACCCATTTTACAGTAATTTTCACTTTACATTCTATAATACCTTTGAAAAATAATTAACACAAAACAATAAAAGGATGCTTTTTATAATCTCATTCTCTTCACACTTAATGCAATCTTCAGAATTTTGGTGGAACACTTGTGACCTTCATCTTCTCCTCAAAGATGCTACTATGTCTTAGTCTGAAGCTAATTGAATAATGTTTAATTCCTACCTGCTTATTTATGAGGCTATCATATAATTAACATTAAAAACAGTATTGACTTTTGAAATATTGACCTTTGGCCTTTCTTCAATCACTGTTTCATTTAAGAAGGCAGAATAGTTGCCATATTACCATCTATTTGATCATCTCCTATGTTTAAATAATAAATGCTTTTGCAATGGTCCTTAAATATATCAAAAACACATTGAATAAATGAATAAAAAGTAAAAATTATTCACTGTGGGGAGAAGAGGAATCCCTGAGTGTGTGGAGTGTTGAGTGAAAGTTTGAACATGAGCAGGTCTTGCCAAAGAGCATGAGTTTAGACCTTGGGAAAATTACAGAGCCTCACCCCCATCATAGGAATGAGAAAGGCATCCTGTGGTCCAAATGTGACTGTTGATAGTGCATGCAGAAAATGTCTTCCATAGGTTTCCTACCACCAGCACTATATTTACAACCAAAGATGCCTGCCCAAGGCACTACTCCTATTAAGATCACCTACACCTGTCCCCTTTGCCTATCTGTAGATTACAAGCCAACCCCCTGACCTATCTCTACGTAATAACTTGGCCATGTTTGCCTGTGAGCAATCACCTCACTCTTCAGCCGTATATAATCAACATGCTGACTTTCAGCAGTGCTCAGCTTCTCTGTGAGAGACCTCCGTGCAATGATCCAAGCAATTATGTGTGTCCATGCACCTGTTTCTACTTCATTCCGTCACAAGCTCTTGTCGGGCTCGTCTCTGGAGTTGTGCAATGACTCTACTGTTTAAAAAAGGGCCTTCCCTTAGGTGTGATTTCAAATGGTCTGCCAAAGGTCTCTCTCTGAAAACCTAATGCATTTGCTGGGGTCTTTAAGACTCCAAACAATGCTACCCTTGACTGTGGCTGTGAACTTCCTCTATTGTTGTCCTTGCTGCTCCTTAGTCAAACTTCTGCTCAGAGATCTCCACTGTTTTCTATTCTGGGCTCCTGTCTGATACCAAAGTTTAGCCTAGTTTTCTTCAGAATGGCTCCAGACATCACCTCAAAGGGCATGGGACCTTATTTAACTGTCCTGTTAAAATGGCCCTTCTTTTTAGTTTTTTATTATTTTTCTTTATGACACTTATCACTGTGGGAACTTTTCTAATTAGTTTATTTGCTTAGATAGTTAGCAAATATTCTAATAACAAAATTCTCTGTTGTCCAAAGAAATGTGAGGTCTACATGGAAAGCAGCTGATCAGCTGCATGTAGCACTGTGCCTCCAGGATTAGGGGATCATTGGTTAACAGCTGAAATAATTCTCTCATCTTCTCTCTACCTTACTAGAGGTGCAAATGATCTCCATAAATTTTAAATCCAGTTCGTCCACTATGCAGTATGTTTTCCAAGTTTAATAAAATATCACAATTTTAAAAGAACCCCTTTAACAGAAATTAATGTCACATTCACTTCATATTTTATAGTAAGATTGCATTTCAAAAGAGGAAACTGCCATATAACTTCAGTAGAGTGTGAAAGAAACAAAATCCTCTTAGCTCCATATCTCAAGCACCCAACCCAATGAGCTTCCTCTTCTTTCTTTATATTATGTGGCTAGAATCAGTGAAGTAATGAATAAGTAAATATATCATTATATACTTTCTCATTAGTAATATTGAAGATATGGAGATCAGACACGGGACCTTGCACAAGCTAAGCCAGAGGTACACCAACAAACTGCATTCCCAGCCCTCATTTTCATTGCTAATTAGAGAGGTTACTCTAAAATTTATCTGCAAAGTCACTCGTGTTTTCATTCTTATTCCCTCACCTTATTTTTCTTTTATTTCCAGGATTGGGTTTTGCTCCTACAGCCAATTTCTAAATAGTTGTGAATCTTAAACAAATTTAATTTAAATCCCTCATGCTCTTGTAAGATTAAGCACAGCCTGACTTGACCACGTGTCTAAGTGTCTGAATATACATGACATACGAGTTAATAAAATCCTGATGAGTGATATTTTGGAGCCTAAATATATTTAACATGATGGATGTCTGTAAATCTGCCTATGAATCAGACGGCAGCATAATCTTAATATTGGCAAAGGTGAAAAGAAAAGTTATGGTCCTATGCTAATACTGTGTATTTGACGGCTCTTCTAGGAAATAACTATAGTAAGATTAATCTGAAGACTGCAGAAGCCAGTCCCTTATAATGAATGATTCCAAACATTAAAAACTTTTCTTTTAATTGATAAAGAAAATAGAAAACTCTTTCAAAAATAAGTTAAAGACATTTTTATCTCAAAGTTTTATGTGATAGAAAAATAAGTAACTATCATAGAAATGTGGGAATTTGACATCTTTTGAAAGCTTGTAACTTATTCTGTATAGGATACACAATAAGTTATAAAAAGTGCATAACAATTTAAAATTTTTGAGCAGTATAAATATTTAATTTTTATATTTGAGGAAGCAGAACACAGAGATCTTCCTGATACTGATACCACAAAACAACACATATTACATGTTGATTATTTTCATGTATAAGATTATGCAAATGGTTTGGGGAATAGTTAGGAAACAGGACATCGAGTTTGAAATTGGAAAGGCACACAATAATCTTGTTCACTTAGATGCCAGAAGATCTAGAAATAGGCCATGATAAAAGAGTGATGTGCATGCCTACTGGACAGCAGCTGAAAGCCCCCATGTTGAGAATGCAGTTGTCTGCAGCACTAGGGAATGTAAGAATCCTAAGGCGTAGTTTCATTCTTTTTCTTCAAAAATCTATGAGATCTTTACTCAATCTCAGGTAGTTTAGTCATCTGTTTTTTAAAGTTTTATTCTCTTTGTGAAACCCCGTGCAGTGGGACAATGATTTATCCCTGGTGCATGAATTGGTTTTTTTGGAGCCCATTCTCTAGGGGAGGATATCTTGCTCAGCCTTGATATAGGGAGGAGGGATTTGGTCCTGCCTCAACTCGTATGCCAGGCTTAGGTGACACCTTATGTGAGGCCTTATCCTCTCTGAGGAGTAGATGTGCAGTGTGGGGAGCAGGAGGAGGTGAGAGAGGGGGAACTGTGGTAGGTATGCAAAACTAATAAGAAAGAAAAATGTTTTATTGAAATTTTCCTTATTTATTTTTGTATATATGTTTGGGCACGTGTATCCTGGATGGTAAAAGGTGAAGTGTAGGAGTTGTTTCTTTCTCCTAGGTGGGTTCTGGGGACTGAACTCAGACTTGGTGACAGGTGACTTTCCCACTAAGCAATCTCACCAGTCTTAGGTATAGTCTTAGCATGATAGATAGATAGATAGATAGATAGATAGATAGATAGATAGATAGATAGATAGATACATACATACATACATACATACATACATACATACATAGACAGATAGAATTTTTAAAAGTTCAAAAATAGAGTAAATTTGTAACTTTGGTTATGTAATTTCATTTCTCATGCTCTCCCTTATTTTTTGAGTTTTCATTCTGTCACTTGATCTTCATTTCAGGCAGCCAAAATCAAAGCTACCTTGGAGCTCTGGTCTATGCTTGGAGGCAAAAAAGAGCTATTTCATAGATACTAGTAAATAATTACACATGCTAACATCAGTTGGTTTCAAATATTTTTCTAAGAAAGATTTTGCCAATGTGTTTTTCAAACTAAATCATTAGATTATAAAAAGATCTATTTAAGAATATGGACTTGTAGATGGAATTATTGGCTTGATTATTCAATAAGAAACAATTTTAAGAATTAATTGCATGCAATTTAGAAAGTATTGGCAATATTTGAGTGACAGACATATTATATAACATGCTTGTTATTTTCTATTTTCTATTCCCTTTCTAACTATGTTTTCTTCTGCTCCTTCTTTTTCTTTCTCTTTATTTTTGAGACATGATTTGTTTTGTTACTCTGGCTGGCCTGGAATTCACTAAGTAATCAAGGGTGGCCTTGAAAATCGGAAAGGGGATTGCCTTGTAGCTGTAGTTGGAGGCAATTGTGAGCAGCCTACTGAAGGTGCTGACCACCATAGTAGGGGCCTCTGCAAGATGCACTCTTAATAGCCAAGCCACTTTTTGCCCATTTCAGTTGTTTAAAAAAGTGTCTTTATAATTCATGGTAATTAGTAATTATTGTTGATGTCTTTTTCTCAAAATGGGGAAAACATCAAGATGTCAGCCATTATATTATAAATAAGAATATAAAAAATGAGATGTTCATGTTTTATCAAGGGTATTTTGGACACATAACTTTAATGAATCAAAAGCAATGTGTTTAAGTAATATACTAAAATATACTTCAATATTTTGTGACTAAATCTTCCAGTATGATCATTGTTTACTTAAACAACAGACTAAATCACTGGTTAGTGTTTAGAAATGAATTGAAACTTGTATAAATTTGTATGTAGACAAGGGAGAAATAGAATTCGTTTTTACCTTTGTTACCTGTTTATTATGATTTTATCTTCCTCTTGAGAGATGTGAAATTTTAATGAGTCTTTATTTGCCTATTTAGAGGCTCAATAATTTTTGCCATATGGAAATTATCCCATAAATTGTTGAGGATATAACCCTGATATAATGTAGACTCATTATTTTATCTTTTTCCACAGTATCTCCAATGTTCAAAATTATAAAACTATGCTTTTATGATCTTCTTAATGAACAGAACTCAAGGTCAGTCATTTCAGAAAGTGCCTAGAGAAACTACTCTTTCCACATGACCTTGTTTCAATGAGATTACATTTCGATTCCACAAAAAAAAAAAAAAAAAAGGACTAAGAGTTCCTACATGAAGATTTAAGGGTCCAGTATAACAGACCTTGATTTTATTTATTTTGAAGAGTACCATGCTGCTTTGTTTTGCAATTTTCTGCAAAATATTTTTCATGTGGATGTGCATGTTTCAAAAATGTATGATAAACTATATGTAGAGGAAACCAAAAGAAAATTACAGATTTCATTTAAAAACACTAAGAAAATAAAAACAAAATGTGTAGTTTTTTTCTAAGTGTAAAGGACCTTATTAGTCTGGGGTATTTGTCATCCACCAACTATGTATGAAAAATTTCAAAACACATTTGCACTGGGAAACAAAATCTGCACTCCTCAGAGATGCTGACATGGTGCTATTTGTCGTTAGATTATTTTTGCTTCTGCCAGCCGAGAACCAGCTTTTCCATGCTATTTGCATTTTCAATCCTTTTTTTTTAATAATTAGCAATTCTGTTTCACAGTCAGCACTTCAACCTATTTCACAGCACCAACATTAGTTTACAGCATAGCTTGGACTATTATTCAGGAGGAAACATTATCGGAAACTCCACTTAGCAAGGAAGTTCTTTTAAGAGTCATTTTAGCAAAAAAGAAAAATCAAAAATTACTGAAAGTGTTTTTAAAAATCCATTTTTATTAAAATATTAATGTTGTCATTCAAAAGTATATAATCTTGTTAAG
Organism: Chionomys nivalis; assembly: GCF_950005125.1. Lineage (NCBI taxonomy): Eukaryota > Metazoa > Chordata > Mammalia > Rodentia > Cricetidae > Chionomys > Chionomys nivalis. The sequence continues at coordinate 74,213,451 of NC_080095.1, forward strand.
TCTAAATGGAATTATCTCAGGGCTACATTAATTGTACTTTCCTGATAAAGAGTAACAATTTCTTTCAAAGGTTTATGTGTTTTATTTTACGTGTATGAACATCATTTGTATGTTTGTGCCTGCATTTATATGTATGTATTGCATGGTCAATGGCATGAACTCATTTTGTGGCAGGGAATCTACTCAGTGACATGGTTTCCCTAACACAAGTCTAGATGGCTTGAGACACTGAGGGAGTCTTCTGACTTTGCTGACTGACAGTACATTTCAATTCTTTTTTTTTTTTTTTTTTCGTTTTTTTTCGAGACAGGGTTTCTCTGTGGTTTTGAAGCCTGTCCTGGAACTAGCTCTTGTAGACCAGGCTGGTCTCGAACTCACAGAGATCCGCCTGCCTCTGCCTCCCAAGTGCTGGGATTAAAGGCGTGCGCCACCACCGCTCGGCGTGACAGTACATTTCAGCTAAGCGAGCATTGACTTCACATTTATATGGTCTGTTCTATATGCTGTTCCTTGAAAAAAAACAGTACACAGTGTGAGTACAATGTTTCAATGTGGACTTATCAAACACTTTAAGGATCATAATATATGTGTACACATGTACCCATGTGGCTCTTATTTCATCCTAATTCAGTGTTGTTAGTTAAGACACTGAGTAGCATGTGGAAACAGTTTGGCTGTCAAAAATGGAGAAATGCTACTGATATTTAGTGTCCTGAGTAGATAAAGACCACACATGCTATTATACATATATTACAAGACACAGAAGAGCCTCCACCAGGAAACAAAATTACAACAACAATAAACTTTAGTTAGGCAATGGTTGGAAAGTTTCAAGCTACATTTTGGAACACCTTTTTCCTTTGTTGCCTCATGAATACAACTTGATCATCTAGGCTTTTGTGCTTTCAGTTTTTAAATACAACACTTTCTACTCAGCTTGAGAAGCCCAAACCTCACTTGGATTTCTAGGATTTGGGAAGTTATCGCTTATTCTAATTTTTTTTTCTTATTTTCAGATCTAAGTAAAAGTTGTACTGGACAAAGTTAAATAACCAAAGAAAACTTTTATTCAAAACTGGTGCTATCTAGATGCCTGAACCTCCTTTCTCTTTTACATAAAATGGGACATGAAGTTCTTCTGTGCTTTAATGTGCTGGTGAAATTACAGTGGAAGAGACTTTGGAGTGCAGTCTAGAGGGAGAATAGATAGACAGGTGGAGGAGTGAAATGTGGAGTGAGTTGGCTCTGATTTTGATAAACTTTTCTCTCTGAAATGAACATTTGTTTCTCCCACAGAAGATGATCCCAATTTTCTTCACAGAGCTAAGGAACAGGGATGTTTTTCCCTTGGTGCTTATCATTTAAGGAGATGGATTCAGATTCTTCTAAAAGACATTTTCTGGGTGTAAAGATGTCTAGAGGCTGAGGAAATGATTTACATATTTTTTAAAGGCATAGAACAATTATTCTTAATAGCTAATGTAAAACTCCAAAACAGAGCAGTTGATGACGTACAATGAGGAAGAAACCTATCTGTAGCTTAGTCAAGCTGATATGAACAAAAGCTCTTCTGGCTCTCTCATTACAAATCTACTTACTCTTGTTCACAATTATACAATAAATTCTAGAATGAATTTTCTTTTTAAAGTCAAGAATCTCAGCAGTTGATCTTGTTTAGTAGTCAATATATAGAGGACACCACACAGGTATTGAATAAACTCAATTAATTCAATTAATGATTTATCCATTATAGCACTAGTGATTTGATTGGAATAGACAAGGTTTATTTTATGCTAAGTCTTTATGTGTTTGGTTTCCAGAATATCCAGTTTCTCCCTTTTGTCTTTCACTTTGCCTGAGTGCAGGGAGGGAGGGTAATGAACACATTCCTCTACTATCCCCACCAGTGATAGATTCTGTAGTGCTGGTCTTTTCTACAGCAATGGATATGGAGTATCATAGTTAAATAAGGCAAATACATTCCTTAATCCCAACTATACTATAATCCTTTAAGTCTTGTTACATACAGCAAAATTCTTGTACTACAACACTGACTAAATGACTTAAGAATCTCTAGCAGTTAAGTTCAGATTTACATATTTGACTCTAGCTGGTTGGTATAGATTTTATGTCCTCATTTGCAGTTCTGATTATTATATTGAGTTCTAATGCCAATTGTAGGTTGATACATGTGAAATTATTTAGCCTCCTCATGGCTCAGAAATTTTGTCTGTATGTTATCATAATATGAATCTACAAAATGTGTAAGGTAGATCTGAATATTAAATAAGTTAGGACATAGCTGCTTACACTGGATGGCAATAAGACCTGCAAGCATCCCTTACATGCATTATTATTAAAAGCTTGTCTAATGGCAGAGAATATAATGGGATTACTAAAATGTGTCATCTCACCATTAAATTCTATATACTTTTTTCTTTTATTTTTTGAGACAGGGTTTCTCTGTAGCTTTGGAGCCTGTCCTGGAACTAGCTCTTGTAGACCAGGCTGGCCTCAAACTCTGTCTCCCAAGTGTTGGGATTAAAGGTGTACACCACCACTGCCCACCTAAGATTTTATAGTTTTTTTGTATTATATAGCTTACACTCGGAGAGAAATTTCTAGGAGTTTCTGAATTCAGCAGATCCAGTTTGTTGGCCTCTGCCTGGCCTAGAGACTGTTGTATTTGGGTACTCAGAGGTAGTTATGCAGAATGCCACTCCTGTTCCAGCCATGTCAGAACACCATTAAATTGAGACATGGAGAACAATGCCTTGGGGAGTTTTGAGGGAGGCTCAACGCTTCCTGACTCTTGTAACTATGAAATGATTTAGGAAATTTGAAGGACTATAGGAATGTTTATGAACAAAAGGATAACGTTGGGGCAGAGAGATGGTGCAGGATTTCAGAGCACTTGCTCTTCCCAAGGCTCTGTCTTCAGTTCTCAGCACCCACAGTGCAGTTCACAATCATTTCTAATGCTCTTCCATGATATCCAACCCCCTTTCTAATGATTATATGCACTAGGCATGCATATTATATACATACATGCATGAGAACAAAGCACTCACTGCATAAAATATGTACAGCTAAAACAAAAAAAACATTAAAATGTGTTTCAAAATATTTTGTGTAACCTATCTTTTCTAAAACTGCGAGTTCATATAGAAACTAATAAATACTCTATTGATAAATAATTCTTACTATTTATCACTTAAAGTTGTTAATAAAGATCCAGAGAGTATTCTCCCATATTTTAAAAATAATAGTTTCCATATTCAGATATTTTAATTTACTTGTTTTACATTTGTAAGTAAGTTTTAGGAGGAATCTGTCATAGCCACTATGCTGTTACCACTCATTATGTATTACAAAGCACATTTTAGCACCTACGATGTTGTCTTACTATTTTAATGTCTTTGTGAAGAAAAAGTCACAAATAAAAGACCTGAAAATGCGGTCTGTCTTCATTAGAGGATTTTCACGATCATGACCCAGAAAGCCTTAGTTCTTAATTGCTACCTTGATGCCCCAGATCGTTAGCCTGGCGCCCTGCGACCGAACCCTTGACTGGGACTCAGCTTGGATCAACTAGGACAGCCTTTATTTTTATGAGCTTGATTTGCAAGTTGTCTATTTTATATCAGAGAATGCACAGCTTCAAACTTTGTGCTTTTGTCTTCTGCTCCCTTCCGTGTGTGCTTACACTACTGAAAGTAGACAAGAAAATACCATTCAGAATAAGCATTTACTGGGCTTATAAGTAAAATGCCAGAGAAGGTATTACAGGAGGGTATCTCTGGTCAGCTGACCCAGTGAATCCAGAAGCCTGCTTATATTCCTAGAGTAGTGGTGCTGGTGCCAATCAAAGCAAACACCACATGCAAAGGAAACATGTGTTTGCACCAAGCACAGCAATGACCCTTTGGCATCATTCACACCTGGACCTCTGTCAGACCACAGGAAGTCATTTCCTTCCAAGTCTTTAGCAGAAATGTTAAAGATTCACTGAGCCTTCTGAGACAAAGTCACCAGACACAAACAGACTGAGACAGTGATGGCTCAGACTCTTTCATCAGAGGCTAGGAACTCAGTAGCCATCTTTGGGTGGCTGGCTTGGAGTACTCAAATAATGAGTGTTGGCAAGGGTAGTTCAGTTTTATAGTCCTTTTACTCAAGGGAGTCAACATAAAGGAGATTCTAACAGCTACCATTGCTGAGTCCAGCTACCCCATTCTCCACAATATTTTCTTATTTAGAAGAAAATGAGTATTAGAAGGAACACTTATAATAAGTACTTAGTGAATGTTTCAGTAAAACCAGTATTTATTTCAATAAATTGTCTTTTAATTATGATGATGACCCACCCAGTGCTTTAGGATGCAGGTAGAATCATTGTCTGACTCCTTATGAACACTTCTATTAGCCAAATATTACACTAAAGGCCCTCATGTATACTTTCTTATTTCCATATTAATGTTATGTCTAGGAGAGGTTCCTGCTTATTAGACTTGGGGAAAAAAGTATCTTCATTTCATTGTGACTTTTTCATAACTCCAACATTTTCAAAAAAAAACAATATTTTTATGAACAATACTTCTTGCCTGAGTATCATCAGCTATGTCCAGATATCACCCTTGAGTAGATAAGAAGTGAAGGACTTTTATAATACTAACCCACTAATAAATCTTTGGGTAATCTGCAGGATTTACAGATATTTAAATTTGTCAAGCATGTTATACATGTTATACAGCTCCACTGAATATTGACAGATTGCAATATTTTTATTGGATGATTGCTGAATTGGTACAGCTGGGCACACATAGGCCTTTGGTGGGAAACCTTTAGTTACTAGACTTCTGTGTGGTACTGCCTGAAACTCTGTGGCAAGGCACACTTCTCCCGATCTCTAGCTAATCATCACAGATTTTATTTATATCAAGACTTTAGAAGTACATTGCTTGCCTGTTTTATTTATTTTGGAACTTCAAATAGAAGGATGGCTGCTTTTATTAATATTGTTATGATTATACTATTCCTAGAATTTGTAACTCTTTTGAGGTCATTTTTTACACTTTTAGATACTCAAGCTTACATAATTTTCCAAATAAATTATATTTTAATCATTGAAATAATAAGTTGATTGTGTTTGAATTTATTTTCTGCAGATACTTAAGTAGATTGTTTCCTTCCGATGAACAATTCTCCTGAAGAAAGCATAATTTCTATTATTGGAACAACTGTAAATGCCCGTTATGAGCTTGTCAATTGACAATCTTTAGGTTATCTTAAACAAATCAATTATGGTGTTGGCACAATTACCATGATATATATATTTGGTCATCCTTGAAAGTTTCTGTTCCTCTGTGAGATATGAGCAGTGCACACTCAGTAGTGAAGAAAGGTGATTTTTGTGAGCCAATAAAAATGCCCATGTAAGAGGATGTCAAAATTGGGATTTCAATTTAGGCCACAAAAACAATAATTGCCAGGAGAGGTGTCGAGTCAATATTACAAAGAAAATGGAAAATTTTAGATCCAAGACACTCAGAACTCTGCAAGCAACATTCCAAAGAGGGTATCAGATTTGTATAAGATTTTGAAAAGCAGAAGGTTTCTAAAGTTTTGATTGCAGCTCAGTTTTCTACCTGTCTGTGGGAGAAAGGTTGTATGTGTGTGTGTGTTCCTGTGTGTGTATGTGTGTGTGTATCTGTGTAGCTTTTAACATGGCCTGAATGAAGATGAAATATTAATATTTTATACAGAAAATGTCCTCGCTCTAAACTAAAATTGTTATCTCTCCAGTTGGCAACATGAACCTGGGAGATTGGAGCTTAAAACTAAGGCAGACTAAAGTCCTAGGTAATATCCAATTTTATTCCGGGCATCAGACAATTTATACTTTGAGGGTTAATCAAGGTTATGAGCAAAGTTGACATTAGTTTTAGACTGTATACAGTCACAAGGACAACCCGTGCTTGGAAACATTTTTTAATAAAAAAGTAGGATGATGGGTAATTGAAACACAATAAAAACTCACAGAGAGAAATTGGGGATCAACCTGAAGGTCAAAAAAGCAAAGCAGCCAGCCAATGGCTCTTACTGCTACCACAGTCCAAAATGGCAATCCTGCCTTTAGGAATCTTAGAATGAGACTGAGAGCTGTCTCCTTCCATTTTATATTCCTCTCTAAAGCGGGGATTAAAGGTGTGCACTGTCCGGTTTCTATGACAACTAGTGTGGTTACTGGGATTAAAGGTGTGTGTTACCACTGACTGACCAGTGGGATGGTCTTACTCTCTGATCTTCAGGCAAGCTTTATTTATGAAAACACAAATGAGATGCCACTACAAGCAACCTGAAGCAAATTTCGCCCTATTTACTACACCTGGAAGGGTACAAAAGTACATAAAAGAATGGTTGCCTTTTTTTTTCTTGGAGTCTTCTCACAAGCTCTTAGAAGTTCTCCTCATACAGCTTCATTCATTCAGGGACCATGTTCTGACATAAGACCATGTTTTTAGTTGTTTATTTGTGTTACTCTAGGTAGTTTAGCACCGCTGTTTGGCGTCAACCCTTTAATCCCCAGCTTTCATTTCAGTGGTGGTATTGGGAGTGAGATGACCCACAGGCTGTATAGCTCCAACCAGTCATTGTTTACAATCACTTAACCATATTGCTAAGAGTTTGAGAAAGAAAAAAAAAAAGACAGAGTTAGCATGGAAGTCACAGTGCCTGCCACTATTTTATCCAGTAAGTGAATACCTTTCCTTTTGGATATAACTTAAATGAAAAATCTGTTTTTTTTTTTTTCTTACCTACAGTTTTCCTATCTCAGCATATTGCTCACTTCAAGCTTCAGGCTTTAGTTGTAATCACTATGACTACAAGCCTGATCAGAAAATTCTTAAGAGAACAGGGATATATTCTCCTCTGTGGTTTGAGAGGACACAGACAATCTTGAAGGAAACACGAGGTGGTTCAACATATAAAATTTAGAGTTAGGAAGCCAACAGATATGAACTCTTGCCCTCAGATAATTTTCACACTTTTTATTCACCTTAAGACCCCAGGTGAGGGAGTGTTGCCTATTGCTTTTAGGGTGTGTCTTTTCGCTTCAGGTAAATCATTCCCTCAGATGAAAAGAGAGGTTGGCCCGGTGAATCTAGATTTATCCAAGTTGGCAACCAAGATTAAACATCATGGTGAGCTAGTTTTCTATTTTATGATTCAGATAATAATGGAAGGTCATTGAAAATATAATAAAACAAATTTAAGAGTACTGTGCTCTTAAAATGACAAATCTCCACATGTTACCATGATCTCCTATTCTCTAACTGATACATCAGTAAAAGATGTACTACCTAAGAATCAAAGAATCATTTTTTTTAGTAGCATGTTCTTTTAAAGTCTAAGTAGGTAGAAGAATTGAGACAGAGAATTTTAATGTATTATGTTGGAGTCTTGAACTAAACTCATGTTGTTTTTCAAATGGAATTAATAAGAAAGGAGTTCAGGTCAGATTTGAGATTTCACAAACAACTTAAGAAATAGATAAAACTTGCATCTGCCATTTCAGTTCTATTATATATGAGCACTCCTTCTCAGTTAATCCTGAAGGCGATGTAATCATTGCATATGAAATTTGTTCCCAGGCAGGGCATTCCTTTACACGACAGCTGCATAAAAATTGACTGGCTGAGAAGCCATAAAGAAAGCGCAGCAAAATGGTAGAGGAGAGGCCTTTTCATAGGTCCCCAGCAGGGCCAGGCAGAGAAGCGCTCCTATGTGTATGAAGAAGGAAAACAGGGTCAATCAAATAGTTTTATAGCAGGAGAAAAGAAAATGAGGAAGAAAGGACAAGAAATAAAAGCAAACACTGGAAGTCATAAAGTCAGGGCAGTGAGTTCAGATGAGTTTGTGATGTAAGCTTTTTCCCACCAGTTAATAGAGTAAAAGAATGAAGGACAATGCCAATGCCACCATGAGAATGTGTTCTCATTTCACCAATCACGTCACTCGTGCAAAAGTCCTTTTAATAGCCTGCTCTTGACTTTCATATGGGTCAGCATTGTTCCTAATGAATCAATGCAAGAAATACACAATAATATGAAACACTATCCTCATATAAGTTTTCAGTCATCACCAAACAGAACAGTACCACGTTGACAGCAAGAATTTAAGAAGCTGTGGAGAAGTGAAACTCTGCCTGAGTAATAAAAAGCAGATGAGCTTTTGACATCTGCATACCATTGCATTTGAGAAACAGCACCACATAAATTCAGGACAATTAACATTTTTTATTGCACTCCTGTTTTCCTAGTTTGGCCATGTGGAAATGAAAATGTGTTCTTTCTCTCATGATTACTTTTCAATCATTTCATTTCGTGCCAATAGTCTGATCAAAGCGTGAGACAAGGATGACAAAGAAGGCTTGTAAAGCTGCAGTGAGTAGTGTTTACACAATTGCTAATCATACTGCAAAGAGCTTCAGCAGTGGAAAAGACGGAAACAAGTACCGAAATTTACACAGGGGCTTATTTGTGGTGTTACACTATCTATGTGATGTTTGTCTCTTAACACATGTAACTAGATAGATACTTGTAACAAGGCAATAAGAAAACCCTGTTCTTTGTAAACAAATGTATTTGTTAGGCTTATAACGTGTTTAGTTTATATAATTATCTACTTTCTACGATTCTAGTATGTAAATGAAGCAAACGTTATTGTTCAGAAATATAGGACATTTTATCTCATTCCTTCCGTGTTTACTTTTGGCATCATGTGATTGACTTTCTAAAACCATTTTCTTATTTATTCTCAATTGCAAAATTAGTTTACTTAGAAAATATTAAAACAACGTAGAGAAGCCTTAAGCCTAGAACACTTTTATGCTTATTATTGCTATACTTATAAATATAATAATTATAATTGAAAATTCAATTTCTAACTACTTTTACTCATTAAAATTGAAATCAGTACTTAGTTTAGGTTTAAATGCATGTTGCTCAATAGCTTTCCTTTCTTTAGCTTTCCTCATGCATATTCTGTTGTTGTTTTCATGGCTGCTTGACGGTCAAGAATTTAAAACTGGAACTTAGAAAAGATGTTGACATGGTTGGCATACCCTGCCTACAACTGTCTTGATCTTGACCCTTGGAAACTATCCATGCTCCCTCTCCCATCCATGTTTGCCATTGCTGGATCTTGTGCACCTCATATGCAGGTAAGCAAAACTGCTACGAGTCGACATGAGCATGTTGTGCTAGAAGGCAGGAATTAAAAGTTCTCCTTGACTCCTTTGGCTCCTTATTTCTGTCCCCACATCTCCTGCATTCCCTGAGACTAAGATGACAGTGGCTAATGTAGATTATCCATGTGTCTGATTATCCACCAAAATTCACATTCTCTCTCTCTCTCTCTCTCTCTCTCTCTCTCTCTCTCTCTCTCTCTCTCACACACACACACACACACATACACACACACACACAAAGAAAATAGAAGAAAAAACCAACACACCAACACAAAATCTCTTTTAGTCAATGCTGAGGGCACAATTTTCTGGGCATAAAAACATTAATATTAAGAAAGTAGTTTAGCAACACAACTGTTAAGTCAAAGATGAGTTTAGTTCTTCACGAGCAGGTAAGATTTATTTTAATTTGTATCTGTGCTTGTGTCTTGTGCCTCTATGTACATATGTCTGTGATGCCCATAGAGGCCAGAAGAGGGCACTGAAGACCCTGGAGCTGCAGTTACAGTGGATTTGAGCCACTTGATATTAGTGATCTACAAGATCAACAATCATCTCTATACTCTGAGCCATCTTTCCAGTATCCACTTTTTCAATGAAAATAGCACTATCTTCATCTTATATATGCATGGAGCTGCTTCAGAGAGTTAAAACCTACTTGTATCGATTTGAAAAGAAATAGAGCTAAAAAAAAAAAAAAAAAAAAAAAAAAAAAAAAAAAAAAAAAAACACTTTTCTCCATGAACCACATTGCTATTACATTAAATTTTAGAACTTAATTCTTCTAGAATTTTAAAGAAACAAAGGTCAATGTCAGCAGATCAGTGATTCAAAATAGCAGGTAAAAGAGTATGAATTATCACATAACAATACAGGAGAGTCTGAGAGATGACTGAAACTGTCTCTGCCTTGTGATGGTAGTTACACGATGGTGCACTTGTCCAAACTCAATGGCTCATAAAATTCTAATGTAATTTTGTGATTTTACATTAAATTTTAATGTATGTAAATTGTATCTTAGAACAATTATTTAAATTACGATGTAGATTTGAACATCCAAAATGTTAGAGGGAAGTGGACATTGATTAATTAGCCATTTATATTTTGGTCTATTATCTCTTATCTGTTGGGTTTGCCTTTAGAGATGATTTGAAATAATAAAAAAATTAAATACCAAAATTTTGTATTTAGTAAATGCGACATTTATTTCTGTATAAAACTTAATTTTGCACTGTTATGCTATAGAGACTAGGGCTTTTATATAAATTTCTTTTCTCTTTGTGACATTATATTTTTATTCATAGGATTTATCTGTTCATTAATTTTCTTCTTTAAGGTTGTCAGTTTTAACACAAAAAAGAAAGATCAGGAAAACTTATTATGAATAGTTTTCAGGCAAACCACCAATAATATATTGTTGGATAATTGCATGAGTATATTTATATCAAAATTTGTTAATAGAAATTCTAATTTGACAATGTGTCTTTTAGTCACCAAATCACGTTTTTTCTCATTTTGGCTTGTTGGTTAACAATATTTCTTAAAATTTGATAAAATGTGTTACTTGTATTGCTGTTACTTTTGTGAATGCCTTTTCTTCATTAATTTAAAGTGGCAGCTTTATCAAAAAGGCAATATTCTTTCTTTAATAGGTGTGTTTTGTGTCTAGGCTTTCAAAATGGTCAGTGATTTTATCATATGCTTTCAGAGATGATCACTCCATTTTTTTCTAGAAGAAATCCAGTTCTAAGATTTCAAAAATTACTAAAATTGGGTTAACTTTATATTTTATGCATTAATTTGAGAATAATATCAACATTAATTTGCACAAAACGTATGACTTTTTGCCCTGATATTTCAGCAACTAGAATTATTTTCAGTTTAATGCTATTTTAAACATTTGAAACAGCTCTTTGTATATATGAGACATTGAAAATGTTCATGGATAAAACTCCATAGAATCTGTCTAGTTCCTGATGAAATTAATCTGCCTTGTTAATAGTTGAACAGATTTCTTGCTAGGTATTCACTACTTTTGTGACCATTTTTTTCTACACGGAAATATGAAATATTTGAGCTTTCAAACTGCAGGATAGCACATAATCTTCACACTGTTTGGCAAGATCGGTATATATTCTGCTCTCACTTGAACGCACTAATGCTAAATCATCAGAAGCCTTGATATTTGACTACTCTACTTCCTGTACAAAGTCATTGGAACACTTAATCGGTGTGACTCTCACAGCATTTGTAATTCAATATCTCCTAGGCTTAATTGGATTACTGCTCTACGCTTTCTACAGTTTGGTTTCAGAGTTTCTGATTTCCTGAATTTATTGGTGTCTTATCTAAGGTCAAATGTATTATCATTTATTTTAAACACTTATTGGATACTATAAAAACCTTACTCTTTTATTGAAAGGTCAAAGCTTAGACATGTAATTACTATATAATCTTTAATATTTTAACTCAATTCAGGTATTTCATTTATTATTATTCTTAGTTATTAAAATTTGAGGAAGCTATACTAATAGCTTTAATCTTTACTGAGTTATATCATTCAATCCACAGAATGACATATAATGATTTCCTTCTATAACTTTATATTGTTTTATTTTAGTTTTTAATACATGTATTTTCTTTCATTGAAAATACATTTTCACATAACCTATTCTGATCATAATTTCCCCTGTCCTACTTCTTCCAGATCCTCCTCACATCAACTCCACACCCTTTCTTCCTTCCTTCCTTCCTTCCTTCCTTCCTTCCTTCCTTCCTTCCTTCCTTTCTTTCTTTCTTTCTTTCTTAGGTATGAGAGCACATGTCTACTTCCACCTGTCACTACAAGGATCACATCTGTCTTGAACTTATGCAGGCCCCATCTGACTCTTCTTCCTAATTGCTCCCTGAGCCCAGGGAGTGATTTGTAATGAATGCATCCCATTTAGGACTGAGTATTCCAAAGTCTACCACTCTTTGTTCATTGTCTAGTTGTGGGGATCTGTTTTGCTCCGATCTACTGCAAGAGGAGGCTAATCTTATCACAGCTAAGGAAGGCATTGATCTTTGGGCATAGTGGACTGTAGTTAGGAGTCATTTTATTGCTGTATAGTATTTTAGTGGAACACTAGTATTTGTTTCGCTGAATGGCCATGGTTTATCTAGTTTCGGACACTTTTAGTGTCAATCAGCAGTGTCACGCCCGGGTTTTATTTAATGAAATGGGCCTTAAAAATAGTAGGAGAATGGTTGGATACTCCTACAACATTTTGGCCACTATGACTGCATGTAGCATCAAAGCAGCTGCTATTGCAGATTGCATGTTTTGTAACTAAGTTGGTGTTCCCTCCTCCAGTAGCATGCAGAGTACCTTCTAGTACTGTGAACACTAGTCATTAGCCTCCAGTGTGGCTCCTGTTTGACTTTCCATTCCCAATGAGATATGTAAATGCTGTCTTCAACATTCTAACCATCAATTTGAAAAGCAACCAATAGTCTTGACAATAGCCTGAGCATTAGGGAAATTCTGTTGGGTCCCTTTGTCCAGTGTTTCAACAGATATAGTCCATTCCTGGTACTTGAGGTTTTACTTGAGGGTGAAAGAAGTTTAGTTGGGGCATTGTCTCCCCTGTTGTTTGGTGACTCCATTTAGATTTTCTTCATATGGATACATTTTAAGAAGCATCTTGTCATAAGAAACACATTAATAAAATTTACTGAGGAATTATTTTCATGTATATTTGTAATTTAATTTCTGATTTTTATTTCTGAAAGCCTTTGCCAGGTATTTTTAGTTTTCATATATTTACCTCTTTTATTATCTGTGGTAGTAGTATTTACTTAAATTTAAGTCCTTTTTTACTGATTTTTAAAATCTATTTTGGTATAATACGCTGCCATGTTTTGCTGATGTTTTTACATAATTTAAATTTGGTTTCACTTCACTGTAATTATTATCTTATTTTCTACTCACTTAATTGTCAATTTCTTAGTTATCAGCACTTACTCACAGGTTATATTGTGCTTCTGGTTAGTGTGTCTCAGAGGCCTGTGTGCTACAGGCAGGGTATCCAGCCTGGTACTGCAGGGAAGGGACACAGCCTGGCACTACTGTGAGGGGATAGAAGTTCAAGGTTCCCAGTCGGGCACTGAAGGGAGGAGACGAGAGATCAGGTTTCACAGCCTGGCACTGCTGGTTCAGGACAGGAGCTCAGGGTTCCCAGACTGGCACTGCTGGGAAGGGACAGGAGCTTATGGTTCCCAGCATGGCACTGTTGGGAGGAGACAGAGCCTTTGAAGCTTCTCCATAGCTAAGTGGGACTTTCCTGGTCATGAAGAGCCATGCCATTTTGTCTTTCTCTTTCTTCCTGGCCAACATAGGGAATGGAAGCACCTTCAGTTATCCATTGCCATTGTAACACACACCCTTAAATCAGCCCCAAACACAGCTCTTGATTACAGTTAATATTGTAAGCAAATCATTTCAGTAATAGGAAATTAAATAACTAAGACTAAGTCTGTTCCATGGAATGTATCAAATCAATATATTTCTACATCTTCCCCTTCCAATATGTAACACATTCTTAATTTAGTTCAAAAATCAGAAAAAAATTAATGTCTTCAAAAATTCTAATATCATACAGTTTCTAACAATAATTTACTCAAAATATGAGTACATATGCTATAGCTTTGCATAAAAGGTCAAATTGTTGATATCAACTTCTCCAACTATTTATAGCATAATACTTGAGTTACTTTTGGAAGTATAATCCTGAAATGTTTCCAACATTTTTGACTTAATTTCTATAAGCTATTTAGTTGAGGCAAACAATAGACATAATTGCTATTTATTCAGAAAATAACCTCAATGTGCTGTTGAAAAGATGTTTGGGGAGGCAAATTTCTTTTCATGTGAATTACAATGATTAATAAATTCTGTTGGAAACCAAACATTGTGACGTTCTGGTCACATATTTAAAGGGATCATTTATTTTGACCTTCTTTTAAAAAATTATTCTTTAATCAGATTATTTTCAGAGTTCATTAGATGATTACCTACAGGTTTATTCTGAGTTGTTTACACTAAATGTTACACAAAGGTAGCAAAATATGCTTATATGAAGTACCTGATTAAAAGATAATGAGAATGAACACAACTGAACTGGGGGATATTTTTTCATGAAATGTAAAGGCCAGTAATAAACTTAGAGTTGCCTTGAACACAGCAGACCCCAGAATCTTTTATGTTTATTCTTTCTGATACCAGTTGCACAGCTTTCTAAAACTGAAATATTTTAATGTTAATGAAGATCTTTAGTATGTTAGATGGTGATGGTATACATACAAAGTTTGGATTATTTAGGAAAGAGAATGGAATTATGAACTTAAGAGGCTTATGATTTTGCATACAGTCAGTAAAAATTATGATCAAGAGTCCAGGCCAGAGTGACAAACTTTCAAAGACTGTAACATCAAGTGCATTTCAGGAGCAGCACCATGTCAGTATTTGTTCACCAAGAGCTCTCAGGGCTGTCCTGAAGTTCTGACAAAGCTGATTCTTTCCTTCATGTTTTGCACAAATAAAATGAATTCCTCATTTTCTGATTACATTAGTGAAAACAATAAAAGTTTCATAAACACTTTCTAGAAGTCCTTAGTGCATAACAAGAGGATTGTGAAGTAAGGAAACAAAGACTCACAATGTATGTGTGTTGTACATAAGTATGCACATGGGTTTCTATATGCATCCATCTTCATGTTTTAGGCTGCATAAACATCCACACTGACAGTGTGACACTATCCTCTTCCTTCTCTGCACCTATTCCATCCGTGACAATTCAGCTTCTCACCATCCTGTTAATTTATGTAACTGCTCAATTCAGAACTCAGAGAAAAGAGTTTTTAGAATTGCCAACTCATACCTTGTGGGAAACAAATTTATCAAGTATAGTATAGAACTCTCCTGGCTTTTGTTTTTTGCCCCCCCCCCTTTTTAAAATAATTCCATTCACTTCACAGCCCACTTAAGTCAGAATCTTTCTTCTTCCCTCAACGTGATTGCTTTATAAATTCATCTATACATTATCTGAAGCACAGTCACAGAAGTTTACTTAGCTTTAAGAGTGTTCACTCTTTCCTTATGCAAGAGTAAGAATGACACTAGGAAATTATTTGCATGTTATAGATGCTATAATGATTTGAAAACTTTTTTTTAAATTGTTCATAGCTTTCCTTCTCACACTTTTTCTTTCTTCGCTCAAAATTTCAATTAGTCTAATAAACATACCATATATTTACCCTTTCTTGCCTCTCTTCTTCCCTTCTTCCCTTCCCTCTTCTCTTCTGCCTATATTCAACCTCTTATGCCAATCCTCAAGTTAATTTAAATTTTTTATATTTTTTTTATTAATTAATTCATTTAATTATTAAAGATTTCTGCCTCTTCCCCGCCACCACCTCCCATTCCCTCCCCCTCCCCCAATCAAGTCTTCCTCCCTCCTCAGGCCAAAGAGCAAGCAGGTTTCCCTGCCCTGTGGGAGATCCAATTAAGGTGAGCATCCAAACTACCTGGGCTCCCACAAAGCCATTACGTGCAATAGGATCAAGAACCCATTGCCATTGTTCTTCAGTTCTCAGTAGTCCTCATTGTCCGTTATGTTCAGCGAGACCGGTTTTGTCCCATGCTTTTTCAGTCCCCGGCCAGCTGGCCTTGGTGAGTTCCCGATAGAACATCCCCTTTGCCTCAGTGTGTGGGTGCACCCCTCGCGGTCCTGAGTTCCTTGCTCGTGCTCACGCTCCTTCTGCTCCTCCTTTGGATCGTGGGACTTCAGTCCAGTGCTCCAATGTTGGTCTCTGTCTCTCTCATCTTTCATCGCCTGATGAAGGTTAATATTCAGGAGGATTTATACACATTATTAAAGAGTGTGTTTAAAAATTTGAATACACCTTGTGGTGG
The DNA here is from genome assembly GCF_950005125.1 of Chionomys nivalis. Taxonomy (NCBI): domain Eukaryota; kingdom Metazoa; phylum Chordata; class Mammalia; order Rodentia; family Cricetidae; genus Chionomys; species Chionomys nivalis. The sequence continues at coordinate 74,229,659 of NC_080095.1, forward strand.
TTTGAAAGGGAGTGGGGCAGTTGGAAGGTGTGGCCTTGTTGGAGGAAGTGTGTCTCTTTGGCCATGGGCCTTGAGATCTCCTTTGCTCAAGCTACTCCCAGTGACACACTCTACTCCCTGTTGGCTGAAGATCAACACGTAGCACCTCCTTCTCCAGCACATGTCTGTCTGCAGACTGCCATGCTCTCTACTATGATGATAATGGACTAAATCTCTAAAACTATAAGTTGTCATCCACATTGAATGTTTTCCTTTATAAGAGTTGCCCATGGTCATGGTGACAGTTCACAGAAACAGAAAACTTAACTAAGACAGTCTTCATCTGCTAATTTTTCTTTGTTGTAATCTATTAATTATGAATGTGTTATTTATGTTCATAATTCTATACAATATAATTTTTCCCAAATCCTGTACTCTCTGTCCTTTCTTTGGACCCTTATGTTCCCATATTTTTGTTTCTTTTCTGCCATTTTTATTCCATGCCTGAATATGTTTGGTATCTATACAAAAACATGAGTAAGGCTTTACGATGTTAATTTGTTCTTTTTGTTTTTGTTTAGTGTATGTGTGATATAGACAGACAGTGTGAGGAAGTCCCTCCTGCCTGTACTGCCGAGGGACTTTGTGATCTTTTATCTGAAGTGGAGGCAGTTCTTAGAACAACAAGGAATTTAAACGGGAAAGAGTACAAAGAAAATTGCTAAAAGTCCTGAATTTTAGAAGTAGACTTCTATGTGCTCAATTTTAACTTTTGTGCCATGCATTCCTGACTTTGGCTCTTTTGAGAGTGATTTGTATTTCAATTTTCCAAAGTTTGCTTAAAGCTTGCTATTTTTTTCTTGAATTTACTCATAGTTATTAGAAAAAGCTCTTGAAATTATAAAATTTTGCTAATGTTAACTAGTTCGAACTCTTTTTTAAATGTATTTATATATTTTACATCCTGACTGAAGTTTCTCTCCTCTCTTCCAAGTTTTCCCACCTCTGCTCTCCCCATCTATCCATTTGTCCTCTGCTTCTATTCAGAGAAGGGTAGGCCTCCCATGGATATCAAAAAAACATGGTATATGAAGTTGTAATAAGTTTCCTCCGGTCTCTTCTGTTAGGGAAAACTATTTCTTTCCTCTTAAAAATTAAATTGCATTAGTCATTACAGAGGAGAGACAAAAACATGCTACCATCATTTCATTCCATGTGATTGAAATGCTGTCCACATATTTTTTAATATTTTTGTTTTTATTAAAGTTATAGATATAATATTATTGTTGTCAGTGCATGATGATGAATTCCATGTGTTTCACTGGAAATAATAACAATTGTATTAATATATTTTGTGTGATTTTTTTAAAAAATATATTATGGGTATCTGAAAAGATTTTGTTTCTAGAGACTATAAAATACTAATACTTTATTTTTATTTATTTATTTATTTTTAAATATTTATTTATTTATTATGTATACAATATTCTGTCTGTGTATGCCTGCAGGCCAGAAGAGGGCACCAGACCTCATTACAGATGGTTGTGAGCCACCATGTGGTTGCTGGGGATTGAACTCAGGACCCTTGGAAGAGCAGGCAATGCTCTTAACCTCTGAGCCATCTCTCCAGCCCCTAAAATACTAATACTTTATAAACATTCTGAATTTAACTGTAATCTTTTAAAATCCTTTTTGTTCACATACAGTTAGGTTTATCCACTTACAAAAATCATGAAGTCTGATTATATTCTTAATACACTCAAGGAATATAAATTTTAACAGGGAGATTTAACTGCTGACAGGTGATTATCATAAGTATTATGTGTCTATCTACTCATTTAGTTTAAATTCGAGGTCTTTATTAACAGAAATTTAAATAATAATGCATTGTTCTAAACACATGAAAGATTATAACAATTTTAATGCAACTCTCTGTTTGAAGTCAGATTCATTTTGTAAAAATGCATTGACAATCTAGGCAAAGGTAGCCTCTCTTCACTGTGTTTTGGTCTCGCTTGAAAACAAGTCTCAGTGTGACTCCTTTTCTCTGCTTCTCCTCTTGAAACAGATGAAGCCTGCCTCAAACATGAAGGCTGAGGGATGGTTCCTCTTCCTTTTCATTTTTACACTTTTTATATGTCAGAGGAAGTGCCAGATGAGGATTTCAGCAGGAGCACACAATGCTATGGGTGGTAACATGGTATGATCATGGAATGGGTTGCAAAGGATGAGGGGAGGGGAGCTGCAGAATGTGAATAACAGGTGAGTGGGCTGGAGTTCAGAAGAGTCAGATGAAGTTTCCTCTTGATTTAGTCCTCGCCTTTCAGTAGACTGACTCTTGTTGGCACTTTGAATGTTAATATCCTAGGTGTGTACATCTGCAGCTAGGCTTAAGACTCCACTCATCTGTCATTTGCTAGTTTTGTGTTTGAACAAAATTAAGTTCACAGACAATTCTGCTCCTGGTAAGCACATTAGAGGGCACTTGCAGAGAGGTCTCAGTAGAGAATTGAAAGAAAGAGTCATTTAAGGGAAATTCAATGTGAAAACAGAGGGGGGTCTCTCCCTGTGCTTAATCAGAATTTGTTAAAATGCCTGGTTACATGGTTGGAATGGTTAGCTGAGAATAGCAGATTTCAGGACTAGACCTTGAGGCTCATGCCTGCAATCTAAGTTCTCTGGAAAAACAGATGAGGGATGATTGCCAGTTTGAGGTCACCTCAAGGAAGGAGAGAAAAAGAGGAGGGAAAGAGGTAGGGAGGAAAAGAGGGAGACAGGGAAGGGGAAGGGGAGATTCAAGTACTTAACTTGTTGGCAAATTAAAAAACCCAAAACAAAACAGTTTTCTATTGAAAACTCCCATGTCCTTATAGGTGAAGGGTATTTCTTATTTCACAGCCTGTGTTGTGGTTTCCCCTTCCTCTTCTCCTTACACTTGTTCCCCACCTGCTCTCCCATCTGGATCTACCCCCATCTGTCTCTCATTAGAAAACAAACTGGATTTTTAATAAAATAAAAATAAACCAAAACCAAACAAGTTGGAATAGGGCAGTAAACAGAAGGAAAAGAGCATAGATATAGATTCAGAGACATACTTGTTCACAATTCAAGATTCACCTAAAAATGCAAAGCCAGAACCCATAAAAGATACAAAACCTGTACATTAAAATATAAATAAAATACTAAAATAATTAAAGAAAAAAGGAAAATAAAACATTCCTTTGATCAAAGGAATAAATTCTCATTTTGTGAATAATCAACTGACAAGATGTTAATTTGGAGGATTATCACTTTTTGCTCAAGTCTGCACCATCTGTTTCTCATTCTAATTACCAATAGCAGAAAGACCTAACACACGACTGCATAATAAAGAAGATCACCGTGCTTTAAATGCCTTTGTTTTCCCTCTATTTAAAGATGTTTTAATGATATACATGTTATAAATTTTTCAATATTTTGACAAAAGAAGGATTTTAGCAAAGTGTATATAGCAAGCAAGCCAACAAAGGCCTGAATCCTGTCATGATAGAGACTTAAGTTTTATTACTGGTGACTATATTAATGATAAAATAAAGGATCTATTCTAGAGTAGCTGGATATTCTAAATAGCATATTTTTAAAATTCTGATTATCTTAGAAATGAGGTGAATTTGAAAATTACTGTAATTCCTTAGGGATCAGTTTATTGATCTGAATAAATTAGTCTTTGTTAAGTAAGTAATGATGTGGTGAAGGACAAGACAAGACTTCCACACTGTAATCAAAATTTTAAAGTAGTTATAATTGGATGATGAAAGAGAAGTTCAGATACATGTTTATGCTTTTGAATGCACTGATATTGGTGACTAAAGCATGTTAGTAAAAATCTACCTTTGTAAAACATAGCATATGTCTTGGGCTAGTCTTGACCACTCAATAGCGGTAACATCTGCTTTGGAGTGATATTTCTTTCTCCTTTGGAACTGTTTATCTTTCTGTGACATACTGCCAAGAATACACATCAATCACAACGTCCAATCTATTCTACATTAGCCTTCAGGAGGAGACCTACAGCCTCCACTGTTCTTCTGGAAGCCATGAGGAGAAGTTTGGATTGTTGTTGCATAGGAGAAAAGTTTCAGCTGTCCAGAACTACGTGACTTGTACTATGTGGTGAAAAGAATCACATTTCTGACACTGTTTGAACTCTTAGACCAAGTCATATTTGAGGTCCAATATCTCCTGAACTTACAATCAAATAATACCTGATTATTGAGATTCATATACATTTTTACAAATTCTAACTGAATCGATTCTCATTAATACTTGATTGAGTAACAGCATATAAGTAAATAAGCAAATATCAATTTATATAAAGCTAGTTTTATAGCATTATAAATTTTAAAGTGAAGTGCAAAAAGATTCTAATATAAAAATTTTATATAAGAATAATGTTAGTGTACCTTCATGGCGTTATATTTTTGTGGCAGGTTTTGGATAAAGTGCTTTATATGCATTATTTATTTTAATCTCTTACATACAATGAAGGTCTGTATTTTACTTTTTAAAACTATACAACATATTATATCTGAATATTTCGAATGTAGATAATAAGACAGGAAAAAAGTATATTTCTTTTAAGCATAAACATAAATATAAAAAAGTTGAAGCTTTGCTCTCTTATTATAAAACACTTTTATTTATGTGTCCCCTGAATTTGAAATCTGTCTTTATTTCTTTTAATCCTCATAGAGATCATATGTTCTTGTTACAATATGTACCTACTTACATAGATGGCCACATGGATGATTTTTAGTTTTCATTATAACAAATCAAGAAATGAATCCGATAGGTAATGATTATTGGTGGGGAATTTGGGGGATGTAAAGGGAACAAGGTAAGGCAACAAACTGGCAATTATTATTAGAAACTTAAGGAAACAAATATGAGCATAAAACTGTTCGTGCAAACTGTTAAAACTGGAGAAATAAAACGGCTCAGGCTATCTTGTTTGAAACAGGTGGTCAGTGTTTTCTTCAGTTCGCCGACTTCTCACATCTGTTCCCAGGTTATCAGACCCATTAGGGAGCAAGATTCCCAGCACTAGCCAGTAGAACTATGAATTGTTATTAAATGCATACAAATACTATTCAAGAAAAGCAAAATGTCTTCTTTATATTAAAATAAGAGACATAATGCTAGCAAGAGGTGGAAGATAAGAGAAAGTACCTTGTGATTACTGGAAAAAGTGAAAAACCACATAGGACGAGAACCATTTACCTGGACCCTCTTCTCTCTTTTATCTGTAACGTGACGCTCAGGGACAAAGCAATAGAGTTTATCAAGCCTAGTGTTGAAGTTCGTAATTCGCCACTCAAGAGATTAAGGTAGGAGAGCCCTGAGTTAAAGTCAGGGCTATTCTATACTATATGTTCAAAGCTACTTAAAAAAATAAAATAAAACCCAATGAAAGAGGTGTGCGATTTAATCCCAGCACTCAGGAGGCAGAGGTAGGTGGATCTCAGAGTTCGAGGCCAGCCTGCTCTACAGAGTGAGTTCCAGGCTAGTGAGAACTATACAGGGAAACTCTATCTGAAAATAAACAGTGACTACTAATGAAAACTAAAAAATTTAAAATATTGGTTTAATGCTTTAAGAATTGTAATTTATTGAATTAATCCATTTCCTTTAAGTCTGTGCCTGTTCTCTGTACTTTTCTTGTTGGTGTTTTTGAACTTTATTTTTATCCCACACAGGTCAGAGTGGTTCCTGTGGGTCGTGTTCCATCCCTTTTACATCAGTCTGGATAGGCTATCAATGCAGAACTCACCTGCTCTTCTGCTTTAGATTCCCAAGTGAATATGGCTAAAACTGAGGTGAGTCAATGAAGATCTCCAGTGAGGAGGTGGGTTGTGCTATGGGAAATGCAAGAAGCCATCTTGACTGTGCAGTAGAAGGAAAGGCTGCAGTGCCGTAAAGAGTTCCTGTAGCTATTTAATAACCCAAATTTTAGTGAGAAACAGAAGCAAAATAGCAAAATGTAGATAGAAATGTTTCATTGCTTGACTTCAGAAATGCTCATTGCTATGCCTTGAGACTTATTTTTAATAGTTTCTAGTCTTTGAACGTAACACATTATATCGAAAGTAGTTGACATACTTTAAATAATTTCTGGTCTTTGAACATAACACACTATATTTGAAGAAGTTGACCATTTCTGCTATACAGAGAAACATAGTTTCTCCCTAAATGTTTTCATGTAAGATTCTTAAATTACAGTTGAAAGTAGAACAGCAGGTGAGCACTGCACTGACAGCCTGTCCGGGCTGATGCAGAGGGGACGGAACACGACAACCAAGGACCACTGTGAGCTTGTGAGATGAAAAGTAGACCAAAACATACCAGAACGAAAACTAGAGAGAGCAGAAACAGACACAGAGGAAACTGAGATAATGATAGTAAAGAATAATTAAGAATTTACTTAGTAGGTTCAGGGATTTTTAAAAAGGGATTAAAAATTTGGCAAAACTGGCAGCAAGATGGTTTAGTGGACTTAAGTGCCTGCCACCAAACTTGATATTCTAAGTTTGGTTACTGAAACCCACACAGTGGAAGGAGAGAACTGATTCCTGAATGTTGTTTTCAGACTTCTACATGCATGCCATGACACACATGTACACATGTACAAATATACACACATATGTGGAAATTCATAAACAAAATAGAAAAATAAAAATATAATATCTTTTTAAAGACATTGCTAGTACCCTAAATATAATGAAGTTGAATTTCTATAGTAAAGATATAGCAGCTATCTGGTACATATTATGAACATTTAACATTTAAATCAATACAGATAGGAAAAGAAGCAAATAGATGGTTAAATAGAAATATTAATAACAGGATAAATTGAAGTTAAATATTGAGAGAGGAAGAAAACTCTTGGAGGAGACAGTGAAAAGAGTTAATAAATGCCTTAATTAAAAATTAGAATGCCTATATCAGATGTAGACCAATGTAATATAAAAAAAGACAGAGAAATACACATAGTAAACAACCATCTGATTCTTAACAAGTTGCTGAAGCATAGCTGGAGAGGATTCGCCCTCTTTAATGAAGATACATAGGTTCGTGTTCCCACAATGACTTCCAACAAAATCTTTCCTCTAGAGACAAATGTCATGGCCCATGCTTTGAAAATCCAACCTAACTCAACAGTATAGTAAAATCAGTTTGAGGTATATCACAGTGAAATCAGTAATTCATGATTAAGATCATCAAGAAATATGACTCAAAACAAGTAGACACATTACTTAATCATTAAAATTTTACCTAAAGAAAAAAATTAATGAAACCTTTGAAAACACGGAAGTAAAGATGTTTAGTGAGGAATGAAAAATGACTTATGGAAAACTAATTCAGAAAGCTCAAAGTTAAGGATATATTTTAAAAAAATGAGTGCTCATACTTATGGCAAAAAAATGTGAAAATTAAATTATTAAAAAAATATGCAGCATTCACATAAACATTTATATCAACTATATTGATGAATATGGTATACTAAAACAACTGGATTTTTTTTCAGTAAAAGTGTGATTACATTTGTGGAAAGAAATATTCTAATATTAGATTTTGTGATATCCGATAGTGTAAGGACTCACATGCTATGACTGAATTCAGAAAAAAAATATTATAAAGCTTGCCATATATCTGTAGAGTCCATCTGCAATTCTGTATGTGAAGCTAAAAGGTGAATAGCTGTTGATTTTAAACACACACACACACACACACACACACTTGAGACAATAATGGACTCTTTAATCTTTAGTGTTTACAGTGAGCAATATGGCTCAGTGGTTAAGAACATTGCCTGCTCTTCCAAAGGTTCTGAGTTCAATTCCCAGCAACCACATGATGGCTCACAACCATCTGTAATGAGGTCCGGTGCCCTCTTCTGGCCTGCGACATACACACAGACAGAATATTGTATACAGAATAAATAAATAAATAAATAAACATTAAAAAAATATATATGTGAAAATGTACTTAAACTCTTCAAAGTAAAATCTTGATGAAATCCCTCTCTTGCGGTCACCGGAACAGATGAGGAAAAGATGGCATGAGGAAGAGGAAGGATAGGTGAGGAAGTTTAGCACGGCAGACTCATGTGAAGTACTACTATGGAGGAAAAAGCTATGCAATACCTATTGTGCTCGAGGCTTATAGGGTTTGGAAAACAAAAATCAGGGTGCATGGCTAGATGACCAAGAGCAGATCACGTGTGCCCTCTTCATGCTGCAAATGACCAAGAGCAGATCATGTGTGCCTTCTTCATTGCTGTAGGTGACTAAGAGCTGATCATTGTGTCTTCTTCATTGCTGTAGATGACCAAGAGCAGATCATGTAGTGTGCCCTCTTCATTGCTGCAAAGGTGGCCAGCAGTCATAAATTGAATTCCATTCACATTGAAACAGATGCTGAAACTGTGTTTTTTTTTATGAAATAAAATAGTTTGCGAGGAAATGAGGAAACAAATTTTGTAGCACCAAATTCCATCACAGAATGTCATAAAATCAGTGTTGAACAAGATTAGCTAGAACAAAAACATGCCATGTGAAATACCATGATCGACTCCAGTGTGGTTTTTAAACACATACAAAAACACAGAGATGATTGAAGTGATAGTCTAAATGTCCCTCTCATTTACAACTTGTTAATGACCTGCTGAGCAACAGCCTCAGGCGATCCTTCCCTTTTACTATGTCAGTCATTAAGGAAAGACTGTAAATGACCAGCAGGAAGTAAATTGCCCTTAGTTAAAAATGAAAATGTGTTAGCTTCATTTGACTAATAAATTTACTTTTGGCACTGAGCCCCAAAATGGAAAACAGCTACAATTCCTGCTGTGAGCCTCAAGTGGGAAAACAAATTGTGTGTATTGTGATGCTTCTGGATGTCTCAATTCTGACAACCATTTCAAAAAGCCAGAAACGCCTTTATCACTGATATATCAAATAGGGTTTTTTTTGTTTGTTTTTGTTGTTGTTGTTGTTTTGTCAGAAGTACTATCAAAATGATAACAGTATGCCAAGAAATGTAGCTGCATGTTTTGTCATTTTTCCAATGTGGATATGTGCATACAATCCCATGTTGCATGTGTGTGTTGGGTCATGTTCATGACAGTTGATATGCATGGGTGAGTGCTCACTTCATTTCCTTTCTTTGCTTCAGCTTTTGTCTCTGATTTGCTCTGAAAGACATGTCTCATATTCTTGTTTTTCTACTTTCTTACCTACCCACTAAGTGGCCTATGTTTAATACTACTTATCCCAGAGTCCTCCTTCAATTTAACTTATATTTCTACTACATAAAATATGATGGTAATCTATTTCGTGATCATCTATATATGTTTTTGTGATTGTAAGGAAAAATTCTTTAAGGTATCTTTGTATGCATATGGTACACAAAGCCTGCTGTCTTAGAGGGATGGGAGAATATTTGTCCACTATATCGAGTGGAAACGTCATGTGTTCTCTGCTCAACCTCATTTTCTGATCATTTTTGTAACTGTTTAGTTAGTCTAAGTTTAGAGTGGCTCCTGTTTATCTCATTTCCATTTAGTGAATATCTGTGTAGACGTACATGTTTAAGGGGAATAAGTATATGTGACCATACATGTAGACATACACACTTGTGTATCTGGAGGTCAGAGGACAACCTTGGGTGTTGCAGCCTTACATCTTGTTTTTTTTTTGTTTTTTTTTTGTTTGTTTGTTTGTTTGTTTTTTCTTTTTCTTTATGACAGTTTTCCCTTGTTCTGGTGCTTAAGAATTTGGCTAGTTTGGCAGGCCATCAAGTTCTTGAGATGCCCCTATCTGTGTGCTTCCCCAGCGTTGGGATTAAAAAGCACTTAAATCTGCGGGGATTTTCTTTTTTTTTTTTTTTTCACACTGGTTCTTGGGATTGAACTCAGCTGTCATTCTTGATTGGCAAACACTTTCCCAAATGAGCCATGTCCTAGCCCTAAAGTCCTAAATTAGAAGGGCAGATTGAAAGGCTGCTGAGTAGGATGATATTAACTTTACAGTAATGCCTTAAGGACCCACTTACCTAATATACACGATTAACCTGATATTTATTATTTCATAAATTCCTCTCCTCCATTAATAGAATTTATTAAGTATCCTGTGCTAGGTGGCCTGCTCAGCAATGGAGTTGATTTATCAACTGTCAATAACACCAGGGAGCTTAGTTGTACTCTTTCCTCTCTATGAGCTACTAAGAAGGAGGAAGTACCAGTGAGCACTCGTTATCACGTGACAGCCTCAATTGTGGACCCATTCTATTGTCATTGCCCTGGGTGGTCAAAGTCAATACATTTAACAGGTTCTGGTGGATTCCTCTAGCAAACCTCCAAATGACTTTGTTCAGACATCAGGATTTCTACACGGTCCTTGCCTCACTCATATCAGGAGGTTTCATTTAATAACATGGAAGTGACAATTGAAATACATGAAGGGAACAGAAAAGTGCTCGGAAAATCATAAATATTGGTAGCTCAAAATTGCAATCATAAAAAATGATATTAGAAATTTATAGTATAATGAAGTGAGTTCAATGTTAACATTTTTGGCTGTTTTTAACAAGTTACTTGATAGATGGGATTGAAATTATGATATTGTGGGTCATGGTTGAAGGATTTATAGTTAAGTATTTGAAAGATGGGCCCTTAATGAAACTTTGACTTAAGTAAATATGAATTTTTATTTTTATTATAATGCTTCAGATTTTGTCATGGCAAAATATGGTATGTGTGCTTTGTAATGGAAAATCCTTAAAACATCAGTTTAAAAAAGAACTGGCATGGTCTGTGCTGTCAAATATTTTATTTTTAAATATAGTTAACCAAACTAGAGTACACTGAGTACTTACAAGGCTCTACCTAGTAACATGATAGTTAAAATTATGCCATAACTTGTTGTGGTTTTGGAGCATCGGCAAAATACTTTGGTGCTGATATTCACAAATAGGAAATACGAAGTCACGGCTTTGAGAGGAATTAACCAGTGGACCACCTGTCCTCAGTCCCATCTGCAGACATTCTTATGACAATATAAGCCGAACCGTATTGCTCACTATCTGTAATTTTCATGGGATGCAATGACATAAACTCTTTGATGCAATTGTGCCCATCTTAGAATACTTTTCTCTACACAATGTGGGAATTTTACAAATCAGGAAAGATTAATTAGATCAAAGTGGGATTGAAGACACTATCAGAATTTCTCAGCCAGATGCAACAAAAACACAGACCATGATTCTAAAATATGATCAAGTGACAAAATAAAAGCCGTGTTCTATTTTATCTTGTTTTGTCATGTTTGGTTATTGTCTCTTGGAGGCCTGCTCTTTTCTCAAGAGAAATATATATAGAGAGAGTAGATCTGGGGGGCAGGGAAGGTGAGAGGGGCTGTGGGAGGAGTGGGGGAGGGGAAACTGTAGTCAGGATGTAGTGTGTGAGAGAAGAATCGCTTTTCAATTTAAAAAGAAATTAAAGATAAAAAAAGAAAAGTTGATTGAGACCATTTTTAGTATTATACTTTTCATGCAAATTCATGACACAAATTAATAAATTGTATTCTTTGTGTTCTTTAAATAAAAAGATACGAAATGAAAAAAAAAGCCGTGTTCTAAAAATTGAATGGATTATTTTTCTGGTTGTAAGACAGAAGTTTGTGCATTCAATTTCATCATTGATTTTGCCTATTTATTGTTTCCTTGAGTTTCCTGGAGCTTCTAGTTGAATTCAGTCCCATTTGCTGGTTTTGGTTTAAGAGTCATATTCAAACAGAGTTGACAGACTAACATCAAGAAACATTTCAAATGTGTTTTCTTCCGATACATTTTCAGTGTCTGGTGTTAAACATAAACTTCGCATCTGTAGTATAACAAAAGAAATTAAAGCTTAGCACCTCTCCTGAATCTTGAAAATGTTGACAATAATAATTTGGCCAAAACGTATTGATTTATTTCTTATTTTACAGACTCTTACCCATTCTTTTAATGCCTGGGTCATGTTACTTGAATCACTATAGCTTCAGAGTATATTTACAGATGTGGTGATGTGAAGCTTCTAGTCTTTTGGTCGTTTGTCTTTTTTTATTGTTGTTCTTTTTCTGTTAGTTGTTCTTTTCTTAAGAATAAAATATAATAAGATTTTAAAAACATACATTGGAGTTGGACAAGACCAAACAAACAAAAGGAAAAAAGGCTAAGAAAAGACACAAGATTTAGAGATTCATTCTTTTGCACACTCACATATGCCATTAAAGCACTAAACTGTAAGCCATAATACAGATATAGTGAGCAGATCTGGTGCAGACCCATGAAGGCCTTGTGCATGTTGCGTGAATCTCTGTGAGTTCGCACAAGCTTTGATAATGTTGGTTTTGAAGGCCTGTTTTTTGTGGTGTCCTCCATGTCCTCTGGCTCTTACATTCTTTCTGCTTCCTTTTCCATGGTGTTCCTTAAGCCCTCAGGGAAGGGAATTGACAAAGACATCCCTTTTAGGGCTGAGTGTTCCTAGGTCTCTCGCTGCATAATGTCTGACTGTGGGTCTCTGTCTCTGCTCACCATCCTCCACAGTAGGAAACATGTCTGATGATGACCAAGCAAGGCACTCACCTGTGCGTATAGCAGAATGTCTCTCAGAGTCATTTTATTGCTATGTTTTATTATTTTATTTTATATTTTTCGAACAGTAGTATTTGGTTTTACCTAAGACCATTTTGCAATCTAGTCCCAGGTGTTTGGTTCTTAAAACAGTGTTGAATATGGGTTCCATTCATCTCATGGGGTGAGATTTATGTCAAATCAGATATTGGTTGGTTATTCCCTGAAGCTTTGTGCACAGTTGTCCTAGCATACCTTGAGTCATGACACCAGCATAAATCTAAGGGCTGTAGGTGCCCTGTTTTGGCTTTTATATTTTGGTAGCATGCAGAATGCATTCTTCTACCTTGAAGCTTGTATGTATGTATGAAAACTCCATGTAGTCACCACTTCAACTTTTCTATGTAAAGACAGGTTTCTTGAGGTATCTGTACTTTTTCTGATTTCATACATATTTCCAAATGTATTCTCTTGCTTCTCTGAAAAATGCTATTATAATGTTAATAAATATATCATTGACTATACAGAGCTCTTGAAATGCTATACTCATTTAACCATATCCATCCAATCAATCCAATAAATTAAAACAAGATACCATGGATTATATTTCATTTGTTATTGATATTGCAATGGTTACTTTTCTTTTATGAAATTCCAAATATAATTTTGAATATTTTATGTTTATGAGCTAAAAGATAATCAATTCTTATGTATGTGTATGTCATTATGATGAAAAGTCTATAATTTATATACCAAATTTGTCTTTTGAGTTCCAAATCCAAATCCCTAAGTGTCTCTTTGACTTCACTACTCTGATTCATCTCAGACATATCAAAGATAAATAGTCCATATGCGTCTCTTGACTTTTCTTTTTCTACATAAATCTTCTCACCGCCTCCTTCCTTCCATTTTATTCTGTCACATACATATCTATAGTAGGACTTGACATACTCAAGACAATCAGAAAATATCTTTCTTCTTTTTCTGTTTCGTTGAACCAACTAGTTTCTGGAAACGGAATTCACTCTCAAAGGTTGATATTGTTAACAGAGTTCAGATAAGGTTCATAAAATTATCAAGAATGTTTAGCAAAGTCAGTGCAACATGGTTCATACACTATGCCTAGTAAAAGTGGGAAAATAGCATTACCCATGCCTGAAAGACCCTGAGAAAGGCATTTGCCAATATACCGACAATAATGAATGTCTTCTTGAGTAGCTACAACCAACTCATTATGAATTACCTGAATGTGTGAGAGAATAGAAAACAGGCTTTCATCATCCTGATATACCATCTTCTATTCTAAATACCACTGACTGGATACAGTAGGGTACCAGGGAGCAGTGGAACCCATTGCCACACCCCACTGAAGTCAGGCTGTCAGGAAGCAAGGCAGTGTTGATAGAGTACAATGGAAACTTGAAAGAACATATCTAACACTTGTAGCATATCCCCACACTACCTTCATGCAATTCATCACACATTACTGACAAGCCCATGCAGAAAATGTATCTGGATCATGTTTCAGTCTCTCTGCATACTGTTTTATGGCAGGATCATGGTTTCAGAAGGTTAAAGTCTTTGATAGGAGAGAGAAGCATCTGAGAGCACTCATATATTGACCCACAATTACAAAAGGGATGAGAGGAGAAGATGAGGAGGGGGTTTGGGAGAGGGAGTAGGAGATGGAGACAGAGAGAGACTAAAAAACCGTGAAATTAAGGGAGTCTTTTGAATCATCAGATCTTGCCTCCAGTGACATATCTCTGCCAAAACAACCACACCTGCTAATCCATTGCAAATATAGTTCCACCAATTGGAGACAAAGTATTCACAACTATGAGCCTATTGGAGGTCATTCTCAGTCTAACCACTGCATTTTTAGAATAAGACGAATCTCATACATTTTTCTCTATACATAATCTATAAATGTAATTCTATGAAATTAAATATTGTTATCAGTCTATTATTTTTAGTATAATGTCTTTAAAATTTATTGCCTATCAGTTTCTTTCAGAGGGGTTTTTGATTCTTGAGGTCAAAAACTATATCATGTGCAAACATCAATATCAAAAGTCAGTGTTCTTTTTACAGTTTAAAGTTGGTTTATAACTTTTTGTTAGTTGTATAGCTTTTGAAAATAAAGATCAGGAAGGAAAATTACTTCTATCTAAATTTTTTCTCAAAGACACAGGTGGTAAGGTTGACACCACTGAGAAGTTGAAACCATCATCTATCTATGAATACAAGATATGCTCCTTTAAGTCATGACCTAATCTCGCACACTCTGAATATAGAGCTCCGTATCCACAGTGCCTACTGGAGCATATTTTCCTTCCGTAAAACAATAGTGCCAAGCGTAAGAAATCACCTTTAAAGTTGCTGGTCAGGAGCATTTAAAAGATTTTCAAAACAATTCCAGCTATAGGAATTTACTTTGGTTACTCCTTGGAAGTTGATTCCAAGGTCTGAAGTTTTTCCTTTAAAGATAACACCTCATCCTTGAACATTTTTTGGATAGCATGCAGATTGCCTTCCTGGAGAGATACTCTTGTCTGCTCACCTATCATAACTTTTTAACAAATTTTGATTGTCAAATTCAACAGTATGAATTCTTTCATATAATTTCTCAGTATCCTTTGACATGGATTCAATTTTGTCTGTCAAATTAATGTTACCCTTTTCAATAGTATTAATGTTTTCAGGTAACTTTTGATTTTTAATGGCCTTAATCCTGTCGGCTAGCTGTTCATTATTAGTATGTAAAGACTGTGTCATTTCTAAAGTGACTCATTCTTGTCTCTGTTATCAAACCATTTTCTTAAGGATGTAATATGAAGAAAATTAAGTTCCAATATCCAATAAACGGATGTATCACAATAACCATTTAAGCCTTGTAGAATACAATCCTTTTTTTTTTTTTTTTTTTTTTTTTTGGTTTTTTCGAGACAGGGTTTCTCTGTGGTTTTGGAGCCTGTCCTGGAACTAGCTCTTGTAGACCAGGCTGGTCTCGAACTCACAGAGATCTGCCTGCCTCTGCCTCCCAAGTGCTGGGATTAAAGGCGTGCGCCACCACCGCCCGGCTACAATCCTTAATATTAGCAAAAAAGTTACTAAAATTTTTCATGGTAATGTTGCTTGCCATTATATAACTTTCAAGTTTATTGATTTAATAATTACCTGTTATGAGGTCTGGTAAATTGTTTTAGGTGTAATAATCTTTATTGTCCAATAGGTGTCGTCGTTGCTGAGTTGTAACTAGTGGAGCAAAGTGTTGCCACAAACAGTCCTGAGTCATTTTGGTTTTTCCAGCTTGGTACTGGTTAAATACAGAGAAATATGCTTTGCTTGGCAAATTAAAAGCAATTAAATCAATTACACACATGGAGTAAGGGGCCCAAAACTCAGGAGCTGGGAGTACATACCAGAGGCTATGCATGTCGTCACACAGCAGGGAATAGGGCACAGAACGCGGCGTGTGTGTGTGTGTGTGTGTGTGTGTGTGTGTGCATGAGCTTGGGAAATTTCCAAGTTGCTGCATGCAGTTAGCTTCTCTGTGGCATGGGTTTTACAAAAACCGCTTAGGTAAAAGCAAGCCACGTGGGTGGGGTTGGGAGTCTTTCTGGGCTGTGGACTGGTTAGGCCTTTAAGACTGTCCACACAGTAGGTGTGGAGTTCAGATTCACGTTGGTGCCAGACGAAGAAGGATGCTTAAAAGAAATCCCACACTATCTCAGAATTGAATATAATAGAGGGTTATTATACTCACAGATTACAGTCCTCTGCATAAACAGGAATGGATCATGCTGCCTGAAGAGAGGCAAGATACATACATACATACATACATACATACATACATACATACATACATAATACATATATATATATATATATATATATATATATATATATATATATATAGTAAGAGGCCACCCACGTGGGTAACTTAAAGGCTACTCTCTGTAGGAATTCCTACAGCAGGCATTGGCTAGATTTCTACTTCTAGGTATGATTTCCTCCCTCTAAATATGCCTTACTTCCAATTAGACAGTTGTTGGCTACAACCAAGATATGAGCTCCACTATTTCATACAAGTCACACTAAAGAGATTCAGACAGTAGTATTGTTATCTCGTGCATTCCTGTTTATATGTAAGTGTGAAAATAAACAAGAGGTCATCAGTTTGAGAGGGAAGTAGGAAGGAAGGGTATGGTGAATATTAGGAGGGGATATGGTAGGTTTTGAAATAAAAACAGGGAATGTGGACGGTAATGTGATTACATCTTAATTAAAATTTCAATTTTTTTTTTTTAAAGAGAAAGAGGCCATGAATTTGAAGGGAAGCAAGGAATGATAAAACATGAGAATGATTGGAAGGAGAAGAAGGGGGAAATGATGCTATTATATTTTAATTTTTAAAACTTGCAAAGAAAAATAAATACAAAACTCAATACCATTTTACTATCACATATAGAATGTTTATCCAGTTATACAACCAGTGCTCTTTTTCAGATTTTATTCTTTACCTAGGTTCAGGCCAGAGTAAAGAAGATCCGACACCCAAGCTTGTTGTCTCTGTTAATGACCAGCCTGACCTCTAGGATCCCACATTATTTATTCCATGCTCCCAGGATAAAATTTAGTGAGCAAACTTCAGACTTTCGCAGGCAACCTGAACCAGATAAGTTATAATCAAACACAATGTCTCATAGATTCATGAAATAACATGCATACTGTCCTTTTCTCCCCCGGGTCTGTTGCCAATTTAATAACAACTGAACACTATTATGAGGCAAGATAGAACCACCTATAAGAGTAATTATTTTCACTTACTTAATCCAGGATGGGAAAACCTGTACTGAATAAATACTTGTCCCCTGTTTGCTTGTTTCAATACCGAGTTTAGATTATTTGAATTTTACTTTTGTTCATGATTAACTTTTTGTCTTTTTTTGTTATAATTTTCTTCTCTGTGTATGTCTATTTGAATTTTGAACCAATATGAGCATTAATGTATGAGTATTATCAACTTTATATCCATTTTTAAAATACATACTGGAAATATTGAAACAACTATTCAATCATGTAACAGGATAGAAGGAATGATAAAGTTTAAAATGACTAAAGAAATGAACTTATTTCAAATATGGGCTAATATTTGTCTCATGTTTTATCTTTGCAAATGGGTTTAATCTTTAGAGAAATTGCATTTGGTAGTTATCATCAGTAGATACACTCTAAAATTTAAAGCTGAATACACTGAGGTGCAAAGCATATTAGCTAAAGTTGAAAATATGTAAAAGAGTGTCTGTTAATAAAAGAAATTATTATATTACTATAATTTACAATTTTCCTTGTTGCATTTATATGAATGTAATCAATAAATGGTTTTATTTGCATGAAGAAAAATAAGGTTATTTGCATAAAAATAAACTGGAGAACAAAGATTTTTAGAAAAATGGAAGTAATTTTAAAAAGATTATTTAAAAAGAGAGTGTTGAGACATCCTACATAATTTATTAACCTGATGTTATATGTTCAAATATTTGAAACCTGCTGGAATTTGTCATTGCCCAGAATAATATCCGATTAAAGCTGTTAATAAAGCAGATGTTTTATTTTTATGATAGGGATGGTGGTAACCTGGATAAGAATGGAGGAAAACACAATATTTTTCCAGATTGCTAATTGTTTATAAATATTCTACCTCAGTAATGACCTGAATATAAAAACAGCAATTACAAAGGCTATTTCGAATAAATTGTACTATTGTTGCATGATAACTGCCCAACTCTTTTTAAAGAATGCCTACCACAATCAAAATATAATTATCTTTAGAGTATAATTCAGAGTAAGAAAGCACTTTTAGAAAACATATAGAGCGTAATTACATTTATGCAAATCAAAATGACACTAAGCCAGGAGCAATGATACATGCCTGTGATCCCATCACCTGGTAGACAGAGGCAGGGGATAAGATGCCAAAATGTTATATTAGGAGTATATGAAGCTATTTAAAAATGTACTTTGGACACATACAGAGTTTGTATGGGGGAATACATGTATATATATATATATGTATATATGTATATATATGTATGTGTGTATACATATATATGCATATATATGACAAATTTCTATACATTTTGTGAGCCTAAACTCAAGCATATAGGAGTCATGTTCTTATTTTGCATACATAAAAACGATACATGATTTCCAAATGCAAATGTTATAGTTTAAAGCGTGTCATGCAAAGCATAAGCCATTTGGAATTTATATTACAGTGAAAGTCATAGGTTAAAATGTGATTGTAGAAAGACACTGTCTATAGTGGTGTCTGTCTCTCTGCCTCTTTGTTGAATAAGATGAAAAGAGGGGAAATGTTTGTTAACAAAATAAACCAAGGAGGAAAATACAGAAAGAAATTGGTATTTTATTCTTATAAAAGTCAAAGGAAAATTATTCCTTTGTTATTTCAGTATGAATGAACACTATAAATATGTGTGAATGGAAGTTTGATTTCACTGTGGGGGCACTTCAATCAACACTTTCCCTCCCTCCACCCCCGAGCCCTCCTTGTTATCTAGCCTCTCTAGGTCTTTGGATTATAGCATGATTTTTCTTTACTTTATGACTAAATTTCACTCATAAGTACTTATAAGTAAGTACATACGATGTTTGTCTTTCTGGGTCTATGTTACCTACCTATCACAGGATGATATTTTTGAATTCCATCTAGTTGTACTTGCCAGGAAATTTCATGATGTTGTTACTCTGTTAAAATATTAGTAATACACCACTGTGTAAAAGCATCACATTTTCTTTATACATTATTCAGTTTGGTTACATCTAGGTTGTTACCAGTTTAAGCTTATTACCATTGAAGCTGTTATGGACATAGTATGTAAATATCCTCATGGTATGGTGGAACATCCTTTGGGCATATGCCCAGGAGTGGTATAGCTGGTTCTTGAAATAGATTCCCAATTTTCTCAGAAACCACTATATTGTTTTCCAGGGTGGCTGTACACATTAACATTCACACCAGTAATGGAGGAGTGTTCCCTTTGCTTTTAACAATTATAACAGGTGTTATAATGGAATCTCAGAGTCATTTTGATTTGAATTTCCTGATTGATAAGGATATTGGACATTTCTTTAAGTGATTCTTGGCCATTTGAGAGTTTTCTGTTGAGAATTCTTTATTTACAACTATACTCCTTTTTTAAAAAAATTGTACCATTTGGCTAGTTTATGCCTAATTTCTTGAGTTCTTTATATATTTTGAAAATCAGCCCATTGTCAGATATGGGGCTCATCTTTTTGCATTCTGTAAGCTGCCATTTTCCTTTTGACAGTGTCTTTTGCCCCCTCACAAAAGTTTCAATTTTATGAGGTTCCATTGACTGTTGTTCTTAGTACCTGCCTTGTTAGTGTTTAGTTTAGGAAGTTGTCTCCTGGGCCTATAAGTTCAAGGTTATTCCCTTTTTTTAATTCTATCATGTTTAGTTTATCTGATTATATGTTTAGATCTTTAATCCATTTGGACTTCTCAGGATGATAAATATGGATCTTTTTGTATTCTTCTATGTGCCAACATTCAGTTAGATCATCTTGGTTTGTAGAAGAGGCTTTCTCTTTTCCATTGTATAATTATGGCTTCTTTGTCAACAATGAAGTTTCTATAGGCATATGGATTTACTTTTGGAACTTTGATTCAATTCCATTGATCAACTTGTCTGCTTTCATGTCAATGCCTGATGTGGGATTCCCCTCTGTATGCTATAATTATCATTAATGAATAAAGAAAACTGGCTTGGTCTGATAGGGGTGAACAGAGCTGGGTGGAGAAAACTAAACTAAATACTGGAAGGAAGAAGGCAAAGTCAGAGAAAAGTCATGGAGCCACGGCCAGAGGCAAATGTGCCGAAACTTTGCTGTAGGCCACGACCTCATGGTGATGCACAGATTAATGAAGATGGGTTAAATTAAGATGTAAAAGTTAGCAAATAAGGAGCTAGAGCTAATGGGCCAAGCAGTGATTTAAATAATATGGTTTTTGTGTGATTATTTTGGAAGTCTGGATGGCTGGGAAACAAACAAGCAACCCCTTACAACAAATGCCAGGTGGTTTTTATTACTATTTTTCTGTAGTACAGCTTGAAAGCAGGGATGGTAATACTTCTGGAATTTCTTTTATTGTATAGTGTTGTTTTGGTTATCCTTGGTTTTTTTATTTTTCTTCATATGAAGTTGAATATTGTTCTTATATGGACTGTAAATAATAGTGTTGAAATTTTGAGGAAATTGCAATGGGTAGGTACATAACTTTTGGTAAGATGGTCATTTTTATGTTAATCCTACTGATATATGGGCATGGTAGATCTTTCCTCTGTTAGCTTTTCCCATTTCTTTCTACAAAATCTAGTAGTTCTTGTCATACAGATATGTCACTTGCTGGATTAGAGTTATACCACTGTATTTTTTATTATTTGCATCTATTGTAATGGGTGTTGTTTAACTGATTTCTTTCTCAATCCCTCTCTCTTTTGTATATAGGAGGGTCACTGATTTTTTTAAAATTAATTTTGTATCAAGCTACTTTCATGAAGATGTTTATCACCTGTAGGAGTTCCCTGGTAGATTTTTGGGGAATTGCTTATGTATATTATCATATCATCTGCAAATAGCTTTAGTTTGATTTCTTTCTTTACAATTTTTGCCCCCTTTATCTCTATAAGCTTTCTTATTTTCTAATTAAAACTTTAGGTAATAGATATGGGAAAGTAGAGTGTCTTTTATTGTATCTAATTTTAGTGGAATTTATTTAAGTGTCTGTTCCTTTAATTTTATGTTGGCTATTGCTTATTGTATTTTATCATAAAGGAGTGTTGGATTTTGTCAAAGGTTTTTTTTTTTTTTTTTTTTTTTTTTTTTTTTTTTTTTTTTTTTTTTCTTCAGCATCTAATAGGATGAACGTGTGCTTTTCTTTCTTTCCCTTTTTATATTGTGGACTGCTTTGATGGATTTTTCTCTGCTGAACTATCACTTCATCTCTGAGATGAAGCCCCCATGATCCTCATTGATAATCCTTTTTATGTGTTTTTGGAGTAGGCTTGAGTATTTTGCATCAGTGTTCATGGGGGAAATTTGTCTGTAAGTCTTTCTTTGTTGATCTTTGGATGGTTTGGGTATCAGAGTGACTATGGCCCCATAAAACAAATTTGGTGATTTCTATTTGGTGGAAAAAATTTAGGAGTATTGCTATTATCTCATCTTTGGAAGCCTGATATAATTCTGTGAAAAAAAAAAATCTGGGCCTAAACTTTTTTCTTTTTCGTTTTTGTATAGATGATTCTTAATGACTGCTTCTATTTTCTTGATGGTTATAGGATAATTTAAATAGTTTATCTAATCTTACTTTAACTTTGGAATGTGTTATCTATCCAGAAAAATGGTCCATTTCTTTTAAATTTTCCAATTTTGTGGAGTACAGCTTTTTGAAGCTCACGGTTCTTTGGATTTCTTGATGTTATGTCTCCCTTTTAATTTCTGAGTTTGATAATTTAAATATCCTAATTCTGCCTTTTAATTGCTTTGTATAAGGATTTGTCTATCTTGTTGTTTTTCTCAAAGACCCAACTCTTTATTTACTTTATTCTTTGTGTTATTCTCTTTGTTTCTATTTTATTGATTCCAGTCCTCAGTTTATTTCCTGCCTTCTACTCCTCTTGGGTGTGTTTGTTTCCTTTCTTTCTAGGTCTTTCAGGTGTGCTGTTTATGTAGTTAGAATGAGACCTAACGCTGTGTGAAGGCTCTTAGTGCTATGAATGCTCCTTGTAGAACCACTTCCGTTATGTCTCACCAGTCTGGGCATTCGTTTCCACTGTATTCTAGTAAGTCTTTAATTTCTTTCTTATTATTTACTTTACCAAGTGATAAATTCAGTAGAAAGTTGTTCCACTTCCTCCCTCTATTGTAATTGAAAGCTTTGCTGGGTCTATTAGTCTGTATTAGTATCCATGGTCTTTCAGTGTCTTTAAGACATCTGTCCCTGTCCTTCTGGATTTTAGAGTTTCTATTGAGAAGTACATATATATATATATATATATATATATATATATATATATATCCTAATAACCTTGCCTTCATATGCCATTTTGTCTCTTTTCTTGTAGGTTTTAATACTCTTTCTTTGTTCTGTGTGTTTTGATTATTATGTGATGCAAGGACTTTTTTCCTGATCCAATCTATTTTTTTTTATTGTAAGCTTCTTTTACCTTTTACAGGAATGCCTTCTTTAAGTTAGTGAAATTTTCTTCTATATATATTTATATTTTTCTGGGTTTTTTGAGCTGAAATTCTTTTCCTTCTATTCCTATTATTCATAGGTTTAGTCTTTTCATGGTATCCTTCAGATTTCCTGCATGTTACGTTTTAAGACCTTTTCTTGGGTTTTTTTAAACAGATGAATCTCTTTCTTCGACATCTGAGATTTTTCTCTTCCATCTTTTGTATTCTGTCAGTTATGCTTGCATCTGTAGTTCTTGTTTGCTTACGTAGATTTTTCATTGCCAGACTTCCCTATGTTTGTGTTTTCTTTATCCCTTCTATTTTGGTTTTTCAAATTTTGAACAGTTTTTTTTTTTAAATCATTCTTTAAGGGATTTACTGATTTCTCCCATTTTTGATATCTTTTTCTCAATTTCTTTAAGGAAGTTGTTTTTTTCCTCTTTAAGGATTTCTATCATCTTCATAAAGTCTGTTTGAAGTTCATTTTCTTGTGTTTCATCTGTGTTGGAATACTCAGGTCTTGCTATCATAGAATAACTTAGCTCTGGTTGGTGTTGGTTGTATTTTACACTCGTATTTAGGTATCTGTCTGGAATGATTAGATCTAGGTCCTTATTTTGAGTTTGTCATTGCTGGATGAATGTTTTGTTCCTTGGTTTTTGTTTCCTCTTTGGTCATCTAGTTTTGTGGACCAGATTTCTGGTTCCCAGCCTGAGCTGTAATCTAGTAAGGAGTCTTTGTTCAAGTTGAGGTCTGGCCTTCTAGTGGTTATCTTGGCCTTTGGTACATCAGGAAAGTCTCCATTTTCTGACCTCCTAATTGATGCTGCCTGTACCTGAGCAGTAGGAGTCCACCCACATAGGGGCAGGACTCTAAACAGTTTCTCTTCCTTCCTTCCTTCCTTCCTTCCTTCCTTCCTTCCTTCCTTCCTTCTTTCTTTCTTTCTTTCTTTCTTTCATTCTTTCTTTCAAGACAGGGTTTCTCTGTAGCTTTGGAACCAGCTCTGTAGACCAGGCTGGCCTCAAACTCACAGAGATCCGCCTGCCTCTGCCTCCCTAGTGCTGGGATTAAAGGCATGCATCATCACTGTCCGGTCTCATGAATAGTTTCTTAAAGAATAGTTCTTTTTCTCTTTTTCTTTTTCAATTATATTTTATGTTGTTTATTGGACTGTGTTTTATTGTATTTATGTGATTGAAATGCAATGTGTTAAATTGTAAACAAATTATATTATAATAATTCAAAGTTCAGTAAACCAAAAGCCCTTAAATTTTCTACAAATCCTCCATTCTGTTAGAAATTGCCATGAATTAGTAATATATTAGGAAGTATGGTTAGAAGATAAACCAGAACAGGATAATACTGAAGAAATAACTTAAAAGTGCTACTTTAGCGCATGAGGGCAGCAGAAAGCCTATGTAGATATTAAAGGCAGATAATCTGAATACAGAAACATGACAAGTTATGGCATCCTGTGGTGCTGTTAGGTGACATTTCTATGAGCCGACTGCTCAGCATAAAAATATTAGCAAAATTTGAATTTCATTTTGATAGGAAAGCAAAAATAGGTATTTTATTATATTTAGAAACTCAGACAATCTCCAAAAAAAGTGTAGATTTGTAATCTAAATATATTGGAGAATTTTCTCAATGATCTCCAGTCTGTTGGAAGAAGGGCCATGAGTCAGACAGATATTCTCTTAAATGACATTATGTTTGAAAATTCACTGACTTTTATTTTTATGCATGAGTTCTTTGCCTGCCTGCATGCATGTGTATCACATGTGTGTCTGGTACAAGCAGAAGAATAAAAGGACAACGAATGTCCTCAAAATGGATTTACTGATAGTTATGAGCTGCCACATGGTTACTGGAAATTGAACTAGGGCCTATATAAGAGTACTTTACCTTAGAGTCAATTTTTCATTCCCTCACTATAACATTTTAGTAGCATAAGACAGACAAGATATATCAATGATAGTTAAGATTACATTTTAAAATGTGCAGGATAAGGCAATACCATTCAGAAATCAGAGAAGTTGCCTTTTGGCTTATTTTCCAACATATTGATTCCCAGTGTTTAAGCTTTGACCAAGTGTATTTTCTAGAAAATTCTGTATAATTGAAAAAAAATGTTTTCTCATGTAGTTTTGTAGTTCTTTGACGCTGATTAAGCATCGATTCAGATATGGTGTGTCTATAGTGTCTTTCTAAAACAGCAGTTGTGGAAGCAGTGTGCTGACAATACACACATATATACAGCACAGCAGCAGAAAACTGTGTGCTGTAAATACACATAGATACACAGCACAGTAGAAGGAACAGAGGGGCCAGAAATAGGCAGACATGGCCTGTTTCTCACAGTGATTCAGAAGCAAGAAAATGAAAAAAGGAAGTTACTCTAAGAAATGCTGTGTTAATGTTTACCATTGGTATGAGGAAGAAGGGAGGAACCTTGATTATTATATCTTAAAAGACATCAGTTCAAAAGACAGCCTAGGACTATATGCAAAATGGAATATCAAACACATTTTGGGAGACAATAGAGCAGAAAAGGATAATAATACAAAGTTTGGCATAGAGTTTATAGGCATGGCAAAAACAAAGATACACATAAATGTGATTGAACACAATCTAAAAACTCAATTGGACTTCACTAACATACAAAAAAAATCTATGACAGAACTAATCAAAAATAGTATGAAAAGATAAGGTAAAGACTAGAAGAAAATAAATTCAAACTACATATCATACAAAGGCTTTATATCTGGGACATATATGTAAATATGTTTTAAAAATTCTCAAAACATTGAAAGAGCAAAGGGCCCAATTAAAATTAGGGAAAAGATTTAAGCAGATTTTTAAAAAAGGAATCTCTGTAGGTCAAAAAGAAACACATGGAAATATATACAACATCATTATTTAAAAAATTCCACTTTGAACCATAATGAGATGCTATTACATTTTTACTAAAAGAACATAAAATTAAATTAGAAATGGCTAAAAGTATAGATAAGGAAATTTCTTACAAAATTATGCAACAATTGAAATTTAAGCACTATTGGAAAGAATTCAAAGACAAAAACATCCAAAGCATCATATCGCTTTCTTGGTCACTTGTTTTGTGTGTGACTTTCACTTTTAATACGCACCATTCCCCAAAGAGAATCCAGTTCGCGATGGGGGTGGGACCCTGCGGTCGATCAAAAAGTATTGCTGTGCAATATAAATGTAAATTTTTACGTGATTTAAATTGGTGAAAATTAACTTCTCTCTAAACTACATAAATCATGCTTAACTAAAAAATATATAGACACCCAGAGCATGTTGAATTGGCCTACCCAATAGCTTCTTTTCTGGATATTAAAGTGCATAACATCAACACCATAATCTGTGCCATACTTTAAATATGAAACATTCAGAGCAGAATAAGAATGGCTTTAGTATCAGTCAGGTAGATGATTGATTAGGTTGCTTAATTCACAAGGTATTGTATCACTTGGGGCAGGAAAGGAGAAGCCAGACTGATTGCTTTTGTCACTTCAAGCTCAATGGATTCATGGGGAGGCCTCCAGAGAAGAACTGCCCACATGATGAATTAAGGGCTCTACCCTCAGTGATACATTTGAATTCCAGAAATTTAGCCATCTCTAATTATCCTCTATTATTCTGTGTTCATTTATACATTTCTTAGAAAGAAATTATAGGAGACAACCTTCTTAGTGAACTTACAAAAAAAAAAAAAAAACCAACAACACTAACAAAGCAGATACAAGTAAAGTTTTATTAAGTTGCAGAGAGCAGCAAGGACAAGTGTCCTCTTTATGGCCCATCCATCTAGGGAAGGTGTTGAGGAGCAGCCAGGAAGGTGCCTGAGAACCAACATATTCTCGACAATTTCAGTGAACTCTAAGGGGAGAAATGTGGCAAATAAAGTGCTGGTTTCTGTTTCTCAAAGCATATAGCAAATTCTAGAGAATTGAATCTGAAAAAATTCTTTATTATCAACATGTAAAAGAAAATCTGAGTTTTCTAATCAGTTCCATTGTGCTCACAAGTTACAGTGAAGGGCATCTTCCTAACAACAGGTGCATTTATCTTCACAGAAAAAGGTATATTCTGCCACACAATTGGAAAATGTAAAAGAAATGGACACTTTCTTAGATAAGTACCATGTACCAGAATTAAATCAAGACCAGGTGAACAGTTTAAATAAACCTGTAATGTAAGTCGCGAGGAATTGGAAGCTGTCATCAGAAACCTCCCTACCAAAAGAAGCCTTGGACCAGATGGTTTCAGTGCAGAATTCTACCAGAACTTCCGAGAAGAGCTAATACCTATACTCCTTAATGTGTTTCACAAAATAGAAACAGAAGAGTCATTGTCAAATTCCTTTTATGAAGCTACAGTCACCCTGATACCAAAACCACACAAAGACTTAACTGAGAAAGAGAATTATAGGCCAATTTCACTCATGAACATCGATGCAAAAATTCTCAATAAAATACTGGCAAACCGAATCCAAGACCACATCCAAAAAAATTATACATTATGATTAAGTAGGCTTCATCCCAGAGAGGCAGGGCTGGTTCAACATATGAAAATCTATCAATGTAATCCATCATATAAATAAACTGAAGGAAAAAAAACATATGATCATTTCATTAGATGCTGAAAAAGCATTTGACAAAATTCAACACCTCTTTATGATAAAGGTCTTGAAGAGACTAGGGATACAAGGTTCATTCCTAAATATAATAAAAGCAATACACAGCAAGCCAGCAGCTAATATTAAATTAAATGGAGAGAAACTCAAAGCCATCCCACTAAAATCAGGAACAAGACAAGGCTGTCCACTCTCTCCGTACCTCTTCAATATCTTCAATATAATGCTTGAAGTTCTAGCAATAGCAATAAGACAGCATAAGGAGATCAAGGGGATTCTAATTGGAAAGGAAGAAGTCAAACTTTCATTATTTGCAGATGATATGATAGTGTACATAAGCGACCCCAAAAACTCTACCAAAGAACTCCTACAGCTGATAAACACCTTTAGTAATGTGGCAGGCTACAAGATCAACTTCAAAAAAATCAGTTGCCCTCCTATACCCAAAGGATAAAGAAGCAGAGAGGGAAATCAGAGAAGCATCACCTTTCATGATAGCCACAAGTAGCATCTTCAGCAAATGGTGCTGGCATAACTGGATGTCAACCTGTAAAAGAATGAAAATAGATCCATATCTATCACCATGCACAAAACTCAAGTCCAAATGGATTAAAGACCTCATTATCAATCTGAACACACTGAACTTGATAGAAGAGAAAGTGGGAAGTACTCTACAACACATGGGCACAGGAGACCACTTCCTACATATAACCACAGTAGCACAGACAATAAGGACAACATTGAATAAATGGGACCTCCTAAAACTGAGAAGCTTTTGTAAAGTAAAGAACACTGTCTTAAGATAAAAAGGCAACCTACTGACTTGGAGAAGATCTTCACCAACCCTGCAACAGACAAAGGTCTGATTTCCAAAATATATAAAGAACTCAAGAAACTAGACCTTAAAATGCTAATTAACCTAATTAAAAAATGGGGCACTGGCCGGGCGGTGGTGGCGCACGCCTTTAATCCCAGCACTCGGGAGGCAGAGGCAGGCGGATCTCTGTGAGTTCGAGTCCAGCCTGGTCTACAAGAGCTAGTTCCAGGACAGGAACCAAAAGCTACGGAGAAACCCTGTCTCGAAAAATCAAAAAAAAAAAAAAAAAAAAAAAAATGGGGCACTGAACTGAACAGAGAATTCTCAACAGAAGAAGTTCAAATGGCCAAAAGACACTTAAGGTCATGCTCAACCTCCTTAGCTCTTTAAAAATGTTTCATGAAGCTATTCATCCTGGTGGATTAATGCCTAGAAGAAATTAAGCCAAGGCTAGGAAGGTTTTCTTACCTGGCTTTAGCAGCTCCTAAATCTTGAACTCAGGTGAATAACTTTGTTATATGAGTCTAGCAGCATTTTTTTTTCGAGTGTGATCTATTCACTTTCCAAGGTGTGGTTCTTCACTTTACAGGGTCCCATGGGTTCCAAAGGAGAGCAAGGACATCCGAGGAGACAGGTATTTTGATTAATATCCATAAAGCATTGGTATACAAAATCCTAATCAACAGATCACCTTGCTTTACTTAACATGGCCAAGTGGAGACATTGCTTATAATGCGAATATAATGCACATTGTCTATGTTCTAATATGTAATTTTATAATCCTAGTCTCCCCCCCCCCTTCTCTCTGTTTTCACCCAAGAGTATGGATAACCACTGTTACACTACATTTTGTATTTTGACATGCCAAGGTGAGGTAATATACCATGGCATGTTATCAAGGGTCAACAAGGCTAGCCTGCTTGTATCCACACCTCTGTGACTCTTATGCACTTTAATATGCAGGTTAACTACCTGCATATTTTAAGTAAAAATAAAAAAAAAAACCTACAAGAAACTAATAATAAGAACTCTAAATAAAAGCTAGTGGCATATGCAAAGCTCAGTGTGTGTGTATGCATGTATGTATGTATGTATGTATGCAAATTTTTTGAAATAATTTCTCTGAATAACTTTGGTGCCTGTCCCAAAACTATAGCTTTTTGACTAGACTTGCCTTAAACTTAAAGAGATCCACCTGCTTCTGTCTCCCAGGTTCTGGGATTAAAGGCCTACACCACCACCACCTGACTATTTCTCTTAAGATAAAAAACAGTGCCGGGTGTGGTACCATATGTGTTTAATCCCAAGGCTGGGGGGCTGAGAAAGACTGATCTTTATGAGTTCTAGGCCAGCTTGGTTCTAGGACAGAGTTAGTTCCAGAACAACCAGAAACCCTTGTCTAAAAAAACAAATAGAGAATAAACAGTGATGTTTTGAATGAATAATTAAAAAGCTGAGGAGTCCATTTAAGTTCAAAAATTAGTAAACACAATTAGTGTTACTGCTAAACTAAATTTACTCTCTGGGTCACAGTAAATACTAATGTATCTATGATAAATGATTAGAATCAAGAAATAAAAACCATCTAAAACATGAAAAAAGGTGTACTCCAATAAACACCTAGAAAACATTAGAATTATAGAAATTCTGTTATCTCTCAACATTGCAAATAAAAAAAATCAAGCATTCTGTATCAAATAGAAATCTTTCGTTTTTAAGTAAGGTCCACATCTAATCTAAGCACTAGTGAGCACCTTCAGTGCATTGCCAAGACTTGGGGTATCCGCATATTCCAGTATCCAAGTTACAGTAATGAAGCATGAATTTCAAAGGCCAGCTAAGAAATATCAATCAAAATGATTAAATAAACCCTTTATAAGGCTATATTCTTCTGCTGCTTGCAACCAAAACTATGAAGAAAATCAAAAATGTGCTGTTGCAGGATGCTAACAATAATCTGTATATCATTGAAGAGAATCAAAACCTGAGAAATGGTTATTTCATTTGACTGTGGATAATTTCTCAAGGTTTTCTATGTTGGAGTTTCATCTTTATTGTTCATTATTAAGAGGGTAAAATTTAATACAATATAGTGTTTAGAGCTTTGATAGTGTATATATCCAAAGCATCGTTCTGTTATTCTATATACCATCTTATATGTAAACATCAGATTAGGACAAAATGAAAATATACATATTCCATGCAACCAGGAATATCACTGGTTTATATAAGTCTGGTTTCTGGGAATGACATTCCTGCCTAACTTCTCTGTGTAGTGGAAGAATAAATTACCAGAGTCACCACAGGACAAAACTGGTAGCAGTTATTCCTCCCATACCCAGCTGGCAGAACCTTGTCTAATTTGTAAACCTCTGGATGGATTGCTGTCCTTTTGAGGAAGTCATATTATTTATTTTGTACAGACATTAATTTTATTTCAGTTTTTCCTCACTACGTAATTAGGGTGTCTTGAAGTCTAACCCATTATTCATCTAGGATTATAAATCTTTTCACTGTTTGACCTGTCCTTCTAAATTGGATCCTATTTTCAAGAGTCTTGTTCTCCCTCTCTATGTCTTTTAGACCATGTGAATGAAAGAGCCAGCATCTTTGTCTATCAAAATATAAGTCCTATTCTAACTGATGGGGGGGGGATACGAGTGTTTCTGATAATATAGAAGTATAAATACAGCACATTTCTTATATGTTCAGCATTACATATGCATGTACATATAATATCGCATATGTAAAAACTATAATCTAGATCTTTATTTTTATAGCACATACTTTTTTGGCAATCATGATATGTAAATAGCTCTGTTTTTCCAGATCACCAAAGCATTTAATGATTGCAATTTTTAATTAATTAATTTCGGGAATTTCCATACAGGTATATTGTATGTTGAGCACACTCCTCCTAACATCTGCTAATTCTCTTTGCTTGCTTCTCTTACCTCCTGTTACTTTCCTCTATTCCTATCACTAGTTTTATTTCTACTTTCATGTTATATATACATACATGAATTTTTATATTTATACACATTTTTATCTAATTATTGTATTACTTTTCCTCTAAATATTCTGCAAAATGTTAACAAAACCTAGTTTTAATATCTAGCAGTATTAAACAGTTCTTAGTGTCTGGATGCCTTAGAAAGTAGTTTGTTCATTGTAGAAGCATTTTATCTGAGTGTCTGCTCTCAAAGCCACAGCAGACCCCAGTGTATAGAGTGATTGTTCTTCACCATTTTCTGTTCTCCTAGGTTAATGTTAGGTCTCTATGAGATGTTTGTCAAAGAAGAAGCTCATTGGGGGAGGAAAAAATTTAAAAAAATGTCCCAAACATCATTCTAGGGATGCTATTTTGACAAGTATCAGGAAACTAGTATTTCAAACATTACACTGACCTTTGATTTATTGAAAGAATGCTTATGTATAAATTGTTTGTCCTTATTCTTTTCTAGGCATTTATTTCCATGCCAAATTTCTTCTAAGTACAATATATTTTGAGGGAGGTAGATTTTGTGTTAGTGAACTTTTGAACTAGAAGATGGCTCTGTGAGTTCATATGTGTGCTACCCTGTTGTGTCTAGAAGGCCTTGTTTCCTTGGTTTATTCCATTCTTACTGACTCTTTCAATCTTTCTTACTGCCTTGATAAAGTTCTCTGAGCCCTGAAGGGAGAAGTGGTGGAGGCATCCCACTTAGCACTGAATATTCCAAGTCTCCTCACTCTATGCTCATTTTCCAGTAATGGGTCTCTTACTTGCCTCTATCTACTGCAGGTAGAAAATTCGTGTATGATGACTATGCAAGACAATGATCTATGGGGCAAAGTAGTATGTCATTGTTAGTCATTATATCACTACATTCTTTTATCAGAACAATAGTTTTTGATTTTCCACGAAGCCAATGGTCTATCTTCGTCCATAGCTGTATCCTATGGAGATACAGAGGGGGAGACTGGAATGGGAGGATTAAAAAGAGTGGGAGAGGAAAGAAAGTAAGATAAGGGAGGGAAACTGGGGAGGGACAGCTAATACTGAAGACCATCTGAGAGAACGTATATAAGCTTCCTACTCAGGTAATTTTTTTTCCCGTGTAGCTCCTTACACTAGACTTTTTGTGGCATGCTTATCAAAGGTATAAAAGTTAACATCTACATATAAGCCACATTTGTCTGTTTAGGTCTGGGCTATATCACTCAGGATGATTTTTCTTAACTCCATACATTTATCTGTAAATTTCATGATTTCAAATTTTAAAGAGTTGAGCAATATTTCATTGTAAAAATGTAGCACATTTTCTTCATCCATTTATCTTTTGATAGATATTTAAACTCTTTTCAATTTCTACATGTTATAAATGGAGCAGCAACGAACACAGTTGAGCAAGTGTCCTTGTGGTATGACGAAGCATCCTTTGGATGCATGCCTGAGTGCTACAATTGGATCTTGAGGCAGATTGAGTCTCATCTTCCTAGGAGCTGTCACACTGATTTCCATAGATGCAATACAAGTTTGCATTCCAAAAAGCAATGAATGAGCCTTCCTCTTATGTGGCATTCTCACCATTCTTAGCTATCATTTGCTTTATTGATCTTGGCCATTCTGAAATCTCCAATTGGTTTTTGATTTGCATTTCTATGGTAACTCAGAACATCTAACATTTCATAGTGTTTCTCAACAACTTGTGTTTCATCTTATGAAAAGTCTAGGTTTAGGTCTATATTCAATTGTAAAATTTGAGTTACTTACTCTCTGGATACTCAGTTTTTAAAATTCTTCGTGTATTTCAGATATTAGACCTATATTTGATGGGTAACTAGAACAGATATTTTCCCATTCAGTAGCCTGCTACTTTGTCCAGATGATGGTTTCCTTTGTATTATAGAAGGTTTTCAGTTTTATGAGGTCCAATTTATTAATTATTCTTCTTAGTACCTGTTCTAATGTTGTTCTATTCAGAAAGTCCTTTTCTGTTCAAGGCTAGTCCATATTTTCTCTTGATGTGGGTGGGTCTTCTATCTTTCTGTTGCTTTCATTGGTTAATTAATAAAGAAAACTGCTTGGCCTGATAGGTCAGAACATAGGTAGGTGGGGAAGACAGAACAGAATGCTGGGAGGAAGATGGCAGTGAGGAAGACGCCATAGCTCTCTTCTCCAAGATGGACACAGGTTAGAATCTTCCCAGTAAGCCACCACCTCGTGGTGCTACACACATTAATAGAAATGAGTTAATTAATATGTGATAGTTAGCCAATAAGAGACTGGAGATAATGGGCCAGGCAGTGTTTAAATGAATAGAGTTTCCGTGTAATTATTTGGGGTAAAGCTAGCTGGTGGCCGGGAGCCAGGCAGCGGAAGCGACCCTCAGCTCCTTACGACATTCTCTCTATCACATTCATATTATTTGCTTTTATGTCTTTGACCCACTTGGAGTTAAGTTTTGTGCAGGGTGATAGTATGTATCTATTTTGATTCTTCTATATGCTGACGTCCATTTTGACCAGCATATTTTGTTAAAGATTCTGTCTTTTTTTTTTTTCCAGTACATTTCTGGCTCCTTCATCAAAGAACAGAAGCCCACAGGTATGTGTACTTAGGTCTTTAATTTGAGTATATTGACTGACCAATGTGTTGGTTTACATGCCAAAACCATGCTGTCTTTTGTTTTGTTTTACTTTTGCTCTGTAGTATGGTTTGAGATCAGGGATGCTAAAACTTCTAGCTGCTCTTTTATTATTCCAGACAATTTTAGTTATCCTGGGATTTCATGTTTTCATAAAGAGTTGAAAATTCTTCTATCATGTCCTGTGGAGAATTATGTTGAGATTCTGATGGGGATTGCACTGAATCTGCAGAGTGCTTTTTATAGGGTGACCAATTCCACTGCATTCATCCGGCTGATCTGTGAGCAGATGAAACCCATTTTCTGATATCATCTTCAATTTATTTCTTCAATATTTTTTTTCTTTTTTTTTTTCTCTTTTTTTTTGAATTTTCAAGACAGGGTTTCTCCGTAGCTTTTGGTTCCTGTCCTGGAACTAACTCTTGTAGACCAGGTTGGCTTTGAGCTCACAGAGATCCTCCTGCCTCTGCCTCCTGAGTGTTGTTTCTTCAATATGTTAAAGGTTTTATTATACGAGTCTTTCATCTGCTTTGTTAAAGTTACCCCAAATTATTTTCATTGTCATTGTGAAAGATATTGTTTCCTCCTTTTGGCTTGTTTGTTTCTTAGTCTATTTTTCATTTGTATATAGGAAGACTACAGATATTTTAAGGATTAATTTTGTGTCTTGCTATGTTGCTGAAAGTATATCTTTATCAGCTATAAGAGTTTTCTGTTGTTTTCAAAGTAATTTGTGTATACAATCATACTATCTACCAATAAAGGTACTTTATTTCCTTCCAATTTGTATTCACTTGATCTCCTTCAGTTGTCTTATTATTTTAACTAAGTCTTCAGGTACCATAATGAATAGGTCTGGAGTTAGTGGACTACCTTGTCTTATTCTTGACTTGAGTGGACATTCTTTTAGTTTCTCTCTGTTTGGGTTAATGTTGGTTGTGGACTTTCTGTAATCACCTTACTATATTGAGTTGTATCCCTTGGATCCCTAATCTCCCCAATACTATTATCATAAAGGGGTGTATGATTTTTGTCAAAGTCTTTTTATAATGAGGTGATAGTGTGTTTTTTGTCTTTCAGTTTGCTTAGGTAGTAGATTATATTTATCAATTTATATATGTTGAACATCCCTACATTACCTCATTATCTTTTGGATGTGTTCTTATTTTGGTTTACATGTATTTTATTGAGAATTTTTGCTTTTGTGTTATATGGAAAATTGATCTGTATTTGTCTTTCCTGTTAAATCTTAATATCATTTAGATATCAGAGTAATTGCAGCTTTTTAAAAAACATTGAGCAATGTTTCTCCTGTTTTTATATAGCAAAATAATATAAAGAATATTTGTGTATTTTTCTTTGAATATCTGGTTGAATGATAAATTCCATGATGAATCCTTCTTCTGTCTCTGTCCTTGTTTTTATTTTTTTTTGTTTTTTATTTAAATCTTGACACTTAATTACTGCTTGTTTTTAACTAGAGATAATGTGTTTGATGTGTTTGTTTAAACTGCTTATATGGTCTTGATTTAAATTTGGTAAGTCATATATGTTTAAAAATACCATTTTTTAGGTTTTACAATTTGGTTAAGTACAGATTTTTAAAGTATATTCTTCTGATTATCTTGATTTCCTAGTTGTTTGCTTTTATGTCTCCAAATTAATCTCTAACTTTATTAATTAGGGTCTTTTCTGTGTGTCTTTGAATTAAGGCTAATGGCTTATAAATTTTATTTTATTTTCTCAAAGGACCAGCTCATTCCATTGATTCTTTACATTAATTTTTTGTTCATATTTTATTTTTTTCAGCACTGAGTTTGATTATTTCTTGACACCTACTTGTTTTGACTGCTAATTCTTATCTTTGTTTTAGATCAGTGGTTCTCAACCTTTTTAATGCTACAACCCTTAATTATTGTTCCACATGTTATGCTGACCACCCCAATCATATAATTGTTTTCACTACTACTTTATAATTGTAATTTTGCCACTCTTATGAATCATAATGCAAATATTTGATATGCAGTATATCTGATATTGGGTTATTTGATACTCATAGCTTTAGAACCATTGATCTAAGTGTTCCATTAAGTTGTTTATGTACGGAGCTCTCTAAATTTTTAAATTAGGCACTTAGTGCTATGACCTTTACTTAGAGCCACCTTCATTGCGTCTCATTGTTTTATGTATGCTGTGTTTTTATTCTCATTCAATTCTAAGATGTTTTAAATTTCCTTCTTAATTTTTAGCATCACTGATTTTTCATTCAGTTCCATGTGTTTGTAAACTTTCTGCTATTTCTGGTGATGTTGATTTTCTTCCTTAATCTGTGATGGTCAGTTAGTAGACATGGTGCTGTTTCAACATTCTTACATATGTTGATACTTCTTTGTATCCAAATAAAAATCAGATTTGGAGAAAGTTTCAAAATATTGTATATTATCTTGTGTTTGGATGAAATTCTGTAAATATTTGCTAGGTCCATTTGATTAATGATAGTAATTTAATTTCAGCAAAGTAGATTTTGTGTATATGTCCTGTATGTTGGAGAGACCAGGATATTGAAGGCGCTTACTATCATTGTGTGAAGTTTAATGATTTTAGCTATAGTGTTTCTTTAATGAACTTGATTAACCATGTACTTGTTGCATACATGTTTAGAACTGCAATATCCTCTTGGTGTGTGCCTCCCCCGGCAAGTATGTAGTGTCATTCTCTATTTCGTCTGATTGGTTTTTTTTTTTCAGTCTGTTTTGTCAGATATTAAAACTGCTACACTAGCCTTCTTCTTCAGTCTGTTTGGAATATCTTCTTTCTTCCATCTTTTTACTGTGATGTGATATCTATCTTTGACAATAAGGGTGGTTTCTTGGATACAATAGAAAGATGGATCTTGTTCTAGAATCAAGTCTATTAGTCTATGTCTTTTAATGGAATTTGAGACCATTATTGTAGACAGTTATCAATATCGGTATTTATTGATACTTGCTAATTATTTTGTTGTTAGCCTGTGGATTATTTCCACATACCACCAGTTTGATTTTCTTTTCTGAGATAATGTATTTCTTAGTTTGTCTTAGGTGTGGTCAACCTCTTCTTATTGAATTTTTCCGATAAACCTTTTGTAGAACTGGATTTGTAGACAAATACTGCTTAAATTTAGTGTTTATTATGGAACATATTTTTCCTCCATCTAATGTGACTGATATTTTTACCAGGTATCATGGTATCAACTGGCATCATTGATCTAATAGTTTGTATAAAATCCATTCAGGCTCTTCTGGACTGTATTTTTGAAGTGGTGCTAACATATCTAGCATTGGGATGATTGTGATTATGGGTGTTTATATTTAGTCTTTTCTTTGATGGGTGTGTATTTAATTGCTTAGTGTCTGTTTCTCTTTCTTTTAGGGAAAAATGGAGGCTTTGGTTTGCCTGGTAGGGAATGATTTTTCATGCTTATGGGTGGCAGAGAAGAGGAACAGGCTAGAAGAAAAGGCTGAGTCAGTCTTCAGAAAGAGCTAAATTTAACCCTGTTGACATTTAGACTTGAAATTCACAGGGAGTTGGGGGAGTGGCGGTAAGAGGGGATCCTGCCAGTCAATTGAAGTAATACAAATAATTATCTGTAGAGACAGTGATGAAAGAACTGTGGCTACCCTGGTCTGAACCAAGAGTTGTTGAGTGAATGGAGTTGAGGTAGGAGGAGGGGCACCTCTATGGAGGTTATTACCAGGCTAAGAGGGAGAATTGAGAGATCCTAATAGAGGACAGGAAGGATAATGTGATTCACCTATTTGAGTACATGCCAGGTGTGAGCACTGTTGATTCGTGGTAGAAGTGGTTTTCAGTACTGGAGATGACACTGAGGAAAGGGAATAGACTAGAAGAGCTGGGATGGTTGAAAGGAAGCAAAAGTTCACAGCCAAGCATCCGTGGAGTTTCTGAGGGGTAGACATTGCCACAAATGTTGAGGACTAATACAAACTAATGGTGGTAGGGAAGAAATATGGACCTACAGCAAGGTCCAGCAGAATTCTTAGGGAAAGGGAGAAGAGAAGGAATTGAGGAAGAGAAGGAGGATAGGTCCCTTAGAGCAATCTGTTACAGAGCTGAAGATGAGACTGGAGAGCTTAGACCTGAAATAATCACACAGAAACTGTATTAATTAAATCACTGCTTAGACCCTTAGCTCTAACTTATTATTGGATAATCTCTTACATATTAATTTAACCAATTTCTATTAATCTGTGTATTGCCATGTGGCTGTGGCTTACTGGCTAAAATTCCAGCATCCATCTCTGGTGGCTACATGGCATCTCCTTGACTCTGCCCTTCTTTCTTCCAGCATACAGCCTAGCTTTCCCTGCCTAGTTCTGTTCTTCCCTGCCATAGGTTCAAAGCAGTTTTTTATTTATTAACCAATAAAAGCAACACATAGACAAAAGGACCTCCCACACCACATTTATTTTCCACCAGTGATTTATTTCTTTCATTCAACCAGTTTTAAATATCACAATGAAAATAGTAAGCTGTGTGTGGTGTTCTACACCTATAAATTCTGAGCCCAGGAAACTGAGATAAGCTAAACCTAGTTCTGGGTAAGAGAATACTATATAATGAGACCCATGCCACGAGAGAGAAAGAGAGAGAGAGAGAGAGAGAGAGAGAGAGAGAGAGAGAGAGAGAGAGAGAGAGAATAGTTTAGAATTGTGTAACAGTAGTATAGCCAGTATAGCCAATCATATATGGGGCTTAGGGAAAGACAGTCTAATGAGAGTCAATAAAGTAAGCTGAAATAGGAAATGGAAATACTAAGAGAAAAGAGTCAAGGCTTCTTGAAGTCTTGAGCATAGTAAGTGATTTTTTTTTAACCATGAGAAGTAATTTAGAATGCTTCATCAGAATTGGTAGTGATCATAGTCTGATTTCATGTAGGTTTCTTTATGCTTCAAAACCTCTGACCTCAGTTTTCTTGAGCCATTTACTTTTCAAAACTTGTGGTTATAAATTCTTTTCCTGCCCATCTGATACACAAGGCCTTTTAGAAAATGCCTAATGTAATCCAGGTTAACCTGTGTGGCAGGCTTTCACTGAGCCAACAACCAGCTCCCAAATCATGACACGAAGACTTGTTTATTTGTTATGAATGCTCAGCCTTATCTTATGTTTTCCTCATCTAGCATTTATACCTCAATTTAAGCTGTTTTTCTTCATCTGTGTTCTGCCTTGGGGCCTTTTACCTCTTTTTCCTTCCATATGTCCTACTTTTCTGCTTCTGTGTCTATCTGGCAACTGCCTGACTGACTGGCCATGGACATCTCATTCTTTTTATCCTTTGTTCTTTTCTCTGTTTTCTCTCTCAAACCTAGATTCCTCCTTCTACTTATTCTCTTTGCCTACCAGCGGTGCTTATCCCTCAACTGCGTAGCTATTTGCTGTTTAGCTTTTTATTAGATCATTTAGGTCCCTTATGCAGGCAAAACAACACATCTTTACATTGTTAAACAAATGCAGTACAAACAAATGTATCACATCTTTACATAGTTAAAGTAATATCCACAACAGACCTGTCTCAGGGAATTGGAGGCCATTCTTTAAAAATATAAACAAAGAAGATGGGTGCCATTGGAAAGTAAAAGAAGTTTTACATAGACAATGCCTCATTTCAGAATGTCAGAATCTTTCCTGTCCTAAAGGTTTGATAATGTTGACTGTTCTTTCAATCAAAGGCTTTAGAAAACACCAAACACAGGTGCTGTGACTTTTGCCACTTCTTTTCTGAAAAACTCTGTAGAACATTGGGTCAGGCACAGGCTGAGTTTGGCATCTTGTTCGCATTGAATAGATCACTATCACTCTTGTCTCTCTGCCAATAGGACTTTTCAGTTTGATGCCCAATTGTGGAACTACAATAGAAAGTTTGAACTTGGAGTGTTCTTTGAGGAAAGGATTCTCACAAGAAGTTTTATTTGAAATGTAAAAGGTATGGTAATAAATTGCAAGTAAGTGTGGAGGAGGTCCTGAGGAAGAATGCAGTCCCTAAACAATCATGAAGTATCGTGAGAGTCCCAATGAAACCAGGGAGAGGATGTGTCCCATAAAGTGGGTCCATCAAGTGGACATCAATTTACACAAAATCTAAGATAGTGCTAAAGATCTAGGTTTAATTAAAATTAAATGAAGACTTCAAAAGTGTTTGTTCAAAGACAACAGTGACAGTTGACATGGCTCATTTTATGAATGGGCTGATTAAATACTCTAGAGATAATAATAAGAACATATGAAAGTATGTCTGGGGATTCAGTATCGAAGAGGTAGGTAGGCAGTTAGAGCAAAGAATGCAGTAGCTTTATATGTATAGCATTAGAGACTAAGAGACATGGAGTGAGAATTGGTGAGCCCAAACAGAAAAGTCTGTAAAATGAGGTGGAGGAATTGAAGAAATATGAGAGGAACAAGAGATGCTTTCTAGACTTGCAATGAACATGAGCAAAGTATCTGTTCAGTGAGGAGTTTGGGCAGGAGGTCAGGCTGCAGCGGTGAATGCTCACAGAGAGAAAGGGTTTACTGTCAGAAGAAAGCCTCTAAGCAGAAGAGAGGATTTAGGTGTAGTGGTGCATACCTATAATCTCAGCTCTTTGAAAGCCGGGGGTTTGCGAGCAGGGGCTCAAGGTCATCCTTAACTACATGGGACGCTTTAGACATCTCTGCTTTATAAGAGACTGAATCTCTCTAAAAAAAAAAAAAAAAACAAAAAAAAAACAACAACAAAAAAAACAAATGTCTTAGCAATAACTGGCCATCTCCATGCCAACACTGCAAGACTGGTAGGAGAAGGCATTAGACAAACCAAAGGACAAATAGCTTCATACCCCCAGAATAAACAGAGTATCATAGTTTCTTCTACCTTCTCTCTGTCTCTGTCTCTATCTGTCCCTCCCTCCCTTCCTTCCTCCCTTTCTTCCTTCCTCCCTTCCTTTCTTACCTTTATTCAATTCATCTATTGGGTATGAACTGTCAGGAAACTCAAATTTAAAATGTGATAATTATGCAATACTATTGTATGGTAGTTTAACTACTCTTGTTTTACATATTTTACATTTTAATGCATCTTAAAATAAGGCTGAGTATAGGACACGGACTTACAGAAAACACCTGCTATTTAAAATTTCATTGTGACATAATTAATTTGTACTCTGCTTTAATATATCAGTCCTTAACTTAGAAAACGTAACTTTATCCCAGACACATAGGCCTACTCTGTAGGCTAATAATATCCTGAGATCAGTACAGTCAATAAATCAAGATTAGTGAACACTCAGAAGGTTTCATCACTTCAGAATATATGAAAATTCTTTCCCATTGGCCAGCTCCACAAAATGTTCATGTACTCATTTAGTGTAATGTTTTGAATGCAAAGCTAGCTTAACTGAGAAATAAGACTGTGGTGTCTCTACAAATATTCTCAAGGAAGCCTTTTCAGACCATTCCATACCTGAGTTATTTTTAAAGCATGAGAAATAGTTCACTTCTACCATGAATACCATTTAACATTATTTGAATTAACACTTACCCTTTTGGATCTTATAGCTCCTAACATTTAACTACCTTGTTGATTGGTTAATTCATCTTCCAGTAATGCTTCTAGCATGCAGACTTGACAGACTATTACCTTACTTGTAAATGGATTACTTGATGGTTTAATGTCAGAAGTGATTTGACAGAACATGACCTATAAATAAATAAACAATTTAAAAGCCATATGCCAGCCCACTTTGCCAGTCTATTGATTTCCAGTTAGTGCCTAGTGA
Organism: Chionomys nivalis; assembly: GCF_950005125.1. Classification (NCBI taxonomy): domain Eukaryota; kingdom Metazoa; phylum Chordata; class Mammalia; order Rodentia; family Cricetidae; genus Chionomys; species Chionomys nivalis. The sequence goes on from NC_080095.1 coordinate 74,271,509, forward strand.
CATGTAAAAAGAGTTTTCAAAGTCGCTGCTTTTACCCTACTGAGACTTGGAGTGATTAGGGGAACTTAGAACTATGTTTTCTGGGCATACTATGGTTTGGTCACCTATCATTTCCTTATGTCTCTCTCTACATTACTGTTGCTGCTCACACTGTACTCTTACTGTTTGGTTTGACATAATGTTTGTGAAATGTTTGTTTGAACGAGAAGAAAGGAGATTTCATTAAGTGGATGAAAATCATTAGTAAAACTAAAGTTAACAATTCACATTGGCTTTTTCAGAAGAAGTAGTTTCTGGATGAACATCTAACAACTAAAGATGGGTTTCTAACTGGAAAGTCTGTACTGTAACAGTGACTAGTTTTCCATGTTGAGTCAAGTAGACTTACGGTGCGGGACTTTATTTTCTCCAAAGACTTCAACACTCATTCTCATCTTCCTGGTTTTATTTATGAAAATCTGAATCAAGGTCTTGCTTAGTAGCCCAGATTGACCACTAATCACCATCCTCCTGTCTCAGTCTCAAAAGTGCTGGGATTACAGGAGGGTGTCCTAATGCTAATTTCAAGAGCTTTTATTTAAATTAGGAAAACATCATTGGATTAAAGCATATTTGTTAACTATACCATCACTGATACATATGGAGACATGTCTGATACTCACAACACATACCCACAAATAAAGGTTAGACAGAAATTAGATATAATCCATACTTTCTTCATCCATTCTTCCATTGAAGGGCATCTAGGTTGTTTCCAGGTTCTGGCTATTACAAATAATGCTGCTATGAACATAGTTGAGCATATACTTTTGTTGTATGTTAGGGCATCTCTTGGGTATATTCCCAATAGTGGTATTGCTGGGTCGAGAGGTAGGTTGAACCCGACTTTCCTGAGAAACCGCCACACTGCTTTCCAAAGTGGTTGCACAAGTTTGCATTCCCACCAGCAATGGATGAGAGTGCCCCTTTCTCCACAACCTCTCCAGCAGAGGCTATCATTGGTGTTTTTGATTTTAGCCATTCTGACAGGTGTAAGATGGTATCTTAATGTTGTCTTGATTTGCATTTCCCTGATTGCTAAGGAAGTTGAGCACGATCTTAAGTGTCTTTTGGCCATTTGAACTTCTTCTGTTGAAAAGTCTCTGTTCAGCTCAGTGCTCCATTTTATAATTTGATTGATTAACCTTTTACGGTCTAATTTCTTGAGTTCAGCAGTAAAAAACAATGACTTCTTGAATTTTGCATACAAATGGACGGAAATAGAAAACTCTATCCTGAGTGAGTTAAGCCAGACCCAAAAAGAGGAACATGGGATGTACTCACTCATATTTGGTTTCTAGCCATAAATAAAGGACATTGAGACTATAATTCGTGATTCTAGAGAAGCTAAATAAGAAGGTGAACCCAAAGAAAAACATATAAGCATCCTCCTGAATATTAACCTTCATCAGGCGATGAAAGAAGACAGAGACAGAGACCAACATTGGAGCACTGGACTGAAGTCTCACGATCCAAAGGAGGAGCAGAAGGAGAGAGAGCACGAGCAAGGAACTCAGGACCGCGAGGGGTGCACCCACACACTGAGGCAATGGGGATGTTCTATCGGGAACTCACCAAGGCCAGCTGGCCGGGGTCTGAAAAAGCATGGGACAAAACCGGTCTCGCTGAACATAACGGACAATGAGGACTACTGAGAACTGAAGAACAATGACAATGGGTTCTTGATCCTATTGCACATAATGGCTTTGTGGGAGCCCAGGTAGTTTGGATGCTCACCTTAATAGACCTGGATGGAGGTGGGTGGTCCTTGGACCTCCCACAGAACAGAGAAACCTGCTTGCTCTTTGGGCTGAGGAGGGAGGAAGACTTGATTGCGGGAGGGGGGGAATGGGAGGTGGTGGTGGGGAAGGGGCAGAAATCTTTAATAATTAAATAAATTAATTAAAAAAAACAAGAAAAAAAATAAATTAGATATAAAACCAATCATGACACCAATTTTAATTTATACCTGTTTTTAGTGTGATGGAGTATTTCAAGTTTCAGTTAAACTCGGCCTAACATAAAATGTTTCAACTCTTAAATTATTTTCTCCTATTCTTCCATTGTGTTCCCAGGCAGAGCCTTAAAGTGGGTAGTATAAATGGAAGCCCCTAAACAGCCATGAGTTTCTTCATTCACTGTTGGCCATTGCAAATGGAATCTTCTCTGATTAAGGCTGAGTGTAGCCTTAGTCTATAAACATGGTATAAACGTGGAACAGGTACTTTAGCTCCATGTGAATTAGGCTAATGAATAATAGCAAGTTCTTTACTAGAGCCTACAACTTCCTCAGTCAGGTTTTTACTGAGTTTATAATACCATACATGAGTTCCCTCCTCTGGAGTGGGCCTCAAGTGATATCAGAAAGCAATTAATTATATTTATAGTAGTTACTCCACTTTTACATCAGGGAGCACATCTTTTCTGACTGGTTGGTTTAGTTGGTATGGCTTCCAGCTGTCTTAGACAGCTCATGCATTTTCTTCCTCTGCAGTGTACATAGCGATGGCTATGTATTTTAAGGAATGGGGGAAGGATCCCAGCTCAGCTTCACTTGGGTATTTTCTATATATTTAAGCATGGTATATAGTATCTTTAGCAAGACATTCTCCTCAACTAGCCTTAATAAGTATTAGAGGAAAGGCAAAGCTTTTTGTTCTTACAGAGAGCCTCTGTGGCCTGCCTGTCCAACACTCAGTTTATAAACTATCCCACACGTGACATTTGGATTTTGTTTGGAAACCAATGACTTTCAGCAGCAGTGCTATCCAGCCGGGCAGGATATCTCACTTTTCAATGTTTTTGTTTAATGTAGGAAGTAATAGGTTTCCAAATGTTTTTTCATACACGTTTTGTTTATGTTACTCCCCCTCTTTCTCTCTTCTCCCTAATCTCTTCATATCCCACATCATCTCTGCTTAAACCTTTCAATTCCCAATGTGCCCCTTCTTTACTTTTAAGGGGCAGGGGATAGAAAGAATATAAAAATGGAAAGATAAAAAGAGGATTGTTAAATGCCACTTTCTGGGCTCATCACAATAGCTATGACTGACTGCAATGAACCTGCATAAGACTGTGTCTGTAGGTTGTCAATCATGGTTCTGGAAAGGACTTAAGGCTCTTTACCCTTCTCTTCTCAGTATCTAAACTCTTTGTGCTGAGGGGTTCTGAAGAAGAGTCAGTCATTGTCTTTTGTTGTGAACCCACTAGTGAGTTTAGTAAACTCTAGTGTACAGTTCCAAACCCGTGACCACAGATAAGGCCCTGGGTAATTTCTAGTTTATTATGAAGCAAGGAAAAAAGAAATGAAAGGTGACAATTATTTTGTAGTGAGGAGAGTGGTGGTTTGCAAGAATATGCTTCCTACAAGAGTGGCACTCTTAGGAAGTGTGACTTTTTTATGTAGATATGGCCTTGTTGAAGGATGTCACTGTGGATGTAAGCGTTGGGTTCTTATATATGCTCAGGCCATGGGGAGTGAATCAACATATAACTTCTTCTCTAGAAGCATAGCTGCCGTATTGCCTTGCTTCTCACCATGATGACAATGGTCCATACCTCTGAATTGTAAGCCACCACAATTAGATGTTTTCCTTTATGAGAGTTCCTGTGGTCACGGTGTCTTAGGAAATATTGAATGTTCTAATAATTTAAACTTCCTTAGCATATTATTTTCCTATTCATAATGTAGAGTGATTTTTTTCTTTCTTTCTTCTTTATTTTCTTTTTCTTTTTGTCGTTTTTGTGTGACAGTGTCCATTCTGTAGCCAAAACTGCCAAAACTGACCTCAAATTTGTGCCTCGTCCTCTGAATTACCAGCACAATCAGGACGATGAAAAGCCTTTTAGTAGTTTCTAATTTATTTGGTTTTTGCTTTGTTCTTTGAGACAGAGTTTCTCTGTGTAGCTTTGGAAACTGTCCTAGAAATCACTCTGTAGACCAGTCTTGATTCAAAGAGATCTGTCTCTGCCTTCAAAGTGCTGGAATTAAAGGCATGGGCCACCACAGCCTGGCTAGTCTATTAAAACACTACCCAGTTTTTCTTTAGAAATACGTATCCCTTTAGCTTAAATTTTTACTCTATACATGATGAAGTACTTAATCCCCAACCTAACTTTGGAGAAAAAGAATACTTTACTAGAAGAGGGAGCTTTTCATGGTTCATTTCTGGTAGGAACTAGGAATCAAAAGTTGAGTTAAGCAAACAAAGAGAAAGATGTGTTAATCTCCAATATTTTATTATGATTCTAGAAGGAAATAGCAACTGCCATTGAATATTGAGCACGCCCAGTTTCTACAAAGGGAAGACATATATAAGGCATCCCAGTTCTCCATTGAAGAAACTGTCAAAGAGCCAGTAAGTCAGCAAGTGGAACTTAGAGGAGAGGCAGCAGGTGGCTGTCACCAGAGCAGAAACTGGGTAGAATTTGTTTTGCTAACTCTCTCACTGGAGATGCAACTAGGAGATTAACAGTATTTTCTCTGTTTGAAAAGAAAATAAGCGATGAGAAAAGTTATATAAATAATGATATTATGAAGTTGAGTTTTTTAGTAGCTTTTATTAAAAATATAAAACCTTCTCAGAAAAAGTATCTAATTAAGCCTCTGAGAATGCTTATGGATCATCAACCCTTCAACTCCTCCATGTTTATATGAAGTGATCTTAAAAAGATACCATGACTTAATTCATTTTTTATGACTGTCTCCAATTGTATCTATAAATACAAATCTTTTTCTATCAATTATAACTTCATCAATTTATGATAATATACATTCATCATAAAATTCCATAGTATATATGTACCACATTTCATTACCAATTAATATCTTTCATATATGTAAATATAACATAAAAATAGAAATGAAATGGCCTAGGAGAACAGAGATGAGAACCAGGAAGACAGAAGGCAGAAAAACAAAGGTGAGGGTTATGTATTATGCTTAACTTTAAATCAATAAATTTTTAAGAAGGTACCTTCCTAATGCATTCTCAATCTCAAATGTTACTTTCTCAGGATGAATACCAAAACAACAGGAGTGACCCAGACAATAGATGTGGATCACTTTGTAGAATAGCTAAAGCTACTGTTTACAAATTTTTCTTTGTTCTGGTAGTCAAATAGGTTTTTATTTTAAGTCATGAATGCAATATAATGAAAGTTCATTAATTGGTATTTCAACACTATGTTTCAGTAATTCTGAAGAAGTTATACACACATCCTTTACGATATCAACAGAGAAAAAAAGGTAAATAAATAACAAATGTTAACCTTGCTAGAGGTCCTCTTACAATATTTCCTAGGAAGATCACCCATCAAATTTAAATGCCTTGTCATTGTATACCACTGCAGTAGGAGGATTAGGTAAGGTGAAATAAGAAGTGTAATACTAGTTTAAAGATTCCCCAGATGATGGCTTCAAAGTCATCTGATTCTAGAAATTTCATTTACAACACACAAACACACACACACACATACACATCACATACACATGTGTATGCACACATACACATCACTTTATTGTTTTAAAATACATTTGGTTTTATTTTTCCTCTTATAACTTAATTTAAAATAGATTGTTTTCTCATCCACCATATCCTGATTATAGTTTCCCCTCATTGTATTCACCCCACTTCCTCCCCAGTTTCTCTCCCCTTTGGATCTACTTCTTTTCTTTCTCTTATTAGACAAGAACAAACTTCTGAGAGATATCAACTAAACAGGACAAAACGAAATATAGTAAGCTGAAGAAAAAATTTTTATATCAAAGTTGTACATGGAAACCCAACAGAAGAAAGAGTCCCAAGAGCAGACAAAAAAGCAGAGACCTACTTGTTCTCATATTCAGACTTCCCTAAAAATAATATAGTTAATATCTATAGTGTTTGCAGAGGCAGAGGACCTGGAGTATGCCTTGAGCTTGCTGCTTTGGACTCTGTAAGCTCATATGTGCTTTGCTTAGTTGATTCAGAGGGTCATGTTCTCCTAGTGATCCCTATCCCATCTGATACTTAACAAACTTTCTGCCTTTCTTTTCTGCAGGATTCCCTGAGTGCAGGGGAGGAGGGGGGGGATTGGATGGAGACCTCCCAATCTAGAATTTTTCTCTCTGAATAATGTCTGAGTATGTTTCTTCTCAACTGTCCTCATCTGCTTCTGGTAAAGCCTTTCTCATGATGACAAGATAAGGCAGAGTATAGCAGAATATCACTAGGAATCTTTTTATTATTGTACTTTTAGACCAGTCTTGTACGGATTTACCCTAGGTCTTTGGGCTTTCTAGTCTCTGGCTCTTAGTTACACAAGCAATGCCAGGTGTGGGTTCCTTCTCATGGAGCGGGTCTTAAGTCAAATCAGAGATTAGCAAACTACTCCCATAAGGTATGTGCGACCATCACCCTAGCATACTTTGCAGGCAGTACAGATTTTAGGTCAAAAGTCAATGACTCTTGGTAGATTTGTCCTTTAATGATTATGTAGTGTCTTTCCCTATGTCTTTTGATTAATATTGGTTTGAAGTCTGTTTTATTCGATATATAAATTGCAGCACCAACTGGCTTCATAGACTCATTTGCTAGACATATATTTCCCAAACCTTTAGCCTATAGTAATATCTATCCTTGGCTTTGAGATGTTTCTTAGATACAGCAGAATGATGGATCCTGTTTTTACATCCATTGTGTTAGTCTGTGTATTTTTATTGGGGAAAATCTTTGTTATTGAGAGATATTAATGAATAATGACTGTTGAATTCTATTATTTTGTTCTTGATGATGGTGCTAGTGGTATGGGGTGTGTGTGTGTGTGTGTGTGTGTGTGTCTTTTCCTTCTTTTGGTTATACTGATGTGAAATTAGTCATTTTCTGTTCTTTCATTAATGTAACTAACTTCCTTAGCTTGACGTTTTCTTTAATCATTTTCTTTAGGGCTATATTTTTAAATACACATTGCTTAAATTTGATTCTATCAAATTTATTTATCAAATTTTATCATGTAATATATTATTTTGTTCATCTATGGTGACTGAAAATTTTGCTAGTAGTCTGGGCTGGCATCTGTGGTCCCTTAGAGGCTGCAGCACACCTTTCCAGGCTTTTTGAGTCTACATTGAGAAATCCGGTGTAATTCTAATAAGTCTGCCTTTGTATGTTACTCAGTCTTTTTCCCTTTAGGCTTTCAATATTCTTTCATTATTCTGTGTTTAGGGTTTTGGTTTTTATGCAGTGAGTGGACTTTCTTTTCTGATCTAATCTATTTGCTGTTCTTTATTCTTCTTATTCCTTTATAGGATTCTCTTTCTTTAGGTTAGCAATATTTTTTTCTATTATTTTGTTGAAAATATTTTCTTGGCCTTTGAGCTGGATTTCTTCTCCTCCCTCTGTTCCTATTATTTTTATGTTGTGCCTTCTTATAGTGCCCTAAATTTTGTGCACGTTTTGTGCATGAGATTTTTTATGTGACCCTTGTGTAAGTTTCTTTTAACGGTATCTTCAGTGCTTGAAATTACCTATAGATTTTTTGTATTCTATTGGGGAAGCTTGTGTTTGTAGTTCCTGTTCGAGTAACTAATTTTTTTATTTCCATAACTCCCTCAGGTTGTGTTTTCTTTATTCCTCCTATTTTACTTTTTCAGATCCTGAACAGGATTTTTTTTTAAATTTTCTTCAGCTGTTTGTATTTTTGTGGCTTTCTTTAAAGAATTTATTCATTGCTCCAATTGTTAGTGTTTTCCCTGATTTCTTTAAGGGTCTATTTATTTCCTCTTTAAGGACAACTATTATCTTCATATAGTTGGTGTTATGGTGTTTTACGTGTACTTCAGCTATCTGGTAATATTCAGGGCCTGCTATGGTAGTATGCTAGGTTCTAATGGAAACATTGCCCGACTGTTAGTGATTGTGTTCTTATGCTGGTGTCTAGGCATCTGGGTTTGGGATGATAACAGGTCTAGGTTTCTGGGTTTATCTTTGTTGGGTGGATGTTTTGTTCCTTGGTTTGTGTTTTCTCTCTGGATATTCAGTGAGGATGATGGCTTCGTGTTGCCTGTTTTACTTTCTTGTCCAACTATGCATTCACAGGGAATGCCTGCTGGGTGTTGGAGGCTGCAATACAGTGATATGGGGAGGGGTTCTGTAGGAAGGGTTGTTTGTAGGATCCAGAGGAGATGTAGGTAGGCAGGAATGTAATCTGTAGTTGTTTGTCAGTTGCAGCGCTCCCCAGGAGACTGAAGGATTGGGCCTAGGAGCTAAAATCACACACACACACACACACACAGAGAGAGAGAGAGAGAGAGAGAGAGAGAGAGAGAGAGAGAGAGAGAGAGAGAGAGAGAGAGAGAAGAGGAGGGAAGTTTGTGTCAGCCTTCCAGGTTTTCTAACTGGTGTAGCCTACGGTTGAATGGGAGGTACAGGGAGGGTAAAGTTGGAGACTAGGATAAGGTAGTGATGGTGGGGCTAGGAGGGGATGGTCTATAGTGTCCCCAGGAGGTGTGGGGAATGGAGAAAGAAACATATGGCTGTGATCTGTTCCAGTAGGAGGCATGATATTGAAGGATTTGGTATAGGAAATAGAAAGAGAAGAATAGAAATATGAGTAGCCTGCTTGACATTTTGTTATCTTAAGATCTATTACATGTTTTTCAGCCTCTGCCAGTCCAGTCTTCAATAAAGACTGTCTCTTTTTTTTTTTTTTTAGCATTTCACATTTTTATAAAGTAGATTAAATGCATTGGTGATTAACACCTAATCACCTGTTTTGCATCCATGTCACATTAAAGAAATAAAAACATGGGCTGCAGAGATGGCTCAGAGGTTAAGAGCATTGCTTGCTCTTCCAAAGGTCCTGAGTTCAATTCCCAGCAACCACATGGTGGCTCACAACCATCTGTAATGAGGTCTGGTGCCCTCTTCTGGCTTTCAGGGATACACACACACAGAATATTGTGTACATAATAAATAAATATTTAAAAAAAAAGAACATCAAATTTGAGTCTAATCAAAATTAAGTCTAGATTTGAATTCTCTACTTCACGCTCCCTGTATCTTTTTTCTCTGTCAGTTGTATTAGTGTATATCTTCACCTATCTGAAGGGTGTCTTAGGACTCGGTCTCTGCATCTATCCCTTTGTTTCTGCCTGTTTTGTGACTTTGGGTCTATGAAGCTTTACTATTTATTGAACAGCACAGAATTTCATGAGGAAGGAATGGAATTCTTTATAGGAAGCTAAAAGAATTTAATGAGGGATTAAGTCACTATTCCAAGTGACCCAGAACAACAAACAATACTACAAATGTGTTTATGAACCAATATCCATAAATGTTGAATTCTACCTTTATGGTAGATTTTAAAAAGTTGCTTTCAGACTGTATTTGTTGCCTCCAGCAAATGGTATACATGCATTTTACTGAGCTGGATGCATGGAAGAGTACATAATTTAATCTTAGAGCTATGTATTACTTTAGTATGTACAAGTTGATCACATAGGGATTTCAAAGCAAGTAAGGTTGATTGTTACATGGTTTTGTTAAAAGCAGATTGAACAGGCTGATTATCAAGTGAGATAACAAGCTGTCTTAAGATCTCCAAGTGTGTTCTTAATTCTGGCTTTGGGGCCCAACAAAAGTTGTAGCCTTTTAGAATCTAAGAAATACTTTTCATAATCCTGCAGTGCCACATAGTTTGAACTTTATACCTCCGAAAGTTGCTCAAGGCAGAATTGTTTAGGTTTCTTGTAACCTGCCCCATTCTCTTTGTCTCTTCACCATGCATATTTCATGCTGTAAGGTTTCTCTGTGTTGCTGTCTCTTGCTGATACTTGGGTAGCTTGTTGTGAGTCATTGCCTTCCGTCTTCATCTCTGGTTACATGCAGTTTCTGCTCCTAAACTCTGTTTTTGTTTCTAGGAGATCATGGACAAAGGTCAAACAGCATAGTCTCTCTAATGTGACAGAGAGGCAAATATTTATCCACCTAAACAACTAGATCCACTAACTCAGTGTAGAAGCAGATATTTTCAAAAATGTTTGAATAACAGAATGGAAGTTATTTTTATTCATGTTTGATAGCTTTTGTTTTGATACGCCCTCTACGGAAGCGTATTTATTTGCAATTTAAGACAGAACATGGGGAAAGCTGCAACATGATGATGCAGTGCTCAGTCCCTTTTTAAGTGACTTCCTAGGGGCACAAGCACAGACTTCAGAAAGCAAAGCAATGGAACGCAAACCTGGGATTCACCTTAGTGAGTAAACATGGCCCCAGTGCAGCCATTCCCACAGTGTCTTTGCTTCTGGCAAACACCAAGTAAACAGCTGCCAAGCTGAGCAGAAAGCAAATGTGATCCTCATCTTCTATACAGGGAAGGAATTTTGGTTAGACCATCACAAAAGGTAGGTGCTATGAGAAATTAAAAGTCACAATTTTTTTTTTTACTATGAACATTTTACTGGCAACATTGACTGTATCAAACAGACATTCTTGAGAATGGTGGACTCTCTCTTCCTATCCCAACAGAAGAATAACAGGGAACAGACTCAGGAGAGAGGAAGATACGGTTAGCACGTGATCAGTGCAGCCTGTGGGGTTAATGGCTGCACCAGGTGAGGGTTGCAAGGTTTAGATTATGGCTAACTATTTGCATCAAATTAAGATATACAAATGACCACGGATATTGCCTTAGCCTTAAAAATTACTAATAGTTTAACCCACCTCACTCCACACACTGAGGACCTGATTGGAATCCATAACGTCAGTTCCTTTGGGAGCAGCATCCTCCAGGCTAAACTGAAGGCAGCTAATCTTGTCCTTGGAGGAGCAGCTAGGGGAATCCATGGCTGGGTCTCAAAGCAGGCAAGCTGACCAATTCATGGGAACAGCAGAGAATCTAGCTACCGTGTGTTCTGTGCCTGCTCCAGTGAAGGATTTCCAGCCTGGGCAGAGCCAACTGCATGAGCTAGTTTCTTTAGAGAGGGCAGGGTGGCCCTGAAGCTAGGAGAGAGCAGACCTGGAGTAGAGGCTCTTCATCCAAAAGGGAAAAGTGACGACTCCATATTGCTTTTTAGAGTTCAAATCAACATCTTTTTGGATAAATATATTTTTTAACAGAATGCTTTTATTTTTTTAAGAGAAATAAAAATGACTACTCCTATTACTAGCAATACAAGGTTATGCATTTTAACCAGATTTTCTCAGGCCTTTTTTGGATACCTTTAAAAGTTAACTATTTTGTCTAACCCTCCTGTAAATACCTATTGCATAACAGACTAACTTCTGGGAAATGCAAATATAAATATTGTGTAGTGGAATTAGCCAGAATCAAGGTCAGTACATCTCAATAAACTTTTTTAATTAATTAGTTTCTTTATTCATTTTACATTCCAATCACAGTGCTCCCTCTCATTCCTCCTCCCATCAGCCCTTGCCTTCCCTCAACCTCCCCCCCCCATTCACTCTTTCCAAAGGGTAAGGCCTCCTGCAGGGGTCAAAAAAAGCCTGGCACATTAAGTTGAGGCAGGACCAAGCTCTTCCTCCCTGCATCAGACTAAGTAAGACACCCCACCATAGGAAATGGACTCCAAAAATCTAACTTATACACCAGGGGTAGATCCTGGTTCCACTGCCAGGGGCCCTTGAAATAGACCAAGCTTCACAACATTCTCCCATATGCAGAGGGCCTAGTTCAGTTCCAGGAAGGCTCCACAGCTGTCGGTCTAGAGTTCATGAGTTCCCACGAGTTTGGTTCAGCTGTCTCTACATTTATCTATCATGATCTTCACCTCCCTTGCTAACATAATCCCTTTTCCCTCTCTTCAACTGGATTTTCAGAGCTCGGCCTGGTGCTTGGCTGTGGATCTCTGTATCGGCTTCCATCAGTTACTCGATAAAAACTCTACTATGACAGTTGGAGGGTTCACCAGTCTGATTACAGGAAAAGACTCGTTCAGCCCCCTTCCACTTTGCTAGGAGTCTTAGCTTCGGTCATCCTTGTGTATTCCTGGGAATTTACCTAGCACCAGGTTTCTCCTTAATCCCATAACGGCTCTGTGTCTGTATCAAGATATCTCTTTCATGGCTCTCCCACGCAGTCCCTCCTCTGATTGGACCATCCCATTCCTTTATCTTCTCATCTCACGATCTCTCCCTCCACTGCTCTCCTCATCCCCAGTTCAAATAGAACTTACAGAATGTAAAAGTACCCAAAACCAAACAGATAAATCGAACTCAGTATTTCTTGTTCCACAGAATGCAGTGAATGCATTTTATTTTCAGGAAATTCCACAGCCCTCTGTCTGGAATGGACACATCCAGTACTTATTGCTTTCTTCTTTTCCCTTCCTTCAGCTCATGTGTATCTGTAGACACATAAATGAGGAGAAAGGTGTGTCCAACTGGAATGAGCAAATTTAATTTTATGTAAAATAAAGAATGCATACACCTTTTTTGCTACTGCTTGTACTTGTCTAGGGCATCTTGAAAAATATGATTGCAATTACATAATCACACCACTGCTGTATACAGTTATGGGTGTGTGATGAAGGAAGAGCAAGAATCACTTCCCTTTTGTCTGAGGATCCTTGCTGTGCTGCTTCCATGCATGGAGAACAGTTTTTAAATCATGCAAACACATTTGGTCTTACCTGACTAGGGTTATTGACTCAGTTAATTTTTCTTAAATGTTTGCAGTTAGTTTTTATTTTAATAATACCACATAATAAAAACTTTCTAAGTATTTAGCCTAAGGGAAATGAAATATAGTACTGGAGTACAAAAGAAAATAATTGATATGTAATAGATATTATCCAAGCCTTCAAAAGACAGAGACAGAGACCCACATTGGAGCACCGGACTGAAGTCTCACGATCCAAAGGAGGAGCAGAAGGAGAGAGAGCACGAGCAAGGAACTCAGGGCAGCGAGGGGTGCACCCACACACTGAGACAATGGGGATGTTCTGTCAGGAACTCACCAAGGCCAGCTGGCCAGGGTCTGAAAAAGCATGGGATAAAACCGGACTCGCTGAACATAGCGGACAATGAGGACTACTGAGAACTCATGAACAATGGCAATGGGTTTTTGATCCTATTGCACATACTGGCTTTGTGGGAGCCTAGGTAGTTTGGATGCTCACCTTACTAGACCTGGATGGAGGTGGGTGGTCCTTGGACCTCCCACAGAGCAGGGAACCCTGATTGCTCTTTGGACTGACAAGGGAGGAAGACTTGATTGGGGGAGGGGGAGGGAAATGGGAGGCAGTGGCTGGGAAGAGGCAGAAATCTTTAATAAATAAATAAATAAATAAATAAATAAATAAATAAATAAATAAATAAGAAAAAAAACACATACCAATTAACAACATCATGTGACTTCGTGACTCTTAGTAGTTTTTTAAAAGCATGAGCTATGTTTACATACCTGCTTGTCAGGGTGCAAAGATGTCAAGCACCCCATTACTCTGTCTCACAGGCCCAACCTGCGGGAGGAGTATTTACGATCCCCTTACTCCTTTCTGATTACTCGCTGAGTGTTTTATTGACTGCTTATTCCCCTCCTTGCCAGAATGTTGACAATGTGCGAGGCCAGCAAAACCACAGCAGATGAGTAGGCTGGACTTCAATTTTCTAGTGATTAACTTTCCTCCGTGCAATTTGCATGGATGTTGACTTTCTTCACTGGTCAGAGAATCCCAGGCTGTTAAAGTTGTCACTTGTGTTGAGCTTTTACCTCATCTGTTTTATTTTCTCACAACCCAACACATGCATTATTATCATTAATAACAGAAACAACACATGCCATCCTTAAAATCAAAGTCCTCCAGCCCTTATGGCTCCTCTTAAGGTCACACAAGTTGTTGGATCTGACTCTCTTCCACCTTTTCCTCATATAGGATCAAGGGTTCAAGGTAATTTTTCAGGATTATTTTCCCCAAAGTAGATTTGAGAAAGGCTGCAAGCCTAAATACCATTTCAGATGAATTTTACAGCTTCACTTCCAGTAGATCCTGAATTTTGCTTTTCTACTCTATGTAGGCTCTGACACTGAGCCTGGGGCAGCACACTCAGGCCTTTAACTACACTGAAAAATACAATTCATAGTTCTTCGGTCTATGACATTTGACTCCTTTTTCCCTTGTGGTCTGCCACCCATCTTTACTCTGCCTTCACCCTGTTCGGTAAAGCTGTGGCTTTAGTGTCACAGTTTAGATATTTTCCCCTCCAATCATTATACTGAAATCTTGGTTTTCAGTTTGGCAGTGCCATGTCAGGTTATTAGGGATGTAGCCTTTAAATGAGGGCTAGTGGGTTTTAGAGCATTGAGTGCCTTGCTGTGAAGAAGACAAGTTTCATAGGACTCAGGAAAGAACTTATGATGGTTAATTTTTAACTGAAAACTTGATTATATTGAGATACACACAGGAGATTGGTAATGAACACCTGTGGGTGTGCCTGAGAGGACATTGACAGAGATGATGGATCTAATGAGCGTATTAATATTCTTGGTCAATTCAGAATTTCAGTAAACTATTGGGAGGTCCTAGGACTATTAAAGATGGAACATATTTGGAGGAAGTAGGTTACTGGAAGAATTCAAGGGAGTTGTGTCTTGTTGGCTCTCTTGTTGACTCCTCTCTGTTTCCCATAATGCCATAATGAGAAGCCCCTACCATCATGACTAATACCGTTAAATGCACGAATTGTAGGAACTTTCCCCCATTAAGTAGTTTATATCATATATTGCATGAAATATGCACATAGATTTCTGAAGAACAGATTGTTTTGGAAGAACAAGCCCGGCCTTTCCTTATCTATGATACTTTTCTTGCCTTTCAGTTTCTCCCTCTTATACATATTCATGGCACTGGATGTTTAGCCATCTCTGATGCTGGAAGGCCTTCATTAGAGCTAAATAAAAACCAGGTCTATACCTCTGACTCTCTAGCACTATGAGAAAACACAAACACAAACAAAAACAAAAACTCTTTCATGTATGAAATATTTAGAATTTTCATAAAAGTACGAAAAAACAGACGCTACACATCAATGTAATTTTAGCTGCTGTAATTTTCTTTTGGTTTGTAAACAACCAAGCCCCTCTCTTTCAAATGACTTTATCAGGTTACTTAATTTTAACCCATAAATTAAAGTCTGTGTAGAGTTAAAATTATAATAATTTTAGTCTGATCAGTGTTAATAAAATATTCTACCTATGGTAAAACAAGCACTACATTATAGAGTAAAATGATTGAAATTGTGCTTTTTCTCCCCAAAGCTATGCTTCTATCTCTTGTCACTTATAGAATAAATTATTCAGAAATCAGAAACAAGAAAATGTTTCACTATTTATCTTCACTTAATTATGCCTTGTCAGAAAACCCGAAGAAAGGATAATATTGAAATAAACTATAAAATGTGCAGCATGGATACTGATAACTATGGTCACCAACCAGTAGGGAAAACCCTGTGTTAAGCTGGATGACTTAAAAAAAATCTTACTCTTATACTCTTCTAAAGCCATATTCCCATTCAGTTCACATTATTATTATTATTTTTTACTTAGAATTGTACCCAGATAAAATATATCAAGCCACTTTTTTTTAAGATTTTTGAGTGGGGAGGGGGAGAGGCAAATCACAGGATAGTAGGGGGGTAGAGGAGATTTTGGGAGGAGCAGAAATAGTATGATCAAAATATACTGTATGAAAAACATTTATTAAAAAATCCTAAAAAATGTTCCCTAGATAGCTTGTAGTTGTCATTATTCTTAAAAATTTGTATATGATAATCCATCTTGTATATGTCTTAATCCTATATCAATCATTAAAAACAGTAATGGATCTTTAAAGATTTTTTAAAATTTTAATGCTTTATTAATTATAAATTTCTTGCAATGTTCTTTGAGCTTATCAATCCTTCTTCCCCACACTCATCCTAGATCATTCGTTACCTCCCTGTCTACCCATTTTCATGTTATTCTTCACCTTCTTTTTAAAAAAATGCATATCAAGTCCAGTTTGTACTGTCCAGCTATTCCTGGGCATGGTACCTTCCCTGGAGTTTTTCAAGTGTTATACCATTGAAGAAAATTACCTGGATTCTACAGTCTTTCCACCCTGTCTTCCATATAGACTCATGAGCCTTGAAAGAAGGGTGTGATATAGAGATCCCATTAAAGGATGAGTATCACTAACTCTCTTATTCTCTGCATATTTATCAGTTTATCAGAATCTTTTTACAATTGCAATCTATGGCAAGATGTTTCTCTGATGATAGTTGAATAAGACACTGCCTTCAGCTGAATAAGTTTATCACGTTTCACCCTAAGACTGATGGTCTGTTTAGTTGCAGGTTCTTGGCCTCATTGACCATGTTAGTTATGAGTTCTATATCATGGGTCAGACCTTAAAGCCAATTAAAAAAAAAAAACTGATTTGTTACTCCCATACTATGGATGTCACTATTACATCAATGTGTATAATGCCAGGCAGAATATTATTAGACCTCAAAGATTTCATAGTTGGGTGAGGTTCATGATGACTTGCTCCTTTAGTAGCATTCATTGCAACTTCTAACATCTTGATAGCTATTCAGTAGGGAAAAGGCTTCTAGTTGAGTATGAGCCATAAGAATAGTATCTTCAGCAATACAGTCTTCCTATCAGGTTCTGGGGAGTAACAGATAGAATTATCTATAATCTGTAATGTTTGGGTGGGAGGGTATGAAAACGTGCATATGGAATCCCAAAACCCCACAGTTTTTGGGTTGGCAAGAACTCAAAAAAGGTTAAAAAAAAAATCCTTCCAGTAGGACTTTTATTTGGTAGTATGTGATATCCAGTTGAAAGGCTGTTGCCCTAAGATGGGGTAATTTCATTTTAAGTATTCTAATATGCATATACAGTTATTATAGGAAGCTTCTACAACAGTAGGTTTTATTTTCATATTAATAAAGGACGTGTTTGTAGTAGGAGCTGCGGGCTGTGTTCCTGCCACCCCAGCTCCTGGTCACCCGGCTAGCTTATGCCCCGAAATAACAACACACAAACTGTATTCTTTTAAACACTGCTTGGCCCATTATATCTAGCCTCTTCTCGGCTAACTCTAGCACCTGGACTAGCCCATTTCTAATAATGTGTGTAGCACCCCAAAGGTGCGCTTACCAGGAAGATTCTAGCCTATGTCCATCCTGGGTCGGAGCTTGATCGCATCTGCCCGGGAGAGCAGAGGCATGGAGTCTAAGCTCACTTCCTCTTCCTCCCAGCATTCTGTTCTGTTTACTCCACCCACCTATGTTCTAACCTATGAGGGCCAAGCAGTTTCTTTATTTTTTAACCAATGACCTTCTTCCATCATGTGTTAAAATAGAAGGGTAAACTTTTCATGCGATCCTACCCTAATACTAAGAACTACAGGTAAATATTAACTGCTAGTAGAAAAAGAATTGGTTTTCCCATGGATGAGCCTCACTTATTGGAGGTCGAGTGTAGAGGGATCAGCCTTGGTACTATATACCAGACTCAACAAAATTGGACTCAGCGGGGTCTATAAATATATATTTGTGCATGGTAGGGTTTTCGGGGAAGGCAACTGTGAGAGGCTGGGGAAAGGAAAGGGTGGATGAGGGGATGTGATTCTATTTCAATGAAAATCATTTGAAAGAAAAACATATTACCTCTGGAGGCAGGGAAATGGCTAAATAGTAACAGCATTTGCTATATAAACAGAGGACTGGTCTTAGTTTCCCATCACCCATATAGCATCTAACAATCAGAACTCCATTTCCTTTAGAGGAGGTGGTTCCTCAAATTTATTTTAATACTTCAAGATATTATTCACTTGAATATTCAAGACCTCACAATAATAGATTAGATTGATTGATTTATAAAACAATAAGCTGTAACAAGTAGTATATAATCCTATGTAGTTGTTAATTTTATGTAGACTTCTCAATTTTATTGCAGTGGGGTTTGCAGAATGCTCCCATACTCAATTACATTTTTGGTGACTTAAAGGTTCTTTCATCATGAATATTTGTGTGTTTGTGTGTATGTGTGCGTGTGAGTGTGTGTGTTCTTACTTTTTACCCAATGTCTGGTTTTCATTCTTTTTATTTAAAAACAGAACAGAATTTTGATTTATCCCTTAGTCTAATTTTCTAACTTGTGGAATTATTTTATTTTTTGAACAATAAAATTTTGGAAAAAGACTGCACATTCCCACAAAACCAAAAATGATCCATTGCGCTAAAGAACAACTCTTTCTACTTTCTATTCTGTGGATATGTTAAATATACTACATAGAAATTCGTTTCTATTTCAAGGAATTGATTTTAATCAATCCTTGTGATTTACTGGGGTTAACAAATAAATCAAGAGCCAATTTATGCTTTTATGATGGATTTTATATATTTGCTTTACAGAATTTATTGTCAAGGCAAGAAAGGTTGCTTGACTGAGCTTAGTGAGACTGTAGAAGATGGCCACATAACTACTTTAACAACTGTGTACTCAGCCCTGCTCTTTATGGGCAGATAAGAAAATTCATAAGCAAACAAGCCTCCTCAAGCAAAGCACCATCATGTAAGGTTTTTAATGCTAAAACACTTCATCTAAACACTCTGATATGTTTTTCAGGATAAAATTGGTCACATATATGACTCAGAGAAAAGAGGAAATTGTCTACCTTACTTTGCTATATAATAGTTTGCTTTATAAACATGCACACATATACACACATAAAAAAGAGAGATGCTTTCCTACATGCATCTTTATATATTCATATATAATTTTATATATTCATATATTTATTCATATATTATATATGTATATGGAGGGGTGTTGGAATTGACCCACATAGTTAGATAACTGCTGTCTGTAAGGTAGAGGTCCTGGAAAGTGGAGTATGCAGTTCCCTTTATGGCCCCGAATGAACAGAAATTCAGAGGGGAGAGCAAGTGATGTTTGAATACTGGTATTGAAAAGCTTATGACTTTAAGAAACTGGAACACCCATGACATTCCAGAGCACCAGAAACTGCATTAACTAACTCAATTTGCCTTTCTTCCACCTTTTTGATCTATTGAGACCAAACTTCAATGGATTGGGTGAACCTCATCAACATGATGAGTGAGGGAGTGTTCCTTACTCTCTCCTGCAAATCTTTTATTGAAGGACCTTCACACACACATGCAGGAGTAACATTCGATGGCTCTCCGTGCCCAGTAAAAGTGACACATAAAATTAGACATCAGGCAAGCATGTACAAAACAAAATTCTGAATTCTTTTAGTACTAGATCATATCATATGTGATTTAATAACATAGAAAATTATACATATATTTATATTCCTTAAGCTCAAACTAACAAGGAGCCTTCAAATAGAAAACTGATAGACAGAAAGTCAATGAAATAGGAAGGAAATGTGTCCAGTAAATTTTATTTTACTCTATACTAGTAACAATATAGAAATGTGTTTTATGGCACATCTATATAATTACACTTCACAGCCATTTCATTTTTGGCCGGTGTTCAGGTAATAAAGACTTTTGCTGTTTATGGGTCCAGAGACTCATTTTCAAAAGAGAATTGACTTCTTCAAATGAAAAGTTCTTTAAATGAAATAGCAGAAAAGTGTAGAAATTTGGAACACAGGATACAAATATATACAGTCTCATTTCATTTAGAAAGCTCCACATTTTGTTTCCAAGGTTTATTTCTTTCCTCTGAAAAGGAAATAATTTACAGTCTTCAATTTAATCCAAGGTACCAAGTAGTAGCAGAGTGCCATAGACAATAGTCTACTGCATAAATAGAAGTGCATAGTAATTGTCCTTGGAAGTTGGAAGGGAAATGCATCATAACAAAGCAAAATTCATTATCCTTCCCACAGACTCAGTAATGTTAATATATCTCCATTTTGCTTAAACCATAAGTAAAGTCCAATTCTGCAGGGTTAACAACTTTATGCTTAACTAAATGACTCAGGGACTAAAACAGTTTGAATTTAATTAAGCAATATGTTAAAGTTACGCGATGTAATGTAACAGTGATGATTTAAAACTTTTTTAACCAAAAGTTGGTTTCACATGCTTAAGCATCTAGTATAATCTTTTCTTACCCTCTTCTGCAGAATTCCTCAAGCTCTGCCTAATGTTTGGCTGTGGGCTCTGCATCTGTTTCCATCAGTTGCTGGGTGAAGCCTCTCTGATGACAGTTAGGCATCAATCTATGAGTATAGCAGAATATCATTGGGAATCATTTCAATGACTTTTCTTTTTTGTGTGCAAATTATGTTTTTTTTCTATCCCAGGTCTCTGGGTTTTGGACTTCAGTGTGAGTTCCCCCTCAGGGTATGGGTCTCTAATTGTGCCAGTCATTAGTTGATCATTCCCACAACTTCTGTGCCACCTTTGCCCTGGTACATCTTATAGTAAGGACAAATTATAGGTCAAAAAGTTTGTGGTTGGAGTCCCACCCTCGAAAGTCTTGCCTGGTTGCAGGAGAGGGGTCATCAGGCTCCATATCCCCTTTTACCAGTAATATTGTCTACTGTTACCCTCACCGATTCCTGGCACTTTCAATTGTCCTAGTTTCTGTCCCATCCCAGAGATGCCCTGATTCCAAAGGTCTCTCCTGGTACTTTCTCCCTCCATCCTCCCCGATCTGATCTCTTCCATTTCCATCTCCACCACCTCTTCCAGGACCCTCCCCACTTCCACAAGCAATGCCCATTCTATTTCCCCCTCACTGTGAAACCCGTGCATCTCCCACTTGAACTCTCCTTGTCTCTTAGCAACTCTGGGTCTGTGGGTTGTGGCACACTCTGTGGTATCAAGAGTGCCACAAGAAAACCCACAGAACCACCTAACCTGGACTCATAGGAGCTCACAGAAAGTAAAATGACAACCAGGGATCCTGCATGGGACCGACCTAGGCCCTCTGCCTGTATATTACAGTTGTGTAGCCTAGTCTTCATATAATCCCCCTAACAATGAGAGCAGGGGCTGCCTCTGGCGGTGTTGCCTGTTCTAGGGATGATTCTCCCTACCTGATTGCTTCATCCAGCCTTAAAGAAGAGGCAGTTCCTAGTCTCATTGCAACTTGATAAGCTGTGGCTGGGTGATACGCATGGGAGGCTTGCCTGTATCTGAACAGAAGCCATGGAGTAGTGTTTTTTAGGGTAGGGGGTGTGTACTGGGAAGTGGGGAGAGAGGGGAAACTTTGGATGGGCTAAAACCAAAGGAAAAATAAAAACTCTAGTATGAAACAAAACAAATAGACACGACAAATTTCTGAAAAAAGAAATAAATACCCGAAAATATCAAAAAAATAAATTCCAGATAGAGGGTATAATATTTCCTTTTCACTTCTTCTGCATTTTTCATTGTGTGTGTATATGTGTATATGTATGTGTACTGTGCACATGTATACACACAGCACAGAAATAACATGAACTGATTTACTTTTTGAAAATTGAAACATATTGTTATCAGTATCTGCTTAATGAGTGACCTTTGGAAAGACCCAAATCCTCTGGTGAGAAAGGTTTGTTGAGTTTTCCTTGCAGAGAAACAGTTCATTTAAATATTCTAGCTCCTATTTTCTCCATTATATTATAGACTTTATTTTCAGTTAGTCACAGAGAGATCTCAAAGACTAGGTTGCAGGACTTCAGAGAGAAACTTCTCTTTGGTTTTGAACTTTGCTTTAAGTTTTAAAATGTTACTGTGAATTAGATTATGAGTGCTGCTTTTCATGAAAACAAAACACAACACAACACAAAAAAACAAAACAAAATAAAAACCAACCTGCCAAGTTGTAAAGTGCAACAGGCTTTAATTCTCAGGAAAACTGATTGTTCCACCTGGACAGGCTCATTAAGTAGGTTAACAGGCTGCCTTACTACAGGAGGGTCTCTCTAGTTATCTCTCTGTGAAGGAGTCACAACTCCTTTTTCAAAAGAATGTATGAGCACACAGTAACCTGTGAGACATTGTCATAAATTGTAATCTGCATTTCATTGGCCTCAGGCAAACCAGGTGATTTCACTTTGAGTTTTATGCCCTCCTCACAAATGTGGAAATAATGGAACCTCATATGGATATTGTGAGATTTACTTAAAATTTATGTAGGGTTTCATGTGTCCAAGTCTACAAAACTATGCACAAAAGTCATGGCCATGCTTGTTTATATTAACGAACCTTTCTCTCAATAGAAAAAGAGAATCAGGACATTATATTTCACATAGAAAATAATTTTAGAAGTAATAATAATAATTTTGATCTCAAAATAAGAAGACCCTGGGTCATCTTGAGCATAACTCCTACCTGGGGAAAATGTGAAACCTACAGAGAATTCTAATCTATTTTCTTTTGTCAAGCTAATAAGCAAGCATTGACTAAAATAACATTGACTTTATGTGATTTCTAGATCCAAATGTGGATGCATTTAAAATAAAATGCTCTGGGAGATTAAGATGCTAATAAAACAGGGATGGGGCATCAAAAAGTAAGGATAGGGGACCAAAGGAGCAGAGGATGATGGAGAAAGTGGAGTGGTGGAAAGGCTAAAGGGCATTCACCCTGTTATCAATAAACTGTTGCACAAGAAAATGAGATAATTAAGTATGTGTATGGGCAGCTGTAAGGAACCACAGATATTTCATACATGCTTGCAACCCAGAGATTAGTGCAGGAACTAGCAGTATCAGTGGTAATTGGATGCTTATTGGGCATGCAGAATCTCTGGAAATTAGGAATGCCCAATTGACTAATACACATGTTATAATTTTATTATGCTGCTTCGAGCAGCTGGCATAATCTAGGAAAGGCTGTTCCTAATATACACTTAATATAACTAAATATAAGAAGGAAGCTTGGACGATGAGGCCTAATAGAAGGCTATTACTCCCTTATTCTGTCTTTAGAGCCTGCTACGTGCATCTTTTGGAACACAGGTCTTTCCTCTGGCCTTTATGCCTAGTGACTAGAATTTTTAAATAAGGAAATAATTTTCAGCTGGTTATTAATTTACCTTATTTTACTTACTTAATGTGTATATTTATGTATATATGTATTATGTATGAATTTGTGTGTATATATGTGTTTACATATGCATCTGTGTATATTTCTACACATGTGTATAGGCCATAGGTTGAGGTTGGTTCCTTTCTCTATTGTTCTCCACCTTCTTTTTGAAATAGAATCTTTTTAATTGAACCTGGAACTCATTGTTTTGCTAGACAGAGTTTCCAGAGAGCTAGAGATTATCTTGCCTCTGCTCCCCTGCTCTGGGGTTATAGGACCTCAGCACTGCACTGTCTACATGGGTGCTAAGAATCCCCACCTAGTTCCTTGTGTGTGCACAGCAGACCCTTTATCAGTGGCTGTCTCTCCAGTTTCCAGGTAATCTACGGATAGGAAGCTCAAGTGAATATGGTGGTAAATGCCTGTGATCCCAGCACTTAGCAAAAACAAAATCCAGAAGCTTAAAATCATTCTTTGCTACATAGGAAGTTTAAGATAAGCTTGGCTGCATGAGTTTCATTCTCAAACCAAAAAGTGAAAGTTCTTTATATGACATTTATATCTGCCCATGTACCCTAATTTTTTAATATTATTGTTCACAAAAAGTAATCACCTCTTTATATATCCCTCACTGTACAAAAAGATCTCTAAGAGTCCAGAGGGAAATTGGAAGTCCCAGAGTAGTCTGTGCCTATTTTCAGAGCATAGGAAACTCACCAAGCAAGTCCTCTGGCTACCAAAGGGCCCAGGCTACATTTTCACAAAGAACTACCCATGAATATGTCTTATTTACCTCTATTTATACCCACAATTATATAGAAACTGGTTAAATTAATTGGACAATATAAATTCATTTTCCTTTGTTGTTGATTCTAAATCTCACCAGTCACATTGACAGGGACTAAGTATTAAGAGAGTATTTGTCACTGAGATCCAGGGATGGCTTACATGAGTCAAACATGGTGTACTTTCTAAATTTCCAGCCTTTGTTTGTACTCTGCAAGGTATATTGTTCTATGGGTTTTACACTGCTCCCCTACTCCCCAGGAATGCCTAAAACCTATGCAATTCTTGACTAATATCCTTTCTCAAGGATATTAGTTCTTAACCCTAGTTACATATGAAAGTCACTAAAGATTTTCAAATATACTCCTCATGGGCCTCATGCCCAAGTCTTCTGATTTATTTGATTTAAATACTGGTAATGGCTACCATCAATATTAAATACCTCACAGGCTTTCTAGCTTGTGTTACCTCTATGCAGCACACCAATGTTGATCCAAAATAAATTTTCTTTTATGAAATGTATTCAGGTAAACATGGGTTCTCCTCCATCCTAGATGACAGCACACTCTACCTGAAAATCCATTTATGATGTCATTAACTGTGTATTTACCATGCTCTTACAAGACAAATTTTTCCTATAATTTTTAAATTGCACAGTAAAATGACGCCCAATTTAAATCAGGAGAATGATTCCCCAGTATGTTCTTAAATGTCTCGCCTTTGAATTAATTGTCCTTAGCCACTTTTCTCTCTTCAGTAGCTGTTACTGTAGCTTATTCTGGAGCAATTAAGTGTATTCCAAGCAGTGGAGCTGGACAAAGCTGGAGTCTTCAGCCAAATGTCATAAATCACTCCAGATTCAGAACATGAATAACAATCAGAAATATAAGATTCCTATTTAGGTCATATTGCTGTTATAATATTATGTAGTTTCTTTGCTACGTCATTATTAATAGCATAATTCGAACAGGTGTACTTTGCATCGTGTTTCAAAGCCAGGTAAAATTCATAAAAGTATGAATGAGTGTAAGGGTGTCCTGGAGGTTGAAATCAAATGGTTGAAATCAAATGACTTATATTTTCATATTCAAGTTCCAGGAAATTTTTCTGGCCTCCAAAGAAAGATGTAAACTTCATTAGCTCCAATATTTTCCCATGGTGATCCAGCCAACAGTGATATTAAAAGTGTTTTACCATTCATTTATCTCTTTATATGTGAGCAAAGAGAAGAACTTTTTGAGAATGGAAGTGGCCTTTTAGGTGGAGGGAGTTTCAGCTTCGAATTCAAATGCCCTGGTTTCTAAGCAGCATTCTTTCCTCCCTTTCACAGCTCCTCTGGAAGTGTTAATCAAATGGTGTACAGGAGTTTGGACATTTAGATTCATACCATCAAACCAGGGTTTTAAAGGTATGATGGATTTTAAGGTGCAAAAGATCACTAATGGACAAACACTTAAATATCTAAATTGGATATAATAATACTTTTTATTGAAGCTTTTAAATAGCTTGTGCTTTTAATGTTAATAGTTATCAAGCATCTAATAGGTAGGACAATTAATGTGGACTACTTGGCATTATCATTTAAATAGTCTGAGCATTCTGATGTGCATGTCTTTTTCCCCTTGGCTTTATAGGAATCAAAGGTGATTGTTAATTTGCATCTGGTACATTTTCCTGGTTACACATATTCTTTCAGTGGAAACACAAGACAAATTGGAGTCAAATTCAAGTTATAAAGAAAATCTATGTGCAATTGTATACTGGCAATTAGTTGGAGAACAAATGGACAGAAGGCTGGCAAATGACCTCTGTCCTCTTGCCCTTACTTTCTGGATTATAACATGTGATTCATGGCTATGTCATAGTTCCTGCTGTGGAGATTTTCTGAAGGACTTTATTACAGTCCTGGGAAAGAGAAGATACACAAGGACCTGGGTTCTATGACTTTAGCTTCAATATTTAACATTCTGAAGATCACATTCAGACTTGCCAGGGCAATGCTTAAGTAATTTCTTTTTGAGTTTTTATTATTATTATTTTTAGTAAGAAAAAAGTAACCAACCTCTTTCTTAGTCTGAATATAGAAATATTAAAAATTCATTATCAAGGAAATAAACATGAGTGCTGCTTGGGTGTCACATCTTATTGCATATGAAATTCTTGAAAATAACTGCTTTATCATGATTGTCCATACCTAGAAAAGTAATCATTTATTTGAAATAATCAGACCTGCCTAAGAACTTTCCTTTCAATAAATGTTGAAATTTGTAAAATATTCCATGAGGAAATTTAGTTTCCGTTTCTGAATCAGAATTCTCAGTGTGAATGATGGGAAGCTATCATGGGTGTATGTACCAAGGGTGGTTTTCAAAGCAAGCTAAAACTCCAAAGAAGGCAGAATACTCAGTTGTGGTAAATGTAGAACCAAAGCATCATCTGGCAAAAGGGAAAAGAGAAGAAAATGTTAGCAGGATCTGGTGGATGGGGTGGATATTGGGGCAGCCTACCCACAAGAAACTCTCCTGCTGCCTGGCTAGAGAAGCATAGGTAGTTGTGGGAGGGGCCCAGCATTTTGTCCCATTATGGAGCAAAGTGGTCAAGACCATGATGGGGATACCCACTGAAACAGTTTAGCTGAGCTAATGGGAGCTCACCAACATCCCCAAGACTGGGAAGTAACAAGCATAAGATAAAACTAGTCCCTCAGATTGTGGTTGATAGTTGCATGACTGGGACAGACTGAGGGGCCACTGGTAGTTGTACCAGGATTTATCCCTACTGCATCTACCTGCTTTTTGGGAACCTGCTGAGGGAAAGTGTGTAGTGGGAGCTGCGGGCTGTGTTCCTGCTGCCCCAGCTCCTGGTAGCCTGGCTAGCTTATGCCCCAAAATAACAACACACAAACTATATTCTTTTAAACACTGCTTGGCCCATTTCTATTCATGTGTGTAGCACCCCAAGGTGTGCTTACCGGGAAGATTGTAGCCTACGGGTCGGAGCTTCATCATGCCTGCTCTGGAGAGGAGAGCATGGCATCTGTCTCTTAGAGGAGCTGCCCGCATCTGCCTGGGAGAGGCGGGCATGGTGTCTGAGCTCACTTCCTCTTCCTCCCAGCATTCTGTTCTCTTTACTCCACCCACCTATGTTCTAACCTATGAGGGCCAAGCAGTTTCTTTATTTTTAACCAATGACCTTCCTCCATCAAAAGTGAATAGCTAACAACTACCCGCCTACTAGGGTGTGGCCTCATAGTCTGTTTACCTGGATATGGAAGGGCATCCAGCCCCTTCTTCCTCTCTGCTTCCCCTTGGGCCCCTTTTGCTGTTCGGTTTGCCTTGGATATGATCTACATCCATCCTTCAAGCAGAGAATCCTGACTTTGTAAGTTTTACCTTTTAATAAAAATCAGTATATTTCTTAGTTCTGAGCTAGTGTGGGGTTCCTTTTGTTTTATATAAGCGTCAGATCTCTCCGCCTTCAGGAACCTATTCTCTTTGGATGAATACTTTGCTCAGCTTAGATATAGTAGGGATATCCTTGGACCTTCTCCAAAGCAATGTGTCTTAGCCTCTTTGAGTAGTGGATTGTGAGTGGGATGTGGGGGTAAGTGGAGTTAATAGGAGGAGGGGAGAAAGTGGAAACTTGGATTGGGTATGTACAATGAGAAAAGGTAGTTTGTTTTCTTTTTACAAAATAAAAAAACATGTTAATGACATTAAAAGACTAAGAGTTTACCAACCCCTGGAGAGCACATTGTAGTTTTAGTATCTTGCCCCAGTATTTACAAACGATACATCCAACTAGTTCATACATCTCCCTGCCAGTCAGCAAGGAAAATGCTGGTTTTTCTAAATAAGCATTATTTTATATTTTATAGTGCTTATATTTTATTTTAAAACAAAAAATATAAAAAATATTTTTAATGTTCATTCAACAGAAGTAAACTGGCATTGAGGTAAGAATAATTATAAAAGCAAGATTTCTGAAATGCTGTTGGACAGATGCTGCAGAACAGCAAAATTTCACTCCATTTTGGTTTTAAGATTCTGCCTTGTTTCTATCAAACTTTAAATATTGATATCAGGATGGAGCAAGTTGTTACAAAGGCTGAAATACCCTTCTTCTTTCCTTTGGGAATATTGTGAAACTCAGAGACAGTGGTTTCAGGCTAGAGAGGTGAGTAGTAGAGGGACCCTGGCTGAGGACTGCAGGTTTATGTGTTTAGAGGAATGTGCTTCCTAAACACACATAGGCAGCATGTCCTTAGACAGTGAGGGCAATGTTATCAGTCATATGTGTTCCCTTCATTCCTTTTTGAAATATAGTTTAAATGTTTGTCTTTGGAAGGTGGGCATCTGGTAGTTTTAAAAATAGTGAATCTCTTCCATAATTGTTGCTTCATATTTGATTTAACAAAATTAGATATAACAGTTGCTAAATTAATTTAATTCAGAAGGACATTCATTGATAACGAATTCCATTGAGATTAATGTGATGGAAATTTGAGAAAAGAATCACACGATGTGACTTCACACTCAAGAAAATCACTTGGTGATAAACGTAAAAGATCAGTTGTCTTATGGAGCAGTATCTGGCACATGGTATGAACCCAAGATAGCCAGCAGAAAGGTCAACCTCTCTAAGAATATATAAATTACTATAAATAATTATAAATTTTAACTCATTTATAATTTACAAAAATATATATCACTATATTATAAATAATGTAAAGATAATAGAAGGGGGCACAAATGTTAAGTAAGAAAAAAAATCCAACATGAATGGAGTTACTTAAAACGCATGATTCCAATTGAATAGTCAACATCCGATGCAGAGCAGGTTTTACTACAGCTTGTACCTAACTTCTTGATGACTCCAAGTCTTGCTGCACATGTGACAGCACATGGCAGGTGCTTTCCTGAACTGTGCAGGAAAAATTAAGCATGTTCTTTTCATTATTCTAGTGTTTCTTTTCTACTCAAATGATTGATTAACATTCTTATACATAATCATGATTATTATCTGGGGATAAATGAGCCTAAATGACAGTAAACAAAAGAGGAAAGCTCCACTGTATGGGGCTTTGTTCTCCGAATCCTGGATATCATCACATCTTCTACTCTGTACCAACAAATGATAAGGCAGGTCAGTGCTTTGGCAAAAAAGAACTTGTTTGAGATCACTTTGAAGCTGATTACATAATTGTATAAATCTTTAAAAACCAAGGCAAAATAGAATAAATTAAATCTTACATCTGTCTAAGGAAAACGATAACAAATGCTTTTGTATATTCCAATTTTTTTCTTATTTTTAATATGTTGTTTTGTAGGCTTTTCACAATTTTCAGATTTGAATAAAACCTTAGATACGAAGTAGCAATGGTGAGATGGCTCAGAGGGTAAGGATGCCTACTGTCAAGAGTGAGGACCTGAATGAAATTCATGGAACACACTTGGTGAGAAAGGAGCCCCTACTCTACAGTATACATGCACACTGTGGCCCACATACATATGCCTGCATGCACACAAAATAAGTATACATGAAAAAAAGAATTATGGACACCAGGCACTAGTTCATAGAGAATTTAAGATTGTTACGGATTTCTGATAGCCTTGTTAACAGGCTGTTTATGAGGTCACCTTACCGTGCTTTAAGTTCTCTGGGGAGGACCTGAAGACACAGGCTAGTAAATGTTCGCTAGCACACTTTTATTACGTTTAGATTGCACGCATAGCTTCTGGATTTTAAAAGAAGATGTATGTGCTATCTAAGTTATTAAACAGTTTTTGAATTCTTCATACTGCCACTTTCCAAGCATATAGGTGTTAATTTATTTTCATATAAATTGCTAAGAAATATTTTGTAAGTATTTTACCTTACTTGTTTATTCCATTTTTCTTTTACTTTTTCTTTTTTAAAAAAAGAAAAGAAAACATCTTTCTTCACTTTCCTTATCAATCCCAGTGCCCACTCCCTCCCCTCCTCCCATTCTCTCCTCAGAGAGGGTAGAACACATTGTTTTGGGAAAGGTCTAATGCCCTCCCTACTGTATCTAGGCTAAGCAAGGTGTCCATCGAAAGAGAATGGGTTCGAAAAGCTAGTGAAGGAGCGGGGATAAATCCTGGCGCCACTGCTACTGGCTCCACAGTCTGCCCCAGCCACACAACTACATTTAGAGGGTTTAGTTTGATCTTATGCTGGGTCCTTCCCTGTCTGCCTGGAGTTGGTGAACTCCCATTAGCTCAGGTAGACTGTTTCAGTGGGTGTCCCCATCACGGTCTTGACCTCTGCTCGTAATCTCACTCCTCGCCCTCTTCAGCTGGACGCTTAATTGAGGGAGGCATCGTGAGGCTAGCAAGAAATCTGGCACTAGAGAAATTCCCAGGAATCCACAAGGATGACCTGAGCTAAGACCCTGAGCAATAGAGGAGAGGCTGCTCGAACTGGCCTTGCCCTGTAGCTAGATTGATGGCTATCTTAAAATTCACCATAGAACATTCATTCAGTAACTGATGGAAACAGGAGCAGAGACCAGCAGCAGTGCACTGGGCTTTACTCCAAAGTCTGGTAATTTACCTTCTAATTTAAAACAAATACTGTATAACCGAATTCTTCGTTGTCCATTTGACAACTCTCAATTATCATGACTTTAAATTTATGGATGAAGTTCTAGCATTTCTAGCTCACGATGCTTAGAAGAACATCTGCGGTTCAGCTGCACGTCGTTAGCAAACATCAAACACTACATCATTTTGTCCAAATCGCCATTCTGGACACAAAGCACTTACGTAGCTTTGTAACATTCATCTTTCTCTAACTGTGTGGTTCGCCAAACCACAGCTCTGTCTCTGAATTCATCCTTTTTTTTGTCTGTTTATTTATTTTATTCCTTATTTAATAATAAAGATTTTTGTAGCAAATTTCTTACTTTTCCACATGACAATAATATAATGAGCTGAAAAGCACTTAGGATTAAGTAGTCCTCAGTTTCTCATCTGTTTCTAATGGATTTTTTATAAATCAACGGGGCATAATCAAGTACATTTTTGTATAAATTTCAATGTTAATAAAATATAACTTCGTTTATGTTTTCATGTAGGTATAATAAAAACATGTTACCCAGATTTACAAATGTTAGGCCTTCTCATGGTTATTTTGTAACATATGCTGACATTTTAGGGGACATTTTACACTCGTTTATTTCATCGAAGACAGACATTTCTGTAAATGAAGGTAGACTGAACTTGGACTATTTTCCAAACTGTGTATTTAATAATTCCATTTGAACAAAATTATATCTGATTTCTAGATGCTTTCTGTACCAGTTTATCTTTCTTTAAATTTTGAAGGAAATACATATAATAGGCCATTGTCTTCTTCATTTTACTTATAAATGTTCTTCTTCTTTATTTATTTAAATAAAATACCTTCCAATAGAAATAACTTGTGCATTCTGTTGAGTATACATTAATATTTTAATAAATATTTGCAAGGCAATGTAATAATTTTATCAAAATAATTAACATTTAATTTCTTTAGATTCAATATATTTTTAAATTTAAGACTATGACATCTTCAGGTTATTTATAAAATATATTTCTACTGAGTGTGTAGTGTGTTTTTTAAACTATGTACCCTACTATGCAGTCAATACACTTTGCCTTCTTAAACAGATTATTGAAAGCATCGCATCTTCATTATCAAGTAGTCTGCATTATCCTGGTGAAGATGAATTAACAACCTGTAGCAATGCTCTCTGGAGTTACTGAACATGTGTACACTGATAACTTCATACAAGGGGACATAAGGGGTCAGTCTGGTTCTAAGGGTGTGTGTGTGTTCACACCTTTTAAAATATATTATGATATTATGTAGCTCATATTCTTTATACCAATCTACATCAGACTGTCCATCCCTATTGTTTATTGTTTATATCAAAGGATTTGAGGTTGCTTCCTACATGTTAATGTTCCCAGTCTCTAAGGTCTATTTAGCATAGAAAAGAAGTTTCTCTAGTCATAGATAATCAATTGGAGTTACTTCATAGGCACAAATGCATTGCTCATGTTTTCAGATGATGTAAGTCACCATTCTTCTTTGTACTAAACTTAATAAGATATGCAGAGTTTTACTTTTTAGAGATAAAATATAACATTAGCAGTAGGACATTAACAAGAAACAATGTAACTCTAGTCTGAAATGCCTTTGATGTTAATTTTTTCATTGTATTATGTTAATACTGCCAAGCAGATGCTGCAGCTATGTAGCTCCTTACTATGAACTGCTAGAGGAAGCACCGAGGATGCTTTTGACATTCAACCACACGGCATGGATAAGGAGAGAGCATCCATTCTACTTATTTTAATTGCCAACCTTCTTGGGAGCAGCTGCTTACTTTACCTGTTAGAATATTTTCTTATTTTTCCATCAAATCCACCTATGGTTCATTGTAATCCCACAAGGAGTTATATGTGATTTTTATTCTTTGAAAAACTTCAGGGCGATGACATAAGGTTTTGAACATCTCACAAATAATTACACACATTTGGCAAAAACAATTCTCACTTACTTTAGTGCTAAAAAGGAAAGTATAGCTCAGGGCACATGTAATGACCTTCCTACTGCCGACTCTTTGTGCACGGTATAATTGGATAAAAGGATTTAAACTCTTGAATTCTATGATTAATACCCTATTATATAGGTCCTAAGCCTGTACTTGTTTCTTAAACAAAGTGTCAAACTTTCATAGTCAAGTCCATGATGGTGTGAAATCAATGCTAGAAAGACCAATGATTTTATTTATATTCTTGATTGTTCTTTTTTCTTGTTTTAAAATATTTTTCACTATAATTTTACAAATGTCACTCATAGCTATTAATAACATGGTAATTATAGATAATGTCTTTCTTTATGTGTATTCACTGCCCAAGAATGACTACATGGTAAGGCAACACAATAATTGAGAAAAAAAGGAGAAATGAAAAGTTTTACATTCTTGTTCTCTCATTTTGAAATGTTACTTAGAGTAGAACAAGAGTATAGGGAAAAGCAAACAGAAAATACCATTTGATGACCACCACAGCTGAGAAGTAGTGTCAATAGTTACAATTAGAGAATGAATTTTACTAAGAAGCAGGATGTTTTTGATGTTTCCTGACAAGGTGCCTATAGATGATAAACACCAAATGATGTCCATAACTTCCAAACCTTAACATATGCTACCATAATATTCAGTCAGACATAAAATTATAATTAAAGCAGCGAACAAGTATCATATACCTCCTGATAAAGACCAATCCACAACCATGATACCACTTCTTTCATTTTCAGGTCAATTATTAAATTCAGTCTTTAAAATGAAAGGGCTATAATCATCAAAAATGCCAAGCACAAGAAGAAAAGAAGAGTAAATTTCTTGGAATTAAGAAAAATTAAGAAATAATGCCACAAAATGCATGCTCTCTCCTGGTTTCGCTGTGCTGATAGTTTCTGAAAACCTAACACAAACTATACTCATCAAGGAAGACAGAATCACATGTGAGGAATGACCTCCATCAGATTTGCTTGTGCACATGTCTGTGGATCAATTTTCTTCATTAGTCATTGAATTAGGAGGGACCAAGTGACTGTGGAGAGTGTCACCCCTGAGTAGGTGATCCTGGGCATGTCAGAAAGCAAGGTTTCACATAGAGAGGCATAGTTACAAGTATTGACATTTGAGACAATAATCAGTCTTCCTAAGTATGAATTTCCTATTCGTTATCCAATACTAAGTTGTCAATACTAAAAACATTTATATACAAGCAATACTAAGTGCACCTAGAAGGTTGCATTTTTATATTTATCCATTTATATGAAAATTTATTTGTTATGTGTTTTTCACTACAATAGTTAAGGAAAAAGAGACTGAATTTCAGAAGGAGTGTGTGTGAGCCTAGACACAAGAGGAATCAGAGGGAGAAGACAGGGGGCACAAATGATGCAAATAGAGTACACATGTATGAAATTTAAAGTAAATAAATGAATAGCACAATCGAAGTAAACCATGGAAAGCAAGATGTTAATCTGTACTCATCGTGGTCTTCCTTACAGTTTCTGTTTCTTTGTTCACTCTGGGTTCCCTTGATGAACTCTAATGGTAAGATGTAATAAACACTTTATTTCCCTAATTGCTTTTTGCCATGGTGTTTTCTCAGCAAAAAAAAAATAAATAAAAAGCAGCATGTGTTCAGGGAAAATGATGTATTAGTTATATAAATAATTTCCTTTCAAATGATTCTGAAAATTTGTAGGTATTTACATGAATATATAGAAAATGAATGTGTAATGGAGAAAATATTAACAAATTGAAATCTTGGAAGTCTAAAGATATTTAATATAGGAACGTTCAAAGATATTTAAGAAATCCAATGGCATATTTTCACTAGGTTTAAGTTATTTTACAATTATACAAACTATTCTCTATTCAAGTTTCATTTCTGATATGTTTTGGAGTACCCAAACTCTTGATACTATTATCTTTGTAATGGACAATTTAAATGACCTATGTGTGAACATTAAGATAAGGTGATAGCAGAATTCAGGGAAAATCAACCTGGTATCTCTTAACCTGGAACAAAGGGCACTGGGTATAAATAAGTTTACAAAATAAGTGTTAAGCCGGGCGGTGGTGGCGCACGCCTTTAATCCCAGCACTCGGGAGGCAGAGGCAGGAGGATCTCTGTGAGTTCAAGACCAGCCTGGTCTACAAGAGCTAGTTCCGGGATAGGCTCCAAAACCACAGAGAAACCCTGTCTCAAAAAACAAAACAAAACAAAACAAACAAACAAAAAAAAAAAGAGTCTCTGACAAAATAAGTGTTAATTGTCACATATTGTCAGAGGCTTATTGTTTCTGGCATGATAATGTGGAACTTCTGGGGCTATAGTCTTAGAATACCCCTCCCCTCACACACCACACACACGCACACACACTCACACACACATGTGTGTGCACAACACATTATTTGTTCTACTTTAAAGAACCCCACTAGCTTGGTGCCTATAAAGAATAAAGATCCCACAATCTCTGATAGTGCAAAGTGAAAAGTAAGCATTATGAAATATTGCTAGAATTTCCTCAATAGAAGAAAGGAAATAGGAATGAAGGAGGGAAGAAAGGAGGGAAAAGGAGGGAAGGGGAGAAAGAAGGGGTTAAAAAGGAAAAAAAGTCTGTTGTCTTGGAAAAAATATCAGAAATTTATCCCACCTGAAGTGAAGATAATCTACCACTATATTCTAGGTGTCTTTTTTCTGTTTAGTTTTTCTTTTGTTTGGTTGTTTGTTTTGTTTTACATTGGTGGAAGAAATTAAACTGTATCGCTGTAGGAACAGTTTCTAAGATCAAAGCTGATGTGCAAGGAGCAACGCAGTGAGAGATGCACTAAGGCTGAAGGATACTTCTCACCTTCTTTACCTCTCTGCATCTCTAGCCGTCCTCCAGTGTGCTAGGAATGACTTAGAGCTTAACAACAACAGGAAATCTTTTTATTTTATTTTATTAAAAAAAAACAAACTATCTTTGTTCATTTTACACACTAATCCCAGTTCCTACTTTCTCCCCTCCTCCCATTCCCTTCACCTTCCCCCTATCCATTCCCCAGAGAGGGCAAGCCACATTGCTTAGAGGAAGGACCAAGGCCCTCCTCACTATATCCTAACTTAAAAAAAAAAAAAAAAGATATTTCAAGGAGAAAACCATTATAACCAGCATTCAACAGAGCCCAGTTTTGCCAGACTGGCATCAAAACCTCACACTCATAGCCTATTATCTGAGTCTTATTATTTCACATTTTGCAAGAAAATAAATAAGACATGCTTAAAGAAACAAAAGAGGAGAAGAGGGAAGAAGATGAGGATGGGCAATGGAAGGAACAACAAATGAAAAGTCAGGGAAGGGCAGAACGGTAAATGATAATTGATACTGACAAGACCACAGAGCGAGCATAAAAAAAAATTGTAAATAGTAAGTTTGGGATCAAATCCAGAAAGCTTGGTGACATGAAGATGCAGCAATGGACAATGTAAGCAGTGATACAGCAACTCTAAAAGACTATCTGAAGATCAGGCTCAAAGGGAAAATTCTGTTACAGAAGTAAAGGATACTTATTAAGGGCTCACTGAGACAGAAAACCTGTTCATTTAAAAACGAATTCATTAGGAATTGTCCCAAATACAAAGAGAAGACTATGAAAATAAAAATATAATAGAAAAAGTAGAACATCCCCAAACTGGAACAATCTCAAAAGTTCTAACAAGCTTTAGGGAGAAACTAGAAGAAAAGGAATAGTCTAAGGCAGCATATGAAATACTTAAAGCAATAATCGTTGCAACTTTTCCAAACTCCATTAAAGCCAAACAGCCACAACAACCAGAAGTTCATAGAATACCAAGCAAGACAAATGTGGAAAGTGTGAGTCATAATATTATCAAATTCTATTAAACAAAAGCTGAAATAAATCTTAAAAAGCACATGGGTTGTGCGTGGTGGATAAGTACTTGCTTGCCTGTGGTGAACTAACAGCCCCAGACCCCTCTATGGAAACTGAGAAAGGAAAAGGACACGGAATAAAGCAGTTAAACTGAAGGTGAAGAAGTCGCAAAGCACAAAAGAAAGCATAAGATTCTAAACCCGTATCAGTTATCATTCAAAAAGAAAGAGAACCATTTCCTGAAGAAAAAATTAAAAAAAAAAAAAACAAAAAAAACAAAAACAAAAACATGAAAACAAATCAGGAGCAAAAGGAGAGAGAACACGAGCAAGGAACTCAGGACCGCGAGGGGTGCACCCACACACTGAGACAATGGGGATGATCTATCGGGAACTCACCAAGGCCAGCTGGCCTGGGTCTGAAAAAGCATGGGATAAAACCGGACTCCCTGAACATAGCCGACAATGAGGGCTGCTGAGAAGTCAAGAACAGTGGCACTGGGTTTTGATCCTATTGCACATACTGGCTTTGTGGGAGCCTGGGCAGTTTGGATGCTCACCTTACTAGACCTGGAAGGAGGTGGGAGGTCCTTGGACTTCCCACAGGGCAGGGAACCCTGACTGCTCTTCAGGCTGATGAGGGAGGGGGACTTGATTGGGAGAGGGGGAGGGAAATGGGAGGCGGTGGTGGGGAGGAGGCAGAAATCTTTAATAAATAAATAAAAATAAAAAGAAACATGTCGATAGCAAGTGTATCCAACAGGAAAATAAAAAGATGTGCTTCGTGGTGCCGGAAAAGCGGCTCAGCAATTAAGACAGCATACTCTTCTTACAAAGGTCCCCAATTGGGTTCCTAGTATCCATGTTGGATGCTTCAGGTCTATTTATATCTCTAGCTCCGGAGTCCACTGTGGCTTCCACAGGCACCTGTACTCAGATGAGCACACCTAAACACAGACAGCCATACACAAACATATAATTTAAAATAATAAAGTAAATCTTTTAATAAGTTTTGTCTTTTATTATGTGTATGGTACTTTGCCTGTCTGTGTTGTCAATTATAATAAAATAGTCCCACACTAGCTCAGAATGGAGTATAATAATGATTTCTTTATTGAGGAGTAGACTCACAGATCAGCAGTCCTCTGCATGAGTGGGGAACAGGAACCAAATCCAGCCACCAAAGGGCTGCGCACATTCTTACATCTGTATATATAGTACATTTGATCAAGCCCAAAGTGGGCAAGTATCTTAAAGGCTGTTGGCTGAAGGAGTTCCTACATGCCTGCATGTCTACTATGTGTATGCCTGGTATCTGCAGAAACCATAAAAGGTGCCATTTCTCCTGTAAATGAAGTTGCATGTGTTGTGAAATGTCACATAGGTGTTGGGAATCTAGTGCCGGTCCCCAGGAAGCACAGCCAGTGTTCTTTACTGCCGAGCAGTAGCCCCAGATTCTTATTTGTTACTTTTAACTCTATTTTGTAATTACCTAGGCGAAACTGCATGCTCCTATAAGGACCTCAGCATGAAGGTTTAACTGAGCAACAAAGTCTCACCCTGGAAGTGGGCTGTGCCATTTTATAGGCTGGAATCCAGAACTGAATATGAAGGGAAAAAATGTGTCTTATTTTGTTTTGTTGTCTGTTTCCTGACTGCAAATGCCATGTGACCAGTCATTACTGTGTCATCCCAGCATGAATAACTGTATTTCTTCTTAAACCATAATCCTTTCCTTAATGGAATATCTTTTGCCAGGCATTTCTTTACAGGGGCAAAAAATTCCACTGGATATAGATATATCAAAAGTGAAAGTATTCTCACATGATACTTTTGTGTTTTCACAAAACACACAAGAATTTGCAGATTTTCCTGGAAATAATCAACACATAAATTACTAAAGCAAAATAAAAATTGTGTTCCTTTATCTCTTTGATGAGCAAATGAAATCTGAAATAAAAACTATAGTAACATATGCAATGGTGCCAAATATAAAATATGTATCATTGCAACAAAATATTATGCTAGTTGTAATGCTTTGACTAATTGATCAAAGGTCTAAATAGAGAGGAACTCTGAATTAATTGATTGGAAGACTAATTACTATAAAATTGCTATTCTTCCCAACTCAATGAATAGATTATCTTACTCCTAATTAAAACTAAAGCCAGCTATTTATGATGTGGAAAACCTGTGCCTCAAGCTTTCACAAAAAATTCAGAGATCTAAAAGAAAATACAAATACAGAGCTGATGGACTCACACTATGAATATTTTCCTCATAGGAGCCATGGGTGGAACAATCTTGGCAGCAAAATGAACAACATTTTATTGGATTAGAATACAGATATGAAATGAGCTTGCATGAGTTTATGCAAGCAGAAATGATTAAATAAATGTGTAAGTGAGTAGGGAGGATAGACATTTTCTAAGCAAAAGAACTCAATAATTATTATTTTGATACTTTCTTTTTTGAGATTATAATCTATTCATACATTTTCTCATTCACTTTCCTATCTTTAAACATTCCATGGTATATCTCTTTTGTACTCTTTCTAACTTATTTCCTCTTTTTATTTCACTGTGGTTACATGTATGTGTTTATATTTATATTTATGCATCTATTTTTAGGGCTGAGAATTTGGTATTGGATAACAACAGAGAATATTATTTCTCTAACTTTCAGCATTTTTTAGTTGCCTTGAGCTCTTTGTCTAGGGTTAAGGCCTCAAGCATTTCCCTTTTCTCATTTGCATGTCTATTG
Source organism: Chionomys nivalis (assembly GCF_950005125.1). Lineage (NCBI taxonomy): Eukaryota > Metazoa > Chordata > Mammalia > Rodentia > Cricetidae > Chionomys > Chionomys nivalis. The sequence continues at coordinate 74,310,577 of NC_080095.1, forward strand.
GTATCATGCTTGTTCAACTCATGTTTAGGTGGCCAAATTGATGAGACTTAATGGATATAACATCCCTGGCATTCCCTGGAGACACAATGTTACAACAAACTCTTTGATCCTCTGGCTCTTATAATCTTTCTACCTGCCTCTTCCACAATGAGTTCTAAACCGTAGGTGCAGGCACTGTGTAGTAGTTTTATGCACTGGGAAAAGACTCAACAACTAGGCATTTTGAATAATTGAGCTTTTCTTGAGTTGTCTCTATTGGTTGCAAAAAGGAGTTTTATTGTTAAGGAATAAAAACTACACTTCTTTTTGTGTATAAAAATAAATATTTTGAATGTGAATAGAGACTGAACAGATTTATTAAAGTGGTGCTTGTTTTTCCTCCAATAGCCATCCATGATTTCAGTAGCCCTTGGCATTTTTGACCATGTTTTAATTATCAGACATTATTTTCCTCTTGTTGAACATGTTCAGTTTGGGAACTTTATGCTACTGCTAAGGTATGCGTACCACTAATACATCCTTAGGTGTAACATTCTCTGTTGATAACTGTTGTAGGATACCATGAGTTTTGTAGATACTTAATGCATTACAATTTCATTAATTACATTACATGTCCAAGAAGGAAATTCATGAGTACTGTAGTGGAGAAATTTGATAAGAACTACTATATTACTCCGGGTTCCTTAAGGTAGCAGAACTTATACAATGAACCTTTGTATATAGAAAGGGGCTTTATTAAAATGACTTACAAGATGTGGCCCACCTAATCCAACAATGACTATCTCTGAATGGAAAGTCTAAGAATCTTAGTAGTTGCTCAGTCCATGAGAATGATTCTGTCATCTGGCTTTGGTGTATTCTGGAGTACAAAAGAGGGAGACTCTTTATGCCAGTGAATGGACTTCCTAGCAAAGTGAGAACAATCAGGCAAACAGTAAAAGGCTCTTTCTTTCATGTCCTCATATGGGCTCTTAGCAGAAGGTATGGTCCAGAATAAAGGAGGGTTTTCCCAGCTCAAATGATTTGAAATAAAATTGTGTCTTCCCCTCAAGATTGGGACTAAAAACATGTCTTGCTATACTAAAGATTCAGACTAGAAGTGGTTCTTCCTACTTCATATTAAGCAACATTTTCTCACAGGTATGCCCGCTATTTGGGGATTTTCCTTCATTCTGATGTAGTCAAGTTGACAATCAAGAATGGCCGTCACAACTACCATTCTAGGCTAGGTTTAAAGTCAATAGCAATAGTATTGACTCACTTTGGCCTTATATGCACCTGCTACAGTGTACAGAATGTGACACTGTATCTTCAGAAGCTTAGAATTCCCTTCTATGAATGAACAAAATAACAGAAGAATTCCATTTAGGTATATTCTACAAAATATTTCAAACCAAAAATACCTACAAATATATGAGTTACAAAGACCCTATGAAGACATGAGTATTAAAGATGATGAAGTACCCAGATAGTATCAAGGGACAGAGGACGGATTTTAGATAAAAGCTAAGGAAATATGATGATGGCCAGCTTGACTCTGCCTTAAGTATGGAAGCCAATTTTTTTATAAGATCAGAACAAGTTCATTTCTGTTCACTGCCAAACACAAGTTAACCATGCTTTAACCTGTTTCAGAAATTTGACATGTTCTCTACCTTATATATGATGGGGAAAAAAAGATTTCTTCATCCAATCTCTGTTGAAACAATATTTGGTTTTGTCTTCTGCATTGAAAGTACCTTGGGAAAGCAGTCAAACATGACCTAGAAACTCAGAGTTGAAATGGCCTAGCCAGTTCCATGTTCTTGGCTATTGTTCAACTGTTTGCCTGCATCCTCTGAAACTATCAACCAGGGTGTGGCTTTTTTTGTTCTATTTGTATTTAAAAACTCCAAGTAATACATATTCTGTGCTGCTCTGTGAGAAGTCTTTCTCTCCAGGTAATCACGAGACTGCTTAATAAAGACCCTCATTTTGAACTTGGTTGTGCTACATGGTCTTTAGGATTTTATCATAACATATGGAGTTTAACTCACACCTCAAATATACCCTGATGATAAAATATTCTGCCAAATAAGTTTAAAATATTCAGCCCAGTTCCGCTCTAACCAGAACTCCTCTGTAAACCACCCAACCCACGAAAATACCCTAGTCTTACTGTATAAACCCTACCTTTCCTTGTGTTCAATGCTATATTTTTATACCTTGCTTTAGGGAGATATCTTTGTTGTCAGAAAATAAAAAAAGCTTGCTTAATTTGACCAAAAAAATTTGGATGATGGCCTTTATTTTTGTTCATTGGGATTGACAATAATTGGAATGCGAACTACAGTTAATGATAATGAATCAGTAAAATCCTTTAGTTGCAAAACAAAAACTGCTGCCTAATATGTCACACCAACAAGAGATATAGAAACTATAGAATCAATATGTGTGAACTCTCTTATTATCTTTTCAATTTTATGCATATCTGGAACAATTTTTGAATATTTTAAAATAAATTTGATTAATAAATAAAAATGTAAACCCAGAGGAGTACTTTCATTTTTTTGTTTGTTTGTTTTGTTGTTGTTTTCTTTTTTTTTTTTTTTTTTTGATTTTCGAGACAGGGTTTCTTCATAGCTTTTGGTTCCTGTCCTGGAACTAGCTCTTCTAGACCAGGCTGGCCTCGAATTCACAGAGATCCACCTGCCTCTGCCTCCCGAGTGCTGGGATTAAAGGCATGCGCCACCACCGCCCGGCCCAGAAGAGTAATTTGTTAACAGAAATAGATTATCTGGGGAAATAACGGGATTTATGAATGAAAATGCTCTTGACCTTTCTTTCCTTTTATTTTCTTTTTGTTTGTGCACCTTTTTTTTATTAAACATAGATTCTTCTCTCATACAATACATCTATATCACAGTTTCTTCTCCTTCCACTCCTCCTAGGTCTCTCACCTTCCATATCCCACAGATACACTCCCACTCTGCTTTCTCTTCAGGAATAAAGCAGGCCTTCAAAAGAAGACAGAACAACAAAACAAAATAATATACAGACAAGGCAAAATCCCTCATATCTAATCAGGGCAAAGAAATCCAGTAGATGGAAAAGTGTCTCAAGAACAGGCAAAAGAATCAGAGGAGACACACCCACTCCAGTGTTAGGAGTCTCTAAAGACATTGAGCTGACAGCTTAGTGGATTTGGTTTCCCGTGTTCTCCTGGTGTCCTCCATTCCCTCTGACTCCGACAGTCTTTTTGCCTCCTCTCCCGTCTGATTCTTCAATATGTATGAGGAGGGACCCTATGGAGACCTCCAATTTAGACTCTCTCAGCTTAGTATCTGTCCATGGTTGCTGAACCTCATTCCACTTGCTGCTGGAGAAAGTCTTCCTGATAACTGGGCAGAGAATCAATCCATGAGTATAGGAGGATATCAATAGGGATCATTTTGTGAATTTTTTTTTTTGCAGTAGTGTTTAGTTCTACGCTAGGTCTCTGGACTATCCTTTCTCCAGTTCCTGGCCCTCTAGAGTGTGTAGTGCATGGGCTCCCTCTCATGGTGATGGCCTTAAGTTTAATCAAGGATTTATTGGCCATTCCCACAAGTTAATTGCTGCCATCACCTCACCACATCTGGCAGGCAGAACAGATAGTAAATGGATGGTTTGGTGGGTGCATTGGTGTCTAGATTTCTCTTTACACATAGAAAATAAGACAGAAGGCTCCAAGCCCAAAGCAACTTGACCGCTCTATGTTCAGTGAGCTGTATAGAAGTTGTCCTCAGCAATGGGACCCCATTTCAGTTTTTAGAGTGACTTTATGTCTTAGTGTTAGCCTGGGTTGTTTAGGGATTTCTATGGGTCCTCCTCAACCAACAACTTAGATGAATGTAACACAGTTCTATCACTAGAAGTCTTGACTGGCAAAAAATTGGTCACTTCAGACTCCATTTTCTCCTTTCTGCAGGTGGAGATATCCTGTGCCCACAGCCACCCCCAAATAATTACTCATAAGGTTAATATTAATTATGAAATCTCAACCAGTAGCCCAGGCTTACTACTAACTAGCTCTTACAACTTAAATTAATCGATAATTCTTATCTAAGATATGCAGTCAACCAAGTAATTAAGAAGGTATATTTTTTAAAGATAATTATAACTTTGGAATATAGGATAAAATAATGGAAGGGCCTGGATAAAGCTATGCTTTATATGAGGGGAAACAAAATGTTTGATAGTAAGTGGGGAAGATAAAATAAAAAACACACAAACAAAAATGTACTGGAGTGCTTTTACTGAGGGTGAGAATTTTTGTCTTCCTTAACTTACTTTGAAAGAATTTTCATATACAGCAACAACCAAATAACTCTTGGAAAATTAATTCATGATAAACAATACAATTATAAATGAAATAAAACTGAATGGAAAACTTTTATGGGGAATGTTGAGATCACCCTAAAAAGAAAGAATAATGCTTTGTTTATATGAGAATGAATTGTCACAGCAAGCAAAAGAAAATAGAGTTACTTCCTCCAATAGGCCTCTCGGGAGAATAGAGATTCCAGATGAGTTCTAGAAATATTAAAGAAAGAAGCCATTGACAGAGAATAGGGTTTTATGATGAGTTGGGAGTGAAGCTGTGATTTCACAGCTGCCTGAAAGCTGTTTCCTCTCCTGAGTTCCGAAGACAGAGCTTCCTGATAAGTACCCATAATTGGTATAAGTGGCAAGTTATAATTGTTTAGATAAAAATTGCTAGTGGCCAGTCATTAACAGCAGATAGTCACTATTTATGAAACCTGTATTTCAGGAGTATGTGGGCAAGTATACATGAGTTAGATTCTGTAGTTTGGTGTTGTAGTAAAAACACTTTGCAACAAATTCCAGAAACCTAAATATCATTAGTGGTATATGTATTTTTTATTTCATCTTACAGAAGAGATTAGTAGACACTTTCCTAAATCTCACCATCAAATTAAATGCAGAAATACATTTTAATGATTTTTTCCCAGATACTTTTTATCATTCTTTTATTTTAGGAGACTTAAGAGCTAAGAAAGTGAAAGTCAATTCGTTAGCACTCTGACTTGTTGCCAAGTCTTTGCTTCATCTGAACCATTATCTCAAAGTTACTTAGTTTCTCCTTGATAGTTATAGTGTATTCTCTGATCCCAGCATAGAGTTATATTTCTAAACAACCTTATTGTATATGTACACTTGGCCTTCTGTATCTGTCTGTTCCACACAGATTCAAGAAAGTATGGATGGAGAACTTTAGTACCAAACATGTTTTAAGCATTTGCCTCTAAACAATTTAATAAAGTAGGTAGTTATATAGTATTATGTTGTTTAGTAATAAACAAGAGATGATTTGAAGTTTATAGGAAGTTTACATAGGTAATTCACAAATCATGTGTGGATTTATATAAGAGAATGAAACCTTCACCGAAATTAATGTCTGTTAGGAACAATTTACCCATAGATATCAAGGGGGCAACTATACTTAAATGTCAGCCACTATGGCAGTCTTCCTCAGCATCTAGTAAAAATGTTCCAATTCCACCTATTATGTTTCTTTGGATCCAGGTTATCAAGCCTTCAAAATCCAAATAACATTCTTTGTCCAAGTCATAGAATATCCCGATCTATAGCTAATCCATATAACTATACTGTGTCTTAACATTATATTATCAATCCCACTTAATAAAAATATTTTATTGGTCAGTGTGATACTTGTTGACTACTACTTCAAATCCCATCCCTGAAATTAGCCTCTTGTTGTTCCTTGTGTTTTGTGGGGTGTTAGTTTTACCTAACACAATAATATTGCTTTTTTCTTAGAGCATTTCCTCTTTTTTTCTTTTTCATTTATTAAGACAGAGTTTCTATGTGTAGCCTTGACTGTCTTAGAACTCACTTTGTAAATCAGACTGGTTTAAAACTCGGAGATCTATCTGTCTCAGCCTTCCAAATGCTGGAATTAAAGGCTGTGCCACCATACCATGGTGTGTACTTCCATTTTTATTTCACTAACGAAATGCTTTTCTAAGATGATGTCAAAAATACAGATATATATACATATATATATATATACATGCACACAATTGCAGCCATGTTACTTTTCAGACAGATGGAAAATGTTGGCTAAAATAATGTCACTTTACAATGTTAATTGGACTGAGATCTCACTGTATAATAAGCTTCCATTTTCAAGAAGTCTGCTGTGTAAGGTGTTTTGGGACTGTGCATTTTAGATTAGACTCTAATTAAAAACGTAATCTGTTGCCTTAAAAAGTACAATTATCACCCTTTAAAAGAACAACAGAAGTCACCACACGCACACACGATGTTCATCTAAAAGCAGTGTCTCAAGCATCTGACTTGGTACCATGTGATGAGAAAGAGGAAATACATACTTAGACTTTTCTTCTGTTTTGATTTTTCTGTGACTGAGAAGATATAAGGATTATCTTTTATATGCAGGGAAAACTTTTTCATATTGCCATTTCTGTCTTTTAAAAGTGTTTGCTTTTTCGATTTCTCTTTCTCATGCTTCTAGGGCTTCTATGGTGTATGTGTGTGTGTGTGCATGTGGAGTAGGCTTTTGTTCTGTTTTCTAATAACCTAAATGATATACAATAGAAAGATATGCATTTTTTTTCATGGGAATTGTTTAATAAGAAATAAGAACAGGCCATTTTTATGTACTGAAATTCTGTTCAAAAGAGTTTTCTTACCTTAATTTTCAGAAATAACTAAGGTGTGTCTATTTTTGTCCTATCAAAAATAGGAAGGTTTGGTGCTTCTTCTTTATAATATATTAAAAAGGCTAACTGAAATGTATATGCCTCAATGTTAACCACACATAGAGTAAGATTGTGAAAAAACACCATAATGATCAACAGGTAAAAATGTCTCTATTGTTCTTGACTCACCTTTGAAGAAAAGTCTGCCACAAGGTATTCTGATAGAGCCAGTATCAGAATTTTCAAAGGAAACATTTAAAAATAAATGAACACTGACCCAGCCTCATTTTTTTTAGGTAGTAACATTGATTGCTCTCCTCCCACTCACTCAGTATTGCTTGTTACTCTTTAAGTTAAAAGTTTTTCTGAGAAGTATAGAATGTTAATTAATATGAACATTTTAAATAATAATAGAACCAATCAAATAGGGATAAGTTCTTTTATTTAAACTTACAGGATTCAAAGGTTAATGACATAACAAACATGGAAAGCAAGTTTAATAAATAATGAATTATGAAGATAGTCACATCTTACCTGAAAATGAGTATATCAATAGGTTACCTGAATATGTGATATTTTATACATAAATAATGAATTAAAATATTAAGTATGAGAGACTGTAAAAATGTCCTATGGTATAATGATGTAATTACATTGTTCTTTTTTCCATAAAATATTTAATGAGGTAGTTAATATATTTCGTTAAGCCCACATGATAGAGATAACCTAAAAATTTATACCACTAAAGCTATTCTTAATTTCAGATCAATTGCTTACTCAATGTTATTACTACCATTTGCAATGTGTTTGTTCTTAATAGCAAACCACTTGGCTTCAAAGGAAGCAGTTGTGTAAGGCAGATGATGAATCCATAACATAACGAACGAGGGATTGCCTCTGTCTCTCATCTGAGCAATCAGTATTTTCTGTGGATTAGTCATCAGTCCACAACTGAGCTCAGACAGAGATACGTGCATTTACAGAGTTAATCGAAGCTAAAGAGAAGTGTCTTTTAGAATAAGCGGTGACTTACAAAGAGAGCAAGTTTGAATTGTTAGGATTTTAGTTTTCAAAGGAAATAAAATACCTGAGAGAAGGTAACTTAACCTCACAGTTTTGAGGACTAAAATTCTACAGAATACAGAGTATGATTTTGCATAGAACATATGGTAAGTATCAGAAATGAATCAAGAAGTATATTACTTAAATACAGGAAAATAGAGAGTGATGAAGGATACTATGGTCACTCTAAAGACAGTGCCCACAGTTGAATACTAGGCCTCAACAATTCAAAGTCACATGGCAACCCAATGGATCAAGCCTTCAATACATTAACCTTCATTAGGAAAAAAAATGACCAAATTAAAGCACCAGAACAAACCAAAATAGGAAGAGAAACATGAGGGAAAATGCATTTTCCTAAATTGTGAATAGTGCAATAGATTATTTCCATAGGTACTTCTGCAAATATATAAATTTATTTTATAAATATGTAGAATATAGTTAGGGTCAATTCTGAGTATGTATGTATATATATATATATATATACACACATACATATGTATATGTATTCACATTTATACGAGACTGAAAAAAATTCTATATATATTTATGATATTTAGATATATACATATATCATAAACAAAAACAATATAAAATTTAAAAATATAGATTAAACATTGGTAATTCTTACAGATGTCAAAGCCATTTAAAGGCAACAGCTTTTGAATCAGAACCTCCTGTGGAGTCTAGGTTTCACTGTTCTCTAATAACTAGCATGAAGAGAATCTGAAGGTTTCACTGCATTGAAAATGAATCTCAATTCATCCTTCTTCTGTTGACCTCTTTCCTAAAGAATGTTGCTATTTTTTTTCTGACTTAAGGAGATATTTAATTTGTATTACTTATGACTAATTAAAAATTCAGTGATCTGATTAATTTTAACTGTGTAAAGAGAAAGTAATTTCTACTAAGTTTAAACTCTTTTTTATACAAATTTTTAATTAGTCATTTTTTAAAATTTTGTTTTACATTCCAACCACAGTTTTCCTTCCCATCCCTCTTCCTTCCCCCTCCCCGCTCAGTCCATACCCATCCATTCCTCCCAACTGGTAAGGCCTCCCATGGGGAATCAACAAAGTCTGACACATTAACCTGGGGCAAGACCAAGCCTCTCCCATCTGCATTAAGGCTGATCATGGCATCCACCATAGGGAATGGGCTCCAACAGTCTAGCTCATGCATCAAGAATAGATTCTAGTCCTAAGGACCCCTTAGATAGTCCCAGCTTCATCACTGTCTCCCACATATGGAGGGCCTAGTTCTGTCCTATGGAGACTCCATAGCTGTTGGTCTAGAGTTCATGAGTTTTGATGAGCTTTGTTCAGCTGTCCCTGTAGATTTTTCCATCATGATCTTCACTTCCCTGACTCATATATTCCCTTCTCCCTTTCTTCAGTTGGATTCCTGGGGCTCCGTCTGGTGCTTTGTTGTGGATCTCTGCATCTGGTCTTATCAGTTACTGAATGAAGACTCTATAATGGTAGTTGGGGTATTCAGTAATTTAATTAATTACAGGGGAAGACAGGTTTGGGTTCCCTCTCCATTGTTGCTAGGAGTCATCCTTGTGGATTCTTGAAAATTTCCCTGGCACCAGGTTTCTCCCTAACTCCATAGTGGTTGGTGCTCTCTATCAAGCTCTCTCTTGGTACACCTTCCACTCAGCCTCTCTCTCCCTTTGACTATCCTGTTACCTCATATTCTCATCTCTCAGAGATACGCAAATCAAAATGACTCTGAGGGACCTTTCAGAATGAATATAATCAAAAATACTCAGGCCAGCTTGTGCTGGAGAGGATGTGGAAGCGGGGGAGCACTCTTCACCTACTGGTGGGAGTACAAACTTGTACAGCCCACTTTGGAAATCAGCATGGTGATCTCTCAGAAAACTGGGAATTAAAGTAGCTTAAGGCACAGTGATAACCACTCTTGGGCATATACCCAAAGGATGTTCAACCGTACCACAAGGTCACTTGGTCAACAATGTTCTAAGCAGCATTATTTGTAATAGGCAGAACCTGGAAACAACCTAGATGCCCTTCCACAGAAAAAAAAATGGATAAAGAAAATGTGGTACATTTGCACAATGGAGTATTTCTCAGGTATAAAAACAATGATATCATGAAATTTATAAGCAAATAGATAGAACTAGAAAAAAACTCCCTGAGCTCAGTAACCAAGACTCAAAAAGACAAACACAGCATGCACTCACTCATAAGAGGATATTTTATACAGTTTTAAGAGTGCACAGAGCTCAAAGTACAATTAGTTCCCATGCACACAGCACCAAGCAAGAAAGTCATCAATGTATGACCAGCCTTTTAAATCTATGGTTATGTTCAGCATGATTTCAGCAATTCACATATATTATTCAGGGAAGAAAATTTTATGACAAAGAGGAGACTAAGTTATTTGTAAAATTACAGTTGAATAATTCTATTCTAACATGTAATGGTCATGAGCATTTATCTTTGTCATGTGAGGGTTGAGTTAACTTGGATATTATGCTTTGTTCAAAGAAAGCTGAGGTTATTAGATTCAAGAAAGTTTAAATGATATGAGATGATTTAATGCTCTGTTGTTCCCTAATCAGGTAAGGGTTTCTAAGAAGATATTCCTTCTGTCTCAGAATTATTTATGAAGACATTTCCTTCACAAACAGTAATATGGGTATCAGTTTGTATAATATAATAATGCAATCCCAGTAGTTGAATACTAATAGAAAGAAATCATATGTGTATTTTCCTGACCTTTGTCTCATTTTCTGTGGTAATCACATCAGTTTTTATGTTTATCATAAATTTATTTTCTTGAATAATTACTTGATAAATACATAGTCTAAACTATATTGATTGTTTTTCCAGAGTTTTAAACTTTGTTTGATAACATATATTAATGATGGACTTTGAATTCATTCCAATTTTTCTGACATGAATACTATTGATGGCAATAGTCTTGTATAGACTTTATGGGTGTACTCAATAAGGTTTTCTCTAGGATGCATGCACAGCAAGAATTTTTTTGTACAAAAAGGCACACATTTTTAAATTTAATAAATGGATTTGAATTCATCTACAATATGATTTCCCATTTTACAATCTCAATTACTGTGTAACAGTTTCTACTGCACAACCTCCCTAAACTACATTGAAATCAACACAGTATTTAAAGTTCTGCGAGTGAGGTGGGATTCCCCTCTCTTTGATGTGAATGTTTTATTAGCACTGGTTAATAAGGAAGCTGCTTTGACTTATGGCAGGGCAAAATAGAGCTATGCAGGCAAACTAAACTAAATGCAGGGAGAAAGAAGGCAGAATCAGGCAGATTCCATGTAGTTGACAAAAGAGAAAGATGGAGGAGCTTTATTGATAAGCCAGACCTCATGATGATACACAGATTAATAGAAATTGGTTAATTTAAGATGTAAGAGCTATCTAGAAATATGCCTTAGCCACCAGCCAAACAGCCTTATAATTAATCTAGTTTCCGTGTAATTACTCGGGTTTGTGTAATTGGGACACGAATGTGCAGTCTCCATTTACATGTAACCTTGATTACATAAGTGATACTTTGATATTTTCAATTTGAAATTCCCATATTCAGACAAAGCTAAACACATCTCAATATTTCTATTTCGTATATTGTTGTGTGTGCTTCTGTTATGTAAAATAAAGGGTTTTCATTTGTAGTAGGCCCAAAATCTCAATTTTAAGAATTTTACAGCCGGGCGATGGTGGCGCACACCTTTAATCCCAGCACTTGGGAGGCAGAGGCAGGCGGATCTCTGTGAGTTCGAGACCAGCCTGGTCTACAGAGCTAGTTCCAGGACAGGCTCCAAAGCTACAGAGAAACCCTGTCTCGAAAAACCAAAAAATAAATAAATAAATAAATAAATAAATAAATAAAATAAAAAAAAAAGAATTTTACATACAAAATTTCTATTTTGCATGATAGAATCTAAGATTTTTTTTTCATTGAAAGTTTTAATGTAGTTTTCATGGATAAAGAATTGTACAAGAACCTGGAGAGATGACTTAATAGTTAAGAACATTGCTACTTTTGCCGATGATCTGTTTGGTTTTCAGCATCCATATCAGAAAGCTATAACTTCTGATCCAAGGGATCTGCTCCTTTTAGAAGGCACATGGTCACAAACACTCACATATGCACACAACTCAAAATATTTTAAAATATTTTGAAATTTTAACTTTTAAAAATTAAAAATAAAGCTTCTAGCATACCTGTTTTTCTTCCTGAGTGTGTCAAACCCACTGTCCACTCTAATATTGAGTATTGAAGCCAGAATCTCTTGCATGATGGTCAAGCACTCTACTACTGAACCATATTCCCTAATAATTTTTCTTTTACATTTCATTTGAGTCAGTGTCTCACTAAGTGGACCAGGCTCTCCTTAAACTAACTGTTGTTAACCTTGAATTTGAAATTCTCCTGCTCCAACTTCCTGAATAAGAAGATCTATACACCGGTTGTGAGCAGGAGAAATAGTTATCCTCAGGAAAGAGCTCCTAATTTTGTTATTCAATACCAAATGTTCAAATTTGATATCTCATATATATATATATATATGTATATGTATGTATGTATATATATATATATATATATAATTATATGGAGTCAGCAGCTTGCATGTGTGTGTGTCTGTGTATATGTATGTCTAAATAAATTGAGGCCATGAATTTGAGAAAAGAGCAAGGGAGGGTGGGATGAACTGGAAGAAGGAAAATAAAGGAGAGAGCTGCTGTCATTATACTTAAGCATCAAAACAAAAAACTAATCAATATGTTTTGAAAGAATTGAGAAAAACAAAAGTAATACTTTAATACCTTAAACACATTTACCTATATTTACATCTTAAAGCAATAAATTCCTAAAATTAACATTTTAATATTTTTGTTGTCAGGATTTGTCTTTGTACCAATATAAAAGATAAGATTCATTTTATCCCCATATAGATATTTAGTTTTTCAAGTACCCCTCACTCTAAGCCCTATTCATTTCATAGTTAAACTTCAGGGTCAACTCATACTTTTTTCTTTTCATTGTGTGTGAATATGCTTGTGTTTATTTGTGCTTGTGTGTGTGTGCACGCATGTGTACATGTGCTTATAGGATCACTTACTTATGTAGTTGCCTATATAAGTCAAAGGTTGATACTGGTGTGGCTTCCTTAACAGCTTCCGTACCTGAATTTTTTTGAGACAAGACTTTTCAATAACTATGAAAATTTGGATTGTATCTAGACTATCTGGCCAGTGAGCACTTAGAATTCACCTGTATCAGATTCTCCAGTGCTGGTATTGTAGGTCCCCATGTCCAGGACTTGCTCTTTGAAAAAGCCCCTCAGATCCTACTCTTACACAATAAGCACTTTTTCCTCTAAGCCCTCTCTCCAGCCCTCACCTTGTATAAATCCTGGCAGAACTCAGTGGACTGTTTCAACATTTTTAATGTCCTATCTTCTTATTTCTGCCTATATACCACTGTTACACTTTCATTATTATAAGTTGATAATAATTTCTGATGTAATTTATTTCTGTCTTATTATGAACAGTCTCTTAAAGAAATTTATAGACTTTCATATTACCTTGTGTTGGGTTTTGATCGAACCACAAATGAATACATAAATTAAAGCCAAGAGAAATGTCAAATTCATAATATTCTGTGTTCTTCATAGATATATTAAGTTCAACCATATGAAATTGCTAATATTGACCTGCCAAAACAGTAGTTTCATATAGTTCAACTTGATAAATTATCATTCAGTATATTTGTACTTTTTTGATGTTTTTTATTAAAAGTTGACTATTTCCTCCATGAATTAACACATTACTTGCTAGAATTAATCCAAGGTACATATATTTGCTTTACTGAACTCAGTAAATGAAGGTAATTTACCTAGATTCATCTTATATCTGGCAAGTTCACTATATTAACAACAACAATAATAATAACAATAATGATAATTATAATAATAATATTCATATTCTAGTATGATTTTAAAGGAAAAAATCTAGTACCTCAGTTTGAAAGTTTAACATTAATGGTAGAATTTTGACAAAAATACCAATATATTTAAGGAAATTTTCATATTTTGCTTTGTTTTTTTAAAGATTTATTTATTTTATGTGTATGAGTGCTCGATCTGAATGTGCAGCTGTTTGTCATAAGTAGACATCAGATTCCATTAAGATGGTTGAGAGACACCGTGTGTTTACTTGGAATTGACCTCTGAACTGGCTGAACAACAAGTGCTCTTGATGGCTCAGCCATCTTTCCAGCCTCCCTGCTTCAATACTTTTATATTGAGTTTCTTGTCTCTCAGCAAACATTTTTCTCTATTTGTTCGAGCATATTTTTAGTTGATGGTTAGATTGTAGTGATGCACACAAACTGATTTCTTTTTTATGTGTCTCCAGTATTTTTCATTGTAATTATTACAGAAAAATATTTATGTAAAGCTACCATTTTTGCCTTATCTAGTTTCAAAACAGAGAGCTGTTAACATACCATTTTACATGTATGTAAGCATTATCTTATGGTTCCGTGGCAATAACAAGCTGTGAATTGTTGAGTTTTGAAGTAGACTTCCTCACATCTAGCCTGCATGTCAAGATATTTTCTAAATTGCTTTTACTAGTGTACTTTTTCAAGTCATACTGCAGTTGAGAGGGAGGGTACATTTTCTCTCACATGCTATGCAATTACGAGGTAAAAATAGAAATATACTATATCTACTGAGTAAAACTTCTCATTTCAACCACCGTGGTTTACTTTCAGCAAATTGAAGGTATTTCAAATGGTTTACAGGTAGGTTCCATTAAATTGGAGAGAGGCACAGGTTCAGGAAGAATTAACAAAATATATCTTAATTAAAAACTGCACCCAGAAAATCAAAAGTTAATGTGGATTTGTCACAGAGAACTGAAAATAACAAACACATCATATAAAATTAAAAGCAATCAAATGAATAATACTGAAAAGGTTTGATGACTATTGTTGGAAAGTTAAGACAGAATTCAAGTCATCAAACTTTCATGAATATAAAGTAATAAATAATAGCTTGCAAATATCTTGTAAATACTTTTATTCAACACCTTATTTGGGCATGATATGTAGGGTACCCTGAAAGAACTAATCTTCCAATCTGATAGATTCAAAATAGTCCCTGGGTTCTTATCTTATTGAAGAAAGGACTTAAGACACTAGTTTTGAACAGTTGAACATTTATTTAGCAAAGCATCAAAACAAAAAAGGCAAAGCAAACACTCCGAAGATTGAAGTAGCAGCATTAACAGGGCCAGTGTTGTGTATTTTAGAGACTTTATGAATATCTATGATGTGAGTAGATATTTATGAAGATAAGGTGACTTTTTTTTTGTTTACCACATCATGGTGATCTGGATCTTTAAATGCATAACAACAAAGCTAGTGATGTCACAGCAATACATATGAAGTGACATCAGATACTTTGAAGAAGTGTGTGGAATCTAGTGAGTATGAATGTTTTTGAATTTATAAGTTGTGAGCTATATGTTAAATGTGTATGATCCAGTGGTGACAACTGCATATTAAGTGGATATTTTTGTCAAGAGCTGGGAAGAAAGATTACCTGCATTAGTATTCACAAGATAGTCCTTCCCTGACTCATGGGCAATGAGAACAGCATAAAACTCTTGAGAGACTAAGGATTTTGTGGCTCATAGCACACAAAGCAGGAGCTTCACACTTATGTTCACTCCCGTTGTTGACCTCTATTCCCAGAAAACAATGTTGGAAGTCTCAGGTGGGAATAGCATGTGCATGATATTGGTATTCCATATAAAGAAATGACCTAGAAAATCCCCATATTTTTTAAAAGAGTGTTTGAAATATCTACAGCCTTTTCCACAAGTGGTTTATTACCTTCATACTTACAGAATTTCAATAGCAAAAGAAAGTCAAAACACCCACTTCTTTGTCCTATAAACAGATGCTACCCAATCTAGTGTATTTATGAAGCAAACATCCTAGAAAGCATGAAATCAAATCTGAAATAGCTTTTCTAGTAAAAAAGAACCAGTGGAAATTTGTCTTACACTAATTCAGAACATTGACCTGGTATTGTAACTCAGTAGGTCATCAGTTTTTAAGGAGAGTAAGTGTTGTGTATGAAATGAATGGAGTCACTAATTATTTGGAGACCATAATGGCAAAGGATTATAACCAAGGTCATAAATGCTCCATGATACCTATCATAATATCCTTCTGTACCCTTCAACCTGGCAATACTACTAAAATATATTTACAAGAATCCTAGTGAAAATGTGGAGCTATCTGGTTATTGACTGAAAGATTTTGTGCTAACTCTTGCCAAGATTACATTTGTGCATTAAGAATACATGTGACTTCTATACATACTGTTTTCTTTTGTGTGAAAGATGGGTATACCCATGAGAGATGTATAAATGATATAAGTTCTACCATGAACGTTGGTTTAACGTGTGAAATGAAGTTCTAAACTTAGAAGATGGATCGCAGTGGAAATAGTCAACTGAGCACCTGCTTACATCTCTCTCTGCTTCCTAATTCGGGAGACAATGTGACCTGCAGCTTCACACTCCTACTGCATTACATCCCACCATAATGGTTTCTTTTTCTTTCTCACCCGTGAGCTGAAATATACCCTGCCTTTCAAATGCTTTTGGTAGTTAATATGGCACAGTAACAAGAAGTATAAACAATCCAGAAGGTTAGGTAGGATTTCAATCTGGTTGTTACTGAGTTGGAAAGTTTTATTCCTAATCATTTCCTGTTAAACATCTAGTTTGGTAAATCAAAAATAGATAAATAAAGGCTGAGCATGGTAAAGTATACTTTTAATACGAGTACTCAGTAGGAAGAGGCTGAGTGAAATATTTGAGTTACAGGCAAGCCTAATTTAAACAGTGAGTTCCAAGGATAGCCAGTGCTGCACTGTGCACCAGAATCTCTCTCTCTCTCTCTCTCTCTCTCTCTCTCTCTCTCTCTCTCTCTCTGCCTCTTTCTTTCTTTCTCTCCATTTATATATCCATACTTGGCTGAATATAGGTACACAATTTCTTTGTGCATCTGTTGATGTGTAGTTAAGCCATTTACATATGATCACTATTATGATTATTGTCTCAATAAATTTGGATAGTTTGTGCCTGAGCGTGTGTATGTTCAATATTATTTGTGAATTCATGTGCATGTAGGTCATGAAACCCATGAACAGGTTAGAGGACAATCTTGGGTTTCAATGCTAACCTTTCACCTGTTTGAAACATGGTCTTTGTTGTTTTCCCACTGTATGTAGGCTTATTTGCCTATGAACTTCTGGTAATTTTCCTGTTTGCGTCTCCCATCTCCCCATGAGTCCTGGTATTATTTATGTCTATAACTTTTTACATGTTTTCTGCAGATTATGTTCTCATAATTGTCTACCATGCACTTCTACCATCTCCCTTAATCATTTTAAACATGAGCTCTTTCCTCTTAATGATATTTTTGTTCATTATATATTATGAACATTAATCTTTTATCAGCTACTCAGGATCTTCTCTTATTCTATATTTTGACTCTTTTATTTTTGTATTTTTGAGAAATATCCATGATGATTTCCATAATGGTTGCATCACTTTACATTCTCTTCAACAGTAAATAAGGGCTCAGCTTTTCTTTTATTCCAGACAGCACAATTGATAAAGGGTTATCTAAAATATATGAAGACTGGAAAAAACAAAATCTGAGCCAAAAATTTTGCATCCAGAAAATAACCAACTCAATTAAGAAATGGAGTACATTTCTCTAAACAGATTTCTCAAAAGATGAAACACAAATGACTGAGAAGCACTTAAAGAAGTATTCAGCATCATTAGTCATCAGGGAAATGCCAACTAAAACCACTTTGAGTTTTCATCTTATACCTGTCAGACTAGCCAAGACCAACAAAATAAATGACATCTCATTCTGGAGTGAGAGATATGGAGTAAGGGGAGCATTCATCCATCGCTTATGGCATTGTATAGACATTGTGCAAATAAGTATAGTGGTGCCTCAGGAAACTTGGAGTATGTCTGTCTCAAGATCCAGTATACCATTCTTAGGCATATATCCAAAGACCTCTTTTTTCTTTTTTTTAATTTTTAATTTTTTTCTTTTTTTTTCTTTTTTCTTTTTTTTTCTTTTAAAATTTCCACCTACTCTCCGTTTCCCATTTCCCTTCCCTCCTCCCAAATATTGCCCCCTCCCCCCACTCCCCTCCCCCATCCCCACTCCTCTTCTCCTCCCCCCACACCATTCCCCCTCCCTCTCGATATTGAAGAGCAGTCCAAATTCCTTGCCCTGCGGGAAGACAAAGGTCTTCTATCTACGTCCAGGAAGGTGAGCATCTAAACAGGCTAAGCTCCCACAAAGCCAGTTCACGTATTAGGATCAAAACCTAGTGCCATTGTCCTTGGCTTCTCATCAGCCTTCATTGTCCGCCATGCTCAGAGAGTCCAGTTTCAACCCATGCTTATTCAGTCCCAGACCAGCTGGCCTTGGTGGGCTCCCAAAAAATCAGTTCCACTGTCACAGTGGGTGGGTGCACCCCTCGTGGTCCTGATTTCCCTCTATATCCTACTACAAAGATACTTGCTCAACCATATTTGTTGCTATTCTATTCATAATAGGTAGCAATTGGATAAGGAAAACATGTTATATTTACACAATGGAATTTTATTCGGATATTAAAAAGTGAAATTCACAGGTAAAAGAACTAGAAAACATCATCCTGAGTGAGATAATTTGGCACAAGAGGGCGTGTCCAACTTCTATAAAGATGTTAATTACTATAAAGACGTGACTTTTAAAAATCTTGATTTATAAGACCATAGGACTTTTGAAAGTTGGAATGTTTATATTGTGATGATTATTGTAATCATATGGACCTTTGGACATAATTAATAATGACAATTTTTTGTTAAGTAGTGATTTATTAGTTGATCAAATTGTCAGTTGTCCTGTTCTTTTTTGTTTGTTCTTTAGACTTTTAACTTGATGCAAGTTAGAGTTATGTGAGAAGAACCTCAATTGAGAAAATGCCTCCATAATATTCAACGTAGGAAGGTCTATAGGACGCTTTCTTTTCTATTTCAATTTATTTATTTATTTTACATACTGACCAGTTTTCTGTCCCTCCTCTCCTTCCATTCCTTCTCCACAACTCTTCTCTAGCACCTGCCCAATCCACTCTTCCTCTGTTTCTGTTCAAAAAGAAGCATTATAATCTCAAATGGGTGTCAACAAAGCGTGGAATATCAGATTACAGGTAAGATTAAGCACCTTCCCTTTTATTAGGGCTGGCCAAGGCAACCCAGTCTGAAGAAAAGGGTCTGGAAGGTAAGCAAAGCTGTAGGCACAGCCACTGTTCGCACGGTTAGGAAATTTACAAGTTGACCAAGTTACACAACTGTGGCATATACAGAGAGGGCCTAGGCAGGTCCCATGCAGACTCTCTTGTTGATTCAGACTCTGTGAACTTCTATGAGCCCACCTTAGTTGTTTCTGTGGGTATTCCTGTGATGCCCTTCATCCCTGTGGCTCATACAATCCTTCCTTCCCCTCTTCAGCAGGATTTCTCTGAGACTCAGACACTAAGACTGTGGGTCTCTGCATCTTTTTCCATCACTTCCTAGATGAAAGCTCCCTGATAAAAATTTGGGTAGTCACCAATCTACGAGCACAGGAGAATATCATTAAACCTCATTACTTTGACTTTTTTGCTCTAAATGTATTTGGTTCAATCCTAGATTTCTGGGCCACCCAGCCCCTGAGTCCTAGTACCCTAGATAGTGTCAACAGTAGGCTCACTTTTGTGGCGTGGATCTCAGGCTAGACCAGTCATTGGTTGGTCACTCCCACAATCTCTGTGCCAACCTTAACCAAGCACTTGGTACAGGTGAGACAGACTATTGATAACAGGTTGTATGTCTGGTTGGTATCCCAGTGCCTCCAATGGAGGTCTTGTCTTGCCACAGGAGCTGGCCAGTTCAAACCACATACCCCCTATGTGAGGTAACCCAGAGTCACTAAGACAAACAGGCCATTTGCTCACTTCTAAGTGGATATTAGATGTAAAGTGAAGGATAACGATGCCACTATCCTCAGACACAGAGATGGAGACTAGCTACAAGGAGTGCCCAAGGTGGGGAGAACATGTGGATCACCCTGTAAAGGAAAAGTAGAAGAGAACTTGTGGTGGGCTGGGTGAGGGCGGCTGATAGGAACATGAAGGACTGTATTGGGTGGGGGTGGAAGAAGAGAGTACTGAAAGTGATGATGAGAAATGTGGGTTTGGGGTCAGAAAGAAGCCTGGTGCAAGGGAATCTCCCAGGAATCTATTAGGATGGCCACAGTTAGTACATTTTCTTGACTGAAGACTGATGGGAAAGGGCCTGGATCATTGTGAGTGTCACCACCCATGGATAGGTGGTTTGGGGTGGGTGTATGAGAGAAATATTGAGTAAGCGAAGGGAACAAGCCCGCAGCATCATTACTCCATGGCTTCTGTTTCATTTTTTTGTATTCCTGTTCCTGCTTTCAATTCCTATCCTGACTTCCCTCAGGGGTGGACTGTGACATAAGAATCATAGGACTTAATAAACCCTTTCTTTTCCAAGCAGCTTTTCATTTGTGGTATTTTATCAAAGCAAAACAAACAGAAAAAGGATCTAAGACAAAGCTTCCACTTATTCAATGGAGCATGAGCTAGCATACTCTGAGAGTTCTGGAAGATGTGCTTCCAAGCATCCATGTTCTCAGTTACTTTGTAACGCTCATAGCCTTTTATAACTCATTCACATTTATGGTGGTTTTCTCTTTTTATACAAATATTTTCATCCCTGAGTCAAATTCTCGTCCTTTCTTCTTATATCCATTCATAAATATTCTACATAATTCCTCTGTTGTCAAAAGATTCACATTTTTCTCATAGCTTTCTCTTGCATGAGGAAATTACATTCTTTTATATTTCTAATTTAACAAGCTGCATTATACTACAAATATTAGTCTTGCTTTTCCAGTAGTAGATGACTAGAATCATCCTGGCTGTTGCCTCTCATGTGTTTTTCCTCAAGTGAACTATATCCAGATGAATTTATGAGTGAACTGTGAGAGTCAATCTTTTTCAGTGAGATTCTCTTCTAAAACCACCTCTTTAAAGCATTAAAATCCACTTTCAAAGTTGCCTATCTATAAAGGTCTTCAGAAAATTAGAACACCACAGCACTGTATTTATAAGAGCAGACACAAATATATATATTTTTTTAATTAAAATATATGAACTCTCAACTTGGCAAAAAAGGAATACATTTAATTTCAAAGTAATTTAGTATGTGGAGCCATTAAGTCACAATAACATTGTTTATTAATAACTTAACTGCTCAGTCCTTGGTCACAGGAAAAGTCAGCATGTACAACAGGAATCTCCAAAATGTCCCTTTTTTGTTCTTGATTATTTTTCAAAGGGCAATTTAATTACAATATTTTCCATTCAATTTTCTCCCACCAAACCCTCCCATCTGTTTCTCATTGCTCTCCTTCAAACTCATGGCCCCTTTTTCATTAATTGTTATTGCATTCATATATGTGATATATATTTCTAAATATAATATTTTCAGTCCACATAATATTACTTTTATCTATGTTTTCGGGGCTGATTATTTGTTGCTGGACAACCAGTTTCTGTCTTCTTCCGCAGACAGGACCCTATCTCCAGCTCCCAGCTTTATGTGGTTGCCTGTAGTTTTTTTGAGTTGGGTAGAGGTTGACATTTGGACTTTTTCACATCAAATTAGATACATTCCTTGGTGTTTTCATTGTTCAGATCAAGTTTGGGTGGTCATGTTAGTAAGATTCTTTTGATGAGGGTTTTTATATTATTATGAAATATCCCATCTCAAACTCTTTTGTCCTGTGACTTTTCTAGTCTTTAGAGAACGTTACAAGCGTGCCTAATGACTGAAACAGTAATAAGAAATGATATATTCTTATGTAATAACTCAAATGGTCAGTCAATACAGGCAATAGTTCTATTTGTTGTCAGAGGGGCTCCCTGCAGTTGTGACAGCCTCTTCTCACTGTGATCACTGCAGTTGAAGTGTTATTCCTGGCTTCTGTGCCAGGCTGCATATGCAGCAGAATATTATTCAGGAAGTTCTTGGAAGTACACAAATTGAAGCCAAAAGAAGTACTGCAGCATTTTTCAACTAATGTGTTATTTTAAAGGAATCATTTTATTTGTTGTATTTATATAAATATTCTAAACTTTCTAAACTAGTTGGTCACTTAATTTCATGAGAACTATTTTTTTTTAACCGCTGGAAGCAATATAAGAGCATCTGAATGTTTATGGGCCTCCATCTAGAAAAGCACAAGGGACTTACAGGCAAATATATTTATTCATATGTACATTCATAGATGTGAATATTGAATATCCAGACTGTATAGAATATTTATATTCTCTACATATTTATTATATGCAGTATGCTTGTGATTACTTTAGTTTGCTTTCCCAGATACGTAGAGGAAGTAATTGATCTGGGACACTGTGTTAGATGAAAAACCTAGAGAATTTGCTATGGGCAGCAACATTTTTCAAAATGTTTCCAAGGATAGGGGAAGGGCTAGGATTGTAAATTACTGGCTTAATGGCTACCTGGTGTGAGCTGATATGCAGTGCTCATCCCATAGACAATCTCCTCTTCACCTTCAGCAAGATGTTAGATGTTTTCAAATAGCAATTTTGTACTGTTTTATTGGTGCTAAGAGAACTATTATGACTGTTACTGGCTATCTTTATTGCCTTTGATGGCTCACACACATAACATACATGTCTGACTACAAAAAATAACATTGATCATACTTTAAAGCATCATCTTCGGATGAAAATATTGGTAATATCATTGAATGACAGATTTGAAAGTATCTATCTTCAAAAGTCTCTCAAACAGATGGCAAATATACCACTGTTTACATTCCTTAAATGAACGCCACAGATGGTACGAAATTATTTTACCGCGTTTAATAGGAAAATTCCACAGCATTTCTACAAAGGCACTTCTATTTTTATTGCAAGAAAATATATTCAGTAATTTAGCTACCAAGCATTCTTTTGCACTCCAAATTGTATATTGGAAGCATATGGAATAGATATCTAAATAGCAAGTATCCATTTGCTCCTTTACGTGGCCTTAAATTTATCACGTAATAAAAATAAATAGGAATGAGAAAAATGCATGAATGTTTATTTTTTCAGAGAAAGATAATAATTCTTTAATGTATTTTAGATATTTTACTCATTTATTTAAAACATGGTAAAATTTTGATTGAAAGATAACATTTAAATTTCATGTGTTAACTTTCAAAAGAATATTACTTTAATGTGTTACATTGATTCTTCTACTACATACTAATTTCATGTATATTATAATAAAGGATACTATTTTAACAGAATGTTTTAAATAACAAGAAAATATGTAGGTTAAATAAAGTTTTGAAGTGAAATTTTAAATATTTTATTTGATTTTGATTATTTATATATCTGATCATAGTAGAGTATCATAGTTTGTCACAAAAGCATAATCCACTGAATTTTGTTCCTCTAATAGAAAATAATTACTGTTGGGCTGGAGAGATGACTTAGTGGTTAAGAGCATTTGGGCCCAATTTGGTTCAAAGGACAGACACACTTAGGGTTGTTCACAACTGCATGCTACTCCAACTCCAGGGGAATCTGATAGCCTCCTTTATTAGACTCCTTGGGTACTGGAAATTTTAAATCTCAATTTAAAATTAAGAATCAATGAAAAAATAGGTTTCTCTACAATAAAATTCACTTTTGTACTTTTTTAAAAATAAAAAAACTTAATTTTTCTTGAAAGATTTCTTGTGGATCTTTGAATTTAATTTCTATTTTTCTGATTAATAATAAATCTTGGGCTGGTAAGATAATTCAATGTGTAAGCACATCCACAGTTAAACTTGACCTGAGTTGAACCCCTAAGAAGCCTGTGGTAGAATGGGAGAACCTACTCAGTCAAGTTGTCCTCTGCCCTTACCATATGTTTAAGTGTTTTGTAATACATACACTGTATCATATTTAGAATTTTCTAAGTCCACATATCATTCATTTCAACTTCTACATTATTTCAATAAAAATAATAGATTTTGAATTCTAAAAATGAGTTTTATGTGTGCAGAAATTCATGCAAATTAAAGATAATGTAGACAAAGAACCAGAAATCAAGAAAGTGCTGTATCTTTGTAACTAACACAAGGGTCACAGGTTATTTTTATCATACAACTGCATGTGCTTGGCCACTAGCTCCTTAAAACACAGCAACCTTGAGTCCAAAGCCATAAATAGGTAAAAAGACTATGTAAAAAAAGTAAGAATATTTTAAAATATGTCAAATTTATTATTAAATTAAAATTATACATTTTAAAACAATTATCCTTACTTTAATTACAATGATTTGATTTCCCTGTTTGGGTTAGTGATTCAAGCATGGTAACTACTTGAGCTACGAAAATTCATTCTGAGTGGTTCAACCCAGACCTACAGAGACAAATGTGGTATTTGCTTTTACGTGGATAATAGTTAAATTGCTGATAAAAATGTTATGATCTGTATAACCATACAAGCTGGGTATAAAGTAAGAAACTAGTGGGGAGGGCTGAAGATGTATAACCCTAAGAGAGGGAAATAGAATAGAAGTTATGGGTGGATGAGGGGTAGGGGGAAATGGAAAGGAAAGATCAAATAGAGAGGCAAAGGGAAGGAGGGATGAGAAAATTCAAGGAGAGACAGTTAAAACTAACACAGTAGAAACTCCTAAATATGTTCATCTAGTAAGGTGATCTAAATGAAAGCACCAGGAAAGACAGCCTCAACTGGATGTCTCTCCTCACCAAAAGAAACTTCCAGTTTCAGGAATGATTTGCAATTAATCAAGTTGTTAGTTAAAGGGGCCCCACGGAAACCGCCAAGCCACCAGGCTGCTGCCAAGGCTATTGGTTGCTCTCCACGAACAAATAGTAAGGCCCTGCTCCTGAAGACAACAGCTACATGACTCAGTGAACATGGACAAACTGAGCTGGTGCCTACAGAAAGCCTTCCCCCTTACAGACTAGTGTTTATGGTACAGGAAGGTATTTTGCACACTACTAAAGGAGAAAGTTAAGCACCAAAGCTACAAAATCTTAGATCTACAGTGATGATCTGCCTGCAAGTTGTGCTCATACAATAACGATATAAGCTTGTGGAAGCAACCTACCAATGTCTGGTTGGATTTAAGGCCCACTGCATGAGATGCAACCCATCTTTGACACTGTAGTTGGCCAAGACCTGAGACTAGAGAGGACCGAGACTAAGCGAAAACCAAGTACTCTTCTGCTAAAGTTACATAGCCAATCAATGACTCCTAAGACCATTTTTCTATACGTTTATATCAGTGCTTTACTCGGGCATCATCAGAAAAGCTTCTTTATGCCAAGGATGTGAACAAATACAGAGGCCCGCAGCCAGATTATATGTATAGAGTGACAGATGCTGGGACACTCACTCCTAAATGGGACGTCAAATCCTACTCCAGTTGGGGTTCTGGAGACTTTATAGGAGAGATAAAAAAATTAAGAACAAGAGGTTCCCAAACAGGGAAAACTCTCTAAATAGAGCATGACTGATACGTATGTGAACATGTAGAGACAGTGGCAGCAGGCACAGGACCGGGATATGTCCATGACATGTGGGGGTTGCAGCACTGAGAGGAGAAAGAGACGCCTGGCCCCATCCCTAACTCAGAAGCTATCTTCAATTTACAACCACTCATAAACAAAAAAAGTTAGTCTTCTCCAATCTAGTTTCTGTAGGAAGGAAAACCACTTTTAGGATTGGGCTCCATCTCCAGTAGTATAAGCCAATACAAAACAAACTCCATGTTTTCCTTAGAGGTTCTGTCTTAAAATGTTTAGTCAGGGCTTTTATTTGCTTTTAAATTTAATTTGATTTTTTTAACCTTATGGGTTCATGGTTTCAAGTGCTGTGTTTTTAATAGGACCCTTGCGTGTGCAAATATGTCCATTTGATGTGTCTCTATGTGTTTTTTGTGTATTTACTTTGACTATATTATTGTCCTTTTTCCCATTATAATTTGCTTTGTTTGATTTTACTTTTTGTTGATCTTTAGATGTCTGTTTTCTCATGAGAGACAGAAAGGTGTGAATTTGGGTGGGAGGGTAAATGGGAAAGATATCAGAGGAGTGAAAGAAGGGAAGCCATATTCTAACAAGCTGTCAATTGATTTTGATGCTGCCGAGATGGCAGAAAAACAGCAGAAAATGACAGTTGACTTCATCGTAAAGTTCTATATCAACTTGTCCATTAGAGACAAAAGGGAAATGCTGTTTGCTACTCTAGGGAGAGTATTGACGAAGCTGATTGTTCATTCTGTTCTATTGTACTCCAAAGTTGTTGAATATCAAAAATTGAAGTCCTAAAGATAGAATTACCGTATTTCATAACTATATTCCTCGTAAGCATTTACTCAAAGGCTGGAATGCTGCCAAGATTTTCACATGTCTGTTCTTATTACTGCTTTATTCACTGTAACACAGAAACGAAACAAGCCTGTATGCATGTATGTACATACATACATACATACATACATACATACATACATACATACATAAAAAGATGAGTGCATAATGATAAGCTAATGGAGGAAAGCAGTAGAATTTTAATCATCCATAATGAAAATTAAAATTTTTGATTTAAAATGAGTAGATATAAAAATTATTATATTAAATGATACGGCACAACCCAAATTCAGAAAGCCAAATGGAACATAGTATAACTTATATGTGAATACTACCTTTAAAATGTTACGTGTTCATATATGTATGTGTGAGTGTGGTTATAGGCCACAGAACCAGAAAAGGACCATGAGGACAAAAAGAGACTTAAAGGAAGCAGGGAAGAATAATAGAACCTAATAACATGGATACGGGAAGCAGATAACTATGAGTGGAAGGATGTTGATAAGGATGGTGGAAGGATGCAGGAGAAGAGAGGGAACTCAGATGGATGAGAATAAAGTATTTATGAACTTGCCACAAGGAAGCCTATTATGTTATACGCTAATTAAAACAAAGAAAAATTATGAACTATCATAATAAAATTTAAAAGAGTGAATTATAAAAATCAATCCTGATTTTCACACTACCTGTGCACTGGCTTATCATTGTAAAAGCATCTTGACTTCTATCTACAGATGAGCTAACTGATGCAGTAAAATAACCAATTTGCCTCTCACCTTCATTAGAACATGAAGATGTAGCCAGGACAGAATCTGAGTCTGTGATTCCAATGCTCACTCTTCTATCAAAATTCCTCTTAAACGTAAAACCTGATTGAACATGGATTACACTTCTTATGTGCACACCATCACTTTGACAAATATTCTCAGAGAATACCTGTTATCCTGTCTTATAAATCACATCCCTTCCTTACTCTGCAACAATTGCTACATAGCAAAAGTTTGTGTTTCCTGTATACTTGCCCAGTGCAGATGGGAATTATTGCCTTTGTTCAATCAACTTTTTACATTTCGGAGGAGTATTTGGTAGAAGATTAAGTATGGAAATAACATAATTTTTTGTAATTAGTTTACATCACTAAAGCAGCTTTGGTTACAAAGTTATTAGTGAAACACCAGTGGCATTAATGTTCTCAAGTGCATGTAGTTAAATTACTATTGTGACTGATAATATTCGATAGAAAATTATCTCTGAATTCATCCTAGTAATTAACACTTATAATCACCTTGAATTTTAAAAGAAATGTCATAAACTAGTTTAGTCACAGCAATTGACAAAATACCTTTATATAACTAAAACTTTGCCACTGGTGTCTGAACTCCCAAGGATATTAATTACATGGCCACACATTTCTCTTTCTTAAAAGGCATCATCATCAATCTTGATTTTAATAGGTAGGTATTCTCAGAGCTCAAATGGACACATGGGCATCCAAAAACCTTGTCAGTCATTTTGACAGGAAAAGAAAACTTTGAGGTACAGGGATCAAATATTATCTGAACTTTTGCCCTCAAATATCAGGGAGTAGTCAGTTATTAATTCAGTCTTTGTTGTCAAAAGACATGTTACTTTCAGTCGATGTGATTTCACAGTCTAAGAAAAGAGTTTCGTTGCATTGAAATTCTCAAGAGCAAGAAAAAGTATAAAGAAGTAAAAATTATAAAACTGGTTGGGCGGTGGTGGCGCACGCCTTTAATCCCAGCACTTGGGAGGCAGAGGCAGGCAGATCTCTGTGAGTTCGAGACCATCCTGGTCTACAAGAGCTAGTTCCAGGACAGGCTCCAAAACCGCAGAGAAACCCTGTCTCAAAAAATCAAAAAAAAAAATTATAAAACTGTTAAAGACAAATTTGAAACAAGTGAAAAGTTCTAAGTACTTAAAACTGTTTTTAGAGTACAGAACTGTAATTGTTAAAAATGTTTCTTCAATCTGTGCCTGGTTATTTCCAATATTTATGCATGCGGTACTTAGGTTCAGCTTTTTATAGTAAAAACAATGTTGTACTCTAGTTTATTCTCTACCACATTTCCAGATACGCTTGCATAATACCTAGTGGGAACATTTGGTCAGAGGACATGAATCTGAAAACAGCATCCCTAGCTTTCTCCAGGACTAGGAATTTTCCATGTGTAACACGAAACAAAGAGAGAATTACTTAGTGTAAGACTTCTGCATCTATTGTTCCCATGTCATGCATCAGAGTGGGCTGCTCAAGAAAGCACGCATTGCGAAAAGATCTTTTAAAAACTTTGTATCTCTTTACATATCGAGGACACCATATTGTTTGTAAAAACTGCTTCATGGAAAAGATGCTAAACATCTATTAAACCACCTACCAGCTATCCCTGAAAAGCAAGCCTATGCTATGCAATGATAATGATCCCAGAAACCAATTAAAAGGCAATAGGCTTGAACTGAAAAAGAACTGCTATTGGAAACTGGGCTCCTTTAGAGTTAACCGGGCGGCAGAGTACTTTCAAGATGAAAGTGGCAGGCGAAGGGGAGGAGGGAAGAGGGCATTCTCCAGGTTGGGAGGAGATGCTTGCTTTTGCTTGCTGTTCATCCTGGCTTTCCTCAGGCTGGGTGAAGTGATTCACGTTACATTCAGTCATAACTTCACTAAAGTGTGCAGTCACCAAAATGCCAAAATTATAAAAATCTTGAAAGTTCAAAATGGAGTAAAATTCACTTTCCGAAACCTCGATGCCACTTTCTATTTAAATATCACTATAAAAAAAACCTAATGCATCTGAATAATGTTTCTTCCTTAGCACATCTTGATAAATGTGTTTATAAGAGGCCAATTAATGTGGTCTTTGTGTATAAAAACAGAATTTTTGCAAGGCCCACTGCATTGCTCAGAAAGTCATTTCTGTCTTTTGTTTTTGGTCATGTGGTATTTGGCAGGTGACTGTTGTTTCAACATTTAGGCTTTACAAACAGGTCTGTTTTATAAGAAACATTGGTAATTTTTTAAAATAATAGGTCTGAGAGCTTCTGTAGGTGAAGATTTATTGTATGTAACAATACCGAGGATATACAATGTGGACTTACCCTAATAAAAGCAAGTATATGTATGGTCAAGTACAGTATGCTAGAACTGACACATAGACTGTCCCTTCAAATATCAGTTATGGAGACTTAGAGCCTCTGAGGTCTCAGTGCCGATTGTTAACTTAGCCTTATAATCATGTCTTTAAATATGAGAAATACTTTAAAGTATGAATCCATGTATAAAAAAACTCTAAATATATTCATTAATCTATAATGTTTTCCATAAAAATACCCAGAAATAGGAAGTTTAAATATGTAAATGTATTCTTATGTTTATTTTCATTCTCAGGCTTTTATTAAGCCAGCTAGTTTCCATGTGCAAATTATTTGTTTGAATAGCACTTGATAGTCACCTTAGAATTGATGTTATCTAAATTAAATCTATTGAGTCTATTGGAAAACTTTGAGATTTCACACATGACTCACTTCTATTGTCTGAAATAATTTGGTCAAAAAGCAAAATATGGTAAATTTCCTTATACAAATGCTTTTTTTGCATTTAGCATGCATTTGAGAATCATGAAGAGTAATTTTAAATATTTTAATAAGCCATTTGTTTGCTTCAGTGCATAGTACAATTTTAGTGATAATCTGGTGTATCATAATAGAGAAGATTGATCAGCTCTTATTGCGTTTGCTAGAGAGAATGAATATAATTGTGTGTGATTTTAATAAAGATTTAGTTTAGAAGAAAGGTATGTCATTTCTTCCCCACTTTATTAAAATCTCATATGACCATGAGGATATTAAGCTTTGCATTAGAGCATAACTGATATTATAAATTACTTGTCGTACTAATGGTGCAATTAATCAAAGAAAATGTCAGGAAAGTATGGAAGATTACTCCACAAGTTTGTAATAAACAGATTTTCTAGTATGGGGATCTATAAAAATATGAATACGACTTCCAGAACATCTTCCATTTTTCTTCCTGACTGATGAATGGTTCCTTTGTAGTTTGGATTCATGGTTAAGTTAACAAATAAAGGGAGCAGCAAGCAAACGGTTGCACAGATACCGTTAGAACTGGAATAAACTGAAACATTTTTAGTCACTGCTAGTCCTATGCTTTTCTATATGGTGATTTGACACTCAAAAATTTCCAGCTGCCAGTCAAACGGCATTGTCATAAAATGGGGTCACTTTACATTGCATACACCTGCAAGCCTATCTCAGAACATAGTCTACCACAGACTACTGAACTCTTGAAGTGGCGTGCTGATATATTAATTAACTGCTTGGTTACATATTTTAATTGCTATTTTTATTGCAACTTTTATTGACTAACCTATTACAATACTTACTTAACTATGTTTAAACTTTGAACTATATTTACTAGAAATCTATGAAAGTTAGGTTATAATATTAGATGCTAATATTTCTAAGTGCACAAATTATAGTTTTTAATTCCCAAAAGTTGACATTCTAACTGTTCCTTCACATTCTACTGATGTTTAGTCTCCAGTTTGACACAGACATGGTATTCTAATTAGAGAATACTGAAAACAATTTCCTGATGTAAAGAATGGGGTGAATAAACTCAGTTCACATTATGTCAGATACTCTTACTTGAAATGGTATTGCATGGTAGGCATGTGACTGCATCATAGATGTCACCTGCATATAATTTGATGTGACAAATTTCACCACTTTATTAAATCATCTGCTGCGGGACAATGAAGATTTCCTGTGATGTGAATTTCACAATCATGGGTGAATTAAATAGGAAGTGAAGGTACATGGATGAAAATTTTAGCAGAAGCATTTTGTTCATAGAGAGGAAATCTACATCTGGACTATGCGTCCCAGTGTAAGTGAAGACTTTGCTTTGGTTTTCCGGTCACCCAGACCCGAATAATCACACAAAAAGTATATTAATTCCAACACTGTTTGGCCAATGACTCATATTCGTATCTAGCTCTTACATTTTAAATTAAGCCATTTCTATTAGTCTGTCTATTGCAACGAGGCTGTGTCTTTCCAGTAAGGTTTTCCATCCTTCTTGTTTAGCAGCTGCATGGTATCTGCCCAAACTCTGCCTTCTTTCTCCCTGAATTTAGTTTTTCTGTCTAGCTCTATTCTGTCCTGCCATAGGCCAGGGAGATTCTTTATTAACCAATGGTAATAAAAAATAAAACCAGGATACAAAGCGAATCTCACATCATTTCAGTAAGGGTAAAGAATAGTTATTTTCCATCATGGGGTGTCAACACAGTCCAAGACTGGAGTTGGTGAAGAGATTTCTGAGTTCTTGTGAGAGAGCCCAAAGAATACAAGATATGAGTCTTGTGACCTCAGTTGTAAAATACAACTCTTTACTCACTGTCATTTCTACCCAGAGAAAGTAATGTACCAGAATCAAGCTCAAATTTCTACCATAATGAGCACGGTGCTTTGGAGCTGTACCATAAAGGCTACCACTTGCCATACGTCTAAATATACTCTTCACACTAAACTCTTCCATAAGCTCCTTCTGCACTCTGATTAGGTCTAACTAAACTTTAATTACAAAATCACAACCAGTAGAAGACATGTACTAAGAGATTTATTGTCAGAAAAAAAAAATAATAAGTTTAAAGACTTCATGCAAGGATATATTTGTGGAAACTCTCAAAAGAAAACATCAAATCTTTACCAGACAAAGAAATATAGGTTGGAATGCTGAAATACAAGCTGAAGCTTTTATTCATAGCTGGAATTTCTTCTTCCTCGGGAAACAGTTGTCTTTATTTTAAAGGTCATATCAGACTCAAAAGTCTTACAAATATTTCTTAAAATAATTTTTCTAAAATGCAACACTTTATTCACTGTCATTTCTACCCAGTGAAAGCAATGGACCAGAATTGTACTAAAACTGGAAAATGTTTTCAAATAACAATATTAAAACTGTAAGTTCAATAATATAATTTTAATTCAATAGGTTCATCTTGGAAGGAAAGCAAAACACACCGTTATCAATATTCAATGTAATAAATATGAAGATAGGAAAAAAGGGCAAAGTTT
Source organism: Chionomys nivalis (assembly GCF_950005125.1). Classification (NCBI taxonomy): domain Eukaryota; kingdom Metazoa; phylum Chordata; class Mammalia; order Rodentia; family Cricetidae; genus Chionomys; species Chionomys nivalis. Next base: position 74,343,078 of record NC_080095.1, read on the forward strand.
GTAGTGCATAATTTTTTGAGAGTATAAAATAAACCTTGAGGCTTTAATTGAAAACCATGAGCCTTCACAGCATTTTAAGGAGAACTTCATGTTATAAGTTTGAACTACAATTAATAAAAACTCAGAGAAATTTGGGTTCAACCTGAAGGCCCCAAAAACAAAGCAACCAGCCATTAGGTCTTACCTTAACCTTAGTTTGAAATGGTGATCATGCCTCTAGGAATCTTAGAATGAGACTGTGACTGAGAGCTGTCTCCTCACACCAATGGGAGTAAAGGCATGCACTGCCCAGTTTCTATGGCAATTAGTCTGGCTATTGGGATTAAAGGTATGTGTTACCATAACTTGATCTGTAAAGCTGAGAAGTGGGGCTGTTTTACTCTTAGATCTTCAGGTGAACTTTATTTATTAAAATACAATTAAAATGCCACTACATAGAGTTAAAGTAATTCACCAGAATGTAGGGGTGAAGGTTCTATGTAGGCACCGGCTTGACTTCTCTATGTTCAATTAGTTTTGCAGGTGTTGTCTTTTCTCAAGGGACCTTGCTATCAGTTTGTGGAGACCAATCAATCATTTTGTCCACAGCCTAGAATGTTTGGAAATTTCCATGGGACCCTTTTAGCCAAGAACTCAATTGAATGCAAACCAGTCCCAGTACTGGGAGCTTCATTAGGAGACAGATGATAACCAGTTAGGATTTTATCTCCTCCATTATTTGGAGATTTAACTAATATCACCTTCACATATTTTAACAAGGTTCCAAAGTATGAGGTTTCAATATTCTCCCTTAAGTGTCTCTTAATTCCATCTGTCTCTCTCCACATTTCCCCACTCATCCTCATTTACCTTCCCCCTCCCCACCTGATCCACCTGTTCCTATGCCTTCCACCCCTAGTCCACCCATAAAATCTACTCTATTTCCCTCACCCAGGAGACTCATGTGTCCTGCCCTATTCCTTCCTCAAAACATAACCTCTCTGGATCTATAGATTGTACTTTGGTCTTCATTTATTTAATGGCTAATATTCACATATTCTAGTGTTTTTATAGGAATGTGCTCTGCAAGTTACCAAAAAAAAAAAAAAAACCATATACGCCAAACCAGCCACAAACCTTTTGAGACACAATGCTGTCCTGCTTGCAAATTATGTGCGTCAATGGTGGAACAAAGCTTCCGGGTAACCAACCAGTGTCTGACTGGACTTAGGGCCCACAATATGAGATAAAGCCCATACCATAAACTTTTTGGGTAACCTAGAACCAAAGGCTGGATATCCCAGAGACTTAGGATAAAAACAAACATAAGTGGTTAAAAAAAAAAAGTGGTGTTAAAATGATCCCTAATGATACTCTGCTATACTCATTGATCAGTAACTTATTCATCTGTCATCAGAGAAGCTTTCTCCTACAGCAGATGGGAACAAATACAAAGGCATACAGCCAGATATTATGTAGAAAGTGAGAGACATTGAAACACACAGCTCTTGTATGTCTGCATCAAATCCCTCTGCTACAGTTCAGGGAACTCCACACATGAGGCAGCAGAAAGAGTATAAGACCCAAAGGAGATGGAGGACATCAATAGAATAAGTCCCTCTAAGTCAATTGGGCAATGCTCATATAAATTCACAGAGACTAAAGCAGCAAGCATAACACCCACACAGGTCTGTACCAGGCCCTATTTGTATATAATATAGCTTTCACTTCAGTATTTTTATGGGACTCCTGAGTATGTCAAGAAGTGGGTCTCTGATTTTTGTGCCTTCTCTTGGGCTCTTTTCCTTCTCTTGACTTGCCTACTCTAAGTTCAACATGAACGATTTTACTCTACCTTATTATATTTTATTTTGTTATGGCTTCTTGATATCTCTTAGAAGTCTGTCCTTTTCTAATAAGAGACAGAAAGGGAGTACCCAGAAGGGAGGGGAGGCAGAAAGGAAGTAGAAGTTGTAGAGTGAGGGTATGAGAAAAAAGTCCATTTTTAACCAAAGGAAAAGAATCCAAGTGAGTACACGATTTCTTTTCCTATCTTAAAGAAGGATTGGAGTCAAATATTCAGTATTGTTTCCCATGATTGTTCTACATTCGTTGCCACTCCAGAAAAAAAAAAAAAAGAGAAAGGTAAGAAACAACATATTGCAAATGGACTCACAGAACAGAAAGGCAAGCTAAGCGCTGCAACTTGAGTTTAGGAAAGAATGTGGCAACACAATAATTCCATAGTGTGACATTTGTTTGAACTTGAGGAATTTTCAAGTGAACTAGTGGGAAAGAAAATATTACTTCAATAAATAGTTTTAGGAAATCATACATTGTTTTCAAGTGAACTCATTCTCCCTGTATCAATTTAAAGGACTTGCTTTGGCTTGTTCTTGGCATTTTCCTGGGAATGTATGTGGTGAATAACCTTTCAAAATAATTTATTAAAATGTCTATTAATGTCAATCTTTACTCCTGTGTGACAATCCCTGTCAAAAATGACTTGTAGTGGATATAAAGAAATGACTGTGCGATAGCAACTCTTGATTAGAGGTATATTTGTCCTTTGATCTTTCAATTTGATTAATCCAGTTGAGCCCGAATGCCTGCAAATGACAAGAAGCACAGGCCAATGGATTGCATCTCAGTAGAAGACTGCACACCAAGCTCAGCCAAGGAATGATGATGCTTATATTAATCCTGCACGATCTTGGTGCAATCCTGTCCAGTGTGTGTTTATCAGTCCTGGTAAGGTTTTCAAATTTTCAATGTATCAGTTTGATATTTGACAGAGCAAAGGAGAAAGGCACGGAGCAAAATGCAGTGTCAACTAAAACATTTTTCTCCCTTAAAGATGTTTAAGGTTGTCTGGAAAAAGTCCAACAGAGATTATTTAGCAGCTAATTAGAAGTTATTTGAGCATTAGAGAATGAAATCAAACATCATCTGGTTTATGTCTCTTCATATTAGTGGGGGGAAGGTAGAAGTACCAGTTCGTTGCAATTGACAGATAACTGCCTCCAAGACTACAGAAGTAACTCGCCTCACAAAACACAAAACACTGCAAATAGCCTCTAGTTCCAGGTATTTTGTCATTGTACATTTACATAACAGTTTGTATCTTCACCAGTAGTACATCAGTTTCTTTCCTATTGCTGTGACAAAAATACCGTGACCAGAAGCAACTTAATTATGAAATTTTGTTTGGGCTTACAGTTCCAAAGGTAGAGTCCATAATCGTTCAAAAGACAGGGTATTCCACAGGAAGGGAAACTGAGCAATCATCTCACAACAACATCTAAGAAGTAGAGATAACAAATGGAAGTGAGCCAAGACTATAAGCTCTCAAAACCTATCAGCAGGGACCTGCACTTCCTGCAATGATCCTATTTAAATGTTTCGTAACATCTCAAACAGAAGCACAAACTGGAGTATAGATAAAGATGCTGTTTGTGTCTTCTCTTCCATTCTATAAGCTGTTAAATATCATCATTGCCTTTATTGCTCACTTTGTGTCCTGTAACTATAGTATCCACTGTCTGATATGATAGCTTTTGCATTTGTTGTAGTTTTAAAAAGACATCCCTATAATTCAGGCATTTGAATACCTATTTCCCAGTTGAAGGCTATTTAGGGAGGCTTGGAAATATAACTTTACTGGAGGAAATATGTTACTTAAGGTGCACATTCAAGTTTCAAAAGACTCTCATACTATTTCAAGTTCAGAGTTTGCTTTGTTTCCTGTCTATGGTTTGAGACATGATTTCTCATCCCAGTTCTTTCTTCCATGGCTGTTTCTTGCTCTCCTCACAATATGGACCTTATTTAACCCACTGAAATATTCCCTATATTCTATAAATTGCCTTTGTCATGATATTTTAGACACACACAGAGGGGAGAGAGAGAGAGAGAGAGAGAGAGAGAGAGAGAGAGAGAGAGAGAGAGAGAGAGAGAGAGAGAGAGAGAGAGAGATACCATAAAAACAGAAAATGCAAAAGACTTGTGAAGGAAAAACCTTGACAAACTACTATAAGACAAAGACACTCAAAAAATGTTACTGAGTATCTTTTGTGATGACCATTCACTGCTGAACATGGGGTCTGAGCTTGTCATTTATATTCCCAATGAGACCTCATTGGACAACTGATTTTTCATTTGCTAGTGTGTTGTGGATTATTTTAAAATGTGTTACATTTGTTTGTTCTGTGGAACGTGTGTTTAATGATGCAAAGATGTGTTGCATTCTTTTATGTTGCATTAGTTAAACTCTGTGAAGCAGTGTTACTTTGCCTGTCTAAAATACTGATTAATATAGTAAAGAGCTGAATGGCCAATAGCAAGGCAGGAGAAAGGATAGGCAGGGATGGTAGAAAGAATAAACAGAAGGGGGAAAAGAGGGCTCTGGGAGCAAGGGAAGATCAAGAAGCAGGATAAGGAGGAGGACTCCAGGGACCAACCACCCAGCTGCACATGGAATAAGAAGTAAAGAAGGGTGTATAAAAGTAGAGAATGATAAAAGCCCAGAGGCAAAAGGTAGATGGAATAGCTTTTTAAAAGCTGGCTAGAAACAAGCCAGGCTAAGGCCAGGCATTTGAAAGAAAGAATAAGACTCTGTATGTGATTTATTTGAGAGCTAGATAGGCAGGCCCCCAAAAGAATAAAAACTAAAAGGGTAAAGCCAACCAAGAACACTCGTGGTTGTCAATTGGAAATGGCTTCTGGGTCAGATATAGGGGTTTGATTCACTTCTCTCTGTACTGGTACCTCATCTTGTACAGATCCCTTTATGTCCTGTGTTTGCGTCCACAGTCACTGTGAGTTTAATGTATGTGTCAGTCCTGCTATGCAGACCTTGGACCTTGCTTACTTTTTGTTTCCAGCCCCTCTGGAATTTGCAATCTCTCTATACCACTGTATAGGCATTTTTTTCAGCAACAGAGCCTTAACATGAGTTTGTGAAGAGCAACCAATAGTTTCAGTAATAGCCTGTTTGCTTGGGACATGGAACATTTTGTTCAACAAGTCAATTAAATGTAATTCATTCCTAGAATGGCAATCTTCATTTGATGATGAGAGATATCCAGTGAGGCTTCATCGCCTTTGTTATTTGGCTGTTTCATTCATGTCACTGTCAGGTGTTTATATAATTTAGGAAGCTACTACTGAACTAGGTTTCCATATAACCCCTCAAATGGTCCTTAGTATTTGCTGGCCTCCTTATATTTTCTCCATGGCCTCATTTTCCCCTTCCTCTTTGATCCTCCAATATAGTATTTCCCCAACCCAATACATCCAAACTACCTGTTCTACTTGCCCTCCTTGGGGTGATCCATCACCCTGCCCTAAGCTGTTACTCTTAACCTACCTTCTGTGGTTATATGATTTTAACTTACTTATTGAAAGCTTAACAGATAACATCATTTTATAAGTCAATAAATACTTTGTCTTTAGTGGACTGGGTTACCTCTACCAGTAGTTTTTTTCTTTCTACATTCATTTATCTCTAAATTTTATATTAATAAGTAAATATTTCATCATATAAGTGTACCAAATTTTCTTTACCCATTCATCTGTTGATGGACATTTATTCTGTTTTCAATTTTTGGCTATTATGAATAGAGCAGCAATGAACACAGTTGACCAATTGTCTCTGTAGTAATATGTTGAATCCTTTGGGTACACGTTATAAGTAAATATTGAGATAGATCTGTTTTCAGCTTCCTGATGACTGTCGCACTGATTTCCATAGTGGCTGTACAAATTTCCTCTCCCAGCAATGTATGCACGTCCTCCTTTCTATTCTTACCCACATGTGTTGTGTACTGCCATTTGTTTTATTGATCATGGCTATTCTTACTGGACACACAGTTTATTTAAAAATATAAACTCACTTTTTTTTCTGACAGAAATGGCAAAATATAAGACCCTCAAGGATGTGGCCTCCATAGCTTCTTTTAAGCTGTGTGTGAATGAATGAGTGCTCTACGTGGCAGAATAATGTGTGAACTCAAATCTCTAGATTGCTATAGAAGGCTGTCAAGTGGGGCAAATTTCATAAGGTCATCAATTTGATCACGTTTGAAACTATAAATTATATCTAAAATTTGTAGGCAAACAATTACACCAAACTATGAGCTCTGGTGACATCTTTTCAGTTATCTTCAACATGAAATGCCTTGTTTCTCGCAAGGATCTAGATCATGTGTGACGGTTGCCTTGACACTTTAAAGAACTCTCTGTATTAGTACAGTCTCAGCATTATTTTAATATATACTTTCAGCAGCTCATTAATTTGGCATTGTAGAAATAAAAGAACGAAGAATTACAAAGAATGAAAAAGAAATTAGTGCATGTACTAGGTGTTTTGTGTGTCAACTTGACATTTAAGCAAGAGTCATCAGAGGAAGGAACCTCAGCTGAGGAAATGCTTCCTTGAGATCAAGCTGTAAGGCATTTTCTCATTTAGTGATCTACAGGAGACGGCCCAGTCCTGTTGGTCCTGGTTTCTATAAGAAGGTAGACTGAGCAAGTCATGGGAAGCATGCCAATAATCAGCATACCTCCAAGTTCTTTATATCAGCTTCTGCCTCTAAGATCCTGCCCTATTTGAGTTCCCATCCTGACTTCTTTCGGTGATGAACAGCAATGCTGAAGTGTAAGTCAAATAAATCCTTTCTTCCCCAACTTGCTTTACTTTTTCATCAAGGTAGTAATAGAAATTCTAACTAAGAAAGTTAAAGATTTCTTTTTATTAAAAAATGTTAGAGCGTATGGCCAAGTCAGTGAAAATGAATTTTATGAATAATATTCATTCACCATCCCTAACAATGTATCAAAACTTATTTGAAAGATTCTTCAGGCTTTGAGCAAGTGATAATGTTATAGAGAGCCTGTCTTTATAAAGTTGGCATCCGTTTATCATCCATTAGATTAGGCCTTCAGTGATATTCCTTGTTTCTGTAAAGAAACACAATGACCTGAAATAGAAGTTAGTTTCCCAGGCCCCTACTTCTTAGTAATAAAACTCAGGCCCGATGGTGTTTAAGAGAGAATAACCTGAGGAAAGTCTTCATTATAAAAAGAGCATAACCAGAATTAGATATATACTCAAGTGACAGAAGAGGACTGTTTGTTAAGAGTGTTTTGTAATCCCTGTGGATTTTATATTAAAGCTGACAAAATAAGTAGATGATATTCAAAGCTCATGGACAGTTTCTAGTAATAATGTAGTAGTTTAAATTAAGCTAATCCTCATGCAATTAACACTAGATCCGTGAAAATATCTCAGCAACAAGTAAGTGGAATAAAATATAAGAAAATCAATACAATGAGAAGAAAGGCAATTTGAACCTTACAAAGGGAATTAATACCATCTGATCACTGGACTATCAATGTCCAGTTTAATCACTGTGCCAGAAGGATCACTGGAAGTTAGGTTTAGAAGAGTCTATGGGAGAGCATGGCCATGAGAAAGAAAATAGAGATGATATCGCAAAGGAGGGAATGGACAGATTTATGTCAAATTGACCTGAATTGACAAATCCAATCTAACAAGTGGACTATTATCCTAGCCTATATTGCATGCATTATGAAGTACATTACAGAATACTTTCAGATATGTTATTTCTTACCAATTCCTGGAACAGATATTCCTACTTTCATTTTACAAACTAGAATATATTGTATAAGAATCAGTCTCCCCAGGGTCAGATCACACATAAGTGGTCAAACGATTATTTAAATTCTGGTCTTCAAATTCCAAATTGCTGCCCAATTTTAACAATAGCACCAAAAATTGAAGTGTAGTTAGACATATCAAAATTAAATTTCTTGAAGCCAAGGATAAGAAACAATCTTGAAATCTCTGAGGAAGAAAAATGACACATTATTACATAGAGAAAAACAACATGAATTGTCATGATTGTCTCATCCAAAAATACATAGGTCAGGATGAGCAGAATAGCATAAATATAATTATTTTAAAAGATATATCAACTCAAATTCTACATCTATTTAAGATTTTCTTTATTGGTATCTTATACTTTGTCATTAGGAGGATAATAAAACATATCTTCTTACAGTATGCTGTATGTAAAGTATGGCACAAAAACTTTAGGTAGGGGGAAACTATGCCAGAGTATAATTTTCATCTTTAAGTAATGAATAAATCAGAAATGATAATAATTTAATAAATTAAAGTACTTTTCTAGTTATATTAAATACATGCGAGTATGTGAAATAATATATGACAAAATGAAAACATTCCTTACATATGCATCTAATATTTACAACAACTGAAAGAGAAGAGAAACTGGAGCTTGAAAGATGTTTGTATGGTTTGAAGCCGTCTACACTTAATGTGAAGCTAAGTAGTATTAACTCCAGCTGAGTTGTAAAGGTTGCAAAGACAGAGACTGAATATTTAATGAAAAGGATAGGACCATTATATTGCATCCTAAGGGCACAGTTTATATACAAAGCTTCAGCGAGACAGAAACTAAATAGGATGGAGCAAATATACTATGCTAACAACAAATACAAAAAAGTTTAAGTGGAAAAATTCATACTGAGTAAAATACATGTCAAATGTGGTCATTAACAAAACTATGGCTTTGTAATAAACAGTAACAGCTGGAAGGATACAATAATTATAAATGTATTAGTATCTGATAACAAAGTATCGAGTTTCAAAAACAAAAGAGAGGAATTAGGAATCATGATAGGAAATTTCAACATTCTTCTTGCAGGATAACAGGATAACTAGTAAAAACAAACAAACAAACAAAAACAAAGAAACAAAAAACACTATATAAAGAAGAGCTAGACAAATTTACCAATCCCCTAATGGCATTTGGAGAACATTGAATAATTACACGTACCTACCTTCCCCAGAGTGTACTGAATGTCTATTAAAAGGGCCTCAGACTAGGCCTCCATTTTTAGGAATTCAAAGAATAAATTCTTGCAAAGTATCATTTCTGACAGCAAAGGAATTACATTATAATTCTGTAAAAAGAAGTCATCTATGAAAATCTCAGCTGGACTTGAGAAGCATGCTTCTAAATGACCTACAGAGCAGCAATGATAGAGCAGAGGACGTCAGAGGGCCCTGTGCACTGAACCAGAGGAACGTGTAATGATTTATACAAGTTTAGGAAAGAAAAAATCATTTTGTTTGGTTTATTTTAAATATGTAAGAAAAGTAAATATTTAAAAGGAGTCCTGTTGATAAAAGGGTAAAATCATCCTGAGACACAAATAAATAAGACTTAGATGTGTGTTTGTTATGTGGATGTACAGTGTATACAGATATATATAGTATGCTTCTAATATTGACTTAGAATAATTTCTTCTACATGAATTTATAGTAATAAACAATTCAGATAACTCCATTATTAGATAAAGGACAAGAGCCTTTAAAATTGTTTTTATATCTAAATTAATTATTTTAATTAACCGTAAATAAAAGAATGATAGCCCCATTCATACCGATGGGAGATTATTTTTAAAACTAATGAAACTAGGAGGAGATAAAATTGAATGAAGAATTTGTTTTAAGCTATTTCATCTTTGTTATCTTATAAAGCTCTTGAGCCTTCTCTATTTCCCCACAGCAGAAAAGGATAAAAATATTTCACACCTCACACTCAGATATTTGTTCCTGAGCTCCCCATTTACATTATTTTAGTGTACTAATTATGGATACATTCTTAGTATTTTGAGTATTGCATGTTATATTTGTAGATGTGTTGTAGAGTAGCTGTGTTTACTTGTTCTTTTTTTATAAAGCATTAGAATTGTTTTCTTTTCTTTTAAGCCTGATTAATTTTTTTCTTTATTCATTTTACATAACAACCACAGTTCCCCCTCCTTCCCCACCCTTACTTTTAAAAGGTAAGGCCTTCCATAGGAAATCAACAAAGTCTTTCACATTAAGTCCAGGCAGGACCAATTCCCTTCCCCCTGCATCATGACTGAGCAAGGTGTTCCACCATCTGGGAATAGGTTCCAAAAAGCCAGCTCATGAACCAGGGTAGACCCTGGTTCTCCCACTGCTCACCATGCTCCTCCCCGCCCCCCATCCCGCCCCTGCCACTGGCCATGATCCCCCCCCAAACAGATTAAGATTCGCATTTGTCATTCTCATGCAGAGGGCCTAGTTCATTCCCATGCAGGCTCCACAGCAGTTAGTCTAGAGTTTATGAGTTCCCATGAGCTTGGGTCAACTGAATTTTGTGGGTTTCCCCTTCAGAATCTTGGCACCCCCCCCCTTACTCATATAATACCTCCCCCTTCTCTTCAACTGCACTCCCTGAGCTTTGATCTCAGCCTGGTGCTTGGCTATGAATCTCTGTAAATGCATCCATCAGTTGCTTGATGAAGGTTCTCTGATGACAGTTAGGGTATTCACCATTCTGATTGCAAAGGAAAGTAAGTTCAGGAACTCTCCAATATTGTTAGGAGTCATAGCTGGAGTCATCACTGTGGATTCTTGATAATTTCCCTAGCACCAAGTTTCTCCCTTGCCCCAGAATGGCTCCCTCTGTTAAGCTCTCTCGTTCATTGCTCTCTCACATCAAACCTCCCCAAACTCAACTATCCCATTCCTTCATGTTCCCATCCTCCTTGTCCTCCCCTCTATCCCTACCCCCACTTTTACCCAGGAGATCTCATCTATTTTCCTTTCCCAGGACATTTCATGCATCCTACTTAGTACCTTCTTTGTTATCTAGCTTCTCTGGAACTGTGGATTGTAGTCTGGTTATCTTTTGCTTTACATCTCGTATCCACTTATGAGGATATGTACCATGTGTTGATTTCTGGGACGGCATAGCTCACTCAGGATGATTTTTTTTAATGGATCCATCCATTTGCCTACAAATTTTGTGATGTCATTGCTATTTTTTACAACTGGGTAATATTCCATCATGTAAAATGTACCATGTTTTCTTAATGCATTCTTCTGTTGAAGGGTGTCTAGATGGCTTCCAGGTTCTATTATGAATAATGCTTCTATGAGCACAGTTGAGCAGGTGTCCTTGTGGTATGGTTCAATATCCTTTGGGTATTTGTCCAAGAAACATTCTCCTTTTATAAAAATGTGGAAAATCAGAATTTTTAGCTACAAGTGTTCTCCATGCCACTGGTCCCCCTGGACTGGGTTTTGTCAGCCCTCCTGTTCTCAAAGCCACTTATGAAATAACCACTCTGAGACTTAATATTAATTACATACTCTTTCTTTTCTGAAATGCCATATTTATAAATGGATATCTGGAGAGAGAGAGAGAGAGAGAGAGAGAGAGAGAGAGAGAGAGAGAGAGAAAGGAGGGAAGAGAGGGGAGAGGAAGAAAGGGAAGGAAGAGAAGAACAAGAGGGGGAACAGATGAGGAAAGGAGAGAGAGTGGAGATAAGATCGCTTGAGAAAAGATGGGTCATAATTCAAAATTAGAATATTTTAACTATCTCTTTTTTTCTTTTTGTTTCTTTATTTTTACTTAAAAATTTCTTCCCCTCCTCTCATTTTCCACCCATCCCCCTCTCCTCCCTCTCCAGTTCACAGAGCAGTCAGGGTTCCCTGCCCTCTGGGAAGTCCAAGGTCCTCCCTCCTCCATCCAGGTCTAGGAAGGCAAGCATCCAAACAGACTAGGCTCCCACAAAACCAGTACATGCAGTAGGATCAAAGCCCAGTGCCATTGTCCTTGGCTTCTCAGTCAGCCCTCATTGTCAGCCACATTCAGAGAGTCCGGTTTGATCATATGCTCCATCAGTCCCAGTCCAGCTTGCTTTGGTGAGCTCCCATTAGATCAGCCCCATCGTCTCAGTGAGTGGGCACACCCCTCGTGGTTCTGACTTTCTTGTTCATGAAGTATATATCTTAATTAAGGGAGCCATTTTAGGGTTGGTAAGAGACTTGACTCTAGAGGTGTACCCAGGTGTCCATGGAGATGTCCCCATCTTGATCCTTGGGCAGCTGAGGAGAGGGAGCCTGAAATGGCCCTATCCTATAGCCATACTGATGAATATCTTACATATCACTATAGAACCTTAACTATCTCTTAATGTGATATGTGGAGATACTGGTTTTACATTTAAGAGAGCTGAGTTTTTTTCAAAAACATACAAAAAATTTCTTTTTAAAGTTTCTCTTCTTCATTTATTACCAACATTACAAGTGTTGTTTAATATTCCATAATAAGAGATCTTATTTGGTTTAATTGTTTTCTATTTTGCTTCAGAGTCCTTTTCATCCCTGAATTCTTCCCACTCTCATAAAACCACAGTAAATCTTTTTGTTAGTTCTAAGGTCAGCCAAGAGTGTTTTGTAGGATTGTACCTATCATTAAGCAAAGTGAAATGTGAAATATTCATGGAAAAATTTATTAAGCAGGTAATTATCCTCTTAGGGAATTGGTTTGCACTTTTGACTTACAACACTTCTTTGTGTGCCTTGCCATCTTATTGAATTAAAGGAATTGTTCTGTGACAATATACCTTTCTCCCACATATTTTGAGGAAATTACCCACTCTGTAAGTGCAATGCATCCTTTATCTAAAAGAGGCTTACTTATTCATTGCACACATACTTGTACTGATGGAGATCTGAGGAGGTCCTTGGAGTTGGTAGGTGGCCTGGTATTTGCATTGAGCTTTCTAATAACATCTAAAATTAAATTCTGAACTCTTTCTGACTGTGCTAGATTGATAATAACACTACAGATAAAGGAACATGTCAAAGGTGTTCTAAAGTTTTAAACATTTTTTTCTTTAGAAAAAAATTGGAAGTTATTTCATCTCTGTCTTTGACATGCTTATCTCCTCGTTTCTATGACTGTATTTTCTCTGATCCAACATTTTCTCTTTTTTAATCAACCTTTAGATTATCATGTAAACCTTTGGACAATCAATTCAACAGAAATACTTTGGATATTAAATACTTATTGTGCACCAATGTAGGGAGCCAGTATACAAACACAAGCCTAAGTTCAAAAACTCTGCAGCAGGGGCGCATATGAAAGCAAAAGGCAATTATAACATAGTGAAGTAGCAGCAGAAATTGTCAAAGGGCTTGAGAGGTGTAAAAAGCCCAGCAAACGGTTTAGAAAACTGCACAGAAGACAATGGCAGGCTAGTTTTGGCATGAACAAATCTGAAGTTCACATTTTTCATTTATTTTCTTTAGGATGATTTTTTCCTTGAAAATTGTAACTTTTGGTTAAGATGATACGATTAAAACCTAACAGGTTTCATAAAGATGTATTTAACACAGATGTTTAAGCAAAAGCTCTGGTATTGTATGCAAGAGTCTATCGCTCTAGAGCTTCTTAATGGTATTTGTAGTATGATAAAATTATTAGCACCCTCTGCATGGACATATTGTCTATCATCACCTTTACAGAAACAACACACTGTTACATGCTCTTGTGATATATTGTACACTCCACAGAGATTGACTTGGTGCTAAATCACTCATGGCACTGGTATCTTGTAGGTAGATCAGTGTTTCAAGTCTACCTGCAATGCTATCTGCAGTACTGTACTGAGAGGTCATATAATCTGCATGATGACTACTCTATCTGGAAAAAATTCCTACCCAAACCTCTGTCTTCCATTTAGTTATACAGAAATAGTCAATCTGAGACCCAGTTCTGCAAACGCACACACAATGAGCTCCGGCCATTAGAGGTAGCTTATCCATTGCTGTGATATCACCACACATCTTTGCTATTTTGAAAATACTAGTAAGGCTGCTCCAAGCTTCTGCAGAAAAGACAATGTTCTAATATGTTATTATTATTTATTATATAAATTTATTTGAAATGGAATTTTAGAAAATCTAAAATTATATTTATTAAGATTAAAATGAATGTAATTTTTTTAGATTGAGAAATAGCAAACCTTGAATTTTATGAATATAAAGAAAAACCAGAGTACTACATGTAAATTTTAAGAGTCTATATAAGAAAAAACATGTTTTATCAATTTTATCTCTAAAAACAATTGGCATTTCAGGAAACAGTGTTTCATGGTGTTCTGATTGATTATCAGAATGTTCTAACATGTGTTTTTTTTTTTATGGAACCCAGAGCCCCCTACATGCTAGGCATGCACTCAATCAAGAGAACAATTTTTTAGTCTGGCAACATCTCTTATTGAGTAGTGTTATAAAAACATATGATGGCAACTAATATTTAGTTTTTGAAACTGTATTGAAGAATTTAAATTTCCACACCAGAAAACATAAAGATATGATATAATATCTTCATCTTTTAAAAACATGTGAAGGAAGTTATTTTTCTACACAATGTGGAATTCAAGTATATAAAACATGCAACTTAATTTTCAAACTTCGTTCTGAGACAATTTTCTAAGAAGAAATTCAAAGAAAGTACCTCTAGCAATTCTACAACTTTCCAAATTGGTGATTGTTTTTCTGTGTGAGCTCTAGTTTGTGAGCAACTCTAGTTCGTGAGCTATAGTGTCTCTCACATTACACACAGGCACCTTGCTGGACAAAGGGCTGTTCTTACATTTATTCCTTCCAGGTCTCTCAAAATGAATAGTCATTTTTTTATTGTCAATAAGATAAACCTTTTTTTCACACTGTTTACTAAGAAGTTCTTCAGTTTTGTATATACAAAAGATTGTCTGTAGAGCATAGTGATAAAGAACTTACAAACAAAATATATGCTATCTTTAGTTCCATTAAAATGTCAAAGTTTTATACTTGACTGTAGATGAATGAGATAGTACTAACATTAAAAAGTCAGTTGTGCATTTTAAACATCTGTGACAGTCTGATGGCATAAAAATTATTATGAGAAGATAACAATTGACTGGATGCTTCAGAGTAAATGATTCAAGCATTTTCCAGAAAACCTGGGGGAAACAGAGGTCAAGCATGAAAAGTTGATAATGAGAAAGTGAAATAGTCAGTTCTTATCGGATTCATTATCTAGGAAAAAAAAGCTCGTGTGAAAAGCTCTGTTAGCAATCAATGAATATCGGCCTTTTCCTCACAAATCTGTCCTCAGAGAACAACAGTAGGTGTCTCAATTTGAGATTATGAGAAAAACAGGTATAAAGGTAAGGCATTATTTTAGAAAAGGAAAATAGAAAGAAGATTAAGTCTCACATATATCTGTATATGAAGGTTTATACCTTTGTTTGTCATCTTAGAACTCTGGGGATATTTGAGAATAAGAACGGCTAATATGTTCTTGTAGGAGCACCCTGTACTCCTTACACAGACACACACTCACACATACACACACACACACTCACATACTCCTTTTATTGAAAACAGTATTTTTCATTCTCACAGAATATATCTTGATTACAATTTCCCCTACCTATATATTTCCCAGTTCTATCCCACCCCCCCATCCCAACCCCATCAACCTCTTTTCTGTATATCTATAGAAAATAAACAGGCTTCTAAGAAATAATAATATAAGACAGAAACTAACAGACTGGAATTAGATAAAATATACAAACAGAAGGGAAAAAAAGCAAGAGAACGTATAAGATACAGAAACGCTCACTCACACTCTTGGAAATCCCATAAAAACATTGAACTGGAAATCATAGTATATAAACAAAGAACCTAAAGGATAAAGAGGGAGAAGAAGAATTACATAAATAAAATAAAAGAAAACATTTTAGTAAGAATAATAAATTTAAAAGAAGGAAAAATCATGACATATCATTATGAGACAAGGACCCTCAAAAGATACCTCTGAGATCATTTTCTGTTGGCCTTCTACTACTGAACTACTGTCTACCCATAAGAACAGCTTGTTTCACAGAAAGACTCCCTTGCAAATCACTACCTATTCATTTGCAAGTGATTGTCAATTGGAGATTGGTTCTGGCGTGATGGTTAGGCATGCGTCCACTTCTCCTTTCCCTTCCAGGACCCCATCAGATGCAGATTCATCCAGACCCTGTGCGTGGTGCCTCAGTCTCTGTCAGTTCATATATACTTGACTATATTGATTTTGAGGACCATGTGTCTTATGTCTTACATCTACTTGGCTCTTCCACTCTTGTCTGTTTCCTCTTACTAAGGGGTTACTGCCGCGCAACGCGGCGCCCCGTCTATGCTCTATGTGCTAGAACCCAGTTCACCAGCTTCGGGCAAGGGGCAGAGGTTGAGAATACACACGCAGAGACAGGCCGACACACAGACCTTCAAACACTGGTACCAAAAAGCCCTCTTTAATATCACCTTGGAGGCTTAAATACTTTGCAGTCAATGGCCAACAGGTGAAAATCCCTTCCTCCGATCCTTTAGGCAAAGCACAGCTTTTAGGCACTTCAATTTGAAGGCTCTAGACAGGGAAGAGCAGCTGAAAGTCAGGACTCAATTAGTCCCAACAGGTTACCAGAGTCCTGAAAGGAGGGATTTGATGGGGACATTCAATTTAGGGACGAATGTTACATGGCCTCTCATGCTCTGCATATTGTCCGGCTGTGGGTCTCTATTTCTGTTCCCATCTGCTGCAGGAGGAAGCTTCTCTGATGATAGGTGATAAAGGCACTTATCTATACATATAGTAGAATGTCATTAGGAGACATGTGTTTTGTTTTGGTCTGTTTGTTTGTTTTAGAACAGTAGTATTGTTTACATCCTGGGTCTTTGGCTATCTAGTCTCCGGTCCCCAGTCTCCCAAACAGTATCAGGTATGGGTTCCATTTCATGGACTTGATTTTTAATCAAATCAGATGTGTTAATAGACATCTAGGTAACTTCCTATTTCTGGATATTCTGAATAGAGCAGCAGTGAAATTGAATAAGGAAATGTCCCAGTGGTAGGATGAAAATCTTTTGCATATAAGACTAAGAGTCCCATAGTCGGATCTTGGGTTAAATTGATTTCCTTGTTTTTGAAGAATGACCATACTGATTTCCATAGTGGCTATACCAAGTTGTACATTTGCAAGCAATGTATGAGTGTTCCCCTTACACCATATCCTTTCCAGCATGGTCTGTGTCTTGTTTTATTGATCTTAGCTATTCTGACAGATGCAAGATGAAATATCAAAGTAGCTTTGATTTGCATCTTCCTGACGCCTAAGGATGCTGAACATTCCTATAAGTGTTTCTCAGCCATTTGACTTTTGTCTTTTGAGAATTTTCTGCTTAGGTCTGTACTATATTTTTAATTGGGTTGTTTGTTTCCTTGATATCTAGTTTTGAATTAACGACATGAATCTGGTTAAAAAAATAACATTCTATGGGCTGCTGCATTGGTTTTTGTTAGCTTTGTTTTTGTTTATTTTTTGTGTCGCTTTCACACCATGTCTCCTGATCACACACTTCTCCACCCCGACCCCAAAATAAATCAAAAGAAAATTTAAGAGAAAAGGAGGGTAAAATTAAAGGGCTACTGATTTTTTGTGAATTAAGTTTATATCCACCTACTTTGTTGAGAGTATCAGCTGTAGGGCATCCTCGATGAAACTTTTGGTTTCACTTATGTAGAGTATCATGTCATCTTCAAGGAAAGATGCTTTGACTTCTTCCTTCCCAAGGTGTGTTGTAATATGAGCGACAGGGCTGCTTCCCATCGCCACCCGGCTAGCTTTACCCGAAATAATTACACGGAAACTGTATTTTTTTAAACACTGCCTGGCCCATTAGTTCCGGCCTCTTATTGGCTAGCTCTTACATATTGATCTAACCCATTAAGGTGGATCCCCTGGGTATCTCAGTGGTCTCACTGTTCTAGTCAGAACTTCAAGCATTATATATAAATGTGGAAAGAGTGGACATTTTGTCTTGTACATGATTTTAGTGGAATTACTTTGAATCTATCTCGATTTAATTTGATGTTGGTTATAGTCCTCTTGTAAATTATCTCTGTCAGTTTTAGGTATCCTAAATCATTGAAGAATTTTTATCAAAAAGGGTGTTGGATTTTTGTCAAAAATCTTTTTTGCACCCAATGAGATGGTCATGTGTGTTTTTTTTTCCTTTCAGTTCATTCATATGGTGAATTTCAATTAATATATTTTGTTTATTGAACTATTTTTGCATCTCCAGGATAAAGACTACTTGATGATCCTAGATCAAGGAGTTGATGTGTTCTTGGACTCTGTTTGCAAGCACTTTATTGAGCATGTTGGCATCTGTTCATGCGGGAAATGGGGCTTTAATTCCCATTCTTTGTTGAGTCTTTATGTGGCTTGGATATCAGTGTAAATGTGAGCTCACAAAGTTAATTTGGCAATGTTCCTTCTGTTTGTTTGTGGACTAGTTGGAGGAATATTTGTGTTAACAACTCTTTGAAAGTTTGGTGGTAGAAAACTTCCAATTATTATTTCTATTTTTTAATTAATTTTATTTAGCTCTACATTTTTCTCTGCTTCTCTCCCTGCCTCACCCCTTCCCTTCAGCCCTCTCCCATGGTCCCAATCCTCCCAGTTTACTCAGGAGATCGTGTCTTTTTCTACTTTATTATAGGTCTATTTAATTTGCTTATCTGATCTTGATTAATTTTTGGTAAGTGGTATCTATCAAGATAAGTATTTATTTCTTTTAGAGTTAACAATTTGGTGCAGTATAGGCTTTTAGGGTTTGTATATCTTGTTGATTTTCCTGAAACCAAATTTTTTTAATTGAATCTTTGTATTGTTCACTTTCTTTCTATTTTATTGAGTTCAGGCCTCCGTTTGATTATTTCTTGTCTTCTGATCCTCTTGTGTATAACTACTACATTTTGTTCTAGAGTTTTTAGTAGTGGTATTGAGTTGCTAGTATTATATCTCTCCTGTTTTTGTTAGTTTTTTATTTTGTTTGTTCATATTTTATTTTTTTATATGTAGGAACTTAGTGCTATGAATTTGCCTCTTAGAACTTCCCTCACTTTGTTTCATATATTTGGATATGGTGTAATTCATTGTTATTAAGTATTTCAAAAGTCTTTCTTTCTGTTTCTGTCTTGGCCCACTTTTTGTTCAGTATAGAGTTGTGCAGTTTTTATGAGCATGTAAGCTTACTGTTGCTGATATTGACAATTAATTCATGGTTGTAGAAAAACAGGATGCAGGGAATTACTTCAATTTTCTTGTATCATTTGATTCTTCTTTTGTGTCCAAGTCTGTGGTCAATTTTGAATAATTCCATAAAGCGCACAGAAGAAGGTATATTCTTTTGTGTTGGCGTAGAATGTTCTGAAAATATTTCCCAGTGATTCTTGGTTTATAAGGTATGTTAATTCCACTATTTCTCTGTTTTTTTTTTTTGGTTTTTTTTTTTTTTTTTGTATTTTTTGGGGGTTTTTCGTGACAGGGTTTCTCTGTGGTTTTGGAGCCTGTCCTGGAACTAGCTCTTGTAGACCAGGCTGGTCTCGAACTCACAGAGATCCGCCTCCCTCTGCCTCCCGAGTGCTGGGATTAAAGGCGTGCGCCACCACCGCCCGGCTTATTTCTCTGTTTTATTTTGTCTAGGTGACCTGTTCATTGGTGATAGTGGGGATTCTAAGTCTACCATGATTAGTGTGTGAGTGGCAGTATGCAATTTAAGATATAGTAGTATTTTCTTTTATAAATTGTGTTCCCTTGCAATTGGGGGAGGAATTAATGTTAAGAATTAAAATGTGATCTTGGTACTTTTTTCATTGATGAATCTCAAGTAGTCTATGCTTTCTCTTTTGATTAGTTTTGGTTTGAAGTCTATTTTGATAAATGGCTATACAGCTGTGGGACAATGGTTTTACCCTGTAAAGATTTGTTTCTTGTATTTTTTAAATAAAATGCCGATTGGCAGGAAGTATAGGTGAGGTAACAATGTAGGAAGTAGAGGTGGGGCAAAGAGAACTGGAGAATTCTGGGAAGAGGAAAGGTCCTTCTTTACAGTTTTTATTGAAAAGTCATGTACAATTCTAATATGTTATTCACTTTTGCCCTTGTAACTTTTAATATTCTTTCTTTTTTCTGGATACTTAATATTTGGATGGTTTTGTGTCATGTGAAATTCTTTTCTGGCCCAATTTCTTTGTGTTCTGCACGTTTCCAGTACCTTTTTATGGATCTCCTTCTTAAGGTTAAGAATTTTTTTTTTCTGAGTCTGTTGAAAATATTTTCTGGGTGTTTGAGCTGAGATTCTTCTATTTTTCTCCTTCTATTCCTAATATATTAGGTTTAATATTTTCATAGTGTCTTAGATTTCATGGACTTTTTCTGTCAGGAATTTTTATATTTAACATTTTTTGACTGATATATTTATTTCTTCTACCATATCTCAATGTTTGAGTTTCTCCCTTCCATCTTTTGTATTCTGTTGAAGCTTGCTGCTATAGTTCCTGCTCAAATTCCTAATTTTTTTATTTCTAGATTTCCCTTAGTTTATGTTCTCTTTACTGATTCCATATCAGTTTTCAGGATTTGAACAGTTTTCTTCGTTTTCCTCCATTGTTTGTTTGTGCTTTACTGCATTTCTTTAGGACTTTATTTATTTCCGCTTTAATGGCTTCTATCTCCTCCTCCATCTTTTGCTTATTTTTCAGCTGTGTTGAGATACTCAGAGCTGCTATGGTAGGAGAGCTCGGCTCTAGTGGAGGGGCATGTTGCCTTGGCTGTTATTGATTTGGTTTTTATGATGGTATCTAGGTCTAGCTGTTGATTTCTGGATTTGTCTTTGTTAGGTGGATGCTTTTTCATGGTTTCTGTTTCCTTTCTGTATTTTTGGAGAGTGTGTTACCTGTTGAGAAATTTCTTTGAACTGATCATTGTAACCACCGAGGTTGCAGGTAAAATGGTTAAATGTGGTATTGGGAGATGGCAATTATGCGTGGGGATGGGCTAGGAGTTGAAGGGTTTCACAGGGGAGGGAAAACTAGGGTGTTCTGTCAGGAACTGCTTATTTCATCTGCTTACAATGACAGAGAGACAGTGAAAAGAGGTAACCCCAGCGGGTCTGTTATAGAGCCAGGGATGAGACTAGGGATTAGACATAAAGGAACAGAAGATAAGAAAGAGATCTACACCAAACCTACCACTTCCCTGAAAGGAGTGGTCTGGGATAAGCCAGGAGTAGCTGCTAGAGCTAGGTAATGGGGGAAAAACAATGACGGAGAGGGGAGTTGGGAGGTCTGCTGTGTCTAGAAGAGATGAAAATGAGAAGCAGGTAAGGCTGTCACAGGAATTCTGCTGCAGAACTGGCGATGAGACTGGGGTATTAACCGGGGAGATCAGAGGAAGAAGAGATCTGCAGGCAGCCTACCTTGTTATGTTGCATGCATATTTGTCCTTTTTATATAAGAAGGCTACTAATTTTTGAGGTAAATTTTTATTCAGATACTTTGATGAAATTATGTATCAGCTATAGGAGTTTCCCAGGAGACTTTTTGGCATCAATTGTATAAGCTATCATAACATCTTCAAATAAAAATACATTGATTTCTTTCCAATTTGTATGCCCTAGATTTCCTTCAGTTTTCTTATTGCTCTACCTAAGACTTCAAACACTATATTAAAGAGGTGTGGAGTAAGTGGAGAGTCTTGTCTTGTTCTTTTAGTGAAATTGTTTTGATTTACTCTCCAGTTAGGTTGAGGTTGGCTTTGAGATTGCTATAAACTGTTTTTATTATGCTGAGTTATATCCTTTGCATCTTTAATCTCTCAGGACTTTAACATGAATATATTTTGGGTTTTGTAAAAGGCCTTTCCTCCATATAAGGAAGTAGTCTTGAAGGCTTTGTCTTTCAGTGTGTTTATTTTATAGATTATCTTTATGGATTTATCTATATTGAATGATCCCTGCATCTCTAGGATACATTCTGCTTTATCATAGTGGATTATATTTTGGTGTGTTCTTGGATTTCCTTTTTAAATATTTTAATAAAAATTTTTGCATCTGTGATCATAAGGCATTTTGATTTGTAATCTTTTTTTCTCTCTCTCTCTGTCCCTCCCTTCCTCCCTCTCTCTGTCTCTGTCTCTCTTTCTCTTTTTTGTTGAGATTGTGATTGACTTCAGGCTGACTTTGATCTTTGAAAACAAATTGAGCAATGTTCCTTCTGTTTGTAGTTTGTGGAATAGTTTGAGGAGTATTTTCATTATTTCCTCTTAAATTGTCTGGTAAAATTCTGTGCTAAAACCATCTTGCCTTGAGGTTTTGAGGGATGGCAGAATTTAATACTGCTTTTTTTTCCTTAGGGGTTATATGTTTGTTTAAACTAATTTTCTCATCTTTAACTAACTTCGGACCTCCTTATTTTTTATACTGTGTAGAATGAGTATTAGGGCAAACTAAAAATATTCTCTTCTATGAAAGGTACTCTGAATCCAAGAAATCCACATGCAAAAAAAAACAATAGACACCATAATGTAAAGTCATTTCTTCAACACTCTAAAGAATCTATTCAAAATGTATCACAAGCCTTAATGTAAGATCAAAAACTGAAATTTCTAGAGGAACACAGAGTGAAGACAACTTCAAGATACAGGTACAGCAAGCTGCTGTTTGAAACTAAAATGCTTCCTCTCTGGAAAGGAACAGTGGAGTGAGGAGAACTCCTTCAGAGCAGAGCACCTTCGCCAGCTTACACCAGACTCAGAGTTACTACCAAGAATATAAAAATACAAAGAGCAAAACAGCATGCCAAATCATTCAATTCCTTATTAGAATAATGAATATGAGTGACAATTCTTAAATGAAGAGATAGAATTCCCAATAAATATTTAAGGTAGTAGCTATTTTCATGAGCTATCAAGGAAGTGCAAATTCAAACATTTTTGAAGTTGAACCTGACAATCTTACTCTGTTTGGAAAGACTACTATGAAGAACACCAAAGCAATCTGTGCTGGGAAAGATGCAGGGATGCGAATGTGCTTTCTCTGGCAAAGGCAGACTGGTGCTTAAACTCTGGGATTCATCGTAAAGGGTTGTAAAAATCACTAAAGTTGAAACTCTGTATGATTTAGATCGATTCTGTTAATATACACAAATGAATCTCTATTTGCCTACCACACACATGCTTGTATATTTGTGTTTATTGCTATCCTATTCATCATAGACAAACGATTTTTATTTGACTGTAAAGGAAAATTAAATTAAAACATACACAGGAAAATGAATGGAATGAGGTCATTAGCCATACTCAGGAAGATAAATGTCTGACCTTCTGATGTAGAATGCACATTTATATACATATATATGTAAGCAAGTGTAAACATGTGTTGCATATATATGTATATGTGTGTGCTTTTGCCTTCATGTATGTATGCGTGAGAATACGTGGAACTGAAAAGGGGAAATGAGAAGGGATAAACAGTCCAAAGGGCAGAGGAGTATGGAAGAAGAGAGAATAATAGAATATACATACCATGAACACAGAAGGGGTAAATGTTTGGGGACTAGAAATAAATGGAGGGAAGATGCAGAAGGGCAGGTAGTAAGGACAAATTAAAAAAGGACAAATATGTATACATATGAACACACACACACACATATATACTACCTTGTTGTATGAGAAAGAGAAATACAAATAACTAGCTTTTAAAGACAGCAACAAAAAAATAAAGAGAGAGAAAACAACAAGAGAAGACAATTGTTCTTATAAATCAATATTATACTTGCAATCCAAAAAATCATCCTTCAATGTTTACATGTATATATAAACATATGTGCCAACATGTTTTAAATGATGCATCCTAGAATAGCAGCCACCATAATCCTTAAAATGCAATAGAATAAGAGGTTGCACATAGTCATTTACTTTTGAGACTCCAAGGCACAAATATAGACAGCCTACCACAAAAGAGATGTCAGATAAAAGAAATTACATGTTTTCAGGATGCCAAAGATAAGCTCAGAAGAGTAATGTAACAATGAAGGTAGCATAGGTTGTTAGATATTCTGAGGGATTGTGGAGGCAAGATGGCTTTTGTTTACTGCTTATTCTTAACGCCTTCTCAGAACACACTCTTTGCTCTCAGATCTTTCCCAGTTAGTTATTGATGCAAACTTAGCCAGTACCTACCGGTAAAAGAAAAAAAAATCCTTAATATTCAACAGGTGAGGGAAGGTCCAAAGAGCGGATTAAGCTGCAGTCATGGAACTGTAAACATATAAAACATATAATACTTAACTGTCACAAAACAATCATCAAAACGATATAAATTCCAAATGCACCTGATTTCTAACAAATCTTCTAATGAACTGACACTACACCACATGCAACAAACATTGCAGCACAGGGATGTTTCCAAAGACAACATCGAAATTTTTCCCAAGTTGACAAAGACTGTGACATAAATTATAAATAAGGTTGAGGCACAACTGAAGAGTCTTTGAGGAAATTTTCAAACTTCAAAACCAAACAACAGTATATTTCTCAAAATGAGGCTAGGGGTACATTTTTCATCATAAGTAATAATTTTAAGAAACATATGAATTAAAATATTTTTATTTTAATTTTGAAAATATGAATTATTAAAGTTACAACAGGTATAAGTTAAGGTGAGCAGGCTATCACAAATGTGCCTCTTTTTACCCCGCACAGTGGAAACTGTTCTACAGTACAAGGTTAACACAGTCCTTTTCTAAACATGCCTCTCACCTTGTACTGTAGAGGTGACTCCCATTTGTTTGCTAAGCAAATCTCAGTTTCTATAGACTATCTTCAGCATCTACTTTGTTAAGAATCCACAACTACACACACAAACTAACCTGCTCAGTTATAGCTGGTATCTTCAGAAAGCTTCTCAGACACCTGGCTTCATATCTCTTTTCTAAATCACTATGTCACATATCCATCAGCTCACATTGATGGATACATTTGCTGTGTGGATGTTGGGAGTAACTTGTTTAAAAATTTGTCTTCCTTGACAAACATCCAGATCCAGGAGGAAGAGGACATACCTGGTATGGAACAGGAAGAGCCTAGTAATTCTTCTGGGCTTGCAGGGGGGCAAGGAGGTGAAGGAATGATGTTCCCAGTGGTCAGGGCTCTACAACCTTTATATTTGTTGATCAATATTACCTCATATGAAAGACAGTTCTGTCATTTTTGGAGTATTTTTGTGCTTCTGATAATCAACCCAAAAACCTCCTACCTACCAAGCTATTGTTTCTGCTTCCATGACATTCCCTTGACACCTTTTTTTTATTGAAAAAAAATTTTCCGCCTCCTCCCCGCCTCCCATTTCCCTCCCCCTCCTCCCGCCCCTCTCCCCCTTCCCCCCACTCCTCTTCTCCTCCCTCTCCAGCCCCAGGAGCAGTCAGGGTTCCCTGCCCTGTGGAAAGTCCAAGGTCCTCCCCACTCCATCCAGGTCTAGGAAGGTGAACATCCAAACTGTCTAGGCTCCCACAAAGCCAGAACATGAAGTAGGATCAAAACCCCGTGCCATTGTTCTTGGTCTCTCATCAGCTCTCATTGTCCGCTATGTTCAGAGAGTCCGGTTTTATCCCATGTTTTTTCAGTCACAGTCCAGCTGGCCTTGGTGAGCTCCCAATAGATCAGCCCCACTGTCTCAGTGGGTGGGTGCACCCCTCTTGGTCCTGCCTTCCTTGCTCATGTTCTCCCTCCTTCTGCTTCTCGTTAGGACCTTGGGGGCTCAGTGCAGTGCTCCAGTGTGGGTCTCTGTCTCTATCTACATCCATCGCTAGATGAAGGTTCTATGGTGATATGCAAGATATTCATCAGTATGGCTATAGGATAGGATCATTTCAGGTTCCCTATCCTCAACTGCCCAAGGAAATAACTGGGGACATTGCCCTGGCACCTGGTAGCCACTCCAGGTTCAAGTCTCTTGCCAACCCTTAGGTGGCTCCCTTAACTAAGATATGTGTTTCCCTGCTCACCTATCCAACCTTCCTTTATCTCCAATCATCCCGTTTCCCCAAGTTCCCCCCATCCTCTCCTTCACACTTTTCTCTCCCCATCTCCCCTTACCCCCATCCCACCCCTATGTTCATAGCAGCATTATTTGTAATAGCCAGAACCTGAAAGCAACCTAGATATCCTTCAATGGAAGAATGGATGAAGAAAGTGTGGAATATATATATATACATTAGAGTACTACTCTGCTGTACAAAACAATGACTTCTCGAATTTTGCATGCAAATGGATGGAAATAGGAAATACTATCCTGAGTGAGGTAACCCAAACCCAAAAAGAAGATCATGGGATGTACTCACTCATAATTGGTTTCTAGCCATGGATAGGGGCCACTGAGTCTATAATTTGTGATCCTAAAGAAGCTAAATAAGAGGGTGAGCCCAAGGAAAAACATATAGTTATTCTCCTGGCTATGGGAAGTAGACAAGATTGCCGGACAAAAAATTGGAATCCCTTGCCACTTTTTAAACATGTCTTTCTAGGTGGACGTCTTCAGTAAATCACTTGCAAACCTTAACTCAGCTGATGATCTAGTTTGTAAAAACTTTGCCTTGAACATAGATAGAGTGAAAACTGCTGTGTACCAAGAGTGCATTGTCAACAATTTATAGTTTTGAGACAGTGAAGGGTGAAAAACATGAAATAATAGATTCGTGGGAGTTACAGCAACTACAAAGTTCTACCGTGTATTTCCTTAACTACTTAAATAACGTACACTGACAAGTTCACTGCTTATATGTTTTGGAAATGACACAACATTTTTCAAGACTTTCTTCTTCATCCCATTTATAATATTATGCTCAAGCAATTAAGAAGTTTTACTGCCATGTTGAGCTGTATCTCAGACAGCATTCACATCCAGGCTCACTTAGTGGTTGTTGGCAGGATTCAGTTCTTTGGGCGACATTGTTCTTACTTCCTCACTATCTGTTGAACAGAACAGAAGTCTCTCTCAGTTCTTTACATGTGGCCATGTACATGTGGATTTCTTTAAACAGCTTTTTCAGTATAGAAAAGATGTGTGTGTGTAAGAGAGAAAAGAGAAAGAAAGAGAGAAAGAGAGAGGGGGGGGAGGGAGGGAGGGAGAGAGAGAGAGAGAGAGAGAGAGAGAGAGAGAGAGAGAGAGAGACTGCCAAGAGGAAACATGGTCTTCGTAACATACCAACAGATGTTCTAGCTTGTCATTGTGACTTACTGCTTTGGGCAGGGAGCCTCAGTTCAGCTCCTACTCAAAGAATGTTCCTCAGGGCATGGGCACTTGATGGAAGCAGAGCTGTCACCAAGCCTGCATCTACTTGGCAGCTGGGAAGCAAATTACTTGGACTCTTTGGGCTGAAACTTGCTTGTTCTGGTTTCCTTTCATTAAGCACTTTAATTTATGCCTTAAGTCTTGACTTCATAGCAAATGCAATGAAGCTGATCATTCAGTCTGAGGAAGAGAAGCTTGAACTGGTTATAAATAACACCTAAATAGCAGTATAGGAAAGAGGTCTTAGTAATAGTTTGACCCTTGGAATTTATTAAGAAATTCTGCCGTGGGGGGAAAAAAAAAGCCAAGAATCCTTGCTGCTGCTGCCAGGTATTTCACAATTTTTGAAATGATGTTTAGATAATTTGCTTTTTTACTTAATCTGGCTTGACCACTGAAAGGTGTTTTATTGTGCTCTTCTATGAAAGCCCTGTGTCTACTTCAGTACCTCCAATATGAATGAGCTTGACTCTTGGACATTAATGATTCATTGGATCTTATCATGCCCATGCTGACTGCTTTGACTCTCAACTCACTAATATAAGGATTTCAAATACTGAGTCCAGATGTCCCCTAGGATGAGCAGGACAGGCAGAGCCCAGGTGTGTTTAAGAAGGAAGTTTTTATTTCTTTTGAAATTTTAATTTTAAAGTATACTTAGGACTATAGTCCGACTCTGTGTGCAAGGCAGTGGGAAGTGGTGCACTCGGCCCTATTCTCTTCACCACCATTATTCTGTGGACCCTTGCATATATTAAATAATTTTAATTTATTCTTCTCTCATACAATACATCCCAACAGCAGCCTCCCATAATTGCCTTCCTTCAAGTTCTCTCTCACCTCCCCTCTCCTCCCAATCCACTGTTTCTCCATTTCTCTTCAGAAAAGATCAGGCCCTTTCAGTTATTTCAACCAAACATGGCATAATGAGATGCAATGAAACTAGGCATAAGCCTTCATATCAGAGCAGAATGTGGCAACACAATAGGAGGAAAAAGTCCCATAAGCAGCAAAAGAGAGACATCCCCACTCCCATTGTCAGGCGTCTAACAGAAACCCCAAACTAAACAACCATAAATAACATGTATGCATAGAGCCTAGCGCAGACCCATGCAGGCTTCCTGCATTATATCTAATAAATAAGCTAGTAGACAATCCTGCCAGGATAGTCATCATGCAGAGTTTGACCTTCAGTCTGTCTGAAGTTTCAGAAAGGATTGAGAAGTCCCTGCCCCTAGAAGTTAATAAGAAAGCTTTAAATAAAAAGTAGCTACTGTATGCTATATTGAATGGCCATTTATGCTCACTGATTCAGGATGAGCTGTAAGCACTGCCAATGACTATGGCCTCTTTTTATTTTCAAGTATGCATGAAGGTTATCACTAAACATTTTTGAGTTGTTTAAAATTGATTTGAAATTAAATTATGCCTATAGGTAATCATTAATATAGTATTTGCATACATATGTGTATGAGTGTCTGTGTTTTAAAAATTAATAGTAGTAAAATGTAAGAGTTATTTTATCCACAATTTCAAAAAGTGCTTAAAACCTAAGATACTGTTTCCTAGATATACACTCACACAGCAGAATAAAATATTGGAGCTGCACAATTCATGTAAACACACAAAGATGCTGCCTTGTAAATTTATTATTTTTCTGGGGAGATGCAGTCTATCTTGAATGCAATATAATTTATACACCTGTTAAGTATATACAGTTTTTATTTTGTCTAAGGGCTACCAAGTCTGAGAACTGGAAGACATAGATAAGAACAGCACCTGTAACACACCGTACAGCCCTCACTATCTGCAGAGCTCCTGGCAAAAACAGGTGGACGTCTAATCTCTAGCTATGGTTCCACTTTCCCAAGTGAAGTTGAACAAGAAGTCTGTAATGTCTCCCACTTCATTCCGAATGATTTCATGAATAGAAACGGCATGGGTGAGATTTGGGTGTTGGAGACACTAAGATTATTTACAAGCTGACAAAGTAAGCAAGAACATCTGGCCTATTCCCGGAAGCCTAGAAAAGTCTGTTTCAATGGATTTTTGTTTATCCTTCATTTCATAAAACGTTCCTTATTTTTAATTTTTCATGCAATGTATTTTGTACATATTCTTAAAATCAATATACATCTGATTATTTTTCACAAAATTGATAGGTATTTCTTTACTACTAACAGAAACATTTTCATGTGTGTACTGTGCACACTAAATTCTTTTAAAAATAAGAATCAGCCAGATGGTAGTGGCGCACGCCTTTAATTCCAGCACTCGGGAGGCAGAGGCAGGCAGATCTCTGGGAGTTCAAGGCCAGCCTGGTCTACAAGAGCTAGTTCCAGGACAGGCACCAAAGCTACAGAGAAACCCTGTCTTGAAAAACCAAAAAATAATAAAAATAAAAATAAGAATCATACTATAGCTATAATTTATAAACATACATATAAAATATATTATTTTTATTTTTCTTTAATTTTTGTGTTGGGCACTGAATCAAGAACCCTGTGCCCATTAAGCTTCATCACTGAACTATACTTTTAGTTCTTGTAAATTAGTTTTTAAATTTGAAATGTCGTTCCAATTTTGAAGCCTTTGTTAGAGGTCTATCCAATGCTTCTCCCCTCACTCTTGCTACAACCAATGCTGCAAGGTAGAAATAACCCCTCCAAGGGATTGTGTAAGGATTGGTGGCGCGACTCACAGAACCCTCTTCCCTAGCCTTCCAGTCTTGTGAGCAGGTGCAGCAGGCACAGGAGATAGTCCACACCACAAGGCATAAGGGAAGAGACCTGGAGGACTGCTGGGCATGCTCTACTTTAAAAAGACAAATCGTACTGCCACCTGAGCACATGTTGACAATTGTGGGCCATATTACTGCTGAAGGCCATTTCTGAGACCATGCTCCTATTACATCCAGGGGCTGTGTTTTTGTCCATGGTCTGTATTACCATCAAAGGTTTTGTGTGTGTTTCTGGTGTATATTGCCAACTGAAGCCATGCTGATGTCCATGATCCGAACTCCCACTGTCTGTAAAGGGCAAGGTGCTACTGTTGCAATGTTCTTGCTGGCATCAAACACACATTTGAGAAAGAGGAACATAAAAAGCTTCTGTTGCAACCCCAATGTCCCACTCAAAAAAAAAAAATGTAAGAGTCTAGACAGAAAGTTATTGAAGAGAACTCTTAAAAATTGGGTAAGCATAGCTCCTGCAGGGCTGTGGGAGTACAGCTCAGTTATGTTTAAGTGGCTGTCCTCTAGGAGTTAGAGCATGCTCCAGTGAGCATATGGACAACACAGAATGGATCTTGCTTTTTTGTTTGTTTATTTGTTCTTGTTTTGTTTTGTTTTTTACTTTTGCTTCCTTATATTTTTTGGAAGTAGGGATCACAAGTATGGCAGTTTGTTACAGACCTTGGAGAACTGATTGTGAATGAGTGTGATCAGGGTTTATGATGTGAAATTCCTAAATATTTAATAAATATAATCTGTTGAAAAGAAAAATGAACACATATCTCCTTCCATCTTAAACACAGATGGGAAAGAGCTGATGCTTTAGGGCCACATTGAGAATCTAAGAGACACACCAAGGATCGCAGACACTGTACCCTGCTGCACTGGCTGGTTTTGTGGGTCAATTTGACAGAAGTTAGAATCATCAGAGATGAAGGAGCCTCAGTTGAGGAACGCTTCCTTTAGATCCAACTGTAAGGCATTTTCTCAATTAGTGATCAATGAGGGAGGTCCCAGCCCAATGTGGGTGAAACCATCCTTGGGCTGGTAGTCGTGGGTTCTGTAAGAAAGCAGGCGGAGCAAGCCTGTAAGTAGCACCCTGTATGGTTTCTGTATCTGCTCCTACTTCCAGGATCCCACCCTGTTTGAGTTCCTGACCTGACTTCCTTCAATGACAAACAGCAATGTGGAAGTCTAATCTGAATCAACCTCTTTCCTCCCCAGCTTGCCTTATGGTCATGGTAATTTGTCATAGCAGTAGAAACTCTAACTAAGACAACTGCCTTCTTTTAGGATCAAGATATAATTGGTTTCAGACACTGTGGTTGTTTCTTCTGAACTTTGTAGCCAAATATGACTTTCATTTTAAACTTGTCATAACTTTTCTTTACACCCAGGTTGCATATCAGTAGTAGAGACTTGACTATGATAACTAATTTCCCATTGTTTAATAAAAGGCACTAAGCCCCATCAGATATTAGAGCAAAAGCTGCATTCCACTTTGTCTTCTTTCCTTGATTCTAATCCTGAAGACACAAGTATGACAAATTGAAATTCGCCTGCATCTTGGTAGTCATCCTGTTTTATAATATTCATACAGACTCATTCACAAAAATTAATATTTTTGAAATTCTGATTGAGTTCAAATTACTAATCTTTTAGAAGAGCGGAGAGAAGCAGTGCTTGCTATAGATGTGCACATAAAGAGTGAGTCAACCTTCACATCGCCTTTGTTCTTCAGAGGGCACAGCGTAGCCAGTTAAGAATGCTGTGACAATGTTGTCCAAGATTTCGAGCCTCATGAGGATGAGATTTAATCTTCACAGCTCCGAAGGTTAGTGTATTGAGGCCAGGATGTCAACATGGCTCACCACTGATGAGGTCCAATCTTCCTTTCTCAGACTGTACATTTCTCACAATGGTCACATGGCAGATCAGAGGAAAAATGTATAAATGCCCTCAAGATACTTGTAAAGGTCATAATAACATTTAAAAATACTGCTGACTCATGGTCTTATCATATCAGAAAGTTATTTTGTAAATATTTATATAAACAACCTATGCAAATTTTTGTCCTTTCTTGTCTTCCTTGCAATTTCTTCCTTTTATTCTTTTACATTTACTTCTTCCTTTCCTGCCCCCTCCCTTATTTAGTTTTTTCTACGTCTTAAATCTGTGTAAAATTTTCTTTTCCTTTTGGTTATACTCACCTCTCATAAATGTATCCCCCATAAGCATACTAAATATTTTGCTTGTGATAGAATATTTAAATAAAGTAATATACTATGTACTTTTTAGTGACTTCCTTTGTCCTTTTAATTTGTTTCAGTGTTCAGATATATAGCTGAACATGTCTATAGTTAATTCAATTGAACTGTTACATAATATTCAATGGTAAGAATAACCAACAATTTATAATCTATACTGTTAATAAATATTTTGGTTCTTCCTCACACTCATCTTGTTTCTGATAGATGAAATATATTTTATTGTCAGCTGACTACACTACTTAATGAACATTTCTGAGTTCCTTTATTGTAGATTCAAAGTTCTACAGTTTCTAGATTATTATTAAGAAAGGGTACAGATAACTTACCCAGAAAGTATAAAAGCATTATCTAAATATCCTATCAGAATATACTTGTAGGGGCTGAAGAGATGGCTTAGTGGTTAAGAGCACTGACTGCTCTTCCAGAGGACCAGGATTCGATTCCCAGCACCCTCATGACAGCTCACACCTATCTCTGACTCCAGTTCCACGGGATCCAACACCCTCACATAGACATATATAAAGGCAAAACACCAATGCATATAAAATAAATAAATTAAAAAAATATATACTTGTATTGACAGGACAGAAAAAAATGGCTGACTTTTTTGCTAAAAGTTGATAATATTTGACATCTTAACTATTTATAATTATTGGATATGAAATGATATCTCACTACGAATTAATTAGAATTTACTTACCTATTAAATGGTATTCAGATATTTGTTTTAAGATAAAATATTGAACTTTAAATTTGTCTTATACTCTCTTAAATCAAGAGAGATCAGAATTTAATCTGCAAACTGTGATCTTTTCCTTAAGGTTTTATACCTGTTCACACATTAAGTTTTTATTAATCAGAGAACAGTTACTAGCTAGATGCTTGAATCTTCCCTCCTTCTGCCTTACAAATGTTTTTCCCCCATAAAGGATATTTTTAAAATATAGGCACCAACAAAATGACATTTGTTGATGCAATCTCAGGCCAATATGTAAGTCAGATTTTTAGCGTTGTAACAAAATACCAGGCATTATCAATTTCTAAATAAAATGCTCATTTTGGATCACAATTCCTTTTGCTTTTCAGTGTGATAACAGTCCATTAGCAGGTGTGGTAGTTTGAGAGATTATGGCTCCTATAGGAGGGAATAGCACTATTAGGAAGTGTGGCCTTGTTGGTGTAGGTGTACCATTGTTGGAGGAAGTGTGTCATTGTGGGGTGAGCTTTGAGGGTTCCTTTGCTCAAGCTATACTCAGTGTGACACATAGTTGCTTCTGTTGCCTGTGAATTAACAAGTTGCAGCTCTTTTGCTAGAACCATGCTGCCTTGCTTTCCACCATGATGATAATGGACTAACCCTATGAACTGTAAATAACCACAATTAAATATTTTCCTTTATCAGGGTTGCTATGGTCATGGTGTCTCAAAAGAGTCATCTTAAGGCTAAAGTGAAAAGATTTGGATCAATTCCGTTGACAGAGGAAATCTCAAAACAGTCTAGTATAGACTCTGTCTTATGGTTATTAGTGTTACTTCTTATGAAGATTTATAATGAAAAACAGCAAGATAATCAAGAAAAAATACAAAATGTACAATTAGAGGAAGGAAAGGAGTACCAGGAAGCAAGATACAGCTAAATTCTTTATCATAGGAGATAAACATATTAAGAAATAGAACAAAGGGTGTGATGACCTTAGTGCAAGATCCTAGCCATGTAATTTTTCAGTTTGCAAAAAGAAATTAAAGAAAAACTTAGAGCTAAGTGTGGTGAGGCACACCTTTAATCCCAACAATCAGAAGACTGATGCTGGCAGATCTCTAAGTTTGAGGCTAGTAGGCAGTGAAGGAAACAGAAAATTGGCAAAGATGTAATTGAATGAGGGGGTTATATTCCAGCCCCAGCTAGCAGCAGAACTGGGCAGATTTGGCCACATGGTTCTGGCTTTAGAGTAAAGAATAGAAGAAAAGGCTTATGAACTCTTCTCTGTGACTAAGAAAAGCCATTGACATCAGGCCTATGTCTGGGGTGTCTGTCGCACACCGCGCCCCCTTGTCTGCGCTCTGTGCGCTGGCACCCAGTTCGCGAGCTTTGGGCAAGGGGGCTGGAGGTTAAAATACACAGACACACACAGACAGAGAGACAGTGACACGGGTCATCCTTGAATTCCTCAAGAATGCCCCCTTTATTGTGTTCAGGGGCAAATTATATAGAGATAGCCACGCACCAGCCAAACCCACCAGAAACCACTCTCCTGCCATCAGGAACTCCTGAGGGTCTCGTACTCAGAGCAGCTGTAGGCACTCAGATCAGGGGAAAACCAGTTGTTTACAAGAAATTCAGGATCTGGAGTCTCACTGCTCCCAACAGGCGTCCATGAATGGAGGCCAAGAGAGGCCATTGCATGAAGCTATGAAGGTGAGGCCTAAGTAAAATCATATCTTTTAAACATGACAAGACTAATGTACTCATAAAATAGTGACAACCATATTTATCCTAACAAAATTTTGATATAAGATTAAGCCAGCAAACATTCCTGAATACAGGAGGAAGGGATCAATAAGACCCACTTTTAGTTGAGGAGACATTGACAATTGATGTTTTTCATGGGAAATAGAGTCAGTTGGTCAATTGTCTTTATGAGTTCATCCTTTATTGTTTCACTGCATCCTTGAATGACTCTTTGTCCATAGTATGCAAGCATCACTAATACACATGAAATACAAAAAATTAGAAGGTGGTTGGAAGGGTAGACCATACATATTGGAGGAATTAAGGGGAGGAGTGGAGTTAACATAACCAAAACACACTAAACGTGTGAAAAATTTGAAGAATAATGTATTATATCATAAAAATGTAATTGAAAGGGAATTAATAGTTATGCTTGTCTGCACTTACTAGCATATGTACAAATATCATCTCTCCCTTTACAGTTATGTGCTTCCTAGAAACTAACTACATAATGAGACAACTTCAGAGAATATGAACCTTATGTGTAATTGTCAGCATTTTTGTTATTAACTAGGTAATTTGAGGCAGAACCACAGCCATCACACCATTGAAATCCAAAAATACCTGATTAATGATGATCATCCTGATTAGAATGCATTTGTTGAACTGATAGTATACAGAGTATTATAGTGATGGTCAAAGGGAGAAATTAATAAAGTCAATGGCTTTTTGCAAAACATACTTAGTATTCAGCTTTTACACATGTTACAAATTTTCTCACCCAATAAAAATTACATGTCTGTTAACATAATATATAATTCTTGAAAATAAAAGAAGAAAATTGATAGTCATAAATTTTACCTGAAGAACAGAGCAGTGGACTATGAATCACTCTGGTTTATCAGAGTGATATATTGATTATAGCTATAATGTTAATTAGTTTAAACCATTTCTGGTAAAATGTTTATTAATTAGAACCATACTAAATTGAGCTCTTAATTAAATGGGATAATTTAAGTCTCTGTTTAATCCTGTTAAGATAATTTTAAAAATTACAAAAATTCCAAATAAGTTATAAGGATTAGAAAATTTGAAGACAAAATATATTACCACTCTGCAGATTTTGCAAATTAGTAAGGAGATTCAGTGAGGTCAATTCAGATACTTGTAGATAAATGATTATTGTTTATTTACCTAAATTCATGTTTGAAAATTTTGTTTGACAATTTTATTGCAGAAAAGATATCATGGACCCTTTTTTTTTTCTCCTGTCTGTCAAGCATAACTGTAAACATTAAAAATAGTGAGTAGAAAATCAAATAAGAAATTTGAATTGTAGTAAGGGGAGTGTGAGATGCTTTGATATTCCTGGGCAGATATGTCATAATATCAAAATACTTCATACAATAACCTAGCAAGGGATAGCCACCTCACATCTAGCATTTACTGGTAACTAGTTAATCAGTACAGACAACCCCAATAGTCAAATCCCTCCCATAAACCAAAATCGAGGCCCTGTGTCATCCAAACAACTTAAAATTAATGTCAAAGAAAGTTAGTAGAAAGCCAGACCAAACATAAACAGCAAAGAAAAGTATTTCCATTCTATCAAGCCTAAGACATCCTGTTTTCTACAGAGGAATACTGAGTCAGAAAACAAGTGCCATCAGGATGGAGCTAATCACACCAAATGTCTTAGGGCGCATATCCTTTGTTCCTTAGAACTCCATACCAAAGCACAGAGAGCAGCGGGGAGGATAAGGGTGACACTGGTGACAGTAGCACACCTGCACTGAGAGTCTGGTCCAGAAAAGCTCTTGATATTGTGAACCCAAGTCCTTCTGCTCATTTAAAGCACACAATTGGAATGGTACTGGTCAGTTCACAAACCAACTTCATACTTCTGGGTGATGGACTTCGCCAGCCACAAGCATTTAATCATATGTGTTGATTACATCCGCCATCTAGGGTCCTTCGTATGCACCATCACTTTTGCTTGTCTCTTAGATTCTGAACATCAGAGGAAACATGGAGTCACCTATTTCTCTTTAGGAGACTGGTTTGTTTTGTCTACCATGGTGATCTCCAGTTCTATCCAATTTCCTGGAAGTGATATAATTTCATTCTTCTTTGTAGGTAAATATGACTGCATTGTGTGTATGAAGAATGGCAAGATTATTTATTTGTCTTTTGATATGCACCCAGGCTTGTTCAATAGTGTATCTGTGGTACACGTACACAGTTCCAGGATAACTAAGATGTTTACTTCTGAAAATTATTAAGAAATTTTGAGTAAGAATGGCACGGGAACTTTCATCTGGCGATGGATCGAGAGAGAGACAGAAACCCAATTTGGAGCAACGGTCTGAGCTCTTAAGGTCCAAATGAGGAGCAGAAGGAGGGAGAACATGAGCAAGGAAACCAGGACCACGAGGGATGCACCCACCCACTGTGACAGTGGAACTGATTTATTGTGAGCCCACCAAGGCCAGCTGGACTGGGACTGAATAAGCATGGGTTGAAACTGGACTCTCTGAACATGGCGGACAATGAAGGCTGATGAGAAGCCAAGGACAATGGCACTAGGTTTCGATCCTAATACATGAACTGGCTTTGTGGGAGCTTAGCCTGTTTGGATGCTCACCTTCCTGGACCTAGATAGAAGTGGGAGGACCTTGGTCTTCCCACAGGGCAGGGAATTTGGACTGCTCTTCAGTATCGAGAGGGAGGGGGAATGGACTGGGGGGAGGAGAAGAGGAGTGGGGATAGGGGGAGGGGAGCGGGGGAGGGGGCAATATGTGGGAGGAGGGGGAGGGAAATGGGAAACGGGGAGCAGTTGGAAATTTTAATTAAAAAAGAATTTAAAAAAAAAAAAATAAGTAGGCACTAATTACCAGATCCCATTTTATTCTTTTTGCTGTGAGAGATGTCAGACATAAAGGTCTAGAAAAATGCACCCACATCACTCACATAACATATTTCAAACAGAAACAACAAACTTCAACAAGAACAATTGTAAGACTAGATATATCCCATAATGCTATATAAACTGTTACTGAACCCACAATCCACAGGGGAATGTGAATATGCATGGCATACAAAATTAAAGTGACTGTTTACTAAAATAAAAACCTAAGCATGACTCTAGAAATGCCTCAGATAGATTTAAAAAATCACTCACTAAACTAAAATCACAGCTTATATTTTCTGTATATATAATAATATATATGTTGATATATATTATATGATGTATATAAAATAACACTTTCTTGAATCATGTTGTTTAGCAAATTCAAAGTGTGCTGAGATATTATCTGAAAGAATTTATACTGTTGAATTTGACAATCAAAGCCTATTAAAAGGTTAGTAGATAGGGTATCTCTCCAGGAAGGCAATCTGCACACCATCCAAATAATATCCAAGAATGAAAAGTTATCCTTAATGGATAAATTTCATACCTTGGAATCACATGTGCAGAATGAGGACAAGAGGTTATGTGAGTCAATGAGATCACTAAAATTATACACTGGTCAAGAAATTCAGGCTTTAAAAAAGGTAGTGGTAAAAGATTTGAAACAATTGAGGAAATTATCAGTACGGATAAGCAAGGAAGAAAGATAGAAGGATAGGATTTAGCCTTACCAGTACCCGTCAGAGTGAGAGATGACTTACCCTCGGTCATTAACTTTCTAACCTGTAATCACCTCTGACAAATCATCAAATTCTAAATGCCCAAAAGGATCCAAATAATGTAGATGGAAAACTATAGGTATGAACAATCTAAAAGAAATTAAGGAAGCAGTAATATCTGATTGCTTGCATTTACCATTTGTTAGGGAAATATGTTAGGGCTTAAAGCAATATGACCACCTCACATGATTGGCTTGAATTAGTCTCTGGTCCTTGAAGATGGACCTCAACTGCTATAGAAATTCTACTAGTGAGAAAAGCCTTCTGAATATAACAAGAACTAATGAATATATCTACTCATAGAGACTCATAGAGCAGTATGCTCAATATCTGAATGGGTCTACACCAGATAGGGTCCCTGTATTGAAAGTAAAAGTAGACATAAGTCTCCATTACTAACCCAGAAACTCCTGGTAAAATGCTGTAATGAAAAAGAAAAATAATTAATAGAAATAATTGTGATTGTAATAATAATAAAATCTTATGAGAATGAAAAAATGAGGGAATACTTTTAATGGGGATGCAACTTTTTACAGCTGTTATCTAGAGTTTAAAGAACAAAATACCATATAATTAAGAAATCAACCCTATATATACAGTCAAAGGAAACAAATCAGAAGTGAAATCTACTTTCACTTCCATGTTTATTGCCACACTCTTCCTAATAACCTAAATATTCACTCAGACTATGATGGAGGAGTTACTTTTATTTAATAAAGAAACTGTCTTGGCCCATTTATAGGCCAGCCCTTAGGTGGGTGGAGTAAACAGACAGAATGTTGGGAGAAAGAAGCCGAGTGAGTGAGTCGCCATGATTTGCCCACCAGACACAGACGCAGGTTAAGATCTCCCTGGTAAGCCACCAGATCATGGTGCTACACAGAATATTAAAAATGGGTTAGATCAATATGTAAGAGCTAGCCAATAAGAGGCTGGAACTAATGAGCCAGACAGTGATTAAAAGAATACAGTTTCTGTGTAATTATCTCGGGACATAAGCTAGCCATGCGGGCGGCCGGGTGCTAGGAACTTAGCCCACCACTCTTAGTACAACAAGACTAGAAGTCCATCCACAGATAGATGTATAAAGGGAACATGGGATAAAATGTTACATATTATAAAAAAAATCTTTGATATCCTGTTGTTTTGGAAAACATAGGTAGAATCAAAAATTATTGTGTTAAGCAAAAGAAGTCAAATACAAAAAACCACCATGTATTCTCATTCATAAGTGGAATCTATTAAGTCAGTTTTATAGAAGACATAGGATAGCGGTGACTACAGACAATGATGTGTATGAAATGGGGGGGGAGTAAACAAAGATGTGATAGAAAGAATAAGAGAAACTAGAACCCAGAACACTAGAATTATTTTTGGCTTTTTTATTGCACAATAGGGCAGCTGTTGATTAAATAAATAACTGATATATTTCCCCATGAGTAGGCCATAAATGTTCTAACATATAAAAGTGATTGATTTTTTAAGAGATGAAAAATTTAATTACTCTAATCCAATTATTATATATTGTTCACATGTGTTAAATTACCATAATGTAGTCCATAAAGATGTCTAAATATTATTTCTCAATAAAAAAGTCATGTTTGTTAAACAACAGTTCCAGCTGCATGCAAGAGATTACATTATGAATTGTTAGACACAGAAGTTGTCTTCCGGAACTAGATGATAAGACCCTAATGCTGAAGATGACCTCATACCTTGATTGCAATCTAAAACTGAGCAGAAAGCTTCCTCACTGCTGGCAATCTTCCAAAATGCTAGAAGATGCTTTCAGACTTCTGTGGGACACTGTTACCCCTCTGTACTACAATGCTCACTATCTAGGAAAGGTGTGCCAACTGATACAATATTGCTGTGATTTGTATGAGGTTAACTATTCACTCTTGGATAGGATTGGAGGCCTGTTACACAGGAAGGAATCTATGCCTGCTACTGTCCACCCAATGCAAAGCCCATGGATTTGGAAATTATAAGGCATAGAGGATAACTTGCTGCTTTTCTTTTTGCTAAGTTGACATGGAAAAAAATAATGACCCACATATTTATATCAATAAACAAATGCTACTTCAATCCTTAATTAGAGGAGATTCTCTCTGAAGTGACTGATGGTGGATCCGGATGCTCATGGCTGGTCAAGATACTTATATATGACTATTTACTATGGTGCATTTATATCACTCTTTCTGAGACTCAAATTTATTGTGGGAGACAGAATAGAAAGAATGTAAGTGCTGAAAGTTGGAGAGAATATCTGAAAAGTGCTATCTTTATGACATGAGACAGTCATTGCAAACATGATCTCACAACCTGCTATGGTTACCCTCACTGGGCCTTTCAAGACCAAGTCCTTCAACAGTTCGATCATGGATCATGGAGAAATTCATGGGGCCCTATTACTCTGGGTTGAACTATTAGCACCTGATGAATTCTTGGGGGAATGTCAGCTATTATGCTCAGTTATATACCAAGTGGTGAACACACCATGCTCTAATGGATAGTTCCAATCTTCTGGCCACACATGGCAATGTGTGTGGGTGATGTTGGATTCCCCTCTGTATGCTGTGAATACCATTGGTTAATAAAGAAACTGTCATGGGTCTGCACAGGGAATAAAGGTAGGCGGGGAAAACTAAACTGAATGTGGGAAGAAAGAAGGAGGAGTTAGAGAGAAGCCACGGAGCTGCTGCCAGAGACAGATATACTGAAACTTTTCTGGTAAGCCATGACCTCTTGGTGAGGTATAGTTAATGGAGATGGGTTAAAATAAGAAGTTAGAGCTAATGAGCCAAGCAATGATTTAATTAATACAGTTTCTATGTGATCATTTTTGGGGCTGAGCAGCAAGGAAAGCAACAAGCGGGCCTTCTACAGCATGTGGGGCTGTAAAATCTGTTGGGAGCAGTGAGACCCCAGATCCTGAATTTCCTATAATCCCCCGATCTGAGTGCCTACAGCTGCTCTGAGCACGAGACCTTCAGGAGAGTGGTTTCTGGTGGGTTTGGCTGGGGTGTGGCTATCTCTATATAATCTGCCCCTGAACACAATAAAGGGGGCATTCTTGGGGAATTCAAGGATGACCCGTGTCACTGTCTGTCTGTGTGTGTCTGTGTATTTTAACCTCCAGCCCCCTTGCCCGAAGCTCAGTAAATGGGTGTCAGTGCACAGAGCGCAGACACGGGGGCGCAGCGCGGGGCAAAAATCTGTTCACGTTCCTTCACATATTTAGTAATTTTTCTTTTCTAATTAAATATAATGCCTTGAAAAATCACAGAGATTGTAGATTCTGCTCCAAAATGCTTTTCCTAAAGATAAGTTATTTTTATTTTATAAGAAAATTATTCTGTTTTAATACCCATCACAATTGATGTTGTCTAAAGATTATATCTCTCCTTATCCCCCCCCCATCAATTACTAGCTTCTTTCCTTTGGGTACTCTCTGTATACTATTTTATGCAGATGCCATTCTGAGG
Source organism: Chionomys nivalis (assembly GCF_950005125.1). Taxonomy (NCBI): domain Eukaryota; kingdom Metazoa; phylum Chordata; class Mammalia; order Rodentia; family Cricetidae; genus Chionomys; species Chionomys nivalis. Next base: position 74,384,785 of record NC_080095.1, read on the forward strand.
TTAACTACAGATGTGGAGAGGAATATATACAGAGGTTTTGAGAACTCTAGTTGTGTTTCTTCCACAGGAATTAGATTTACTCCTTGGTCTGCAAGCAGTCCTACTGTATTTACTACAGCTCCCAATTCATAATCCTGTTAATCACTAGATTACTGTTTTCTTTTATATAATATAATATAATGTAATATAATTACATAATACCTCTCTTGCAAGTTCATATCTCTGTGGTGGTTTGAATGGGAATGACTTCCATAAACTTAAGTTTTTGAGTGCTTGACCAATAGAGAATGGCACTATTAGACGGTGTGGTCTTGTTGGAGGAATTTTGTCATTGTGGAGGTCGACTTTGAGGTCCTATATTCTCAATTTACTCCCAGTGTGATATACAGCTTCCTTCTGCTGACTATGGATCAAGGTAAAGAACTCTGTGCTCCTTCTCCAGCAGCATGTGTGCCTGCATGCGGCCATGTTCCATGATGATGATACCTGTAATCTAGCCCCAAATAAATGTATTTCTTTATAAGAGTTGTCACGATCATGGTATCGCTACATGCATGCCAATAAAAATCCAAGCCATTACAACCTCTTATACATTATTTCTTATGCTCATATGTGCATATACATAAATATTCTTAAATTTAGCCTAAACAGTCTGTATCATATTCTGTAAATGTGTATTTTCCAGGATGACATTGTGATATTGGATTATCCAGTGGTGTACTTTTCCTTGGAAAAGTCTATTTCTCCCTCTTTTCGCATTCCTTTGTTGCCTGTGGTTCTTTGTGTAAGTCTGAGGCCTCTGGAGCTTTCCCACACCCAATCTAGCATATTTGTTGTTGCTATTGCTGTTATCCTTGTTCAACTCATGGTGAAAAATTTATGGATGTATGGATGTAGGAGGAAGTCTGACAGAAAACTCTGATTCTGGTTTTAAACTTTGGCTTTGTTTAAATGGAACAAGTTATCCTAATTTTCCAATGTACTTACTCAGCTCTCAAGTTAAAAATCAATTGAAGAAGGAAGCCAAATATTTATCTGTAGTGAAATCTCTATATCTGGAAGGGCTAGCCTTGTTCCAGTTACCTCACTGATATGTCCTCTTTGACAGTACTGAGATTTTTCGGAGCTCTTATTCACGAGTCCTGCTCGGGACAAATGCACTACGTTAGTGTATAATTGTCCTTAGGGACAACATTATTTGTTATTAACAGTTTTGCGTTTAACTTTGTTCCTTTGTTTTAAAAGTTCTTGAAAATTGGTTCCCATCAATATATTTCTTTCGTGACAAGCATTATGCATTTCAGAAACACTCCAGTGCTACCTCCATCTTCCTCCATAGGGAGCCAGGTTCTCTAACGGCTCTTATTCACAAGACATCATGAAACAGGAGAATTAAAAAATGCCTTTCTTTGAAACTGTGATCCATAGAACAATTTTGGAATTTAATTGCAAAAATTATATCTAACTTTTGATGTAAATCCTTGGAGCTTTCATTATATTCATTTTTCAAAACAAAAACTAAAAAATTTAAATACAAATGCTTATTGTATATCTATAGCTTCTAAATATCAATAACTTGTGATGCTCAAGGGAATAAATTATAGAAAATTATAACAGTTATCTGAAAATTTTGACTCTTTTGCTAACTTCTAAATCGTATAAGCTGTTGAAAAACAATACCTATTAACAGGAAAAGACACTATGAAAAGAAGTCATTCCCTGTGCTTCAGACATACAGCATCCTGATGGTAATAAATCTTCTGGCTGAATCTAACTTTTATTTAGATTGTTTCGCTCCTAAATGTAAGTACATTGCAAAAGTAAAATGTTAAATATTGCCAAAACTATTGCTCATTTGGGCATCTCATGTAGCACAAGTGTGGCTTTTACTTATTATTATAACTTTTCAAGAATCCTCATTATTGTAACACTCTTTAAAATATGACAATTTACTCAATAAAATATGTATTACAATTCCCACTCAGCTAACTGTAATATGATTGTCATTTAGAAAAATGGAAACATAGGACACCTGGGGTCTCATATAATTTTTAAAAGGCTTATTAAATGCTATATACTGCTCACTGATGTAAAACATAAAAAAAAATCATTCAACAATAGAGATGAGAATGCCAAGATGAAGGCTCAATGAAAAGGAATGGAACTGCATTATATTCTCTTTTTATTTGCTTCAATTCTACCTTCTTTAAGATTATTTATCAATTCTTTTATTTTAATCATACTAAGATCTCATCAATTAAAGATTAAAATTTAAGGTCTGAAAGTGAATGGGTTGGTGACTAGTTCAGTAGAGAAAGGGAATCTTACAATCACAAAAAGTGTAATAGGAGTAATATCAAAATACACAATACATATTTAAGAAAATGACATAACATAATCCATTGTTAAGTGTAATTAATATATGATAATAAGACATTTAGAACTATTGATATTTAAGTAATGGTGCCAAATTTAGATGTATTACGCATGTTTCCAATAAAAATATAGGGAGTTAATATTATGGTAAAATGCAGTTCACCCATTACAAAGTGAGTCAAATCACTGAAAGGTGAGAAATAGCATAGGTATGATGATGTTTCAAATGTTCAATGATATGACCCCTAAATAGTAGGTTCAAGTCATACTGGATAAGATTATAAGTACTTCAACTTAAAATGAGGAACATACATATTTTATTTCGTGGACTATTCCTTGTAAATTTCACTACTCATGGAGCAGAAGGAGAATCGGTAGCTTGGACCTCTCCTGGACAGTAGGAAATTAACTTAAAAAGAAAAGATGCAAAGAAAATGCTGCTTGACAGTGCAACGGATAATATAAAGTTAGTTCATGCTGTGAGCAAACACATATAAAATCGATATAACAATTCAGCATACGAAATGCTCCTAGTAAGTCCTGAAGCTTTTGCAGGTTGTGTTTTCCGCTGTCTGTCCCACTTGCCTGTTCACCAGGTGCCAGTGCGACAGTGCTCATCCTTGACCTGTTCGGAGAAAGCCACATAGAAAAGGGATTTGCATGTTGCCTAGGTAGAGCTGTTTGGGCTTTCAAAATTTTAAGTGTTACTTTGACAGCTTTAAAATAGCCTTGCATACCAATTTTCCACAATTGCCTTTCGCTTTGAGAGCTTTGTAGATAGTTCTCTAATTTTCGAAACAAGGATAATAAAATATATATAATCTAGTGGGCCTTTGTTGTCTCAGCGCTAAATAAGAACCCTTTCACAGTAAAAAGTGCAGCAGTTTGTTTTTAAATAAACCAACTCTTCTCAATAATTGGATTAAGTTGGGTTTCCAACGATTTCAACAGAAGAATATGCAGCAGACTACAGGCCCTAAGACAAGAATTCTGACATTTCATTTTTCCTTATCTAAACTTCTCCAACTGCCATTATGCCATCTGAGACTGGATTTCGGTTTAGAGAGCCATTCCACTCTATCAGGTCCTTTGTAGTTATACAGTGTTCACGCTGCACTTAAACTGGGACAAAGAACCAATTTCCACATTTGGTTTCCAATATTCAGGCTTTATTATGTGTGAAAGGATGTCTGGATTTTACTCTTTTGAAGATGGAAATTCCGAGAAGAACCCACGATTCTGCTATCTGATCCAACCCCAAATCATAAGAACGGGGCACCACATGAATGTCACTGGTCTCTGAGTTTTACGTCAAATTAATCCAAAAGGTTTCTTGCTGCAATACGAAGCAGCTATTTGCGAACACACGCTGCCTTCTTTCCATAGCATTCTCCCAGACTTAGGATCAGTGATGGAGGAGATTTTCTTCAGCTGAAACCACCATGCAGAAGGCAACAAGTGGGGAGCAGAGGCAAGGGCGTTTTCATGCATGAAGAGGAGCTAAACTTTTACTTATGGTCCTTGAAAAGTTACTCAAAAATAAGGTGAAAACAAAGACAGCTCTGCAGGCTGACTTCAAATATGTTTAGAATTCAATTTCAAAATTTTCTCTGGTAGTCCACTCATTTTCATACACAAACTACCCTTGTGGACATTATAAACATACTACTTAGTTTATCTCAAGAAAGAGTAAACTTCACTTCCAGACTTGAAGATGGTACATTCACAACCCATGCCTGGTGTTTTGCAGCCATTTTTTTCTATTAACTTAACTATAATTTTTCTACAATTACATTAGAACATTTTATATAGCATATTAAAATAACATGCTCTAAAATTTAGAATGCATGATTGTGAATTTCAAGTCATTCTCCACAGAGAGAATCTAGTTTATCCTGTTCTAACATATAGGATAGTACAAAATTCCAAATTTCTTATGAACAGGGCTTACTCTACATATTATATTTAAAATTCAATGTAGCCATATTTAGTATAAAATGATTAGGAATACTGAAATTTTCAAAACATGTTTAATGAATAGGAAGACATTTTAACATCTTCATTTTAAAAAGTGTACTTCTAGAACTCTTCAAGTAAAATCCTATGGAGTAAAACAAAAAAAAATATTAAATTATGTCGATCAGCTTGGATCACTGTCATGAAATGTATAAGGTAATGAATTGATAAGAGAAAAGACTGATTTTAAGGGGTGGATCTGGAGGTACAAGTTTAAGACAAATGGTAATGTGCATCTCACAAATTTTTTTTTCTCCAATAGTGTTCAATGGAATAAACCATGTAGGTCAGAACCACAGAACAAAGATGAAACTTGGGCTCCTTAATCATCTGTGTGGACCTTTTTCTATCGATCTAAGGCTTTCTACCAGAACTTTCTACCTTAAAATTGTCTCCTTCTAATACCACCCTAGAGAAATACATCTTAACACATGGACATATAAGGATCATCTAACATTAGGACTATAACACAGGATAAAATTTAATTTACTTGTCAATAGCTACAAGCTTCTAAATAATCATAATTTACTGATTACAAATTATTTATTTTGATAATTAGTAACAACTTTATAGATTCAATTTTTAAGTATTCTCTAGTCAATGGTTTTCTTTTTAAAGAAAGCACGCTGTTCTTCCAAGAACACCAAAAGTTTTAGTCCCCGCAATCAAGTAGATAGTAAAACCTCCTGTGAATCAATTGAGAAGCCAGTGCTCAGCCAAAATACACTGCCCTGGCAGTTGTTTTGTCCTAATACATTGTCCCTAAAAGGAGGGAGGAAGCCAACACAGCATATGAGAGACCTGTGGGGGTCAATGGGAACTAACATGCTACAACTTGAAATTCTCCCCACCCACAAAGTGTCAAGGAGAACAGTGAAATTTCTGACCAAGTTGTGGACTCCAGCATCTCACTGCTCCGGACCAAGCTAAATCAAGAGTACACACAGGAGGTAAATATTTGCTCAACTCAACATAGATATGCCAGCAATTCATTGCAGTCAATGAACAATGAACTTTATTGAAGTCAAAGGACAAGATTTACTTATTGGTTAAAATTACACTTACAGATGGGGCACATCCAAAAGCTACAACTGCTCATATTTGTAGTTAGTTTTCTACTTTGTATTTCATTTACAAGCTGAGGGTAAATCATAAGTAAGCTTACTAAGAAATGCATCTTTTGTTAAATAACAAAATTCTTCCTTATCAAATTATGACAATTTGTAATATTATTCAATAGAGTTGAATATAATCATCAATTTATATATGAACCTATCTAAATTTAGTCTATTCATGTCTTAAGTAGAAAATAACACAATATGTTTCATTTTTCTTCTTTAGCAAGCTTATTCTATTACATGATAATTCTTCCAATGAATGTGTGAGAGTGCATAAGAAGAAAAAACTCAACATTTCATTATTTTTTTTATCACCTCCAGTGTCAGTTTTTCCATCAAAAAATACTCTAGAAAACATAGATTGCCATGTGTGTATCTTATAGTCGACCTGTATCACTGAAAAACAAACAATCTCTCAAGAAGACCCAAATGTCTCACTCTAACCTTACTGACTTGCGAATACTTCTGAACAACTTTGTTGTCAATGGGAAGATAGCAGACACTGATGGAGAGAATGTGGGAAAAGTCATCTTTATCTTTGTCAGTATGTGCATGTGTTTTTATAATTTTGCATATTTGACTTAATGAATAGCCAGTAGCCTAATACTTTAAAATAATCTTATTTGATTAAGAAAAATCAAATGACACATTTGCAGAATTATTTTACCTTTTTATTCTCCCTCTTTCTCCTCTGAGTCCCACTTCTCATTTTTTCTACTCTTTCTTCTCCTCCTCCTTCTCCTTCCACCTCTTCTCCCCTTTCATCTCCATTTCACCATAAAAGACTTTCAAGTAGTTAAATTATGTGAGACAAAGTTTAGTCATATTTGTTCTTTTGAAAATTAAATCTAAGAAAGACATGCATGAGTTTCAAATATTTTACAAGAGCCTGTTGGTACCACTGTTAAATGTATTTATCTTTTTGATGTCATAATGTGAGGACTTGAAGGTTTTTATTGCTAGTATTACCTATTTATCCCACAACTGTTTGGCAACTTGTAGTGGCGGGAGGCCTCACTAACAGCGGGTGTCTGAGACTCACAGAAGAGATAATGCTAGAGTCACTTGGACTGCTGTTAAGAGAGTTCATCACCTTCACTGAAGTAAATAGGTAGCTAAACAGCTGATATTCCCAACAACACAGCATGAATACACGAAAGGCGACTGCTAGAAACAGAAAACATTGCCAACTATGAAAACAGCTCAGTGACGATGGTTTTACTGACGACAACAAATGACATTTATAAGTGGTGAAGTTCTTTAGCCATTGGTTTCTGTTATTGCAATGAACACAGCCCGGGGAAGTGATGCCAACACAGAAACAGAACTGCTCCTGCTAGCTGTGCCTCATCACTAGCACGAACACATAGATTCACAGACTGTATTGCTATTCCTATGTGAAAAGGGACAATGTTGTCCCAATATAGACACTTTCCTTAAAACCTGCCAAGATCATATTCTTACATAATTATTCATCAGGTACAAGTTTCATTAAAGTTTCTAACTATTGATCACATTTATCTACCTGTGCATAGCCCCATAGACCAAGTCATCACATCTTTATAACAATGGACAGTTTTGTGGGACTTCTGCTAACCTTTCTATGTTTCTTCATCTTTCCTTGAGTATACCAGCTACTTCTGGCTCAGAGTTCGATGTTCAAATGGCATTTTATATTGCTATTCACAGTTGTATACAGGCCAATATTTGTAAACTATTTTACATTCAAACTTGAATGGAAAGTAACTTTGGATACGATGTAACAGCGATGATTCCAATAGAATTAAAAATTATTAGGCATAGTGAAATGTCTATATCAATGACACTATACTCTCTAATAAGGTCTAAATATTGGATTCTCTAGAAATTATTGTTGTTTGAAAGAATGGGGACCATATTAATGAGAGGACAGTTCTGTAGAAGTATGCTAAATTGCTACAGCCAAGAAAATAAATGCCAGAGATAAATTTTCTTATTTTCTGAATTCATGCTACAAACTCGTTTTATTTATAGAGCAACACAAGAGGTACAAGTTCAAAATGATATTATCTTTATTGACACCGATGTTCAGCATACATGATTGCAGGGCTCTAATAGCTTACGGAAGCTTAATGTGATCTCCAGGGTTTTGATTTCATTTTCTGGACTGCTTATGAGATTCCTCATTAAAATGCCGAGAAAACTGCCTAAAACTTTTCCCCCAAGGTTTCAATGAAGTTATACATGCACACAATCTAGTTGGTGATAGATACTCACAACCTTGTATTTATTTCAGTGTCCTTTAAATAATAGTCACGTAGTAACTCTCTCATCATGAGATTTTTTTTTTTTGCTCAATGTAAAATAAAGAAAGTAGTAAAAACATAATAAGAAATTAAGGAGACTCTTGATTCCTTATAAAAAGGTACTGGCATGCTTAGTAGAACTTAACAAGAAAGAATAAATAAAAATTTTTATTCTGATAGGAAGGAAAAAATTTCAATCTTTCTATTTGAAATTATTTTTTGATATATTGATCAGAACTGCATTAAAGCACACAAGGGTAATATCATGAAATTTTACCAAGTGTTTGATTTCCTATGAAATTGGTTCCTTGCATAGACCAATATGATCTAAATCATATTTTGCAGAAAGTAATTAAGGTGAACTTTGCAATAGTGAAAAGTGTTGGGAGCCTAATTATTACATAGAAAATAAAAAAAAAAAAACCATAATAGTGCTTAAAGGAAAAAGCAATACTGAGATCTTCATGAAATTAAAATGTAATAATAAACTGCCATCAGAAAGTTATTCTCACAGAGGCTTTAAAAAAGTAAATTTCTTTAGTAACAGCTACCAGTAGTGATAATAATAGCAGGAGGCTTTCTAAAGCAAGTTCTGGTTAAATGGGTCCCCAGGAATGAAATTAAATTACTAAAGAGAAAAAAATAACATCTTTGGTGCATAAGGAAATTTTTTTCAGCAACTTCCAATTGAACTAAGACCTTTGAATATAGTGTAATGGCATTGACTTCAATGACTGTGGTCTTAAAATTTCTTAAATGAAATACTGGGTACTTTTTTTCCATTCAGTATTCTCTTATTTTAAGTTTGTCATGCCAATAAATGCTTGGGCATAGACAATTGCTTCTATCAGTTAGGCCAGCATTCTTCTGTTACACTAATTTTTATTTTGCTTCTAATTGAAGAAAACTGACTCTGATTTATTTATTTTTTTTTTAAGGAGAGACAATAGTTTTAAGATGCAGGATGCGGCAAAAAAATACAATAATATAAAGATTCTCTGAGAAAAAGACAATAAGAAAATATAATCCAACAAAAGCCAAAGTTTTAGAATCTGCTTTCGTGGATTTCATAGACAGCACACAAAAAAACAAATGACCTTTGTTTAAATTCATTTGTATCAGTTCAAAGCTCAAACTTTGTAACATTTTCCATTTGACACCTTTTAACTAGGAGAGAAAAGCTGTAAGTCTTAGAGACTGTGTTTTCAACCATGAGTTGATCCCTTGCACTGGCAATACTCTGAATTCCTTTCATTTTTAGACTATCATTTGATAATTTTAATAACACAATCAAAGTGTCTTTTTGCTTGCTTTGCAAGCTTTTAATAACTGTGACATGAAATTGGTTGGGAAACAAATTACTAAACCGATATAATGGTCATATGAGTGGAAAATTGTTCTATTGTTTATAGTATATGCAAAGGTCATTATGATAGAGGAAATGGATTCATTAATTATGCCAATGTGATGAAACTGACAAGGCTTGAGCATATACCACCTGCATGCCTCATAATTTTCTAGGATTCACTCTTCTAGGTAGACATACTGTCTAAACTATTTAATTCAAATATTAAAAACCAAATAGATAAGGAAAACCATCACAGATCATATGCTATTTATAGTTTCAGTTAGTTTGTTGTTTTGTTTAAATTTTCCAGATTATAACAGAAACTTTCAAATTTATTTTCTGTAAGTAGATTTATAAATTCATCTATCTAATCTAATCTATTGATCTATATATTTTCTATTTCCAAAAAAGTATCAAAACAATAAGCAATGCTATTAATGCTAGGTTGCTTTTCTTTGACAATACTTGCTTGGAATATTTTGAAAGTTTATTATATGACCACATCACCTTAACTGATTATTATTGGGATCCTAAAACATGCCAAACAATTATGTATTGTGTGAAAAATTCAGAAATAATATTTAAGCATATTTTGTTTATTTGCTGTCTGTCCTGTCAAAACCTGGGATTTTCTGTCTGTCCTGTCAAACCTGGACTTTTCTGTCTACACAGCCTGACCATCAGCATCATGCCAACTTACAGAAATACTCTCAATCTTGAATGCATAATACTAGAAAGATTTTGATTTTTAGATATTGAGTACATTCAGTCAACATCATGAAAAATAAGATCTTTGTTCTAAGGGTACATATTGTTCTACTTTTTCAAGATTGCGGCTACCCATGTGTCTTGTATGCACTGTCCCAGGGAAGGAGGATTCAGCCTGCTTTCCACTGTTCTTGCTGTTGAACTGAGAAAGGCCAGTGAAAAAGCTGGAAGAAATATTAAAAGTTAATTTGCAATCAGAAACTACACAATGCAATTCCCAATTCAGTAGCTCTTTCTTTTTCCTAAGACCCTTTCCAAGCATGGCCTCAGCATCTTGGATCATAACGGAAATACGTGTCAGAAGGATTTGGAGTTTTTATATGGGAAAAATAATGTGTGTTACTCTAAGGTGCCAAAAAGTGGAACTGTACCTTACCACAGACTAAATAGCTAAAGCTGGCAGATACGAACAGTAAATGGAGTTTGATATTGATAAAAATATAATGGTTTTCAGGCTAATGAAGAAAGTCTTCTCTTTCCTTAGCAGCCTGGGTCACTGACTGTTGTCTTGTGACTCCAGTGATTGGGAACAGATGGTTTTGATGATTTTCAGATGATGTTCTGATGATCTGGGAAATACTGAACAAGCTTTAATCATCTTCAGATTCTTAAAAAATAATTTCACATTTTTTGAAAAACTGAGTAGAAATATTCTTTTTCTTCAGAGAAGACTTATCATAGATAGTAGCGTGATTAGGATTATCAAGTAAGACAGAGCAGTTCAAATGCTGATTTCAACTTCATTTTCTTTCCTCTCTGTATGCAAAACCTATAATGAAACAGCAATTACTGAGCAAAAAATGAGAGGCTAATACTTTAAAACATAGCCTTTTATTTTCAAATGTGATGTTGTTCTTACTATGTAAATGATATGTGGAAGGAACTTAAACCCCAAGAGGAAAAGAAAACAATGGCTGTCTGCCTCATTCAATGGCTTTTGATCGCAGGCACCATTTGGGGCTGAGACTCTCAGGCTGCCTGTACTTGGTGACAATGATCTAGGGTTCTAAATTGTAGTTAGCTTCATATCTTGATTTTCTTCTGATTTTATAAAAGTTTCTGTCTCTTATATTCCTAGAAGATTCATCTTTTACCATCTCATAAAAATTGCTGATAACCAAGTTTAGTGAATCCTTGCATCTTTCACACCTTTTTCTTGTTGTTGTTTTGGTTTAAGTGCTATCTAAAGAACTCCTCCCCTTTAGCAATTGCAGGAATGTTATTTCCACTGCTTATTAGGGAGCGAGTTATAAAACTGGTGCATCCTTGTAAAATGTTTCCAAAAAACTTTCACTGATTTTCTACTTAACTTAAATACACATGTGTAACTTTAATGCCTATTAACTAAAGATATATTTAGTATTTATCATTACATTGGTCATCTTATTAAAGAGAAAAATTGCCTTTTATTGTTTCAATATATTTTCTTCTAATATTTATTCTGCTTTCATTAATTACCACACATTCTTTATAATAAGTATACATTTGGAGGGCTTATTTTTGTTCACTTATATTATAGCACAATTATTTATGTTATGAATTCTCTATTCTTGGTTGGAGGTGAATTTTTTAAATAAAAATGATAATAAGAATAAAGGTACTTGGATTCCTAGTATATATACCCCCACAAATATAAGACACAGACCTCTAAATTTACAAGTTATGCATACTATTTACTTTTAATAATGCTACGTTTATAATATATAATCACTATTGTTCTTAGTATTTGTTTATGTCTTAAATTGTGTCCAATGTTGACATAACTATCAGAGTGCTTTTCTTTTGTTCCTAATATATATTTCCTACTTCATCATTTTCATATTTTACTCTGAACAATTCCATGTTCTTTTGCTTTAAGAACAGACTTTGGAGGCAACACAAAACTACATTTTGAAACAGTCTGATAATCTCCTTCTATGTCAAAGCATTTAATTCATCTGCATTAATGCTATGTATATTCATAGAAGTATTACACTATGCCAGTTTGATTCAACATGTCTTCTTTGCTTTTAAGCCTTGCCTGACATTTGCATACTTTTTTACCTTTCTGTGCTGTGTACTCGATTAGGAATACATACGGAAGTCCTAAAGGCCTAGTTGATATTTTCCTTGCAGCAGAATATATATGCATATATAATATGAAGCCATTTAACTCTTCTTCAAAGTACAAATCACCACTACAAATATACATTGTTGTAGCTGCTGGTTGTTTGAATTCTTTTGTCAATTGTAGAAATTTTAATTCTGAAAACCATCCAATTTACCATCTTTGTATACATAGCGTAGTTTCAGAGTCACATTTAAAACTCTCTATCTCTGTCTCTGTCTTCTTTCATCGCCTGATGAAGGTTAATATTCAGGGGGATGCTTATATGTTTTTCTTTGGGTTCACCTTCTTATTTAGCTTCTCTATAGTCACGATTTATAGTCTCAATGTCCTTTATTTATGGCTAGAAACCGAATATGAGTGAGTACATCCCATGTTCCTCTTTTTGGGTCTGGCTTACCTCACTCAGGATAGTGTTTTCAATTTCCGTCCATTTGTATGCAAAATTCAAGAAGACAGAGACAGAGACCAACATTGGAGCACTGGACTGAAGTCTCACGATCCAAAGGAGGAGCAGAAGGAGAGTGAGCACGAGCAAGGAACTCAGGACGGCGAGGGGTGCACCCACACACTGAGGCAATGGGGATGTTCTATCGGGAACTCACCAAGGCCAGCTGGCCGGGGTCTGAAAAAGCATGGGACAAAACCGGTCTCGCTGAACATAATGGACAATGAGGACTACTGAGAACTGAAGAACAATGGCAATGGGTTCTTGATCCTATTGCATGTAATGGCTTTGTGGGAGCCCAGGTAGTTTGGATGCTCACCTTAATAGACCTGGATGGAGGTGGGTGGTCCTTGGACCTCCCACAGGGCAGAGAAACCTGCTTGCTCTTTGGGCTGAGGAGGAAGGAAGACTTGATTGGGGGAGGGGGAGGGAATGGGAGGTGGTGGCGGGGAAGAGGCAGAAATCTTTAATAATTAAATTAATTAATTAATAAAAAAATCAGCAAGAAAAAAAAATAAAAAAAAAATAAAACTCTCTATCTAGAACAAGATCACATACAGGTTCTCCTTTATCCTTTAGGGATCATACAAGTTTTGCCATAGTTGTTTGCCTACCTACTGTTTAATTTCATGGCCTCGTTATCACAACCTAAATTGTCCTCAAATTCCTTTTTGCTTGCTGCATATCGTTATGAGTATACACCTATTAAAAATCACTCCTTGAGTGGAGTGTTTATTCATTAACTTCTGTTGGTGTCTGTTTTCCATTCTTCAAAAACTGAGGTCTCAATTTTCAATTGGAAATTATTTTGTATTATATTACCCCGTATTCTTTTAGTTTCCTTTCATTTCTGTAAGAGTTCTCTTGCCTGCTAACTTTTTGATGTAGCGTGCCTGCTTTAGCTGCTACTTTGCCTAGCTATAGCATCTCTATACAAATTGTAATAATCTACTTAGCGCAATTCATAATTAGTAGTCATTGAATTTGTCTTTTTTTACTGGTTGAAAACTTTTGAGTCAGTGAGATGGTTCAGCAGATAAGAGCACTTACTGCCCAGATCATGAGCTGAGTTTAGTCCCTAGAATCTAAATGGTGGAAGAAGAAAATAAATCCTGCCAATTTTCCTCTGACCCTCAATTGTGCACTGTGGCTTATGTATTCCAGCATATGCACGCACACGCACACACACACACACACACACACACACATTGTAATCCTTGAAATAGAAAACTCAATAGGCATTATATTCTTACAAATTCTCTTTCAATCATCTGTCAAGGTCTCAATCAATTATGTTTATCCTGTGAGTTATTATTAATACAAACTCTTTTCCAGTTTTATGTAAATTTTTTTCAGATACACTTTCTTTTCAAAACTTTTCTGCTCAGCTGTATCTAATCCAGGTTTTTCTACTACTTATATCAAATTCTCATTTTTCTTTATTCATACTAAACTTTTTATACTGTACAATATCTTTTTAATATTTTAATGACTATAATTTTATATAATTATATATATGTATATATAATTATCATTGAGTTTGTCCATCAATTCTAGAATTTCATATCATTGTAGGTTTTGACCCCTAAATCTCATTTTTTATGTTCTTGTTTGGTATTCCTAATTACTATTCAGATGTTACTGTGAAATTAACTATATCAGGTATCCTCAAAATTTTCAGCTACATTAACAACCATGTAAGATTCCTTAGGAGGCTTCCTGTGTTCATGACTTTGTGCTGGAGCTCCATTCTAGGATGTCAGCTATCAGTTATCATCACATGTTATCTTATTCTGTAAGTCGAGGATGGATTTAGAATGCTTTATTGTCAGAGAACCCTGACAAGGCTAGGGAAGGTGGCTAAAAAGTCAAAAGTGTAAACTGGCAGAAACATATAATGTTTTCCTGATAAAGTCTTTTATTAGAATCCAAACTGTCAGTTTGTATATATACTTATGTCCAATGCTAACTCTATGTCTATGACCAGCAGCAATATAGGAAACAAATGTTCTACTTTCTCTTCCATTGCAGTGACAAATACCATGACCAAAAGGTAACTTAGTGTAGGAAAGGATTTCATTAACTGTCATTTCCAAGCCACAGCCCAAGAGGGAGAGAAGTTAGGACATAAAGTTAAAGAACTTGAAGCAGAAACCACAGCTGAACACTTCTGACTGGCTTCTTCTCTAGCTGGCTTGTTCTTTGCCTCATGCCTAGCTAGCTTTCTTGTATAGCCCAGAACCACCTACTCAGGTAATAATGTCACTCAATGAGGACTGTGCCCTCCTATATCAAGAAATACAGTTTTCCACAGACTAACATCTAAAGACAATTACTTATTTGTCCTCTTGTTTTATTTAAAGGTGATTATACTCTGTTAGGTAGACAGCTACTAATAACTAGAATAACTGTCCTGAAGACAAGATAATATATCCATAATTCTCATATCTCCTATGGTACCAAAGATCTTTGTTTGGTAAACAGTAGACACCTGTATCTTTATATAGCCACTACATTCCATTTTCTTTTCCAAAAGATTTTTTTTTTGAAAAACTAGTACTGTTGACTATCACATGACATCATTCAGTTCCTTGTGCCTCTTATGGAAATAACTATAAAGAATGAAGTGTGGAGTTTGGATTATAAAGGATATCATGGAGTATCCATGATCTCTCTCTCTCTCTCTCTCTCTCTCTCTCTCTCTGTGTGTGTGTGTGTGTGTGTATGTGTGCGTGTGCTTTTATAGTCTCAAAACAGAAATGCCTTTCACTTGTAACTCCTGTTTGCTTTTTGCTTTGTGGTGAACTGCCCTGTGAAGTATCTTCACTTAAACAACAAATTCATCGATAAGTCCAGAAAAGTATTATTTTGATCTTTTGGAACTTTTAAGTTTACACTTCTGTACACATGTCAAAGGAGAGCCTGGGATCCACTAGATTTTCAGATGCCAGATGATAGTGGAGGAACTGAGGTGGCTTTGTTCACTTATTTTTGTAACAATGAAAGAGTTTCAAATATTGAGAGTACTATGAGCTTGTAAATGTTATAGACCAAGTCGGTGGCAATATATTTCTTGGAATTCATGAAGTTACATTTCGGCAAACATTATCCTCATTACACTCTTGAAGTCAAGTGTATGATAAACCAGAAGTGATCTAAATATTTTGGACATTTATAATTCTGGGTTAAATTTTTTTGTCTTGAATGCTTATACTGAATGTTAATTCTGTGGTGAGAATTATGTGAAGTCTTTGGGAAACTCACCTTGTATTCAAGAAAGACAGACATGACTGCCATAGAGTGTACTCCATATTACAAATAAAGCAAGAGTCAGTAGCCATAGTTAGAATTGAGTCAAATGTTGCATCTAGGCTTGCCAGGCCTTTTATTGGTAGGTTATTTCTCGTCTGTGCCTATATTTGCTTGTGTACAAATTGGTGGCATAAGCATTGTTTTCTTACAAGACTAATGACTTTTCACACTGATCCAGAAAAACAAAGCACATATGATAAACACCAAATATGTCACAATGGTCATTAATTTTAAAAGTGCCATCACCTTATCATGGAAACATTCATGATAACTATAATTATGAACACAATTTCTAAGCACTATTCAGCCTAATGCTTAAAAGAATTTCTTTTAACTTATTTTAGGTTTTTATGCTATTATTATTGACTTAAGAGGTTAAAGACAGCCCAGTAAAAGGGAGAAAAAGCCCCAAAGTGAAAAAGTTCTTGAAATCCATCAGACTGTACCCTTAATAACACCAAGTTCCGTGACTGTATCTGCAGGAACTGAGGCAGTATCATGTCACCTGTAATCCACTTGCTTAAGCCATACCCAGACAGGGTCTCTCCTCTAGTTCTTTTGTAAAGTTACCCTTCCTTTGAAATTGAAGAGCCACAATTTGATTAAATCTAAACAATGTTTATCATTATATATAAAATCCTGTCATATTATTCAAGAATTTAAATATTTTTAAAAGAAAGTAATAGAATTCAATTTCCAAGAAGTAGAGGGTATTAGATATGAATTCTATTCTCTAAACATCTTTCTTCCTAGAGTTTTTGCATTTCACAGAAATCTGTTGAGCACATATGTAAAGGTGTTCCATGGAGATGCATGGAGCACATAGGGAAAGACATTCTAGAGACATGCACTGAGCACATAGGGAAAGGTAAAGAAGAGATTATTTCAGCGCTCAAACTTCCCATTAACCAGCACAATTCTATTCATAAATCTACCCCTATTACAGAAGAAACTTTATATGGAAAAATATTGACTATTCTAAATGAAGTATCAGCTGATTATTTCTGTGGTAAGTACTCTAAAAGCAGAAAATGCAGCAGTGTGGCCTATGCTTATCTTTGCAGTACCACACTGCTATCAAAGTTGAGAACTAATATTAATTTGGAAATGCACTCTATACTACTAGGGCAATACCACAAGCAAGAGCCAGACAGTTTACTCCCCTTTTGCGTGCTGTTATCTTCTGAGCTCTTACATGCCAAACCACGACAGATTTTTAAGTGACTCTGTCTGTCTCCTAGGAATCTTTGGTAGGTTTAGGCACCTCATTAGACAGCAGTTGCTAGTTATAATTAAATAATCATGCATCCTAAGGGAACAGCTCTGGGAAGGGTATGAAGAAAGACTTTGCAAGGCAGGCCCCTGAGTCATCTGAAGAGAGAGAAGGAGGTAGCAAGGTTTTCTGCTGTTGTTTTTCTTTTCTTAAACCTCTGAGTGGCTTAGCAGCCAAAAGGTGGTGAGGAAAACAACAACCACCTTCCAACTTCTAGAAAGAGATAAGATAATAAAAGGTTCATTTTTCAACCTATACTGCTCTCCTTATGTAATTTTTGTGCCGATGGATGAACTTTGTTATATCATACAAGTAGACAGGAAGCAAGTGAGTACATGAGGATACCATTCATCATTGTGGGCTAATCTATAGAAAAGATTCAAGTAGGCTTTGTGTAATTTTTTTTCCTAAGGACCCTTTTTAGATGTAATTTAATTAAAGTGAAAGATTGCACAGATGTTGCATAGAGCAGCATTTTGAGAAGTTCACACTTTTGCTTGATCAGCAACTAAATACAGGTAAAGAGAAATGCCACTTACCTATCTCTGGTGGGATATTCACAGGTATGTTTCAACTCTAGTAGCTGTGGAGATCTGTGTTCCTCTTATTTGGTTCAAATTTACTAATATCATATAAAATAAGCACAACTTCATTTTAAATGTCTAAGTAACATTCAGAGAGAATATATATAATATACACATATATATTATATTCATATATATATGAAAAAGATATACTACAATATCCTATTAGGTGATTTTTTTCACAGAAAATAGAAATTTTCAAACTATTTCAGATAAAAGTACTCTGGGTCAGATCTTTCTGAAAAATCTTAAGCTGAATAATTAATTTGTTTCTCTTGTATCTGACTTTTCAGAGCCTTAAGTGTGGATCTCTGAGAATGTAAGATAGCAGGCATCCTCTCCTTAGGTTTTTATAATGAACTTTCTTCATATGTCATAGAGAGATGTCAAAAAATAAACATTTTAAGGAACATAGCAGAATTGAAAATGCATTGTAGACTCCATGAGTCTTTGAGTTTACCACAATAATATCTTTAGAAACACTAGATAGAATTGTTTAAGTCACATGGTCCAAATGCCTGTTTTTCTCAACTATGGTAATTACATATGTGATAATCATTTGTTGAATCAAAATATGTATGAAATCTTCATATAAGATGCTAACAAATTCACCCTGGTTAGAAATGGTCAAATTAAAGACCTTGACCACTGCCCAGTATGCGCATATATACATAGGTACGGCATCTCCACCCCCTTGATGCTTTCAAAGATGACTAAAGAAGAGGACTCCATATAGAGGAAACAAAAGAAAAGCCACAATTTAGACAATGAAAATCCAGCTAATGATGAGAACCATTAAATACAGGAAAGATAATTTGAATTTAGAATTTATTTTCTCTGCGGATTGAAGAGGCTTGAACACGCGGCCTGAAAATCTGCTTCTGCATTTACAGTGAGGGCACATCTGTCCTACGAATGCAGGGAATGCATTTCCTACAGGCTCTATAGAGAAGCCTTTAAAGATGTCCTAAGAAACTTTAGCAGGGGTTAAAGAGCCTAGTCTACTCTAAGAAACATTTCTACCACTTTTTAAGATCTTTCTATGAGAAAGCTATTCCTATTATAAACTTTGTCATCACTTTTATACCACCATTTTTGTATGAGAAAACCTTGCAATAGCTAGGTTCTACAATCAACACTTAGAGGACCTTTGTATATATTAGCATGCATTATACATAATATCACAGAAAGGAGAAAATGGAAGAGGCACTCAGAGGGGAGGCTTTTGATTTTAGGACTATGGACGTTCAGGAAGTGATGGCTGGGAAGTCATACTTTAGAATAGTCAACCCCAAGGCTGTGTTAAAGTCTTAAACCACTGTTTATTTTTCATTCACTACTTTTCAACTTTGCAGATAAAATGCCAGCATGTTAGGAAGAAAAAAAAAAGTATGTGCCATGTGAAACTGGAGGCAACTAGAGGACTCAGAGCATGTAGTCAAGTGTTCCAGTATTCGCTAGCATGTGTAAAACCCTGGGTTTGAACCATAACCCTGAAAGAAAAGAAAACCAAAAATGAAGTAACAGGATATAAATGTAAAAGACATGTCAAAAATAAAGTCACAGTCAAAATAAAGGCCTATTTTCAAATAGGTTTGAATTAAATATAAAGAACAATGAATATACAAAATAGTACTTTTAAGGTAATTTAGTTTTTTCCTTTTTAATTAATTAAAAATATTTATTTTTCCAGGACAATCACAGTTTCCCCTCCTTCCTCTTCTTCTCTCAGTCCTTCCCCCACAACCTCCCTACTTGCTCCACCCCATTCACTCCTTCTCCTTTCTCTTCAGGAAAGGACAGGCCTCCCGTGTATATCAGCCAGCCAAGTCCTATCAAGTTGTAGGAAGACTAGGCACCTCCTCTCCTATTAAGGCAAGATGAGGCAACCCTGTAGGAAGGAAAGGTTCCCAAAGCAGGTAACAGAGCCGGGGACCGTCCCTCTCCCATTGGTGGGAGACCCACAGGAAGACCAAGCTACATACACAAATGCGACATTGGTGTAGAGGGTTTAGGTGAGTCCCATGCAAGCTCTCTGGTTGGTGGTTCAGTCTCTAAGAGCCCCTATGAGCCCTGGTTAGTTGATTCTGTGGGTATTCATGTGATGTCCTTGACCCCTCTGGCTCCTACAAAGCCTCTGCCCTCTTCTACAAGATTCCCCAACCTCCGCCTAATATTTGACTTTGAGTCTCTGCATCTGTTGCATTAGTTGCTGGCTGATGCTAGCTGAAGCCCCTTTGATGACAATTAGCCTAGGCAATGATCCAAAAGTCTAGCAGGATATATTCCACACTTTCTTTATCCATTCTTCCATTGAGAGGCATGCCTATAGTTCACTAGCCTAGAGAAGCCAAATAATAAGATGAACCCAAAGAAAAATATGTATAGATCCTCCTGGAAATTTGAAGCAGACAAGATCACCTGGCGAAAGTTGGGAGCAGGGGGGTGGGAGTGGGGGTGGGGAGAAGAGGTGATGGGGAGAGAGAAGGGAGAAAGGAAGGATTGAGGAGGGCTTGGGGGAGTGGGAGGGTTGAGATGGAGGAAGGGCGGATACAGGAGCAGGGAAGAAGATATCTTTATTAAGGAAGCCATTTTAGGGTTGGCAAGAGACTTGGCTCTAGAGGGGATTCCAGGTGTTTACAGGGATGTCCCCAGCCAGGTCCTTGGGCAGCAGAGGAGAGGGTGCCTGAACTGGTCTTGTCCCATAGTCACACTGATGAATATCTCCAATACCATAGAACCTTCGTCCCGCGATGGATGGAGATAGAGACAGAGACCCACATCAGAGCACTGGACTAAGCTCCCAAGGTCCAGTTGAAGAGCAGAAGGAGGGAGAAGATGAGAAAGGAAGTCTGGACCACAATGGGTTGGTCCACCCACTGACACAGTGTGCCTGATCTAATGGGAGCTCACCAAATCCAGTTGGACTGGGACTGAACGAGCATGTGATCAGACCAGATTCTCTGAATGTGGCTGACAATGGGGGCTGACGGAGAAGCCAATGATAATGGCACTAGGACTTGATTCTAGTGTATGTACTGGCTTTTTGGAATCCTAGTCTGTTTGGATGCACACCTTCCTAGGCCTGGATGGAGAGGGGAGGCCTTGGAGTTCCCACAGGGCAGAGTACCCTGGCCTCTCTTAGGACTGGAAGGGGAGGGAGGAGGGTGAGTGGTAGAGTGGGAGGGGAATGAGAGGAGGGGAGGAAGTGGAAATTTTGAGTGGAAAAATAAAAAATGCATAAAAATTTAAAAAAAAATTAAAAAAAGCCTTCCTACCAAGAAAACTCAAAAAAAAAAAGAAAAAGCAACTCTCTAGGGTTTTTTATTGATGATCTTTGTTTATAAGACTTAATAAAAATTTTTTCTCCTGGGGCTGGAGAGATGGCTCAGAGGTTAAGAGCATTGCCTGCTCTTCCAAAGGTCCTGAGTTCAATTCCCAGCAACCACACGGTGGCTCACAACCATCTGTAGAGGAGTCTGGTGCTCTCTTCTGGCCTGCAGGCATACACACAGACAGAATATTGTATACATAATAAATAAATAAATAAATATTTTAAAAAAATTTCTCCTAAAAAAAAAAGAATTTTTTTTTTGTCAAAATTGGAAGACATTTAATAGATGTGCTTTTCACTAAGTATATCTTGGCAGAGGACAAGGTACAAGAGACGGTTTGGGTCCTGAGGTGGATGACACTGTTTGATGAAGTTCCAACAAAACTTCACCAAGTCATTCAGTCCTTAGAGTGTTGTCTTCTGCTTTCACTTTTAAGAGCAGTTGTTTGCAAAATGAGGACTTTTCTGCTTATGCGGCCCTGGGGAAACTTATTCAAGTTCCTAGAGAAAAGTTTAAGGATAGGAGCTCTTGTCCTGAAAAAAAGAAACAGAAAAAAGTGGTATCCTTGAGCCCCAAGGATTGTGGTACCGATAGGGTCGATTGTGAGAACTTTCTTGCTCACCTCTGGATACAAGATGTCCCATGTGTATCCATTGTGCTATACGAGAGCCCATATTGTGAGAAGAATAATGTGAGTTTACGGAAAAAAGAATGAGATGATGAGATGCCAGAATCTTCCTTTCTTGGAGCACATGAAAAGTACAGGCCCGTACTATAAAATAGAGGAACAGGAAAATGCTCTAATTCCCCATTAAATGCGTATAATGGGGTATTTTATAAAGCTTGCATTTCAGAAAACATCAAATGATTCTATCATTAACTTGGTTAAGGTAGAAATAATTTCAGACTGTCTAACAGACTCAAACTGCATGAACAGCCAGCCTAGACACAGGCTGTAAGAACAGAATGCCCTGTGCTTTGCCCCTGAGAAATTTGTTACTTCCTGGTTTGACAGCCGCTCTCTGAAGATGTTGTTTCCGATAAGACTGTTTTGTGCTTTGCTTTTTCACCTTGTAAGTTTAATTGGTGAAAGAGAGATCCGGGGAAGGCCACTGAAGCTGAACTTCAGCAGCAACACACTCCAACAGTTGCTACAAGAGCATCAGTTGAGTGCAAATGCTTTAGTTGACATCGATGACAACAAGTGTGTTCTAGTTGAATACCCAAGTCTTCTCCATGCAGTGAGGAAGAATAAGCAAAACTGACCACCTGTTCATGGCTCCCTGCCATTTCTGGGAACCAGTGGTGACTGTGGGAACCTTACTTTATTAGGTTGATTAGTAAATTAATCAGTGCCTGTGGGATGCTTACATCCTGACCAGTGTCAAGGACAGTGTGGTGTCTTTGTACTAAGAAAATGCCAGTCTCAGAGACTTCCTATATTAGGATGACATTTAGGACTGAAAGTAATTCATTCCTTTCCTGAACTTTGAAGTAAATTCACCTTAAAAGTAAGGGAGTTAATAATAATTAAAAGACCTGATGTCATGGTTAAAGATGAAGAAATTCAAAAAGCCAGACTGATTTGCAGGGCTTTGAGAAGGTGCTGGGTACACATAGCAATGGGATAGTATAATTACAACTTTGTTGATTCTCTGGACCAAAATAGAAACCTCAACATTTCTCTTCTATTACTTGTTTCTGTTTCCTTGCTTATTTTTCTCTTTCATATCATATAAATACAATAGGCTGTAGTTGCTGAGCCTCAAAACAGTAAAACATTTTACATCAGAGATTTTGTCCACTCCTCTTCATTCTGAAACCCAAAATGTATGCCTTTTCTTGTTGGTTTCATTTTAAGAAGGAAAAATAGATTCTGGATTAGCCAGATATAGAACCAATATTTACATGGTCAACTTTTCATAACCATCTGCTTTTCTCTGACTTTTCCTAACATTAGTGAAAACAGTTGTAATTGCTCTTTTAACTGAAGTTTTCCACTAGAATCACAGGCAACATTACAACCCATTTGTATGTTAACATTTATATTTGACACCCAGAGGAAACATTCAAGGAGATACTGAAAGTTTTTTTTTTCTTTTTATATGAAAATTCCTTAATCCCAGCACTCAAAAGGAAGAGGCAGGCGTATTTCTGTGAGTAGAGGCCAGCCTCACCTACAACGCTAATTCCAGGACAGCCAAGGCTGTTTCAGGAAGAAACACTGTCTGAGAAAGAAAAAAATGAAAGAAAGAAAGAAAGAAAGAAAGAAAGAAAGAAAGAAAGAAAGGAGGGAGGGAGGGAGGGAGGGAGGGAGGGAGGGAGGGAGGGAGGGAGGGAGGGAGGGAGGGAAGGGAGGGAGGGAGGGAAGAAAGAGAGAGAGAGAGAGAGAGAGAGAGAGACAGAAAGAAAGAAAGAAAGAAAGAAAGAAAGAAAGAAAGAAAGAAAGAAAGAAAGAAAGAAAGAAAGACCACCACAGCCCTTGAGGCCCTTTGCATTTTATTCTACAAGTATAAAGCAAAGATTTTCTAATGTATTCTCAGGAACTAGCTTTTCAGTATTCTATTATACAAACAGTGGCCTGGTCTGGTTTTTCTTCTACCCATTGATGTTTAGCTTTAGCATATATTCACTCCAATTTAAAATAGTTTAATTTTTAATATTTGATTTCTTGTCTTATTATATATTTCCACACAAATTTCTCAAAGGTACAAATCCAGAAAATGAACCTTATGTTGAGGTGAAAGCGTACAGCAATTTTTCCTTTTCCCTTTTCCCATCTGCCAGATTGCTCATGAAATGAGTACAAAAATCCACAAAACTGCCAGCATATGATGGGGACTCTTTTTGCCAGGCACTCTCAGTAACATTTGTTACTGTCAGCTTTTTAAATTTTTTCTCAGTCTGATGGATATAAACTAATGCCTTATTGTTTTAATTTGCATTTTATGGGTTGCTATTAAAAGGAACATCTGCTCAACTGTTTATTAGCCATTTGGATGCTCATGTCTGTGAAACATTGTTAATATCCTCTGTTTTTTCCCCACTACTGGAAAGCTACACTCTTTCTTTTTCTTTTTTTTTTTTTAATACCGTGTTTCTCTGTAGCTTTGGAGCCTGTCCTGGAACTAGCTCTTGTAGACCAGACTGGCCCTGAACTCACAGAGATCCGCCTGCCTCTGCCACCCGAGTGCTGGGATTAAAGGTGTGCACCACCATAGCCTGGCTGCTACACTCTTTCTTATTGCAGCTGGATGTTCTTTATATATTTCGTATACCTACTATGTGTTTGTTATGCAAATATCTGCTCTGAGTCAATAGTTAACATTTTCATCTTTATTCTGTATGTACCTTTCACTATGAGAGATATTTTGTTTTATGTATATTGAATAGATCACTATTTTCCTTCTTTGATTTGTAAATACTTATATTAGTTAATAAATATAATCCAATGTATACATATCCTATAGTGGATCACTTTTTGTAAAATGTGACTTTCTCATTTAAAACTTAAATTCACCAAGAATTTATTTATACTGTGAATATGGTTCTTATTTTGCTTTATTCTTTGAGCAAATAACCATCTTAACATTATTCATTAAATGTTTAATTACTAAATGACATTGTTCTCCTAGCACTTAACAATTTTTCACAATACATTATTTTGTCTCTAAATTTTCATGTTGCTTAGTCAAATGCACATTTTTGAAATCACAAAGTACCTTAATTATTAACTTAGAGTTTTCCCAGATGGAATGCAGCTTCTCCAACATTAGGAATCTTCATTTACATTTTTTATTGATTTTTTTTCAAGTAGTTGAGGCATTGTTACCTGGTATAAATTATATATTCAGGTAAATAGTTGTGGAATGCCATTTTTATGGATACAACATTCCTCATGTACAGAATGTTCAATATTTGCATCATAGTTCCAGATCCTTTTTTATTTTTCCTCCATGAAATAATTTACTTAACTTCTGTGAAAAGCATTATTGATAATTCTATCAAAAATGTACTGCATACCCAGCAAATGTGGAGGTATCGTCCGTTTACATTGGATGTATGCATTTACCTGTGAACAACATTTTCTTTTCTTCATCATAATAGATATTACTCATTTTTTAATTTTATCCTCAGGAAAATCAAGTTTTTATAACACTTATTTTTACAGAGTTGTTAGATTTTAACACTTTAAACACATTTTTGTTCTTTTCTAACTTATTCTTTGTGAAACTAATGCATATATACAATGCATTGTGATAATACCTTCCAGTTCTGCCTCCATTAATTTTATCTTACATGTGTGTGCAGTTAGTGCTGCCTTTGTGTGATAGCTATAGGTACATCCACTGACCGTGAGCAACCAAAACTTCAGTGGCCACAACCTCAAAGAGAGATGACTTAACTCCTCAGTTAAGGGTTGGGCCTCATAAGCTCCTCTCTTATCCATGCAAACTTCCAAATTTAAATACTTCTAATTTTAAAATGTGATATATAAGAAAGAAACGATTTTATGTAACAAATCTAGTCAGGCTGGTTATTATTTAGTCATTCTAATTATTTTGAATTATCAAGATTCTCCTGCATTTTCTACATAATCACATTTGTATATGTAAGTGTGTGATTGAGTATTGAAAATAATTTCTATCATACAATATATTATGATCACAGAATCAACCATCCCACATCCTTCTCACTTTCACACCAACCAAACTTCCTGGCCTTTGTGTCTCTCTGTCTCTCTCTATTTAGAAAATTGTAGCTGGTTGTGGTGGCGCACGTCTGTAGGATTTGCTGAAGAAGGCAGAGGCAGGAGGATCATGAGTTCAAGGGCAGCCTGGGCTACATGTTGCTGGGCGGTGGTGGCAGGTGCCTTTAATCCCAGCACTCAGGAGACAGAGACAGGCTGATCTCTGTGAGTTAAAGGCCAGCCTGATGTATAAGAGCTAGATCCATGACAGGTTCCACAGCTACAGAGAAGCTCTGTCTTGAAAAACCAAAATAAAAGAAAAGAAAACGAATTATAGGCTCAATGTCCTTTATTTATGGTTAGAAAACAAATATGAGTGAGTACATCCCATGTTCCTCTTTTTGGGTCTGGCTTACCTCACTCAGGATAGTGTTTTCTATTTCTGTCCATTTGCATGCAAAATTCAAGAAGTCATTGTTTTTTACTGCTGAGTAGTACTCTAATATGTATTTGGTTTCTAACCATAAATAAAGGACATTGAGCCTATAATTCGTGATCCTAGAGAAACTAAATAAGAAGGTGAACCCAAAGAAAAACATATAGGCATCCTCCTGAATATTAAACTTCATCAGGCGAAGAAGAAAGGAGACAGAGACAGAGACCCACATTGGAGCACCGGACTGAAATCTCAAGGTCCAAATCAGGAGCAGAAGGAGAGAGAGCACGAACAAGGAACTCAGGACCGCGAGGGGTGCACCCACACACTGAGACAATGGGGATGTTCTATCGGGAACTCACCAAGGCCAGCTGGCCTGGGTCTGAAAAAGCATGGGATAAAACCGGACTCGCTGAACATAGTGGACAATTGAGGACTGCTGAGAACTCAAGAACAATGGCACTGGGTTTTGATCCTACTGCACGTACTGGCTTTGTGGGAGCCTAGGCAGTTTGGATGCTCATTACTAGACCTGGACTGAGGTGGGTGGTCCTTGGACTTCCCACAGGACAGGGAACCCTGATTGTTCTTAGGGCTGACGAGGGAGGGGAAGGGAAATGGGAGGCAGTGGCGGGGAGGAGGCAGAAATCTTTAATTAATAAATAAATAAATTAATTAAAACAAACAAAAACCCTTGGCTACAATCTCGGAAAATAATTGAATTACGTATCAAGATACAAATGTAAATAAAATAAAATAAAATAAAGTCTTACTGGGGGTGACCTACTACTGCAGGTGTGGCTCCCCAAGAAGTATGTCCACACTGCAAAAAAAAAAAAAAAAAAAAAAAAAAAGAAAAGAAAAGAAAGAAAGAAATAAAGAGAGAAAGAAAGAAAACTGTAGTGACGATCCAGTCGTGGCTCACACCTTTAATCCCAGAACTTGTGAGGCAGAGGCAGGCAGATCTCTGTGAGTTCTAAGTCAGGCTGCTCTGTGAGAGCTAGTTCTAGGATAGGCTCCAAAGCTATCTCTAAAAATCAAAAAAGAAAAGAAAAGAAAACTGTAGTGACACTTTAATTGTGTTTTAATTAATAAATCTTGAATGAAAATCTGAGAGTAAAATAGCCCCACTGGTTAAACCTTACAAATCAGGTAATTGTAACACACACCTTTAATTCCAGCAGCCACAATCACATGCAGGTCGACTGCCCTAGTTGCCATAGAAACCGGGTTGTGTATGTCCTTAATTCCAGCCCTAGCCTAGAGAGGATTACAAAACCGGAGGAGACAACTCTCAGATACAGTCTAATTTTGAGACTCATGGAGGCTGGATGGCCATTTTGGACTGAGGTTGAGGTAAGAGCCAGTGACTACTTGTTCTATATTAAATAAATTATAAGATCACCAGTAATCTTAACAAGTGCTAATAACTCTTCATGGCATTTCAGGTATACTGGTAGGTGATAGACTAATGATGTTAATATATAAAAATATGTATTTTTATGTAAGGAATTATCCCAATCTATTATATTAGCTCATCTTGTAAATCATATATTTTAAAAGATTTTTCCCTATGAGAACATAATATTTTTTATTCTGAAATAACTGTGATTTGAGGGCTTCAAAGAAGGTGGGCCTAAAAAGAGAAACCAGGGGAAATTCTTTCACATAGCACACAAGATGCTGGGGTGTGGAATGTGTAGAGTGACCTCATATGTGAGCATCACGTTCCTTGCAGCTCAGGACCCTAATGTATGCATTTTAAACACAACAATTAACTCACATGTTTTAAAATATAAAACAATATTCTAGGTATCTTACAGTCTAAAAAAGTAAACATATAATAACATTTAAAATATTTTCATATTTAACAGTAATGAAAACACTTAAAGTATGGAATATAAGCAAAGCAATAATTAGAAGGACCAGAATAGCTTTTGATATTTCTCTTTCCAGAAAGTAAATTTGAAAATTGTTAAATATCTGAGAAATTATGTAAGAAGAATGCAATAAAATATTATATGTGATATCAAAATGTATTGCCATACTCTTTGGAGATTATCAATCATTTTTCAGTGTGTGTCAGTCTACACAATACAACAGGAGTGAGTATCAGACACTTTGAAAGAAGAGTAAATACAAATTACATGTGATTAACTGAAGTACGTTTGTAGATGTTTTTAATTATATGAATGTGTTTAGGCATTTTCTGTCTTACTGGCCTTTTGCTTGTATATTATGGTACCTGATTTAACATTTTTGTGGATTTTTGGTTTTTGTGTGTGTATTCCTTGTGCTTTTTTCTTTCTTTCTTTTTATTCTTGTTTATGTGTTTCGCTATTGTTTTCTGAAGCACAAATAATACAAACTCAGAGAAAGAAATTGGGGTTCAACCTGAGTAGTCTGTCAACTTGTCACATAAATGTTCAGGGATGCCCTCAAGTATAGTAAGCAACTTTGCTACTGAATATGAGCAGTGTTCCACACACACTAAATGTATAATAATGACTTCAATGAAAGAGCAACCATTTGGTACATGAAAGCTGTGCTCATGGTGTGCAAATATACATTGTTAGCAATTTGGACTATGGATCCTAGGTCAACAAGCTTCCGACGTAAAAGGAGACTGCTCATTTATTTTCCAGCCATCCAAACCCATATAATGACACAGAAACTATGTTTGGCCAATGGCTCATGCATATTTCTAGCTATCTCTTACATCTTAAATTAGCCCATTTCTATTCATCTCTGTATCGCCACAAGATTTTGGCCTACTGGAAATGTTCTGGGCATCTCTCCCCTTTGGGAGCTACATAGCATATCTTTGACTCCACCTACTAAATATCTCTGTCTAGATTTCCCAACTGGTTTTATTCTGATAAGACATTGGCTGAAACAGTTTTATTCATTATCCAATAAAAGCAATGCATATATGGAAGGGCATCTCACATTATCCTTCCTTTTCTGTCTAAATGAAAACAATTGTTTTAAATTTAACATAGTAACATTACATATAACAAAACAGGTATCAAGCAAAAATTATAGTTATAATATTTCTTTGTGAGTTTAAAGTTTCATATCTGATTTATTTTTATCATAACAAAGAAAAACTATAGCTATAACTCTCTGTCTTCAACACCATCAAAGACTCCAGAAGGATATATCTATATATAATATTATTACTTAAGTTAAGAGGAAGCGCATTTTTATTCTTATTCAAGTTCAAACTCAGATTCTCAGTTTGTCCAATGTATTGGTGTAATCAGGGATCCCTCATCTCAGCTGGAGTTGGGTTTTTATAATAACAGAGGTTGGGGTGAGGGATTTCTAAATTTCAGGACCCCTGATTTGGTGACATTTGTCCAGGAGTGTCCTGGTGAAAAGCGATGGGTGTGTGCTGGCAGGTGATGTTATCTACAACGGTTAGAACATTAGGAATTTCCCTTGGATGGTTTGTTCCTGGATGGTTTTCGTTTTCAGTCTTTCTTGGAAACAGGAATTGCCTTAGAGTAACCTGCTGAGACTCGGGCCTCTATTGAGCTTGTCATGGCTAGGTCCTAAAGTTATTAATAATCACTTTTATTCAGACCTACAATAAAAAGAGCAAACATAGCATAAAGAAACAAAATGTATAGTTTAAAGAGCAAACTAACACCTGGAAAGTTAATATTGGAGCCAAAGCTTGTGCTGAAAAAGATTAATGACGGGCCTGATGTGAAACGAATTGAAAGGACTGGTATTCTCAGGGGGACTCTATCCAGCTAATCCTGCAACCTGTGAAAGGGAATGGCCAGGGGCATTTCCTCCACAAAGGAAAGTTTATGTCAATGTCATTCAAGGAGAAGTCTGGCTTTATCCTAACTAGCCATCAAAATTTGACAACGTGGGTCATATGGTTCAGGCCTTAGGATCTGAAGGATACAGGAATACAGGACTTGTGGAGACTTCCTCTAATTACAAAGAGCTTCTGAGGCCAGGCATGAGACAGGGAAGCCTTTGCTTGGGGGCCCAGAGAGGACACAGAAATGAAGCCTGGATTGAGTTGGTAATTCCAAGATGCTGGAGATGCCAGGATTGTGGCATAGCATCAAGGCTATTTGCAGACAGGGATGGAAACAAATTCAAGAGAGAAAATTATGTTACAGGCCTCTCACTGGAATGGAAGATCCCCATTTGGGCCAGACTGACTGGCTAATGAGTTCCTGACATCTACCAGTCTCTGCTCCCTAACACTGAGGCTACAAGGAAACGCATGTTTAGCAATGCCTATTATTTACATTTGAGATAGAGATTTGAATGCAAGCCTTCTTATGTGCACAGTAATAACCTTACCTACTGTTCATGCTAGACTTCTGTTGCTTTATAAACATTATGATTGAAAGCAACTGGGAAGAGGAAAGGGTTTATTTGACTGAGAGGCAACAGTTCATCATTATCTATGGAATTAAGGATGGAAGTGCAAGACAGGAACCCGAAGGCAGAATTGTGGCAGAGACATGGAGGGATTCTATTGCCTAGCTTGCTTTTCTCAGCTTATACAGCTACCTTTCTTTTATAACCCGGGCTCACATGCCTAGGGATAGCACCACCCACATCAACCAGCAATAATGTCCCAAATACATACTGGCAGACCAGAATAATGTAGACAATCACTCAACTGAGGCTTTAATTATAAGTAAGGAAGACTTAGTTAGAAACAAGACTGGACAACACTACCTAAAAACCATTCATTGTTTCTATATCCAGTCTATTTTCGTTAGTATTATAAGCATGTAAATGCCTAGAGAAAATGGTGTAGGTGGTTGAACCACAGTAACTTAGCCTACGGAGGAGTAAGCACAAAATTCTTAAAAATTTAACTTGAAAACATTTTTAAAAACTCCTTCTATAAATATCAGATATGTTTTACTTTTTGAATTTTGTTTTCTCCTTTGGATGGGCTAATGGCATGTAAAGCATTTTGTTATTATAGCTCATGGAAACTAGCTAAGGTCAGGGGCAGCAAACCTCAAAACAGTCTGATTCCTTTGGATGTTAGGTAAACAGAAAAGAAAGGAGACTTATTTTTCAATTTAAAGCTAAGTAAAAGGAATATTATCAGTAATTAACTATGTAGGAGTTGATTGTATCTAAGAAAAATAATCAAAGTATAAATAGGTTTTTAAAGCTGAGAAGAAAAGCTGCTGGGAGTGCCACAGGGTTTAGAATTTATAAAATGCCAGAATCAATTCATATTTTCTTGAATGTAGACAGTATTCAGCTGTCAACTGCTTTGTGGGGGAAGGGAAGTACAACTGTGGAGAATATATTTAAAAATGAGGGTAAACCAGAAGGACCCTAGAGGCTTCATCTCTCTTCTTCCCACACTTCTCTCTCACTGTGTTTTACAAATAAGTTACCACCACAAGCCAGAAAATGGAAATGAAACATTACAGTACAAGGCTTCATTAAAAATCAAACAAAATGCAGTTGTTCATGCTGCTCATGACAAGACATATGATTAACTGCTAAGTCACTCAAAACTGGGATGCCCTGGATAGGAATAAATGTGGTAGATGACATTGTTAAGGAATAAAGTGCCAACTAGATAAACAGCAGTCATTCTGAATTTAAGCCAAATGTTCAAAAAGAATGCTGTGTTTAAAAGAAGTCTTTTTTTCACTAATAAAGTGAGAAGAAATGTGATATTTATATTAGTTTTTATGTCTTATACTAATTTACTTCTCCATACCCTCAGGGTTAGGGGAGCCAATGATGACCAATCATGCATGTAGTGGCTTGCATGGACATAACTGTGTATCAGAGAGAACCACAAAGGGGAAATGTTTGTGTCAAGTATCAAGAAAAAGAAGAAATATGATCCTGTACACACACAAAAAAATAGACTTAATGTCCACAGATGTAGCACAGCTTTGGGTTGAGAGTGGAGGTATACAGAGGTTAGAAGATTCCTAAGCTGATTTATTATGACTCAATTATAACAAGCTAATGATTCCTTTCATGTTACAGTGCCTGCTCAAAACCCTCATCTACCAATGTGAAGATGGAATGTCCTAGAAGAACGGC
The DNA here is from genome assembly GCF_950005125.1 of Chionomys nivalis. Taxonomy (NCBI): domain Eukaryota; kingdom Metazoa; phylum Chordata; class Mammalia; order Rodentia; family Cricetidae; genus Chionomys; species Chionomys nivalis. Next base: position 74,416,947 of record NC_080095.1, read on the forward strand.
CATGCTTAAAAGATGCAGACTGCAGAAATTGCACAGTGTTGGTTGCAAAAGATAGTTCTGCTTATTTCTTTGCTGTTTGTTTATTTTCTCCAAATGTTAAAATTGCAACGGAAAATAATTACAAATACTAATCTCTTAACCAACAGAAAGAGCAGGAGGAACATTTATTCCCAATACACCCTTCCCACATATCCCAGACTTCCTTGCGTTGTGCGACCCAGTAACTAACCTCATACAAGCACGTAACATCAGTTGAGACCATGCCTGCTTCCATTTCCTTTCTTGTGAGTGTCAAAAGCTTCTATCTGCTCACTATGCTTTATGTAATGGCTTACAGCCCCCACAAGGTGATTCTAGATGTCAAATACGATGGCTCTGAAATTACAGAGCAGAAGATAAATTAGGCTAGCCTGTCTTTCCATTACAATTTATTAATGCTATTGAGTATGCAATTCCTAGTAGATTTACAGGTGGCAGAAATAAAAGATTAATTGTTTTACTTTATTTATGCCTGGAATGTAACTGAGGACTAAGCAATTCGATTCCTATCAATAATCTGTTTCCATTTGTCATTTCCCAACACCAGCCATTCTCAAGTTCACCCTTCTGCTTATGACGGTTAGGCACTTGGAAAAACTCCTGCTTTTTACTCACACAAGTGGTACTAGTAACTTCTGAAACTTATTCCTTCGCCTTTAATTTCCCCATAGTTAAAAAATACCTCGCCTCTTTCACCATCATCTGTAAGCTCAGACCTTGTCTAGAATTGTACACATCTGTTTTTTTTTTTTTTTCTGTTTCTTATTTCACTCAGAGTGAGGGAAGCCAATGGTACCCTTACATTTGTTTAGTTACTCAAATGGTACTCTAAATATGTTCACATTTATTTGTTTTATTTTCATTTTTTTCCTTAAATCTCAAATATTTGAATAAACCTACCAAATATCAGTCAAGAAACTTACTAATCATGTTCATCCTAAACCTGTGTCACCATTATGAAGAATATGTTCTTCCATATTTGTAAAAGACAAGCGATACTTATTATGTGTCCTTGCTCAATGGTCACTCCTGTGCACCTACAATTTACATGATAATCCTGGTATTCTCTGCAAGCACAAGTTTTCATCAAATGATAAATACCCTATAAGGACTCCTCAAACCCTCCCTCCCACTGTGAATTGCAGGACACAGCTATTTGTCTTTCTTTAGAAACATGACTACCCCCCATAGTCTTTCTCAGGCTCCAGCAGCATTTCCAGTTGAATGAATTAGCAAAACAAAAAGGCATAGCTATTGAGACCATAACATAGGCATTGTTACTGAGACCACAGACTTCCTGGGTCCTGTATCCACCTTTTCTTTTTCTCAGTTTTCTTTATGAATGTGTTGTCTATGTTCAGTTTTATTTTTGTTCTACTTCAGCTCATATTTAACTTTTAATCTTGGGATATGTGGTAGGAATTGAAGAGAGATAAAACCGGGCAGAAATTAGAGGATCACATCACAGAGTCCGGTTGATACAAGTTTGAACATTAGTCTAAGCTTAATGAACCAGAATTGTTTTGAAACAAATAATCAAATTGATGATGTGGATAGTATGTCAAACAGAGGTAAGGATGGATTGGAAGACAACAAGGGAAGCTGCAAGAATTGCGGGGGTGTTTGGAGATTTCAGGCACTATGGAGTCATTATATTAGGAAAATCATGTGAACCGAGAGAAGAACATAGATTCTAACCATATTAAGTGCTGATCTGAACCAGTCAGTGGCCTCTCTGCCAGTGATGAACAGGAGATTGAGCAGGTGAGGCTCTCTTGTCTTATTCACCTAAAGGAGGAAAAAGTGAATGAAATCCTCAGCTGGGCTGAGAGGCACATGTGATATGAGCAAAAGGTAATGGCTGTTCTTTTTTTTTTTTTTTAAGGAAATTTTATCTGTCACTTGGATTATCTAGATTTGGTGATGACAGAGGGACAAAGAAGACAGAGGTAAGATCTAATCTTACAGAAAAGTTTCTTGGAAGCAACACATATCAGTAGAAAATTTACATAAAAGACAAGGTAAATATGCAGAAGTATGGGAAGAACCCACCAGGGGAAAAAAAAACAATGTATTCAAAACCTAGTAAGCCTATAGGTTCCCAATAAGGAGGGGGGGTGAGATGTTCTCAGATAACTAAACCTTCTGTGAGTCTAGTTAGAGTATAATACCCACAAAACATTAACTGAAGTGCAATGAGGATGAAGGAAGATGAAACAGAGACCTAAATAGTGAACTAGGTCCCTTAAGAAGCTTAACATTAGGATATATGGCAATTTTGGAATTAAGTGGCTGTGAAAACAATTACATTTTATTGTTTATGAGCAACTCCAGTCCATATTTATAAGCTAAAAAGAAAGATCAGTGCTCATATATTACAGTGAAGAAAACCTGTGTTCCCTGGGAAGGAAAAATAAGTTCTAGAGAATAACAAAGTGGGCAAAGGTGGTGATATATATGTCCTCTCTCTGAGAGGCCCTGCTCAGGGCCATTCACCGATCATTCTCTCACAAAAACCTCTTGCCCTAAATTTACCCTTTGACTGAGACTGCATAATAATATAGACTAGAAAGTCATCAACACACACACACACACACACACACACACAAAAAAAAAAAAAAAAAAAACCGGAGAATAAAAATAAAGCTATCATTTCTCACACTTGTGTTTTAAAATCATACCATTACCCATCTAGTTATCACATGGGAAGATTCTCTGTTTTGGAATCAGAGGACTTGGTATTGCATTTGACCATTGTTGCAGTGAAGTTTGGCTGTAGTTATGTTTTACTTAAGATTGTAAGATTTTCTTTAAATTTTTTGTTCATATAAAATTCCTGTGTCTCATTGATTCTAAGGAGTCTATGGATACAGCATTGGGTTTCTCTTTAGAAAATCATCATGTTATGAACCTCATTTCACTCAGTTCTTCTCCTAAATACATTGTTCTGTTCTCTCGGAGCTATTTGCTATCTATAATTATACGTACATTGGAACCAATGTGTTGCATAAATAGTAAGGACATTTGAATTCTTTCATGTGTATTTACATTTAGTGTTTTAGTGATTATTGTCCTAATGCATTGTTTATAACTCTTCTAGATGAGAATTAATGAGCTTTGAGCAAAGTCTTGGGAATTTTTTTTTTTTTTTTTTTTTTTTTTTTTTGGTTTTTTGAGACAGGGTTTCTCTGTAGCTTTTGGTGCCTGTCCTGGAACTAGCTCTTGTAGACCAGGCTGGCCTCGAACTCCCAGAGATCCGCCTGCCTCTGCCTCCCGAGTGCTGGGATTAAAGGCGTGCGCCACCACCGCCCGGCTAAGTCTTGGGAATTTAAAAACTCATTTAATCATTACTTTATATGAGTATTCAGAATCAACAACTGATTTTTCTAAGGCTTCTCATACTGTAATTTTGATACATGGTCAGAAATTCTTTTTCTTTCAGACTCACTCCTCATATTAGCTCAATATATTTAATTTTTTATATTTCAAGAATTGTAAGTCACTTTATCATTTTAAACTTCATGCAAAGTTTATTTAACAAGGTTCATTTTCTTATTGTTATTGCAGAACTGATTCAGCGCCACTAAAGTGACTTTACTCTCCTAAATCAAAAGAAATAGTGCTAACTTTTGTTAGAATAAAACATCATTCATCTGCAAAATGTTCTCTTTTATTCTGTAGGAATGGACATGGCACCACGGCAAAAACACCTTAGAAATATAAAACTGAAAAATAAAATGGGATCTGAATGTGAATCCCAGTGCTTGGGAGGCAGAAGCCAGATACTAATACATTGAAGGTCAACATTGACTACATAATAACACCATGTTTCACATAGTGAAAATCAATCAATCAATCAATAATAAAATAAAATAGAAGAAATAGCAGTATAGCTTAATAGTGTAAATGTCAGGAATATTCCCCTAGATTTAGTTAACTGTTCCCATTCAGTTTATAAACATAACTAAGATTCTTCTCAGAACAGTTTACTGTTGTGTGATTTTTTTTGTGTGTGTTCTGACAAATAAAGCTTGCTAGGAGATCTGAGGGCAGAGTCAGGCACTAACTAACCATAGAAACCAGGCAGTTGTGCCTGATGCCTTTAATCTCAGCACTCTGGAGGTAGAGACAGGAAGTGATAAGGTTTGGTGTAGACAGGATCTCATCCCTTTTAAATGATGAAAGAGACAGGTAGGAAGCAACTGGCAACTGCTCCTGGTTCTCTGATCTTCCAGGGTTTCACCCCAATATCTGACTCCTGGGTTATTATTGATAAAAATTAAATTTATTAACATTTCACTTTATGCTCACAGTGGAATTCTTGGGATGGTATAGGAGGGATTCTTGTTTTAGGGATGAATATCGGAGAATTTTGTTTTATGCTTCAAGTTGTTGTTGTTGTTGTTGTTGTTATTATTATTACTGGCAGGGAATTAAACCTAAGGCCCTGGTACTGCCTGAAAAACTCTAGATCCCTGAAGCATCCTGTGTGTTTTTTCCCCTCATTTCTGTCAGTACTTTGAGAATTTTATGCCTTGCAGTTTTATTATATGTGTGTCCTCCCCATACTCCTCCATGACCCTTCCAACCCCGAAAATTTGTGTTTGTTAGAGACCATCAAATATAATTTGTGTTGTCCACATGTCCTTGGATGCAAGGCCCTCAGTGGATGGTGGTATCCTCACACAGGGCCCCACTTTTAAAGAAAACATTGTCTCTTTTAAAGTTATCAACTGTCAGTAGAGACTTAGGGGTAGAACTTCATGCTGGAATGTGTTTGGCCTGAGCCTGTGCAGGTCTTACGTATGCTGTTTCAACTGCTGTAAATTCATATGTGTCATTGCCGTGCTGTGCCCAGAGAACATCATTTTCTTATAGTCATTCACCACTCTTTCCTTGTTGTCATACCCCACTACATTTACATTCTTTATGTGCACACTTCTGTCTTAATCACTAAACCTTGGAGGAGAGGGTGTGATATAGATGTCAAATTTAGAGCTGAGCGTTCCACCTCTTATTCTCTGCACCCTGACCAGTTGTGTATTGCTGTGTTAATCATGCCCTGTTATAAAAGAAGCTTCTCTGATGGGGGCTAAGTGATGCACTAATCTCTAAAGTTCTCTCTTATACTTATAGGGAAGCTTGAAGTTGGTTCAAGACACTCCAAGACCAAGTTCTCAGCACAAAGGAGATTTATTTGTCTCAGAGGGACAGAGGGCAGGGATAAGGGACAAAAGCAGAAAATAGTGGAAGAGGGAGAATGGGAATGGAACAAGGCAAAGAGGAAAAAGGGTAAGGGAAAGGAACGGGTTATTGGTTTTGGGGAGAGAAGGACAAAGGACTGCTTCTGGATAGAGAGGAGACAAAGATAGACATGACCCATAGACAAATGGCAGTTTATCAAGGTAAAAAGGAAACCCTGTGCTAGGATGAGGTCTTTAATTTTAATTGGGCATGTTAATTCGGTGAACAAAAGGTTGCTTTTGATGGCTAGGCTTCAATACTTTGATAGCTGAACCTTGGTAGTTCGTCTTGGGATGACAAATTAGTCAAATAAGGAAATATACCTTGGTGTCTTGCTTTAAAAATGGAATCTAACAATTTTTTTCAAGGCAGAGGGAATGAGGAGAAGGGTAAGTAATACAGAGCCATATACATCAGGCTCAGACTAGCTAGAGTTTCTTCATTACTAAGAAATGATGTTTACAAGTCTATTGTCTTTAACTGTCTGAATCTTCTAGTAGTTTATTTCAGATTAATTTAGTTTGCAGAATCTTCCCTTACTACCTCCCCATTTTTTTCTTTATTCATTGATCTTAAATTACTAAGTTTATACTACCAAATAATGGTTAAGTCGTTTATACAAACTAAGTTGAAAATAATTGAGAACAATTGCAGAGGGTAAATCACTGGGTAGATTCTTTTAAAAGAACCATACTTCTTTTAAAAGAATAAAAGCATTTCGGAAACACTGGGGAAGCTATTCTTCTAGCACAGCTAAGTCCAACAAGACTCTTCTCTTCAGAAGCAAACTATAACCCCTGGACAACATGCGACACACCAATTTTCAAGCTCACTAGTCAGAATCAGCAGAGAACACATCTAGGGAGGATTTAACACTGGAGGTGAATGTTCGCATGTGAAAATCTTTCAGAGTGTTCTAACTTTAGCATAATTTGTAGCAAACCGCAACCACTGCAATGTAGGAAATTTAGGAAGCAAAATAATTTATAGAAAAGTCCTCAAATTCTCTGTAATGCTCTGCCCTACTCACTTTTTAGTCTCAGTGCCACACAGATGACATAAAACACACTCACACACATACATACAAACACATACACACACACAGAGACAGAGACAGAGAGAGAGAGAGAGACGAGAGAGAGCAACAATTAAAGAAAAGGGCATGATTTTGAAAGACAGCAAGAGGATCTACATTTCTACATTGGGAGAGTCTGGAGGGAGGAAATGGAAGGGGAAAATGATATAATTTTCTTATAATCTCAAAAATTAGAAAAATATTTTAAAAAGACATTCAGCTTTAAGTGGTGTGGGACAATTCTGTATTCTGTCAATTATGTTATAAATAAATTCTGTTTGGCCAGTAGCCAGGCAGGAAGTATAGGTGAGATAACCAGAAAGGAAGTAGAGGTGGGGCAATGAGAACAGGAGAATTCTGGGACGCAGGAAGCTCCCTCCAGCAGTCCTGTGCAGACACAAAAAAAGCAGGATGTGACCTGCCCTGCTGAAAAATGTATTGAGCCATATGGCTAACATAGATAAGAACAATGGGTTAATAGAAGTTACCAGAGCTAATATGTAGCCTGAGCTAATGGGCCAATCAGTTTGTATCTAATGCAGACTCTGTGTGATTTCTTTGGGACTTGCTGGCTGTGGGAACTGGGCAGGACAGAAACCCCAACAAGCAGGCCCTCATGTTACATTAGGTAGTTAGCAGCATAGCAACCATCATTTAACACTCCTGATGCTATTGTTAAAATTTTATAGTTGCTTGACACGTCTCCCATACCCTCATCATAAAGTCAGCCCAAACATGCAGCCCTCCAGGTTCCTTTTTAAAACATTATTCATTATTATCATTATCATTTTTATTATTATCATTATTATTGTTATTGTGAGTCTCTGTGTGTATGTGTGCAAGTGGAAGTCAGTATACTCCTCTTCCACTGTAGGTTTGGTATTTGAACTACTATTGTCATATGAGCAAAAAGAACTGTGTTCTGAGGTTGCATGACTCTATGTTTCAGTTTGTCATAATGATGATGGAGTGGAGTACAGTTGTGTTTTACTTAAGATTGTGCCCAGCGGGCTAGAGAGATGGCTCAGAGGGTAAGAGCACTGGCTGCTCTTCAGAAGTCCTGCATTCATTTCCCAGCAATCACATGGTGGTTCCCAACCATCTATAATGAGATTTGGTGCCCTCTTCTGGCATGCAGGCAGAATACTGTGTACATAATAAATAAATCTAAAAAAAAAACAAAAAACAAAAAACAAAACAAAACAAAAACAACAACAACAAAAAAACAGAATGTGCCCTAAGTAGGGAGATTCTTTTTTTATATTTTTTGTTGATATAAAATATCTGTGATTCACTGATCCTAAAGGAAGATATACATACAGCAATGGGTATTGGGGACCAAGTTCTTTTATCTCCTGAGCCATCTTGTTGACTTTTATTCAGGTACCTTAAAGCATGTTGATATTGATGACTCTGTAAAGGTATGTGTCAGTATTTTCACCAATCTTATGAAAAGCAGAACTAAGAAGGAAGACTGATGGAGCTGTAAATTTAAAAAGGAAGCTCTAGTTTACTTTATAACTTCAAAAAACTAAACCTTAAAAATGAGTAAAATAAGATGCATAAAATGAAATGTCTTTTAGAACACAAATGAATTACTAATGAAACTGTATAAATCTATTGTGCTGTCAAAATAAGTACTTTGTGACTTTCTCCAAGACCATTCAGTGAAAGAATATATAAAATGCATATAAATGGATAGATTATATGGTTAGTATAGGTAGTAGCAGACTTTCTGTATGTATAAAGGCATAAATATTTGATTGACAGAAACATGAATGAAACATAGGTCTTTTCTGAACAATAATTGTCAGAAACATGAAGAAAGAAAACTAAACAGAGAGTTCGTTACTTCTCCATGCCAAAAGAAGTACTGAGTCACATAATATAAGGAGTTAAGAAGTGGACAAAAATATGCAAGCATAAAAAAAGCTTCTGTCTTTATATTAGCTAATAGTTTTAGTGCTTGTATATTAAATGAAATTAGAATTATAATAATAAGTAATGGTCAAGAGTACTGCTCGACTTGAGTAAAGCCTATGGTCAACACTATCATGTCAAACTGAGCCATTATCTCCCCTGGGAGGAGAAAGGAGCAGGGAAAAATGCTTGTTGCCAAGGAAGCTCCGTAAGAAAAGAAGATATATTCTCTAGTAAGAGAGACAGATGAAAGCTAAGCACAGAATCTTTTGATATACTGTATTAGGAGGTATTCATTATGGCCAGAAATGCTGCTGAGGAATAATTAGAGAGGATTTAGCTGCTGAAGTTATGAAACTCAAAAACAAGCAGACTACTGAAGTTTATTATACTCATATTCCCCCACAGAAAGAAATTTTAGGAAAGTCATTGATTCATATCAGAGTGATGGTAATTCCAGCCTGGTTTGATTAGGAATGAGTGATTAAGACATGGATTAGGGCTGTGGATGTAGTTTTGCAATTGTGTTTGCCTATCATGTGAGCGGCTTTGTGGGTTTATCCTCCAGTACAGACATATAAAATGAAAAAGAAATATATAAAGGAATCAGCTTGCATGAAAATTCACAGTTAATTTATGAGTTAATGAAGCATTTGCCCTTGAGTGCTCACTGTATAGAAGTTGTTGAAATTCTCTGATACTAACAACAACCAATAAATGATTGCTCAACGATCTGGTCTTTGCTTTGGCAAGCATGAGACATGACTATACAATTCTAGTTGATTAAAGCTTTTCTCATTACACCTGAATTAAACATGCCTCCTGTGACCACATTCATTCTCTTATAGATAGTTGAGAAAGTATTATACAACAAGCATGTAGGGCAAGAAAATCAAATTCATTTACTCTTTTTTTCTATTCCCGGGAAACTAACAATTCATGACCTAGACTGATTAACTCTGAATGAATGATGCACCACAAAAATTTGTATATCCATTTTAACTCTCTACTAATAATTATCCAGAGAATCATTAAAATGAAGACCCTAAGGGCCCAATCTTAATTCCTTTATTCAATACCTGTAGAATATAAGGACTTCAAGTTTTCCTGAAAAAGAAAATGATTGAACTATTCATTTGATAAAATGACTTTTTCTCTTAACACTCCACTCATTTTGATATGGGCAAAAATCACAAACATTTAGTTCTTCTATCCTAGTACCACATTAAAAAGGGAAATTAACATGCCTCTATCTGTTTCCTATTTGTGCTCACTGAAAAAGACTGTGGTGTGGTGTGAAAGATACAAAGAAATTTCTTATAACATAGTTTTATTACATAAAACTTCTTCACAAAAATTTAAATATTATTTTTCCACAGTAAAAACTACTTACCCATTAATATTTATCTCAGAAAGTTATAAAGAAAAGGTGATTTTGTTTTATTTTTAGTTTCTTTGTAGGCTAGTGATACTATAAACAAAATGTAGCCTTATTTCAAAATAGTTTAACTGTGTTGTACTTTCTTTTAAGTAAAGAAAAAAAGAAGCTGACTTAATATAATGAAAACATCTGGGTCACAATAGAAACATCCTGAGCAAAGAAATGTTTATTTTTACATTAGCACAGCAAATATGCACTCTGGACATAAAGGACCAAATAGAGAAGACTGAACAACCACAGCTTTTGTCTTTCCATATTATACAGTTGAAATTCCTCCCTTCTGAACTGCAGAAAGCCTGCATCTCTGCACATCACGAGTGTGGCTTTCAGAGTACACATTCTCAGTTAGCCTGTGATCACAAGATGGACTGAATCTTGTTTTCTCGGCTGGGCTTGGCTTATTATCCCAATGGATAATAATGGATAATAATGAATCATGTTTATATCTGGAAGAATCCAATATTTCCTAATGGAATTCTTGAAAGAATTTGTCATAGATTTTTACTCGGTGCGCTGGTGTGCGAAAGGAGTAAACACGTGACTGCCTTAACTACAGTTCTTGGAATGAGAAAGATAAAAATACAACTTTACATAGAGTATGGAAGTCCTAAAGATTGTCACTCCTGGAACTGAAGTCTTCATCAAGGACAAATGCCAGCAACTAATTATAAAGACACTTTGAGACATTATTTCATGACAAAACAGAAATTCCATGATTGGCATCGACATTAGTCTACACCTACGAAATATGCAAATATGCATTTGCTTATTCCCTAACAATATTTCAAATTTCTGATAAATAATTTTAAGATAGTTCTTTTAGGAAATATGGGCTCTGGATTTTATATGAAGTTGTTTTTAATGAACAGATACTTTCAGCTGGTACCAGGCCTTAACTAGCTGATGTTCCCTGACATTGGAATATACTGAAATGAACATATAATTTTACTTCTCTTCAGCCCTCTCTAGTTAGGGGTGCTCACTACCTAATGCAGTAAGTCATCACAGTCATGAGCAGGAAGAATTTACAGGACTAATTTTACTAGTTTAGTCAAAAATTCAAGCTCTGACCAATATGTTTGTTTTCACCATATTTCTACACAAATATAATCACAGGAAGAAGAGTGAATTAGGCAGAATTTTTACTTTGCAAATTTTCTTCTGCTAAAAGGTGTGCTTGTTTCTGCTTATGACCTTTGCCCTACTTCTACCTTTGCTAGTGTCCCAAGCACACCAAGAAATTATTTGATTCCATTTCACCCTAAAAATAAACGCTTCTCTTTTTGTGACTCTAAATTTCATTACAAATACATTTCTCTTGGTCCTCAAAAAAAAGAAATCCTGTACGTGCCTTCCAATTCTTTTTCTTATACATGAGTAGTCATTGTGCAGTCTCTTATCAAGGGCCCTTAAACACTCTCAACCCAGAATCTGAGGGCTCCTCCTCCCCTGGATGTGTGGTACAGGGAGTGTGTCTGATGAGGATATTGTCTAAATCATTGAATTTCAGGAGTGGGACTTTATCTGTAGCGATGGTGGTGTTGGCTGTGATTGTTTTCTCAGGGCACGGTCTAGTGTGCTTCAGGTTGTAGCACAGAAGTGCACTCCTGTTTCACATAGCTTTGATCTCATCTTGTTCTTTTTTTCTTTTATAATAATTGCTGAGGAAGCAGACAGCTATTTAATAGCCAATCAACTAAAAGAAATTCTAGGTGTATGCAAATTGTCTAGAGCTGGGGAAGCTTTAATAATTACTTTTGGAGATAAACTATTATTAAAGGAAGGAAAAAATTAAATAATGAACTTCCATACTTTATGGAAATTAGTATTGCTGGTAAATGAATACATTATTCATAAGAAAGGGAAGAAGCTCATTGCAGGTTCCGCATCTTGATAAATTTCATGTTATAAACAATTGGATTTAATGGAATTAATTCAGAGCAATGTTAGACCCAACCCAAGGTACACTATTTGGATATCATCTAAGTTTTCATAGAAAAATAAAAATAGCATTGGATGGAGAAAATAATCTTTATTATACATGACCAGTTCTGGCAGTGCCCATTCTCATTGTCGCAATCCAATTATAGCTGAAACAGAATCATAAACTCCTAGGGACAGAAACCCAAATGGGTAGAAATGACGCTTCCTGGGTAGAGGCAGTAAACTTCAAAAACTTTCTTAAGGGCCTGATTGTAAACCTCATAAATAAACTCACACACATGCAAACATGCACACATCTACAGGCACACATAGATGCACACCTGCACACACATGCAAACATGTGCACACATGCACACCCACACATACAAACACACACACACATACATCCACAGGCACATACATACAATTGGAAATAACTGGAATATCTAGAAGAAGAGACTAAGCTATCTTAATTTCGTCTTCCTTATTTTAGTTTTTAGCATAATCCACAATCACAAAAATAAAAACTACTAATTTAAGAATATTTCCAGAAAAACATAAGAATAAAAACTGGAAGTCTATAAAGAACTTAGGAAATTCCATCGCATATTTACATTGAAGTTTGCACACATATGCACATGTTTATATAGTAGATATAAGCATATATTTATTAGACTCATTAGATAGCAAAATAATTATAGCTTCTTATTTCTACTAAGTCTGGAAATAATCACCTCCTGCATTTATCTAAGGCAACTTGAGCCACATTTTTTCTAATATATTTGCTGATTGTCAGGACTCACTGTCAGTGGTTGCTCAGAAATGTGAATGCCGCCACTCCCTTTCCTTCATGGCAGGCAGAAGTCTTCAACATCTTATTTCCTAAAATATCCTGATGGATGAATTTATTTCTGAGAAGTTCTCCACTTCTAGATTTTATACAGCTGCAGTGTAGGCTAAATGACAGAATGTAAGGATCTGAAATACAAAATGTGAATTTGGGGAACAGGAACATTTCATGTCAAGGCCACAATAGCCTTTACTCTGCAGCAGGAGGCGACCACTCAAGAGTTTGCAAAGAGGAGTTCTTTCCGCTCTCCCTACCAAAATGTGAAATGCAATAATTTCTTTTCAAAAACTCAGGAACTTTCAGAATTGGCTCAGGGTGGGATAAAAGCAGTGATTCTCTGGCACGCGCCAATGCCAACTGGATTTTATTTTCTTCACAAGGATTTTTCCCTTTTTGGGTAGAAAGTAAAGGAAATACTTTAAAATATATTAACAAGAATTAAAGTAAACTTTGCTAGAACATGTAAGGATAGGAAATATTTATTTTGGAAAGTAGATTTTTAAAACAAAATGTCAATGGAAGGCTTCCGATATTTATCAAAATACCTTAAGTAAACCTAAGATAGCTAAAATAAAATTGGTATTATTTGTCAATTAGGTATCTCAAATTTTAGTACATTGACTAAAATTATTTTTATTCAAGCAAACACTGTTCTTAAATAGGACTGAAGCAAATTTTCAATCCCTATGTCAGAAGGCTCAAACTGCCTGTAACTCCATCCAGAGAACATAATACCTTCTCTAGCCTCTACACACAACTCACACATGTATCACAATCACATGGGCACACACACACACACACACACACACTTTCTTAAAACAGTGAATTACAAAGAGTAGCATTTTCCCCAGAGAAACATTTCTATGCATCACTAAAGGCCAAGTACAGAGATGAATAGCAATTTAGAATTATATAACAGTCGAAGCTGAGCCCAGTGGCACTTGTGGAGAGGTAGTGAGACTCATAATGTGATGGAAGTCAGTTTGAGAATGATTCATGTGTGTAGATGGAACAATGTAAAACAGGTGTGTTGGCAATAAGTGGAAAAGAGCTGAGTACGGTATTAGATACTGTTAACTGAATACTGGAGAATCGGACAGAAGCAGAAGGACCCCTAATTGGATTCCAGCCACAGGTACATGCTCATAAACATATGTTTTGAAGAGAAAAAAAAAACAATACCTGCTCCTGTTCCTCCTAAACCAAGAATATAAATTCAAAAATATTACACTCAGTAGAGGGTAAGGTTTCAGAGCAACATAATGCAGTCAGCGGAACTGGTATCCCCCTAATGAACTGCCTCATTCAGCCTGTACATGAGGGCTTTTGCCTTCTTGTATTGTATCCTGAATTGTCATGTTCGGTTGCTGTTTCTTGAAGACATTATCTTTTCTGAAGAGAAATAGAAGAGGGGATGGATCTGGGGGAGCTTCTAGGAGTGGAGAGAGGTGATGATTAATTCCTTATACTAATGCTTTTTCATACATAAAAGTTTCGGGTTGTGATTTTTTTAAGATTCCTTAAAAGATTATCTTTCAAGGTAAGTAATGAGGTAATTGGCCCTTTCTTTGTAACTGCAGAATGAAACCTGCCAGTAGAAGATCTGCCAGTAAATGAAGACCTTGCTTGCCCACATAGATAATCTGTAACAAGATGCTTGGGAATGAGTGTATGTGGGTTTGGGGGATAATTTGTTTTTCACTTGTAATACATAAAATATTCAATCGAGAGAGATGAAAAACATGTTTTTATCTATAATCATTCAATTGAGAAATGGAATGCAACTGTTTTGACTCATACTGCTTGGCAGATTCTGTTGGTGTAAAAAAAGCTGTAAAACAACATGAGAGGAAAGAGAGACTGAATAAAGAGAAAGAATGAAATAGAATAAAGAGAGAAAATAAAGAAGGAAACCATCAAGAGAGTTTTTAAGTGCCTTTTCCTCTTAACTCCCTCAGATAGAAAAGTCGAGTTTCACTGATTCTGTGGATTCCCATCAAAGCTCTGTGCTTCTGGAAGCTGCCCGCCCCCAGAGAGCAGTAAAACAAAACGACCAAAGCAATCTAAAAAGAAAGCATTTAATTTGTCTTATGGTTTCAAAAGGTTAAAGTCTACTATGACAAAGCAAAGTCATGGCAACAGGAATAGAGAAATGTTATGTCTTGATTCACAAACAGGTTAGAGAGAGCCCATTAGAAATGATGGGAAGAATGAAATAAAAATTTTAAAGCCCAACCTCTAGTGGCACACTTCCTCCAACTAGTCTGAATACTTCTGAATGCTTCCCAAGCAATTCCATCAACCAGGAATCACACATTCAAGCATAGGAACATATGGGGGGCATTCTTACTAAAATCATCACAATATGGTTCACCCACACTGGTTAGGGCAACTCTGTTAAAGGCTTAGTAATTACAATATTAATATTACTGATTAAAAGGTTTTTAAAAAAACAAAACAAAAACCCCAAACAAATAAATAGACAATAACAACAATGAAACCATCATTAGAATCATCTAGAAATAATGTCAGAATTTTGGCATCTTTTAACATAGTATGTGGACACATCAGATTAAAATTCATAGAAAAAGTATAAAATGAAACAGAAAAGTAAAGTACTGTTATTTGATACCTTGTGACCTTCTTTGTGTGCAACTATTGAACTGTAAACTGAATAAGTTCAGCAAATGATATCACAGACAACACTATCTGTATAGTTAAGATCTTTCCTACCAGGTAATCCCACAAACTATGAAAAGAATTTTTTGAATCTGTAATTTAATATATTAGAAGAGAATCTATTTGACTTCTTCTCTAGCTTTAACAAACCTATCTACTTCAGATTGTCTTTTGTGTTTTTCACCTCAAAGTTATTTAACAAAAACACCTTAGTCTAACTTTGTTATTTTCAAAGCTTTGTTTTAACTGTCATGCACTCCGAGACCTGTGAACACAGCCCCCAACATTAAGGTTAAAAGAATTTAAACTAGCTGGGCTAAGCTTTGCGTCAGCTGTGATGCACTCTGAGACCTGTGAACACATCTCCCAACATTAAGGTTTAAAGAATTTGAACTAGCTGGGCTACTGCTACTCAGGTGTTAGTCATTAGCTTGAGCTACAATCCATGCAGCTCCTTAGGAGATAAACACAGGCCCTGGCTTGTATTTATTTTTATTCATCAAAACTCTTTATAAGATATCATTATTATTATCAAATTAGACAGTACAGATTAGGGAGTGTCATCTTCTTGACATCCCACAGGTAAAAATGACCAGTAGAACAGAATGTTTCCAGAGATAAACACACCATATTTCAGGCAGCGGCGATCTCATGTCCATTCACATCATGCTAGATATCATAGAAAGAGCTGCAGCAATCGTGTTAAGGGCACAGCAGAAGCAAACGACATTCTGGGGTCTGCAGGTCGGTAGTACCGTGACCTTGCCTAAACAAGATTGGTCCATCAGAGGATTTCCTTCTGCTGGGCTGATAGCTGGAACTTCATAGCAACTTGCTGCTCCTCTGCCATGGCCAACAGCAGTGTTTTATATCTGCAAAATGAAAGTAACTAACAGAATTACTAATTAATTGCGTCACTGAGAAAAAGACTGAGGATTGGTGAAATTCATGTCTTCATGGGAGAAATTGATACACTTTTTCTGTCTTCATTGTAACTCAGCCTTCTCAGGATTTCAGTCTCTGAGTTCAGTCAGTAAGATTCCCATAGTCTCCAGAGAGTAGATTTTTCATGCAATATATTCGCCAAGGTTCCCCTTTCCCAGATATTTCTGTTCCACACAGTTCCGCAGTCATTCAGTCCCAAAGAAATACACAGAGCCTTTTTGTTTTTTGCTTTGTTTAACATGAAATTAATAATGATATTTAATTTCATTTGGTTTATTTACTAAGAATATATCATTTTTATTTATGAATTTT
The DNA here is from genome assembly GCF_950005125.1 of Chionomys nivalis. Lineage (NCBI taxonomy): Eukaryota > Metazoa > Chordata > Mammalia > Rodentia > Cricetidae > Chionomys > Chionomys nivalis. Next base: position 74,433,375 of record NC_080095.1, read on the forward strand.
TTAGAAATAATATAATAACCTTATTGTAATTTAATATTATGGATTTATACTTGAGACAATTACAGAGGAATATAAAACACTTGTCTTCTTCACAGTGAACCTGTTTAGTGTCCCTCCTTTGAGAACTTTTTCACTTCTGGCTTCCTTGATTTGTTTCTTTCACTTGTTAACTTTTGCAGTTATTTTTTATCCCATTTTACTAAGTGTTCTGGAATATAAATTTTTTCTTCATAACAATAAATACTTTTTAGAAACCTGTAAGTTTTAAAAATGGTAACTAAATATTTTGTATTTATTTACTCATTTGTGTTTGTGTGTGAGTTACTTTTGTCATAGCACATAGGTGGAGTTCAGGAGACAACTTTCTAGTGTGAGTTCTCTCTTTTTGCAATATAGACCCCAGAGACAAAACTTAGAGTGTAACTCTTGGTAGTGTGCACCATTACCCACTTAGAACCTCACAATTAATTATAACTTTTCAGTATAATAGCATATACCCTTTTATTATTCCAGAACATTAGTTGTAAAAATCTACCTGAAAATTGTTAGGAGTATATAAAAATTAGTGTTTTTGTCTGTGTAGACCTATGTTGTTTGATAAGATGGTCACTAATGATATATAGCCAATCTTTTTCAATTAAAATGCAAGTTTCTCGATCAAATTGAAATGTTTCCTGTACCTAACACACTTTAATTACAAATCTTTGAGACTTGTGGTCTTACCAGTTCTTGACTTTTGCAAACCTCTCTACCCAAAGACGTACTCTAGGTTTCATATTCCCTGACTCACTCAAGCTTTTTCTTGAACACTATTGGCATAGGTTTTTTGACTTGTGGAGACTTTCTTCATGTTACAGCCCTTCTACCTGCCCTTGAAGCTATAAAAGTTTCAGGCAACTGCCCAGGCTTCTTAGGTAAGATTTTTGTTTGTGACAAGAACTTGACTGTCAACATGATATAAATTCAGTGTGACAACATGGTAAAAGGAAATCCAGGTAAGACAAAATTAATTTTAGTTTGGCCACTTGGATCCTTTGTTAATTGGCATGATGCTGACTGGGGACCAGTCTCAGAAAAGAAGAGGGTCTCGAATCTGGAATGTCTGCAAGGCAAAATGAGTACACGAACACAGGATTCTGATGCAAGCTGGCAGGCAGGGAAAAGCTGCAGGGAAAATTCTTCTTCCTCTTCTTCTTTTACTTCTACTTCTTTCTTCTTCTGCTCTGAGCTTCAAACCTCAGTCTTGTACTGTAAATTTTGCACAAGGAAAATGATTCTTTTTTTCTTGCCACAGGTCAATCATTACCTGGGCAAAACAGTTCACAAGAAGTATAAAGATTCTTTGAAAGTAGAACATCATCATTCATTATAACATAGTCCCAGTTCCCAAGCTCTATGCCAGCCACTAAATTCTTAATTCTTAGCTGAGTTAATCATAAAACAATTTCTGAGACTTTCACCTCAGAGGCTAACTACTAGCATAAAGTTCAAACTATTTTTAAAGAATTCTTTATTCTTTTGGAGTCTAATTATATAGAAGATATTTGTTGAGTCCAACATGAAAGGAATGAAAAATGTACTATTTATGTAATTAAATAGTTCTTAACTTTATAATTTTCTTTTGATTTTAATAACAATAATTTACATTATAGTACAGTGATTCCCAAACACCTATGCAGTTACAATGAATTGAGAGGGATTTTTTTAAAATGATAATGTTACAGAAATGTAATGTAAAAAATAGGCCTAGGATACACAGTAGTGCCAAAGAGAAATGTGTGCCTTCTAAAATATTCATCATATCATTTCAATAAACATCTAAACTTGGTAATTCTGCAAACTTAGTTGTCCTAATCCTTTCATTTTTCCCAGATTCATAAAAACTTTAAAGAATATTAAGAAACAGAAATGTCAACCAGTGACTTATTTTTCTGTTTTTTTTTCTTTGTAGGGACTTATATTATATTGGAACATAAGTAGCTAATATTAATTACTTGATACACGAGGTCTAAGAAGTAAACAGAACGTCTTCACAGTAGGCAGTTCTAGACAAGCATTATTCCCAGTGTGAAGCTGAATCTACGGGATCCACTCAGGTATTCTCCTAGTTTTCTCCTCTATACTTTTACCTCATTATTTTCTTTTTGAGTTGTTTTTTCCACTCATATGCAAATATGACAATATTTGATACTGGTTTGAGCTTCAAGTTATGTATAAACTTTCTCAGTTACATAACTACAAGCATGTCTACAAACTGAATCTCTAAATCTCAGCAACTTCAGTTCACTTCTTATGTACCCTATGAGTATTAATAATACTGAGTATTCTTTTATGAATGGTCTGAACCTCAATAACTATCAAAGTCAACAAGTCCACAAGACTGGATATCTCAGTTAGTCTTTAATATATGCCAGAAATTGAAGATCTCCTCTTTGATAACAACAAAGGAATGAGCTTTCCAGAAAGATCAAGGTCAAGCAGGTAAAAGGCAAAAAAGTACATCTTCCTTGTGCTTTATATAGGCTGTCACGAGATGGTGTGGTCCAGTTTAAAGATAAGTCTTTTAACCTCAAGTAATACTGATTTAACTTAAATGATTAATTAAGAAGAATCCCTCACAGGTTACCCAGTTGTTTGAAATTTAACCAGTTCCAGATGTACTCAAGGTGACAACCAAGAATAGCCATATGAACACAAGTTGGTATCACAAACATTCACTCAATAAACACACTAAAGGAAAAAGAGAGAGCCATGAAGATCCTCAGGAGTGGATAGTGCCTTCTCCCAACACAAGGCAGGAGTCAAATAAATGTGATCAGGACAAAAGTTTAAAAAAAATTTCTCTGTTCTCCATGCACCAAGCAATATCCATCTTGCTGGCTAATGAAAAGAAGTGATAAAACTCTCCTTGTTTTCTGATCATCAGATACATCTACAGGAGAAACTTTGTGAACAGTGAGGATCAACTATAAAAACGGAGAGAAATATCCCAAGGTGTCCAATTGGTACCTCAGTACCTGTTCTCCAAAGGTTGAGGAGAGAGTAGCAGGAGAAAGAGTATAAAGGAAATGGTTTGGAAGCCGAACTAACTGAGCCCCAAGTATTGCATTCTGCTGAGCAGTAAAATTAGACCTCATGTGGTTGGGAGAATTGGTAAAACAAACCCAGCTGTATTAAAAAAAAAATAGCCTCTCTCACTACTGTTTGTATCTCAGGAAAAATCTGATCACATTCACAAAATATTTTTGCCAATGACAAACAAATGCAAGTAAAGCTACCAAGAAACCATTGCCCAATCCACAAATATGTGATGGAACTCCAACAATTGCCCAATCCACAAATAAGTGATAAAACTCCCTGTATCATCAGTACAGCAAAGAGATGTGTAAATATTTGGTAGTAAGCAGTATTTCTCTTTTGTTTATTGTGATTTGTAAACTGTATGTGAGGTGTGAGCAAACAGTTGAGTCCTTGTAAAATTATAAGGATGAATATTGGTCTTGAGAAAAAAATTCAAATATGGCGTGAAAACAAGGCAAGCATCTAAAATAGCCGTGATGAATGAGTTAAAGAATTGATTAAATTACAATGAATAAAAAACACATACAAATGAAATACATGCACAAAGGTAAAAATAAACATTGAAAATGTTGTGATAAAAAGATATTATTGCCATAGTCTTATAGAAGAAGAAATGGTGTTCTAGACATTCACAAATGCTAAAACATACTTTAAGACATATATTACATGAAGACATTTTCTCAAATGCAAGGCTGAGAAAGTTGAGTCCTTAAGTTCTGGAGTGCAAAAGATGTGGTAATATGTCGTTCTAACTGAAAATGGTTGCTGCAAGAAAGATGTATGAATCTGCATGAAGAATACAATTACACACACACACACACACAAGGCTTAAAATGAGAATGTTTAGAAGAAAAACAAAATCATGATATTATAGGAATTGATGAAGTAAGTTGTGGCAAATGTGTTGTAAGTTTCATATTTTGCTTACTGTTCCCTGTCTTTTTGAAGTTCCTTGTTTTTTGAAGTACCTGATGTAATGAACACTCATAGTTAATGTTGGTAGCCCAAATAAAACACTGAAACACAGTCTTTAAAGTTAACAACCATCAAAATTCTTACAGGAGCACTAGTTTAATCTTAAAAGACAAAAATGTAGAAGAGTAAGATTTACTGGATTACCTCCAAATAACACATGAAGGAAAAAAAGAGTCATGGAACCATACAGCATGTTTTAAAATAAAAAGCACAGCCAGATGACGAAAGTAATCACTAACATATTGATACATGCTTGTGTTATAAAACAAATAAACAAACAAAAATTGAACATCATGGAGTGACTAGATAGATAAGTAAGAGTGGTTTTACTTTGCTTTCCATTGCTGTGATGAAACACTAACCAGGGCATTTCGGGGAGGGAAAGCTTTATTTAGCTTATGGGCTTAAGTATTTCATCAAGGGAAGCCAAGGCAGAAAGTCAGGAGCCTGGAGTTACTGAAGCAGAGAGCATGGAGGAATGTTTATTGCTTTGTGTCAAGGTTCACTTTCAGCTACGTTTCTTATATTACTCAGAGCCATCTGCCCAAGGATGTCACCCCTGCATTCACCTTCATCCTCCATCAATTAGCATTCAGGAAAATGTACCACAGACATACTCACACACCAATTGGATGAAGGCAATTTGTCTGTTGAGCATCTCTAGTCCCAGGCATCTCCAGTTTACATCAAATTAGTAAAAGCCAACCAGCATCAGCAAGTGAGTGCTGATCAAATTGAAGACAATTATTACTAAAAATGTATTTAGGTCAACAGTTTAAGCAGAAAATACAATTATAAAAACTGTTATATGTGAATCTGATAGAACTCATAAAGCTAAAATGTCATATTATCCAGGACTTGCATAGTGTTTCTCAACTTCTGGGTTGCAAAACCTTTGGACTACAGCAACCCTTTAGTAGGAGTTGCCTTAAACCATCTAAAAACCCAGATATTTGCATTATAATCCATAACAGTTGCAAAATTACAGTTATGAAGTAACAATAAAAATAATTTTATGATTGAGTATCCCCACAACATGAGGAAATATGTTAAAGTATCACAGCATTAAGAAGGTTGAGAATTACTAGGCTCTAGGGATGGTGCAGAAGTTAAGATCACTTGTTTCTCTTACAGAGGACCTAGACTAACAGCAGTCTGTGACTCTGATTCTGAAAAAGTTGTGTTCTCTTGGTGTCTGCAGGTACTCTACTTGGTAGGTAGACATATATGTAGGCAAAGCACCCATTTATAGACCAAAATAAAAATTAATCTTAAAAATATAAATCAATTATTATGAGGCAAAATCAACAATAAGACAAATAGGTTGGCTTTTTATAATGTAGTTTAATGATTTCTTAGCATAAATGAATTTTAAAGAGTTGAAATAATGTTTAGTATCGTAAGAGGGTAGCCAAATAATGCCAGTTTAAAATTAAGAAACAAAGTAGATGAATGAAAGTAAGGGAGAAAAAATGATAGAAATTTAAAATAATACAGAATTTACATAATGACATTCTCTCATGTGTTGTAGATTTAAAAAACATTTCAATGTATATACTCAAATGTTGTGCTCAGTTAATATCTCATATGATCTGGTGTATTCCTGTAAAGACATTATTCTGCCCTTTGAGAAGGCTTGTTTTTCCACTTTGGTTTAAACACATCTTTATAAAATTATTTTAAGCTATTCATTCTAATGTCTTATTGAATACTAGAAAATAATCTCAAGTTAACAGAAGATTCAATAGGTTTAATAATGCCTTCTGATTTCCAATTATCACATTTTTGAGTGATAATTTGCTTGAAGCCACTGGGGACCCACTAAGATATAAGAAAATGCAAAACCATGTGAGATTCATCAGACTGGTGTCTTTGGTATTGTAGCCCAAGGATTGTTCACAGATATTTAGGAGACACTTGTTTAACAGGAATGGAGGTAGCTACTTTATCAAGTAACTTAAGAAACTACATTAATACTCTATATTCTGAACATCTCCTAGGAGTAAGTAGTGTTTCATTTGAATCCGGAGTTTCAGAAACTTCTGTTGGAAGCATTTGCATAAGTAATTTCCTTAATTTAGCTTTCATGTAGAAGTAGTTTTGATTGGAGAGAACCCCGAGACATAAAATAGAATTTTAAAGATGAAGTGATACAGAGTATCACATGTATTCCAGGCCTCAAATAACTAGTCTAAATCTAGGCAGAACCACACATAAGTTACACATTACTCCAAAGTTTCCCCCACTGCCTAAATGGGCATTGGGAAGAAAACCATAGTAGGTTCCAATAGAGGTTTCGAAGCTGGAATATCTGTATTGGACTGTAGTTTCAGCACTGTCCAGGAACATAGCCTGGTTCAAGATCTCATAGGTGTTTCAGGTGATAACTCTAGAAGTCTATAGTGCTTTTACATTCATGCAGAGATTATAAACAATATGTTAACAAACAAACCAGAAAGTATGCAAGTCAACAGTTCCTGCTATATTAGGGTTTATGAATTTTAGGATGACCGGACAAGATTTCATGAAAGGTTTAGAATTCTTGGCATGGCTTGAACTCTACAAGAATCATTACTTCTCTTTCCCCTTTGCCACCATTTATTCTTTGCTTTTCGAAAATAAATCGATTTTGGAGTTCTAAAGGTGAAGGTTATTATATTAGATGACGCTTAATTTTAAAAAGACAGAGGCTTATATTTTTATTGAGCTCTACATTTTTCTCTGCTCCCCTGTCTGCCTCTCCCTTCCCCCTATAACCCTCCCCCAAGGTCTCCATACTCCCAATTTACTCAGGAGATCTTGTCTTATTCTACTTCCCATGTAGATTAGATCTATGTAAGCCTCTCTTAGTGTCCTCATTGTTGTCTAAGTTCTCTGGGATTGTGGTTTGTAGGCTAGTTTTCTTTGCATTATGTTTAAAAACCACCTATAAGTGAGTACATGTAATAATACAGAATTTACTGTATTGTCTTTCTGTGTCTGGGTTACCGCATTCAAGAAAAAGAACCAAGTCAAAATGAAAGTGAAAGTTGGAAGCAGACTTACCAGACATTAATAGAAGATTGTGGAGAATCGTGTCACATGATAGTAGAAACCTTTTAATAACTTTCCGAGGCACCTAGAAGGGAAAGCAAAGCAGTGAACAAGGAGAATTACAACTTTTCCACTTCTGCAATAAGCTCCATCCTCAGTGAAATTTTCTTTTTGGAAATGATATAGAAGTCCAAAACAGATAAAATTATTAAGGCCAGTATCTGTATCCTAGGAACTAAATGTAGAAAATAACAAATTAATATTATCAAATACTATTTAACAGTTTCAGTAAATATGCTAGCAATATCTACTTTTCACCATTTTAGATTCTTAAACCATGTTTTTAAAATTAGATTAATTACAACAGATCTTTGTGGAAAGTTAACTGAAAATAGACTAGATACATATTGTCCCTGTATGCATAGAATAACAGTTTTAGATTAAGAATAGTCCTTTTACTGGAATGTGGTAGTTTGAATGTATTTGCTCCCCATAATCTCATATTGAATGGCACAGTTAGGAGATATAGATTTGTTGGGGGTGTATATGGCCTTGTTGGAGGATGTGTGTCACTATGGGGATGGGCTTTGAAGCTTCCTATGCTCAGGATACTGCCCAGTATCTTAGATCATTTCCTGATGCCTGCAAGATGTCAAACTCTCAGTTCCAGCACCACAACTGCCTGCATGTTGTCATGTGGTTTCTATTATGATGACAATGAACTTTAGTCTGAAATTGTTAGTGAGCCACCCCAATTAAATGTTTCTATACCAGAATAATAAAAAAATAGTTCCCTAAACTCACTGTTCTGGTAATAATTTAACATGATGAAGGAATGTCTAGTAAGTAAAAATATATAGTCCCTATGAAGAAAACATATAATAATCTTTTCTGTAACCAGAAGAACAAATTCAAATCTTCAAGAATCATTGTCAGCCATAAATATGCACACCTGTGAGAAACATGTTCTGACATATATTTGTTTTAGATACCTCTAAACATTTAACTTACTGTCAATAGATCATTATATAGATGAAAAATTTCAGCATATTAAGATATGGATCAGTCTGGGCATGAATCATCAAAACAATGTTCCTTTTATAGTAGTTCTGTTTCTAATTGAAAGCAATAAAATGTAACTGGAAGTTTCTTGTCCTAACTGGTTCTGCAGCCACTTATAGAATAAACACCCAGAAGCTAACTATTAATTTCAAACTCTTTGGCCTTTTGCTCAGGCTTATTATTAACAAGCTTTCATATCTCAAATTAACCCATTTCTATCAGTTTATGTTTTATCACAAGGCTCATGGCTTGTTACCTCATGTCTGACTTCTCCAGCAGCTGCTTGCATCTTCCTCGAATCTGCCTTTTTTCTCCCTGTATTTAGTTTGGTTTTTCTGCCTCGCTATATTCAGTCCTGCCGTAGGACATAGTCCAAAGCAGCTTCTTATTAACCAGTTGTAATGAGACATATTCACAGAATGCAGAGAGCTCGAGCATCAGTAAATTCAAAAAATGTTTGAAAACACATGCAGTAATTTTAATGGAGCACCATGTTTGGAAACTTATAAGGAAGGTTTTTAAAGATAATATTTGATAGGAAAAACATTAATAACAAGGATAGTGATAAAATAAAAATAGTGCTGTTTTTAATATTCAGAGTCTTCTATCAAACCTTTCACAATTTCCCTGAAAGTAATGTTACCAAACTATGTTTCATCACCATGAGACCTAAGCTCTTAATTTAAACATATAAATTAATTTCTGTTCTAAGTAAATGAAATTTTAGGCAGGAAATATTGCAATCATTACTTTAGTCTAATTAAAAATGATTTCCTTTAAAAGCAAACATGGATAGACAATACAGAAGTTGAAATTAATTTTCACATCCATATAACAGGTATACCAAGTCACACTGGGTTTAATGTGGGTGAAGAACTGATAGAAAGAAATGAAACATACATCTATTTGCAATCCCTAAAGCATTATCATAGGGCATCTGGGACCTAAACTGAGATTTTCCTAATCATTGAAATATATGAAAATACAGGCAGACTAGATTATCTTACTTTTGTGGCTATAATAAGTGGCAGGCATAGGTGGTATACTTTTATCCAGTGATGGTATGCCCTTACCAACAAAAGCAATGATGCACCTTGCATTCATAGAACCAACATAATAGCCATGTATGGCATCAGTGTATAAAGCAGAGACCAATGGTGAAGATAATACTACATTGTCACAGAAGGTTCATGGCATTGCTCTTTCATAGTTAAAATATGTTAACCATTTGTGGTAGTTTGAATGGGGATGTCACCCATAGATTCATGTGTATGAAAGCCTGATGCCAGATACTGAAATGATTGGGAAAATTTAGGAGGTGTGGCCTTGTTGGAGGTGATATATCACTGTGAGCAGGTTTTGAGATTTCAAAAGCCCTTGCAAAGTCCAGTATCTTTCTCTGCCTTCTGCCTTCCTACTATGTAAATGGAGACTCTGCTTTGGTTTTCTAGCACAAAGACCCTAGTAATCACACAGAAACTATATTAATTACAACACTGTTTGGCCAACCACTCAGGCATATTAAGGCATATTACTAGCTAGCTCTTAAATCTTAAATTAACCCATTTCTATGAATCTGTGTATTGCCATGAGGTTGTGGTTTATTGGAACTGTTCTGACATCTTTCTCCTTCAGCAGCTAAATGGAGTCTCTCTGATGTCAACTTCTTTCCTCTTCTATCTCTGCTTGGACTTCCTGACTTACTTTATTCTGCCCTGCCATTGGCCAAAGTAGCTTTTTTATTACCAATGGTAATAAAACATATTCATAGCATACAGAAGAGAATCCCACATCACTATCAGAATATAAAGCTCTCAGATATTACTTCATTGAGATACCTTTCTGTTCTCTCTAAATCTATAAATAAGCCTCAATAAATGCTTTCTTTTTTTTTTTTTTTCGTTTTGTTTTGTTTTTCGAGACAGGGTTTCTCTGTAGCTTTGGTGCCTGTCCTGGAACTAGCTCTTGTAGACCAGGTTGGCCTCGAACTCCCAGAGATCCGCCTGCCTCTGCCTCCCGAGTGCTGGGATTAAAGGCGTGCGCCACCACCGCTCGGCAAATACTTTCTTTTGTAAAAGTTGCTATGTGTTTTCTCACAACAATAGAACAGTAACTAAGACACCATCTTTAAAGAGGTGTCTTATCTTTTAATTCAGGAGGCTTGGTTCATTTCTAACTTTTCCAACAAAGACTAACTTAGGGGAGGAAGGGTTTACTTTAGCCTGCAATCTCAGCTCATCACTGGGAAGCTACAGGGATAGCATGGTACTTGAAGCAACTGGTCATAGCACATCTACACACAAATACAGAGAGACTGGAATGAATACATATTTGGTGCTAAACTAGATTGTGCCCAGCCAGTTTCTCTATTTTTAAATAGTTCTGTAACCCCTGCCTAGGGAATGGTACAACCAAAACTGGGCTGGGTCTGTCTACATCAATTAATTTAAGTTAATCTTCCACAAAAATGCCCACAGGCAAACCCAATTTAGACAATTCTTTACTGAGATAATTGTCCCAAGTGATTCTTGGTTGTGTCAAATTGACAGTTAAAGCTATCCATCACAATACCTGAAGAAATTTCACTCTAATTTTATTGTTTGTTTATATCTAGTATATTAACCTAGTTCAATGCTTGCTAGAAAATTCAGTACTTTATGATTATTAAAATATTAATATTTCTAGTTTTCCCTTCTCCACCCCCTCCCAGATTCTGCCCAGCTCTCTATTCCTCTTTAGAAAACAAACAGCAAATTAAACAGAAAACAAAACAGAATAATAGAAAGGCAGTAGGACAAGGAAAAACCACAAGAAACACACACAACCCATAAAAACACAAAATGAAAAACAACAATATGCAGGGAAAAGACCATTAAATAAAAGTGTTTTAACTAAGCAATATGAAACAAAAAAGGGAGAAAATTAATGATATTTCCTTTTCTTGTTTTTAAATCAACATGTATTCATCAAAATTCTGTTGTGCTGAGAGGAGACGTAAAAGCACTAAATGTCCACAGGAGAAAATTATCTAGTCATAAAACTCTGGGCTGACCTGGGAAACTGGTTCCCTGGTTTGATGCTTGATGGGGTATTAAGGAAGGAAAGACATCGAAAGAAGACAGAGCAGCAACATGAGGCCTAATGAAGGTGACAGTGCACGGGAAGCTATGGTGTTTGACACTAGGATAAGGAGAGAGGGATAGCATGTCTGATGACAAACAGGACTTTGCCTTGGGACCCTGTGTCTGCATGAAGTGAGGAAGTATGCTCTGGAGGACCACACCGACAGCAGGTGGGGCATTCTCTATAAGCAGACCTGAGACAGAAGGAAAGGAGAAAGAGATTCAGCAATGAGATAGAACATGGGCCATCATTATTCTACCAGCAAAGGGTAAACAATGAAACAGAAATTTTGTGTTATTTGCAATTAACAAGCAAGGGTATTTGTGCTTCTCACTCTTTAAAATTAGTTGACAATGAAAACTTTCTTTTCTTTTTTTTTTTTTGTTTTTTTGTTTTTTTGTTTGTTTGTTTTTCGAGACAGGGTTTCTCTGTGGCTTTGGAGCCTGTCCTGGAACTAGCTCTGTAGACCAGGCTGGTCTCGAACTCACAGAGATCCGCCTGCCTCTGCCTCCCAAGTGCTGGGATTAAAGGCGTGCGCCACCACCGCCCGGCGACAATGAAAACTTTCAAGAGGGTTTTCAGGGTGTTTCAAGATTAGCCTTCAATTGTGTAGGGCTTGCTGAGAAAGCCCAGCAAGTCTACTTTGATTCTTGGGAATCTCATATGTCAATCAAATGCTAGCATTTTCTTTATTCTATAATATAAAAAAAAAATATCTGTGCACCACACACACTGTCTGGTGCCTGAGGAGGTTAGAAGAAGGCATCAGACCCTCTGGAACTGAAGTTACAGGTAGTTTTTAGCCACCATGTGGTTGTTGGGGATCAAACCTGGGTCCTCTGGAAGAGCAGCTACTGCTCTTAATCACTGAGCTAATAATCAGCCAAGAAGCCATTATTTAACTAACAGTGAAGCTGACCTAGCTTCCAGATCTCCCCCTTGCTCCTTCTTACAGTAACAGAAGCCCTTTAGGGGCCTTTGAGATGCTGACTTCATTGCCGTAGTCAACAATTGGCACGCTTGATCTCAACTTTGAGGTCTTGCCTTTTTCTGATGGCATTTGCTTTAGGAAGTGATACCATAAACCTTTTCCCTGAGATGTAGAACTTTGTAAAGGTTCATGATATATCACAACCTACAGTCTTTGGCAAACCTAGGGACTCTTCCTTTGAGGTACACTCTTCGAGGAATTAGTGCCCCTTTTGCAGCATAGATGAGTTTTTTTTTTTTTTTTTTTTTTTTTCAGGTAAATTCAGCATTCCCAAATGGCTTATGACTTCTCCTTCTCCACACTACTATCTTGACAACCCAGTCTTTATTGTACTGAAGTTGATTCAGGAAGCTTTGGGTTTCAAGCCCAACTTTCATGAAAAGCCTTCCTTGCCATTGTTCAGTACAAAGTTTGTGTGACATTGAATTCAGCATTCTATCTTGCATCACAAACTGAAATTTATTTTTCCTTGAGCTGGTGTTAAGAAGAGCCACATACACTAGATAGCCTGGAATGTACCCGTGTATGTGCTGTTGTGACCATGCTAGAGAAATAGCCTGTACTTTCATTTTCTTATTTTATCATTCAAGCATTATTTAATTTTTGAAAAAAATATTACATAACTCATTTCACACAAAATGCTACCTGACCAATATCACTAAGTTTATATTTTTATTTCTTTTTGATGAGATAATAATCTTATCAGTATTGTAATTGATGTACAGCTTCTCTATAAACAAAAACTGTAATGCTCTAAAATCATTTTAATGTCTATGTAGAAATTTTAGTATTCAATCTATAGGCTAACTTAGTTCAGAAAAAATAATAAAAAAATAAGAAAGTGATAAATTTTTGAATTTTCTGTTATCTATTTTCAAAAGAAATTTGTTTTCTGTATGGAGTAATGCCATTCTATAGTAATCTTACAGTCATTTTCCAGTCTATTCATTCATTTTCCCCATGAAACACACACACACATATATATCCAAAACCACAGAGAAACCCTGTCTCGAAAAAACAAAAAAAAAGAAACACATATTTAATACCAAAATAAAAAAAAACACTTTAATTTGTAGATGAATGTTATTTTTATAATGACACAATCACTTGCCTAGCATGTTTTCTTTGAATGTTACTCTTCATTTTAACAAGTATATATTAATTTACAAAGATGCACAAATCATTAAAACACCCTACGAGGGCATAACCATGTGCTTCTGAAAAGCTGTTTATCCATTTCACTGCTTTATTTATGTGAAGCAACAGTGACTTTGGCAAGCCAGATGTAGTGATAACAGGTGTGCATGCCCCCTGGCTATCCTCCAGATATAACCCTGCTAAGTGGTGGTCTAATCACCTGAGCTCCCTGGCAGACTAAATTTAAATCAGAAGATAATTGCCTCCAGAGTTCAGTTGATCTTTGCATTCAATTATCTCCCCCCAAAGTCAAGTGGAAATACCGTTTGACTCAGGGAATAGTGTAAGAAATCCACAACAGCTCTAAGAACTAAGCTTACAAACCATGCCCCGCCCCAACACAGCGTATTCCTAACTTTAATCTTTCTCCAATATCTTATCTGATGTTGGCTTTACCAGAGGATTTATATAATATCAAAAAAAAAAAAATCTCCAGTTTCTAACTCTATTTGTAACTGCAAGCCTGTTAAATAAAGAACACAAACTTTCATTTTATGCCTAGCATTGTATAGCTGATATGGATGCCCTCATCTATGCCAACAAAGTCAGAATCTTAATATCATCACAGACCTTAGCACGCCATTGCTTCCCTTGGATCTTATTCCTCTGTGAACTGGTCTCCTAACCTCGCTACCTCATCTTCCTCCTTCTTCCCCTCCATAGACAGTTCACAAGAGTGTTTCTTTCATCCCTATTTTCCCAAAACAATGTAATCAATATCCTGTCTTATGCAGATGCCTTCCAACTCTAAGTCTGCCTTTGGACATTACTTCTCTCTTTGCCAAGGCACGTCATCTGAAGGAGAGCATCGCTGAGGAACACTGGGATTCCATCTTCAAGCATATTTTCATCTGGGATTACTTCTTTTCTGTAACCATTTCTTTTCACTACTATTTGCAGACAGTCTTCCATCCCTGTTTACCTGAGTCTGGCCTCAAACTTAGAAGGTGCTTGTCTCAGGCTTTCAAGTTTTAGAGATGTGTGGCACAACATTTGGCTTGTTGTTATCTTAGGGTGCATTTGAAGTTAGAATTTCAGCATGATTTTGAATGACTTCTTTCTTTTTTATTTTGTATTTTAGTAGTATTAGTAGAGAGTGTGTATGTGTGCACACATGTGATGTTTGTGTAAGTGTTCATGTGTCTCATGTGTCACTGTGCATGTTTGGAGGCCAGAGTGTTTCCCTCAGGATAATATCTCTCAGCTCAAGAACAGACTCATCTTCTCACTCATTCAAAGAATAAAGTATCAGGAAAGATAAGGTCACAGAACAGTCACAATTTCATCGATAGGGAAAGCATCCACCCTCACACATACTGCACAGCACAGTACACAAGGCAGCAAAGTCCCCATTCTCTCAGTCTGCACCGAGGATTCTCAGAGCTTGAGGACACAATGTGGGCTCCTTTCCCTCTAAGAATTGGCTTTAGCTATGGTGGGGATATTGGATAATTTGGTCACAATCAGGTAATGTGATTGTTTTCTGCCGAGGCATCCTTATAGACATTTGAAAATCCTGAAGGAAAAATATATGGCAATCTTGCATCTTAAAACTGATTGAACAAGTTATAATTATAAATATATGTATGAATACCATAACAACTAATGGAGAAAGAGGCCATGAAATTTGAAGGATATGTGGGAATGTTTAGAGAGAAGAAAGGGAAGGAAAAAATTGTGATTACATTATTACCTTAGAAATAAAAACAAAAGTAATAATACAGAAAAAAAGGATACATACTGTTTCAATGTAAAATAAACAAAATTATGATCGAACATCTATCTGCTTAGGCCCTTCCACTGCCTGCTCACCAGGAAGCTCTCTGATTTGTGTTCCCCATAAAGGACAACTTTTAGAAGCCTCTTCTTTCTCTGGGTTCGGGTGGTCAAATTTAGGATGCCAGTCTTCTGAGGCCATTCTTTTACCTGCTGAGCTATCTCTCCAGGCCCGTATTTGTTCTTAGCCCACAACTCACCCACCTTATTGAACGTATTTCAGATTTCTAACTTATTTCTTTTTGTAAGATTTGTTATTGATGATATTCACGGATGTGTTACTAAGTGAAGAATTATTTGTTAAATTACATCTCTAGACACACCGAGCACATTGCCTTTTGTATGAAACATCTGGCAAGGATACATGTCCATCTAGATAGAACCGTGTCTAGCTTTGCATTTTTCCCTTGTTTTATAGTTAACAGGAAAATAAAAGAAACCCTTTAATTGTCCAAAGTAATTTATACTTTTATTAAAAATAAAGGGAATCAGCTACCATTTTAGTTCAGTAGTATTGTGAATTAATTATTTTTCAAAGGCATCCTGCATTAAAAGGGTTAAATTTCTGGGCACAGTAAAGTAAATCCATACTATTGAAAAGATCTATTATAATACTAGGCCAAATTTACAGGTAGTATTTACAAATATCCCAAAATTGAAACATCTATCAGGCCACTTATGAAGATAAAATCAATTGATGATGTGGAATTGTCACTAACTTCATACCACACAGTGAGTCCCGGCTTACTTATGGCACACAATTTTTGTGAAGGAGAAGAAAATATAATTAGTATAAACCCATCCAATTACAAAATACCTATCTCATGCTTTCATTTTCTATCATGAAATTCATGTCTATAAACCCGTGTCTTCATTTATTATTGCTATTGCTTTTTAAATCAGACAGTGGCTGACTTAAAGGAACTTGGATGTAATTGAAAACTGAAAACAGTAAGTTTCTTTAAACTTTCATAACATAAAACAGGCAAAACCGATTTAGGAAATAAAAAGTTGTAGACTGCCTAGTTTAATCCTAGTGAATTTTATATCAGAACAATAAATCCCTGCAAATGCATGCTTCCAATAGAACCTTGTTAAATATTTAATCACAAGCACTAGGCCCATAACCATAAGCTCTGTTCCTTATTATTATTTATTTCAATAGTAACTTTTATTGTTTTTATGAAAGAGATCAAACGTGGAGGAACAATCACTCTTGCAAGCATATGTGTGCTTACCAATACCACTATGGCAATCTTGCTGCATATAGAGCCAGCTAGCTGTATAGGGACAGCATTTTAATAGGGATAACTGCTACCACAAAAAGATGGGCATTTCTGCTATCTACGCTTACTAGATGTGCAAGTCTGTAGTAAAGACAAACATGGCAGTTTCTTCGTTCCTTATTGCTCTCTCTCTCTCTCTCTCTCTCTCTCTCTCTCTCTCTCTCTCTCTCTCTCTCTCTCTCGTGTGTGTGTGTTTTATACATGTGTACATATGCACACTGGTACATGTGTGAGCATGGGTGTATATGCCCACTTGAAGAACAAAAGTTGATGTTGGGAGACATCCTAAATTGCTCTTCCAATTTATATATTGACACATGGTCTCACAATCAAACCCAGAGCCAGCAGATATGTCTAGCTTCTTTAATTAGCAAGCTTACTTTGGAGATCCCATGTTTCTGTCTTCCAAAAGTTGAATTACTGGCTGACTGCATGTTCATGATTCTGGGAATCTGAAATATGATCTTCACATCTGTGTGTCAATCATTCTAGTCACTGAGTCATCTTCCCTAGTGCAATATTCCTTTAGACATATATTAAAATTAACCATGATATATCTGAATGCATCAGTTTAATCTTAATATATGCAACCATCCATTGCAGGAACAGTGCATACACTGAAGCTAATGTTTAGGCATCTTTCAGAATGTAGATAAAATATTATCTCCTTCAGGATGCCTCCATTGACTCTCTAGAATTTATTCATAGCCAGAAATTTAACTCCTTCAAACTCTCACCCTGTGATAGTAACAGCCTTCAAATCACTCTTCCTATTCACTATTGCCCTTGTCTCTAGGCATGCTCTTTATGTAAGGATTTATGTCTTTTAAAGATAAATTTGACACTATTAGGTCCTGGATGCAAATTTTCAGGACCTGACATCTTCTTCGGGATGAAAAACAAACTCTCTCAAGGTACAAATAAACTTCCCCTCATTTAACACCTGTAGTCCACTTGACCTTGTATTTCCCACCAAATCTTCTGTGAGCTGAATGATTTTATACTATCAATAGCTTCCAAAATTAACCAGAACCTTTCGAGTACCATACTGTATTCTCACCTCTCCATCTGTTACAGCCTGCTGGTGGTCAAGACCCATTTAAATAAGAATTTTTTTGGAAGAATATTTTATGCCAGAGAAATTAGTTCTTCCAGGAGTATTTATATTATGCCTGTTCATCCTTTGTTTATTTAGCATTTATTAGAATATACAACTTATATTCTACTGAGAGCTCCTTGAGAGAAGGAATTGCTCTCCACATTTGTGATTTTGAAATCCCGTTATCTATCACGGTGATGGACATTCATCTGTAGACTGAATAAATGAATTGCTTTATATGCAGTATACAGAAGTATTTCAAATTACTGTAGCATTCTTTAGAAGAGATATTATATTGTACAAATTTTCCAAGTTAAAGGATTTGAAATTGTCTTTAAATAAGTCAATAATATTTTTAAAATAACATCATACCTAGACAGGGTAAAATTCTGCTAATAAGAAGACATAACTGATTTTATTACACTTGCTCAAGTGTTGAAGTCTATCTTTTCATTATTTTATATATGCTTAATGTAGCATTTCAGAATACATTAACACATTCATGCTTTAAAAGATATAAACCTGCAGAGTGACAGACACTTAATTCCATGTTCAAAGGTGCTTTTCAGTAAAATCTTCAGTCTTCAAATATTTATATAGCATTTTAGTTTACCACAAAAGAATTCATCTTCATATATTGCCAAATGAAAACCTGATCTGTCTTTAACAAAGTTTGTTTCTACTTGTAATGTAAAAAATAAAGAGATAGACACTTTGTAAGTAGAGAAAGTGTGATCCAACTAAATTTCTAGATTGCTGTGGCTGCAGTTTTGAATATGGATAACAAAGAAGAGGCTAATGAATATTGTTCATCTGCATTTTTCCATACATTCCCCAGCCTTCTCTCTGCCAAGGAGGTTGGCTAAGTAGATGGCATTAACTGACTTCCTTTCCTCAAACTTCTAGTTGATTGTGTCTAATAGAGGCGTGTCAAGAACCTCTTCAGTACAGGTTCAGGATCTCTCCTCCTTATCAGCAACTGACTACATAGAGTCTATGCATACTGCCCTGAGAAACTTCATAATCCAAGCCAAGCATTGCTTTCTCCTTCCTTCCCCCCCCCCCCCAATGTGAGAGATCAGCAGAACACAAAACATTCCTTCAAGCACAAAGGTAAATGTAAAGAGAGGTTCTTGTCACTTCTTTAGTCTTCAGATACAGGCACTTGGAATGTTGAGAAAATGTTTTTTGACATATTTAAGAGTAATCTGGGTTCCTGAGAAGTTTCCTCAAAAATTAACATGGATTGTCATTGGGGTTAGAGTGAGGGAGAACAAGAAATACATATTCCTCTTTTGTGATTTCTTTTCTTTGCATTGTATTTTGCTCTTTCCACTCTCTCCCTTGCAATCCCCATCTTTTCTATTACCACCATTTGAATGAGGTTTCTACACAAAAGATTCATGAGTTTGAAGCTTAAAACCCCAGAATAACAATATTCAAAAATAGTGGGACCTTTGAGTGAGAAGTCAATGGTAGGTCAGTAGAGCTTCTAATCTTGGGAGAAACTGATAGCATTCTTGAGGGACTCTTATTAATATTCATGAAGAATTGGTATAGAATCTAGTAAGAATTGCTCTTACCTGAGGCTTCTGCTTTTTTTCTTGCAATGCAATCTCTCCTTCTCACATATGTTTCTGCCATACTAACACAACATTTCTTAGCTAATACAGTTGAAGAGGCCCACACCAGATTTAGAACTTCAGAACTAAATGGTTGGTTTGGATTTTTACACTCTAGAAGTATAATCCATGAGTTAAAGAGATACATTTCTTTTAATTTTGCTAAACAGATTTTTACTATGCCAAATAGAATGATCTCAAATGTACGATCCTTGTGAATTAGCCTCCCAACTCTCAAGAGCTAGGACTACAGGAAGGTACCTTCAAGGCCAAACAAATCAATTTTCTTTAAAATTGCCCATCCTCAGTTATCTCATAATAGCATCAGAGAGTGAACTAAGACTCAAGCTAAGCAGCATATATAATAATGAATATTAATTTACTAGTATCTCAAATAAAATGACAAAGGTTTTGGTGAGAAGGGTTATGGAAAACATCTAGAGGTTGTAAAAGAATAAGGACATTGTTTCTCTTTGACATTCCTGGTGGGACATAATAGATTACCATCCAGCTACATGAGGTTTAAAAATGAAAGATGAGATACTTCATCCTCCCTATAGGTAAGAAACGACTTCATGTCTCTTCTCTAAGAGTATCTACTAGAGAAAACTTGCAACTGTGTGTTGTTCTCTTTCTTCAATGTATGTAAATCTTTTAGATTAGCCTTTTGCCAGCTCCACCTCAAAATATATCTTTTTTAAGGACATAGGAAGCCTTTCTTCAAAATGTAGTCCAGAAAGAATATGCCATATTATCAGAATTCTGTGAGCTGAAATAAGCTTGACATTAGTTAATATTTCACTAAAAGTTATAAAAGTCTTACTTCTCATAATGACATGAGACATTTATTATTCCTTCATAAAGTACCAATTAACACGGATTTTTATCTCAGTTCCTGGGCGAATTCACAATGAGCTATTTCTGACAAGCAGTGCTGTCAACAACTCATAATGAATGCTAGATATTGTTTCTCTTGAGACTGTATACATAATGGTTAGATCTTCCTGAATATGTATAAGAAGATGAGATTTCTGTCTTTACAGTTTCTAATGAGATTGGTTGTGATATACGTCACCTTAAAGTTTAATATTTACAAAAGAATAAAAAAAATTCTTTTTTTGTCATTTTAAGAAATACTCTGGATTAGTCGAGAGTTGCATTTTTAATTTTTTCCAACACTTGTACAGATCAGCACTACAATTCCTGATGTCACTTTGGCTACTGGTAACTCCTGAAAAGTGGAAATAGCCCCTACTTTTACTAACCCCTGACTTCTGCAACCTCTTCTGTGACTTTACAAAAGGTATTTCTATAGCTTCATCAACAGTTCCTTTACTAAAACAACATGAAATTCTACACTTGGATATGCAACTCATTTCCTTCCAGAACTATGACAAAATATGAAAGATTAGAGACAAGAAAATTAGATTTATGATCACTATTCCTAGCAAAAGATGATGGTGGCTAGTGAACAAAATTGTATAATTCACAAATAAATGGATTATTCTCTCTCACACACAGAATGAAGAAAGTTGTAGCACATACTTATAAACATAGGACTTGAAAGGATGAAGTGAGAAAACGTGATTTCAGGACAGTCTTGGTTTCGTGTGAGCTCTAGGTCAGTCTGGGGTTCACAGTATCACCCTGTCTCAAAATAGCAACAAAGGAAAAAGTACTAACAAAAGTAGTAACAAAAACAAAAACCAACGCAAGAAATAAAGATAAAGAGCAATGAACAAAAGTGCCCACAACAAGGGAAATAACAAAAGGATTGTGTTTAAGTAAAGCCCTGGATAATGACAAGGTATCATCCCTGTGGAAAAAATGTAGACCAAAGATATTGCAGGCTAGACAAGAACAAGTAGGATGCAGCAGTAAGTGAAGAAATGATATTAGGAAAAAGAATGTAAGACATTTTTCTAGGGCATTAGAAACATATTTAACATAGTTGCAATATGAATTTATACTTTTATTTTAGTTATCTCACCTATCATCTATCTACACAAATATGTATGTTTACACACACACACACACACACACACACACACATATATATATGTGTGTGTATATATATGAAAAGTCACAACATTAGCCTGGAAGGAACCCACAGGTTCTCATTATCTGTAGAAACAAAAGCAGACTCTTTTCCAAAGCAACATACCCTTAAACCCAAGTTTTGAAGTCAAGATACCTTTATGTTGGTTTGACTTAAAAGTTCTCAGAATCAAATATCTCTCTAAAGTCAAATAATTCAAAGAATACACAATAATATACATAATCCAGACTCTTGGTGTACATTTCATCTTTACATGGCTTATTTTTCTTTCTTCCTTTAATCTGTGACTCTCTGTACTCTATTTTTATTACTTTTACTGTCTCTTTAAAGATTGTGATCTTATAACTGTCTACACTCTTTTTCCTCTCTTTCCCTAGACTATGTACATTTTTAAGACACACAGGACTGCGAGGGGTGCATGCACACACTGAGACAATGGGGATATTCTATTGGGAACTCACCAAGGCCAGCTGGCCTGGGTCTGAAAAAGCATGGGATAAAACCGGACTCACTGAACATAGCGGACAATGAGGACTACTGAGAACTCAAAAACAATGGCAATGGGTTTTTGATCCTACTGCACGTACTGGCTTGGTGGGAACCTAGGCAGTTTGGATGCTCACCTTACTAGACCTGGATGGAGGTGGGGGGGGTTTTGGACTTCCCACAGGGCAGGGAACCCTGATTGCTCTTAGGGCTGACGAGGGAGGGGGACTTGATTGGGGGAGTGGGAGGGAATGGGAGGCGGTGGCGGGGAGGAGGAAGAAATCTTAAATAAATAAATAAATGAATAAATAAATAAATAAATAAATAAATAAGAAAACAAAACAAAACAAAACCATAAAAAAAAACCACACTGTGTCTCATTTAGAGGTATTTTATGTCTGAATCTCTCCCATTGTGTTTCTCAAATCCTTTTCTGACCAGGAAAGCCTGTTTTGTTTTTAATGCTAAACAGATGAACATGGCTAGCACCAACTCTGTGGCCCTGCCTGTTGGCTCTGCCCATCCAACATGATGCAGTTAATGTTCACTGCCTCTGCAAGCCATGCTCACTACCCCAGTTCCCCAGCTCTAGGCATGTAGTGGTTCTGTGTTGCCATTAAGCAACTAGTAGCACATTGGTCACAAACTCCATTTAAGTGCAGGGCCTTCCAAAAGAGCCAGAGTTCATATTGACAGCACGAACCAGGAAGCTGTCTCTCAAAGATGCCATGCAGTTTTTGCTGCTAATGCTGAGTCAGGAAGTCTTCTCTTAAAGGAGCCGCACCTCTACTCAATACCAGCAAACTGAGCCTATCTGAAAAAATTAAGGGTACCAAGACGCTATACTTGGCTTCCATTTTTGTGGGTCTAGAAGCCTTGTTTTTTTTTTTTTTCTTAAGTTTTTTAGGTCTTATGTGGATCCATTTCCCAGAAAGTGGGCAACATTTTGTAACTGGAGATTGTTTGTTCATGTCCCAGCTGCCCAGACCCAAATAATAAAACAGAAACTATATTAATTACAACACTACTTGACCAATAGCTTAGATGTATTCCTAGTTAGTTCTTACATCTTAAATTAACCCACTTCTATTAAACTGTATATCATCATGAGGCTGTGGCCTACAGGTAAGTTTCTGATATCCTTCTCCTTCAGCAGAACTTTGCCTTAGAACACTCTTATGTAGACAAAAGTGGGAGGTGCTGTGGGAACTCCTGCAGCCAATAGCCTTTAAGATACTGGCCCACTTTGAGCATGATCTCATGTACTATAAGTGCAGATGAAAACTGTGTGCAGGCCTCTTGGTTTCTGGATTTGGTTTCAGTTCCCAGAGCACGCAGATACTGTGAATTCTTACCCTTTCTCTGAGTTTATCCTCATATAAATAAACCTTTGTTATACTCCATTCCAGTATATGTGGAACTCTTTTGTATGTCAACAAATACATCTATCTATCTATCTATCTATCTATCTATCTATCTATCTATCTATTCAGAATAGAAATTCTTAACCTTAATTATCATTATATAAAACAATAAAATACCCAGAACCATTGAATATTACTCACTTAAACCTAGATTTTAGGTTAATAGTTAAGAAAACTCAAAACTTCTGTCCCAGAATATATCAGTACCATCATATCTCAGTTAGTCGTTGTTTCTTGAATATTCAGAAAAATTTTTAGTATTCTTATTGTTTAAAATTTTGGTCCTCTGATTTCTTCTGAAGAGGGATATTCTCATTAAAATATACACTAGACAGGTTCCTCTTCTGTAAAGACACCTGAATGATTTTCCTTTGGGCCCGATATTCAACATGATCCATTTGGATATTATTTCCCTAATATCTCCTTTTATTGTTCTGCTATGAGTCCCTCTGGAGAGATTCAACTCTCCTGAGCAACCCTTGCGGAGAGAGACATGTAACATTAAAGTCTGACTATTCTCACTTTAGCATGCATGAAGACCTTAATGTACATTATGTTTTAATAAAGGTTTGGTTTCTAAAATACATTTACTCTGAATGCAGATTTTCTTTCCTGCTGTGGAATATGCAAAAATAAGAAAAGAGTCCATAACTTCTCTTTTCACTGCTACCCTCCCAGTACAAAGACCTTTGACCTTCACAATGGGGCATTAATGAGAATGCACTGAGTGAATGAATGGACTGGAGAAACTGATGTGTCTTAATTTATACACTAGCAATTCCCAAATGAAGACAAGTACAACTTCAGTAGTTGCAACATCCTAAAGGTTTAACAATTTGTGAAGAAGCAGTTTAGAGAAAAGTTGTATGCGGGGTTTGTGTGTTATGTAAACCAATCAAACTTCTAAATAAGAAAATAGTTCATGAGGTACTAAAGTACATACACATACATATATGCATGTCAATATATACACATGAACATTTAATATCAGGCTTTTCTATGTTCCTGGGCCTTCTAAGACTCTTCCTTAAAACATTTTAGTGGAGTGGGTGCTAAAGTTTCTACTTGCTTTTCTGAGAAGGCATGATCCAACCTTCATCAACATTATTACCTCACATTCTAAAGCTGTTTCCTTTATGACCACATAAATGTTATATGTGCAGAACCCCACAAAAGACAATAAGAATGGTACTTTTGACTTTTCAAGTCTTACAGAAAATATGGAGAACTGGCATATCTTGCATTTATTTTGTTCAGACCCTAGACAAGGTCAATTTGAGCCCTATCAATTATCTAGACTTTTTTTAAATGCAAGGCAATTATTTTAAACAACATTTTATAGATTTAAAGTATCTATCAATGTGTGAATAGTAGGATGCTAATCACAGTAAAACATAATGAAATCTTTTAAATAAATGCAGTCCAACTGAAAGGAAAGAACATTTCAGTGACACATGGGAATGGATCCTGAAGCCAAACTGTTTGAGTTTCTGACTCAGTTCTACCAACTAGAAAAAGTATACAAACATTATAAAATGCAGTGGTATTCTCTTTGCTTTGTTTGTCACAGAAATAGTTATAGCAAAGAAGACCTAAGTATTATTTAAAGCACATGGATGTGAACTTATAGCATTTACCTTTTATAGTACATACCTCTTAGGAGGCAGAGAATGGATCTTTGGAGTTAGTCTGCTCTACATAGTGAATTACTGTTCAGCCAGGACTGCACAGTGAAACTCTGATTCAGAAAAGAAAAACAAATAAAAACTACTAAAATAAGACACACAGTACAAAGAAGTCAATGGTAAATGATTAGGATTCATTATTATGTTAGCAGAACAATATTAGTTAGCACTTCTAATATGCCCATGACCTGTCTTGTCTTAGATTCTAAACCACCGTAGCTGTGTCAAATGGATTCCATCTCGTGATGTGGTCCTATAATACAATAAAAAAATAGCTACTTATTCCCATACCGTTTGTGCCACTGTTATACCAGCATATCTTATAGTTGAAAATAAACAATTTAGACAACATATTCTGATCTTGGATTCAACTCTTTCAACTCATCCCATATCCACCCATGTACCTATCCAAATCTATTCCTTTCTTCTCTCTCCCTTTAGAAAACAAGAAAACAAAACAAAAACAATAAAAACTAAGAAAAAGAAAAGAAAAGGCACAAGTAAGACATATAAACACAAACAAAACCCATAAAAAGACAAAATCAGAAATTATAATATGTAAGCAGAAGACTAGAAACACACACACATACACACACACACACACACACGCGCGCACACACTGTCCAAAAAAGCAATGTGAGAGAAAAAGTCTGAAAAAATCATATTGAGTTCTTTTTATACTGGTCATCTACTGCTGTGCATAGGGCCTACCCTTACTGTGGTTAATATACCCAGTAGTGAGATTCCATTAGAGGAAAATAAATTTCTTTTTGCAAGTATATGCCGAGTGGAGATAGGTCCTCAGTTAGGGATCAGATCTCTTGTGCTGGGATCTTACATGGTTTGAACCTGTGCAGGTCCTTTGTATGCTACCATAATCTCAGTGAGTTTATAAAATCATTAATCCTTGGTGCTCTCCAACTCTACTGGCTCTTAAACATTTTTCTGCCTCCTCTTCCACAAAGATCCCTGATCCTCAGTGAGAGGGATTTGCTGGAAACATTGGAGACATTCTATTTACGACTGGGTGTTCAAAAGTTTGCTGACTTGTACATTGTATGATTACTTTTGTGTATGTGATTTGTTTTGTTATTTTTGTCTGATTAGTTTTCTTTGTCTATATTCATATTCTTTTTTGCTTTTTTTGTTTCTGAGACACAGAGTGAGAGATAGAGAGAGACAAAGAGAAGAGAGGAGAGAGAGAATTAACATAAAGCCAGGTGGATTGGAAGGTGTGGAGGACCTGGGAAGAATAGGGGGATAAAAAAGATATTATCAAAATATACTATAAGCAGAAATTTTTTAATAAAACTCTTTTTAAAAGGGAATGAAAGAAAATGTCCAATATATTGTGCGGCACATGGAAAGCATTTAAGTATTATTCGCATGTGTTTTAAGTCTAGGCCTAAGATCACCTTGATGATTAATACTTGCAGTGAATTTCTGTTAGTTCTTTTGTACACTGCTTCAGTAAAATCCCCGAGAGAAACAAACTAGGGGAAGAAAGATTTACTTCAGGTCACAGTTTCATTGTGGGGAAAAGATGGCTGCTGCTGACCCATGTGTGGTGATAGCGTCTACTACAGATCAGTGACTATGGTCTCAGAAAACTCAAGCCAAAACAGGCTGGTTCCTGTAGCCTCACTCTCTATGTCCCGGGCCTGCTCCTGAATTCTACATTCAAAAGAGTCAACAGTCTCCCTGAACAGCTCCAACAGTTGGGGACCAAGTGTTCAAATGCACGATCAGGTCTAAAACATTTCCCAATCAAACTAATAATCGTTTACTTAAAAAAAAAAAAAAAAACAGGCTTTTAAATGGATGAATTTTTAAGATTATGGTAGAAGATACAAATATTCCCAGTGATTATATATATGTATGTATGTATATATATATATGTTTATGTGTGTGTGTATGTGTGTATGTGTGTGTGTATACATATATATGACTTTTATAAAACTTGTTGAAAACTCAGTTCTTTTAGTAGCTTTTTGCTATGACTACCTGCAGTCTTTTGCTTCTTTGCTGCTGTTTTCAACTTTAATTCTTTTGCTGAAATAAATCTCTATCTCATATGCGTGGTGACTATTAAATGCGACAATTGATTGCTGCTGTATGTTCCACTAATGAGGCGTAAGAAATTCTCTCTCCTGTCACTTTCCCACAGCTGACTTCATTCACGCCGCATAAATGAACACCTGAAAACAAGTCAGTGTCAGTTTGGATTAATATGTAGCAGCCTGCAGATTATAGTTATCACAACCAGAAATGTATCTGCTGGTGAAAAGTGAAGATTAAAAAATGATGAATTTCCAGGAATTGTATTTTAGTTTCAACCTCTCGGGGAAGCAAACACTGGAGATAGCCTGGTAAAGTGGAAAGAGCACAGAGGGAATCCACGTATTGGAGTCTGAATACCACTTCTATCCACTTGCAGTGTGTGTGAACGTGATGGAGTACTTAATCTCTCAGAGGTCAAAACAACTATCTGTAAGACAGACTTTGTTCTCAACTGCATTAGGCTTTTTGAGGCAATAAGCAGTCCCAATTCAATACACTTTAGAATACAAATATTTTACTGACTGTAGGAATTAGATTGTCAAATTTCGAAATACTTGTAGGATGTAATGGACATAGAGGAGAAGACTGTATGACTTATATATACTCATTCCATGACAAAATCATGACCCAAGCTTTAGAGAGGCTTTTGTACTCACTATGACTGACTATTACTACATGATATCCCTTAGAAACTGAGTCCTGGTGTTTCCCTGGTTTCCACTTGACTGGCACTGTGCTGGGTAAGGAAGAAGCACTGTCTCAGCACAACCTTAAGTGCTACCTGCAGACATCTGAAGGTTTGAATATGGTACACTAGACCTGAATTACCTCACTGGTAAAGGGAAGCAAGGCTCTGCAAAGACTCTCAGTCTAGTGACCTAACTCTTTTTAGAACAAGGTGAGTGTTCCAAGCTTTCCATACAATATTCATTTGGTTAAATATATAACTAAAGATGATTCTCAATGGGTCATTTCTCTGCATGTGCATTCATATCTATGCTGGCCATAATATTCATCACTAATACATTGTTATGGTATAAGACAACAGAGCTTAAGAAGGGGAAAACAGGATAGAATCTGTCCTTGTCTCATGAATTGCTTTCTCTGAGGAAATCAAACAACTGTGTCAGAAGTCTTGTAAGAAATCAAGTGAAAACTCCCAAATTAGCTGTACTGTATTGTTGTACAAAGAAATGCTGACAATATCAGATCATGCACACACACACACACACGGACAGAGAGAGACAGAGAGAGAGAGAGAGAGAGAGAGAGAGAGAGAGAGAAAGAGAGAGAGAGAGAGAATTAGGGAAGACCAGGTGTTGTGGTTTGGAAGAAAATGACCTTCAAAGGGAGTGGAACTAGTAAGTGATGTTGCCTTGATGGAGGAAATGTGTCACTGTGGGGGTGGGTCTTGGGTGGGCTCTTTTTCTCAGGCTTCTTTCAGTGTGACACTTAGTTGACTTCTTGCTGCTTTCTGGTCAAGATGTGGTAGCCTTTACCATTTCCACCTGCATGCTAACATGTTCTCCATCATGATTATAATGGACAAAATCTCTGAAATCATAAGCCTTCTCCTCAATTAAATATTTTCTTTGTAAGAGCTGTTGTGGTCATGGTGTCCCTTCATAGAAAAAACAAAACAAAACAAAAAATTGAGGCTGTCTTCTAGTAATGATCCAAAGATGACTTTTATTGTTCTTTGTAGGTAAACTACTCTTATCTATCTATCATATATCTGTCTATCTATCTATCTATCTATCTATCTATCTATCTATCTATCATCTATCTATCATCTATCTATCTATCTATCTATCTATCTATCTGACTGTCTATATCTATCTATCATCTATTTATCTGCCTTTTGTACTAACAGTCTTAAAGATTTCCCATCTCAGACTTTCAATTTCATAATGACAATGACACCCAAAGGAACAGATAATAATAGAACTGGGTAACAGAAAAGGGAAGAAGTGAAGTATAAACACCATCTGGCAAAGTCTGGAAGAATAGTTTCAGCCTGATCATGCATTTGAATCATGCCCTAATGTTTCTTGGCTTAAAGCAAAGGAGGTAAGTCTTCATATTCTGCCCTGATTGTTATTACTTGCTAAAGGTTTCCTGTTCAGGGGTAGTGGGAAGACAAGCTCCAAGAACTTGTAGCTTTAGAGTTAGCAGGTAGATCATCTCCTGTTCCAGGTATCCAAAGGAAGCTATGAATATGTTCCTCTGAAAGCAAAAAAAAAAAAAAAAAAAAAAAGTAATAAAAGGCTGCAAAAAGCAAAAATGAAAATAGGTAAAGTGCACAAGAAGAATTTAGTTGTATGGTAGATACAGTATCTACCATACCCCCAAATATGTGATAAAACGTGAAGATATATACAAAACGACCTGTGCTGACACATCCTATCACCTTAAACTGTAGGAAAATAACAGCCTAAAACATTTTTCCTATATTTTTCAAGTATTCCTAGAAAATAAGTGTTACGAGAAAATGCCTTCCCTCCACTCCTTCATCAAGTTTTCTCAAGCCACACTAAGACAAAGGTTATCTTAGCAGGTGGGCATGAGCATCCTCCCACAACGCAAGACTAGAACAAAGGCCAGATGAGGGTTGCTTCTGTCTTGAATCACAAAACTGAAAGTAGAGGAGGACAGAGGTGGCATGACAAGCTAGCTAGAGGCAAATTATGGTAATATGAAGGGGAGAAATACAAGGCAAACAAAGAATGTCCCCCTGTTAGAGATAAAAGTGTCTCATATGATGAGAGTTATCTGGAGTAACTCTTTTTCTAATACATATATCTCTACAAATGAAATATTTTAGATGTCAATTTCATTTACAAAAGTCCTACTTTTCAGAGCTACACCTGCATTTTAAGTTTCTCAAATAAGTCTGTTCAAAGTACACCACAGAAGTTCATTTTGGGGTGGCCTATTCTATTTCCCACCATTTCGTGTTATCAGAGCACGGCCCACACAACTGTTGTGCTGAAAGGGATAGGTTTATTTGTCAATTTGGCAGAACCCAGAACCATCCAGGAAGAGAGGGCTAAGTGAGAGTGTCTGTGCTCTGCTTGGCCTATGGGTATGTCTGTGGGAAACTGCTTTAATTTACATGGGGAGACCCAGCCCTGTGTGGGTAAAGAAGAGTGGAAAAACCATGTTGTGCACGAGGGAACATGAATGCATCCATTTCCCTCTGGTCTTGACTGCCGATGTGATACGATCAGATATCTCAAGGTCTGATGCTGTACCTGCCATGAAATAGTGGGAAAATACCTGAAATCCTCTGTTTTTTGAATTCCCCTGGTCTCAATAGTTCATATAAGTGGAATCATATAGTATTTGTTCTTTGGGAAATGGTCCTTATCTCTGAAGTCTATCAAATTTTCCTCGGTTTCCCTGGAGGAACGCATCTGGTTACCTATTGCAGAACTCTTCCTTACACCTGAAGGAGGTCCCACAATGCATACTTCTTCCTGCTTTAAGTCCCAATAGCCTCTTTAGATTTAACTCTCAGAGGATATTTGTTCTTTTTCCATGGAAGAGTGAGTTTGACATTTTGTGATATATAAATTATTAACATATTTAAAATTCATATAGGAAAGCAAGTATAAGTATAATGATAAAAAATCTACCTGAAAAAATTGCTGTATTATTCTATTTATTATGAAGTAAATTAACTGGGAGGAAAAGTTTTTTGCTTATCATATTAATTAATAAGAAAGCACATTTTACTTAATTTGCATACCTTACTGGAAGCTGAAACATGCCAACTGAACAAATGTCTTAATTAATAGTCATTCACTGAACCACAGTGCACTGCAGTTCATAAAGAATTAAACTAACCTACTGACTATTAAATTGTTTTTAGTTCTGATGTGATTTTTACAAATCATACTAAATTACATTAAAATAATTATCATGTTGGGTGATCATACACATATACATGACCATATATAATTCTAAAAGTTCTCTTAAACCAAAATTGAGTAGTAATTTTATATGTTTTAATGAGAAAGAATAGAATTTCTTCTCTCTTTTTCAAAATATTTCTTTAAAAATTAATTCTTTCAATATACTTAGCTACTTAAACAGCTAGGCAAACTCTTTTTAATAAAGTTACTTGTTATCCTTAAATTATTGAATGAAATATATATATGTATATATAAAACTTCTCTAAAATTCAAACTAAAACATCTGCTTCCCCTCAAATATATGATCACAATATGTAATTAGATTTTTAAAAGTTAGAATTCTATGCCTTTAAAATCTTAAAAGGTTTTCGGTGTCTATGTTACTTACAGAGTATTCCAATATTCGGTAGAATCTCTGATTTGTCTTGATGCTTTTGATTGTACATTCCTTGTCATATAAACAGAGAAGCCCTTATGTCTAAGTGTAGCTGAGGAACATAATGGTTGTGTCTTCACAAGACTGACCAAATGATACCTCAAGATAACCTTGACGAAGACCCTGTGGCTTACACAATTCTGTAACTGGGTTTGTTCACTGTTGTTTACCTAATTTGGGTAGATCACATTTGTAGCACTTTCTTTGCCAAGAAACTTACTCTTTCTTCTTGCATTTACGTCTTAGTTAAATTTCTAATGGGTGGCAAACACCATTGCAAAGGGTTGTGGGAAAGTACAGCAGTAACAACTAGAGTTTAACAAGTGAACGTACCTGGGAGGTAGGTTGGCAAAGACATGGGTTTATTGACTGAATGGCTGGTTGTTCTCTGTCTATAACTTTCTCGAGTGCCACTACTACGCCTCCCTAATAAGAACAGCTGTGGGGCTCTTTCCACAGCCCTTTAGTCATGTGTTTTATGCTTGGTGGACACACATGGAGCTGTGAATGGTCAGATGGATGATTTCTGCTTAGGCTGTATAGTTTGATGAGTGGGAAATAATACTAGGGTATTCACTGCTCAGACTGACATAAGATTCCCAGTCACAAAGATAGCCTTTTACACAGACAGCTAACTTTAGACTTCAGAGGAGATTCAATATAGGCTGGTTGCCCCTGGAGGCAATATCTGGTTGCTCTTAGAGACAAATACATGAGGTCATTTTCCCAGGTGTTGCTTATTGCTGACTCAAGGTCAGAGTTTGCAGCAACTTCAGCCAGCACGTACTCCCCAACCTCCAGACACTGGTTTAATGTCTGAGAACCCTCATCAATTTAGAGCTATGTGTATGGACCAATATGATATTCCTAGCCTAAGAGAAACTACGTGACTTCTCCTGGGATTTGAGAATGGGTGGGGCCCTGAAACTTTATCTTATAATTGTCTGGAGCTTGGCCGTGAGAGAGCAGAGGCAGGAGAGAGGGGTGGTGGTGCAGACTGAGGGAGCTGAGACGAAAGGCAGCAGTGGCGGGCAGAGAGAGACGGAGAGGATGACATTTTTTTTTTTGTTTTTTTTTTTGTTTGTTTTTTTTTTTTTTTTTGGTTTTTCGAGACAGGGTTTCTCTGTGGTTTTGGAGCCTGTCCTGGAACTAGCTCTGTAGACCAGGCTGGTCTCGAACTCACAGAGATCCGCCTGCCTCTGCCTCCCAAGTGCTGGGATTAAAGGCGTGCGCCACCACCGCCCGGCCGAGGATGACATTTTTCAGGGAGGAATTTTTCAAGATGGAGTAAAGAGAAAGTTACCATCAGAAAGTATCTGTGTTTCCCTTTGTTCCCATCAGATAGAAAAGTCTAGCCTTTAGAGAGATAAGAATTCTTCCTAAGTTATCGCCGCATTCATGGATTTTCTCCACCTTTCCTGGTGCAGACTGGAGGCTGGTCCCCAAGTCAGCATTACACCATAAACAATGACTTGAGAAGGGAGAGGTTTATTTCATGTTACACTCATTGTCCATCACTGAGGTACAGTAAGTCAGGGCAGGAACTAAAGCCAGGAACTGATGCAGCGGCCATGTAGGGATACTGCTTACTCTTTTGCTTCTCATGGCTTGCGTGCTCTGCTTTTTTGTAACAACCATGACCATCAGTGAATAAATTGTACTGTCCACAGTGGAGCTGGGCTCTCCCACATGAAACTTCACTCACTAAAGTGCCCTATAGACGTGGTTATAGGTAAATATTATGCAGGTGTTTTCTTAATTGAGAGTCTCTCTTCCCAAATGGCACTAGCTTGTGTCAAGTTAACATAAAAACAATCAAAACAATCACTGCTTTAATTCTGTTAAGACTTTGACAATATGTTCTATTATAATCACCATTGTTCATTCTTTAAAGAGAATAAGGGATCATTAAATGACTTGTCTAATATCATTGTACAATGCCTAGGAAATCATTTTATTGTAAGTTATATGGTTGCTTTTAGACATCAAGATAAGGCCAGTGGCCGTCTCAATGATGATGCTAGTGGTTTTCAGTCAGGACTTAACTTCAAATGTGAAGTACTTCTGCAAAATAAAAATCTGTTCATATATGGATATTACAGAAAACTGCTTTAGTTTGACTTTTATTTCTTTTTTATAAATTATTTTGTTTTGTTTTACATAGCAGTCAGTTTTCTCCTCTTCCTAATACCCACATTGTTCCCACCCCTCCCAAATCACTTGTCCTCTGTTTCTGTTTAGGAAAGATCAGATGTCTCTATGAGTATCAACAAAACATAGCATATCAAGTTGCATTAAAGACTAAGCACCTCCCCATGTATTAAGGCTGGGCAAGATGACCCAGTATGAGAAGTAGGGTTCTAAAATTCAGTAAAAGAATCAGAGACAATCCCTATTTCTACTTTTAGGACACCTACAATTGGACTGTGGCCCCCATAACCCCATAGGGAGTGGCACAATTAGGAGATGCGGTTTGATGAAGTGGATATGGCCTTATTGAAGGAAATGTGTCACTGTGAAGGTAGGCTTTGAGGTTTCTTATGCTCAGAAAAACTCCAAGGGTCTCAGTTGACTTACTGTTGCCTATAAGATGTAGAACTTTCCTCTAGAAACATGTCTGCCTGCAACCTGCCATGCTTTCTGCTATGACTGAACCTCTAAAGCTGTAGGGGAGCCCCTTAATTAAATGTTTTCCTCATTAAGAGTTGCTATGGTCATGGTGTCTTTTCACAGCAATAGAAAACCCTAACTAAGACCAAAGTTGGTACCAGGACTGGATATTTTGATAAGCTTGACCATGTGTGTGTTTGGAGGAATTTGGTCTTTGGTACTTTGGGTTGTGAAAGCAGTGGAATCCTTTAAGCATTGCTCAATGGGCCATACTAGTAGTAGCATGGAAGATAGAGGTGCTCAGAGATATTTAAACTGTCAGGAGTTCCCTTAAAAGGTTTTAGAAGAGAAGAATTTTAGTGCGTTGCCTAGAGATTTTTCTTGTGACATTTGATAGAGAAAGTGATTGCTTTTAGCACTTATCCAAACAGTCAGCCTGAGGCTAAAGTTGAATGTTTTAAATTAATTTACTTGACAGAGGAAATCTAAAAACATCCTAGTATAGACTCTGTTTGATGGTTACAACTGTTAACTCTAATGAAGATATTTAATGGAAAGGAGTACACTCTGTTAGGGAATTTAATACAGTTTCTGTATGATTATTTCGAGTCAGGGCTGTCAGGAAATGAACGTGCAGCCTCCCCCCAAAATTTGCCACCCAACATGGGCTCAAACCCACGACCCTGAGATTAAGAGTTTTTTGCAATGGTATGTGAAATCCTTCTGTATATGTGTTGCTTTTATTGGTTAATGAATAAATCTATTTTGGCCAGTGGCTTAGCATTATAGGACAAGGTGGGAGTTCCTAGCACATAGAGGAGGAGAGAGTAGGTGGAGTCTAGGAGAAGTCACATAGCCACCAGGGACACATGCCTCTGCTGGAGCTTGCTGAAATTTTGCCAGTAGGCCATGACCTCGTGGTGATGCACAGATTAATGGAGATGGGTTAGTTTTGCATGTAAGAGCTAGTTAATAAGAAGCTAGAGCTAATAGACCAAGCAGGAAGATATATATTATTGAACCTCTATCTGTACATTTATGTTTATATACACACAAACTTCACAAACACATAAAACAACCCTTTAAAAAATGTTTTAAATCAGTATTTTCTATTTAATTAGAAATCTATCCACAGGAACTAGAGAGATTATCAGCAGTTAAAGCACTTACCACTTTAGCAACAGATTAAACATTCAAATCTGCAGAACTGAAATTGTTGTGACTCCAGTGTAATTCCAGCCTCAGAAGGTAGGGATGGGATATGTATGTAGATCAGGCTGGCTGTGAAGACCAGCAGGGGCTATGAGCTCTGGAGAACCTGAATCAATGAATAATTTGGAAGACAGCTCAAGGAAGATTCCCAATATCCACCTCAGGCCCGCACATGCATGTATAGAAGAGCTCACCACCAACACATACATGCTCCTACATATGGCATATATATATATAATATATATATATATATATATATATATACATATACACACACACACTTGAATGCATACCACATGAAGGTACACATGAAAATAAGAAGAAAAAATAGGATCCCGAAAATATTAGCATATTAATCTCTGATAATATACATAATAATCTACATATTTAAAATATGTTTACTAGTATTCAGAAATATACAGTATTCAAAATTGCCACAAGAATGATTCTGTTATCTAATATTTTTAAATGAAATATAAGATAACAGAATTTCTCATCTAAGGCACTTTAAAAAATACTTAATAAAAGTATAAGTAATGTATCTTTATAATTGATATACAGAACTAATCTCCATGCAGTGTTCTGTCTTTATTCTCTAAACAAGTCCACTTATGAAATCTGATTATTTTAATCTTCTCTCTAAAGTTATTCTGCTTATGAATGCCATGTGACTCTTATCTTCTTTTTCATAGCAGTGACTTAAACCACACTCACCAGACCAGCACTCAACAAGTCACTCCTTGGGGAGGTGATAGTGGAATGAACCAACCTGGGATTGGGATGAGTGACAGAAAAGAGTCTATCCAGAATGCATCCCCTTGAGAGATCCTAAAACATCATTGGAGGAGTAAATTCCTTTACAGATCTTCTTTAGAACAAGGGAGGATGCTTGGGCTTCTGAAAGAAGGTTTTGCTAAGATGAACAATTTCTCTACATTTTTTCTTAGCTAAAATCTTTGGAGAATGAAGATTGTGTTAACGGGTTAAACATGACACATGTACATTGGCTGAAAATGGCTTTACACTGATTGCTTCCTCATAGTGGCCAGGACCACTAACCCCAAGACAGAGTGCCAGCCCCCCCCCAATCAATTGCTGTAAATATAGTTTCCAAACTGTGTCAGTCACTTAGAGCATCTCTCCTTCAATTAACCTAAAAGAAAACTCAGTCAACACCTGCTGACCGTAGTTGAGGTTGACACTGTATTTCCCTAAGGTGGTAAATTGTTGCTGACCTTTGGAGCAGTTTGTTCAGAACTGCAGCTCTGCAGAGTCGTGACTTTACCTGGACACAATAAGAGACCCTCAGATTCCATTTTACTCCTGGAGGTTCCTTAACAGGTACTTATCCTATGTGGTGATCTAGACTCCAGAAGTTCTCCTGCCAGGAGACAAGTAAGCTCTCATGACTTCCTAATACAGGAGCCAGCTTCAGTGTCACTGCCCTTCCTTGACTAGCTTTAAAGTTCTCACATTATGATCCCTGTATGATCTCAGCAATGATCCCCATAACCTAGAGTGTGATCACTATTTTATCATCTATTAAATGATAAAATGTATGAGAGAATGAGAAAAACATTCTTTATGTCAATAATCAAAAGAAACACAGGTCACCAATAGAGACAATTTTTCCCTCTCTCCCTGCCACCCAGTAAACTTTAGCCTCTGTACCAAATAAACACTAAAGATTTAAAGTATGTTACTTTTTCTCGGTACCAAAGTATTAGCAATTTCATAGCTTGGAGTGCTGTTCATACCTAAGATGCTAAGTCCAACTGTTAGTGAACAGGAAGCCTTAGGGCAGTGAGCTCTTTAGAGGCAGCCACAACAGAGACATAAGACAAAATAAGTTGACCTAACAATTTTAGCTCAGGCAGTCTTATCTGTAGTTCGACTTCAGCGACCAAGTTCAAATAGTCCTTTTTGTTCCATGTTGTATTTCTTTCAGAATTATGTTGGCCCTTCTGCTGTGAATGTATTTCTTCTGTGTGACTGCGTGAGCTGTCACACACACACAGTGGTAAAAATCCCACAGTGTTTGTATCTAGTTTTGTTGGTGTAAATGGGCTCTCTCACTACTGTTTGCAGCAAGAAGCTGGGTTACTCTTGTTTGGTGTGTCAAAGGATGATGTCCATGTTAAAAACTTTGGGATAAAGGAGCAAGGGGTAGTTTTATTCAGAATGAAACATGAGACTTTGTGAGATAACAAAAAATGATCTGACAAAAGACACGAACAAGAACTTAGAATAGTCTGGCAGGAAACTAAATGCTTCCTCTAAGCTCATTTATCATACATTCACCTTTAGCTCATGACATATTCCCAGTAAATGGTGGCATTTGCAAACTAATTTAATTGCATTCCTTATTTAGGTATAATATTATATGACACATTTTAAATAACTTTATTAAACAGTCTATATGTATGTGTGTTATTACATTAAAATAGTTTCTTGGTTAGTTGTACTTACAACAAAATATACCAAACATTTAAACATGTATGAAAGTGTATATGTGAAAAAACAGAACCAAATCCCAAAGTTCAGATGTGGCAAATGAGAAAGAGAGGAACAAGAGCTTTCTAAATCAATAACTGAAAGGTTCAGAATTTTTCCCAGAAGGCTTCCTGTATGTTAGGGAGAGGCACTATTAGGACATGTGGTCTTATTGCAGTAGGTATGGTGTTGCTAGAGAAAGTCTATCACAAGGGGTGGCCCTAAGATCTCAGAAGCTCAAGCCAAACCTAGTATGTCTCAGTCTCTTCCTGCTGTCTGCTGATCCACATATAGAACATTTAGCTCCTTCTCCAGCACCATGTCTACCTGAATGTCAGCATGCTTTCTGCCATCATGATAATAGACTAAACCTCGGAACTGTAAGTCAGCCCCAATTAAAGATTTGCCTTTATAATCATTGCCATGATAATGGTATCTCTTCACAGAAACATAAACTTAACTAAGAAACTATATTTGTCATGGTTATAGAGGCCATACTGGGCCATGCCAGGGAATTTTAAAATCAGGCTATAGAGATGTTGCCAACAGTGAACTTGGGTAGACAGAGAATTGAGAATACGTATTTCTGAGAAAGGAAGCACTCTCCTGTCCATTTGGAGTGCAGCTGGTAATTTTGAAAATACATTTTTGAAGGAAAGTTAAGTATAACATTCTACCTTCCCTTTTTTTTCCCTTGAAATGGTCAAGTACACTTGAGACACTTAAAGACAAGAGCACCGAAATACCGATGGGAAACCCTTCCTTCTGCCTGGAGATTTTTCTCCAGCCAACTCCAGCAATCCCACCTCAACATCTGCTCCCCAGGGCTAAGAGATCTATGTAGTACAATAGTGTTGATTTGGGCATCCAAAACTATAAAGAAAGCCACTGTGTAAAGACAGAAGGGGTCTTTATATGAAAAAGAAGCAAAACAAACCATCACTCAAGACTATTGAAGGAATTTCTGTGATTGTTGTCTCCATTTTTTCCTTAAGACATTAAGTTCTGCATATGAAACCATGCAACAATGTGAAGGATTAAAACGTTGTTTTATCATCTATCTATCTATCTATCTATCTATCTATCTATCTATCTATCTATCTATCTATCTATCTATCTATTTATCTATCTATCTATCTGACTTGCAAGAGAAACTTGGAAAGGGGAACTTTGAGATCTTATAATCTCATACCTGGAGAGGAGGCAGACAATTGCTACCCTCATCCTGTGTGAACTGTGCACACCTCTGGTCCATCCCAAGCCACGTGCAGATGTGGAAAGCATCCAAGAAGCACAATAAATTTAGTGTTTGATTCACTTATTTGTGTTGCTTATATAAATATTTATTTGTGAAAACTCAGAACTATGTATCATGAAGCATTATTTTTCAATCAAATTAAAAACTATGTAAAGGGTGCTGGAGATATGGCTCAGCACTTAAGAACACTGATTGCTCTTCCAGAGGACCCAGGTTCAATTCCCAGCACCCACATGGCAGCTCACGACTGTCTGAAAATGCAGTTCCACAAGATCTGACACCTTCATACCAATGCACATGAAAAATAAAAAGTTAAATAAGTATTAAAAAAAAACTATGTAAGGGGTAGAAATAGCTTTTGACTATTGCTTCTGTGTTATTAAAATAAGAAAGGTGACCAGTAAACAAGAGCTTAGTCATCACATCCAAATCCCTGGCAAAACTGACTGCTTCAAACCCAACTTAATCAAGTCCAAATGCTGGGCAGAACTGACTGCTTCAAGCCAACGTGATTTGCATGCTAAGCCTGAGACCCCAGTTTAGGACTTGATCCAGTGAAGCTATTAATACAATGTAAAGTCATGGGAAATAGTGTTGTTTCTGAGAGCAGAACGACTGTGACTTTGAACCCTTAACACCTGGCCTCACTGCAGGTTGGCGTACAGCTAGTGTCACTGCTTTATCGCAAGAAAAGCACCGACATGTGAAAAGCTAAATAATTTGGCTGTTCACAAGGAAAGTTTCTGGGACATAATGTCAGGTTTAATTTCACTTCATACATTTCACTTTTACAAATGACAAACAAATGGACACATGAACACTAGGAAGGATTATCATAATTTTTGGTGGCATTTCCTAAAATTGCTCTGAAAACTTAAGTAGCAGATGTCATAGTGGGCCGTGCCTGCCCACTCAGTCTTCCTGGAACCATCCTGAACCAGGTTTGCAGCTGCAGGAAGCTGAAGGCAATCTTTTAGAGGGGAGTTTTCAGAGCTTGAAGAAGTCTGCTGTGACTAACACTGATTTCTCCCTAGGGTAGGCTGTGTCTGATGAATGGTAAATGACGAAGTGAAAGGAGGTGGTCTCCTTGTCTAGGCTCTTGGGCTCTCTAGACCTCAGCGTGGCTTCTGCCGCAGCTTGGTGGCAAGCACATCAGAGTTGAATATCTTCCCTTTCCTTCCTTTCTGTTTGTTGAATATCCCCTGATGCTGATTTCAAAAGTAATCCCCACTACATATCTTGCATGCAAATCTCCACATCAGAGTCGGTTCTCTGGAAGTCTGAAAGAGCTTTTGCCAGAAAGGGTTCAAGGAAACAGACTTTGAAAAAGCTACAGCCCGATGACCCTCTGACTACCTGTCAAAGAGCAATCCATCAGCGGTGGCCCAAGGAGCTGAGCACTGGTAATTCCTAGACACAGAAGAGATGATTACAAAATCTTTAGAAACAGTGGAAATTTCACTGACAAGTGCAGTGTTTCAGCTAAGAAAATATTCTCAAGGACTGAAGGATTGGATGGGTTATTCAGCGTACTGGAAGGGAAAAAAACCCAATAAAATTCTGAGGTTGATTACTCTCCAATTAAACTTTAAGTGTGAAAACCTTTGCAGCATATAAAGAGACTCTTATCTCCCACAAGGGGAGGGCTCTGAAAGCTGAGAATGGAGCTCACATCTTAACCTTTTTTATGAAGAATATATTAGAGAAGATTTAATTCTCAGTCCTGGAAGTTGTTCTGTGTGAAATGAGAGTCACAGCTAAGATGAGTGGGACCAGGGGACTTAACATAGGGACATCTCTGTGTTTATGCAATTGAAACTTAATCTTCTGGGTTGTTCTTTATGCCTTAACCTTCAGAAGCACCTTACATCACTCTGCTAAAGGTTATCAATCTCCTAGATCAAGGATGATGGCTATAATTTTTTTTCCTTGCAAGAAAACATACTTTATCAAAATCAATTGTATAATTCTCTTCTGGCCAATGCCATACCCTAATGTCACATAGTCAGGAAAACACCTATTTTATTGTAACAGAAATTGACCTATTTCATGGGTACTATATGAGTTTGCCAACACATATTAGTAAGAAGTTACAGATGAAATACCAAGAGCCTCCTACAGAAGACTAAATGGGACTGGATTCTAAAATGGTTTGGAATGAGAAGGGACTTCTCAAATATAAATTTGATTTTTTAAAAAACACTCAATATTAGAGCAATTAACCTTAGTAAAGATTCTGCCAGTGAGCATGAAAAAAACAAACAAACAAAATACAATGAAAGAGGACCCCAGACCTTAGCACAACTGAAGAAATGATGGAAGAATCATTTTGGCCATGGAAGGCAGTACATAGGCAGTACTACCTACCAAAACAAAAATGAGTACATAATCCAGCAAAATTCACATAGCTCTGGGGAGGTCTCTAAACTTTGATTTTTGCTTCTGTGGTTCTGGTTCTGGCTAACTTTTCTCTCTAACTGGAGTGTGTCAATTAAGAATTTGTTCTCTCTCTCTCTCTCTCTCTCTCTCTCTCTCTCTCTCTCTCTCTCTCTCTCTCTCTCTCTGTGTGTGTGTGTGTGTGTGTGTAAATGCCCATCTTGAGAAAGGCTCAGGATTGTCCTTAAGTCCTGAACACCCAGCAGGAACTAGTTTGGTCCTATGCTGTTTCCTTCCCTGTTCAAGGACATTTGTTCAACTATGTTCATAGCATCTTTATTTGTAATAGCCATAACCTGGAAAAACCTAGATGCCCCTCAATGGAGGAATGGATAAAGAAAATGTGGCACATTTATACTTTAGAGTACTACTCAGTGGTAAAAAACAATGAACAATGAAATTTGCATGCAAATGGATGAAATTAGCAAAAAAAAAATTTGAGTGAGGTAAGCAAGACCCAGAAAGATGAACATGGTATGTACTCACTCATAAATGTATACTGGCTGTAAAGCAAAGGACATTTAGCCTATACTTCATGATCTGAGAGAAGCTAAGTAACAAGGTGAACCCTAAGAAAAACATACATAGATCCACCTGTAAAGGGGAAATAGAAGAGATAGCCTGACAAAATTGGGAGCAAGGGGTGAAGCAGTAGGGAGGGCAGGAGGGGAAGATGAGGGAAGGAGTGGAGTGGGGAGAACTTGAGGGAATGGGATAGTTGAGATAGAGAAAGGACAGAGATGAGAGCAAGGAAAGAGATATTTTGATTGAGTGAGTCATTATGGGGTGAGCAAGAAACCTGGCACTAGAGAAGTTCAGAGTAATCCCCAAGGATGACCCCAGCTAAGACTCTAAGCAATAGAGGAGAGGGTACCTGAACTGGTTTTGTCCTGTAGTCAGACTGATGAATATCTGAAATATCACCATAGAACTCGTGGAAACAGGCAGAGACATGCATTAGAGCTCTGGACTGAGCTCCCAAAGTCCAGTTAAAGAGTGGGAGGAGTAAGAATATGAACAAAGAGGTCAAGACCATGATGGGTACACAAAACGAATGTTCATTTTTATGACTTACATGAGTCTTGAGATCTGACAGTGCTTATCTGAGTTCCCTTCTAGTAATCTCCCTCAGCTGAAGACAGTAGTGTGTTTCACCGGTGAAGTTTTCTTTCTAGGAGCAGCAGGAGTATACTGGATGCCTATTCTAGGGAAAAGAAAAAAAAAACTTGCTTTCCTATGCTTGTTTTCAGATATCGATGAAGGAACATCTTACTAATGCACCCTTTTGCTTTCCACTGATAAATTTTTATAACTACACCCCTCTATTTCAAATGTGCTTGTTTAGAAATCCTGCAAATTTTTACCATAATGTCTCTTTCTTGGAAAATGTAACTTGT
Organism: Chionomys nivalis; assembly: GCF_950005125.1. Classification (NCBI taxonomy): domain Eukaryota; kingdom Metazoa; phylum Chordata; class Mammalia; order Rodentia; family Cricetidae; genus Chionomys; species Chionomys nivalis. The sequence continues at coordinate 74,476,094 of NC_080095.1, forward strand.
GGTTCTTCCTCTTCCACTACTGCAAATCTCAAACATTTGAGCAACCCTGCAGGCCTGTAAATTGTTGACGCCTCCTCCACCCACAGCTTTAATTTGAAACAACGCTTATCACTTATAAACACCTCAGACAATACACCAGCTAAACTAAATTACCACACAAATAAAATCTCTTCCTCATCAGTGATTTAACAGGATAAATAATATGGGAGTTGAGGAGCACTCCATTTATACGCAATGTAAATGACAGTGAATAAAGAATTTCATTCATTTCTTTATGAGATGTCAAATTACAAAACTGATAGATGCATGAAATGAACTGAAACTAGATGGAGAAGAAAAAGCCACATAATCCTTGCTTGCTGGTCACATAAACATGGGGATTGTCTGGAGTAGGCGTTATTTAAAAAGCTAATCATAAGGAAGCAGAAATGGCTGAGCATTAATTCCAATGGCATTTGAAATTAGAAAAAAAAAACAGGAAATAAAGGTGATCACATTAAATTAGATAAAGTTCATTTCCCTAGGTTGTTGGCCTTTATTTCATTGCCCATGGCCACCAAACCATTAAAGTTTTTCTTTTTCTTTTCTTTTTTTGGATTTTTTGAGACAGGGTTTCTCCGTAGCTTTTGGTTCCTGTCCTGGCACTAGCTCTTGTAGACCAGGCTGGCCTCGAACTCACAGAGATCCACCTGCCTCTGCCTCCCTAGTGCTGGGATTAAAGGCGTGCGCCACCAACACCCGGCAAAGTTTTTCTTTATGAATAATCCTATGAATGTTGTTCTGTTGAAGCTTTCTCCTTGGGGATGCTGTTTCTTAGTATGATCCTTAGTGTGGCACATTATTAAATCAGATATATGTCTATTCTTGGCATGGCACTTATCACCTGAGGTTACTTCAGTTGGGTGTGTTTAATAATTTCATTGCAAGGTCATTTATGATTCATTGTTTTCAACTCTCATTAGGAAACCTTTCTTGTAATTGCACCCTTCTAATAGGCTTTCAACAAGGGTTAACCACCTCATGGGTATATGGAAGAACTTGATTACCTGAACATAAATGAACATAAATACAGTACAAAAACTGCTTTTCAATTTCTTCACAATTATATCAAATTACTGTCTCAACTTATTCCAAAATCAGACGCCTAAAATATTTGATGGCAAAAAAGGCTTTCTTAAAATAAATATTTAAATTGTTTATTTTGGCAGGTTAATTTACCCTATTGCTCTCACAGAGATTTTCTTTCCCATACTGCCATAGGACCACCCATAATCTCACTTACTTGCTATTGAACTGTTTCTATTTTTAGGTCCATCCAGTGAAGGAGAAAATTCTAATCAATGGTCCATAGATCACTGCACCCTGCTGATAGAACTACACAATGTTAGCAATTAGACAAGTTGTCAGTCTGGCCTTTGGTCTTAGGCCTTTAGCAAGATTCTTTTATGGCCCATTACCTTGGGACTACTGCCTAAATACTTTTCTTGTTCTCTTGTTTCTTTTACTTAATGTGTCTCTAAACAGTATAAAATACTGGTTTTCTTAATAGGGTGTCTTAAGAAAACAACAGCTAACCCCCGAATCATGTTTTGAAATGTTTTGGTCTACTGATCCACAGAGAAAAAAAAGAAAAAGAAAAGAGCTTGTTCTTTGAAGATGTAGAGTCTATTCACATATCACTTATTTGGAATTACTGTAAAACAGGAAAAGATAGGTTACAAGTTCAATGGCAAGCACATTCTAGTGAGTAGCTTCTTCCATGGCCAGTGAGGCTTATGATTCCTGAGAGATTAGTAAATGATCATTTGAGACAAAATTGACCTAATAAACAATAATCTTCAAAATATGCTATTTGGTGTCTCAAGAAAATTGTTACAAATAAATGTCACATGGTGAAAGACAGAATCAGTGACCAAAAAATACTACCACTTGAAGATGGCATGTAGTGCGGAGGGTGTTCTTCAAGTTACACACTTACTATGAAGACAGATGATGGGATCTATGAAAGACATAAATTTATTTTTTTACAAGAAAATAAAGGGATAGGAGAAATGGTTCCATGGTTAAGATCACGTGTTACTCTTGTAGAGGACCTGGGTATGATTCCTACAACTCACATAGCAGCCCACAAACAGTCATAACTGAAGCTCGACGGGATCTCCTGGCATTTGTGGGTACCAGACACATATACAGGGCACTTAAGCACAGTCAGACAAAATACTTATATACATAAGATACAAAAGATAAATAATCTTTCTTAAAAAGTAAAGTAAAATAAAGAGAAACATACTTATAGATCAATAACTCAATCAAAAATAAAATGGGGCAGACAGCAACAGCACAGAACAGAAAGACAATTATCCTATGTACTCACTCAAAGTGTTTTCAAAACATAAAGCAAAGAAAACCAGCCTACAAACCACAATCCCAGAGAACTTAGCCAACAATGAGGACACTAAGAGAGACATACATGCATCTAATCTACATGGGAAGTAGTAAAAGACAAGATCTCCTGAGTAAATTGGGAGTATGGGGACTGTGGGAGAGGGTTGAAGGGGAGGGGAGAGGCAGGGAGGAGAGCAGAGAAAAATGTATAGCTCAATATAATCAATTAAAAAAACAATTCACAACTCCATATGGAAAACAATAAAACCAACGATAGCCAAAACAATCCTGTACAATAAAGGAACTTTCAGAGGCATCACCATCTCTGACAGTAAGCTTTATTATAGAGCTACAGTAATGAAAATAGCTGGGTAGTGACATAAAAACAGTTGGACCAATATAATCAAAATGAAGATACTGATATTAATTCACACACCTATAAACACTTGATTTTTTTGGAAGAAGCTAAAATTGCACAGTGTAAAAAGAAAGCATCTTCAACAAAAGTGCTGGCTTAACTGGATATCAACAAGTAGAAAAATGCAGATAGATCCATATCTATCCCCATGCACAAATATCAAGTCCAAAAGAATCAAAGACCTCAATATATAAGTTCAGCCACACTGAACCTCATAGAAGAGAAATGGGAAGCAGTTTTGAATGCATAGGCACAGGAGACCACTTCTTAAATATGAGAGCAATAATAAATAAATGGGACCTTCTGAAACTGAGAAATTTCTATAAGGCAAAGATCCCAGCAAATAACACAAAAATGCAGCCTATTGAATGAGAAAAGATCTTTACCAACCACTTCAGACAGAGGACTGATCTCCAAAATATGTAGAATTAAAAAAAAAATCCTAGACATCAAAACACCAAATAATCCAATTAAATAATAAGGCAAATAGCTAAACAGAGAATTCTCAACAGGAGAATTTCAAATGCCTGAAAGACTCTTAAGATACTGATCAACATCCTTTGCTATCAGTGAAATGCGAATCAAAATGGCTCTGAGATAGCATGTTACACCAGAGGAAATGGCTAATCTCAGAAACACCAATGATAGCTTATGCTGGAAAGGATGTAGAGTAAGGGGGCACTCTTCCACTGCTAGTGGGAGTCCAAACTTATACAGCCATTTTGGGAATCATTATGGCAGTTTCTCAGGAAATTGGGAATCCACCAACCTCAAGACCCAGCAACCCCACTCTTGTGCATATAACCAAAGGATGCTCAATCATATTACAAGGACATTTGATCAACTATGTTCATAGCAGCATTATTTGTAATAGCCAGAACCTGGAAACAACCTAGATGCCCCTCAGCAGAAGAATGGATAAGGAAAATGGTACATTTACACAATGGAGTACTATTCAGCAGTAAAAACAGCAACATCTTGAAATTTGCATGTAAATGGATGAAACTAGAAAACATCATGTTGAGTGAGGTAACCAAAACTCAGAAAAACACACATGTTATATACTCACTCATAAGTGGATATTAGACATAAAGCAAAGGATAACGAGCCTATAGTCCACAACTCCAAAGAAGCTAGGTAACAAGGAGAACCATAAGATAAACATACATGGATCCCCCTGAGAAGGGGAAATAGACAAGTTCTGAGAAAATTGGGAATGTGGGGTGAGGAAAGAATGGAAGGCAGAAGTAGAAGAGGAGAGGAAGGAGAGAAGGGAAGAGAACATGAGAAAATGAGATGGTCAAGATGGGGGAAGGACAGAGAGAGAGAGCAAAGAAAGAGATATCTTGAGTGAGAGCAATTATGGGTCTGGCAAGAAACCTGGCACTTGGGAAGTTCCAAGGAATCAACAAGGATGACCTTAGCTAAGGCCCTAAGAGATAGTGGAGAGGGTGCCCGAATTGGCCTTGCCCTGTAATCAGATTGATGACTATCTTAATTGTCAACATAGACCCTTCACCAGCAAATGATGGGAACAGATGGAGAGATCCACAGCTAGCACCAGGCTTAGATTCCAAAGTCCTGTCAAAGAGATGGAAGAGTGATAATAGGAGCAGAGGGGTCAAGACCATGATGGGGAAACCCACAGAAAGCTGACCTGAGCTAATGAGACTCTGGAATGACACTGGAAAAACATGCATAGGGCCAAACTAGGCCCTCTGAATGTGGGGGACAGTTATATGGCTGGGGAACTTTGCGGGGTCACTGGCAGTGGGACCAGGATTTATACCTATTGCTTGAACTGACTATTTGGAGCCAATTCTCTTTGGATGGATACCTTGCTCAGCCTAGATATAGTGGGGAGGGCCTTGGTCCTGCCTCAAAGCAATGTTCTACATTTTGCTGACTCCCCATGGGAAGCCTTACCCTCTCTGAGAATTGGATGAGGGTGGTGTGGGGGAGGGGAGGTGAGTAGGAGGGAGGGAGTAAGAACTGGAATTGGTATGTAAAATGAGAAAAGATTAGTTTTTTTAATTTAATTAATTAATTAAAAAATAAAAAAGTGAAAACCTGATAGTAGCAAAAAGATTAAGGAAGATATTATATCATGATATAAGAATATCAAAATATAGAATCACCTAAAGTAAAAACAGAGGTTTTCATATCTCCACACGTGAGTAGAGAAAAGTTTTAAAAACAAGTCTGGTGAGCTGGCTGATTAGGTGAAGGCACATGTCTCCAAACCTCGTGACCCAAGCTTGATTGTTAAACCAACATGGTAGAAGAAGAGAAGTGATTTCCACAATTTCTGACAGACACACACATACACGCACATGCACACACACACACACACACACACGCAATCACATACACATGCAGAGAGAAAGAGAGAGAGAAAGAGAGACAGAGAGAGAGGGAGAGGGAGAGAGAGAGAGAGAGTTGTTTTTAATCAAAGGCTAGTTTTAATTTTAGAGCAATTAAAATAAATAGATTAAAAGGGCTTGCAAAAATATAGTATGAGGCCTGGCGGTGGTGGCGCACGCCTTTAATCCCAGCACTCGGGAGGCAGAGGCAGGCAGATCTCTGTGAGTTCGAGGCTAGCCTGGTCTAGAAGAGCTAGTTCCAGGACAGGAACCAAAAAGCTACAGAGAAATCCTGTCTCGAAAATCAAAAAAAAAAAAAAAAAAAAAAAAAAAGGATAAGTCCAGAAGCCTATCTAATTTATTAGTTAGGTTTCCAAAGAAAAATCAATAATTTTTAAAGGAAATTAAATGCATTAAGAATGTTCAAAATAAAAGGCCCTTTCCTATTCATGTTCCCGTGTAATTTTAGCTCTTCATTGATAAAAATGGTTCTGGTAGTTCTTGTGGGAAAAGGTGATAAACATACAGAAGGAAGAAGAATCAGAGCACAACATGTGTGAGCAGCAGAGTGAGAAAAAGATACAAAATTAACCCTTCAGATTTAAATTTTTATTATTTGCCAATTTTGAATTATATAACATGAATTCTTTCTATTTCCTAATCATATGTGAGGAATCTTAAAGATCGGGTCATATCTTCATGTTTTCCAATATCTTTTCAATGCTCTGTTTTTAAGGTACAGGGAATGTGCCCTGCCAGAACCAGGAGATACCATAGGAAATCAGGTGAGTAAGCATCAAACACACATGACCGCATCAATCCCAGAAGATACGTGAGAAGGATGTCCAGTGTGAATGACTTACTGAGAACATGTCTAGATGTAAGTCAAACTGTAAAGGTCTTCAAACAAAAGAAGTCACAATAATAAAAAATGGAAAAGTATGTGACTATACAAAAAGAAAAATTTACATATTTTTCTGCAGTTTCCCTTGGGATGACAACTACATATATTTCAAATATGTTTAAATAAAGTTTCTGAAAGCTGCTTTACATTTTTTTATTATTTTAAAAGTAGAAAGGTATAATATCTTATGCCCATCCAAATAAAAGCATCAGGTATGAGAGTTTTCTACATATTACACATATGTTTAAAGGATGTTCTGGAATTTCTGTCAACATCAGCAAACTTGGAAGACCCAGTGAAAAATTGAGCCACAGACAGCTACTGCAGGATTCCCTGCTACGTATCTGGAAGAATAGAACTTTTAGAAGTGGGAAATACATTAGATGTTGCCAGAGATTGGGGACTGCTGTTCAGTAGACATAAAATTACAATTACACAATGAGAATAAGTTCCAGAGATCTTTCCTTCAAACACGATTTAGAGTTTAATGAAGTATTCCCAACTTCAATTGTGGTAGAGTAAATGTCGTTTTATGTGCTCCTACCGCAAAATGAAAAACAAGTAGCAACTAAATATAAATAAAGACAAAAGGTTGCAAAAAACATTGGGAGGGGATGCATGCTTGCCTTCCTGTTTTCTCTGGGGCTGCTATTTTTGGGATGAAACTGTGAGATCCCAACAAGAAGAATATATCTTACATGTTAAGGTTCACTTTGTGGTAGAGAGTTAAGAATAAGTTTCTGTTTGTCCTATGTGAAGTCCTTGCGAGGTGCGGTTTATATTTGTAATTAAGGTTCTGTTTATTAGATGTGCTGTAAGCTGTGAAACATGCTTTTCAACTTATACTAAATTTGGGATCCCCGCAATAGCCTCATTGCCCATGAGTTGAGGGCTGAAAAGATTGAGTCTGGCCAACCTTTAGATTTACAGTCCTGAAGGAGTTAGGGAAACTCTCAGAGATTACCACCAGGTCTGATAGAGGAAAAGTGGGGTTTTTTTTCTGTCTTTTTTTTGGGAGGGGGAGGGGTATGCCTGTGTTTTCTGGTGTGTCCATAAGTTTTGTTGCAAATAAGGATCCCAGACAGAAATGGATCAGGCTCAGTAGAATGTATGAACGATAGCACGTTTATTTCTGACTGGTCTCTTTGAGTGTGTAAGCTTTCTGTGTTTTGTGCTTCTTGTTTTTGTTTTGGCTTGCCAATGTCAGTCAGTGGCCCACTAACACAGCTATCATGGCAACTTTGATGGCCAGGTCTCATAAATTATCTCTGATCTTTCTAGTAACTGGGTTCAGTTTAGCTGGGATTCAGATGTCTTTTGGGTGTGGGTAATGTTAGAATTATTTTATGCTATTCTACTTTATTGAAAACCTGGCTCTGTAATTGGGGTATGACTCTCTTTTTTCTAGATCCAGGCTTGCTTTTGAACTATTCTCTATGTGCTATGCCTGAAGAGCCACCTGAATTATTTATCAATGAAGCATTTTTAGAACATTTTTTTTTGGATGTGAGTGTGCAAATATGTAAAGAGAACAAGAAAGGTATTACTATCTTAAACTTCTTTTCACAATACTCTGGGGCACCCAATTTTATTTTATTTTATTTATTTATTTTGGATTTTTAAGACAGGGTTTCTCCGTAGCTTTTGGTTCCTGTCCTGGAACTAGCTCTTGTAGACCAGGCTGGCCTCGAACTCACAAAGATTTGCCTGCCTCTGCCTCCTGAGTACTGGGATTAAAGGCGTGCGCCACCACCACCCGGCCCAGTTTTATTTTTAAAAAATGTAGCAAAGTAATTAAAGATGCAGACTAACATAGATCCATCAACAGTGGTTTCACTTTTTACAATAGCAAGATCATCAGAAAAAAGAAAAACATAGGGATTAATTCAGATCATGTACTGTAGCTGGACCTTAACATCTTCCTTGGGGAAGGGGTAGAAAGGTGCAACAGTGTCTGGTGAAAGGGATACATACAACAGACTCGTTTATTTAGCAATGGGAGAACCTTATATACCCTCCAAGCACACAGGTGTTCTGATCCGTTGACATCATGTGGTTGTTTCTAATGGACTAGGCATGATCAGGACCATAACAGCATTGTAACCTAAAGGTATATACCTTGGTGGTAACCAAAAGCTCTCAAATTGAACTTAAGAATTACTCAACAAGTGTGAAAACAGGACTATACTAGAAAACTGGTAAATTTCCCTAGGCTTGTAAAGTCATGCCTCATCAAGGAAATTTCTCTTTGCTATAGATAAATTGTTACAGAAAATGAGAACAAAGCAAAAAGCAAATTTATAGAGCCATGTCCAAATGGACAAATCTATAAAACTATTCCTATGACCAATACAGGGGCCATTGCAGAAGAGGGGTATGTTGTGGGAATTTGGTCTGTTAGCCAATGGTATTGAGGGGACTTGTGCCAATTGGTGTGGTCTTCTCTGGAGAAGAGTGACCCGATAAAAATGTGGAAAGCTTGTGGCTCTCTTCGACTGAGGAGAACTCCCTGAAGCTTTGTCTTGATGACCTTCCCCATCCTCCCCATCACCCTTTGGAAGGAGTGAATCAACAGTTAAAACAGCAGCAACGTTACAGTATCGTTCAGTACTATGAGTGTACTTTATATTTTGCAACTCTTTAATAAACCTGACTTAATGACGGAGATTCCTCCCACTTTAGGAGCATGAAAGAGTATAAGAGCCAGAGGATAAGGGAATTTTCTGTGAGATTGTGATTGCTGGTAATGTCGGAAGCTACACAACTAAAATCCCACCAACATGACTGCCTAATCACAATGTGAAGAAAGATGGCACAAAACAGATATGTCAAAGTGGACGAGGAAAAGACCATAAAGCCTCAATCCTGAAGCCAATTAATAAAAACTCAGAGATAAAAATTGGTGTTCAACCTGAAGATCTGAAAAGCAAAGCAGTCAGCCACTGGCTCTTACCTTGACTTTAGTCTGAAATGGTGATCGAGCCTCCAGCAATCTCAGAATGAGACTGTAAGAGAGCTGTTTCCTCCTGTTTTATAATCCTCTCTAGAGCTTCAATTAAAGGCTTGCAACACTGGGATTAAAGACATTCTGGGATTTCTGTCAACACCAGCAAACTTAGAAGACAAGTTTCCATGGCAAGCTAGTGTGGCTACTGGGAGTAAATGTGTGTGTTACCACTGCCTGGTCTGTAAGGTTAACAAGTGACAAGTGGGGCTCTTTTACTCTCTGATCTTCAGGTAAGCTTTATTTATTAAAATACAAATGAAACACTACTACACACCCCTACACAGAAAGCTACCTGCTATGAAGGAGTGCTGAAAAGGGAGAAATAGTCTTATCCTGAGAAGTGCACAAAATTAGTTAACCAAACCCAAGTCATCATACCTTAAATATATATCCAAGTAACATTTAGAAAGATTCAGCAGGTTATATTTAGGGATATATATGTATGAACAGGTATGTTGTATATTTAGAAATATATGCATGCACAAATTTATGTATGCATATAACAACATTAATGCAAAAAGAGGCCATGAATTTGAAAAAGAGCAAGAAAAAGTTATGAGAAGATTTGGAGGGAGGGAAGGTGGAAATGATGTAATATTTGTAATCTCAAAAGACAAAACAAATAATTATCCCCCCCGTAAAAAAAAAAAAAATTCTTGCTGCTTTTTCAAAGGACCATAGTTTGGTTCCAAGCACTCGTGCTGGAAACTCATGATCACAGGCCCATTCATGAAAGAGACATCTAAGAAATCTTTCTGTGGGTCGTACAGATGAACTAGATGTATTTTGCTCTGTGAGACGGACATGAAAGTTTGTTGACCAAGTAGAGAATACTTTGGTTTTAAAGTGAGTCTCAAAGGCTGATGTTTTAGGTCTTGTTGCCGGTTGCTAGGATTTCAAACCTGTTGATTATGGAAGGACCTAATGTAATCATTGGATGTCTTGATGTGTTCATATCAGAATGACATTATTTAGAGAAAAGGCATAGGAGGGAAAGGGAGTCAGTGGTGTTTACTCCTGGAAGGACAGACCTCGTTATTTGTTCTTTCCTATCTGTGTCCCCTAGCTACCATGAGGTGGTCAGCTTCTGCTATACAACTGCAGTGTTATAATGTTAAGTCTCATCTTAAAACCCAAGGAATAGATATGATTGGTGTTGGAGTAAAACTTTGGAAATTGGCCTACATAAATCTTTACACTTTCTCTTCACGGTATTTGTCACAGAGAAAAAAACAAAACCAAAAACGGAGTCACACAGACTGTCAACCTTTCCTTACTAGACTCCTTTGGCCATGCTCTAGCTTCATATTATAACCTGACATTCCACAGTCCTCCTGCATTTAGACCTTTGCATGTATTGTGAAATTCATTCAGTGGGAAATTCTGCTATCCTCTAGGTAGTGCACACAACATATTTGGAAAGGATCAGACTATTTTTTCAGATCTTTGGACTCATTGATGGTCTAAATATTTTGAATTGATGAGCATAGTGTTTGGAACTGAGTTAGCCTCAAGATATCAACACTCAGAAAAGGCTCTTCAAAATATCAATAACTTGGGTTTATTGAATGTTTGTTACACTTCTATTTTTGCCCTCAGATTTCTGCATTTTGCTTTATTCATCAATAATCTGGTAAGAAAAATCAAATCCATCTCTTAACATTGTTGGGACTGTGATGTGGTTAATAAAGAAAATATTTCAGATGGTCACATACAAAAAGCATACAATAAATGCTGGTGGTCATAATTAGCTGCTGATATGGTAGTTAAATTTCCTGAGTATCCCTTTAAGTGACATATTACCAAAGAAGCTGTTTGTATCAGTTAATAAAAATTGTCTTGTTCATAACTTTCCAGTACTATTTTTTTATTTTTTGACAAAATAGTTTATGTTGTATTTATTTCATGATAGTATGTGGAATATAAACTCCATGAGAGAAGGACTGGATTATTTTCCTTTCTAGTTCTATCTTTAGTGCCTGTTAAAATATCTGACAGAGGAGGATCAATGATGATTTCATTTCAAGACAATCCTCTTTTTAGCCATGTGATACACTACCTACTTCTCTTTACACAAATAAAAAATGCCACAAAGAAATATGTATTATGTACAAATATTTATTGTTACATAATGAATGTATATGTATTCAATGTATATTTTAGATAAAGACAAATATTCTGCATACACAAATGTATACACTAGTATGAGTTTGTGTAAACATACAATATGGTATGTAATGTGTTCATGAGTTTTATGGTGAAAATATAGTTGGAAAGGGGAAATATAAAGTATTAAAACAATTGTTAGATTAGACTTTTCAACCAGTTACTGGGGGTTCACCTATACACTTGCTTGTTCCTAAATGTGAAGCCATTGAGGAAGATAGCTGTAACACACTCTGTGTGATGAGCCTGCCGAGCAGGTAGAAGACGAAGTGCTGAAGTCCTGAGGTAAGACTGTGCATGAAATATTGAAAAGCCAGCTAAAATAATATCTGTGCCTGTTATTACTACATTTTTGCACAGTCATTTCTAGTTTTAACTTTCAAATATGAGATAGAGATTCAGCAAAGCTACCTGTTTCTTAATCATTTAAAGTTAGGCTTTGTTTTCTACCGCCACGCAGTTTGTCAGAGTTCTACGGTGCTGTGATTCGACACACTGCTCCTTAGGTGACAGCTGCTGCTTCCACACCCAAACGGCAGCCAGTTTCTCCAAATCTCTTTATATGTCCCCTTTAAAGGGCAAGGAGCTCGTGCCCAGTTTAGGACCTTGGGTAAGAGGCAGACCAGGCTAAAGTCAAAGTCATTCTCCTAATAACTAACAGTTAACTTAGACTCTATTTTTCTAATGACCATATTCATCATAATAAAATGATGATATATCAGCTTGTTAGTGGTCAGTTGATGCATAATTGATTGACTCTGCTGTAAAAAGACTCCCATCAGCTGTAATAAATATCTCCCAAAGCTGCTTTGGCTAAAGAATGTTTATCCTGTACATTATTTAACATTGCCCGTGTGCATATAAAATTCAAAGCATGACACAAGGAAATTCTGAGCAATTTTATCTTGTCTTGACATGAGAATATTTATAAAAATGTATTAGATAAATAACTTTATTAAGGGTAATACAAGGAATTTTGTATTCAAGAATTTAAGAGAAATATATTAGATTTTTACCAATTTACCAAATAAACCCCTCTCAATAAGAATGAAAATACCTTAACTTCAGTGTTTCTATAACTTATGAGCTCCACAACCAGCAGCTAGAATGTTTTTTGTTTACTTTCTATGGTAATGAATTTAACAGTTGACTTTGTGACATACTAACTTAAACATTCTTCAGATAAATGCCTAAGTAAAAACATGCATCCTTATAAATGAGGAGGCTCAATTTTTTACAATTGAAGCTAATGTCTACAAGAGTCCTTTGCCCTCAGGACACACCTGTGTGTCTGTCCATCCCTAGATGATAAATGGATGTCATCATAGGGACGTTTCAATAGGGCAGTGAGAAAAACAACAGCTTTGTGTTTACTTGGGCATGATTTGGAAAAGACAGAGCAGGGGCATTTGTCCAGAACATTTCTCTCTCAGCTTATGAAGCAGAGACTCCTGTTCTTCTTTATATCTAGCTTGTGTTGTCATCAGTCTTAAAGACATATCAGAATGCTCAAAAAAGAAAGAATAAATAAAATTTTAAAAATCATGTTAGATTAGAAAATGCTAGAGCTGAAGTTTACAGCATGAATTAGACTAACTTAAAATGTTTATTTATGGACCTAGGGACGTATGTTGAAGCTCATGACAGTCGTGCGTGCTCCCAAGTACAAAGAGCAGTGTGGCACAAAAACAGGTAGATCATGAAGACTTTCTGTCCTGCTAGTTTAGTCTAAATAGTGAGTTCAAAATGCAAGAAGCAGAAGCCAATGAGGAAAACATGCGGTGTTGACCTGTTACTTCCATCCACGCACACACGTTATCATGCATGCCTACTTACAGAAAAACATAAATACATGCACACATATGCACTTTGTAGGCATTCACCTAAACACATAGAATTATAATTAAAAAAATCATGGAGTTAAGTTAGAATTCTAATGGTGCTGAAGCATTATATGTGTTCCAAAAATATATTTTATGCTTCTGATATTTATGTGATAAAGGCCATGGTGACCTATCATACATTAGCACATAAAATAAAGTCATAAAGCACATAGTTTGTACCTTGAAAATAAGGTCTTAAGCAGCATGATTGACAAAGTTTCCACTTAAACTACTAGTTTTATGATTTCAGTATTATATGGGAGAAATTATCTTTCATCTGTTGCCCAAAACCAAGGTGATGTGCTAATGGAAAACATTCATGCATTTACACTTTTTCCCCAAAGTGCACATATTTAAAAATTGTGCTCATTTAACAACATTATTATCCTTTTGATACTTCTCCAAAATTAAAAATTTAATACTTCAGTTCAAATTTCTTCTAATGATTTTTACTATGCAAAATTTTATTGTTCACTGCTGGTTTCTTCATTGTTTCTTTCTTAGAAGCTGGTAATTGTGAGAGAAAATACAGGTGAATAGATTTCAACACAGGGGTGTCACCATAGAAGACTCCTTTCTTTATATGTTCAAACTTTGTACTTATATTTTAAGTAAAACCATTTCTCTGTTTTACTCTAAGCTTATGTATTAATAAAACAGGACATATTCCATGCAGATAGGGAAAAGAGACTAGAATTTTGAGTGCTGCTTGAGACCGTTTTATAAGACACTATGCACCCCAATGACTCTCAGAAATTCAAGAGTTTCACACAGGACAGTAAGTTCAGATAAGATGCACAAGTGGATAACTAATTTTTAAGCAAGTGCAGCTTATAATATTATTGCAATAAATGTAGTTATTACCACCAGGGTAAAGTATGTTTATAGTCTTTTTATTAAATTCTCTTCCCATTTTCTTACGGTTTAAAATACTTATAAAGAAATGAAGAATATTGTAGGAACATATTAAACATATGCTTTTATTATGACATTGTCATAATAAAACATAATTGTTCATGTTAATTAACAGAAAGGAATTTAATCCCAGAAGCTTGGGAGCAGCCAATGAGTCATATTGTTTTTATTATTATTAATTAATATTTTTTCCAGGTGAGTCATAGTTTCCCCTTCCTTCTTCCTTCTCTCCTCCCAGATCCCTCCCAACCTCCCCTCTCCAACCATCCCCCAATCCACTAGCCCTTCTTTCTCTTCAGAAAAGAGCAAGCCTTCCATGCATATCAACCAGCCATGGTATATCAAGTAGCAATAAAATCAGGAGCCTCCTCCATACTGAAGCTAGAAAAGGCAACCCAATAAGAAGAAATTATGGCTAAAAGCAGATCACATAGTCAGAAATAGCCCCTGCTCCCACTCTTAACAGACCCATAAGAAGACCAAGCTACACAACTGTAATATATGTGTAGAGAGCCTACATCAATCCCACGCAAGTTCTCTAGTTGGTGGTTCAGTTTCTGTGAGTCATTATGAACTCAGGTTAGTTGACTATAGTCCTTCCTCTCCATCTTCCACAGGATTCCTGAGCTTCTGCCTGATGTTTGAGTCAGGGCGGGGATCTCTGCATCTGTTTCCATCAGTTGCTTCCCAAATGACAATTGTGATAAGTGCAAATCTATGAGGAGTAGAAAATAATTAGGAATCATTCCTTCTTTTTCATTTGCCAGTCATGTTCAGTTCTATCCTAGGTCTTGGTTGTCCTGACTATGGGTCCTGGCCTTCCTGGTGGTGGTAGAGTTGGACTCGCTCTCACTGTATGTGTCTTAAGCTGGACCAGTTATGGTTTGGCCATTACCACAATTTCTGTGCCACCTTTACTCCAGCCTATTTTGCAGCAGGGCAAAATGTAAGGTTATTTATCCGAGTTGTTGTACCAAAATCTCTGCTGAAGGTCTTGCTTAGTTACAGGATATGGCTGATTCAGTCTCCATCCCGCATTTCTAGGAGTCTTAGCTAGGGCCACTCTCATGGATCTTTGGGAGTTTCCATTGCACTAGGTCTGTGGCTTATCCCAGAGGTACGCCCTGATTGAAGCTGTCTCTTCCAGTACTATTTCCCTCTGTCTTTCCCCAACCCAACTCTCCTGTTCCCATGCCAAACCCTCATCTAGCTCTTTCCCTCTGGAACCTTATACTCAATGAAGATGCTTAGCAGAAGTAGTGGGCTTTTACAATTCTTGTACGATGTTTAAGTGCAGAGTATTCTTCAATATTAAAAGAATGCATAAAGTCAAAGTTCTACTTCCTATGGCTCTATTTTCTTATTTTCCTAGTACTGTAGAATTAAAGTAAGCATGTGTTATTTAAATTAATACAAAGAAGTCTTTTACTTTTCTCTTGAGATCTTCAGGTGGTTGTAGATTATGTACCTATGTGAGTGTATGTGTAAGAAAGGGAGGGGAGAAGGGAAAAGGGAAGGGGGAAGGAGAGAGGAAAAGAGAGGAGGATTATAATGTGTTTTGTATAGTATTTGGGCAATAACACTGTGTTTTGGCATTTCAAAAAGGTAATTTACCACGTGTTTTAGGAGGAGACAGATGAGTAGTCCTCAAATTTGGCATGAATGAAGCTGTCAAAACAATGAATGCATCCAGAGGAAACCTTGCCTTCAAAACTGGACCAAAGAAAGAGATAAAGTAATGAGGTGTAACCGACATTTCATACCCAGATCCATCATGCTGTCAGTTCAAGCATCAAAAGATAACTTTCTCAGGTGTTGTTGGCAGTTGTGCAATCACTGGGGAACTCACCTCTATTTTTTTAATCCTCAAGTAAACAAGAAGTACATGCAGATTCATCTATGTGATCCCATTTTTTTTGTTTTTAACATTTTCTAAGACAATCAAAAACAGACAGAGACCCCTAATTTTAAATTCATCTTGAAATTTAAATCATCGAAAACAATGGATTTTGTTCAATATATTTAAGATGACAATTTGAACTCACCCATAAACATGACAAAATTAGTGCTTGCAACTTAATGATATATTCACCTGTTTCTATACCAGAGTCAATTTTATGAAAATGAGAACAGAGAGACTCCAGCATGGTAGTGCACAGCAGTGACAGCAGCATATGGAGGCTAAGACAAGAGGATCCACATTTGGAAGACAGCCTTAGGTACATGGTAAGATCTATTTTACAAACACACCTAAAATAGCTTCAAGGTGACTTAAACTAAAACTAGGAACTTAAGGTCAATATTGCCTTAAATGAGTTTTCCATAAAACTTGGAGTTTGTATTAATGTTCTCTAATGAATGTCAATAATATCAGTAACCCGGCACATAAAGAAAAAAGAGCAAACCCTTCAAAAATATTCCAAATTTGTGGAAACATTAATCTCTCAGAGATATTTTATTTTTGATAGAGTATTAGGTTCAGAGATAAGATCTTCCAAGAAAGCACTGGCTTTGCTCTGCATTTTCAAACAAGGTGAGGAGTCAGTGTAACTATACTGTAATGACTCTACAGACTCTACTGTATTACAGGCAAAAACTCTACTGTATTACAGGCAAAGACTCTACTTTATTACAGGCAAAGACTCTACTGTATTACTGGCAAAAAGATGCAGATAACACATTAGTCACTGTCTAGAAAATAATTATTCATTACATTAATGCTTTCCTGATACTTTTCCTACGTGGACATAACCTCTCTAGAAGCTTTGCTTTTCAATTTCCAATTCTCCAAGCATCAAGATAACAACTGAATATTTTTACATCTCTATTTGTTCTGTATGTTTGTATGTGTCTGTGTTTTCGTATGTGCGTATGCACATTCAAGTGCTTGTATGTGGTTGTGTGTATGTGAGAAAGGTCTGTGGATGTCCAGAGATCACACTCAGGTTGTCGGGGTTGGCAACAGACACCATTCTCTCGTGAACCAGCTCACTGACCCAAGATTTGCAAAATCAAAAACAAAACAAAGCAAAAACCTAAAATAAAAACACAATAGAATTAAAATCCACTCAGTATATGAAAATTCATTGCTGGACCTAAAACCAATGATGAAAGTAACTAAACAAAGGCAAAACCTCAAATAGACTGAGCTCCTATCATGTACTTTCACTGTACTACAGGTAAATAATAATTGAAGAAAAAGTGGAAAACTGAGATAGTTTACTCCCTAAAGGAAAACGCAGTGTATATAAAGAAATATTTTTACAAGAGACTTTCTAAATTATTATTAGATAATAGGCCACTTATTGAGAGATATAATCATTACTTAGGTACAAAAACAGTGTTCCAAATTATGGCAGTGCCGTCACAGAGACTCATGCAAACACAGAGGAGACTATCACACTTTCATCTTGTTTCCTGGAGGTCATTTGCACTAAATTACTGCAAAATGTAATCACTTAAAACAATTCATATTAAAGTTACAGGCCATGTGACTTAGAAGTCCAAAAGAGTCATAGATGAGTTTGTTACACCTAGCTTTGTGGTATCAGAATTCTTAGATGTACACTGGATGGATGGGACTGGATCAGTCCGAAGTTTAGTCTGGCTCCCCAAAACAACTGGCCCATGATTAGAGGACATGCATGAACATTTAGTGTGGCTTGCATAATTTACAGCCTATTATCTTTAGGAGAATAAGATTTTTTAAAGATTATAATTATATTATTTCTCCTTTCTGTTTTTTCATTCCAAACCCTCCCATATACTGCTCCTTGTTCTCTTTCAACATTGTGGCCTCTTATAAAATGTGCTCATTCGACTCAAACATAGGAGCATCTTTAGAAAAGTCTATTGAACTAGATTTTATAAACCATACTTACTAGTTGTTCACCTTGTCTCCTTAGAATCTTGGAGGCCCTCACAAAATTCTACCTAATTTTCTCTGAAGGAGGCAAGCTACATATGTAAGGACAGATGATTCTCAGCTTGGTGATCACATGCACTTTGTTACAGGTTTTCTATTTTATTTCTGGTATTTACGATTGGGAAAACAACTGGAAAAAATTGAAAAATGATGCTGCTTAAAGGAACATGGACTGAAATATGCGAAACAAAACCTAATATATTCACCCACTGTATGACTAAAGTTCTCCAGAGAAAACTCAAAAGGTTTGCATGCAACATTTGGACTCAGTCCCAACACTTTCCTTCTTCAGCACACACTCTGATTTCAGTGCTCACTTAGGCAGAGAACTCCGTGACTTTATTACACCCACTATTATTATCTTTCACGATAGCCTCATATTTCAATTTCCTTGCTTAATTATGGTTATATGACTAGAAAAGAGTTCGTGCAGTATAGTTATTCATTTAAAATTATCAATTACGTCCAAAAATATTTTCAATTTCCTTTACAGTTGTAATCAGATAACTGTTGTAGTTCTTCATTTTATCTCGATTTGCTTTTACCTTCTCATGAAAGTTTTGTTATTCTTTGTCTCCCAAATAAGGAATATTTGTCATAGTGACTAATAAGGTAGAGTTAGAATGTAAATAAGTCACAAGTTAATGTTATTGCCTCAGTCAAACATTGTGGCGTTGCGGTGTTAGAAATAAGGACCCTCATATGAGCTCTGAGGCAATTCCTTCATCTTAGTAACATCTTGACAGAGCCAATGGTTTCCTCCTCTTTGTCACCTTGTCACATCCATGTTTCCACTTGGGCAATAAATCGCAGTTTGGGGACTATGCAGTCAGGCTCTAACACAGTCTTACATGCTTAGGTCT
The DNA here is from genome assembly GCF_950005125.1 of Chionomys nivalis. NCBI lineage: Eukaryota > Metazoa > Chordata > Mammalia > Rodentia > Cricetidae > Chionomys > Chionomys nivalis. The sequence goes on from NC_080095.1 coordinate 74,494,923, forward strand.
TCAATCACACTTTCCTCTTGGTAACTGACCAGTTACTTCTCATCACACAGCACTTAATCCCCATGCACTCCTGCAATAACCTAGAGTCAAGTGCTCAGTCTTTCACTTGTGGAGATTTTATGGTGCTGCTGCACGGTTTGTCTTCTTTATTTGTTACAGTCGCCACCAAACCTGGGTTTTCACTACTTTATCACTAGCTCGAAGTCAGCACTCATGGAATAAACTGCATATGTATTTTCAGCCATGCGATAGTCAACCATGTTTCAGTTCGCTTAAGAGATCAAGTCTTTATTAACTTCAGAGCCTGCTCAGAGAAAACCATTAGTAGGCTTATCTGCCTCTTCATTACAAAATGGGAAAACCTGTTTGAATGCAGCGTGTGAAGCTCATGGGTAAGTGGAAAGGCTCTGGGCCAGACTTTCAAAAACGAATAGTTTTAGAGTGTGTGAATATGTAACTTCAACATGCAGCCATAATGGCCATAAAATCAATGCTGTAAAAATTATCCCAAGTGATAAAAAGTAAATATCTGAGGATATTCCTTCTCTTCCAGCAGGTGATAGTGATAATGGAGTAGGCTATTTGATATCATTTGCAAAAAAAAAAAAAAAAAAAGAAGTTTGAATATGAAAAAGGATGACATCATGCCAGAAGACAAGGATAACCTGAGAGTTATCACAAAAATCACAAAAATGAATTATCTAGTTTAAATGCATCAGAGTGAGAAGTGAAAAATTAACAGAAAGACTTAAAATATGAATTCTGGAACAACAGCCTAAGAGATTGTCTTAATATTTTATGAAATATGCAATATTTTATGAAAGATAACAATCTTGACTCATACTTATTGAGTTAAGGGAAAGCAGTAAATAATGTCCTATTAATAGTAAAATATTTGGTGGGTTTTGACTGTTGGGTTGCAGACATACATAGCTTTCTTTTCCAGAATTCTAGCAATGCATTGTTATAGTTATACATATCCCTTTCCTGTTCCCTTCTTACTTATTAATCTAGATACCATGACAAAAATTTTGAAGGTAGAATTAAGTTTGCTAATCATTTGATTTTAAGAGAGTAATAACAGCCTGGATACGTGAGTTAGCTCAATGTAATTACATGAGCCACCAGCATCAGAAATGGAAGGTGAGAGAGTCAAGGACATGCCAATGCAAAGAGTGGGTGAAATGTGTGAGAAAAGGCTGTGTTGGGAAAATTTAAAGCATTAAAATTATGTAGTCCACCATTTCTGACTTGAAATATAGAGGCCACATTCCAAGAAATAGGACAGGTGTTAAACCAATGAGCAACAGTCAGCAAAGAATTATGTAGTTCCATTTCCAACAGTACGGAACTGAATTCTGACAAGCAACCAAATGAACATGGAGAAGCGTTCAGCTCAGAATGTCTGTACAGAAATAGTCATGCTGACACATCACTTTGGTGAACTTAAGACCAGTGAAAGGTAGAGACTCACTGTATCTAAGGCTTCTGACCTGCAGAGCCCTGCAGAGCCCTGTGATGACAAATATATGCTTCTCTAAGTCTCTAAATCTATAGGAATTTATTAAGGCAGAAACAGGAAACTAAAAGACTTGCTAACCTAAAAGTGTTTCAACAAAGTGATTCAACAAAGATCACTAAGAATGTACCTGAATCACTAAGAAAGGCAGAAGAAGGCTTGGCTTAAAATTAAGCTTTGGAAATCCTAAAGTGAGAAGACAAGAAAGGGGAATCAAGGAAATCAAGCAGAGCTAAGTAAGTTGAAGTCAAGGAATGGCTGGATAGGCGGTGATCAAAAAAGGCATTTTACAATTACAGGAACTCTTCCAGGTCATGTAAATAAAACGAAATACTAAACAGGAAAATGATGAAAACATTTGCTTTCAGCGAAAAGTTAAGCCAAATGAGAATGGAGAAAAGGTCACAACTTGAGGAAATGATCGGAGTTAGAAATCTAATTTAAGCAGGTAAGAAGATTGCCATACTTGAGGAAGTAAAGACCAGCATTCATTGTGAAATACACTGTTATGTAGCAGTGGAGGAGGAGTGTATTGTATTTCTAGTTTCCAGGTCTTTCTAGGGTCTGTGCGGGGAAAGTAGGCAGTCACTTGTTGTTACAAGATTACCATTAAATCCTTGCTCTTTGCACCTTGTAGCTCTACCCGAGTCCCCATCCAGCAAAGTCCCTAGACAACTGTGTCATCTTGATGGTGGGAAGTCATGACTACAGCAAGCAGAAAGAGGAAACCGAGAGATCACCTCTCAATGGCAAATAGGAAGCAGAGAAAACTAACTGAAAGTGAAACCCGGCTCTAAGCCCTCATAGCCCACTCCCAGAAATGTGCTTGCTCCAGAGAGGCTGCAACTTCTAATGGTTCCATGACCTTCCATGCAATACTAACAACTGGATGACATACTTTTACATACATCGGCCTATTGAGGACATTCCTCAGTCAAACCATCACAGTCATAAAGTGTTCCAACGTATAATAGAAAGAAAAGATTCTGGGGAAATTGGAATAAAAAAGTCTAAGAGGGTTCTTTAGCAACCTGAAATTTCAACTTCTGGAACTCTGAAGAACCAGTAGCCCACATGCTTTTGAAAAATGACCTTAATGTTATCATTGCCTCTGAAAATTATGTAAAATTTGAAATAAAAAATCAACAATAAAAAAAACAGAGAAAACATAATATGCATACTAAACATTGCATGTTGAGAAGTTCCGAACAACATTAGACTGTACCATTACATACCTATTGGACTAACTGACCACTTAAATACAGCCAGTACCAAGAGAAATAAAGATTAATTAAAATGAAACAATAAAGTTTAAATTAGAATCTTAATATAAAGAATAGATGTTCATCAACTGGTAAATGGAAAATGAAAATGAATTTATTTATACATTATATTTGGCTTTTTAAAAAAACATTGTATTTCATGGATTTGAAAACAAAGAGACATGTTTAGCCAGTATGGGAGGAGATTGGATCTAAAAGAAATTGCAATTGGAAAGATGAAAGTGACCAAAATCCCGTGTATTAAGCTCCCCAAAAGGTAACAAAAGATAAAATAAAGAATAGAAGGCAAAAAAAAATTAATAACCCTTAAAGACACAGTGATAATAATGGCAAAATCAAACATTCTATAGCTAAAATGATTGATTTTAAGTCTATCTCAAAGACTCAAAGAGTAAGTTAACTGTTCTGAATGTTGTGTTGTTAGATATAAAGACAATATTTTAATGAGAAGACATTAAAACAGTAAAAATCAAATAAATATTAAGTATAATGAATTTTGGTGACAAAAACCTCTCTAAATATTCCAAACTGTGTCTGCAGAGATGGTTTAGTGACGAAGATCACTGGCTGTTTCCCAGATGGCCAGGGTTCAATTCCCACATGGCAGCTAATAACCACACACAGCTCTAGTTCAAGAACACTAAGAGCCCTCTAGATAAAAAACACACAGTGGAGGACAGATATGCATCAGGCCAAAGATCCACATATATCAAACAACAACAAAAATTATAAATGGGAAAAAACCAGATGCCAGAACTCAAATATCATAAGAATGATAAAGAATGAAGACAGTTCTCCTCAGATACTACCATATCAAAGAAATAGGCTAAAACTGAAGTGAAATGACTAAACATTAGTAATAAAATATAAATTGCAGAGGGCTATGGGGGTATACAGCAGGTGACAACTAGCATTCATCAGGTAGACCGATTCAGCCAACTAACTGTTTACTTTCTATCTGGGAACCCTCACCAACTTAAGGGTACGTGCATCACCAAGTGTTACTGGCATGTCGATGTCACCTCCCTAGCCTAAGAAGACTATGTGACTCATCTTGTGACATGAGAATGAGGCAGGCTCTGGAGATGTAACATATTATTGTTCAGAGTTTATCTTTGAAAGGGGTGGCATGTACAGCTATGTAGAGGGCTACTATGAAAAGAGCTGAACAAACGTGTGGGTGTGTGAGAGAGAGAGAGAGAGAGCTGAGAGAAGGATTTAGCTAAACTGGCAGAGAGAGAAGGCTTGAGAGATGAAGAAGAAGCATGAAAGAAGTGTGAGAATGAATTAAGAGTGAGCAAATGTCGTAGAAGACGTCTGTGTGTGTGTGAGTGTGTGAGGGAGCTGTGTGAAGGAGCTGCTACTATGTAGAGGAGCTGTGCCTAGGCTAAACCGCGCAAAGTCTTGTGTGGTGAGAGAGCTATGTTAGTGAGCTGTATAGCTGGGGCTGTGTGAAAATGTGTAACTATGTGGAGGCAAGGCAGATGAAGTCATATAGAAAAGAGATGTAGAAGACAAATGTATGTGAACAGAAAGACTGTAGACGTGTGAAAATAGATGTAACTGTATAGAGGTGTATGGCCATGTAGGAGAGAGATGTATGCATGCAAAGAGAGATAGGTGGGTGTAGGTAAAGAATGTACCTGTGTGGAGACAGAGAGATTCTCGAAGAGGAATATTTAAGATGAAATAAAAGAGAAAGTTAGCATTGGGGATAGTGTCTGTTTCCTGATTCACCCCTCAGATAAAAAAGTATAGCTCTCGTCACATTTGTGGATTTTTTTTCTTTTGCATACCCTGGTGCTAACTGGAGGTTGGTCATACCAGTTGACAATAATAAATTATAATTCTCTAAAATCCATGATACAAATCATCAAACACTACTTCAAACTGGCAGGCAGGTTATTAAGGAGCGATACTTAGGCATGTGTATAAAATGGTGTGGGGGTAGGGAGTTATGCTTGTTTACTGACTGATAAGATACTTGAATATTTTGAGGTATTTTTGCTTGCTTCAAATAAAACCCATCAGAGAAATTTACAAATGAACAATCCAAATCACTAAGTCAATTATTCACACTGTTTTGTAGGTAACCTATGGTAAATTATGATCATTGTAATTCTGAGCCACATTCCAAGAGCTTTTCACATCAGTATGATTAAAACAGGTGATATATGACTGAGAATTTAGCATGTTCAAGAACACCCTCCTCTTTCTGTACAGATGAGTCTCTCCTTGGTGATTGTATTTAAGTTCCTATAGCAATGAAAGGTCCTTTTTTGTTATTTGTTTGCAGAATGATTGCTTTGAGAATTACCTTCCCCCAGCTCCTTGCTTGTAGTAATAGCCCAACATTCACTCCTTAATCTCCCAGTTGCACTTATTGGCCTTGTTGTACTGAGTGAAGACCCCCATTTCTATTGCTCACAGTATAATTGATGAGATAAAAAACAAAAAAGAACAGGAGGACATTTAGAAGCAAACAGATTAGGAAGCCAATAATAAACCCAAACATACCAGTAAACATAATGAAAAATGTGAATTATATTCTTGCTCAAAATATATAAATCCCTGTCCTCTGGTACTATGTTTGGCTATATGATGTTTTTCTACAATCACACAAATGATTAAATTAAATTCTAACTCAAATGAGTCAGTCATTAAACCCAGTATCAGATTGTACTAGTAGTTTTAAGATGATCAAAGTACTGAGAAAAAGCAGAGAGACATCTGGCACATTCTGAGGTCCTTTCTTCTCATATTCACTCTTGATCAAAATTAGGTATCAGCTATCTTTAAAACATAGCGTCTGCCTGTAATCCAAGATGGGTGATCTAAGTCAAGCATCAGGTTTGCATTTCAGAGGGAAAGGAAATAAGATAGGAAAAAAAGTTTCTTCTTTCTGGAAGTATATTTCTTGGAAGCTGTTTGCTCCTTTTCCTTTGCATGATGAAAAGAAATTTGCTGTTTAGAGTGGAAAAATGGGCTGTCTCTCCTTGGCTACAGGCATGCGTCCAGCTTGCTCGAGGAGATGAGTTACTGAAAATGAAGGTAAGATTATAAAGGAGAAAAATTATCTCCCTCAGGACATCACCTGTCTCTGAAGCTGTGGATCTCTTTCTAGTCTAAAGAGTAGGTTCATCAGAAAAATTCACTTAAATTATTTTGAGCTGAACATTAAAACATCTTAAATTACCTGATAAAATAGTAATAAAAGCTATTAGAATAAAAAATTCAAACTAAATGGAAGTATGAATAGGTTATCTATTTATTCATTTCTTTATGAGTATGGTGTGTGTGTGTGTTCGTGCGCACATGTGTTCTGAAAAATATTTCAACATTTGTGGACATCCATTGAACTATATCTTCTGAACAAACAACAACATAGAGCTAGGTAGTAGACATTTCTTCCTTACTTGGCATTCTGCACATGGGATTCTTCACATTGTTGATCGAACTATTCAACAAAGGGTAGGTAAGAACAGCTTGTTTTAAATAATAAAGTTCAGTATAATAATAAGCTGATGGGGAATTTGGGTAAATTGGTCCTTCAATAAGCAGGCCATCTACAGAAGGAGAAAAAGGGAAGAAGACTCAATAACCTATAACACACGAAAATATGTCTTATTTTATAGAATTAGAGTCTGGTTGGAGTCTCTGGCATTAGCAGTTTGAGAAAGATACTAAAAGTATATAAGATGTGAATGATTTCTGCTACAGGGAAGCTTCTGTTATCTAATGGACTCAACATGAAATAAATTCTATTTTCCCTTTTTAGCAACACACAAAATTGGCTATTCCACTCTTTATTGATTAATAAAATGATCACAAGTGATCTTCCCACTTATGAGTGTACATTCAGCTTATTCATCTCCATAGTTTGAGTGGGTTTGTCTTAATTTATATGAAGTTTATTTTTATATTAAATATGGTAAACAAAAGGTTCTGTCCTGCCTGGTCCTGCAACCATTCAGTCCCAAAGAAACACACAAAGCCTTATATTAATTATAAACTGGTTGGCCTATTAGTTTCAACTTATTATTAACTAATTCTTACAACTTAATTAAACCCATAATTCTTATCTTAATCTATGTTTAGCCATGTGAATTGGTACCTGATTCTATGGGGCATTCTCTTCTTGCTTCCTCTGCATCTGGCTGGTGACTACAGACTGAGCCTTTCCTCTTGCCAGAATTCTCCTGCTCTGGTCGCCTCACCGGTACTTCCTGCCTGGCTACTGATCAATCAGTGTTTTATTAAGCCAATACAAGAGACAAATCATTACAGGGTACAAGAACACTATCCCACAGCATAATGTGACTCAACATGGAATACATTCTTTTTTTAGCAAAGCACAAAATTGGCTATCCCACTCTTTATTGAATGGTTATACATGATCACAAGTGATCTTCCCACGTATGAGTGAACATTCAGCTAATTCAGCTTCATAGTTTGAGTGGGTTTGTTTTAATTTATATGAAGTTTATTTTTATTTTAAAGATGGTGATTTTTATAGTTATTTGTTATTTATCATTATTTATTTAGTAAATTAGTTTCATTGTCCATTTTCAATAGCAACACAAATATTTCTAGAATTTATTTATACAAATGCTGTTGAGTAATTTTAAAGAAACTTATTAAACTCTCATGACAAGTAAATATGGCAAATGCATGAACTGACCAAGCAAATTACTGACCTTTGTAAGTCATGAAGGAAATATTCTTTATGCACCTTAAGCAATTTGTCATGCATAGAACCTGTACCAATAATATTTTTGGTGACTACTACAATGTAATTAGGTTGAACTGATGTTTTTGTAACTGCCTCCACAAGAGTTGAAATTATTATGAAGAGAGACATCTGTGGTCCCTGTTTGGCTGTAGGATTGGCGAAATGGTAGAGTCTAAGGAATTGGGATTCCCTGGGACCTCTCCAAGTTATGAAAGACTTTGAGGTCCTGGTGCCCCTGAGAGAAAGGCTTATTTCTTGACACAGTGCTGATAAATTGTCAGGCTACTTTGAAGAGAGACCAGGAACAAAGATGGGCAGAAAAACAGCTTATCTAAACCGTTTAGGTAACTCTTGCTCTCTGTTAAAAAATCGAAACTACTTGTCAATTTTGTTTCAAAAGTAGACTGCTGTTTTTCAAAAGTTTTTTTTCTTTTCTTTTAACATATGTTTATTCAAAGGGCAGTGCACCTACAGAGATCAAATACAACCTGGGGAAGGCTGTTTTATCCTTCCACCTTGAGCTCCTCCTGGGTGACTGGAGTCTTTCCTCAGAGTTGGTGGTGAAGGCTAAGTAACAGTACAGGGAAGCTTCTTAGGCAGGAAAGTAAAGAATTCAAAATCCCTTCTGGAAGTCCCCCAAACTGATCAGATTCTCTCTCCCCCACTCCAAATAAAAACCAAGGGGCAGAACGTGTGAGAACACATCAGGTGCCTGGAAGAAACAGAAAACAGCCAAAATGCCAGGAAACTGTTTAGACCAACTAGGTCTTTTGGAAAGGACTCTCAAACATGTTGAACTACCAATAGTTAGTATAATGTACTGATTGCTCCAGGTTCTCAGTTTTGGTGACCAGCCACCCATGCAGGGGTGGGCTTTGGTGATACAGTTGTCTTTGAGTCATTTCTGCTCTTGTAATTAACCCCTCACCCATACTCTTGTAAGTAACTCTATTCACCAAGTAGGACATTAGTGGTATTAGTACTTTGCTCTGTTTCGGGTTCCCTATCTGCGGTGAGTAGACTTGTGTGTTGAGTCTCGCAGGAACAGTTTGGCTCATAGCAGCAAGTACCTTAACTTCTGAGTGCTCTTGCTGGCCTACTGGAACACTTGATTTATTCCTTTTCCCAGTGTACCAATGAATAAATTTTCTTTTTCTGCTTTTCATGTGTGTATGTGCACGCACCACCACCATCACCCCTACCACTACCATCACCACCACCAATTACTTAGAGTCATTCAGTTGAAGAGGACTTCCACATAGAAGGGGTTCCCTTCCAGATTCTGAATTAAGCACAAATCGCACCCAAACACCTCTTTTCACAGAGAGATCCTTTATTAAGCAGGAAGAAAAATTTATAGAGGATGCTTTCTGACTCAGGCAGAAAACATCATTCTTAAGAGGAGAAGAAGAGGCATTCTGTATTAGAATGAGTTAGGATACCATGGTAAATGAGATAGTGTTTGAGGGAGAAGGGGAAGAGGGTAAGGGAAAGCGGCCAGAGATACTTGTCCTAGAAAGACAAAGTACTGACTCTGGATAGAGAGGAAGCAGACATGGCACATAGGCAAATGGAGGTTTTTAAGGGTAAAGGGAGACGCCCCTGTTAGGATGAGGAGTTTCATCTTAATTGTTAATTAGATGAACCAAAGGGAACTTCTGGTTACTGGACTTTAGTGGTCAGCCTCAGGAAGAAGTGATCAAATAAGGGAATAGTCCTCTGTGGCTAGTTTTAGGAATGTGATCTAACAGTTATTAGAAAGGATGCGGGAACTGGGGAGAAGGATGCGGCCTGCCAGAGCCACACGCTCTAGGTAGTGGACTAGTACCTTTTGCAAGTCCATTTCAACACCATGTTCTGAAACCTGGGATACTAAAAAGTGCACCCAAATCTCTCACTTGGGATAAGTAAATCAAGTTTTAACATGGTATGCAAGCACTTATAATACCTATTATTAAATGTCCCAAATCTGAAACAATGCATGTTTAATATAGAATTGAAGAAATAACATTTAATAATCTGTTATCTAATAAATCTTATCATTTCACATATTTTGCTATTCATGCCTACTAATGTTAGACTTTACACTTCCAAACAGAAAATGTAATCTAACTTTGCAATGTTTTAATTAAGGGCAGGATATTCAGACTTGTATAACACCTGCTTCATAATAAGTAGAGTAATATTTAAAATGCCAGATGGATCAATTAAAATATTCTTTTAAACAATGCAAGACCTTTTGATGTAGGTAGCTGGGTTTTTTAAGTCCAAGTTTAAATATATACTACAAGAACATAAAATTATTTAAGTCTATGTTAATGAAATAACTGCAATTTTCTGGTGAAAAGAATGCACAAAAGATAGAGTAATTCTTCCATCTTAACTTTCCCAGGATATTCTGTCGTTCTCATATTTTGATTTCTTCAGTGTTTGAAGACTCAACTCTTTTAACTGTGGCTAATTGAAGTACCTCATATTACAAATGAGCAATTATAGTCCTCCTTTTAGGACAAAAAGAAAAAATATTTTAACCCAAATATAAATCGAAATTATATTTGGCAGAAGATGAGTGCTGTTAAAGCTGTGGACCTGGTTTGGAATATCAAATACTTTATAAGACCCATATGTTCTATTAAATCCCATGCTTGTACAAACTATTTAGCATAATTTACTCTAGGAATATTGTAGACTTGAAGCAGGAGAGGGTAGAAAAGAAAATACTGAAGGTCTTACACAAAAGAAACAAAATTAGCATGCAAAACTAACACATACAGGAGGGGAGAAAGAAACGTGTTGGCTACCAGAAGTCTGGAAATCCCCAGTCTTCTGACAGAAAGAGAATGGACAAAAAAGCCCAAACCTGCTAATGACACAGAAATCTCACTTTCTGATACACATACATCCCAGTCCTTTGACAATAAATGTCTTTAAGTTCCTTAGCTTCCTTCTTAGTTCACTTCCTGCTTAAAACATTATTTCTTTTAATTGAATTGTATTGTTTTGATGGGTAATATGTCTTATCTATGTGTACCTCCCTGCTTCATGACATAAGATCAGAAAATCCTGCAAGTTACCAACCAAACCCCAGTTTCCAACATCTGTTGGTGAGCCAGCACAGGAGTAAAGTTTATGCTCACTTAACAAATTTTAGGGTTGGTTAAGAAGTCATTCCAGATTGTCTGGTTTGGCCAGCACTCACTGTGCAATCCGCATTGCTGTTATAGAGCACCAGCTCCATGGTAAAGACTAAACAATCACTTCAAAGGAGTCCTTCATGCTTTCCAGCTCGCTCTCTTTTCTGTTAGGCTTGCCTTGATCAATAGAATTATCTCATTTGTTTTCATGACAGCCTATACTCATCTTCCCGAGCAATATGGGAAAATGTGATTGGGTGTAGAAGAGGGAACAGGGCCATTTGGGTGCTCGTATTAATCAGCAGATACCAGTAGATGTCATAACCCTTGAGAAGAGCAGCAGTGGTTGATGTAGTCTCTAGAGGGCCTGTGCAGATGGCTCCAATTAGAACCAATGGTCTGGGGCTCCATCAAGTCAAGCCACTGGATCCTGAAATCTTCAACTTTCTATCCTGTGCTACTGCAGCTTCACTGGTGCCCAGGCATGAGGCCCTGGGTTCAGATTCCCAGCACCATATGAAGTTCGGTGTAGTGAGCACAGTGCTTCTGCAATCCCAAAACAGAAGAAGGGAAGTCTGAAGAGTTCATTGGCCTGTCTTCTAGTTAGCTTCTGGTCTCTGAGTTCAGTGAAAGTATTCTTCTCAAAAAACCAAGATAGACATTGTTGGGAAAGCACCACTGGATAAGGGGGTTATCACATGCACAAGGACCAGAACTCTGAATGAATGAATGTATGAATGAACATATAATCTAAGATCAGATTTTTGCTGGGAACCCAGTTCATCAGTCAGTTTGCTCCACACCAAAACAAACAACAAAAATAAATGATATTCTACTTACTAAAAGCTAACTTTAAAGAGTCCAACAACAACCAAAGAAAGAAAAGGAATAAAAAAAAAACTATTTCAACTGAGCTGACAGCTTTAAGCCAGAAGATAGTAACTTACAACCTCAGAAATGCTAAAGAAAAAGGTTCTCAGAGGCAATGTTTAATACAACTATTGGAAGCCACAATGCTGGAAAATGACCACCCTCAGTGAGTTTCTTTCTTTTTTTCCTTCCTTCCTTCCTTCCTTCCTTCCTTCCTTCCTTCCTTCCTTCCTTCCTTCCTTCCTTCCTTCCTTCCTTCCTCCCTTCCTTCCTTCTTTATTTCTTTCCTTCTTTCTTTTTTCTTCTTTCCTTCATTTCTCTCTCTCTCTCTCTCTCTCTCTCTCTCTCCTTCCTTCTTTCTTTTTTTGTTTTTTAAGACAAGGTTTCTCTGGGTAGCCCCTAACTGTCCTGGAACTAGCTCTATAGACAAGGTTGGCCTGGAACTCACAGAGATTCACCTGCCTCTGCCTCCCAAGTGCTGGGGTTAAAGGCGTGAGCCACCACTGCCTGACTTCTCAGTGAGTTTCTAAGAAAAAGGGTTTTTTGTCTTTGGAAAGATTGAAAGTACTGTAAGGGACAATGCTCAGTGTTCTACCCTCTGATAGGAACATTGGGACTCCAGACTCAAAGATAGTCTACATAAATATTGAAGACGCTCAAATTTCACTAGTGAAGCCCACAATTTAATGACAACCTACCGTCTTCGAGGCACCTTGCACCATTAGCATGGCATGTAAATCGCTAATCTTTCTAGTACCCGGGTTTCATTCTCTGTCCTAATTGATATGCCAGGGCACCATTACTAAATAGACCTGTAGTAACAAGTGTTGTTTGAAAGGTCTAAAAGCCAAAACAATTATTGAACCTAGTCCCACCCTATAGGACATTGCCCTATAGATGACCTATTGTCATGACATGACATAGGCAGTCCTAACCTAGGAATCATGGGACACCTAGCCCCATAACTAACTTCTGTAACAGACTATTACTCACACACACAAATACACACATACACACACACACTCTCTCTCTCTCTCACCCCCCCCACACGCAAACCCAACAAATGTTGACATATTGGCTCCTTTTGCCAAAAATCATTTTGGTCTTGACTTAACAAATATCATGAAGAATCCCTCCAAAGAATTGTTGCGAAACATTTTTTGTACAGGGTAGAATTTCCCTGGCAAAATGGTCTTCACAGAGGTTTCTGACCCACTAGGTCCCATGGCCATTCGATGTCAAAGAAACACACAGAGGCTTACATTAATTATTAATTGGTTGACCTATTAGCTCAGGTTTCTTATTAACTAAATCTTGTCTGTGTTAGCCATGTGGCTTGGTACCTTTTATTAGTGAGGTATTCTCATCTTGATTCCTCTACATCTGGGTGATGACTGGAGACCGAGCCATTCCTCTTCCCAGAATTCTCCTGTTCTGGTTGTCCCACATATACATCCTACCTAGCGACTGTCCAATTGACATTTTATTAAACCAATACAACTGACAGATCTTTACAGGGTACAAGACCATTGCCCCACAGCAAGGTGCCCATACTAGACACATCTGGGATGCCCCACCATTTTTGAATCTTGCCTTAAAAGAACATATTAAGAAGGAGCACTCTACACTAAACCGTGAGCAGTGAACAAGGAACTTTCAAAATAGAACATCTTGCTTCTATAGTGGTGACTGTGTTAAGGTATTCCTTGAAGAATAAGGTGAGGTTAAGGTAGATACCCTGTCAACCTGTGACATGTAAGATGCTTAGTCTACACAACCTACTCTATCTTGGGAAATAATTGTTAAAATAAAACCCAATAAGCAGAGCTTGTTTTTCCCCTGAGCACAATATATTGCTGTGTCTCAGTGAAATATATATATATATATATATATATATATATATATACATATTCATCTTTGTGTTTTGCACAGTTCTAGATTATTGTAACATGTATTCCACATTTGTTTTAATAGTCACAGGTGTTTCAAAATTAACCATAAATAGTAGTTCAAATGAACACTCTTCTTTTTTAATGGATACTCCTTTTTAAAATTCTCTTATATTATACATCCTGACCCTACCACAGTCTCCCTCCAAGGGTTATCAACCTAACAAGGCATAACATGTTACAGTAAGACTAGCCATAGATCCTCATATCAGGGCATGGGGAAGTAACCCATGAGAAGTAAAGGCAAGCAGAGTCAGAGAAAAACCACTCACCCTGTCAGGTTTCCCACAAAAGTACCACGTTAATAATCATAACATATTTGCAGAGGACATAGCCCAGACCCAAAAAGGCTCGAAGATTGCCACACTATTCTCTGTGAGACCCTTTGGTTATGTGGGTCATATATGCATGGTTTCATCTATTCCTCTTTCTACAATTCTTTGTCCTCTTCTACGGGGCTACCAGAGCTCTGAAGGGAGTGACCTATAAGCTGCTGGCAGAAACTTTTCTGATGAAAATTGGACAAGACAAATATCCATGAGTATAGCAAAATATTATTAAGGTTCATTTTATTATTTTTCATATCCTAGGTCTCTGTCTAGCCTTTGGTTTCTTGTTACCTTCAAATCTCAGGCATAGGCTATCTTTCATGGTGTGGGGCTCAAATGAGACCATGTAAGAACAACTGTTTTTTCTCCATTGGCACCATATATCCTGCAGGCAAGATAGACTGTAGGTTGAAGGTGTTGTGACTGGGTTATTGTCTCAAACTTAGCATTAAAAGTTGCCTGCTTACAGAAAGGGTCCCGTTAGTTGAAGTATCCTCTATTACTAGGAGTCATCACCAGTGCCACCTGTATAAAATTCTGAGTTTCTATTGCATTAGGTTTTGATATTGCTCTCCAAAAGGCCTCCAGTTCCTGGGGTCTCCCCTTGTGCTCTCTTCCTACATCCATCTCCCCCAATCTGACCCATCCTATTCCCATTCCTATCCCCACCCCCAGTCCACCAACAAAATCTATTCTGTTTCTCCTTCCCAGGGAGATCTATGTATCCTACTTAGCAACATACTTGTTATTCAGTCTTTCTGGGTCTGTTGATTGATGCACAATTTTTATTTATTTAATAGCAAATATTAACCTATAAGTGAGTAAATTCCATGGTTATATTTCTGGGTCTGTGTTACCTCCTCTAGATGATTTTTTTTCTAGGTCCATCCTTGGCCTGCAAATTTTGTGGTGTGATGTTTTTGTTGTTGTTGTTTTTGTTTTTTTTGTTTGTTTTTTTTTACCAGTGGAGTAATACCCCATTTGTAATATTTACACTACTGGCTAAATGGATTTTACTAATGAAGACAACAAGAAAATTACCAGTCTTTTTTTTTTTACAAGTTTTCGTTATAAATTAATACAATGCATGAAAAAAATCTCACAGAAAGAAATTCTCAAGCTTCAACAAGCCCAAATTAATCAGTATATTAAAGATAAACAACCATAAACTTTCTGCTATGAACTGTTTTCTCTGACTTTAAGATGCATAGTACTAGAGATTCTTGGATCTTTTCTTTGTGCATATTCTTGAATCATTTTTAATGGTTATTCAAGGGATCATAATTCTTGCAAATTTATAGTTCTATATTCTAATAGGCTATAATCTCCACATTTTATTCATCTTAAAGAATTTACTTATTAAGTGGCTTACATTAAAAATTAACCAGTTACAGATCTATTCTATAACTCATGAGAGTTATACAAAATTTGTGTCCACAGTTCTTTCCTCAATGACTTAAAACTTATTTCTAAAATATAGACAATGTATTATCATATATGATGTACCATACCATCATCTTATTCAATAAAAATGTGACAATTAAAGTAATAGTATCATCAACTAATTCATACATATGTGACAAAGCACACATATTTATACTTCAGCACTAAATAAGTGGAATAATGATTAATGTGATGGAGTACATCTTATTAAAGGAACTTCATTCACAACAGAGGGAGATGAGTAAGAACACTTTGATACTGAAAGTATGCTTTAAAATTCTTAAACATTATTATACAGCCAGAACTTTAGAGAATGTATAAAATAGGACAGTAAGTAGGTTGAAATATAGCATACTGAAGACACTGTGAAATGATAAAATTATAGGCTGATATTATCAGGGAAAAGAGAAGAATTGAAAGACTCACTTAAAAAGAACAAGCTATAAAGTCTTTGACTGCATTATTTTATACAAATAAGGAATAATGGTAATGCTTTTTAAAACAAAATACATAATACATAATTGTAGAGATAATTCATTAGGATGGGTCATATGAAAATTTATATTCTAGAGAGATTTAATAAATATACAAAAATAAGAGACTAAACACCATGACTAATATAATTTGGATTCTCAAAGATCTGTCAATAGTAAGTAGGGGAAAGAAACTATGAATGCTTCCAGAAGAAATATATTGGAAAATTTGCAGATCTTAATAAAGGTCTTGCTGTGGTGGTGGGTAATAGAATGATACATATTTTAATCCCTCATGATGAAAACTACTTGTATTTTTACCAGAGAAAATAATGTTTCAAAGGTAAGTTCTTCACTATAAAACATGAATTTGGTAAAAATGGGAAATCTTAAGAGACATGGTATGAAAAGCTAAAATTACAAAGCTGGAGGTCAATACACGGTGATGCCTGAAAAAAAAAGAAAGGAAGAAGACGTAGTAAAGAGAAATCATTTGCAAACATTAGCATTTCACATCCCATCAAGACTAAAAAACCATGCAGAATTTTGAAAACTAAGACTAAGAAAGGAAGTATAAGTGAATAACACTTAAGAAATTCAACAATAAAGAAAATAAGTAATAGACAATATAGGTATGAATAAGTGGAGATTTTAAAGGTTCTCTATTCAAACAAACTCTTATAAGTGAATAAAAATTAATTTTTCATAATCTCAAGATAAAATTCATTCTCAAGGTCTTATGTAGTAACCATATTAAGTTATTCTGCTTAATATAACATTTGAAATTCCATGAGAAATGAATGTTCCCTGATATCTAGGATTTAATTATAGAAAAATGAAAGATTGGGGAAAATTACAAATTTTTAAATTCCTTGAAAATGTGGACATATGTCACTGCTACTGTGTGTTGCAACAAGAACTTCAGAGTTGTGAGTACTTAGCAGAAAATGAAATTGAATATAGAACCAGGTAAGAGACAAGTAATATGTTGTTGGCATGTAGGTAAGGTTTTTTGTCCATCAGTCAATTCTGTCCCACTAGCTAGCTCCAAAAGTTACCACACAGGGAAGTTAATTACAAATTATCAGTCATTACCTTAGACTTATTACTAACTAGCTCTTACAACTTACATTAACTTGTATTCCTTATCAGTGCTCTACCACTTGGTGGAAACTTTTTTCAGCACAGTAAGTTCACCTCTTGCTTCTTCTGCATCTGACTGTCGACTTCTCCTTACTCCACCCCTTTTTTCCCTGTGCTCTCATTTTGTCCACAAGTCCCTCCTAACAAGTACCTGCCTAGCTCTTGGCCAGTCAGCTCTTTATTAAACATGAGAACAACATATCTTCACACTGTACAAAAGTATCATTCCATAGCATTATTCACTTTTTATCTAATTAAAAAAGAAAGTTTCAATTTAACATAACAAAAATATATACAATAAAACAGTTATCAAGTCAGAATTACAGCTACAATATTCAGTGAATTTGCATTTGGTAAAATAAGATAAGATATTTTATTATCTATTTTAGTCTAAAGTTTTATATATAATTTACCATAACTAAGGAAAACTTTCTAATTGTTTAGTCTTTAAATTCATCAAAGATCCCAGAAATGTCCAATATTACCTAGCAACAATGATATCTGGTTGCCTAGACCGTCATCCAAAGTTCTTCTGTAATGTTGGGGCATCTAACTTTGGTTTACAGGCCTAGTATATCTGACAGACATTTTTGAGAAGCAGGAAATTTTGACAGACTGTCCTATCTTGCTTGGGAAACTTTGGCAGTCACTTTCTTTTTTGTCCTTCTGGTCCAGTTTGGACAGCATACTGACAGAAGTCAAGATAAGAGCAGCACTATGCCAAATGGCTAGTTTTCCCATAAGGAAAGCAAAGTCCATACAGAGGTTCTTTGATGTCATCTTTTTTTAAAAAAATTAAATTAGTGCTCTTGGGAACAGATGTGACTCACTGTTATAAAAAGCCTTCTGTTATTAAACATCTTAAATGCCATATTCAGTAGGTCTTTGAAGTGTTTGAGGACCATCTATCTAAATTTGTGTATTTAACCATGAAAAATACCTAATATGCATACAAGTTTAATTATTTTATATGTCTACTATCCTATATTTTTAATTATGCAACATATTTTTAGATGAACTATATAAACACAATACCCCAAACAAGAATAGACATATGCATACAGACTAATAAAAAATATTTAATTTATATGAATAAACCAAAATCAATACCAATGTGGAATATTTTGAGATTAATAGTTGTTCTGGGAAATTAAAGAAGATTCAATAATCTTCAAAAATCATATAATTAAACTCAATAAAATTCAAAAATCAAAGTTTTTTTTTTAATATATAGGTTGGTCTAATCCAGCATCTTCCCTAATCCAATGTCTCTTAGCAGTTATTGTTCATTTACCAGCAATCAAAAAAATTAAAGACAATACAATAACATACAGGATCTAGACTCCCTGTGTGTTTCTATTATTACATGACTCTTTTCCTTTATACTACTTTACTCCTTTTTAAACTATTTTCTTATTTTTGAACTATTTTTCTATAATTGTCTATATCTATTCTCAAGCCTATGTAAATTATTAAACAGACTATAACCTGTTTAGAGGATTCTTTCATTGTGATCTGGCTTTATTGAGCACCTGTAGTGTTCTTTGGTAGCATGAGATAAATCTTAAATTATTTTATCAGCCACTAACATGGCTCAGCTTAGAATATGGTACTATCACATGGTGCTAGTGGCTGGTGGCTGGCTCAGTCCTGATGGAAGGTGCTAGGAGGCATATGTCTCTGTACATAGGGTAACATGAGACTGTGGACTAGGAACCCATGCTTGCCCCATTTTAGTGTGTTTAGAACCTTTTTAAGCTTTCTCAGATTTTATGTGGCTATACGTGACCAGACTTTGGGTGCCATTTGTAGGGTTTTTTTGTTTGTTTGTTTGTTTGTTTTGTTTTGTTTTTGTATTTTGGGATTTTTTTTTATCACTAGCTAGCTCCTTCCCTCCAGTTGGCTCCTAAACAACCACACAGAACTTATTAACAATTATAAATGCTCAGCTGATAGCTTAGGCTTGCTACTATCTAGCTCTTACAACTTAAATGAACCCATACTTCTTATCTACATTCTACTATATAATGGAACCTTTTTTCAACACAGCATGTCCCTCTCCTGCTTCCCCTGTGTCTGGCTCCTGGCTCTTTCTGTTTCCACCCATTTTCTTCCCCATGCTGTCCTTTTGCCCACAAGTCCTACCTAACCTCTACCTGTATAACTATATGCTAGTCAGCTCTTTATTAACAATGAGAGCATTTTCACAGTATACAGAAGGATTATTCCACAGCATTGGAATGTTAAAAACAAGTTCCTGAGGAAATCACTAACAACACTTCAGCTAAATAGGGCCCAGTGAACATGACCTCCCAAGTTGACATACCCCCCCTAATGAGAATTCCTCTAATTGACAGTGGTCTGGATCCTCACAAAACATTTAATTTCTCTAACACAATATAAAGGAAAATAATGAAGA
This sequence comes from Chionomys nivalis, assembly GCF_950005125.1. NCBI lineage: Eukaryota > Metazoa > Chordata > Mammalia > Rodentia > Cricetidae > Chionomys > Chionomys nivalis. The sequence goes on from NC_080095.1 coordinate 74,514,217, forward strand.
TAATGTATAGGCAGAGGAGGAGTTCTCATGGGAGGGTGGGGATGAATGGGACCAAAATACTCTGAATGAATGAATAAATTCTGAAAGAGAAATAAAAACATTATATTTAAAAAAAGAATGCAGATAAAAAACTTGAAAGTTAGACAACTGATTATCCAATTTAGTTACCTAACTGTAGAACTAAAGCATAGTAAGAGATAATAACCATTTTTTAAAATATTTATTTATTTATTTATTTATTTATTTATTTATTTATTTATTATGTATACAATGTTCTGCCTGTGTGTATCTCTGCAGGCCAGAAGAGGGCACCAGACCTCATTACAGATGGTTGTGAGCCACCATGTGGTTGCTGGGAAATGAACTCAGGACCTTTGGAAGGGCAGGCAATGCTCTTAAACACTGAGCCATCTCTCCAGCCCAATAATCATTTTTAAAGGTACAGAGCATCTAAGAGAGAACCTCAATGCATACCAACCATACAATCAATGAGCTCCACACATTCTGATGAGTTAATAACTAGTAAGTGAGATTGAAAGAACTCTGAATTTTCTAGTCACATTTTATATTATAGTATTTCTGCAAAAATGTGATGAAATTTGAGTCCTTTCAATTCTATAATTAATTAAAAAATAAAATTCTCTTTAGTGTTTGATTGGGTGACATATCCATACCAAGGGGAATATTTGGGAAACTTAATGGCATAAAAATAATTTGCATTGATATGATTCTAATTTAAAATTCAAGGACATATGAATAGTGGTTTTGAAAAGGTGTTAAAGGCCCTCCGGCTGTTTCTTTCATCAATTGTTTTTTGCATTTTATTTTTCTTCGTTGTATCTATCAGGTATGCTATTGCATAAGAAGCATTTCAAAAATAAATGATTGCAGCTGTCAATGCTTTTTGCTTCCTGCTTAACTCTACGTGTTCTTTCATGAATATTTGGGCTGCTTCACACTTTCTTTGACCAAGCTGTTTCTGAAGGAGGCATGCGAACTCTTTCATGTAAATTAATTTTTATAGCTGTAAATTTTACACTTTGCCTGGGGGACTTCTTTGTGAGTTTTGCATTTATTTAAGTATTAGCATTTTGAAAGTTAAGTTTTTTATTGAGTTTAATATTCATTGTAGATAGCTTGAAATTATTACAGGAGCTTCATTTTTAAAACTATCAATTAACATGTCTCTCTTAAATAATTACTTGCTGGCAATTTTGTCTATCTGATTTTCTTTATCATAGCAGGTTGCTTTTAGGTCAGTGTCCTTCCTTGTATTTGCATGTAACCTTGTCACAACTCATTCTCTTTGCTTTTGCATTAACTTAAGAAAATTTTCATTCCACACATCAGCCACTCCAAATAAATGTTATTTATTGAGTTGTTTTGGAAATTCAACCTTTCAAAATTGTGCTCATCTAGGACATTTTATTTTGTCATATCAATTTTACTATATAATTGTAACATAACTTTCTGACTTGTATCTAAAATATCTCAAAAATGTAACCAATGCCAATGATTTTACAATCTAATCCCTGGTTTACCAAAGAATAAAAATTATCAAGGTTATTTAATCTCATTTGTCATTATTGTATAATCTTATTTTTCCTAAATAACAGTGCCTTGGTTCTATTCCATTGCTGTGATAAGACACCATGAACGAGGCAACTTATGAAAGAAAAGAGTTTATTTAGGCTTGTGGATGAAGAGCAATGGGATACACAATAGTTTGGTAAATGCATGGTGGAAAGCACAGCTCAGACGTTACATCTCGACCCTAAAGTAGTTGTAGAACAGGAGTCACTTAGAATGGCACGAATCTTTTTAAACCTCAAAGCTCATACCCAGTGACACACCTCCTCAACAAGGCTCTCCTTATAATCATTCCCAAACCATCCCACCAACTGTGAACCACAAAATGGCTCCTGGTCTATATGGGCTTGAAGGTATATCAGAGCACAAAATGCATTCAGTCCAATCTGAAAAGGGCCCATACCCTTTTAGTTTCCCCTCAGTTTAAAAGTTCAAAATCACTTGTGAGCCCCACAGCAGTCTCTTAACTATAACCACGTGTTAATCCCAGAAGCAAAATGCAAACTACATACTTGCAACATAAAATGGCATAAAACACACATTATCATTCCAAAGGGAAGTAATGAGGGACATGGTGGGGATATAGTAAGTGAAAGCAAGAAACACAGCAGGGCAAAATCTAAATCCTCATTGTCTGGTGTGAGAGGGCTTGGATGGTTTTCCTACTGAGCTTGGCTGACTACCACATACACCTCTCTCTTGGGAAAGTTCCTCCCCAGCCTGTAGTCTGTAGTTCTCCTGGGCAGATGTCTTGTCTAGCAATCTCACTAACAGCTGCCCTAAGAATTGAAGAAGTTTTCTTTACATTGACTTCACAGGCCGTCATTCAGTGTTTTCACATCCACATAAATAAATGCTAAATGTGCTTATTAAAGAAGAAAATTCATGAGTTTGGAATGAAGGAGAAGTTGGAGAGAAGAGGGGTGGGAGTGACATAGATTTGATAGTTATGTATGAAACTCTAAATCATCTTTCAGTGGTTTTGAATGTTATTTTGTTTTGAATAATCTATGTTTTTTATCTATAAGTGCACATTTGTTAAATATATGTGTGTGTGTGTGTATATGTGATGTGACCTCTCAAATATTCAGTCCAGAAAAGTTTCATAATAATACCAGATCATAATTACTCATGCTGTCAACCTCACTGATATCTAGTGAATAGAGAGATGCTTGAAATTGTCATTGTTAGATTAACTAGCTTGATCCTGATTGGCTGAACATCAAGAGTCTCTCTGGTAATGCCTTGCTAGAGGAAGTGCATCCCAGGGCACAGGCTTTGAGAGTTTATAATCTCATCCCACTTCCACGTTCTCTGCTTCAAGCTTGTGTTAAAGGACATAGTCTCTCACTGCTCCGGCTGCTGTGCCTGAGACCAGCAGCCTTGCTGCCCCTGCCATTGTGGTCCCAAGCTCTCTGGAAATGTAAGGCAAAATTGGTTGTTTTTAATAAGTTGCCTAGGCCATGGTGTTCTATTACAGAAACAGAAAAGTAATTAATGTTGTTGACAGAGGTTTCTGTCCCACCTGGTCCAGCATTCATTCATTCCGAAAGAAATACACAGAAGACTACATTATTCATAAACTGATTGACCTGATATCTCAGGCTTCTTATGAACTCTTATAATGCATATTAGCCCATAATGCTGGTCTGTGTTAGCCACAGGCCTTGTTACCTTTTTTGGCAGGACAGTCACATCTTTCTTGCTCTGTGTCTGGTTTCTTCTGTGTCTGGGTGATAATTGCAGACTGAAACTTCCATCTTCCCAGAATTCTCATTGTCCCACCTCTATTTCCTGCCTGATTACCCCTTTTATACCTCCTGCCTGGCTACTGGCCAATCAGCATTTATTTAAAATACAAGTGACAGGGTACAGACCATTGTCTCACAGCATAATATAACATTCATATTTGCTGACCATTTGAATTTCTTATTATGTGTAATGTGTATTAACACATTTTTATTTTGTCTTGGGCTGCTTCTCTCTCACCATCTTTTATTGTTTAATAATCGTTGCAGACTAATTTTATGATTCAGATAATAACTCCCTTTTCTTTGGGTGGCAGCGACTTTCCTTCATACGTGTTGTTAGCCTTTGACTCCATTAATGGCTTTCTTGGTGACAGTTTTCTAGCTGTAGGATATATATATTCCTGTCATACTGTGGAAAATAACTACAATGACTACCTACTTCATTCAGTTATGTGAATTTAATCATATCAGAGAAGTGCTTCTCTTAATTGACCAGTGCTAGACACATTATGAGTAGTAGGGGAGAGACTTTCCACAAAATGATGTAGTCAAGACTTTTTTCTGTTTCACATAAATTTTGTTTTAAATCTTGATCAAATGTATTTTTTTTTTTTTTTTTTGGATTTTCGAGACAGGGTTTCTCTGTAGCTTTTGGTTCCTTGTCCTGGAACAAGCTCTTGTAGACCAGGCTGGCCTCGAATTCACAGAGATTCGCCTGCTCTGCTTCCCGAGTGCTGGGATTAAAGGCGTGTGCCACCACCGCCCGGCTTGATCAAATATTTTTTCCTACATTTGCATTATTTAAAGAGATCCAAAGTATTCTAAGATTTACATTGATTTTGCTTTGTTTTGCTTTGTGACAGACTCTCATGTAGCCCAGGTGTGCTGTGTCAAACTCACTATGTTTCTGGTATTGATCTTGAATTCCTGATACTCCTGGATTCACATCCAGGGGAAACAAGTGTAGGCCACAAGTATTCATACAATTACTGGCTCACTGTTAGCTTTTGTTTAGTACTTCTAATTCCAAGTATGTTGCTCATTTGATTACTGCAGTCATACAGATATTAGTGATTTGATTTCTTTTAGGAGATTTGATTTCTTATAAATTGTAACTTTTTTCTCTGTTCATTTGCCAAATTTAATTTTCTGTTTCAAAAATAAGTGCATGTATGCTATTTTTTAAAAAAATGTCTACTGATTTCTTCCTATTCAATTTTTTTTTAATTTTCGAGACAGGGATTCTCCGTAGCTTTTTGGTTCCTGTCCTGGAACTAGCTCTCGTAGTCCAGGCTGGCCTCAAACTCACAGAGATCCACCTGCCTCTGCCTCCCGAGTGCTGGGATTAAAGGCGTGCGCCACCACCGCCCGGCTTTCCTATTCAATTTTTAACATTTATAGATATGAAGAACAAAACCTCATATTATATAGTGGCATATGAATATATATTTTAATATATATATATGTATGTATATATATATACACATATATATTACTTCCTGAGAACAATCAACATTTTAACCAAAATACAAAAATGAATATTTTAGCTGGACAGTGGTGGCACACAACTTTAATCTCAGCACTTGGGAGGCAGAGGCAGGCAGGTCTCTGTGAGTTTGAAGCCAGCCTGGTCTACAAGACTTAGTTCCAGGACAGGCACCAAAGCTACACAAATAAAGCCTCTCTATTGATTTATCCCTATTCAATTTTAACATTTATAGATATTATCATGCTACTTTGATGCTTTAAAGTTTTATGCAATTTTCCTAATACTTAAATACATCTACTTAAATAAATAGATGCAATCTGTCATAGTGCAAAATTTTTAATACTTTGAAATTCACATTTTTTCCAAGATTTTCCATGGTCATGGTTTCTCTTCACTAACAGAACACTAGGGCACTTGCCTTGCTTACCTTTCCTGTACCACACTTGGTTTCAACCTCTGATGTGATGGGGATCCCTGATTTAGCTACTTGCATGGAGCTAGATCAAAGAATAATGCCACTTTCATTTAGACTGAAGGCCTTGAAGAGTATAACAGTAGTGCTTGTCTATAAGGAAAGCTACTGGAAATGTTGCTGGGATCTTATACTTTGTTTACTTCTTTAGAATGTATTATATGGTATTTTTATAGACTGTAAGTACAAGTAAGATGTTGACTCAATAACATAAAAGTAGAGTGTATACTAATAAAATTAAATTTCTTCAGAGGGACACCTTAAAAATATTTCACCTCTAAGTTCAATTTCGAAACCAGACATATATTCTTCTGAAATATTTCTAAGTAGTAATCTTAGGTATTTATCTCAACTTTAAAATTTGAGTTTATAGATTCAAATATAAACATTTAGTTTTAACATTTTTTTTGAAAGTCAACAAAATCTTCACTAAGAATCAGATTTTAAAACATTTTGAAACTAATAACTACAATGATGAATATTGCCATGGTAAACAATTTGTCTTTCCAAAGGGAGTTTTACTAAACTGGATATTGTAGTCTAAATGTAAAGGATTTAATGAACATTAAAAATAATTTGTTAAAATTTCTTTTACTATTCCATGGTGACAAAGTTCGAAGCAGGTACACCCAAATATGCAATCACTCACACAAATGTAATTTTCTTCTTTTGCTCCATGCACAATGTGTTGTATGCTCCTGACTTTAATTTACTTCAAATGTGAGTATTCATGTTAATATTTCATTAACAAGTATTTTCTCAATGTATATTTTTAGAGGTAATGATAAAACAAGATTCTGGACATATGCTTATCTTCTTTCTTGGCAAATTCAGCTTCTAAAAACTCCCAGGTATTAACATAAACAAAAATGTTGTGGGCATCATATTGGGATACTGTAATCCAATGTAGTGATATATTAAGTAAACTGTTATATAGCTTAACATATGCAAAACAAGATAAGATGCTTAGAGCTGTAAGCTAAATATTACTTCCAAGGGATCTGTAGATGACAAATAATGAGCAGTTCGAAATCATATTTCAGAGAAGATACTTTTATTCTAAAACATTTGTTGAATATTACTATGTTCCAGGACCATCCCTAGAGCTCAGAAATCAAGCTGAAGTTTGACTGTTTTCAGAATATCTCACTGTTTAGTGACTGTGAGCGAGAAAACCAAAGTGTGGTGATAAATATTGAATTCGGACTCTGAAAGACGTAGTACAAGAGCTTTCCTCTGCATAGGGGACAAACAAATGTCTTTAAAGAGGTGATATTTGAACTGATGGTTGGGTGTGACATTGAGTCTGCTGTGAAATAGAAACCCCAGGGCATTTCAAGAAGGGAACACCATGCACCAAGGGATGGAGGACACACTTGCAAAGAGGGTGAGAGGAATTTTTTAGCACTTCACTGTGCCTCAACTCCATGCTGTATATGCAATGTCAGTGGGAGATGAAGCAGAAATATTAGGATTAAATTATCCAAGTTTTAACGTGTCAAAACAAGTATCTTTTCATAAAAGAATTGTATGAAAAGAATAAACAATAGTTATTAAGTATTTTGAAGATATGGATACTTCATAAATTTTCATGTATGCTCAATCTGTTTATTTCACAAATAAAACCCAAACAGATATTAAGCTGCATCATAGAAATAGGACCTATTTTCAAATAAAAATAAAGAATCCAAACATCATAGCCATTTAGTAGCAGATCCAGGCTGTCATATTGTAAAAAAAAAAATTCCAAACAATTTAATATTTGGTTATTCTGATATCAAGGAAGTCAAGTAACCCACTGCCAACATGAAATGGCCATTATGGCAGCAATAAGGTAAGTGGATTTTGCAGTTATAAGATGAGACAACAAAGTAATCTAACATACTTTTTCAATGTACAGATTGAAGCTCATGTTTTTGAACCAGAAATAAAGGAGGAGAAAATGAAAGTGAATTCAAGAATTAGGGCCATGATAAAAAGCAGAAAACATATGGCACAGTGAAACTAGAGGACTAGAGAAAGCTTTCCAAGGGGAACTTTGCAAAGATGTGAACAGTGTTTAGAGAAAACTCAGAAAGATGGAATGATAAGGCTGAGCTAGAGCAACAAGAAACTACAAACACCAAGTCAGCAAAGAATTAAGAAACAGACATTGTACAATTCCGTCCTACTGGGGAGAGACATAGTCCACTGCAGGTGATTTTCCAGGACAGGAGCAGATTGAAGATTCCTCCTGAGTGCTGCCTGGCCATGTCCAGAACATCACCTCAAGCCCTCAGGTAACAATGCTCACCAGTTCACTGGAGATCAGTCAGTCACCCTAGCACAAAGCAGGCTGAGTGGGAACAAAAAGGAGAAATAGAAAGGCAAGTAAAAGATGATAGTGTCAAGACAGAGCATGGACGTTGTCGTCACTGATTAAGAGAAGATTAGAAAAAGATCAACTCTAAAAGAAAAAGATTGTTTAGAGATGACTGATGGTTTGAGGACAACAATCCATTTGGAAATGTAGGAGTTTGATTTCTGTGTTGTCTTACTTTCACTTAGCACAATGCCCTCCAGATTTATTTTGTTCCAAATGGCAAAATGGCCCATTTCTACAACAAAAACAAAGCTAAGCAACCTACTTTTGGAAAGATAAGAGTTAGTACCTTTTCAGTAACCTATTCCTATGAGTCACAGAAGCACAGGTTTCCCTATATGGTAGTAATATTGCTTTCCTTCGGCACATCCTCATCAGAAAAGTTGCAGTAACAGCAGATAGTTGAGAACCTTCCATGACTTTGTTAGGAGATATACACAACAAAAATGTTTATGTGCCTACAGTTCTCCATATTAACAATAGTTGCTATTGACTTTTTTTTTTTTATCATAGGCAGCTTACTGGGTGCAAGTTGACATCTCAAAAATGCCTCCCATTTACATTTTCATGATTCATGATAGTTACCACTTTTTCATATACATGTTGGATAATTGTTCATCTTTGGAAGAAAAGTCTGTTTGGGCTGTTTGTCCATTCTTATTCACTCCCCTTAAATAAGGTATAAACTAATTTCTATTGAATTAATGGAACAATTGTGTTTTAGACATCAGACCTATAACAAGTATTTGCTTTGCAAAGGGATTGTTAAATCTGTGAGATTTCATGTTACTCTGTTACTTGCTTCTTTCACAGCACAGAAACATTTCGGTCTGATGAATACTAAGTATATTTTTTGCTTTTGTTGCTTAAGATTTTGGTGAAACACTGGAAAGTAATAGTGAAACCCTACATTATAAAGAGCTTTCCGGGTTTGAGAGACGGCCCAACAATTAAGAGACTGGATGCTGATCCAGAAGACCCAATTTTGACTCTCAGCAACCAGATAATAACTAAATACCTTTATGCAATTCCAGTTCCAAAATATCTGCCACCATTTCTGGTATCCAATGGCACCGCAGACCCACAGTGCACAGTCAAACAAGCTGTAAAAATGCCGTAAAAATAAAAGAAAAATGAAAAAAGAAAAGCTGATCTGTGTTTTTTCTTTAGTTATTTTCCAGCTTCTGTTTAGTCCTCATTCTAAGTGGAGTTTCTTCTGTGGTGTAAGACAAGAACTCACTGTCAGCGTTCTGCTCGGATTGGACCAGTGTCTCTCATAAGATCTGTCACAGAGATCACCTTCTGTCATTGTGTCTTCGGGTTGTCTATGCCAAGGACCAGGTTATCATACAAGCATGGCCCCACGACTTTATTCCATCAGTCTCAGTGTCTGTTTCTATGTTAATAATATCCAATGCTGGGGCTGGAGAGATGGCTCAGCAGTTAGGAGTACAGACTGCTCTTCCAGAGGCCTGGGTTCAATTGACAACACCTGCATTGCAGCTCAAAACTACTCTTAACTACAGTTCTAGGGAATCCAATGGACACACACAGAAAGCACCAATATGCATAAAATAAGAACAAATTATTCACAAAATAAAAAATGTGCTATGCTGATTACTTAAGCATTTCATGTATTTTAAAAACAAAAAGTGTGAAACAATCAATCTTTTCTCCTATTCTCAAGTATTTTCACAATTTATGGTCTTCTGCTGCATGAATTTTTATGATGTGGATAACATCATTGTACCTTTGATCGCAATGATTCTGTACATCACTTTTGATAGGGTAGACAGTAACAAAGATGAACTTTGGGGAAAACATACAAAGTAAAATAAACCATACACACAAAAATTTTATATGATCCATTAATCTTTAGAATTTAATACAGAAAGTGGAATGTACAGAAATACAAGACAGAATGGTAATTGCCAGGAGTAGAGCAAGAGAGAGCAGTGCCAACCTGCAGTTCCCTAAGACAAGTGAGCAGAGACATAACAACAGCAAGGAGACTGTAGGAATTATCTGTGTGGTGAGACAGAAACTCTTACCATGTGTTTTAGTAAATTAGTACAGGACACCTCTGTGCAGTGAGTGGGAAACTTGTAGCATGTGCATTAGCAAATTAGGAAATGGAAGTGAACGTTGGTGAGCAACCTAATTTTCTTCACTGTATGAAACATTTCTCTCTCTCTAAAAACATGCATTAAACATAGAATTGCTTATTAAAATAAAAATCTATATGGGAGAGCTAGTGAATACATTTTGTACAATGAAACAATTTATTGATTTAATGTTTTAAAAATCTATTTTTAAAATTAATAGGTAAAAAGGAAATGTGATAAGGGTAAAAGTATTGGGCTTTTTTATGATAGCGTTATGGATGTCATTGTATTCTAACCACTTGGGGTCTCTGCAGTTCTGTGTGGATATTAGGATTATTTTATCCAGCTCTGTGGAGAACAGCATTATAGTTTAATGGTGAATGGTATTGAATCAGTGGCTCACTTTTGGTAATGGAGTCATTTTTATTATTTCTGCTCATCCATGAGCATAGGCTGTCATTCCATTTTATATGATAACTTTCTCTGTATCTTAAAGTATTCACTGTAGGAATCTTTCACTTTTACATGCTGGGCTAATTTTATTTCAATGACATTTTATTTTGTTATTGCTGTTCATTATTGTGAGGCCTGTGTTGTGGTTCACTGGATAAAGATATCTTTCATTTTTTCAGTGACCTGAGACCTATAGAATTGAGGGAGGGAACCAATTCCTTTCTGTTGTCCTCTGACCTATACACACACACCAATACCGCCACCACCATCATCATCATACACTCATGCTCTTCCAATAAATATAAATAAATCAAATGGAAAATTGAACTAAAATGACATCATTCACCCCTTCTTTCCATCCCTAACCCATAACACGACTCCTCATTCTAATTCTCCCCACTATGACTCAAATGACAGCCACTGTTTCTTTAATTACTCTTGTAATTCCCACATACATCACAACACATTCTTTTATTTTTATTCTTATGTGTACATGGACACACACATATACATAAACAAATTAATTATCTTAAAATGGATGTTCTTTGCAAGATAGAAAGGTGGCTCAGCAATTAAGAGCAATAACTGCTTTTTCTCAGGACCAGGGTCCTGTTCCCAGTATATAAAGAATGACTCACAATCATCATTCACTTCAGTCTCACGGAATCTGATTCCCTCTTCTCTCTAAACACCAGGCACAAGCATGCTCTACAGATATATAGATGAGGGCAGGCACTTATACATGTAAAATAAATAATAGACTTTTTAAAAATGTCATTTGATCTTCATAAAGTATAAATTATAATTTATTTTTGATTGATATCAATCTATTATTACCTATTTATAGAAAAATCATCATCCAGTGTGAAACAGTAAGTCAATTTGGGCTTGATATTTTCCCAAGATCACTGGTGGGACAAGTTAACGAACATGATAATCCTTGATCCTTTATCTTTCTGTCAGACCTCAGGAGAAAATGCTTTACACAGTCATCAGCTTTACTGATCACATATTTTAAATGAATTTGATTATACAAAGTGTACCATAGATTTTACTTTTTTTGAGATAAAAGCAAATACTCTTTCTGTGACTAAAAGCATTCTCAGTTCTGAGTTTGTTATTACAATTATTTTAAAGTATTTTAAACACATATAAAATATTTTAATACTAGATATGCAAAGTCATTTTCCAAAAAATATTACTACCCCATAATAATAATAAATAGCACCTCTGAAGGCCAGCTGATGGCTTCTCTGGAGTTAAATGTAACTTGCTTCTGCCATTACCATAATTTTTATTGCTATATAAATAAAGGTAAAAAAATATCATACCTGAATGAGATCAACATCAAACAGCCAAGATAAAATGTACAAATACCTAGTGAACAGCACATAATGTTTCAGAATAAAATGGGACATGAACACCTAAACACTGTCATAAAAAGTTAATTATTAGTTTCACAGAAATTACTTGTTTATATAATTAGAACAATTAATTTCATTAAAATAAAACACTAGATCTTTTCTTCTTATAAGCATGCCCAAACAAATATGCAAATTAGAATAATAATTCTTGTTAGTGTAAGATTGCAGCTTTAATTTATGTCAGACAACACTTTGGATAAAAAGGAATGATCAATAATGTTAATGAATGCTCTATTTCAATTGGATTATATTTACTCTTTCTGCATACATGCTATTGAATTAGGGACGTGTGTGTGTGTGTGTGTGTGTGTGTGTGTGTGCGCGCGCGTGTGTAAGGGGTGTTGGGAAAGAGAGATATTGTGTAAAAACAGGGCATGGGGAAAGGAGACTGTCTTGTAGAGCCATTAGAAAGTTTGGTATTTTATGGTACCTAAGTTGAGGTTTTGGGGATTTGAAAACAGGAAAATGCAGGTACCAGCATCCAAAGCTTAGACAGAGCGCATATTCTTTGTGATTGTATTCTAAATTGTAAGCAGCAGCCTAAGGGGACAAACAGCAAGAGATGGATTTGCCATAATTGAGAGCTTGGAAATTAAATCCCCAAACCTAGTGCTTAGACCACAGGAGAGAGGCAGGTCTAATCCCCAGTGTTCCTCCTGAGTGGCTCTGGTGATGAGCATTTTGGAAACATTGAAGATTGTTAGGGTTTGGGACCAATAATGATGTTACAATAATCTTACATAGTAAAAGTTATTTCTTCCCTCTCCCTAGCTAGAATTAGCTTACATCCTTCCTTCCGAACTACAGGACACAGAGTTTCAATATAAGCATTCTTAGAAAATGCTAATATTCTGTAAATTTTTATGCCCAATTGCTGTCTTTTCTAACAGTTTGGTAATATAAAATTAAATTGTAAAATATTTATCAAATGCAATTTTTAATTAGTTGGCAGGAACAAAATGAGACATGATGATAATAATAATAAATAATAATAATAATGTGTTCAAATGCACACATATGTAAATGTTTGTATTTAAGTACATTTTGCAACGACAAAATCATGCTACTTAGCATACATGTTACCTCATACGTTTACCATTTTGGTATTAACAACATTTTAATAGTCTGTACTTTGTAAGTTTCAGAAATATGAAATATTATTATTAATTGTATTTGATATGAGGTGCAATAATAAATCTCTTGAACTCAGTTTTTCTAATTGAAATTTCATTAAAATATATTAATCTGTATATTTAGATAATTTTATCTTGTTATTATGATATTACCCACACACTTTAATGAACAATTAATAAAATATTAACAGTTGTCTTTTTCTCTGGTTACAAAGCCATGATTATTCTTTTAATTTCCATCTCCGATTATTGCATGTTTCTGTTGACTTTAGCATTCTGAATTTATTACTTAATAGCATGACTCCAAGTTAAGAAATATATATTGACTTCTTATCACAGGATCTATTTAGCACAAAATTTGGTTTGATTTGTTGAATTCCATTTCGAGTGCTACTGGTTTAGGTCAAGTTTGTCAAGAAATGCCTCATATATAGAAAGAGAAGTGCTGTGGGATAATGCTCTTGTACACTGTAAAGATTTGTCACTCATATTAGTTTAATAAAATGGTAATTGTCCAGTATTCAGGTAGGAAATATAGGTGGGGCAGCCAGACTAGGAGAATTCTGGGAAGAGGAAAGGCAGAGATCCATCATCCAGAAGCAGAGGAAGCAAGAAGAGAATGCAATACTGAGATAAGGTACCAAGCCATAAGAACTGTGAGCTAATTTAAATTATAAGAGATAATTAATAATAAGCCTGAACAATAGGCCAAACAGTTTAATTTTGAAAGAGCCTCTGTGTGTTTCTTTGGGACTGAATGGCTATGGGATTGGGCAGGGCAGAAACTTTTATCTACACAGAAGATGAACAGAGTAGCGTAGCTAAGTCTCATTTAAGATAACAGTTTAGTCAAGACTATTTCTTTAAATGCTACTTCTTGAAAACCATTCATTACAAATTCAACTAATAACTGCCAAATAAAACTGACTTTGTTCGTTCATCGCCTGATTCTTACAATGTATTATCATTGGAATGTGCAGGGTTGTCTGAAAGTTTCCTCCAAGACTGAAGCATCCCATCCTGCAGGGAAACTCTTTAATTAGAAAGGCAAACAACTCAAAATAGGTCCAGGAAGTCTCTGAAAATGACCAGATTCAGTATACCTCCTTCCTTCCAGAGTAAGCAATAAAAGCTGAGAATTCCTCTCCAACAAAAAGAAGCTGCATTACAAAGAAGACTTTCAAAGTAGAAAAGCTGAAGAGATGATTGACACTAGTGTAGTTGGATGGAAGAAGCAGAAACCAGTTGAGCTGCCTGGAAGAGATTTACCACAGTCAGTAGGAAAGGACACTCTCCAACTTGCTGAACTGCATACAGGCTGTACAGTGTGCTCCAGGTTCTCAACCTTGTGACCTGTCAATAGTCCTGGGGTGAACTTTGCTAATGAAGCTGATTTTTGATCAGTTCTACACCTGTAAACAACCATCACCCATATTCCTATGAGTAACACCAATAAAACTCTTTGCTTCACCAAGTTAGACTTTGGTTTATCTGTACTTTAACCTGTTAAGGGCTCCCTATCTGGGGTAAGGTGGTGTGTGTTTGTCACACAGCAGTGGAAAGCATGAGAACCAATGTAGAAAAAAATCTCAACCCTTTAAAATGTCTTTTTTTTTCATGTTAGATCATACAGTTTATTGGGTGAATAGTATTTAGAAGTAAAATGTCTTGACCATAAACAATAATGATAAATATGAAAAGCTAAAAGTTAAGTAATGAGATTCCTGTAAATATTTGGGCTTTAAGGATTACGAGCAGCATATATTCTTTCTCCTTAACAGACCATGCATTGGGGATATTTAGCCCATTTGTTGAGAAAAAGTCAAACGTTCAGTAGAAGCAAATGTGTAAACGACACGTAACAAACAAGTAAGAATTAAGATGCGCTCTAGGACATCCTCACTATGAATGGGAGGCCTGTCCCTTTCTGAATGGAGATAGACAAGTGTATGAGGAGGGCTGTACATGGGGAAGGGGAGATTATGGAAGGAGAGGAGGGAAGGAAAACTGGTTGGTGTATAAAATAAATGAAAGAAATCTGCTTGAAAACTCTGCAATTGTTTTAATTGTATAGAATATATACTCTTCCAGTTTCTTCTATATACAACCAATACAATCTTGTATGGAAGAAAACAGCAGCTCAGCTTAAAAACAATCAAACAGGTACAAGTTAACATACATAGGGAATGAGATGAGTGAATGGAGGGCATACTTTCTGCAGTTTCTATACACTGCACTCACTACTTAAAAAGGCAATACTCTTTGGTATTCTTTATACTTTAATGCTATGAATCCAGACATGCTTGTTGGCCTAAAGTTTTGACAACAAATTAATTTTACTTTTTTAAAAAATTTTGACTACAGAGGACTTGTGAGGTGGTTAATATTAAATCATTGCCAACAGGATTACTCTCATAGTTCCAGTCATATAAATCTTGATACCATCACTTTATCTATTGAATGTAGAGAAACACACTCTTCAAAATATGATCCAATATAATGGTATTTGGGATAGAAGAAGAGGTACTTTAGCCAAATTGAAGCATGTTACAGAAATATCAAGTCATCTTATGTGTATTAATATAAGATCCTATTCAGAGTATTTCAGTACAAGTTACAAAGACATTTCTCTACCCTCATATAAAAAACACAACCAGATAAATTATATATAAAACTCATAACCATAAAGATAGATACTATAACACACAAATGTATTTGAATTGTAAGTTATAAAGTTTAAATTCTGTCATTTCATCATAATCATATCACTAATTTATAAAGCACTCACAATATGTAGATCACAGGATTGGTTTTGTTATTGTTCCTCTTGAGGAAAAAAATCTATATTCACCAAGAGATTTGTGGTTCCTTTTATTCTACATTTTGGTTATCAGACTTAATTATGTCACTTCCCATGCATATAGATCTTTATCTCCAGATAGTATGCACACTTGCACAACCTTTTTTTTTGATTTGAAAGATAAGAATAATAGCTATACAATACACAACAACAATGGTTGTTCACAGTAGGCCGAGTAGAATATTTAGAGAAGACTTTAATTGTCACACAATGAACTCAAAACTGCACTTAACAGAGGAAATGAGAATGTATGTTCATTCTTTTCTGTCCTGGAAGAATCAAAGCACATTAAACAAGGTCCCTGTTTCTTGTCTGCAGTACTATTTGTCAATGCACCATCAGCCAGCACTCACTTCTTCTGTGACAGAGGAATATTCCAGACTTAATATTCCTATTTATTTGTAGCAACCATTGAGAGAAAGTTGGAAGATTTTAGAAGAATCATAGTGACAGTATACAATTTCCTGATTAAAAGCAAATAAATAACCCTTTACTAAAATTCTGTCTACACTGTTGACAATATTTGGAAAATGAAGTAAGCCCGTAGGCCAATCAACGTGTTTACCCAGAAATCTTGTGTGTATACAGACAAGAGGAGACTACATTATTCCAACACATCAGAAAGATGCACACTTCTGTGTGCTCTTGACTCATAAAAGGTCACCCATTTTGTTCATAATAGAATATTTTATAACTTGTATATATTTTTTCTAAATTTTTAAGTCCTGATTTATCATAAAATTTTGATTTCATAATTTGATTTGGTACAAATTAAAAGAAATAAGATATTTTAAGGTTGAAGGAATATACTATATTCTAAACCTTCCATAATGAAATTGACTTTTATTCTATATCTGCAGGGAACATATGTCACAACATTTTGGAAATGATAAATTACAATTTAGTAGGAAATACTTTAGATTCTTACATAGAAATCATTCCATTCTTATGATTAAGTCAAAAGATATTTTGTATGTGGTAGTCAGAAATAAAATAACAGATTTTTGCAAGAAGGTGAACTTTGAATTGATAGCAATGCACACATGGTTACAGAAATAATTTATTGAGAAATCCAAATGAAACCAATGGCTATATATTTTAAAAATTCAAATTTTAAGTCTGGTCTAAAAACTCAGGATTTTATTTTTCAGAGTATTGCATACATATCTTGCTTTTATAATCAAGTTTCTGCTAAGTGCCCTTGAGCAATACATTGTTTGGTTTTATCTGATTTTTTAGGTAATGATTCAAATAGCCAGTTTTCTTTCAGTCCTTTATTTTAGTTAACAATATGTTGGCAAAATACATATCATTGTGTAGTTTATTTATGTTCAGATCTACAAACTGTTGAAATTAATATATCATACCTTATATAATACCATAAATAATAATGTATCATTTATTAGTATATTTATTAGTTTCATAAATATAAAATTGAGAGAACTAATAACTGATATATAATTTTACATATATAATTTTATAAAATTAATACATCATACTATGTCATATCATATATTGTAATTTATAAATTATTAGTTCTTTCAATTTTATTTGAATTGTGTAAAATAGTCACTTGTTTCTAATTATGAAATGACAATCATCTGTGTATTTACTATGCGAGAATCCCTTGATAATTAGGAGTATGGGACTTCACTATGGTGAGTTACATCAGGTAACAGCAATTTATTTTTCAAAATTTAGCGACCAAACCGCACTTCTACCTAAAATGTTTATATGTACAAACTTGTCCACATCACCGTTCATCGTTAAACCCAGTACAAGAACTTGAGCAGGGCAAGTACCTGTAGCTAGGGGTTACTATAGAAGCCACAGAGGAGTGATGCTTTCTGGCTTGCTTAGTCTGCTTTCTTATAAAGCCCAGGGATGGCACCAAGCATAGTGGGCCTGGCCCCAATGAATCATTAGTTAAGACAGTGTTCTACAGCAGGGCGTTACAGAGGCATTTCCTTAGTTGAGGTTCCTTCCTCTCAAATGATGCTATCTTTTGTCAAGTTGACATAAAGTATCTAACACAATATGATAAAGTGAGTTAATATAATTAGCATTTATGAGCCTCTGCTTCTATTTTGTGTTTATGAGGCTTTGGTGTTTCTTACATGAATTACTTGTTCATAATCCTTGTCAACTTTCCATTGCTATTTGTCTCCTCATTCATCCAGTGCACATCAGATATATTTAGATGCAATGTGTTATAAGTGATTGGCATTCATGTAACAACTTCTAGATTTGGTCCTATTTTAAATTTGTTTTATGCTAAAATTTGATGAACAGGTGCTTTTTTTAATTTTAGATTTAAGCTATATGTATTACTTTTGGTGTGGTGGCTCAGATATGTAACCACACAATCAAAGGGACTGAGGCAGGATGATTTCCATTTGTTTAAAGCCAACTTGGGATACTTAGTGAGTTTCAGTACATGAGCAACAAAGCGAGACAGACTCAAGGTAAGAAAAATTTAACATTATATTCTTAGATAACTATATTAAAATATATTTGTAAGAAATTTTAAAAAAGATTCCATGTGCCCTTCAACAGATGCTCCTCCAATTGTATCAACGTGAAAAACAGAGGGTTAGTGACATAAGGATTCATCATTCATTTCCAACTATGGAACGATCCTTCACCTTATCCATGAATAGCCATACCAGCTTTCTTTTCTTTCCTTGTTCCTTAATATGTTATGTTATCCAGATCTGTATGCTTGCAATTTCAGTTTTGAAATTTAAGTATATTACAAAGCATGTAAAACTTAGATATTTTCTATTCTCATTCAAACGTAATTCTCTAGGCATTTATCTAGGCCAAAGTGTATATTAAAGTATACTCCTTCTCGTTCTGCTTCTTGATACCAAAAGACAAAGCATGTCCCCTTTGCAAGATAATTGCATCACTTTATTTGTATCTAACATGAGTGAAGTTGCTATAAACATTTCTGTACAAGTTTTATGTGGAAACATAAATGTCACTTGTTGGCAATAAATGTTCATTGATACAGTAACTAGATTAAATAGCAATAGAGAATTTAAATTTTAAAGAAACTATTAAAATATTTTCCCAAATCACTGAATCTTTAACAACATTACCCGAAAGATATGATTAATGTCATTTCCCCACTTCTCTACTGGAATTGTCACTATCATTTTTAGTTTTTTGATGGAGAACAGTGATTATTCATTTTAGTTTTAATTTGCATTTCTGTAGTAGCTAACAAAATGAGAATCTTTTCACCTTGTAATCTGTTGCAAGAGAGGGATAGCTTTCATTATATAGTTAGGAGACTTTACTCTTGAAAATTTTAGAGTTTACTTGAGACATATTTTTTATGTCAACTGCAGGTAACTGTTATCTTCAGTTTGATGGGCTTGAATCTAGGCATGCAGCTATAAAACCATAATCACAATGAAAACAATAAATGTAGCCATCAATTACACATACAAAGGATTCTCCATTGTCTCTAGCCCCCCCTCCCAACTACTCTCTCTCTCTCTCTCTCTCTCTCTCTCTCTCTCTCTCTCTCTCTCACACACACACACACACACGGCAGGTATATGGCACCTCTCTGACTCCACTTTCTTTCTTCCTTCATTCAGTTTAATTTTCCCGCCTACCTATATTCTGCCCTGCCATTGGCCAAAGTAGCTTCTTTATTAACCAGTGGTAATAAATCATATTCATGTCATACATAGGGGAATCCAACTTCAATAGTTTCTTCAGATCCATTCACGGAACACAAATTCTGGGATATTTTGCCCTTTTAAGGTTGAATTAGTCTTCTATCTTTGTTATATTTTTGTTACTGAAACAACATATTATGACAAAATCAGAAAGGGTAAAAGACTTAGCTTTAGTGCACAGTTCAAGGTATTAAGGGCTTGAAGCAACTGATCACACTCAGCACTATCAAGACTGAATGCATACTTTCTCCCATATTTTAGACAGTCTGGTATGCCCTGCCAAGGAAATGGTCTCGCCCATTGTTGTCAGAAGTTTCCTGTCCTGCCAGCTTCCCGCAATCAATCGTTAAGTCCCAAAGCAATCACACAGATAATAAACTAATTGGCCCACTAACTCAGGCTTCTTATTAACTCTTATAAAGTATATTAGCCCATTATTCTTGTCTATGCCAGCCACGTGGCTTGGTACCTTTTTCACCATTAATCTAGCTTTTAGACACGAGTAACTATTCCTTTATCCCTTTTAAAATTCATCTTTTAATTTTATTTCTTTTCACATAACTGGATGTTTTGCTTGAATATCTGTCTGTTTGATACATTTAGCTGTGATATCCGTAGAGGTCAGAAGAGGGTATCAAATCCCCTGGAATTGGAGTCCCAGATAATTGTGGCAGCTGCATGTAGGTGGTAGAGAATCAAATTTTGATCCTCTATATGCCTAGCCAATTACCTTAAATGCAGAGGCATTTCTCCAGCTCCTATTGGCCTTTTCTTAAAGCCTCATTTTATTCTGTTCACTTTCACTTAGCTGCATTTGTGAAAATTGTTACTATGAGAGCAAATAGTTTAATTATTTTCTTCTAGCTTTTGGAAATTCCATGTCACATATCTCCCCTGCATATTGCTGTGTGTTTAAAGATGTAGAACATTAAATCTTGTTGGACAATTTAATATTTAATTATCCTTTTACTACCTTAAGTTCTGTTTGGTCTATTATTAATTTAATGATTTTAATGAATTTTGCAACTTCATCTGTATCATGAGTTTCTTTTAAACATATAATTATTACTTTTAAAATGCATACTGATTATATCTTACATAAAGAATTTAATTCATATGTTTGGATGTGAATAGCAAATACATAACCTACAATTTCATAATCTTATTTGTGTTTTGAGGTATCCTGTTTTGTCAAATATTCTTTTTCTTGTGTTTTCCCTTCTTAATATTAGGTAATATCATTGTAATTTTTCATTATATTTTCCATTCTACTTTGGAAATAAACACACATATTTTCTGCATTCCAAGATTTTTTCTCATATGTATTTAACACAATATGCCTATTTTTAAGAAATATTTTGCTTTTACTGAAAAACAGTACCCAAACCTGTGCAAGTGTTGAATATTTCCTCAGAATTTTTGTCTGTATAATCATTGTTTAATATTCCCATTGATTTTGAATTTAACTACTATATTTTGAAGTCCTAGAAATATAGCTTGGTTTCTGCTTAAAAATAGAAAGACTCATTAGTATCCTTTGCCTTTGTATTACTATTTTATCAATTTAGTCATATTAAAATTATTTGGCATTCTGCATCTGATTTGTCTTCTGTCTATAGTTTCTTTGGAGTAGATATTGAATGATTTATCTATTGTCTCAGTGTTATTTGCCATGGCTTGTTAGTTCTTGGATGCTGAGTTTATGTCCTTTTAATTTAATGTGTAATCTTATTTTCTAGAATTAAATATAACAGCTAATCTTCCTCTATTCGTTGTCTAAGAAGAATGAAAATAGAAGATCTACTTACAATTTCTACCTCCAGTTTTAGACAACCCGGTTTCTATGATGATTTCTGCAAAATGGCATAAGTGTGTCTGGGGAGTTATGAGTTTTCAACCTATAGTGTTTCAGGATATTTGATCACACTGCATGAAGATGTCCCTGTTTCACCTCACCTGCCTTAGGCACCGTCTGATTGGTTTAATAAAGAGCTGAATGGCCAACAGCTGGGCAAGAGAGGATAGGTGGAACGTCGGGGGAGACAAAAGAATTCGGGGGAAGAATCTGAAGGTGGGAGATTTGCCATCCAGACTCAGAGGAAGCTGTTGTACTGTAATGGTGAGAGGTAACAAGCCACGTGGCAGAACATAGATTAATGTAAATGGATTAATTTAAGGAGCTGTTGGGGAAAAGCCTAAGCTAAAGCCAACCTTTCATAAATATTAAGACTCTCCGTGTCAGCATGTTTGGGAGCTGGCAATCCAATGAGAGATGATAGTTTCTGACATTTTCACCTCAACTCAATGTCTAGTCAAGCAGCTTCACTCTGATCTGCATCTGAGATGCATGGTTTCCATGACAACAGCTGCAGCAGTTGCTGTTGCATGCCGACAACAGCTGCAGCAGTTGCTGTTGCATGCCTTCACATTTAGTCACAGATCCCATTCACTCATTCCAAGAGGGAAAAATTAATGAATCAATCAGGAATAAACATAACTATTTATTTTTATTAATTGGGACAGTTTATGAATCAAATTGTTACCTATAAAAATTCCAACTTTCCAACTACATCTATTTATTCTCCATTGCTGTTTTAAGTTTTATTTGAGTTATAAATAATACTACATATCTTTTTATTGTTTCTGCAAATATTTTTGCTATTATGGATTAGGTTTAGGAGTTTATATCATGCAAGTACTCTACCATTAATCTGTATTATAGTCTTTATTATTACTGCATTATTTTTTATTATTAATTATTTATGTTGAGACAGGGTCTTGGAAACTTTACCAGGTTGGCCTTGACTTCTGGAGGTATAAACCATGATTGTTAACTCTGCTTTCTCAGCTTCCTAAACAGCTGATGCTATATACTTCTGTCACAAGCCTTGGTATTAAATTTCACTAATGAATTAAGATGTCTACATTAGAAATAACTTCAAGTTCCTATGTTTAGATTTATTCTCTCAATTACGAAAGTGTGGAAGGAAATGCACTTGATTGTCTGAGCCATTAACGATCTCCATTTTCTGGCAAACTTACTAACACAGTAAACACTTCAATGTTCCACTTGTCTTTCAATTATATAGAAGAAATGTTTAAAAAGAGATGTTTCATAACTATCAGTTCCATAGACGCATTAGACCATTTGTGATGCTTTTAAAAATATTTTATTAGCTGGGCGGTGGTGGCACATGCCTTTCATCCCAGCACTCTGGAGGCAGAGGCAGGCGGATCTCTGTGAGTTCGAGGCCAGCCTGGTCTACAAGAGCTAGTTCCAGGACAGGAACCAAAAGGCTACGGAGAAACCCTGTCTCAAAAAAAAAAATAAAAAAAAATATTTTATTAATACATTATGAATTTCATAAATTGTATTTTGATAATACATATCCCATTACCTATTTCCTCTTATATGCACCCCTGTTTAATACCTACCAAACTTTATGTCTTAATTTATTTATTGTTAAACCCATTGAATCAAATTTGGTATTGTATCTATTCTCCTAACATGTGACTATGCCCTGGAGAGTGTTAGAGAGTTCCTTAAGTTTACCTCCCTCCAGTCATACTCAGTCAGATTGAGCCCAAATATGGAACAGTTTGAAACACAGACTTCAGGTAATACTCCTGGCCTCTCCCACAAATAGTCCACAGTGACAAAAAAGTTTTATTCCATCATATATTTTGAACATTAACAAAAATTACTCACTCTCTACTGGGTGTCACTTTCAATAATAAAAATACGATGAGAGAGACTCTGAGCTTCCTTTCCATATTATAAAAGCCAGAAATGATCTTCCATTTGACATGGGAGTGTTCAGATTTCATATAAAATGAATAAAGCATGCATTTACTTCTTCACTTCTGAATAGTGAAACCTGACCAGAAAGCACACAAACACACTGATAAAAAGTGATATAAAGTAACAGCCATATAAATATTAACACACAAAGCATGAATGCTGGAAACAGGGTTTTATGGTTTTATTTTTTTAAGCATAACAAGAAGTTTTTCACAACTGAATGAATTTTTTATTACCCTGTTACCCTGAGACATACATTATCTTATGAACATTTTGATAATAAAATTGAAAGACATCTGAGTTAACATAACTGGAAGATTTACATTTGAGAGAGAAACACACTGAAGAATCAACCAGGAAGTTCTTCATCAAAGGTAGAAAACCAATAAAGCCCACTTACAGACGACTGTTTGATAAATTAATTGTGCACCACACAAGTAAACACCCAAAGAAAAAAATGTAAACTGGGTGCAGTTGAATTGATTGTACTTATCTTACTGTGACAAACGGGCGATAGCTGTCCATTAAAATATATATAAAACAAAGGTCACAAGAAGTTCATGGCTGTAATGTTCCTTCATTATCCAATTTATTCACCTTCTTCTACTTTTTAAAAAGAGGTTTAGAGCATGTTCAGTTTTCATTCAGCTAAAAGAAACAGCAGGGCTCTCTTGAAACTGCCACCAATGATTTATTAAACTCATTTTCTATTCATTTGTTTATAGATCAAATGCAGAGAGGAAGGCTCAACAATATTGAGCATATATAATAAAAAGAACACAAACACTGAGTATGTAAGCTTTACATTGTGCTGGGTTAGATATTTTGGAAGAATGACAATAATTGTATGCTTTGATTCAACTCCTCAAATCAATATAGCCACTTAGTACAAGGTAGGCATTTCTGCATGTTTAGCACTGGCATTCATTCCCACTATGACATTCAGGTGAATGTGTTTCATTGAAGACTTGAGAAAATAGATAAATGAACTTTTTATTGACAGTTTGCTAGCTGTTATAAATGGGATGCTATTAATCTTCTGTGTGCTGTAACGGCAGTCTTCACATTGGCTGAATGTTCACTCTGTTAGTAAAATATGTTGTTTTGACTACTCTGTTTATGAATAACAAAATACATCTCTCACATACATTACAAAATACGTAAAAACCACAAAATAGCTATTTGAAATGACTGGTAAACTCATGGCAAAAAGAGACATTCTGCCCTTTTCTTCCCGTACTGTATGGATCATTTTTTCACCATATCTAGGTATCATTTTGAAGAGCAGCATTCTATAAGCACTGTGTTCTTGAGGGCTTCAGCAAACAGTTGAAAACATAAATAACCACAAATTGTCACAAAATAGAACATTGCTGGTTTCTGATGGATTTCTTCCCGTTAGAAGGATTTCGTTAATATCTGTGTTCAATGAGTAGTATGGCCATCTGATATTATTTCCTCAATCCAATATCATCACAGGGTGTACTAGACATTCTGGATTATTTTATTTTTGATAACTATATTGCTTTAAAGGTAGAATGGTCTTCATAGGCTAATATATTTGCCTACTTGAGCCCCTGCTGATGCAACATCTTGTGAAGAATTAGGAGTGTCACTATGGGCAGGCATTGAGATTTCAAGACTCTGCTCTATTATCTTTGCCTCGTGGTTGTATCTGAATATATAAGCTCTCAGCTATGCCTGCAGTAACATGCCTCCCCGCCTGTTGACATGATGGTCATGGATTCTAACCCTCTGAAACTGTCATCCACAAATATAGTCTTTCATCTATAAGTTGAATTGGTCAATTTTATCCCAACAGTAGACAAGTAACTAAAACAACAATATTCTTAAAAATTAGATATTTGTTCTCAAAAGAGTTGACATATAGCAAGGGGCTAAACTCTAATTCCAACGTATCCGCAATTCAACAGACATAAAGTGACAATTACCATGTGATCTCACGTGTGTGTAGAAACTAAAACTAGGGACTTACCAAGATTAGTAGAATAGTTGTTACCAGCATCAGAAATTCAGGAGAAAATAGAAAGACAATGGACAATGTGAACAAAATTTCAGGTAGATAAAAGGAATAAGCTTTTAATATCTACTGCACAGCATGTTGTCATTCATCATCATATGTTTGTGCTTCAAAATTCTTCACAATTTAAAACAAGTCATCACTAAAAGTAATGGGTAATTGAGATGATGGATATTCTAATTAGCTTGAATTAATCATTCCTCACTGGGCGCACAGTAGTGTAACATAATACCATTAATATATAGTTGTGATTTATCACATGAAAATAACAATCATTTCAAAATATTAATGTTCAATGTATAGGTAAATAATTTCTAGCCTCTGTCATTTATAGAGCTTTAACTTTACTTTCAGTGGTCATAATATCCCATTTCCTGAATGACCAATAGGGGCCATATGTATCCACTTCCATAAACAATAATAACCAAATTATGTGGAAGGTTAAATTACTATGAAAGTATGCATAGCTAGCTTAGAAATTTTTAGTCATTATTTTTTAGTTAAAAACAGAATGGCATGATACATTAATCCTATTAACAGGTATATCTTGAATGGAAATGAAATAAGTGTGTAAAAGGGATGTGAACAAGCCCATAATCTGCCCAGATTGATAATATGTAGAAAATGGAAACAACTAAGGATCTCTTGTATAAAGACTGGATAGAGAAAATAAGACAAACACAATAAAATTCCAATCAGCTATAAAGAAGAATGAAACCGTATCATCTACAACAGTGTAAATAAATCTACAGATCATTTTACCTACTAAGAAAAATAAGCCAGGCACAGAAATACAAACCCTTTATAGCCTCAGTAATGCAGAGAAACCACAACAGTTATTTTTTACAAAAGTTGACATTGAATCGTGGCTACCCTAACATGAGAAGAGCAGGAGGGAAGGTTGGAGAGAGGTCACATAGGATCAAGTCACAGGTAAACAGAAGTAAGTGTTGGCATGCTGATGTTACTCTAAATAATACGAATTTTGATAGCTTTTAATATACAGAAATGATAAATGCATGAGGAAATAGATGTGTTTAATATGATTTCAGTTTACATATTTTATATTCTGTTATGACTAACTGGTATTTACATTTACATTTTAATGTATAAATTTAACTTAAAATCAGATGAATCACTAAAGCATTAGTTATAATAATAAGGATTTTTAGATGCTAGCCACATCGACACTAAAATCTTCTAAAATTTTACATTCCTAACATAATTTATATAACTATAAAAGTGGGAAAAATTAGAATTTCTCTTAGCATTCTTGAAGGCAAGATTACTCAGAAGGTTAACATCATGTTCCCATGAAATTCAAATAATAGAAAGATAGAACCCACTCAAAAAGTTGTTCACTGTCCTCCACTCTTGGGCCGTAGCATAGTATGTGTATACACACGTACGCACACATGCACACACAAATCAAGCCACAAATAAATGTATCTTAAAATGTCTGTAAAGATTTTGTTCTTCAAACAACTGTCCTGTGTCAGAGTTTCACATTAACAGTCTTGCATCTTCGTAGTAAAGACATGTTGGTTAATATGTATGCCACGTATATTCTAAGAAAGGCTATAATATATCTTTTGAGTATTTGATAAATTACAATAGTCTGGGTAATTAGTATATACCTAGAATAAAGAGTTTAGCCACACAAAACAAGGCATGTAATAAAAAGACAATCATTTATTTAAGTACTCATTTGACACACTCAAAAGCTAGTCATAAGATGGAAGGAACATTGTATTTTATAACAAATTATCACTATATTCACACTAATTTTTTATTGTGTTCATTGGGCGTTGTTTCATGCAAGAAATCTTATTGCCCATGCAGACAAGTGAGGATTGCATTGGGCACAGAAAGATGTGAGCATTGAACTCCTGTGGACAAAGTGAATAACAAACACACAATTTTCGAAGGCAATAAAGTTTTGATTACAAAATCATGTTATGTGTTATACTTTAAAAAAATGCCAAGAATCTTTTAACCTGAAAGTTTAATAGAGAATATGTCAATTTAATAAAATTTCTTTTGTCCTTATTACCAAGTAAAATGAAAGCAAAAATTGGATATATCTCACTGAAGATGCTGAAGAACAAATAGCAAGTCTTGACACTAAACATAATAAAATATTATGATAGTTTGAATAATAATACATCCACAGAGGCTCATATAGGTAAATGCTTAGTAATTAGAGAGTGCAAATCTCTAAAAGGATTAGGATGTGTGACCTTGTTGGAAGAAGTAAATACATTACTTACTTCTCTCTCTTTCCCTCCCTCCCTCTCTCTCTCTCTCTCTCTCTCTCTCTCTCTTCAGATCTGGATGTAGCTGTTAACTACTTCTCTAGTACCATGAGTGCCAACATGCTTCTGCCCTGCCCTTCCATTGAACAAGACAAATAAAATGGACTTTGTATTATGTATCTGAAATTATAAGCAAGTTGCCCCCCAAAAATGCTTTCTTTTATGAGAGTTGCTGTGGTAGTGGTGTCTCTTTACAGCAATAGAATAATCTGTCAATTTGTCAAGACAAATATGGTTGCTTCAAAGCTCATTTTAGATGATTGCTAATTATTTTATAATTTAAAAATAAATTATTACTTAAAACAATATAAAACTACTTAACTCCTAAAATCATTCTCAAAAAATAGAGACTATTTTAGAAGACAAGATCCCTTACTTTTAACTTTAAAATAAGTAATATTTCAATTGAATTTTGAAAGTCATTTCAAAACTTTGGAGCCAATAGAATAATAACATAGGTGGATATAAGTATAAATGTGTACATTTGGATATAAGCATACAAAATATTAATATATAACATACAAATATATATGTGAAAACATACTAATGTGAGTACTAATATGCCTTTGTGTAATACTCATCCCTGGTGTAGGAGGATCTTCTTTCTATGTGTTGCTTTCATTGGTTGAATAAAGGAAACTACCTTGGCCATATGATAGGGCAGAACTTAAATGGGTGTGGTATACAGAACAGAATTCTGGGAGGAGGAAGGCAGTGTGGCAGATGCCATGGCTCTCCTCTCTGAGACGGACACTGGTTAGACTCATGCCAGTAAGCCACAGTCAAGTGGCAATACAGATTATTAGAAATGGGTTGAATCAAGTTGTAAGAGTTAGCCAATAAGTGGCTGGAAATAATGGGCCAGGCAGTATTTAAATGAATACAGTTTCTGTGTAATTATTTCGGGGCTTAAGCTAGCTGGGCGCCGGGAACGTAGTCGGCTTCTCCTTTTTATCTAATTGGAATTATTATATTCACATAATTTTAAATATCTAGGTTTCATTGTTTTATAACCACTCCTTACAGAGAAAGTTATTATGTTTGAAACATGTGGAAAATACAGAAATGTTAATGATATTGCAAGTTATATAATTATTTATGAAAAAGTCTCCGAAGGAAAAACAAAAAATTGATAAAAAATGTATGGGAAATCTTGTGGTTAACAATAAAAAGTAATCACACAATTTAAAATTATGTAAGTTTGTGACTTCTTTTCTGTAATATAAGTGATGCATTGGCTGGGGATAATGAAACAAAAATGGGGCCTTTAGAAGATCATTATATTTGTTGCCAGGTCATTGAGGGTCACGCCTTTAATCCCAGCACTCAAGAGGCCAAGGCAGGTATATCTCTGTGAGTTGAAGACCAGCCAGTTCAGGACAGCTAAGACTGTTACACAGAGAAACTCTGTCTCAAAAAAAAAAGAAAGAAAAGAAAAAGGAAAACCAATATACCATTATATATCTTAAATGCACAGCAATTATGGAGACATGAATATTTTGATTCTTCATAGTTTGTTTAGTTATGGTGTTTAGCTTGGTATAATTTTTATATTTATATTTGTTTTGATCTTTCATTATATTGCAGTGTATTTCATAGAGTCTCTGGGCAACAGTTTCATCTTAATATTTCATGCCCATTGAATGCAACGTGTTAAAGAAAAGTGGTCAGTCCTAAACACATATAAATACAAGAAACATTAAATGGACTTGAAAGTTTTTTAACGTACATTTACATGTGTGCATGAACTAAAACCAGTCATACGTATGTATTTGTAAAATGATAATGGTTAGGTGTGTGTAATAGTAATAATTGTGTATGCATAATGATAATGATTATAATATGTGTGTAAAAATAATAACTATTGCTGGCTGTGGTGGCACATGTATTTAATCCCAGTTCTCAGAAAGCAGAGTCAGGCAGATCTCTGTGAGTTCAAGGACAGCCTGATCTACAGTGTGAGTTGCAGGACAGGCTCCAAAGCTACAGAAAAACCCTGTCTCAAAAACAAACAAACAAAAATTACAATATGTGCACATGTAACAATAATATTGAAGAAGATGTCTTGTTCAGAGAAAGTACTCTTCTGTACCAATGAATTAGAGGGTGTTTCTTACTTTCTTCTCTATTATTTATAGTGTATCAAATCTTATCTTAAGTTCTTCAATCAATTTGGATTTTAGTTTTATGCAGGGTGAGAAAAAGGATTGAATTTCATTCTTCTTCATGTAGCTATCCAGGTTAACCAGCATCATTTATTGAAAATGCTCTCTTTTCTCCAGTTTGTCTTGTTAGCTATGTTGTCAAAATTCAGAGAGTAGTAGGAATTGTGGATATACTCTGTCAATGAGTCATTTTATGTCAGTACCGTGTTGTTTTTATGACTATATTTCTGTACTATAACATGGAAATATGGATGGTAATATTTTCAGCAGTTCTGTTGTACAGAATTCTTTAGTAAAAAGATCCTGGGTCTGTTGTGTTTCCATATGAAATTTGATGTTTTTAAAATTGCTTTGGAGAACTGTACTGGAGTTTTTATTGGAATTGTGTTGACTCTGTAGACTGATTTCTTTAGGAGAGGATAGACAGTGCCACAATATTTATCCTACTAGCATATGAGTATAGGAGGGCTTTCAATCTTCTGGCATCTTCTTCAGTTAAGATGCACTAAGACCAAAATTAATAGATAAGACTTCATGAAACTCAATCATTTCTATGATGCAAAAAGGAGTTATGTTTGTAGTAGAAGATGAACAACACATAGATCACAATTGGCCAAGGTGCAGAGAAGATATTGCAGAGTGATTAACCAAGAATGTAGCATTGATCCTGTAACCCCTCTCCAAAAGCTCAGGGATCACTGCAGAAGAGAAGCTAGGAAGAGTGTAAGAGCCAGGAGCAATAGATGTGACTACAAAGAAACAGTGTCTTCTGGCTGTAGTACAACAGCTGAATGAATAGATATCAGAATGAGAAATTCTCAATGAAAAAAATAAAAGTTTCACCTATAAATAATCAAAGGTAATGCTATAGAAATTAAGATGCACATATATTACAATTCAAACATTATTTTGGAAAAAATTATATATTTCTAATGATACCTGTTTTCATCATGTTTAATCTTTACCCCTAAACTAAAGTTGCAGCACCTTAAAAAGTGCTATGTAATCATTGTAGGTTTTACATTTTAAAATTACAAGCAGGTTAAGAAGAATACCATTTAAATAGTGTTATTACAGAAGCAGTGGACTCCCCCACGAAAAAATGAACATTCTCAGGAAAGCCTGTGACAAGTGAGAAGCTGCCAAACTCCCTCCAGTGATGGTACCTGCTGCCAGTCTCCGCAATCCATTTTGCATGGTCTCTCAATGTTTAATGTGCAGAACATTCACATTTGTTGACCCAGTGCTTTTCAATTACCCCCCTTTGCTTGGCCTGATATTTAACGTGCCACAGGACAGGCAATGCAACATGAAAACACTCTCCCTCTCTCTCCATTTATACCTAGTGCTATCACGGGTACTGCTATTCTGGGAAGATCACAATCTGTGTTATATTCTGCAATGGATTCTTCTAAAATGTGTTTCAGTACTTGGACTGAAATTCAGTATATATATGAGTATAGGCGGTCTATGAGTATATGATACACACACACACACACACCCTTCCTTTAAGGAGTTAGCAGATATTTATTTCTTTTATTTGTGACTTGCACAAAATTTACTCAGTAAAGTGAAAAAAAAACCTGGAAGTTCCTAAGTGGTATAAATACTACACACAAGGTTAACATCGAAAGTATTTCTATGAATTTGGGATATTCATATAATAATGAAGTGATTAAATGAAGCTATAAATGCTAATTTGCTACATTACTTATTTGCTTTTATTTATAGAAGCATCAATAAGTGTTTTTTTGTGTTTGTTTGATCTTTTAAAACAAAGACAAGTAACTTTTCTGTTTAAGGTCAATATGTGAATGTAAGTGTAGTGACATCCCTTTTATCAACATGGCTGTCTTTGTGTTCAGTGCACAAAGGTATAAAATTGAAATGTCTTCTTAGTAGACTTTTTCTTTAATTGGTATGTGGTTTTCATCCATATGTCTTATGATTAGTTTTGATTTGAAGTTTATTTTGTCAGATATTAAAACAGCTATACAAACCTGCCCTTTAGGTCTTTTCATTAGAATATCTTTCTCCATCTTTTTACCCTGAGGTGTTTTCTGGTTTTGATTTTTAGCTGTTTCTTGGATGCAGGAGGATGTTGAATTCTATTTTCAAATCCAAGGTGTTAGTTGCTGTCTTTTCATTGAGAAAGTAAGACTATTGGTATTGAGAGTTATCAATGAGCAGTATTTGTTGATTTCTGTTATTTTGTTTTTATGATGTAGGTTTCCCCTCTTGAATTTTTGGTTTGATATTATTTATTCCTTGGTTGTGATTAAACTCTTCAAATTAGTTTTTCTTCTATGAAGATAGACGCTAAAAAGAAATTCCACACTAGCTCAGAATTTGGTATAATAAAGGATTATTTATTTAGGGGTAGACTCACTTATCACAGGTCTCTGCTTGAAGGGGAAACAGCAACGGAATCCCGCAGTCAGAAGAGAGAGCTACCACGAACTTTACATTGGCATTTATAGTATAAGAGACCACATCGAAGTGGACAGGGAACTTAAAGGCTACTGGCTATAGGAATTCCAACAGCACTGTTAGCACTTTGTAGAGCTAGATTTTTAGGTAGATACTGTTTAAATTTCCTTTTTTAATAGGAAGGTTTTCATTCTCTGTTGTAAGTTTTACTGGGTATCTTAGTTTGTGATGGCATTTGTGGTCTCTTAGACTTCATAGAACATCTAAAAGCCCTTGTAGCTTTTAGCATCTCAACTGAGTAGTCAAGTGTTTTTCTAATGGGTGTGTCTTTTTATATTACTTGGTCTAGTATACAATGTTAAATCAAGGTGCATTCATGTGTCTTGAACAGAAACTGTAAAGTGAACAAAGATAACCCACAAAGCTAGCCACTGGCCTCTTGGGAGTAGAATTATAGCATTCTGTCTTTCATCGCTATACTTTTCTGTTTCAAAAATCTGAAAACTTGGGATAGCAAATTCAGGGAATTTTATATAAAATATATTGCAGCTTTATTTTAGTATAGTTTTTTGATTACAGAATCTCCTACAAATAGCATCTGTGTTGGCAGAAATTATAACATTCGCTATAATCACTGTGCCTGTGCTCTGTGCTCCCCACTCTTTCGATCCCTATGGCCTTTCTGCTCTTCTCATGAGAACTGATGCACATGCTGATGAGAGAGCAAACACAGTTCCAGTCTAAGCTAGTTCCAACTGATCATCTTCTCAAGCAGGTATGACTTAATAATGACTTTTAATCACTTAAGTTGTCATTGTGTAATGAGATGAATATTCTTCCTTTGAGTCTCTTTGATAATCAGTTCTGCTTCAAAAAAATTCACAATATGATTTTTTTCTGCGAAGCATTCTTGCTATGCTCTAGTTAGAAGATCAGAAACAGTAATCAAATAATTATACAATTGTGTGGAAAACATCAAAATTGTTGTCTGTTTCAAAATGCTAAGTGAGTATAATAGAGGGAATTCCTTCACAGCAGACTCTAAAGAAGAAATGTCATAGCTGCACTTGAGAAAGAACTAGGAAGTCGAGAAAAATTTGAGATCAAAACAGGTGAAAGCATAAAGGACAAAAGTATGAAAGTCCTGGAGAGTAGAGTGGGTCACAGAAAACTGAAATCTGATTTTGACTATGGTTTGAAAAGTTACTAAGGAATGCTGAGTATTTGTGCAACAGGTGACAGGTTAGGCATCTTGGAGCTGAGAACTGCATGAAGAACTTTGAAAGCTAAGCCCTCATTGCTAAGGGAGTTCTGCCTATTGAATTAAAGCTTTGTAAGGTTTCAGAGGACGAAGCACCAACAACACAGTGGAAGCTACCCCAAGTTTCCAAATGACCATTGTTTAATTCTTAAGTATGACAACTTAATTAAATCAATTAAGGCTCTAAAAAGGCAAATATTCTTCAATTAAAGTTTGGTAAAACACCAAGAATAAGATGGCCACTTAGTGTAGGTTAAATGGTAAGGGGTAAAAGATGCAACATTACCATTACCATATTTTTAGGGGCTTAGAGCTCATTTCGTCATTGCTCAGACTGTAATAGGAAATGCTGAGGTTATTAGTAAAGCACTCCTTCAGGTGTGTCAGCAGGGCATTTTAGAGATAATTAACTCAGGGAGTGTCTTAATTACTGATCTATTGCAGTTAAGACATCACACCCAAGGGGGATTACAAAAGAAAGTATTTAATTGTGAGCTTGCTTACAGTTTCTGAGGGTTAGTTCATGACCTTCATCTTGGGGACTGTGGTGGCACCAGGAAGACATTGCACTGAAGGAGGTGCTAAGAGCTCACATCCTTACCCACACTTGGGGTGTAGGGGTGCAGAAGAATGTGAAATTGGGCTTGGGGTGGACTCTTACAACCTCAATGCCCATCCCCAGTGATTCAACTTTTACCAAAAAAAAAAAAAAAAAAAAAACCCATACCACCTAATCCTTCCAAAAGATTTTACCAACTGAGAACCAAGGTATCATACATGAGACTATGGTTGCTATTCTCAAACTATCACAAGGGCTTGCCCTCAGTTTTTGTTCAGGGACTGAACAATTAGGGGGAATTGAGAACACCTAAGTATCTGATTTTTACTTTCTCTCTTCCGTGATGCCCATTGACGTAAGCAAGTAGTCTCTATCCCTTGATGCTGAAGTTGAGAGACCCTCTTACCTCCATTGCCTTACCTCTCAATTTGGATTACATATTTGAATATTGAGTAAAATTAAACCCTTCCTTCTTCCCTTCCTTCCTTTCTCCTACCTTCTCTCCAGATGTAGTTGCTTTTAATCTATTTTGTCATAGTAGTGAGAAAAGCAGATAACCAAGTGTAAAGATCCTGTTCTGAGTTAGATGATGGATTAGACTGTGGATCAGGGCAATTTTTGGACCCACATGAACACTGTTCCACTCTCCATACCAGCCATATGTCTGCTTTGCTTTCTTATCTTTCTTGTAGTAGATTCATCACTGAAGTAGAATTTGAAGTCATCTTCGTGCGTTGTTCCTTTCATGAACAGCTTGATTAACAGTTCTGCATAAGTGGCCCAGCTTTTGACCTACTTTGGCTTTCAAGCAGCCTGACTCACCAGGCTTAATCACTTCCAGCCTTTGATTTATGTGAGAGATGTGTGACCCTTCCTTCATTTGAGGATGTAAAAGCCACTATATGATTATTTATGGCTAAATTTCAACACGTGTGACTCAGGAAGCAGGATTATCTGCAGAGATGCAGAGAGATTGTGAAGGACTCAGTAGGCTGAGTTGGTAGAGCATAGACATTATTTGTCCATAGAGATGTTGTAGGTATTATTCACGCATGCTGCCTCAAAGAAATCTTAACAGAATGCCCTAGGCCCCTATCATAGGTATGATAATAAATGCCACCTTCTAAATGTTGTGATAACTATCAAATATTCAGATAATAACCAAAATATGATGAAGATAAATGAAATGACCTCATGCTGCTGCAAAACTATGGTATTAATAGCAAATTTTGAGGCAGAATTGCCACAGAGCTTTAATTTATTAAACAGAATACATAACGTGTGAAACACAATGGCAGGAATTATAATTAAACAGGATATACCTGGGCATTTCTCAGCCATCCCTGAATTACATCTTAAGAAACATA
This sequence comes from Chionomys nivalis, assembly GCF_950005125.1. Taxonomy (NCBI): domain Eukaryota; kingdom Metazoa; phylum Chordata; class Mammalia; order Rodentia; family Cricetidae; genus Chionomys; species Chionomys nivalis. The sequence continues at coordinate 74,549,491 of NC_080095.1, forward strand.
AAGGCTTTATACTCCCTATTCTTTTTCTAAAAAGATAATACATTTTCATATTCTATAATGTAGGCATGGGATCTCTAATTGAACATCACACTGGAAACTGTACACTAACACTTTGAAAGGCATCTGGGTCCATGAACTAACTTGTAAATGCATAGCTGCTTCTTCCTACTTCTGCACTTTTAATTAAAAACCACCAAAATATGAAGACAATTAAGCACTGCTTATCCTAGTCCTTTCAGTGATATATTGATAACGACAATCAGTGCTACTCAAGTTGTCATAGCCCAATAGGTGAATGCTATTGGGACCACACTGAATGTTGTTAGAGAAGCTAACTTTAAGATGTATCATTCAGATCTTTTCATTTTTCTGACAAAATACGGATGTATACAATTTAAGGAGGAAATAAGTGTTTTTTGCCTACACTGACACATAATTTAAGGTAGCATGATGTGAACAGTGTGATAGAGAGGAACAAACAGCAGCTCACATAGTAATGAAGCAGATAAAAAAGAAATGCCTTAACTATGCTGTTTCGATTTTTTTCCTCTTTTATTGCAGTCTGTGCAATAACATGTATATTCAGGGTGGGTCTCCTCTGCTGTGGGACAATGGTCTTGTACCCTGTCACTTATATTGTATTGTTTTAATTATATGCTGCTTGGCCAGTAGCCAGGCAGGAAGTATAGATGGGGCAACCAGAACAGGAGAATTCTTGGAAGAGGAAAGTCTCAGTCTGTTTTCATCACCCAGACACAGAGGAAGCAAGATGAGAATGCCTCACTGATAAGTTATCAAGCCACAGGCTAACTCAGACAAGAATTATGGGCTAATTTAAAATGTAAGAAAGAGTTAATAAGAAGCCCTAGCTTATAGGACAACCAGTTTATGATTAATGTACACCTCTGTTTGTTTCTTTGGGACCGGGTGGGACAGAAACCTCTGTCAACACTTCCTTTCTTAATTAAATATCTCCTAAAGCATATCTGGTGATGTACATAGAAGTGATTTAAGTTACTCTTATGCCTTTCTAGGTCTAATCTAGTTAAAGATCAAGTTATCCATTATAGATTCCTCTACAGACTTAGTGAGTCAAATGAAGTTTCAAGAAAATTCCTTAAGTAGTGGTTGTGAATATTGATGATTGAGTAGCACTGTCTTAACTCACACAGAATCTTAGCCTGAAAAAAAAAATGTTGCCATAGCCTTTACATGATCATGACAAAGGAACTAGAGAGGAGAGCATTTGTTAAGAAGAATAAATAAAACCAAATTATTAGCAAAATGTCCATATGGTGATTGAAGTTTCATAGAGTGCTGGAAACAAAACCCTTTAGAACAAGATCCAGACACACAACCAATCGTTAAGTGAATGGGACCACTGGCTCTATGTGTCAGATTGACTGAGCAGTTTAGTCAAGTGAGTCATATCTCTGCATAAGATCCCCTTGGAAATTGGTGTGTAAAGCAAATCCCGTGCCTGGTATGGTAGGTATCTCAACCAGTCCATTGAAAGATCAAGTAAAATGAAAGCCAAAGTAAAAGAATCCACTCTGCAGGATGACTCCAGCTCGGAGATCAGGCTGCTTTCTTCCAGATTACAGCTGACATCAATTGTCGAGTTTTTAGATATTTGAACTTACACTTGAATAATGCCAACCAAGCTGGGTCTATAGCTTGCTAAAAGTAGGGCATGATATCTCTTATCTGACCAAAATGCATGAGCCAATATGTTCCTCCCTCTCTTTTTATTTCCTTATTTATCCATTTCTCTGTGTAACACTGGCTTGGTGCTAGGCATATTTGTAGAGGAACAGAATTCTACTCCAATCTCTGACTGATATTCTTTCTACAGTTTGTGCACTTGGCTACTCTGATTAGAATTAAAGATGCTAAAGATTATTTTCAGTAATAAATAGAGTAATAGTAGCTGATAGTATTAATTGATAGGAAAAATGTTTAAATCAGATATGCTTACCTTAAAAACTTTATTTTAGAAGAATGAAACTAAAGGGCTGAGTATGGGATTCTTTTAAAAATTTTGAAAAATAACTACGTCCATATTCCCAAATATTGTCTATAATGTCTAAATGTTTGTTTACATTTAAAGGGGATATACTCTAGAGATTTGCATTGATATGGATTTAAGGTCAATCTTGTTATATGTATATTTCTGCTCTTGATTAAGGTGTTGTGATTATGTGGCTCATTTAAGAATGTAATGTATAATTAAGAAAAATAGGTTAATAGATAATCATCCATAATAGTTAAGCATATAGTCATGTTATTTAGATTTTCTAGATGTATAAAGATATATTTCAGATGGATGGGCATTCTTTAAACCTTTCAAAATCTACAGAATATAAAATTTAAAATGTTCAAGAACTTAGGACTTTTCATGACAATTAGACACATCTGCTCCTGGTAGCACCAATCTACTTCAATGGAGGATGGGCATCGAAGAGGCTCCTTATGGAGTTGGTTAGCCATTTGGGCAAGAATCTGCTCTTGCCTGGACATGCAGGACCCACAGAGAAAAGACTGCTGAGTTTGCCTAAAGGTGAGATAATCCTTCAGAGTCCTGCTTCATGAGAGAGTCTGCGAGACATTCTGCAGGACACAGAAGAAAGTGACTGAACTGTCTTTGAAATTTTGTGCTTCATGAAAAAGTCTACCAGATACCATGGGTCTGTAGGCTGAAGATGGATGCCCCAACAGTACATAAGAACTTTGGGTGACTGTCCAGTTAGCAAGATGTCTCTGTCAATTCTAGAGCTTCCTCAGTTTCCTGGGGAAGACCCCTTTCCTCACATTTGCAGACTTGAGCAGAAGAAAAGCAACTGTAGAATTTCATGCTGTATCTGGTTTAGTTTGACTAGAATTCAAACACCCAGGGATACAATTTTCTGCTGTTAAACTGAGGGCAATCATTAGAAAAGAACTAAAATCTGTGGAGTGGCATATGCATGTAGGGTTATGGAAGCACAAAGGTTCTTGTTCCCACAAATTTGAGGGGATCCAGGAATGTTAAGCACCCAGGATTGTCCTTTCAATAGAAAATATGTATAACCTGTTTTTCAATTAAGAAGACTGGGAATTGGAGGCAGTTTACAGCCTGGTAATCTGGATTTTCAAAAAGGTTAGGCCATATTCAATCACAGACAGCTAGGAATGGAAGTGACTAGTATTCTAAATGATCCTTACATCTCCCGCAATCAGGACCAGAGATAGCTAATAACTAGAATGACCTCTATGCTGTGTGAATGACCAAGACCATGAGAGATCTTTCTCTTAGGCACTTAGGCTAATAGAGGTAGTCTATGTCCAGAACCCATCTTCTTGGAAGAAATCAAATTTACTTTGAGTTGAGTTGTTTTTTCTTCCCTATCAATATTAGAGCATGCTAAGTTAGGGTGATATTTTCTGATGACTCTATAATGATTTCTTCTTTGTCATTGACAATCAATACAATATCAATTCTCCTTAGAACCCACTATTAACACATCCCACTGATTCTTGAGTCTAAGTCTAGATTCAAATAAAAAAAATTACCCTAGTGGTGAAATGTAAACTATGACTCATAAGGAGTATGTAGTTACTTTTATGCCAGCTTGGCCTAACAAATAGTCATTAGAAAGGAGGGAATCTCAACCGAGAAAAAGTCACATCTTTTAACAACCTCTGTATCCTGGCTGTGAACAAACACTACGAGATAACAAAAAATATCATTGTGATCCAGTATTTAGAAAAACAGATTGTAGGGTGAAGACACAACAGAGTTCTGCTTCAAGTGTATCTATTAGTGTCCACAGTGGTTTCCCAATGCCTGGGATTATTTCTCTAGTTCACGAATATGTAATTGGGATAGATAGATAGATAGATAGATAGATAGATAGATAGATAGATAGATAGATGATAGATAGACAGACAGACAGACAGACAGACAGACAGACAGACAGACAGATAGATAGATAGATAGATAGATAGATAGATAGATAGATAGATAGATAGACAGATAGACGATCTGCCAAACTCTTCAGATTGGTTTTCAGACCCATGTAGTAAGGATTATTGCTATACAAGTAAAGACCTAATGGAACCAGCTAGAATTGGTTCTACCTAGAAATTAGCAAGTCAATATCAATACTACATTATTGCAGGGGTTCCTAGAGGAAAGTTTTGCATGGTGTCATAGGCATGAACTGAAACTCATCATGTTTAACATTTTTACAGTTACAACTGAGTACCTTAAATATCAACAGAAGAGATTAACACTATATTCCAAATACAATTGCTTTTCCAAGAAGAATTAATCATGTACTTGCTGTCAGGTTGATCACATTAAATCATTTCAGTTATGCAAAGTGAAGCATTCTAGTTTTAATGATAGGTGAATACTCTTTGGATGTTTTTCCTGTACAAAATATTTCTGCCAAAACTACCTACCATTTCTATATTCACAAAATGACTCATCCTAACATCATATCCCACACCATTGCTTATGGTCAAGGAATTTTCTTCACAAGTCTGTAGCAACAGCCCATGCTCTAGACATTTACCATCTTACTAAGTACACCTGTCACACACACACATACACACACATGCGTACATGTGTGTATGTGTCTATGTATGTCTGTATAAATATATATATGAATAAAAATGCAAAATAACAAGGAAAAAAGCATATTCACTTGTTTCTTGTATATTTTATGTAGCACAAGTATATATACATACAAAGACACAAATGATAGGAAAACATGTATACATTTAATATTAAATTTAATGAGGAGAGTACTGTCTTACAGATATAGAAAACATGAATTTAACTTTATGTGAACTTAGAAGAATTTAAAAAAAAATTTCTGTCATGTTAAAACCATTTCCTTGTTTCTCTGTCTTCCTAGACAATGACTGACATTTTTTTCTTTTGAAAACAAGGTTACCTCTTATATAAGGTTCTTGAATTGTGCTTCAAGGGAGATGGGTTCAGAGGTTACCCTCATAGAGTTTGGAGGGAAAGTATCAATGAAAAGTTTGAAATTTTGGAAGCCCAAAAATTTGAGCCTAATTACACCTTGTCTAAGGTCAGAGAGTTTCAGCTTGCTCAAAGTTGTTGAAAACACGTGTGGCTACACACCCTGACCTAAGGTGTGGTTGCTTTGTGTTTTGGACATTAAGATGGCCCATACAGGTAAGTCCACAAGCATACTTTTGTTCCTTCTTTTGAATTGAGAGGTTTGACCTAGGGAGCAGCTACCTTCAAGATACTTGGTCTAGGGTGGGTTCACTGCCTAAACAATAGAATGCTTTTCTCAAGAGTTAATGCCTTCATGTTCCAAAGTATTAAAGCAAGTAACTGTTTGAGCTGTCCTTTGTAAAAGACTGTTAAAGCAGTCTTTTGCCTTTCCCCCTGTTGTACTGGGTATATAAGTAAATAGAAAATTAAGCGTGGGCAGATTTCAGTGTTCACTGGAACTCCCTCATGGTCCTACCCTATGTTTCTGTTTTATTATTTTCACTTGCATCTTCATTCTCTTTACTTAATTTTCTAATTTTCATGCCCCTACCCTAGTAAGTGGTATACTTGCTGAAGTTGGTCTCTGACAGAGAATTACTTTCTTGTCTTGTGATATTTTAAATGCTTAAGTGCCAAATTTGCAGTAGTTTATGCTGAAATCTACATTTTTTAGGATATTGTACTTTTCTTTTTCTGCTTATTTTTTTCTTTCTATCTTTTTTAAGAGCAAAGACTCTTGTATCAAAGAACTAAGGATAAAAGATGACTGGTACTACCCATTATTTTCCTATTTATTATTCTATCAAGATTTTTGCTTTCTATGACCATGATGTTATGGTATGTTGGTCTGAATATTTTAGCTCCAAAGAAAGAAATGTTTAAAGAGAAATAATTCTGGAAGAAAATACAACAGTGACTCCACTAAACTGGAAGATAAGATAACATCTAGCTACTTTGGGGATCTCCTAAGTTTTTAATTAACAGACATAGAGAATTACTGTGATTGCTAGGACCACTGATCCCAAGTGGTCTACCACAAAAGAATACGACTACTACTCTACAGTGGCTTAAGGAAAATATCCATGGAATGTAAGAGCTTCTCTAGAGTATATATTATTATTATTATTATTATTATTATTATTATTATTTACAACCTGACCACAACTATACCTCCCTCTTCTCATTCCCTCTCTCTCATTCCCACTCCCGACCTCTCCTTTACCCCCTCTCCAATCAATCCCTACTCCACCTTCATTCAGAAAGGGGCATGCCTCCCGTGGGTGTCAACAAAGCATTGCATATCCAATTGAGTTAGGACTAAGTTTCTCCCTATGTTTTAAGCCTGGGCAAGGCAGCCATCATTAGAACAAGTTCCCCAAATCCATCCAAAGCATTAGGGACAGGCCTCACTCCCACTGCCCAGAGTCCCACAAGATCAAGTCACACAACCTTCACACATATGCAGAGGGCCTAGACTGGTCTCAAAGAGGTTTCCTAGCCCTCAGTCCATAGTCTGTGAGCTCCAGTGAGTAGCCCAATGGTTTCTGTGGACTCCCTTATGAAGACTTGTACAATCTTTCCTCCCTCTCCTCAATATGATTCCCAAGGCTCCGCCCAACGCTTACATCTGTTTCCATCAGTTACTGGACAAAGGGTCTACTAATGACAATTGGAGTAGTTACCAATCTGATTACCGGACACGGCCTGTCAGGATACCTATCCATTATTGTCAAGAGCTTTAGCTAGGGTCATCCTTGCAGATTTTTGGGAGTTTCCCTTCGTTCTGACCCTGAAGTCAAGTCATCTCTTTCGTTATTCTCCCCCTCCACACACTCCTCAAATCATCATGTTCCCATCCCAGCCACCCCAGTCTAGGCAAATACAACAGTGTGTACTCACTCATAAGTGGATATTAGCTGTAAAGAATAACCATTCTACAATTCACAGCTCCAGAGAAACTAGATCACAAGAAAAGTCCAAAAGGGATACATGGATTTCCCTTGGAAGAAAAATAGAAGAGACCTACTGTAGAATATATATCAGTACTACCATGTGCTAGAATTTAAACTAATGGAAGATTGTAAATATGAAAGGAAAGAACCACCCTACCACCCTAAAAGTTTGTCCTCTCACTATCACATGTGTACAAGGCATGTTTGAACCTACAGAACCATACGTAGGTCATTAATACAGATTAATAATAATAATGATACTGATATAAAACTTTTAGAAAGGAATTATTTGGATAGCTACAATCAGCAGACAAAAGTCTATAAAGTACAATCACATAAAGAATTTCATTAGTCTAGAAATGCATAGATGTAAAAATCGGAACCACACTTTGCTTTGTCAGCTCTTTCAAATATCGATAGGAGGTTAGTAACTATTTTTTCTTATCACAAAAATTATGAATATTAAGAGCTGCAATGCAACTTTGGCAAACATAAAATTCTATATAATTTTTTAATCAGTTAAACAAACACCTTTAAGATATTTAGGCATTGTGCCAAAGACTTAAAATAGCATTAATTTTGTCCCAAAGTGTTGTCTTTATTTGTTTTAGTCCCATACATGATATCTGTAGCAGACTGGCATTTTGTTCTAATCTTTCTAAATATTTTTGTGGTAACAGGCATATTTTTGACAAAGAAAACAATCACTTAACTGTGTAAGTTATAAGATTAGATTAATATTTTCAACTCCTTCTCTAAAATGTTCCTGGATTTCTGAACCTAGCATATGTCTTACCTTCTGTAATTTACAATTTTCAGCTTAATCATTTTAGCAACAGCCCACAAAGCAAGGGACTGTTGGGTTTTGTTTTACAGAATTATAAAAGAGCTATTGAATTAATTATATGGTTTAAAATTTCAAAATATTATTTAAGATAATCTAGTTAATAAAGACTTACAGTAAAATTTGTTGTGAAATTTTTCCAATTTGTTTATAAAAATTGGCAATAAAATTTGCTAAGTTTTGTACTCTGGTTTTAAGTTTGTTCATAATTTGCTTTCTGACTCACTTTCCTTGACATCCTCAAATGAATCTTAAATTTAGCTAAACTGATATGAGATTTCCATAGTAAAATCAGCTTTGATATTCTTGCTTCCTATTTCTATTCCACCCACTCCCTCTCATGCTTGTTTGTGCATGCACACTAGAAAACACACGTAAAACCAGAAAATAATCTTCTTGGAAAAATAAAGATTCCTAAGATGGATATACTTTTTAATTAGAGCTATGTTGTCATCTCCAATGTGTAATACAATCTTGGAAATCAACAAAATATTATTGGCTGAGAAGTATTATTTATATTTGAGTTTAACTTTCGCTGTTTGTCAATGGCAGGACTAGACAAGTTTTCAAAATATTTTCGGAATATTTCTGTTTTTTTTTTTTCACAATTCCATGCAAACATAATGTGAGTGAGTATATATAATACAAATGTGAGCTCCTATAAGCCCTGGATTCCCCTATTTATTCTAATACATCTTTCCTATTTTCAAGCCTTTTCATTTTTTTTTCTACTTTTTTTTAACACAGTAAATCTAATCTTTATTGTTCACATATGAGTGGATATGGGTTGGAACCATCTGGCACTGGAGTGTGGAGTACAGGCAACCTAACAGTGACCTACACTCAAAGAAGAATGGCTCATCATGCTACAGACGCCGTCAATTGCCAAAAAGTTCCTTGATTGTGGAATGAAGCCACACGAGTCCCTAAATTATCCTTCCTGAAATGCTGACATTTTTTACTTTTGGCTTCGGCATATAACTCCAGCGCCTTTGAGAACATGAGCACAACAGCCATGTAATATCCAGAAGGTAGAATTTCAGAAAACTGCCACTCTCTGGCTCTGACAACCCTTACATACTTCCTTCAACAATGTTCCCTTGATTTGGGAGGGTCATATAAATGTCCTATTTAGGGATGAGAATACAAAAGTTACACATTGCCGGGCGGTGGTGGCACACGCCTTTAATCCCAGCACTCGGGAGGCAGAGGCAGGCAGATCTCTGTGAGTTCAAGACCAGCCTGGTCTACAAGAGCTGGTTCCAGGACAGGCTCCAAAACCACAGAGAAACCCTGTCTCAAAAAACCAAAAAAAAAAAAAAAAGTTACACATTTTAGCATTTAGGCCCGTTATGGGTATCTGCATTGAATTTCCAAACTTCTTAGAATCTCCTAAGTAAAATGAGGATATGTGTGATTTACTCTATTGATCTTTATAATTATCAGCTGTCTAGGTTTCTAACTAATAAATGCTAAAAGCAGATTTCTTAAAGCAGAGGAAAATTACTTCACAATTTAAAATCCTTTTGAAGTCTTACCCTTTATATGTTAAGGGATTCAGTGTAAATACATATGGCTTCTATGCTTTTATTTTCCCCTTTACCACTTTATGGTTAAAACCTCCCATGTTCTCTGTGTAATAACCGTCAGAAACGTCAATAGCTTGCATACCAATCATAACACAATGAATAATGCGTTATATCCTCATTTGTGATGCTGAAAAATGAGAAGTAAAAGCACTTCACAGAGAAGAGTAAAGCAAAATGGACGAGCAAGATTCCATGGCCTTTATCTCTCAGCAGAAATATTAGTATGAATAACTATCCCAATGCAAAATAACTCAGATGAGAGATCGCAGTGCCTGATTTACATAACAATAAGAAAACTTATTGAAAATGGTGTGGACACTTTCTATTTCCATGCAACCTTTCCTAACAAGAGGAGGCAAAGAAAGGGAGAGAAGTGACTGTAGAATTTTGCCGTAGTCTCCAATGTCAGGCCAGAAAAAACACAACTCAGCATTAGAAAAGCCCACTAGCCTATAGCCTCAGGCTAAAATTTATAATATGATACTAGAGATCTACCTGTATCAAATGAGAATTCAGTGGGCCTCTGAGACAAATTTCACTTACATTACTGTAGGCTAACATTGGCTGTAGATTCCAAATAATCTGCAGTGCCAGGCAGTCCTCTAGAGTTATGGGCTTCAGACACACTCTGAGCCGAGTTAGAGTCTCATCTATGGCCTATGAGTATGTCCAAGAACTGCACTAGCCCCGGGAAGCAGCTTACTCCAGCCCAGTACTGCACTGGCCTTGTTGGTTTTAGATGTAAATGATTACTGGAGAACTGAAATTATCCTGAACTGAGGTACCACACTCAACCATTTGCCCAGAACCTCTGAACGAACACACTGAAAAATAAAACAACAGTAAAAAGAAAAAAATGACAGAAAAAAAATGGAAAAAAGAAAGAAAACATTCCTGGAGGAAAACACACACACTCACATATTAAAAAGTTTGGAGTAAGTACCTTCTTCAAGATGCAGACCTGAGCACAGAGACATAAGATTTAAGAGCATAGAGAGTAAGAGCCATTACAAGAGTAATGAGACAAGACTACAAGGATTGCAATGCAATGCCTAATAAGGCAATATTTCAAGAAGAGCATGAAGAGACTTGGTCCAATGAAATAATATTGACTCATCAGAGTAGTGAAATTAAAATTAATAATAATAATGAAAGAAGAAACAATCCATTCTTAGAGTAAAAAACAATAAAGAAAATGAAAAATATAATAATAAAATGCATTAAAAGCTAGCCAGATAACACATAAAAATCCATGTCTAGATGTAAAGGAGGGTTATTTGAAAATACAAAGCAACAAAATGAAATCTGAGGATGCTTTAGTAATATATGGAACTGCATCAAGGAGTAAAAATGTGTGTCATCATCTTCATGGGGAAGTACAAAGTGACAAAAGGTAAAGTGTTAATTCAAAGTCATTACAGAGAAGAGATTCCTGACCTGTATAAATATATAAAAGGGCACAGGTTTAAAAGTTTCTAATCAGATTCAATTCAAAAAGTTACCTTAAGATACAAAACCAGATGGCTAAAGGTCAGAGAAAAGGAGATATCATTTTAAACACATTGTACAATACACAGTACAGAACCCCCCTCTGTGTGTGTGCATATGTGATTTCATATATATATTTGAAAATATATATATATTTTCCCTGAAATAATTTTAACATGCTCATATGCCTCTGCAGTCTTAACTCACCCTGGTAAGTTTATAGGGTAGTATCTTTCCTACTCCCAGAAATAAGTCATTTTTCAATCTAACACACAGGTAGTGTTTGATAGATGGTGGTACTTGTGGGTTCACCTTGGTGGTTCACTAATGCTCCATTTTCAGAATGATGTCAAAAGCTGATTGTTAAGTAGGGTCTCTCAACATAAAGTAGACCCTGAAACACAAACACTGTTTTATACAATACAGAATACTTCGGGTATGTAGTGCAGTCATGTCTGACCAGTCCTCTGGAGTTACTGGAACATTAAGATAAAATGAGATCTAAGACAACTAATATTCTTCAAGAAAAGGAGATAAGGGTAAAGACCCATGTTGTGGTTAGACCACACAAAAATAAAGACACAAGCTAGTCACCTGGAAGATGAATTGAGAAGCCTTTAAAGACAGTCACTTGTTGTTACATTGGGTCTCTAATCATAATTCTAAATATATAGATATAGATTTTGAATTGATAGATATGGATACTTTGTTTATTTGATTTTTCATTTAATTTTATTGCGAATGAGTGTTTTGCTTGCTTATATGTCTGTGTACCCATTGCACGTAGTGCCCTTCAGTGCCAAAAGAGGGTACCAGATCCTTGGGATTGGAATTATTCAGTTGTGACCTGACACTGGGAAACTGAACCCAGGTTCTCTGGAAAAATATCGGGTGCTCTTAATCACCAACAATCTCTCCAGTGCCTTTTTAAATTAATTTTTTGAGAGGCCCACTCTATGGTCCTATGTACTGTCAGTAGGAACAGCACAAACTCTATGGTCCTTTTTACTATCAGTAGGAACAAAACAAACTCAATTTCACCAGCCAGAAAATATTCTGTCTTCACTATTAATATTCTGTATCAAATACATAACATGCTGAAAATTAAAGCAAGTAATTTGTAACTAGTTGATTATGTGGATTTTAACATACGACATTTATTTGAGAGACAACCTGTTTTAAAAGGCGAGATTGTAAAATTAATGTTAGAGATAATAAATACTTCAAAGACATCATAAGCTACACACACACAAATTTTATGCAGCTTTGACTACACTCTTTCAAAGCTTGGCTTTGCATCCAAATTCAGGTAACTAGACAGACCTGTGAGAACTATTAAAGATGACCTAGGCTTTATGATTTGCTACTTAAGGGCTTGTTACTCATTGGCTCTCAGGTGGCCAGACTGTTTCCCTGTCAGATGCAGCTGCAAACATTGAAATCAATCTCTTGACCACATCCAGTAGATTTATTCTCCCCACTCTTTTCCTGCTCAACAAGTTTTGAATCCTATAAAATGCTTATATGAAGCATATGTATTGCTCATACATCAAGCAGACAGAAAGGAACAAATGATTAGTTATGTTTATCTATTTAGTGAAATAAAGTTTATTTAGTGAAATGCTTGTCTCTGTATTTCTTTTTCTGTCCTCTCTACTATCTCACATTTCCCACATACAGACTGTATGTAAGGAAAGACAAGTTCTGAAGCTACATGCTCCCCATTCATAGCCAACCCTACATAAATGCATGTGTGTGTGTGTATTACTGAAATAGTACATGTAAAATATTCAGAAAAAAAGCTAGCCAGTACTTAAATGCATATTTTTTCATTATTTTTCTTTAAATAATGTAACATGGCAACTATTCGCATAGTATTTACTTGTGCTATGCATTATAATTAGTTTAGAGATGTGTTAAAGCATAGGAGAAAGTATGCATAATTTATCCATAAACAGTCATTCCTTTGCATTCTTGAATACTTTAAGGACGTAAAACAATTCCAGCGACTAAACTTTTAATAAAAGAATGACAAAGTGTTTGAATGCGACATATTACAAATTTTGTATATTTTAAATACCTGTGGATTGCTTATAACACTTAATATAAAAATAAAAACATTAACAAAAGTTACATTGTTTTAGGAATGCTTATAAGATGAAATTCTCTATATGTTCAGCACTGGTGAAATGTTTTTCAAGGTTTTGGGTCCAAATGTGGATAAATTCACACATGTAATTCTGTAGACATAGATACATCTGTACTCACCATTTGCAGAATGATTTGAACAGTCACAAACGCCACTGCCTCAAGGGAGAAAGGTCTTCTATGATCAGTCCTGGGAGGGTGTGGACAGGCATGCATATTCATTGAAGCTCTCAATGAATGGTGTTGAGCTCTCACTTTGACTTTGTTACTGAGTATGTTTTCATTCTTAAGACACTTTTGTTATCGTTTACCTTGCAGATGTTAAGTATTGACACTTAGTTTTAAAAAATTAGAAACAAGCTCAATCTAATACTAGCTCTTGCAAGCTTATTTAATCACTCCAATTAAATTATTAAGTCATTTAACCTCTCTGAGCATTTTATCTTCGATGAGAAAATTCTTTTAATAGATAGAATAAATATGATTTAATGTTTTAATATTGGGGAATGAAATGTATCATTTAATCCTGTATGGAAATTGTAATTAAATTCAATATAATTTAATTATGTCTTACATCTGCTCAAAAATCTCATGAGTAAAACAGGAAAGTATTATGACTCCTATTTTTAATTTTCAACAAATAAGTAATTTTCTATTAAGGATTTACCTATATAAGTATTTTCTTAACTACTTTTAGCTAGATAGAACACAATAATACTATTTTTAAATAATATTTTAAATTTGCTGTTAAATTTTATTGTTCAAAATATATATAATGTCAAATAGCCACCTGTTTTTCTCAGAAATCAAATACAAGAGAGGAATAAATCATAAATGTAGATCTTTGTCTCAATAAAAGTAAGAAATTAGCTGTGGGCACAGAATATATACGTAGTGTAAGCAGCAGATTGAATGTAAGCTGTACAGGTGTGAAGCAAAAACAGAAAAAGAATTTAAACATAAACATATCAGCAAGAGGTGGAAAATTATACATCTCCAAAGATAAGTGTACAACTTGAAGATCAAAATGAACCCATTTATTTATCACAGCAAGAGAAGTATCACTTAGGGACAGCAGAATCCCTGTATTCCCTACAACTCTGAAGCAAAGTAATGGTCTTGAAAAATCACATAGTATCAACACAAATTGCAGGAAGCAGCTCTCCTAAATGACTAGATAAACGGATCCTGCCAAGCTTCTACCAACACTACCCCAACTCACCGTAGGTAGGAAGAAATCACAAACCTAATGTTAAAATATCACAGAAATTGAGAACAGAGAGAGTATGCTAAAGACATTTTGGTATCTTCAAAGATTCATTTAATTTAAATATAAGTGCTCTTGCTAAAGATAAGGTTGTTGTGGGGAAAACTTAGATTTTATAAAGTAATGTAGCACTAGAAAATCAAAACACAAAATTGACATCAATTATGTTCTATTTAGTCATTTATTTTAAGCACAATGAAAAAAATACTTTCTCTAAGTCCAGAGAATAAAGGGAAGAACAATCTTGGTGAGACTATAGGAAAACCAGAGTACAGCACACTTACATTTAACCTTATCAGCAACTTAGTATCCATAACCCTTCCTATTTATAAAGCACTCTCAGAACTCTGTGTCTTACTCTTAAAAATTCAAGATATTGAATTTAATTATGTCCTTATCTTAGGTCAATATTGTATCTTAACAGTGGACACTTTTATGCATTATTGAGGCCTACAATAGTGCCTAGTATAAACTATGAGCTCATTAAATATTTATAATCATTCATATATCTCATGAAATGATGGTTTACAAAAGAAATGAAAATCTACCGTCTGTATTTTTCTTGTACCTAGTTCAATCTAAAAATCCTGAAGCTATAGTACTTAAAACAATAGTAATCAAAGGAATTCTTATTCAGTGGTCATCGCCTACTGAGAATATGTCTTACTCACCAAGCAGCGTCATTGATCAATATTAACTATAAAGGACACTCGGTTAAATATCCGTGGAATTTGAAGAGAATAATTTTAAGATATTTTACCAAAAACAAGACAATAGGAAAAGTGATAGATAATTATTGACAAAGTTCTTTAATTAATAGCTATAATGATTTTTCTCATCCTAAAGTTGGATGAGAAGAGTATTCTGAACTGGTAAGCAAGACTCAAGGGGCAATAATCTTCTAGGAACAGAAGCTACAGTAATAAAATCAGGAGTTGAATAAACAAAAATGTCCCAGTGGGTACAATATGAGTACAGATCAGAGGACATCAGCAACGCCACCTCCTTGATGCTGACAGTGACCGACAAGGTAATAATTAGATCTTATGGCTAACTTCCTACTAGACATGATGGAGCAGTCAGGACTCTGAATGCATAGTCTAGGCAAAAGAAATGACACAGTTATAGAAAATTAAAAGAAGTTTTCCCCAGTGTCAACAGGAAGACAGCCACTTGTAAATGGCTGTGGAGCACTTTTTACATGTTCAAGGGAATTGTCATAAATGACAAGTGACTCCTATTGGCCTTCTACTGTCAGAGTCAACAAGGGTGCAAACTGCTGTTAGCAGGGACTAACACTGATCCAAGCTTGCCGCACGCTGAAACAAAAGCAATCACAGGTAAAATTGCCCAATATGTCTTTCTATAATAGGGCATAATTTACTGCTCCCAGTATACATAAGCAAACAGGGAAACAGTGCACACACATCAATTTCTGTTTCACTCTCAAAGCCATTCTTTAACTATAAAAATTGGGTGTGAAATATTTAAAGGATTTGTTTCATTTTTCAAGTAATTATATTGTCAGACTTAATTTCAAGGACAGTAATTGAGATTTTTCTAATAAAATTTCTAAAACTGACTTGGGTGATGAAGGAACTGCTAATAAATAGTATGACCCACCTGCCCACTATGAGTTGCATAATTTATAGCACTCTTCTTGGCTTTTATGCTTATGTGGACACTGGGTATATGATATAAATATTAAAGATACAATATCCATGCCATAACACTTTACGGTAAACATTTAAAAACATTATAACAGATTTAAACTTATGAAAATAAGTTTATTTTCATACCAAGTGAGATTAAATGAGTATTCACTCCCTAGCACAAGAAATAATCTGGTTTATCTTTATACATTAGCTCAATTATTGACACAATGAGAGGACTGAGAAATACAGTCTGAAGATATTAAGATGTCTATGACAGAACTATGTTGTCACCATTTGGTCCATTTTAGGCCTCAACCATCCAATTGTAATATCTGGTTTACTGAAAATATCATTCTGACTTGAAAAGAACAGAAAATCATATTCCAATGTTAACTAATGCATGCCGTGTCAAACATTCCTCTCCATAGCTATATGGGTTGGTAAAAACTAAATTAAAACAGATATTTGTAGATGAAGATATTACAATAAGTATCTGGGAAATCGAGTTGCAATTTTAAAAAATAAAAATAAGAAAACAGAGCTTGGCCTGGAGAGATGGCTCGATAGTTAAGAACACATCTTTGCTCTACCTTAAGATCTGAGTTCAATTCTCAGCACCCATATCAGGTAGCTTACAACTTACTGCCTGTAACCCTAGCCCAAGAGAAATCTCATATCTCTGACCTCTGTGGGCAACTTCCTTAATGGTCACATACCCCCCTACAAAAAAATAAAAATAACTCTTCAAAAAATTAAGGAAATAGAATTGGAAGTAATAATAATAATCACAAGCTTGTGTGGGAATTGCTGCAGAAAGGGGAAATAAACAGTGCAGAAGAAGGCTTGATGTGGGAGTCCCCTCTGTGTGTTGCTTGTATTGGTTAATGAATAAAGAAACTGCCTTGGCCTGATAGGACAGAACTTAGGTAGGAGAAGCAGATAGAACTGAATTCTGGGAGAATGAAAGCAGAGTCAGAGAGGTGCCATAGATCCACCAGAGACAGACACTGGGAATTTTACCCAGTAAGCCACTGCCACGTGGCAATACACAGATTAATTAAATGGGTTGAATTAAGATGTAAAAATTAGCCAATAAGAAACCAGAGCTAATGGGCCAAGCAGTGATTTAATTAATACAGTTTCTGTGTAGTTATTTCGGGGTTAAGCTAGTCGGGTGGCCAAGATGAACAAGCGGGCCCTCTTTGCAACAAAGGCTGATTTCAAATACAGCACAGACAATTGAATATTTATATCTAAACAGTAAGGCATGACAGTGGTGGGAAAATACTACGAGAAATTAATTAAATCAAATAAATACCATGGCTCTTGCTAAACTGATAAACAGGACCCTGCTATAGTCAGACCATGGTGACTAATCGCCAGCTAGACACAAAGGTTTTGATCGGCAACTGATGTCGAGGATGGGGTCTTTCACTAAACTGAGCAGCAGGATTCTTTTTATATTTAGATAACATATACCCAGAAAACAAGGACACTGAGATACAAGCGTGGAGTTTGAAAACTGCTGACGAGGGGCTGTTCCCATTCAGAGTATCTGCCCTTGGAAACTACTCTGTACATAAAAGAGCTTGGACTCAGGAAAATTATACATAATTTTATCATTGTCATTCTCCATAAAAACATATAAAATGTTGCCTCATGTATAGTGGAAGAGAAGTGCTCATTGTGTTGTAATTACCGATCCTTCCTGGGTAGTTCAAATATTCATGGTGAATGGAAAATTTGTGAGATTGGCCTTTTGTACAAAGTATTTTAGAAGAATCCTCAAACTTTAGAAAACAGGACAAAGGAGTTTGTTCTGAGTTTAAGCAATGTAAAAGAATCCATGGTTACAATGATCACTTACTTTTCATATTTTTTTTATCATTTTTCAGGCAGTGTGATTAAATAATATTTTAAAAACTCAATTTTATCTAGTATGTTTTGTTTTTTACTTATTTGATAAAAGAGTAGAGAATAAAAAAACCACACAGTTTTACCTACAAAATGTTGGAAAATATTTCATAGTATCTCCTTTTCTTCTATATTTTCTCAGAAGAAAATACTGATTTTCTAAATTCTTTTGAAGCTTTCAGTGGTTTTCAGAGGATGGATGTACTGTTTGTGTCATGTGACTAATTTACTTAAACCAAGAAACAATAGTTCTTAGCTTACTCCATGCTATTTCATATATCATGATATACCCCTTTATGCCAAGATATACACCCCCTCTATCTTCTGTTGCCTAGACAAAAGGCTCTCCAAACAGTTTCATCCAGGTGAAGACATTCCCCATTTGAGACTGTAGACATCTGGAGTTTACAGAGGCTAGTACACTTCTTACTGAAACTCAGTGAACAAAGTACATCTGCAGTTCTGAGGTCAGTGCTGGAGAACAAGATGGAGAGCCTCTGCCTAGAAAGAAATTGCTGCTTTGAAAGGGACAACAAATGATCTCCCACTGCCGTGTCCTGATCATCAATACCCTGGCATAGAGACAAAAATTATTCATTTGAAAGTGACGATTCACGTTTTTTATTACTATTTTATAACATTAAGTTTTCCATAATGACAATATATATCCCTTTCATGAAACGTTGCTGACTTTATGTGAATTACTTCTTATTTTATGTGACTTTATTTTATGTTACTTTATGTGAATTACTTCTTATTTAGCACCTAGGAAGTTATTTTAGCATATCCAAATCAACCACTGTGAAATTCAGAATCAGCAACTGTAGTAGACATGGTGCTCCACTCCATCAGTGAGTTCCTTCTTTACATCTCTCAGTACTCTAGAAAGTGTACACGCTCCGTTCTCTTTTTTCCAAAAATTAAAACTTAACTAGGTCTGCGACCTGTTACAGTCTGGGCCAGCTGAGTCAAATATATACAGGTATAAACCTAATCCTTTCCCCACGTGCCAATTTGGGTAACAGTCTAGAAAGCAAATCTTTAAATGACTATGTTTTCTTTTTCCTCTCAACTATATATGTATCACCAAAGAAATTCAACAGAATCTTTCAGAGCCAGTTAATTCCAATTTTAATTTTATACACATTTCACATTCTAGGTTGTAATCTTTTTTCCAGATATTTAATGCTTAAACAGATGTGAATAGATGTGGTTTGTCTCGGAAATGTGTCAGGGTTTTCACTGTATTGAAGAACTTGGGTCTAAAACCTGATCTTCCCATCCGCTATTTTGCAACAAGATCTCTGTAGCTAGCACTCCACCATTTCAATATAAATTTAGTGTGCTTATCATTGGACATTAGGTGTATTCATCTTTGAGTTAACATATTTTTACAAAATTGTCCTGGAACAAGACTTTTAAATATATTAGAAAAGTCATCAATTATGTTATCAAAGAGACAGATAAAGACAGAAAGAACATTTTATAATTTATTTTCTACTATTTAGAAAATCAAAGTCTTTACAACATAAAACTTAGTTGTGCTGTAACACACATATCTGTAAACAGAAGTTTCTGTCCTGCCAGGTCCTGCAATGATTTAGTCCCAAAGAAATACATAGAGGCTTATATTAATTATAAACTGTTGGGCCTATTAGCTCAGATTTATTATTAACTAGATCTTATAACTTAAATTAACCCATAATTCTTATCTATGTTTAGTCATATGATTTGGTACATTTTCTCAGTAAAGTCATTCTCATCTTGTTTCCTCTACTCCTAGATGATGGCTTTCTGTTTTTTCTCTTCCCAGAATTCTCTTTAGTCTGATCATCCTCCCTATATTTCCTGCCTGACTACTGACCAATCAACATTTTATTAAACTAATATGAGTGACAAATATTTACAGTGTAAAAAAGCATTATTCCAGAGCATTTCCATTTTTTAATTTTTAAAACAAGAACTCTGAATCTAATCTTTGTTTAGTATTTTTTTTCCCTGACAATTATCCATAACAACTTGTAATCAACACTCTAAACAAAGGCAAACATCTGTAATCTAGTTTTGGGTCACGTGGACATAGTTTTCTAGGCTAATTTCTGTTCATTGTGGGTGCTATAATCTTATGAGGACAGAAACAAAATTTAGGATTATGGTCAAGTCCTAACTAAAGTATTCTGTAAGGCTGGATTACCTCACCCAACACACTTGAGGCTTTTCTGGATGTAGATCTCAGAAGAAACTGCAACAGAGGTGCTCTGAAACACTGTATCACCTGGGTCATCCCTTTCCATTGGAGATTTTTCAGGGGCTCTTCCTTGCTCTAACCATATTTTTCTTAACAAAGAATGAATCTGCAGTCTCTCATTTTGTGTGGATACAAAAGCAAAGCCTCGTCTCCAAAGTAACATGTCTTTTGACTCAAATTTTAATGTCAAGGCATTTTCAAAATATACAGGTTGGACTAATCCAGCAGCATTTATAATCAAACGTCTTTTAGCAGCTGTTGCTCCTTCCTCATCAGTCAAACTATTCACAGACAACACAATAACATACAGTATCCACATTCTTTGTGCATTTTCTATATTTACATAGCTTTTATTAGCTCTATTTCTTTTAATTTCATTTTTTTAATTTTTGGATTATCTGAGACAAGGTTACTCTGTGTATCCTTGGTCGATCTGGATCTCACTCTGTAGACCATGCTGGTCCTGAACTCACAGAGATTCACCTGCCTCTGCCTCCCAAGTTCTGAGATTAAAGGTGTGTTTTACCACACCCAATTCCTCTCTCTCTCTCTCTCTCTCTCCCTCTCTCTCTCTCTCTCTCTCTCTCGGTAAGGACTTTATCTTTTTTCTTTGCTCTCCCAATCCTACGTATGTTTTTAAACACACTGAAAACCATATAGAATTTTTTTTTCATTTGAATCTATCTTTACTATGTATCTCTACCTTTTTCTGATTACAACTTGTTAAACTGCATGGCTAGGATTAATGCTGCATCTTTGGCGGCTGGCTCCACCTCATTCCCTAGCTTTTTGATAGTCAAGCTTCATGGCAGAGGTGATGATGAGAACTACATTTATTGCTACAATACTGTGGAGTTTCTAGTTTCAAGCCACAACCAAAAAGCCTGGTGCCAGCTGCTTATAAAGACCATGTGTTTAATGGCCACTTAAAAACTGCAAGGTTTCCATTCCAAGTTCAAGTCTCTTGCCACCCCTTAGGTGGCTCCCTTACCTAAGGTATGAGTTTCCCTGCTCCCCTATCCAACCTTCCTTTATCCCCAATCACCCCGATTCCCCCAGTTCCCCTCATCCTCTCCTTCACACTTTTCTCTCCCCATCACCCCTCATCCCCATCCCACCCCACCCCCAAGATTCCAATTTTTTGCCCATCAGTCATGTCTATTTCCCATAGCTGGGAGGATATCTATATGTTTTTCCTTGGGTTTACCCTCTTGTTTAGCTTCTTTAGGATCACAAATTATAGACTCAGTGGCCCCTATCCATGGCTAGAAACCAATTATGAGTGAGTACATCCCATGTTCTTCTTTTTGGGTCTGGGTTACCTCACTAAGGATCGTATTTTCTATTTCCATCCATTTGCATGCAAAATTCGAGAAGTCATTGTTTTTTACCGCAGAGTAGTACTCTAATGTGTATATATTCCACAATTTCTTCATCCATTCTTCCATTGAAGGGCATCTAGGTTGCTTCCAGGTTCTGGCTATTACAAATAATGCTGCTATGAACATAGTTGGACAAATGCTTTTGTCATATGATAGGGCATCTCTTGGGTATATTCCCAAGAGTGGTATTGCTGGGTCCAGGGGTAGGTTGATCCCAATTTTTCTGAGAAACCGCCACACTGATTTCCAAAGTGGTTGCACAAGTTTGCAGTCCCACCAGAAATGTATGAGGGTACCCCTTTCTCCACAACCTCTCCAGCAAAGGCTATCCTTGGTGTTTTTGATTTTAGCCATTCTGACAGGTGTAAGATGATATCTCAAAGTTGTTTTGATTTGCATTTCTCTGATCGCTAAGGAGGTTGAGCATGACCTTAAGTATCTTTTGGCCATTTTAACTTCTTCTGATCCTTTCCCCTCCCCTCCCCTCCTCTCCTCCATTCTTCTTTCCTCTGCCTAGCCTTCAGCTACAACTAACATACTTTCTGTCTCTATTAATTTGGTATTATGTATATATATATACATATTTCATTGAATATAACTCTGAAACACATGACATTTTGTGACTAGCTTCTTTCAGTTTACATAATCTTTTATAAGGACCACCCAACTAGTGACACTGATAACAATTTAATTATAATGGAAGTATAGCATTCTGAGTATGAGTAATTGGCATTTATCTATTCATTTAATTGTTTCTTTTTTGGTATTATGATTAATGATGCTATGAATATTTGTGTAAAATTTTTGTTTAAATGATCTTGAGGTAGATCAATTCCCCATTTTCTAAGAAACAGTCATATTGATTTCTACAGTGGGTATGTAAGTTTGCCCTTCCACCAGCAATGGAAGAGTGTTCTCAGTGCTCCACATCCTCTCCAACATAAGTTGTCACTTGTGTCCTTGACCTTAGCCATTCTGACAGGTATAAGATGGAATCTCAGAGTCATTTTTATTTGCATTTCCCTAAAGGCTAAGGATGAATTGTCATCAGAAAGGTTTTATCCAGCAACTGTTGGTAAAAGATGCAGAGACCCATAGTCAAGCATAAAGTAGAACTCAAGAAATCCTGCTGGAGAGGGAGGAAAGATTGTAGGAGACAAAGGGGTCAAGAACATCACAATAAAACCCACAGAGTCAACTAACATGGGTTCATAACAGCTCACAGAGACTGAACCAACAACTAGTGAACCAACATGGAATTGACTTAGGTTCTTTTCATTATATGTGACAGTTGTATAGCTGGGTCTTCTTGTAGGACAGTTAACAGTGGAAGAAAAGGAGGGTCAGGATGTAAAACAAATAAACAAATAACTACTTTTAAAAAGCAGCTAAGTATTTACCTCTGCTCACAGTCTGTTAAATATCAAGAACAAACAACTAAAAAATAAATATTTTGGATAGTTTAATTAAGTATAAATTTAACACTAAAGATTTCTGTTAGAATTAACATCTGAAAAGTTTCTTTTGTAGACTGAATTTGAATATACTGACTCTTCATGATACACTACATGAGATGTTTATTTAGTAATCAAAATTTCATCCAAACCAGGCACTAAATTAAAAAAAAAATTAGGTGCAGTAGAGTTGCATGATTTCCACAGGGGGCTCAGTACCACTTAAGGGTAATTTTATCTGACATTTTCTCTGTCAAGTTATTATCTCTACCAGATGAATGAAACATTTTAACATCCATATGGCCATCTACCTACTCTTAAGGTTTGAGTTATTATATGATGAATAAATTATCTTGTGTTAAAGCCAATACCTCAAAACATAAAATTTGGATGCAGAACCGATGGATCCTTGCACAAAAATTTGGCATATTGTAATACACACTGTTCAAGTATGAAAAACTCCAGTTCAATATTTCAATCTCTTTTTCAAAACGTAGGCACTATATGTGATGTTGGAATATTATAAATGCAAAGAAAAATTGACTTAATTTATATGTAAGTAATTTATTTTAGGTATTCAACAACCCCGGACTAATCCAAGTTGAATAAGCTGTTGAAAATCAATATCATACAGAGAGAGGTATTAAAGCAGATTTTTGCAGAATTAGTAGAAATGCATCATCTAATGTGAGCCAAGTATCTTCCAGAAATGGAGAACAGAATTCCACATTACTATTATCATTTATTATTATTGTTGCACAGAACATACATCTCTTTTAATTTTTAGAATTTTAGTTTGTTGTAGAGGCACTCAATCAATGTCCATGTTCTCATACAGGAAGCTGAAAGAGCATATATCTCCATAATTGGTCCTAATTGATCTAAAGATAATGAAATGGAAATGTGGCCCAATTCTGACCAATGAGATGTGCAATAAAACTTAATGAGGGGTTTCTGAAAAATGACTTGGGTCTCAAAGTAAATACTTAAAGAAAAAGTAATCACATTTATTTTCATAAAACCTACCATGTCTGAGTGTAATTCTTAGACATGAATACTACATAAACTTAAAACCAACACTAAAATGGCCAAATGGAAAATGCAAAATGCTTTGAAGGCTAAGTCGAATCTCAAACTATAGAGCTGGGAGTTGGTAAAAACCATCAGTGATCTTCAAAAACTACTAAATAATGTTTTTTAAAAATAACCTGAACAAAGGGTTTCTGGATGGATTTGTGTTAATGTTTCTCCTTTGGTAGTATGCAAAATATCTTCCTGTTCCAAACACACTAGCTAACAGGTGTCAAAGCTCTATGTGACTTCTCCATGTTCAGTGAGTGTGTAGGTGTTGTTTTCACCAATAGGGCCTTGCCATCAGTTTGTAAAGAGCAAGCTATAGTCTTGACAAAAGTCTGGGATGTTTGGGGATACCAATGGTGTCCTGCATGAAAGATATGTTAGTGCCATCTTGGTACAAAATTTGCGGTAGTGACCAACCAAAATATCTGATTTTATTTAAGACCCACTCCACAATATGAAACCAATTCCCAACATTATTTGTGTGATGAGACTAGACCGTCCGATGACCTAGGGTAAAATCAAATATCACTGTTATACTGAAACACAGATCAGTGCTTTGCTCTACCATCATCAGAGAAGTGTCTTCCTTCAGCAGAAGGGAACAAATACAGAGACCCACAGCTAACAATAATATGTAAAGATGAAGAGACCTTAAACTTTACAGCCCTGAAGTATATGTCTCCATAAAATCCCTCCTTTCAGGGCTCAGGGAAGCCAAGAGTAAGCAATGAGTATAAGAGCCAGAGCAGAGGGAGGACACCAAGTCCCTCGAAATCAACTAGATCCACACAGCTATGAACTCACAGATTGGGGCAGCATATAGACATTCTTGAATAGGTTTCGTTAGATAAATAGGGTCGTAGAGTTGAAAGGACAAGTGGTCACATTCTCTGTTCCCTAACCCAGAACATGAAAATTTAGTTTTTTCCAAGGAAACCTCACTGGGGAATTAAACTGTTCTTAAGGATAGGCTGCAATGCTTATAAGTAGATGATCAACAGAAAAGGTACTCAATGGTGTCTTTGGAACATGCCAGGGTATTTTTTCTTTTATTTTTAATTTTATCTTTTTATTTTTATTCAATTTTTTAGCCTTTTCTGTCTGATTATCTTACAGTTTATTTGTGTGTGTGTGTGTGTGTGTGTATCTTCCAGTTTAGTGTTGCTATGGGATTACCAAGTGTGTGAACAAGTGGATTTCTTTGTCTATATATGTCTCCTGTACCTTTCCATGGGCTCTTTTCCTTCTGTTTGTTTATTTTATATTATTCTGATTTTTTTTGTTTTGTCTTAGTTTATTTTATTATTATCCCTTAGAAATTTGTTTGTTTATTAATGAGAGACAGAAAAGGGATGGATGTCAATGGAAAGGGAGGTGGGGAGGAACTGAAAGAACAGAGGGAGGGGAACCTGTAATTAGGATATAATATGTGAGAAAAATATGTATTTGAAATTATCACCTGACTACTTAATATTAAAAATAACTGAAGAGACAACTAGTGGAATATTTTATGTAGTAGATGAAAGAGTCAAAACTCAAACAGTGATGCCGAACAAAACCAGAGAAATGACTGGAGTTTAGAGATATTTCAAAAAGCATTAGACCTGGAAAGCATCAAGCCCTGATGGAAGAGAGACAAAAGGTGCCTATTTTAAAGCACGAAATAAAATTCAGGTAAGTTTCAAAAATTGCATCTAGAAGAGCAGGGGTTTGGTAATAATTTAAAAATGAATGTTTATTCAGCGAACTGAGTCTGTTTTACTTTGTATCTCTTGCTGAGTTGGAGCTCAAATATTTGGTTCAGATACTCAGAGGACCTTGCCACTCAAGAGCCTCCAATTGCTTACCCTTGCTGAAGAACTTTCAATGTTTTATTCACCATTCCAAGCAATTTCTGATTTTCTCCCAGTCTTTGACCTTTGTATAATATACACTGTAGCTTCTTCATCTCTCACTGATATGAATGCCTCTCCCATGTATTTGACATTTAACATCTAAACAATATGTTTACATGTGCTCTCTGTGCCTTTACTCTGATTCAGCTTCTATGTGCTTTCAAATACAACATTTCACCTTAGCCACAAGGCCAAGAAGTAATCTAGGTGACTGTACTTTGAAGAATACTGTCATTTATTTTGGAAAAAAGTAGAGACACTATTGTTCCAATTCTTTTGTTTAGCCTTTGGTAATTCTGTATGCTTGGATATTTAATTACACACTTGTTAGATCATTCATCTGTGTTTCACAGTGAGCCTGAGTTCTTCACTTCTGCTGCTTCATACTTTAAACACAATTTCATTGTTGGAGGAGGCCTCTTCTTGATTCCTGGCTGCTCAGCCCCGAAAATATCACACAGAAACTATATTATTTAAATCACTGTTTGGCCCTTTAGATCTAGCTTCTTATTGGCTAACTCTTACATCTTATTAATTTAACCCATTTCCATTATTTTCTATTTTACCACAAGACTCGTGACCTACTGGTAAGGTTCTGGTGTCTGTCTCCAGAGGGCTACATGGCATCTCTCTTACTCTGCCTTTTTCCTCCCCGTATTCAGTTTATTTTTGCCCACCTAGCTCTGTTCCCCTATAGCTCTGTTATAGGCCCAAACCAGTTTCTTTATTAACCAATGATATTCAGAGCATACAGAGGGGGAATCTCACATCAACTTGTATTTTTTGCTTGTTGACTCTGGATATCTGCTCATAAACTAATTTCTCTTGTATGGTATTCTTTTCATTTAATAATATTTATGATTTTTTTCCTTCTAAGAACATTTCCCTGTCCCTGGAAATCTACATCTCACAGAAGCTCCTCATAACTGTTGTTGTCTTTCCTCAGCAGCAACTCACCATTCATCAACTTCATGCCAAGTTAATGAGGGGAATAGGTGCAGGGAATTCAGTCTTAAGTAGGATCTGTGTACTTGAGACTTAAATGTGAAGCTTTCTAAGTATCCCAATCCTCACCATCCTCCATCACCTTTATAACTATCTGGGTGACCACACTAAAGACCTTTCAAATTCTGCTGCAATTGCAGCCATTTCACTACTTTGTAGGAGTAGATGTACTTTCTAGCTGTTAGCGCTCAGGCTTCTGTGCTGGCCTGTTCTTGGGGATCTGACAGGATCCGTCCTCAGCTGCAGCCACTAAGCACCTCCTGTGCACTTTCACTATGCTCCCTTTAAAAAGGGCCCTACCCACCTTCTTTCTCTCTCTCTCTCTCTCTCTCTCTCTCTCTCTCTCTCTCTCTCTCTCTCTCTCTCTCCCTCTCCCCCTCTCCCCCCTCTCTCTCTTCCTTTTCTTTTCTGCCAGTTTCTCGTCTCCCTCCCCTGCTCTCCCCATTCACCCCCCCCACAAAACCTTTCCACCTGAGCTCTGTCACATGACACCTTTTTATCAAGCACCGCTTTTTTAAAAAAATTACAGCACTAGCTGTTAGAAAATTGAATGTCATTAAAATTCTGTTTCATTCAGTCAGAATGGCACTCATTAAAAAGCAACAAATAAATGCTGGCAAGGAGATGGACAAAATCAACGCTGTTACACTGTGGGTGGGAATGTAAACTTGTATGGTGATAGAAATAGATATCCCTTCTAAGTATGCATAAGACACCAAGTCGATGTCTTACAAAGATATTTGCACATCGATGTGTATTGAAGAAAAGTTCATAGTTCCTAAGTTACAGAGAAAATATGAGTGTCTAACAATAAAGGAGTACTTAAAGAAAAATGTGATTACATAGCACAGTGGAAAATATAAACCATAGAAAAAATAAAGTATTGTTTTCAGGAAAACAAATGCTAGTTAAAATACCATATCCAAAATCTTAAGCCAACTCACAAAGACATGTTTTCCCACATAAGACGCTAGATTTTTATGCAGACAAAGTTATGTACTTATATATAAAATAAAAGTAAACATGAAATTGTGGGAATAAGAAAGACTATATAGAGTGGTAAAGTCTGTAAAGGGGGAGATAAGAGAGATTTTAGGGGAGAATATGTTCAACAAATTTGTGTTACAGCCACCTTATATAACTATTTATAATGAATTTGCGTAGTGGAATTTTTGAATAATAATTTTAAAGAGATGCCCCTTTATTTTGAATGGCTTCTCTTTTCTAAAAGCTAGTATACACAACCCAAGTTACAAACAAAATATGTCTAATAGAGGATATCTAATTACTGATCCCATAAGTATCTAAGTAATGTAGGAGTCTATCAATTGAGATTAACTGATTTCAAAGCCTAAGAGTTTAGGAGAATATAAACCTATGGATTTTATTTAGACACATAAAAATAGATATGTATAGACATATTTATGCATGAACTTATGAATATACATATATACCTACATAAGTATATTTAGTATATCCCTAAACAAATCTGTTCATTTGTATGCTAAATGAGGCAAAAGTTGAATATGGCATGCTTTCTCCGAAGCCATGTGTTTTTATTGAATGAATAAGTTATTATTAATTTTAATGTACAATAAAAATACCTTTCTGCTAACTCAATATTATGAACAGCTCAGTTGAAGGGCAGCAATCCCTTGTGACACCTGCCCCTGCCATCAATCCATCCCATAGCATGTAAATGAAAACTTTCACTGTTGCATAAGACAAGAATAAATACTTTATTATCAAGATTTTTGCAAAGTGTTGATTTTTAAAAATTATATATAACACCCCTAATGAGCACCTATGAATATCCACATTTTCATTCTCTTGGGACTGAAAATCTCCTAAGTATTCTCCAACCTCCCAGCTCCCAGCAGTCTCCCAGCAGTCAACTGACATATGCAAATAACAGTCCATGTGTAAATGCTTCATAACATGACATATTACTTGTTAGCCTAATTGATGACATATTTCCCTGGCTCTTACTACAGATGTGGGATTGTGGAGGTCTTCGGAGTAGGCTTTGAATAAGATAACAAAATAATAAATGAAGAGACTTTAATATCTGATAAGGAAAATAACCGTTAAACAAATAACGACACAATCATTTCATTGTGATAGCCCTCAGTAAAAATTATAGCAATGAGATGCATAGAGTATGCTATGTCCATGGAGTGATCAGGGAAGATTATCAGGGAAAGGTGAGAAAAGTGCAGACATTTCCTATTCTCGGTAGTCTTTTGGGATTACCTAGCATGAGGAGTCACGTAATGACAGCTACAACACTTTGGGTCACTGGGGAAGACGTCTGTTAACCTATTTGAATATTTTCCTAATTGAGTAATTGTTTATGAATGACTAGATAGAAGCATTTTTCCTGGACCCAGAAGGCACTGTAAATGTTATTAAAATAGTCCTTTATAAAAGTGAAAAATGATTCACTATTATCATGCAAACAAGCAGGAAAAAAATTCCTGAACATCTGGCATGCTTCCAGTTTGCCAAGAAAGTTGCAAAATTAATCAAGACTCCTAGTTAGAAATGTGACTAAGTCACTGCTCACTGCCGTCCAGATGTAAGGAAACTCTTTACAATAGTACTCTGTTAATACTGATTAAAAGTGTAAAAGAAAATCAAGGGGGAAACAGTTATATTGATTGGTTGCTGATTGATTGATTGGTTAACAATGAATGTCTTACTATTGCAAATAATGCTGATATGAACAGTTGAACAAATGCTTTTGTAGTATGATTGGGCATCTTTTGGGTATATTCCCAAGAGGAGTTTCACTGGATCCTGAGGTAGGTTAACTCCCAATTTTCTGAAAAACCACCACACTGATTTCCAAAGTGGTTGCACAAGTTTTCATTCCCACCAGCAATGGATGAACGTTCCTCTTACTCCACATCCTCTCCAGCAAAAGCTGTCATTGGTGTTTTTGATTTTAGCCATTCTGACAGGTGTAAAATAGTATCTCAAAGTTGTTTTGATTCGCATTTCCCTGATAGTTAAGGAAGTTGAACATGTCCTTGAGTATCTTTTGGCCATTTGAAATTCTTCTGTTTAGGTCACTACCCCATTTTTTAACTATGTTATTTAGAATTTTAATGTCTAGTTTCTTGAGTTTTTTTTTAAATTTATATATTTATTAAAAATGTCCACCTCCTCCCCTCCTCCCATTTCCCTCCTCCTCCCCTCCTTCCCCTCCCCCTCCCTCTCCAGTCCTAAGAGAAGTCAGGGTGCCCTGCCCTGTGGGAAGTTCAAGGCCCTCCCCCCTCCATCCAGGTCTAGGAAGGTGTGCATCCCAACAGTATATTTTAGAGATCAGTCCTTTGTCTGGTGTGGGGTTAGTGAAGATCTTCTCCCCAATCAGTAGACTGTCTTTTTGTCTTATTGACTGTGTCCTTTGATTTACAGAAGTTTCTCAGTTTATGATGTCCCATTTATTCATTGTTGCTCTTATTATCTGTGCTACTGGGGTTATATGTAGGAAGTGGTCTCCTGTAGACAGAACCTGGAAAGAACCTAAATGTCCCTCAACAGAAGAATGGATAAAGAAAATATGGCATATCTGCATATTAGAGTACTACTCAGCAGTAAAAAACAATGACATCTTGAATTTTGCATGCAAATGATGGAAGTAGAAAATAATATCCTGAGTGAGATAACCCAGACCCCCCTCAAAATATGAATATGGTATGTGCTCACTCATTAGTGAATTCTAGCTATAAACAAAGGACATTGAGCCTATTGTTCATGATCCAAGAGAAGCTAAGTAATAAAGTGAATCCAAAGAAAAACATATATAGATCCACCTGGAAATTGAAGGAGACAAGTTTGCCAGGCAAAAGTTGAGAGCATGGGGGCAAGGGATAGAGGAAAGGGAGAGGGAGTTAGGGGAAAAGGGGATAATTTGGGAGAGCTTGGGGGAGTGGGATGGCTGAGATGGAAGAAGAACAGATATGGGAGCAGGGAAGGAGATAAATTAAGGGAGCCATTTTGGGTTTGGCAAGAGGCTTGGCTCTAGAGAAATTTCCAGAAGTCCACAGGATGACCCCAGCTAGGACCTTGGGCAGTGGAAGAGAGGGTGCCTGAACTGGTCTTGTCCTGTAATCAAACTAATGACTATCTTGAATATCACCATAGAA
Organism: Chionomys nivalis; assembly: GCF_950005125.1. Taxonomy (NCBI): domain Eukaryota; kingdom Metazoa; phylum Chordata; class Mammalia; order Rodentia; family Cricetidae; genus Chionomys; species Chionomys nivalis. The sequence goes on from NC_080095.1 coordinate 74,580,580, forward strand.
CCTTCATCCAGCGATGGATGGAGACAGAGACAGAGACACACAACAGAGCACTGGACTGAGCTCCCAAGGTCCAGTTGAAGAGCAGAAGGAGGGAGAATATCAGGAAGGAAGTCAGAACCATGAGGGGTTCACCCACTGAAACAGTGTGCCTGAGCTAATGGGAGCTCACCAACTCTAGCTGGACTGGGAATGAAGAGCATGGGATCAAACAGGTCCCTCGGAATGTGGTTGACAGTTGGGGCAGACTGAGGGGCCAATGATAATAGCACTGAGATTTGTCTTTACTGCATGTACTGGCTTTTTGGGATCCTATTCTCTTTGGATACATACCTTTCCCCGGCTAGATATAGTGTGGAGGGCCTTGTGCCTTGCCCACAGGACAGAGTGCCTAGCCCAGTATTAGGACTCGAGCGGGGGGAGGGGAGGGTGTGTGGGGGAGCGGGAGGGAAGTGGGAGGAGGGGAGAAAGTCAGAATTTTGATTGGTATTATTTTTAAAGCAATAAAAAAAGAATGTCTTTTTCCATTTCGAATATATTAGATAATTTGCTTTGTGTATTTACAGAAAATATAAAGATGTATTCTAACATATATATATATATATATATATATATAGAGAGAGAGAGAGAGAGGTAGATAGATGACAGATAATAGATAGATAGATAGATAGATAGATAGATAGATAGATAGAGAAAAAGAGAGAGATAAATACACATGCATATATTATAGTCGCTTTCATAGTGTTATCATTATCTATTCTTAAGTGGTGAGATCCTGGTTATTTTTCTTCTTTAATGCCGCTAACAATGGTATCTCAAAGACAGATCAGAGATCAACAAAGATAAGGAGTGCCCTGGAGGATCTCCTTAACTACTTCTGTTTTGCTTCATGTTACTTTTATGACACTGTGATCAAACCTCATAACCAAAAGCAACTTTCGAAAGAAAGTATATTTGAACTTATGATTCCCTAGGGATGAGTCATTCATCGCATGGAGGCACTATAATAGGCAGGAAGATTGGCTGGAGCAGGAAGACCACATAAGGCCTGCTCCTAGTGGCAATTCATAGAGCAAGGCCACACCTCCCCATGACCTGTGAAAACAGTGCCACCAACTGGAACCCCTGGGTGACAGTCAACCTTTCATCCACCACAAGCTTCTCTTGATGTCTTTCCTGTGTGATGGAATAGTAGACTCCTCAGGGGAGTCAGATATCACTCCACGGAGTCAGGGAAGCACCGAGTCATTCTGATGCTCACTCTTATTCTCCTCCTTTTCACATTTACCTGTACTTCCAAATTCTTGTTTGCAGCTGCCTCCTAGAAGAAGAAGTTTAAATAGCCTGTTCTAGAACTATAAATTTAATCAGTTAGACAAAATATCAACTCTGCTTGGTCAACATTCTCAAATAAATACTGCACCCCAGAAATCATTTTAATAAGTTTCCAGAAATATCTTTAATCACCTAAATGTGCTAGAAGACAGAAGACAATAACTCCTTATATTACATGAATGGCAAACTTTAGTATTAATAATTCTAAGTAATTTAGTTATTGGCCATAGTACTAAACAGAAAGGAGCGCCACATTTTTACTTCCAGGATTCTAACATAATCTCTCTCTCTCTCTCTCTCTCTCTCTCTCTCTCTCTCTCTCTCTCTCTCTCTCTCTCTCTGTCTCCCTGCTCTCCCTCCCTCCCTCCCTCCATCCCCCCCTCTTTCTCTCCATTCTCTTTCTCATTTTTTCGAGACGGGTTTCTCTGTGACAGCGTATTGGCTGTCTTGGACCTCACTCAGTAGACAAGGCAGTTCTTTAACTCACAAAGATTTGCCTGCCTCTACCTCCTGAGTGCTGGAATTAAAGGCTTGTACTACTACTGCCCGGCCTAGCAGAAGCTCTCCAACAGTGAAAACATGTACTCCTTTCATGAAAACTGAGGAACTGATTTTTATTTTATAAATAGTCATCTATCTCCAACTTTGAAACAGGTTTTGGACAATAAATTTGATAAAATCTGTCAAGAATGTGTGTTCACGCCACGTTCAGTAAAGTGGCATTATACAGAATGGGAAAAGATTTTCATTAACTACATTTCTGACAAAGGGCTATTATCTAAAATACACAATGAACTTAAAAATGCCTGACCACCAAGAAAACAAATAACCCAGTTAAAAACGGGGTACTGATCTAAACAGAGTATTCTCGAAAGAGGAAAACAGAAGACTTAAGAAGTGCCTAAAGAAATGGTCAACATCCTTAGTCATCAGGGAAATGCAAATCAAAACTTCTTTGAGAGCTTTTCTTACACCCATCAAAACAGCTAAAAATCAATAAAACAAATGACTTCTCACACTGTCGAGGATTTGGAGTGAAAGGAAACATGTATCCATTGCTGGTGGGAGTGCAAATCTGTGCATCAATCTTAGAAATCATTGCTCAGGAAGATGGAAATAGATCTACTTAAAGATCCTGCTATACCACTCTTGGGAATAAATGTGAAAGACTCTCTATCCTACAACAGAGATACTAGCTTTATTTGCCGTGTACATTGCTGCTCTGTCCTAACAGCCAAAAATCAAAAACAGACTAGATGCCCATCAATAGATAATGAAAAGGTGATACATTAATACAATAGAATATCACTCAGCTATTAAAAAAATGAAATAATGAAGTTTCCAAACAAGTAGTTAGGAGCTAAGAAAAAGTCATCTGAATAAGGTAACTTACACCCCAAAATAAAAATACGGTTATGTTTAGCTTATATATGAATGTCAGCCATTAAATTTTTGATCAGCATGTTATAATCCATAAAAGTCCTGAGGCTAGGCACACAGTAGGGGATTAGTGGAAAGAGTTAATCACCCTAGAAAGAGGGAATAGAATAGATAGTTATAGATGAATAGGTGAACTGCAATGGTGGGAGGAAAACTAGGGAAGAGAATGAAAGATGGGTGAGGAATACAGGAAAGGAAAGCTGAAAGTAAAGGCCATTTGGGGGGTTATATGTAAAACAGTGGGATTTAATATAGTAGAAGATTCCACAAATACATGAAGGCAACATAAATAAAATCACCAAGAAACAGGGTAGATAAAAATCTCAGATAAGCATTTATCATCACCGAATGAAGCCTCCAGTCCTGGGAATGGGTTACACATAATTGAGTTTTTGGCCAAAGGACTCAACAAGAATCAAAAAAAAAAAAAAAAAAAAAAAAAAAAAAAAAAAAAAAAAAAAAACCGAGAGAGAGAGACTATTTTCTGTTCTCCACAAAGTGATGGTAAGGCCCTTTAGATGAAGACGACACATTTTGCTTTGCTCATGGAGAAATTAAGCTAGTGCCTCGCAAGAGCCTTCACACCTACTGACTAGTATCACTACAGAGGAACATACTCTGCCTGCTATCAGAGAAGAAAGGTAAGCACAAACCCTATCTACAGTGGTGACCTGCCTACGTGATGCACTAATGCAACAATAGCACAAAGCTGTGCTATTAACCAGTCAACATCTGATCAGACTTAAGGCCCATTCCATCCCCAACACGGCTCCAGTGACCAAGAACCTCAGAAAAAAATGGCCACGGACCTAGGATAAAACTGAATATCGCTGTTCTGCTAAACGAAAGCAGCAGTGAAATGACTCCTAAAGATATTTTGCTGTCTTTATAGATCAATGTCTCTCACCTAGCCATCATCAGAGAATTTCCTCCTGCAGTAAATAGGAACTAAGGCAGAGGCCCACAGCTGAACAGAATTTAGAGAGTGAACTATGCTAGAATACTCAGTATTGGATGGGGTGTCTAGAACAAATCCCTCTCCTCAGGGCTCATGGAACCATGCAGAAGAGGGGTGGGAAAAGCTTAAGAGCCAGAGGGGAGAGAGGACCCTAAGCAGACAATACCTTCTAAACACAGCAGGACCAGTGCACACAATGCATGTATTAACCCATAGAGACTGTGGCAGCATGCACAGGGCCTGCACCAGGCTGCGCTTGATAGGGTAGAAACAAACTAAACCGCACTTGGGAGATTCTTTGGCTCAATTCTTTGTCAGGGTTTGTTTTATTCCTTACAGGTCCTTTGGGTATATATTATGGTTTTAAAGTTTTGGATTTTTTTTAATGAAATTTTTATTATGTACAAATATCTATCTCTACATCTGTATGTGTTCTTGAGATTTTATTTTTCTGGCTCTTTTTCTTGTTTGTTTGATTGCTTGTTTTATGCTATTCTTGTTTGTTTTCATGTTGTCTAATTTTGTTATTATTAATACTATTATAATTTTTAATTTAGATACTTCCTTGTAACCTAGTGGGAGAGGAAAATATAGGGTAAGGATTTGGATAGTTAGGAAAATGGGGAGAATATAGGAGGAGTTGAGGAAGAGGAAATAATAATAATAATAAATTGTCTATTAAAACATCTATTTTCAATAAAAAAAAACAATATGGGTTACCAATTTTAGAGTACATATGTATGTATACATGATATACAATACATATATGAGATGAAAAAGTGTCAGAGAGTATAATATTCAATATAGGAGGGAGGCCAAAAGGAGACATGCAGGATATTTTATTGCTTGATCAATTGATTTAGAACAAAGATAGCAGAAATTTTGATGGGAAGAAAACTATGAATATTAAAGTATGTAAGAGATATTTTGAAAATGTCAAATGACACTATGCTATTTTGATAAAATTGAAAAGTATTTTTAAAAATGTGAAGAAGAGAGAATGGCATTTTTACATAATTAAAGAAATTAGTAATCTCTTAGATAAAGAAGCCAGAATAAAATATGAGGCCTGCTATGAAGTCTGAGAGCTGGTAAAGGGAGTCCCCCAAATAGATAACACATAAGTGAAGTTAGCAACATACTTGAATGAAGTCACATGTACTTCTGGATTTTCCCAGAAAAAAAAAAATGACAGAAAACTGTTCAGTGTAGACAAGGTTAGACAGACAGGTTCACTTCTACTTGGATAGAACTTTAAATTCTACTACCTATTCTAAGTCAGTGCAGGCTAATTTTAGAAAATAAATGAAAATCGTCGCTTGATGCTCATCTTAAAATTTTAATGAACTCATAGGCACCTTGACGAAAAGGCCATCACAGCACATGATTGCATGCAGAGCTGGTGAATACTCTTACAGTGGGGAACAGAGCAGTGATGACTATTTTGAAAGCCTATACTCATCACGATTTAGAGAAAATTCTATAAACCAAGCAGTCATTTCAAGAACAAGCTGCAACCTCAATTGCTCAAATAAAGATGCTTGGCAGTTTTGAAAGCGTCATGTGCTGGATTTTTCACTTCTATGCATTGATCCCAAGTATCTTAGTTCTAAGTGAAGTGTGGGCATTGTTTCTCTTTAGGAACTAACATGAGGCAGGTGCCTCAGCTTTGCTTCTTTGGATGGGGCACAGAGAAAGCATTCCACCGTTTAGTACTAAAGGTGAACACATGCGGGACTATCAGTTGATGTCACCTGAACTGGATTTCATATATTAGCAGGACCATATAAAACATGAATGGAATATAATATGCACCAAGTACACATGAAGTAGCCTCATTCTGTGTATTGTACTAGCTGCAATTCAAGCTAAATCGCCTACCACTCCCTACCTAAATTCTCAAACAGGAAGTGTACCAACTGAAATGTGTATTATGTAATATTTAAACCTTACATTCAAATTCATGAGTTTTTAAATTAATATTAAAAACCTCCTTACTTAGTAATGTTATTTTCTGTTGTGTAGACAAGTAAGATCACTTTCAAAGTTAAAGTGTCTTAGAGCTGATTCTATGATTCTCCAGAGTGGGGAGAACAAATAGAACTGACATTTTGCAAGATTTACAAACGGGCTGCAAAGGGAATGGAAAGGATGGAAGAGCAATGTAGAGCAAATGTGGCACATGCTGCCATGCTGGTTGCTGCTCTGCAAGGAACTATGACGAAAGGTATAGCAGGTCATTCAGTAAGGACATCCTTTAAATGTCAGCGTCACTCATCAGAGTCATGCACTAGAGTAAAGCATGCATCTTCCTGACTCTCCCATTAGCTAGTTTCCTGATGATTAAAGGTAGGAACAATAGTAAGAATTCTACTACAAGGTACAAACACTGGGTCCTTCAAGCTGTTGTTCCACATGTCAGATTTCAAATCCTGTGGTTATTGCTATATTAATCCAGAAATGAAAGAAGAGAGTATTTCTTCTCTTGTAGTTGAGATCTGCCTTAACATGAGACCACCTAAGAAGGACAACCAGGCCTAGGAGAATGACTGGTCACCATCAGTGGTAAAAGATGTAGGTCCTGTGAAAGGTGCAAAAACTATGTAAGAATTTATTCCGATGTAAACACCAATAAATTGTGAACACAAAATATCTTAGTAGTGATGAGAACTTGAATGTGAATAGAAATTACTTTAGAGTCAGGTATCAAACACATTAACTGTTTCGCTAAGAAAACACATGCACACACACACACACACACATCATTTCTGAATTAGAGAGGAAAGTAGGAAGCAGTACATTGACTCTTATTTTGACATGTAATTGGTGGCTGATTGATTGTGCATTATATTTCTTTTAACTCTTAGAGGATAGGACAGTGGTTCAAAGTTTTAATGTAAAAAACCATGAGAAATGATATATGTTAAATATCATCATACTTATAAATCATGATAGTTATAAGTAATTCAATTACAGAACTGATGGTTTCTTTCTCACACAAGATAGTGAAAAAAAACAGACAATTACCTGAGAAAATGTGTTAAAGATATTATTTCCCTCTTTCAACAAAGGTGCCATAAAGTTTTAAATGTATGTATACTTTTTTACTAGTCACTTTTTGAAATTTATTTTCAATATTTTATCTATTATTTATACCTACATATTCTCTGTTTTGATCAATTCTACCCACCTTCCTTTTCCTTTATTACCCTCCCTCGTTTTTCTCTCCCAACTTTATGTGCTTGTTTTTTGGTTTTTGTTTTCAATACACACTGAATCTATTTGTTGCTATATGTATGTGCATGCCTGTGGTACTAACTGTTGGAACACAGCTAACCCTCAAGGCCCATGTCTCTTATCAACACTGGCTCCACAACTCCCTCAATCCTGAGGCAAGAGTGATCCCCTCGCCAGTCCTTCTAGATGGTTTGATCTTGTGGGAGTCTTTTGAACACACATCAAGTTTCTGCTAATTTATGTGTGAAATGATCACACCATGTCAAGACAAGACTATTTTGATACAGATATCTACTCCCTCTGAATATTTCATTTTTTTCTCTGCTGCCCCTATTCCATGGTAATTCCTGAGTCTGAACTTAAGTGAAAGGTTACAATGTAGACGTTCCACTTTGAGCTGAGCACTCAATAATTTCCTTTTCTGTTCATGCTCACTGTGTATCTCTGCAATCATAATCTACTGCAAAAGTAGCTTCTCTCATGAAGGCTGAGAATTGCACTAATCTATGGGTACCAAACTATGGTATCCAGAGCTACACTGCCTCCTGGTGAATTTCCTCTAGAAACAGTTGGTAGTTATTTGCTTACTGGTGGCCTTGGTAACTTTATTAAGAGACAGAAGCAAGCAAGAAACATTATAAAACTACTGCATTTTCTGTTTGACTGGAAAGGGAATATATGCCTTAGGGTACAGTCAGATCTGACAGAGAGGGAAATAAGGGCAATTCCAGTCGTTGTTTCCTTCCTTACAAGGATACCACAATCTAAGCAAATAAAAGTATAAAGAAGGACTATGGAAAACAACTAATAGACCCCTTATTTGAAGTTAGAGATTCTTTGAAAGGTACTGAATGGGCAGATCAGTGACAAGGATGCCCCTTTAGCAGGAAATGAGCAAAGAAAGACAGTCACAAGAAGAAATGTCTTAATCAACATCTTTGTCTCCTTGTTAGTTATTTTTAATTGATGTGCTAAAATCCCATGACCCAAAGCAACTTACAGAGAAATAAGGTTTCTGATTGTGGTTGCAGAGGGAAAGTTGAAATTGGTGGAGGATGCATGGCAACAACGACCAGGGCAGGGCACAGAACTCACATCTCAATCACACAAAAGATGCAGATTGCAAGATGGACTAGGCTAGGAACTCTCAAAGCTTGTCCCAGTGCCACACTTCCTACACCAATTCTGTGTCTCCGGTAGGCTCCACGTCCTTCCCAAACATTTCCGAAAATTCGGGAGCAAGTCTTCAGGCACCTGAACTTTCTGTTACCAAAATGCCAAGTCTCAAATTTGCATTGACAAATTAGACCGGCAGACCATGTTATCAGAGAATGATTTTTTTTAACTTTACAGAAATTAATATTGTAATATTTTAAACATCCTTGGGAATGCATATTTATCCCTGAAAACTACTACAGGTTCTAGAAGGAATTTATTTTCTATCTGTCTGAAATGTTGAAGTACATTTTCATATGGGGACTGCCCCCTCACTTGTTTCATTCTTCCAATATTCTTCCTTCTAGTTTCACACCACATGTATTCCATTATACTCCCCACTCCTTTCATTTCTTTCTTGCCATATATGCCTTTCTATTGCATTAATTGCTACCTAATGTGTCTCCCACATAAATACATAAATAAGTATGTTAAAATTAGAAACTAGCATTTGCATATGAAAGGGAACATTCGGTGTCTGTCGATTATCTTACTTAATATGTTATTTTCCAGGTCTACCCATTTGCCATCAAGTTTCCCAATTTGAGTTTTCTTTATGGCTGTATAAAATGTCATGCTCTATCTATCTATCTATCTATCTATCTATCTATCTATCTATCTATCTAAATATATTTTCATTATCTAGTAACCTGTGGGTTGACATCTAAGATGATTCTAATTTCTAACTCATTGTGATAGACTGTCAATAAACATGGTTGTTCAAGTATCTCTGTGGTATGTTTACTTTGATACCTTCAGGAATAATGTAAGTGAGGTCATATGGTACCTCTCCTTTTTTTTAATGTTTATTTAATTTTTAGCCTCTGCTTCTGTTTCTGTCTCTGTCTCTGTTTCTTCCTGTCTCTGTGTGTGTTTTATTACTATTTACTGAGAATGTACTATACATGTGCAATGTATTTTGATCACACCCTACGCCCACTGTCCTCCTCCACAATTTCATGTCCTCCTTTAACCCACTGAGTATAGGTAATGCTGATCATCTGCACAGGGCTAAAGCTATGGACTGGAGCATGAGTAATCTATCAGGTACAATATCCCTGAACAAATTTGCTCTCCTTCATCTAGCAGTCATCAGCTGCCAATAGCTCCCACCTTAGTGGCAGAACTTAATGTGCTCATTTCTTTCCCATGCTGGAATTGTGAATGACTTGACATTCTACAGGTCTTCGGTGAGCAGCTAAAGCTACAATGAGTTCATAAGTGCAAAGGTCCTACGTGTCCAAAAGGCATGGATTTGCCTGTCTTCCTCGAACTCTTTTTCTCTCAGTCTTTCCAATTCTCTTCTGTAATGTTCCCTAAGCCTTTTATTGGGGAACTGTTAAATAGTTGCCCTAATTAGGAGTTATAACTCTGTTGTCTCTTATTCTCTGTCATTTTAGCCTTTTCTAGTTTCTCTATTAACCACCATCTGCTGCACAAAGAACTTATGTGATTAAGGTTTAGGGCTACACTAATCTATGAGCTAGGATCTTTAGTTCATAACACCTGCAAACATTTATTCAAATAGAGCAACAATCTTAATCTAAGTGGTAAAACCATAAACTCTCAGAAGAAAACACAGGGTACTGCTCCATGAGCTTGGATTCTCATATATTACAATAAAAGGGCCCCTAAACTAAATGAAAACCTGGTGGTTTTATGTATCCTGAGACATCATCAAGAGACTGAAAAGGTAATGTATAGAACTATAGAGCTTAATTATACATAATACAGAGTGTATAAACTTCTTGCATCCAGACCTCTGTAACTAAAGAGATAAGCTTTTCCTCAAAAAGGAAATGAAGAAAAGAAAAACACTTCTCAAATGAATGCTTGAAAAAATATTAAATCATCAAGAAAAATACTCAGCATCATTAAATAAGAAATGCAAATGAAAGTCACAATGATATGATACTTTATATCCACTAGGATGTCAGTGAATTAATTCATTAACTTAATTGAATTAATTAATAAAATGTGTTAGCAGGGATGTACAAACACTCATATACTGCTAGTGGGAATGTAAACTATGTGGAGTAAATTTTGACAGTTCCTCAAAAATTTAGACGTAGCATTAATATGTGGCTCAACAATTCAGTTTCCAAACAAATATTCAAAGAAAACATATTTTGTGTACCAACTTCTTAGCATTATTATTAATGTGAAAGAAAAGATAGAAATCAGTACTAACACCACAAATGAACAAATCGATAAAGACAATAAGGAAACTATCTTGTACACAAAATATAATATACATATATAAAATGAATATTACAGTAAAATGAAATATTTATATATGCTAAATCACACATGTTCCTTTGACAAACATAACACAAAAATATGTATGATGAATAGTATTACATATGTATAATGCCATACCTATAAAGTATAAAAACTATGAGCAATGTTATAAATAAAAATGACAGACTAAGCATTCTGATAGTAGCTAAATCTAACTAATTTTATGTGGGCCCATATTTTGATTTGGCACAAAAGCCATTAGCCCTGTCTGAGCTGGTCACATAGCTCTGCAGACAAACTGTCTCTGCCTTAACAAAAGCCAGGATGTGCAGCTCCTAGCTTTCTTTTTTAGAATATAGATTACCTGAGAAGAGATGTTGACCAAAGCTGATGACTTAAGAGTTTAGAGGTCCCGTGCTTCCCTTCCTTTGTAATTTGGAGGATGTCTTATAGAGATGCTAATTCATGGCCTACCTGACTGCTAGATGTGGACATGACTTGAGCCCAGGCACCTGGTTGCCTAGGTAACAGCCTTTGTGTGTTCCCGCTCAATTGGTGTGGGTATATAAGATGTTTGGAGATTAAAGAGTGATCTGGCTTTTTCCATGATGACCGTGTAAGCTGTGTCAGTTTTATTCCTCGCGACTCCGTTCCAGCTGGGTTAGAGAATCTGTGTTGGACCCACACGGGCTCCGACAATTTTATGCATGATTCTTTAAAAGAAACTTAATAAGTACATAAATGTGGTCATTTCTGAAAATTGTGAGAAGTGTTTTGAACAATGTGGATGCAGAAGTTATCTACTACTGGGAATAGGTTTGACACCACCAAACTTTTTATTCAAAGTGCCACTCTATGTTACATACATTTCCTCTAATGCATATTTATATATTAAAACAATTTAGAAACAAGTAAAAGATGAAGCAGGCAGAATAATAATAAATACATAATTAAAATCTGATGATGCAGGATTCCCTTCTGGATGCTGTGATTACCATTGATTAATAAAGAAACTTCTTTGGACCTATAGCAAGACAGAACTTAGTAAGGTAGGGAAAACTAAACTGAATGCTAGGTGAAAGAAGGCAGAGTCAAAGAGAAACCATCAGAGAGAAGCCATGGTACTGCCGCTGGAGACTGTCATGCCAGAACCTTGCTGGTAGGCCACAGGCCTCATGGTAAAATATAAAACAATGAAAATGGGTTAAATTAATATGTAAGAGCTAGCCAATAAAAAGCTAGAGCTAATGGACCAAGCAATGTTTTAATTAATACAGCTTCTTTGTGATTATTTCAAGTCTGGGAGGCCTGGAAACGAACAAGCAGCCTTTCTACAACAATCTGAATGGCTGTACTAGTCCTATAATAGCCCTTATAATGTTATAAAGAAACATTCAACAGCCAAATTTCAGTTCACAAGGTTGAAGGAACAGTGTGCTAAACAAATCACAAGACATATATATATATAGAAATGCTTCCTGGGAGCAAAACAGAAGCAATGTCAGTTTGGAAGAATATGGAGGAGGATTTTATCTACTATGGGAGTAGAGAAAATAATAATATTTAAGATAATTTTAGCCTTTTTATTAATATGTAACACTACTTGAAATTTATTATTATAGAAGACTGTTTTTCTCCTGTTCTCCTAGTTAATACAAAAAATACCCATTGATGGAAATGGGGTATGTGTGAATTTATCTACATATAGAATGACTTAGTGAAAATTGATTTAGGAAAATAGAAATTAGGGCCATGAATGATCATGTTCAATCAAAAGCTGTGCAATATAACCAGAAACTCATAATTAAGATTTTCCAAATTATAGAGTTTATTAATATTGGAATGGTTTTTACATGGATGTGAATGTATGCTCACTAAGATTCACAACTAGAAGCTGAAGCATCTAATCCCATTGAAGACCCTCTGAGCACTATATACATTCACGACCTATTTTTGTACAAGAAGAAACAGTAAGTCAAACTGGAAATCAGCTCAGATGTAGATATAACACTGCATTCAGAGATAGATCACATCTGAGGAAACTGAGGGTGATTCCCTGGAGAACTTGAATAAAGTAAATGACAGGCTTCTGCAAAATCCACTAGAGACATGTCAGCTGTCCGCAGATGCCGTGTAATTGACTTGTTTCAAAGGAAGGATGTGTGTGATTCCGAAAGATGCCAAGCAATACCTGCATACCCTGGAACTGCAGAATCACTGGTATCTCAAGCAAGAGAAGCTGGGTTCCTGAAGGAACAGCAGTTCTTCGAAAAAGATTAATTAGGATGGAAACAGAAAAGGGCAGCAGAGCCTGTTAGTAGCCACCATTTGACAAGCCATGTGGCATTGAAATTTCTCACTATGCTTCCAAGGAAAATATAATACACAAGATTTCAGCACATTGTGCTTACAGGCACTCATAAAAACCAGATTTCTAGTTGTCACTTTGATTTGGCTATTCGAAGGAGGCAAGAAAACATGTCTGATCATTTTCTACTATAATAGGTTAAGTATTTACAACTCTAGATATTTGCATAACAAAAAGGACTTGTCATGAAATAAGTGATGAGACACAAATTTAAGTTAAACACAAACAAGCAAACAGAGAGGGATAGTGCATTCCTGGCTGGAACTGACTTTGTATTAGCCTGTGGTGTCTAATGCAGCTTTGTTGTGCCATTATCACATAAATGCTTTCTCTAAGTGTATGCATTTATTTCAGGAAGCTTCTAAGATCTTTTCAGAAGGTCATCCTTGTTAGTTATTCCTACCTTATTGCCTGCTTCTCTATGTTGCTTTATTGTGAAGAAAGAATCTGGTAAAAAAGAAGGATTATCTCTTGTCAAGCCATATGGCCATTTTCATTTTATTCTGAGACCTGAGATCTAATGGTAATAGAACTTAATAATTGCTCATTATTATTCTATATATTCTTTGCTTAATATCTCTATGTAGATGTATGAATACTTGACACTAAGACAGTTTTACTTTCATTCTAAGTTTACTAAATAAACTACCCCATAAACAAGATATGATCCAATTATTTACTTTAACTATCTAAATAAATGAATAGTTTGGATCCCAATATATAAGTGTATTTTGGAGCTTTAAAGAAAACTAAGATTTGCAATTGAGTTTGGTTGAAATTAAAATTCTTCAATTATTTTTCCTTCAGAGAGAAAAGAAAATATTTCATACTATTTTTAAAATTTCCTTTGATAAAGCGATCATTTCAATTGCTAATTACTTCACTGTTGGTTACAAAGTTCTGTACACAGCTAGAAGAATAAAGAATAGTAATCTCCCTCTGTTGTTTCTGCCATCACATTAGAACTATTATTTGGAATTAATAAGAACTCCACTGCAATATTCCAACTTATTTGTTAAATACAACTTTTGAGTAATAACAGATTTATCAAACATGAACACCAAGACCAGAGGATGTATGGAAACATCTGGCATCTCTTTAAATTAAAAGAAAGTCATCTTAAATTATAACGGTATATGTGGTGTCAATAAAATATCTTAAGCAATGTTGATTCCATCTTATTCTTCAAAAGTTATGACTCCCTAATCCCATAGGACTGGTCTCATGCAATTTATGAAAGCAGACATTTCAAATCAACCAGTAGAGGCCAGCTGTTCACACATCTGTAGCTGGTCATTCTTAACATTTTGTATGTCTCACGAGCAAGGAAAACATAAAAGGTGAAAACCTCAGTAATCAGACTTGTCCCAAAATGTTCAACATTCCTATTCTCCATATTTCAGTGCTCAAAGTGAGACCTACTAATGCCATAGAAAGAGGAGACAGCTTCAGGTCCTTGAAAACTTGCAGTTATAGAAGGAAATGTCCTGTGAAAGATTTGCTCATGGAATAGTTTTGCTTGTGGTAATTCGATTGTACTTTGTAGGACGACAACTCTGTAAGGCAGAGATAAGCCCTCCGGCCACAGTGCCTTTAATCCTTCCGGGTTTCCGGATGGCCTTAGGAGAAGGTCATCAGTAGTAATCAAATTGGAAAGATTATTCTTGACTTTGTAGAAAGGATCTATTTCATTTCCTTTCATTTTCTTAATAAAAATGACTTAGAAAAATTCAACTCTTTGAAGGATTATATTTTTGTGGTTCTTTACTGAATTTTCAAAAGACTGCTTGGCTTGGAAGTCCCTATTTCTGTGTAGTTTTCTTTTTTCTTTCTTTTTTTTTTTTTTTTTACAAGCAGTGATTTATCAGCTGCCATGCGCCCTTCAGATAAATTTTAAAACTGTTCCACATAAGAGGCAGAGCCTTATTTTTAACAGAAATAATTGAAAAGGCACCAGGGACTCCTTCGGAGCTCAGCCTGTGCCGCCGCAAGAACACCATTTCCTGAGTCAAGTCAATAACAGAACAGCATGAGAAATAGGTTCTGAGCAATCTAATTTTGTACGGGAACAAGTAGGTAACAGGTAATATTTGGAGAGTATTCTATAATCTTCAGTAAAATGGAAAATTATGAAATACTGCCTCGAAACAAGTGCAGTTGCTTGCCAGGATCATCCGAGCTACATCTGTTTGTAGAAGACTTCAATTATAGGAAAGTTCACTGCCCTGTGCATTTAAGCCTACTTTATTACAAGGTGAACGGTATTACCTCTCTTGGCCAATCACATTCGCCCCATTTTTTTTTCATGAAGCACAATGGCAATCAGTGTGGGAGTTAGAGTATCAGACACACTGAAATTAAGGAAAATATATGATATATTTTTTTGTGACTCACTCTTCGCAGCTACTCAAGCGGGAAAGCATGTATTCTAAATATAAGAAGGGTGAGATGATTTGAATGAATATTTAATGTTTTGTAACAAACAAGGGAGTGCGATTGTTTTTTCACATTTATTATTTAATGTGAGGAAAAGTGTACCAGTGAAACAATTGGTAATAGGGGCATGTCTAAGCAATATTCAGGCAGCGTCAATCTAGAACTGCAGCCTCATTAGCATCACTTGTATGGTTCGGGTGAATGACAATAGGTGAGTCTTAGCTTTTGGAGAACCATGCCTTTTACCCTTTGTTCTGTCAGTCGGATCACTTCTTTAGGTCTCCTTTCTTTAGTCTACCTCTCTCCCTTCATGTATATGTGCCCATTTCACCATAAAGTCTTATTTCTTACTGGAAAGATTGCACAGTAAATGGAGCTCCTGGGGTGGGTAAGGGTAGAATTCTTTGTCCTTCCTTAGGGTGAATGGCCACTTTTGAATGGCAGAGCAGTAAAATTTAGAAATAACTTATCCTCGTTAATGATAATTGTTTTGGAAGATCTTTGGGACGTTTCATTAACTTAGAACTTGCATAAGATTTCAGCACATTTAGCACACATTCTTTCAAAATACAGTTAAAGCAGAAGATCACAACTTTCAGACTGGGTTCTGCTGAAACAAATGGACAAACTCCAGTGGATGTTTTATTTATTTACATGTTTTCAACTAAATAACATCAGCAAAATATTTGCCAAAGATTAACAATATAGTCATATCCACTGGAACCATAAAATAGAAATCCCCAAATTTCATAATAATCACCTCCTAAGATTGACTCACCTGTCCCTTTAAAAGAGATGGCTTTATAATGGACAAATGCATGTTCTATTTTAAAAGTAATTTTAAATTTATTTGGAATTTTAATTCAATTTTTTTATTTAATTAACTAAAATAATCTTATGAAAAAACAATAATCTCATGAGTATTTTATTATTAATTTTTCTGTTATATTTATATGTAAAAAGATAATGGAGAACATAGTTAAATGACCCAAAATAACTTTTGGATATATAAACAGATAGTTGAGTTAGTTTAAGACCAGCACAATGACAAATTCTGCTTTTATTGTAGAAGTTTTACTCAAGTAATGAAATTCTTTTTCTTTATTTGCTACCATTCAACTTCTGATTCAGAAGTTTTATGTTTTACAGTATTATAAAAAGAAAATCTTCTTCTGCATTCAAAAGTAATCAAACTTTCCAGGACAGGCTCCAAAACCACAGAGAAACCCTGTCTCGAAAAACCAAAAAAAAAAAAAAGTAATCAAACTTATATTTTGTATTTTGCCATTACTTTTATGATTCATATGTAGATCTTAATATATGTTTGTTATTATACATCTATTTGTCAGTTATATATATTGACTGCTATTCCCTACTATAAAACTAAGACAAATAAAGATCTCTGCCTAGGAAAATCTTTAGGCAAGCCATTTTCCTTCAACTCTTCTCTTAAACACTTAGGAGATTACTTTTTAAAAAGCAAATGATAAATGAATGTTTCATGTTAGAATACTTATATGTCTAAAAATTAAGACCACATAATGTAAATAGATATTAACATACTATCATAATAAACTAAGGTTATATGAAATAAAATATTTACTAGACTTTTATTAAGGCTTTGAGTGAGATTTTATACACACACACACACACACACACACACACATATATATATATATATACACAACATGCTTTGATCATACTTCTAGTTTTTCTTAAGGCTACTTGAGTAATAAATATCAGGAATAAAATACAAATGCATGTATCTGTGTATCTGTACTAAAAATTTTAGCAGGCACTAATATTTGATGGAGATATAAGTATAAATGAGAAATTCTCTATTCTCTAGGTTTAGAGTCCAGTATAACAGGCTCCAGTTCATAGGCATAGAGTTTTGCTCACTAATCTTTGAATGAGAATGCTTAGTTTCATTTGAGCTGGTCTGAAGAGATTACTAAAAGCTGGAAGAAAAAAATTGATTTTAAAAGAATGAATAAGGATTTTCTAGAAAAAAGTCTACATAAAATTAGGATTGGTAGATTTTTCTTCTTTTCTATTTTTTTGAGATTATAATTTAATTATCACACTTCTCCCTTCCCTCTCCTCCCTCCAATAATCCCCTCCTATTCTCCTTCAAGTTTATGACCTTTTTTGTCATATTTGCTATCACATGTATATATGTTCCATACATATTTATTCCTAAATACATACTGTCATGTTCAGTCTGTATAGTGCTATCAGGGCTGCCTGTCTGATGCTGAACAACCAGATGCTGTCCTCTTTCCTAGGGAAGGACACCTCCCCCACTCTCAGGCTTTGTTTCCTACAGTGCTTTCTGTAGGGTTGAAACCTTGTGGACTAAGAGAGAAAAAATTATTTTATGAGAGGGGGAAATGGTTTCAGAAGACTAAAGGACATGGAAGCCAGAGTTGTAGGGGATAGATAATAGATAGATGGATAGATAGATAGATAGATAGATAGACAGACAGACAGATAGATGATAGATAGATAGATAGATAGATAGATAGATAGATAGATAGATGGATGGATAGATAGCCATATCTTTTCTAAGAGCTTTCAACTGGGACTGTTAACAATTTGTATAATTGGATGGTTAAATAGTTGTTTTCCAAACCTTCTTATTCTTCTACAGCACATGTCTGTGCTCATACACACACATCGACCGGGGGCGGGGGGGGGAATCAGGACAAAAGATGAAGTACCCTTATAGCATATTATATTAGGAAGTCACTTTCTATGACACTGAAAGTTAATGGAAACAAATAGGGATACACACGCAATTCATTTCCTGTGCAAAATATTTGGGGATCATTTTGGAAGAGTGTAGAACAATTATAAGAGCCAGTGGACCAAGACTCAGCTCTTAGGTATCACCTTCTCTATATGACAGGGACACTCTACCCAACATATCTCAACAATATGATCACCTAATTGGTGTCCAACTTGGAGACTCAAATATCCACCAAAGGTCTGAGAAAGTGGTCTCTCAGACTGGCGTGCAGAGGCGCAGTTCTTTTAAGAGAACTTGCTTTATAGTTGAGCACTTTAGCAGACAGCACCATATGCTAAGCATAGCCAAGGGATGGTTGGTTAGCAGTTTAAGATTTGTCTCACACGGTTAGAGAGGCTTCAGAGGCCCATGATAAAAATGTTGAGAGATATTTGTACACTATTTGAAAATGTTTTTATGTGATTTGTGTAATAAAAAGCTGAACAATCAATAGCTAGGAAGTGGTTAAGCAAGACTTCTGGGGACAAAGAGGACTCTGGATAGAAGATCAGAGTTCTTAGCTAGAGTAAAAGGAAACAGCATGGGCAATATGGAGAGATGAGTTAATAAGTCACATGCCAGATCATAGATTAAAATAAATGGGTTAATTGAAGTTATTGAAGAAATAATATGACAAGCCTAAACCAAGGCCGAACTTTCATAAGTTTCCATGTCATTATTTGAGAGCTGGTGGCTCAAAGAAAAGTGTGAGTACACCTAATCAAGTGACATCAGTTGACACAGCATGTGGATGAGTTGGATGAGGGAAATCTCATACGGTCCTATTCCTAGAAGAATAGCTATAGCTAGTTAAAGGTTGCTGAGTGAGAGAGAATAAGTCTTCGTTAGAGACAAGCCCCTGATGTGTTATTCACTCTCAAATGGTCAGTTATAACTTTGCATATACTTATGAGAAACACTGAATAGAATAGGACCTGAATTTTGAGGAATATTATTTTCAGGTGTGTGACTTTTGTTTACACTGCATTTGTTTTTAACTCTGTGAAGCTGTGATTCTTTACCTGTCTAAAATAACCTGATGGTTCTAATAAAGAGCTGAATGACCAATAGTGAGGCAAGAGCCAGGAGACATAGAGTATAAATAGAAGGAGAAATAAGGAGAAAGAAGTAGAACAAGTTGAGGAGGATATGAAGGGCCAGCCACCCAACCACCCAGCCACCCAACCACCCAGCCACCCAGCCACCCGACCACCCAGCCACCCAGCCACCCAGCTACCCGTCCACCCAGCCACCCAGCCACCCGACCACCCAGCCACCCAGCCACCCGACCACCCAGCCACCTGACCACCAAGTCAGCCATGGAGTAAGAAGAAAAGTGGGATATACAGAAGAAAGATAAAAGCCCAGAGAGAAAAGGTAGATGGGATAATTTTTAAAAAGCTGGATAGAAACAAGTCAAGTTAAGGGTAGGCATCCGTAACTAAGAATAAGCCTCACTGTGTGATTTATTTGGCAGCTAGGTTGTGGACACCTTAAAAAACCAAAAAAGTAAAAAAATAAAAAAAAATCTCACAACACCTGAACCCATCAATTTCTTTGGATCATGAATAATTTATCTCGATTCACAGAGTTACCAAAGAGTTGCACAAAAATTTTGTGTAAATAATTAAAGATTTTGCCAGATGATATGACTCACTCATAGAAAAACTGAGAAAAGAAGTTAGAATAAAATTTTAGAAGGCTAATATACCAATTCTAATTAACAGATAATTATCTGTCATCTGTAATCAAGTTAAATTATTGAAATTAAAACTCCCTCCCCAAAAAACAAAATAAAACAATTAACAGTTTCTACTTAAGAAGAGTAGTTTGTTTCAACTTGTTGGCAGAGATTGATTGTTCCTGGCTGTTTAGATCCATAATAATCACTCTAAAAGTATATTATTATTTGCAGTACTGTTGGCCAACAGCTTAAGTGTATTTCTGGCTAACTCTTATATCTTAATCCGTTTCTATTAAGTTGTGTATCGCCATGTGGCTGTGACATACTGGCAAGGATCTACCCGGTGTCTGTCTCCAGAGGGGCTACCTGGCTTCTCACTGATTTCACCTACTCTCGATATATATCTTCTGGCCTTACTATAGCTGTTTAGCCATTGACTGAAAGCAGCTTCTTTATTAACCAATAAAAACAACACATATACAGAAGGACTTCCCAAACCATCAACTCACAGTTCTCTGATAAAAGGATCAGTTTTAATTCATTTGGAAAGACTTTTTTCTAATGATTCAAGAGTTTCATGAAAATATTTATCATTTGATAATGATTTGAAAAGGTTAAAGGCAAGTAAAGAAATGTACTAACAGAATTTCTACTTGAAATAAATGTCTTTAGAATAAATATTACCTTAGCAAATCATAGGTGATCTGTGATCTGTATTTAATCCCTTTAGGTTCTAAAGGAAGCAGAAACTAAACTGTAATATTCAGTACTTTAAGAGTTCAGGTGTGAACAACACTAGAAAGATAGCAGCTGGTCAAAGGCATTCTGTGGACTGATGTGAAATATACAGAAGTTTCCATGGGAAAGTATATTAGGAAGAAAGAGACTATGCTCTTCAGGCCAACTCAAGGAGAGGCAATTTCAGATGAGACACATAAAAGCAAACACAAGATATTGAAGAAATAATAAATGATGGTGAAAGCAGAGAGACAACACAACCACATATCTTTGCCTCTTTTTCCTAAAGCGGTGAACTCTAAAATGAAAAGAACATTATGAGTCACTTAAAAACGGTTAAAATGCAGGATTATTGGGTGGACTGTGAAATCAGGTTGCTGATCCAGTTCTTGGAAGTACATGTGCTGGTGGTGTATGAGGTGACAATCTCATTCCCCTTCTCAGCAGGACAGAGTTGATCTACTTGAACATTATTTTGAAGAGGTTTCTTGGTCCCTTCCTCTCCCTTTCCTGTCTGCAGTGTTCCGAGTCTCATCTTCAGTTACTGTTTTGTTAAAATACAATGATCCCACCTTACTCCTAGGTCTCCCATTTTAAAAATCTCTGCTCTGTGTTATAAACCAAATGTCTGAAGCTTCCTGGAATTTTATATGGCAGTAACTAGGGAGGAACACTCAATACTTTATACATTTGTCAAAGTGATACGTATTGAAAGTGATATCTTTCTAACTGGAGTTTTGCCATTATTTTCTTGACCCTAATCTGAAGCCAGGCCTACAGGTCACTGTCAGCCCCCTCACAGGTATGGCATATGCTGCCCTGTACCCTCAGTATCTCAGAAACTTCTTTAATTCCTGACTTTCTAGAAATAATTTTACTAATTGTTTCTATAGTTAAAAAAAAGATATTTCTGTGGCAATATAAAATGTCTCAAATTATTTACAGGCCAATAATTATAGCTCCTAACAAAGATCTTCTAATATAATTCATAAAGAAGAGCAAACCAACAACTTTCTATTGTAATATATAGCTTACTCTATGAAACTGCTATTAAAATAAAGACTACTTGACCGTCATAGCTTAGTTAATAAAAGTATGGTAGACAGAGGTATTATTAAATTGAGAACAACAAAATCATGTAATTTAAAATATTCATATATGTATCTAGTAACAGGTCATGTTCTGAAAGAGCAATCTATTTTCTATCATAATAATTAAAAT
This sequence comes from Chionomys nivalis, assembly GCF_950005125.1. Taxonomy (NCBI): domain Eukaryota; kingdom Metazoa; phylum Chordata; class Mammalia; order Rodentia; family Cricetidae; genus Chionomys; species Chionomys nivalis. The sequence continues at coordinate 74,602,241 of NC_080095.1, forward strand.
TTTGTTATGAAAGGCTTTACACATAACTGGTAGACATTCCTGTTGATTTTAAGTATAGTTGCTTATATTTATTAGAAGTGTATACTCACCTTAATCATTTTTAATTTTTTCCATACGGTAGTTACATTTTACGCTACTAAGTTAAAGCTACTCTTTTTACATAAAATGCTTATGAGGGAAGTTTTTATTAAAATATGGGATAAGACTTATGTTCTTCATAAGTCTAAAGAGCAAGCAAAATGAAGAGCAGGATAAAATATACTTAAAACATGAAAGGACTGAAAATTATTAAGCAAAGTGTAAGGGATTTTAAATCATGAATAGGGAGCCTTGACTTAAGAAGAAAATTCAAATTAGTTATCCTATTAGAGATACAGTGCAGGATAAAACTGAAGATAGGGAAAATGTTTTATTCATCATATGCTAACTGAAATGTAAAAAGCTGAAAAAATATCTTATATACATGGTTCAAAGATAAATATTAACGAACAAATTTCCATATAGCATCTAGGAGGAAATCTATACCAGAAAATCAGTACAGGTTCTTTCCACTTTCTTTTGTCTGCGATATGAATTCAGTAAAATTAGAACTCTCTGAACATTTTTCTGTGCTTCATATTTTATAACAATATCTAAGTGAAGAGCAGCTAGCAAACTCTAAGGCCACAGCCTTGCCTTTGATGATAAAAGTGGAACTATGCAATCTCTATTCATCCCATATTTTGATAGAATTTCACTTTGTCTGGAGTGGAGGAGAAATGTACTAAGCCCTTATAATGCAATTAATATACTATTTTATCTTTTATCCATGTACCTCATAGCTTATTCCTTTGTATTTCTAGTGTACAGAACAGTATATTGAATTTAGTAATTCTTACTACTTTTAATTGGGTGTTTCTAATTGATTTGAAGTTCAAATTAATAAAAGGTTGTGGTTTATTAATGAATATGTTTATGTGGAAAACTTTATAAGACTTCATGCAAAATAGATCCATAATTAGATTTCCCCTCATATCCCTAATAACACCATTATTACTGATGTAAAAGGCCAAGAGGAAGCACAGTAATGCTTCAGTTATGAGATAGAGAAATGATTGTCAGTGTCCCTGAAGACAGAGCTTCAACACTTTAAACCTTGGACATTTTGTTATGATTAGGGTAATACATATTTTAAGATATCAATATTAGCTGGTATCAATGTGTATTCATTTAAATAATGGAAGAATTCTCATGATTGAGACAAGTGTTATGAATTTGAAACTGTTTTCAGAACCGTTTTCTTGGAGGAGTTTTAGGAGTATAATTTGTCAGATATAATATCTGTTACAGCTTTTCATAGAGACTAAACCTCATGTCATTTGGATTAAGTTGCAGACTGATTAAATTTTAAAGCATCGCTTCAATCAATATCTTAGCTATCTCATACTCCCTTCTGCATAGTATGGAACAATAGGTATTTTTGTCCCAGTTCGTATTTCTCAATATCTTTATATTAAATTCAGTTGTTGGAGGAAAGAATCATTTATTATACATACCCAAAGATAAATTTCTGAGATAGTTTATGTCTCTATGTGACCAAGAAATAAAATCATCTTAATGTAAACCAAGCAAAACTATCTTTCTAATGTGATACTTAGGAAAGTGTTATTTTCTATGGTGATATTAATGCTTTCTAGTTACTCTCATCATATCCTCTCCTATTATCTTCTTATTCTCTCAATTTCACTTTCTTCATACAAGTGCTTCTTTTACATCCTTAATTTTTTGCGATTTTGTGGGTTTGCAGTGAGTTTAACTGGTGTTGTCTGTATGACCATGGGTTTGAACTCTCCACTGAAATCCAGTTGAGTATATAACTAATGATAGCCCTGCTACCAGACTGTTAGTTTCCCCCAGGGAATAAGATAATACTTTAGCAGGGTGCTGTGATGGCTTTAATTGTCAACTTGAAACAACCTAGGATCACTTGGGGAAAGAGTCTCAATGAGGAATTATCAAAATTGACTTGGCACGCAAACAAGTCTGTTGGAGCAAGGGGGATTACCTTGAGTAATGTGGTAAACATGGTCTATTATGGGTGGCATCGTTCCCTGCACTGAGAGTTCTAAACTGCATAATTATGCTGATTTCAAGTGAGCATTAAGCATTTATTTCTTTTTTTTTTCTGCTTTCAATGGTGGATGTGATGAGACAAGGGACTTACATTCTTTATATATACACACACACACACTCCGTGCAATTGAGAAACAAGATACACCCTCTCTTCTTTAACTGGGTTTGGTATATATATTATCACACCACCATAAGTGAAACTTAGAGAGATAGGGCCTCCTAAATCCCTTTCTAATCCACGGTTGGCTGGTGACAGACCTGGCTGTGCTCACACCCAAGATGTTGGCTGAAGTTACTGTGACTGAAAAGGTTGAATCAAGGTTTCTGAGATCTCCCTTTTATTCTTACTTTTTTTCCCCCTGTTCTCTCTTCTGTGATGTTCCCTGAGTGCAAGAGGAAGGTAAGTGTCCTGCTTAAGACTGAGCCTGACGTCATCACCTAGGCTCAGGACGTTGAGCAGCCTTGAGTCCCTATATTCATTGCTACTTGTTGCAAATAAAAGTTTCTCTTTTTGTTTGACAACTTTGTGTTTCAGCTAGTAGAGTTTACAGATGGTTAGGAACATCGATACCACTAAACCTCAGTAGCCTATATAGTTCATTCCGTCAGTATTATCTGTATTACTCCTCGCGGAGATCTGTTCTCCATCTTCATTTCTCACCCTCACAAACAATAGCCTACACAGACACCGACTTTAGAAATCTAAGCATAGTGTCCTATGTCTAGGTCCTAAAATCAAATAACATTACCTCTCCCATTGAAATTAAAGATTTCTTTGACTTGTTTAACATAAAAATACATAAAGAAGCATGATTTATTTAAGAATATTTAATGGATCTAAAAATGAATGTAAACAGTATTTTATGAAGTTATCTGTAAACCTAAAAGTATCTTATACACATATAAACGGCATATACAAAATAGTCATAATTTTGTGGTTCACAAAAATGCAAATCCTTTATGTTTTGAAGCTAAACAGCTATTATCTATGCATACCAAACAAGAGAGGAAAATATTCATATGTTGTCTATTAATAACAGCTCAAAGTTCATGATTTGAACTTCTATAATTTTCATATTATATAATATTTGTGATTTTTTCATTTCTTGTAAACATTTAAAAGTGAATTAATTTTTATTAGCTTGCATCCAGACTGATAGATGGTGGTGCAGACTTGGCTGTAAGATATCATGAACTCTTGTCCTTACTTTGTCCTCTGTGCCCCAGAAAAGTGACATCCAGGCAGAAAATGGCATATCAACTTGGCTGTAAGCTGTGGAGACCTTTTTCCTTATTTTGCCCCACCACACCCCAGAATAGTGGTATTCAGACTGAGAGGTGATGGGACAGATTTGGCTGTAAAATATCATGACCTCTTGTTTTTATTTTGTCAGAACAGTGGCATGCAGTCTGATAGATGGTAAAGCAAACTTTGTTGTACAATGTCATGACCTCATGTCCAATTTCTGCTTCACCACACCTCAAAACAAAGATTGGCAGATGGTGGGTCAGACTTGGCTCTAAGACATCATGACCCATGTCCATATTCTCACCTCACCACACCCCAGAACAATGACATTCAGACTAAGAGATGGTAGGCCAGAAATGGCTGTAAGACATCATGACCTCTTGTCCATATTCGGCTTCACCACACCCCAGGATACTGAAGTCATTTCTCGGATTGAAGTTCAAGCAGTGAAGCTATTTACACTGAAGCCAGCATTAAAGAAAAAAGTTCTCACATGATATTAACTGAATATTAACATAGTCTTGAATTTATAAAATAAAAAATACATGTACTATTAAGTATACTTTTTCTTTTGTTCCATATTATGTTTGAAAGATAATGTTATTGTGTTTATGTCTCTATTTTCCATCTCTTTGTGATTATGTCTCTATTTTCCATCTCTACACATTTGTCAATTGAGTGACTGTTCCATCAGTTTGGTATACAATACAATCAATGGTTATTAGTGTTTCTGGCTGGGAGGAATCAAATAATTTTTATTCGCTCACCCATTCTTTTGTCATATTCGTTCCTCTATTACATGTTGTTGTATTAGGAGCGGCAGGGCTGTGTCCCCAGCACCCAGCCGCCCACATGGCGAGCTTATGCACCAAAATAATTACACGGAAACTGTATTCTTTTAATCACTGCCTGGCCCATTAGTTCCAGCCTCTTATTGGCTAGCTCTTACATATTGATCTAACCCATTTCTAATATTCTGTGTAGTATCACGAGCTGGCTTACCAGGAAAGATCTTAACCTGCGTCTGTCTGGAGTGGGAGAATCATGGCGACTCCTAACTCAGCTTCTTTCTCCCACCATTCTCTTCTGTTTACTCCACCCACCTAAGGTTTGGCCTATCAAATGGGCTAAGGCAGTTTTCTTTATTAGTTAACCAATGAAAGCAACAGATAAAATACAAGAACCACCTCCATCAACATGTATCCAGAGTTTTATTTAGTTTCCAAAGATTATTTATTTGCCTATTAATTGTTTTCCTCCTTTAGCAGATTGTGTAGAGATTGTAGCACAAAGAAAGCTAGATTTCAGGAAGGAGGTCTTCAGGTAAGACAATGCCTTGAGGGTTTATAAAATAACTTTGGGGCTGCATGTCCCCCAACCCTACTTCTACTTATGTATTTCCCACCTTTGTTCTCCCCATTTTATTGTATCCTACTTCATATCACTTATAGGCTTCTATTCCCATCTCAAGCCCCACCAAGCTCCATGCATTATTCACGTTGAATACACACATCTGACGATGTGGAGCTAGAAATTGCAGAGGGGAGAGACCATAGAACATCTGTCTTTCTGTGCCTGGGTTGCTCCACTCAGTGAAAGATTAAAGAAAAAAATGCTTATGCATTTGAATTCTGAAGTATGTATTTATTTCTTATAACTTAAAATCTCAGCCTTCTATCTTGTCATTAATTTCATGCATTCTTTGCCTTTATAATAGTAAACATAGTTAATATTGTTCTTTTTAATAATTCTAGCTAAGATTTTTGCTATATTTTTGGAATTTTTAGATGTGAGTGTACAACATGGAGTCACTGATAAGTCAGAAATTTAAAAACGACATTGAGAATGGAAAGAAAGAGCTCTAGAGACGGTTTTAGTAGGGCACGTGTTCTGTAAAGGGGGATATTGGAAGGATAGGGTGGGAATTTAACTAGGAAGATGTCAGTAGGAGAAGACTGAGGATGAGGGTGAAAGCAGGGATAAATATGGATATTTTGAAATATGTGACAGAGCGACAATGTTTATTATAATACATAGATGTGCATTTGTACACAAACACACAATACATGCTCACACATTTATGTATACCTATATAAACTGTATATATATATATATATGTATATTGTGATAGTACTTTTTTTAAGAGTTGTAGGTTTTCTAACATAAGCAAAAGCCTTATTGATAAGCATGGAAAAACTCCCTTCAAGCTATAGATCTAGTGAGTTCCAAGAGACTTCAAAATAACATAGATCATTGCCATTGTCTCTGGTTGCATCCCAGAACTTGAAGATACGGCCATACTCTTTATGAAAACACACACACACTTCAGACAGAAAGAGGTGGAACTTACCCAGAAGCCACATCTCTGAGAACTAGATTTCATATTTTCCAAAGAGAACATAAAAGCTGCCAAGTAATAAAAGCAATCAATATTCCTACCAAGTTGTAAAGCCTACAAACCAAAATAAGCAGCTAGTCAAGATACTCTCAATAGAAGGCAACTGTGTTTTGGAGATCCAACAGCTATCTAATTGGATCTCATTATCACTTCAACTGGAAAGAATTCATGCCCGATATTGTAAACTTATCAAACTACCCTGAGTTAATGAGATCTTAGACCTAGAGGAGACTCTACATCTGCCACTTCCCCAAAACAATATAATTAATGAATTCTCATCATTCTAAAGTGTAGCTCTTTCCCCTCATCAAATAAGCTTATTATTTACAACAGATAGAGACCATTGCAGAAAGACAAAACAGGTTAAATCACACACACACACATATGATGTGTGTATAGTATACACACACACACACATATGATGGTAAAGATATCGGGTGCTTAAAAGACATCTCACACTCTCTCAGAACTGAGAAACAGACAGTTATTTATTTAGGGGGAAACATCTCTGCTTGAACAGCAGGTGGAGGTGAGATTCAACAATCCGAACAAGCCAAACGGGAACCAGGAGGACGAGGGAAGGGGCCAGTCATGCTTCTGCATTTGGTTAAAATGTCTATGAGGCCATGCCCCAGTAGGTGGGTAGTTACTAGCTGTAAACCTTCCCGCAACACACACACACACACACACACACATATCCCACCCCCCTGTTGATACAGCTATACCATAACCACTAATCATAGTCTGTGGAACCCAACATTGTAGAAAAGGAAATGAACACATTCTCAGATCAAGAGGACCAGAAGGTCAGCTGTAAGATTCTGTCTTTTATATATGACAGAAAAGTTCTCTGTATGAGAAAAGGAATGTAAAATCAAAAGATATGGTATATAAAAAAGATAGTGTATATAAACACATACTATTCGACATGCCAACTCAGATGAGGGTAATTTTAAAAGCCCTGAACCTATGTTTGTTCACTGCTGAGAAGCAAAGAAAACTTTGCACTTGCCTCAGACTTTAATAAACCCTAGTATCATTTTCTGAGATGCAGTCAATTAATGGATGCTATGAGACAGTAAGAACAAGCAAACAAGCAAGACGGGGAGGGAGAAAGAGAAACAGAGAGACAGAAGCATCAGTATTCTCTAGGGGCAAGGCCCCTATTAGTTATCCAGTCGTAAGTGGTTAGTCCTACACAAATACAGTACATATAAGCCATATTAAATTGACTCAGTAGGACGCACACACACACAATAATAATAATTAAAGAAGAGGTCATAGATTTGAGAAAGAGTGGGTGGGACATAGGAATTACTGAGCAAAAATGGGGAGAGAATAATGTAAACAGTACTCACATATGAACATCTGAAACAGATTTAATTTAAAAGGTCATATTGTGATAAAAAGCAATACAAATAAAGATTAGAATTACATTGAGCTCATGTCATTACCTTCCCTAAACTGTGAGATATTTTTCTAATTAATCTACTTTGTTTCTTGACCTGTTCATTATGTAGGCATTTCTCAAAATCCCTGGTTTTGTTGGAAAGTGTCTATGCACACCAGCAGTGGTCTTAGTCTGTGGTTCAAAATGTTATCTATATGAACTAGTTCCTAAATTCATAACAAAACGTGGCTCATTTTTCTAGCGATCCTTGTTGCAGCAATTTCCTAAAGAAATCGTGGGTCCTTTTGTCATTGCTGTCGAAACTACTTCCTCCTTGAATAATTCTGCTTTTAGAAATGTTTTTATTCTTGCTGTCATTGCGTTATTTCACAATGGCACCCCTTATTTAGTGTTTTAATTTGTCTTTGGAATTCTCTCAATCTATTGCTCAAATTTCGGCTCAACTGTGTGTTAGAGACAAAGTTTTGATGGTGCTGCTGTTAAGCTGCTCAGAATCTCTCCTGTGTTACAGACAAGGAGAATGGCAGAATCACACAATTCAATAATGTAAGCTTCATTTACCCTCACAAACAGTTCCAGCTGAGTCATTTTGGGTGCTCTGGGTATGAATCAAGCTAGATTCACAGTAGGATTATAATATCTTAGTCAGGACTTATGGCTTCCAGGAACAGAAAACCACTCAAGCTTACTCAAATACAGAAGGTCTGTCGAAAGGGCAGAGGCTGTAGAACCCAAACACAGTTACATTCCATTGAATTTGGAAATGAGACGAGGGTGCCATCAAAGTCTGAGGCAATTTAAAATATTTCTTTACTTCTTAATAGTGAACATGTCAAATGATGCTTCCCCTCAACTTATTCTGTGGACCATTACAATGTACAGAATTGGGTGGTGGTAGCACACGCCTTAATCCCAGCTCTCAGGAGGCAGAGGCAGGGAGATCTCTGTGAGTTCAAGGCCAGCCTGGTCTACAAGAAGCTAAAGAAGCTAGTTCCAGGACAGGCTCCAAAGCCACAGAGAGAAACCCTGTCTCAAATAAAAAAAACAAATCCTAAATCAGGGTTTTAGCTTCTTCATTCAAAGTGTTTCTATGTATGTATGCATCTTTTGGCTCTGTGCTTTGTAAGAAAAACTCTGATTGGCAGTTGGACAACCAATGGAATGAATCAATATAGGACCCATATCTAAAAGAGCTCTAAGATGGCCAGGGATTTAAAATGTGTTACGTGGAAGACACACAGTATTCATGCTTTTGAGTCCTTGTTTTCTGCTGTTCTTTGTTCCAGTAATTTGTCCGTGCTTCTTCCTTCTCTGCCATGTTTCCAAACACTCCTGGACTACTGTACTCACCATGCTTGCATCCTCAGCTGAAAGCAATTTTCCCTAGCCCTCACCCTCTCCCTCCTTTCTGTCTCTCCTCCCCACTACCTTCTCTGTGCTACTCTTTACTGTGTAGCATATGAAAGATCAATTTTATCTGAGTTTGCATCAGTGTTTCAACACTAGCCAGTGTCAAGCATACAGGATGAATTTTGGAAGCTACATGTTGAACAAAACTAATTTGGGAGACATTTACTTCTTAGTTAAATATCTCATGTGTTAACTGATTTTTGTGTAGTGTATGTTATTGGTTAACCATCAGATTAAATGTGTTGATCTTAATTTTTACTCTTTTTTAATGCAATGGTATATGTTGATTTCTTTTTATAATTTGCTATTTTAAGATTATAGCATAATTACATACTTTTCCCATTCCCCTTCCTCCCTCCAAACCTTCTCTGCCTCTTCCCCACCACCGCCTCCCATTTCCCTCCCCCTCCCCCAATCAAGTCTTCCTCCCTCATCAGCCCAAATAGCAATCAGGGTTCCCTGCCCTGTGGGAGGTCCAAGGACCACCCACCTCCATCCAGGTCTAGTAAGGTGAGCATCCAAACTACCTAGGCTCCCACAAAGCCAGTACGTGCAATAGGATCAAAAACCCATTGCCATTGTTCTTGAGTTCTCAGTAGTCCTCATTGTCCCCTATGTTCAGCGAGTCCGGTTTTGTCCCATGCTTTTTTAGACCCAGGCCAGATGGCCTTGCTGAGTTCCCGATAGAACATCCCCATTGTCTCAGTGTGTGGGTGCACCCCTCGCGGTCCTGAGTTCCTTGCTCGTGCTCTCTCTCCTTCTGCTTCTTCTTGGATTGTGAGATTTCAGTCTGGTGCTCCAATGTGGGTCTCTGTCTCTGTCTCCTTTCATTGTCTGATGAAGGTTAATATTCAGGAGGATGCTTATATGTTTTTCTTCAGGTTCACCTTCTTATTTAGCTTCTCTAGGATCACGAATTATAGTCTCAATGTCCTTTATTTATGGCTAGAAACCAAATATGAGTGAGTACATATGCCTGCCTGTCTGTGCCTCCACCGCCTGGGCTTGCTTGCGCGCCGGTGCCTCCACCGCCTGGACCTCCAAACCTTCTCATATACCCTTCCTTACCTTCTTTCAAATTCATGGCTCCTTTCTTCATTACATGCATATATATATATATATATATATATATATATATATATGTTCCTAAATATAACCTAGTTGGTCTATATAATGTTAATTGCATATATTTTTCAAGGATTATCCTTTCATATTAGAAAACCAGGTTCTCTTCTTAGGGAAGACTCTCCCACTCTGCATTCTTTAGAAGCCTTTAGTTCTTTGTGTAGAGTTGAAGCTTCTTGGGCTTTCTTTCATTGTCCACTTTAGCATGGTTATTGTTGCCCTTTTGATTTCTTTAAACTTAGTGTCCATGGATGTTGGTTAAATGTCATGGTGTTTGTGCTAATGGTTACAGAGAGGTGCCAGTAACTCTACAGAGAAGGGGAAATATCACTTGGTTAGGGTTAACTAAAGTCTGTTGCTACTAATGACCTTATATTCTTCAGCTTTCTAGGTCAGTCATGACATAAACTTAAAAGGTTGTGAAATGTAAAACTTCATCCTACACAATTGGCTTGAGTTTGGCCAACTCACTTGCTCAGTGGGTACAGTCCTTTTTTCCGACTTGAGTCTCTGTTCTGTCAATATCTGTAAGAATAATTCAGTTATTCCATAGATCAGCCTGAACATCTTGTTTACAGAACACCTATTTCAAAATACCTTCCCTAATTCTCTATCTTCTTCCTTTGACTGCTCTGCACCAGATCATGATCACACTTGCACATCTTTAATAGAGTTGATCTTGATATCTCTCCTATAGATCCAGTTTGTTATGTGTGTCTATGTGTTTGTCTCTGTGTGTACATTGGGGTGTTGGAGGGCATAACCTTATTGTTTTGTGGTCTTGAAACTTCCAATTAATAATTGGGCCATAAAAATGTTCCATCCATATGTAATAAACATATGGTTTGATGTAAGCATGAATATGTTAAGAGTTTGAGTTAATAACATAACCTCTCTATAGTAAGCTTAGTTCAAAAAACAACCTTCAAGATTACTAGAAAGGGAAAAAATTTCAAACTTTTATATTCAATCATCTTTACTTCAATAGTCAATTACTAATGTACAAACATGTCATCTCACACATGAAATGTTTTGGATGAAGGGTTAACCTCTCCAAAGTGAGCTTGAGTCAAGTTTATCACAGGTCACCGTTCTGGTACACACATATACAGTACCTGTCATGATTTTAAATGTCACTTTAGAAGTGCTATTATTCTTGATGGTGGATTGCTAGTTCAGGAACGGTCTCTGATTTAAAATAAGACCATTAATCCTTGTCATTACAAAATAATTCATGTAAATTTCATTTGCATATTCTTGCCTCCCCCTTTTTATGCTTTAATCTTGTAATCACTCCTATTAATATTGGAAAAGGTGACCTTAGGAACCGATTAGCATATTTGTTTAGAATAATAGAATAATTGCTTGTTTATTAGTACTGTGTTTGAACAAATAAATAGATTAACATAGAAGGGTTGTCTTTCAGCCTTGAAAAATAGTAGATAATGCTAATATATAACACATTTTCAAAGAACAATGAAAAATTTATTAAAATGTTAATAGACCCTAAACTTCAGATTGAAATGAAAGAGCATTTCTTAGCTGACTCCAAGAGAGCACCCTGTTTTTTGATTCATATTTCCCATTTTAAAAAAATGTAATTCTTTAAGAATTTCATGAAGTGTATTTTGAAAATATTCATTCCCTCCCCTAACTCCTCATAACTACCTTCTTCACCCTTCCATCTCTCCTTAACATTCTTAAAGATTTCTGACTTTTTTTTCTGCCCTGTAGAGTGGTTGCCCTACTAGACTTAAAGACCAAAGACCATTTCTTTAAGTCATTGGTTTGTCGATTATTTCTGTCTGAAACTGTTCATCTATGCCTAAGCTCGTCCTGAGCTGTACTCACGACTTTTTCTATCATTCTTTGTTTCTTGAAGGTTCTGTTATTTCTTTTCCACGTTATCTTTCTTTCTCCTTTCATTCTCTCTTCCTCCCTTTTTTCCTTTCTTTCTTTTTGTTGCCATTGTTCTATTTCTTTCTAGCTTTCCATTTTCATGCCTTATGTTATTTTTATCTTTTCTAACTCCCTTCACATCAATTGTCAGATCTTTTGTCCTTTTCTGCAGTTAAATATTCATGATTATTTCTGGGTCTTTTCCGTGGTATTGCCTCCTCACCTGAACCCATGCTTTCTCATGACCCATAGTCATGCCTCTTTCTATGAAAAACTTCCAGTTCCCATTTTATTCTCATCCAGAAACCTGCTTCTTTAGAAATCAGATGCGATTGGTGACCCTCAATATCACAAAAAGTGACAATTTTGCAGATAATCATTGGATATTTAATAGACAACAATTTTTATTCTTTCCTAGAAGAAATACAGTGAGCTATTTATGAATATGAACATAGAATTTATGACATGTAGTATATATTCAGAAATCCTACACAATACCCCAATCTCATTGGAATTGCAGATCACAATTAGCTCATAAAGTTATACAATTTTATTTATTTCTAATTAATCAATAAAATTTTACTATGCAACATGAAGTGATCTAAAATATAAAAACCTTCATATTCCTGGTATGTTCATAAAAATCAAGATATTGAGATTGGAAATTTAGATAGGTAAATTCTTTAATATCCATCCGATTCCCCATAATTTTTTCTCAAAAGGATATTAAATGGCAATCATCTGAATACCTTATTTTATTTTGCATTTGATGGCTAGAACCTGTAATCTTAAAACTTTAGAGGTAGAAGCAGTAAAATGAGAAGTTTAATATTATTCTTAGCTGTAGAGAAAATTCAAGACCATTCAGCACTACAGAAGATGAATCTCTGAGCATCAGAATAAGTAAGTGAAAAATAATAAGTAAATACAATTTTACTAATTTTAATAGAACATTACTATGCTAAACAATATTCTATAAATCATAGATTAAGTTAACTGACTAGTTAACAAATGATAAAGTTGATTATAAAGACCCTGATTTAGTTAATAGTCACAAAAGTCATACAGTTGACCCATGTTCACCCAATCCTGGCAATCAAGTCAAAATAATCCAGTCCCAACAATGAAGATAAGGTTACCTAACCTAGGTAACCAACCCAGGGACACTTCAAACTCGGTCTTATTTGAGACTATGGGTCTAAGAAGCTAAAAATCACTTTTCACTGATGAAATAGAACGGAAGCTAACCAAATACATACACTCATGTTAACCACATTCTCACTATAAAATTGATGTGTTTAAATGTTTACTTAACAAATACACAGATGGTTTAATTGTCACACAACCGAACCTAATGAATTAACTCAGTTGCTGTTTGCAGAATATTATGATGAACTGGGCATTTGTGGTAGTTCTTTGTGTGAGTTGTATAATTCCATTCCTAAAACAAAGCTTTAGGACAAATCCTATTTTAGACAGCACTGGGAGATTGACCTATGATGTTAAATAAGATGCAAATAATGAACATGGGCCATTTAGAATTCATCTGCAGTAGTGATGATGACCTGATAAACAATCCCCTCTTCTCTCAAAGTTAGCATGGGGAAACGTTGGGCAGGGTATTCTGGAGGAAGACTCAGATGTCCAGGGTAATAGAGGTAATTCAAAAATTTATGAAGGAGCCTAATTATTACAATCTACACACCATTTATAGGTTAACTTGAATGTGTTCATGAAATTAGTTGCCTTTAGATCTGTAGGCATCATCATTATTAGTTTCAATATGAAGATGTTATGATGCATTCCATCCTAAGCTAAACCCTCACAATTTTCAAAGATAAAAAATCTCTGAGCATTTAACATTATTATAAAAGCTTATAGTATGATGGTACAGAAAAGAAAATATCTCTATAGTGAATTGAAGTTGCTGAAGAAAGGTCCAAAAAAATCAGATTGGTGTTGAACATACAGATGTAGATACTTTAATAGCAAGAATTGTACATTTTATGAAAAAATAATAGAAATCATACGAATATGAAACTAAAGGAATGAATATGTGTGTGCATATTTAGATTACTTTTATTTGTATTTATGTGCATGTGTGCATCTGTGCACGTGTGGGGGTGTTCCAAGGAGGTCACAAGAGAATGTCAAATCCCCTGGAACTGATTTACATGTCTAAGCTGGCAACCAAAATCAGGATTTACCGAATCCAACCACATGCTCTTAACAACTGGGCCATCTTCATTCCAAATAAATTGACTTTGAAGCTATTTTCTATGCCAACATCTTAACTCTCAATTTCCTTGGGGCATAGATTTCTATCCTATAGAATAAACTGTATTCATCAAGTTTAAGTGTGAAGAAGCAGGTAGAGGTCTTTGAATATTTAGTAGCTGAGCTGAGGGCACAGACACTGTGAAATGTGTAAAGCAAGCAAAAGAGCAAGTCTCATTTATTTACAAATCTGTTTAAATGGCCATAAGATTTTATGTACAAGAAAACAACTAGAACTTGGTGAAAAATAAAATGCAACTTTTTAATGTGCCGCCTAAATAGTATTTACTTGTTTGGCTTTTAAAATGGGGTTCTTTTCAATTTAAGCACTTTTCTTCATATTGTTTACAAAAATTAATAAATTGTAATATAAAAACTAAGTTGGTGGGTTGAAGTGAAAGGAAAGAAATGAAAAGAGAAGAGGAAAGAAAAGTGAAATGGTAAGGGTAATGAGGGGAAGGAAAAAAGGGGGAGAAAGAAAACAGAAAAAGGAAGGAGAAACTTGAAAAAGAATCGGTGAAATACACACAATGTTTTATTGAGAGCCACTGCCATGGACTTAGGATTTAACTGTGCTGTCACGTTATCCTATTCACTCCATGAAATTCTTTTCACCAGCTCACACCATGAATGCCAACCCATGTCGAAACCATCCATTCATGGCTGGGAAAGCAAATCAGGTTAGAATGCTCTCACACTACAAATGAGTTATGAGTCACACCTTCCTCTCCACACTCACCACCACAGAGCTGCTGAGTGAATCCGATTATTCTCCTTTAGCTTTAGCCCTTAGTGGACATGACTCTTAACATTGGCTTCACTAAGAGTCACTGCAGGAAAATAACGTTGCTTTATTAATACATAGTCATAACTTGAGCGATATCTAATTATTATATAATGTCTTCTTAAGCATATGTTGAGCAAGAATCACAAAATGCTGGAAGCAATTCTCAGTGGTTCTGTTTCAGTCGATCCCTCCAGTACATGCTGATCTTCAGGGGATGCTGTTGTTTACTGACATCGTTGTCTTTTTAGAATTGGTATTTTAATCGTCTCCATTATCATCAGTGTTTCTGAACCTTAGAAATAATGACATATCTCTAAACATTGGGAAATGTTATTTAAAGTCTCATAATTCTAAAAGGGATGCAAGAGTATTTTATTCACTATAATACTTCTCATCTGAGAACTATATGATGTGACAATTTGTTGAACAAACCATACTTACAAGTTTCCAAGCATTTTTATCTGTCAACTTTGTCACTTATGCTTTTGTATCTAATTCCAAAGAGGAAAGCTTCCAAATAAAAATGAAAAAAATATTCTTCTCTCTTGCTTTAAGGCTTGCCACAAGAACAATACACATAGGGGAAAAAACACAGAAAAGAAAATGGGGTAAAAGAAAGGTGAGAGCACTGGCACTAATTATGGTGAAGAAAATAAAGATATCAATCAGGGTTTAGAGGCATAAAATATACTGTCATATTACATTTTCCATACTGAATATATACGGTTATATATCTGCAGGTCACATCACAGTAAAGATGGAAAAAATAAAGCATATCTGTAAAAGTTCTGTTTTGAAGGAAATGCTATGGAAAGTTAGTAGCACCCTAAGCAGATTTCATCCTTTAGAATGAAAGAAATATAAGAGGGAAATTTTAAAAGATGCCCTATTTTCCCAAATGTAGTAATTGATACAGGTACCAATAGTTCATTAAATGCCAAAGATCAATGGGATGGCTTTGCAGGTAAAGGCAGCTGTCCCCAAGCCTAATGATCTCAGTGTGATCCCTAATCTATACATAGTAGAAATTAGACTAACTCTTTCAAGTCATTCTCTGACCTCAACAGATGTACCCATATACATACACATCACATGCCCAAAACACAATAAGTAAGTGCAAAAGAAAAAAATCGCATGCCAAACACAGTGTTCTTTTCCAAGGAGTGTCTTCATATTATCAGCAAAATATAAGAATGCTACAAAACCATGGATATGAAGACATCTTACATTGTACAGTTTTGGCTTTTTGTCAAAAATCAAATATTTATAGGTGTGTGTTAATGTCAGGGTCTTCAATTCAATTCCATTGGCATGTGTGTCTGTTTTCCTGCCAATACCTAGCTGTTTTATGAGTGTGGCTTTATAGTACAGCTTCAAGTTGGGGATGGTGATGCCTCTTTATTGCACAGTTTTGTTTTAGAAATCCTTTTTTGTTGTTGTTATTTTTCCATAAGAAGTTGAGCATTTTCCTTTGAGGTCTGTGAAGAACTGTGTTGGGATTTTTGAGGGGGATTGCATTGAATCTGTACATTGAATTTGGTAGCATCGCCATTTTTATTATGTTGATCCTACTCATCCAAGAGCATGGGAGATCTTTCCATTTTCTGTTATCTTCTTCAATTTCTTTCTTCAAAGGCTTAAAGTTCTCATCTTTACTTGTTTGATTAGAGCTATGTTGGGAGCAGTGAGACCCCAGATCCTGAATTTCTTGTTTTCCCCTGATCTGAGTTGCCTACAGCTGCTCTGAGCAGGAGACCTTCAGGAGTTCCTGATGGCAGGAGAGTGGTTTCTGATGGGTTTGGCTGGGGTGTGGCTATCTCTATATAATCTGCCCCTGAACACAATAAAGGGAGCATTCTTGAGGAATTCAAGGATGACCCGTGGTGCTGTCTCTCTGTCTGTGTGTGTTTGTGTATTTTAACCTCCAGCCCCCTTGCCTGAAGCTCACGAACTGGGAGCCAGAGCACAGAGTGCAGACACGGGGGCGGGGTGCGCGGCAGAGCTAACCAAGATCAAAAACACTGAAGACAACCTATGTTAGAAAGGATGTGTATAACAGAACACTCCTCTACTGATGGTGGAAGTGTAAACTTATACAACCACTTTGGATATCAGTATGGCAGTTTGTCGGAAAATTAAGAATCAGTCTACCTCAATACCCAACAATACCACTCTTGGGCATGTACTCATGGTTGCTCTATCATACCACAAGGACACTTGTTCAATTCTGTTCATAACAGCATTATTTATAATAGTCATGAACTGGAAACAAACTGGATACCCCTAAACAGAACAGTAAATAAAGGAAATGTGGTACATTTACACACCAGAGTCTTACTCAGCTATAAGAACAGAATACCATCATGAATTTTTCAGGCAAATAGATGGAACTAAAAAAAAATCATTCTGAGTGAAGTAACCCAGACCCAGAAAGACAAACACAGTGTGTACTCACTCATAAGTGGATACTAGATTAAAAGCAAAGGATAACCGGACCACAATCCACAGTTCCAAAGAATCTAGGTAATAAGAAGAACACTAAGAGGGACACATACTCTGTGAAGAGAAAATCGTTTGGGTAAACTGGGGGAAGGGCAGTAAATGAGAGGCAATGAGGGATGAGAACCTGAGGGGATAGGATGGTTGACTGGAGGGAGGAATGGGATGGGAGAGCAAGGAAAGAGATATTTCTACTGAGGGAGCCATTATAGGGCTAGAGAGAAAACTGATGCTAGGAAAATTTCAAGAGATCCACAAGGATGACCTCAGCTAAGATCCCTAGCAATAGTGGACAAGGTGCTTCAACTGGCCGTTCCCTGTCATAAGATTGGTCTTAACACTCCTCATAGACATCCAGTAACTAATGGAAGTAGATGCAAAGATCTACATCCAAATGCCAGACCACACTATGGGAGTCCAGTCAAAGAGAGGGAGGAGGGATTATATGAGCAATGGGTATAAAGATCATGATAGGGAGAAACGCACAGAGACAGTTGACCCAAACTTGTGAGAGCTCACAGACATTAGACTAATGACTATGAATCCTTCAAGGGACCGAACCAGGCCCTCTGAGGTGATGTGACAGTTTTGCTGCCTGGTCTATTTGTGGGACCCATGGCAGAGGGACCATGATCCATCTCCAGCAGCTTTTTGAAGCTCATTCCATGTGGTTGGATGATGCCTTGCACAGCCTTGAGATGGGCGTGTAAAAGGGCTTGGTCCTGGCTCAACTGAATGTGGCAGGCATTGTAACTCCCCTTGGGAGGCCTTATCCTGGGGAATAGATGGAAGAGGCTTTTGGGAGGAGGTGGAGTGGAGGGGGAGGATGGGAAGACGGAAAAACTGTAAGTTGGTCAGTAAAATGAATTTAAAAATATATAAAAAAAGAAAGCAAAAAGACATCTTCTTCCATTCTGATTAGACCACTTATCTCTCATTAGTTAATAGCTGTAGTTGGAGCCTGTTTATTCATTTCCCAGCTGCCCAGACCTGAAATAATAATCACGGTATTAATTGAAACTGTTTGAATTGCAACACTGTTAAAGCAATGACTCTAGCATATCCATACCTAGCTCTTACATTTTAAATTGACCCATTTCTATTATTTTATATTTTACCACAAGGCTCATGGTTTGGTTTACCAGTAAGGTTCTCTGGCGTCTGTCGCCCTAACTCCACCATCTTTTCTCCTTTACCTCTGCTTGGAATTCCCACCTTGCTCTATTCTGTGTGGCCATAGACTCAAAGCAGATTATTCATTAACCAATGGTAATAAAACATATTTACAACATACAGAGGAAAATCCCCCATAAAATAGCTGTATCTATCAAAGTGAGCATTAAGTATAGTATACATGTAATCTGTTGTATCAATGTCCATATTTTGTTTATGAATTTAAATCAGTTTGTTCCTAAAAACAGTGGAAAAAACCACCAATAATATAGTAATAAATCCAAAACTCCCTTGAAATTATTATGGATATCTTAATTTTATTAACATGAAATTTTTCTGTTACGTAAAATATTCCTGAAATTTGTGACCTCAACAAAAGCATATATCTATAAATATAAAACACATATTTATTAGCTTTCTCATCATGCATGTATACAAAGCATCAGGTGTGACATGTAATCATATAGATAGCATGACTATTATTGAGCAACATATGCTATTTTTTGATTTTGAGGATTTTTTTCCATTTTTGACAGAATATTCAAAATATTATACTTGATTACATAACAAGTACAGACATTAACTTTATGACTCAGTGTTATTTTCTTTTTATTTCCCCCAAGTATGGAGAGAGATTGCTCAGTGGTTAAAATCATTTGCTGTTCTTTTAGGGGATCTTAATTCGGTTCCCAGAACCAATATCAGGTTTTAATTGCCTGTCATTTCAGCTGCAGGGCATCTGACACTTTCTTTTGCTTTCTGTAAAGACCCACATGTACGTGGTATAGACACACACATACACACACAACACACAAACACATACGCATACCTAAATATGTTATAATTGAACTGTAGAATTTCCTAAATAAATTCAAAAGTATAAAAATTATCAAGCATAAAAATATCCATTTGGTGCCAATCTTGTTTAATGTGGTTTTTCTGTGATAAAATTTGAGGACTAGAAGTGTTATCATTTTCAATACAATACATCCAAAATTTATTCAGTGTTATGTAAATTTTTTAAGTAAACTTGTATCTCATTTTTCAGAAAGCACCATGCTTTCACTGAATAACAAATATACATAGATTATTGACAACATAAATAAGGCAAAATATCAGGCACAAGAAAGTCAATCTTGGCTTAGCATCAGCTAGAGTAATGTTTCCAATACTCTTACATAAGTGTCTTAGGCCACTTACTTATTTAAATAATATACAATTGATGATTTCCTGTTCTCTCTCCCTGGAAGGCTTTAGGACACCTGAATATACTCTGCAGAAGACATATTAAACTGTTATAATGAATTATTTTCAGCTATGAATATTTAATTGCAAGTAATTATTAGCAAAAAAGTGTTAATATCTGTTGAACGTAAACCTTAATATGAGTTATTTTTCAGGTGATTGAAAAAGGGATTGAAACAGAGATTACATAACCATTTAAATGTTAGAATAACTGAACATCTGACTGAGTTAAAAAGAAATAGCACAAGTCATGTTCTCACCATAGAATTTAGTAATAAAATACAGAAACATTAACTAGGAGACTTTGTTCTACAGACTTAGACTATGGTCTCTTTCTAGGGACACAAAGTCTCAGAGGTAACTCTTACTAGGCCAATATAGAGTCTGCTTTTGTCAGATGTACAGGTGGAGCTTTCCAAAGGGAAAAAAAAGACAAATGCGTGTGTTTGAACTGAAGACTGTAGCGTCAAGATAGCACCCAGACTGATTAGTTGTAAAGAATATGACAATGTCATTGTTCAGTTCCACAGGAAAATAAACACAGCACTAGACAACCAAAAGGGCAGTGGGGTAGAGGTGCTGAGATGGATATTCCACAGCTGAGAATTTTATCCTGGTGTCAATCCAAATTTTAATAATAGGCTTAAGGGAAGGAAATTTACATTAGGAATTGACTGTTTTGCTTTAGGTCTCTTGGTTATAAAAGAATTATATCTTGATATCTTTCAAGTAATATTGTTCATTTATAAATGACTCTTCTCTCACAAAATCTGCATATATAAAAGGATATTATTTTGTAAATATTAATATATTTGTACCTTATTCTAATAAAATAAGGGTTATATATGATATATATTCCACATACATATGCATGTATTGTAAATGCATATTACTTATAAACTTTATTTTATATATACATAAAAACTTTAAATATTTAAACATAATCATACAGTGTTTTTACAGAAGCCTTCCTTCAGTACTGTGTCATTTTATTCATATTGCTACCTGTGTCTACTGTTACTTCCAATGATTTTTTATTAACTGGACTGAGTGTTTAATCATTCACCTGATGATGCTCCTACAACAGAGCTCTTGTGGAAGTGCATGTACAGATTTGTGCGCAGGTAAATAATTTCAGGTGTCACGGACTTGTAAGTCATATATCAGAGAATATTTTGTGATTAGATAACATGAGGTTATTAAACAGACTAAAGCATATTAATAACCACAAAGGTTAAGTAGTTAATGTAGGCAGGGGGACTTTTCCAAGGAAGGAGAAACTGAGTACAGTGCGATGAAGAAAAGGGAAAGCAGAGCAGGATGAGAGATGAGATGTGAGGTCAATGTAAAGGAAAAATGTGGGGAGGAACAACAAATACTAAAGCCTTTTGAAAATCCATATGGAGACATTCTGCCCCAGAAGCTTCCTAAAATTCATACAAATATGAAATGAATTTAAATGGAGTCACAGAGTAAAGGGGGAGACAATGTCCCCATCAGACATCTTACATCACATTGATAAATTCCAGTTTCAGGAATGGGTTAGATTTTTATTGAGCTATTAGCCAAAGGATCCCATAGAATCCTTTCAACATCACAAGTTATTGTCAAGGTTATTGGGTACTCTCCACAACTTTATGGGAAGGTATTTTTGAAGAAGACCAAACTTATATCATCAAACAAAGAAGAATTGACCTGGTGCCCATGTACATACTTCACACACTGACCCATGTTCATGGTGTTGGAAGGTACTTTGCACACTACTTAAAGAGAAAAGTATTCATCATCATCAACCAACTAGAAACTCTGACCTACAACAGATGCCAACCTACAAGATATACTGGTATAATAATGACACAAATGTTATGAAAATATCCAAATTACTTTTTATTAGACTTACGGCTCACTCCATGAGACATAACTTAGACCTGATAATGATAAAATGGATAAGAACCCAGTACTGGATATGTCTTGAGCCCTAGAGGAAAACCTACTGCTAATATTTTGCTAAAGGAAAGGAGCAATAAAATGACTCCTAATGACATATTCACAAATCAGCATCATTCAGCCATCTTCAGGAACGCCTATTCTTTGTTAATGGTGATCCTATTTAACAACGAGATCTACAACTGAGCCATGTGCAGAGAATGAGAGACTTTGGAGTACTCAGCCCCAAACAGAATATCTTTTTCAAATCTTGTCCTCAAGGCTCAAGGATCTATAAGGAAGAGGAGGCATAAGACTGTAAGAGTCAGAAGAGGTAGAAAAATCTGAAGAAACAGTGTGCTCCAGATACAGGAGAACTGAAGCACATCTGAACTTAGAGCTACTGGGACAGCACAGAAAAGACCTACCCAGGTTCATAACGGAGAAAATCCCAACACTAAGAATGGGAAGCTGATGTAAAGTCCCACCTCTAACCAAGAAATTTCAACTGATACCTGTTGGGAAAGGGAATACCAACTCTAGCTAAGGAAGCATAATGACTCCATCAACCATGCTCAGGTCAACACTAAATAGACTCTGATTTTTTTTTTTTTGTGTGTGTGTGGGGGGGTGAGTGTATGTGCATCCATGCATGCGTGTGTTGGGGGCTATGAGTTCCTTCCCTGGCTTCCCTTGGTGATGTACTGCAGTAGGGACCCTTTCCACCACAACTTACTTTTATTCATGAATTCATCACAGCTACAGAAAGCAAACAAGGACATCTCCAAACTGTACCACAGGGCACCAGGAATGTTTAAGACCTTAATAGCGGTAGTTGTCTCATTGATGTACACACAGTAAACTCAGCAAGATGTATGCATTTAATGTATTTGATTTTTAGATGTTAAATACCTCAGTAAAGCTTAAAAATCCAATAGGCTTTAAGTAAATATATAAAGTCATAGTTAGATTTCCCTAGACACCTACTTGAATGACTAAATTTAATAACCCGAGTCCATGCAGCATTGGCAACCTCCGAGAAAGTCAAAATATCATTTGTGCTGTCATAATACAAAACAATATCTCTTATGGGAAAGTAGTCTTGACACTTTCTTAAATAGTTAAGAAAAATTAGCACTTATTCAGTCATTTTGTTAAGTATGACCTCCACTAGTTTAATTTTTAAAATATAAACATTTTGTTATTTGTTTTTTACTCACTAGAAATTAAAAGGCTATTGTTTTTTGAGATCATCGTTCACAATCATTATGGATTTTCCCCTGCATTAGTATAATGACTGCAAGAGCCTTTTATGCCACATCACAAGTAAGGTAGAGTCAATAAAGGAAAGCAATTATTTGCACAATTAGAATATTGTATAGACTATCTTGTCCTGTCATTATTTCATTAACTTTTGTGAGATAAGCATCAGTATAGAACGAGGAGGAAGCCATCCTTATATTTGAAATACAGAAGAAATTAGTTTTCTCTTTTGTGTTTCGAGGTCCTCTAAAAACATGTTCTAATGAATTCAGTTGTGAAATGAAGCTACTTCTCTTTTCTTTTCAATAAACCTCACTGCCAGCACAGCAATGTCAAAGTCAGTTCTAAAAGTACTTCAAGACTGCAATTTGAACAAAATGTCTCCAGAACTTTTAAGGAGGTCAGCAGAACCTAAGGATTGCTGAGGACGTGTTCTTCAAAATGCCTGTGCAATTCCTAGTAGACTAATGCAGCATATTTTTACAGAAGACTCCTGATTAGGGTCAGATATTTAGTGCTACATAAAACGTGCCCTCCTGCCCTCACCATCCACATAAACATTACATCATTGAGTACCAGCAGGAAGGTGGGAACCAAATGCTTTCCAAAAAAAAGGAAATCTTAAATAGCATAAACATTAAGTAGTTCCTTGTCGTTTTTCATATTATATTTATTATTGTATCTGAATGCAATGTGTGTGTGTGTGTGTGTTTGTGTGTGTGTGTGATGGTATGCATGTGGAGGCAAGAGGACACTTCTCTGTGGCTTGTGAATCTGGCTCTTAGGTTGTCAGGTTTGAGTGGCAAATGCTTTACCCACTGAGGCAAACAGTCAACCAATTTCTTGTTATTTTAATAAACAAGATTATTGATAGTTCAGATGAAATAAAGCAAATATTTGTGTTCCTATTAGAATGCATGCAGCTCAAGATTGATGTATATTAAGGTCAAATTTTCATAAAATTTGAAAAAAAAACACCTACATAAGCCAATAAACATGCAAGAACAAAGCAGTTTGTAGCTATAGTGACATTACATCTATAACATTAACATCAGTATACCCTTTTGGTATCTGAAAATGTGTCCTACTGGCAAGTGACATGTTAATCAGATGGAAAAAGCTAGAATATGAATCCAGAATGGCAAGATCAATCCATGACTCCAAGGGTCTTGGTGCCCAGCAAAAGTGATATGGAAGCCCAACAGGAAACTACATTAGTATTGGGTAGGCTGTTCCTACAGAGTTATTGTGGATGAGACCACCTGGCTATGAACCTTGTTGAAGCTCTATGTACTGACAATAGTTTTCCAGCTTTTATATGAATCTTGTCATATAGTTCAAACACTGTATTAACATTGTATAGAATCATTTTCTTATTATTTTACATAAAATATTCTTATTAAAATTATGTGACAGAGGATATTGAACAAAGAAGTTAACAGATTAGTATATGGGAAGACATTTTAGAAAGTATAGCATGTAAAACACAGAGGATTCTTCTCACTTGCTCTCTTATTACATTTGTAGCATATTTATTGGGGAAGTTTACCTATTTTTCTGTCATAAATCTTGATGGACCAGAAGTCTCTTTAGGTCTTCCAGAAGAGTGGTCCTCAACCTTCTCATTGCTGTGAACATTTAATATAGTTCCTCATGTTGTGATGACAACCATAAAATTATATTTCTTGCTATTTCATAGATGTAATTTTGCTACTACTATAAAATATAGTGTAAATATCTGTATTTTCTGATGATCTTAGCCAACTTCTCTGAAATGGTCATCCCACTCTAAAGGGGTCACAACCTACAGGTTGAGAACCACACTCTAAAAGGTCCTTTAAAAGGGGATGTAAACCCTTGGATAAATGATTCATAAGGTCATCATGGTATTAGGTTGCAGAATCTTTTCCAGTGTTAACCCATGGCAATTAGGAAGGTTCTTGGCATTCCAGTTTCGGAGGTAGTGTGATAGAATGCAGCTTAAAGGATGTACAATTATGAAGAGGCCTTTCACTATGAGAAAACACAGCTACCAAAATGAAGCAGCAGTTTTCCTAACTTATCTCATCTCTGTCTCCCTTCACATACAATAATAAGATGACCCTTGGAAGCCTGATATTTTCTAATGGGGAAAGCTGGGGATGCTTGCATGCAGGATGACTATCCTACTTTATTCTATTCCAAACAAAGTTTCTTAGTCGATTCCTTATTGTTCCACCCCCAACACTATAAAAACTTATAACCAACCCTAATAGATGACAATTATCCATAACCCTGAGAACAACCAAAAACCCATTCATCCCACCTACAGAGAGGGATGGCATCAAGGGGGCAAATGAGCTGCCCAACTAGTTCAGTCAATAGAGCATGAGGCTCTTAATCTCAGGGTCATGGGTTCATGCCCCATGTTGGATCCTAGATTGTAAGGAATCCACATATGCTTGGGAAGAAAACTTATTTATTAAAGGGTGAAATAGGGAACAAACTCATGGGTACAGTGGGGAGTGATATCATTACCTCTTTGTCCACCAAGAAATGATGGAGAAAGTTCTGGGACCAGGTTACCAAATGGCATGCCAGAAGCCTTCCATGTCCATGTGTGACTGCCTGACCTCTGCCGTTATCCTGTCACCTATCAGAGAAAGTCACTCCCATGACAGGTTACATCAAAATGTCATTGGCTAAACTGGTCAAGCTCCCACAACAATTATGTCACTGGAAAGGGCATTCACCAATGCTGTTTATTCCCTGCAGATGACATAATTTCAGCTTCTTCAGGGATGAATGAATCTCCATTATGTATACACATCAAATCAATACAACTGTTTATTGTTGGCCACCTAGGCTAGTCCCATCACATGGTAATTATGAGTAATCTTGAATAATGCAGCCTTAAGATCTGCAGCCTCTGCACAGTAAACTGACCTCCATTCTTTTGGGTGGGTGCCCATGGCAATAAGGCTGTGTGCTACAATACTCATAGTTTCTTTAGCTATTTATTCTTTTTTAAAAAAAACTTTCTCAATTTACCCCTTTGTTCCCTACTCAAATTCATGTCTTTTTAGTAATTGTTCACACATACATATATTCATATATATATATATATATATATATATACACACACAATCTTCTCAGACTTTATAGGAATAGGGCTATTTCAAGTTTAACTACAACATTTTAAGAAAAACAATTACATGCAAGCACATCACTTAGGATCTGAATGACTAATGCCATACATTTCTGAAATTCTGTATTTCAAACTTTTAGGAATTTAAAAATAAAGAACATTAAGTTTAAAAAAGACCACATACCTAAATTCTGGAGTTATAAAGAATCTGTTACTTTTCAATGAATGCACTTCTTTGGACATATTCCACACATCCTACATCGTTTCTCAGGAGAATCCATTTCATTGTCACACTCACACACATACCATACTTATAAAACCACCACAAACATTATAAATAAGCAGGCTTCACATCCCCAATATGTATATTTCATACATATGTGTGCCTGTGAAAAACCCTCTGTCCTACAAAAGCCAACCTTTAAAGATCAACTTCCACCTTGGCCTTCCCTTAATTTCCTAAAAACTCCATATTCATCTATCAACACTCTAATGACATCACTCCCTTTGGACTTTAATATAAGTTACTGTTGTTTATTACAGCAATATATCTTCTTCTCACTGAAGGACATGATGAGAATCTATGCCTTTGGAGCTGAGACCTTTGCTATATTCCCACACGTTTTCATCACTGCTCCCCATTTTTACCTAGGTGTTTTGCTCCTTTGGATATATGCACCATCTCTCTTTATGAACCTATAAAGCCATCACATAACATAATAAGACAACTCGGTTTTCACATCCCCAACATGTATATTGAAGTTCAAGATGTTTCAAAATCTAAACTGTTTTGAATATGTATTTGATCAGCAACATATATAACATCCCACTGCTGATTTCACATGCCAGACCACAGGTACCCTAAAAACATTACATAAAATTGTACTCTACTATATTACCTAAAATTATGTTGTCAGGCTGAGAATGTGATTCAGTGAGTAATTCTTGCTTATGATAAAAGACTGATTAGTGATATGGATTCCCAGAATATACAGTGCAAGGAGAGGAATGACTCTTTAAAGCTACTCCTGGCTTCCACAATAGCCACTATCACACACACACACACACACACACACACACACACACACACACAGAGGGAGAGAGAGAGAGAGAGAGAGAGAGAGAGAGAGAGAGAGAGAGAGAGAATGAATCTAAATATTTATTAATTTTTTTCAAGGGTAAATCAGAGCATCTTGTAAAGCAAAATGGTGCTGCAATGTTTAATCACATGATGTGTTCCACATTTAATTAAGGGGATTAAAATGACTTTTTAAATTTTGTTTCCTTAATATCTTTTCATAAGTCTCACACATTCATAATTCATTTGATTTTCACAAGTTATTTAATTTATTTAAATATAATATATACTAATAATTACCAACCATGATCAATATAGTTACTTCAACCATGGCAGAGTGATTTGTAACTCATCCAACCCAGAACTGTTTTTATTGCTTTGTTACAATGTATTTCTTCCTCTGTTTTATTACAATGGATTTTGCCTTTAAGGTTTTTCATATTCACATATTTATACATTTTTTTCTAGTGAAGATCACATTTGAAAGTACTCATTTTGAATTTCTTATCCTCTTTTAATAAAATCAAAGAACTCTTTCCATAACTGTAATTTACACATTTTTTCCATGATCTTAGATGGTTGGTTTTAAAAGTCCTTAAAAGCCATTTGAAGTAGCAAAGCCAGACACTTTGTGTCATGGTGTCATCTCTTTCTTCAACTTTAATTTCAGCTCAGACTTCCTCTAGATATCAGTTTCTGTTACCCTCACTACCAGCCCAGTATTACAGGCATCTCAAAAGATGAGAAATCTTTTTTTTAAAATTTTAGTTTCTCTTAGTCACCAAGCTTAGCATGTGTGCCATGAAGAGTGAACAAAATATCCCTTTTCAAAACACTAGAATAGTGGCACGTATCCAATACTCACTCAGTAAACAATGGCTTTTCATTTAGCACTGCTACTTTCCATGGAAATATTTCACAATAATTTAAATATAGCACCTCCTCATTTATGAGGGGAATGGGGAAAAGCATGTTTTATATTTTTCTAGGTAGTATTTTTCTGCCTTCCATCATGTCTCAAACTTTTGAGATTAGTTATCCTCATAATGGTCTTTCTATGCTTTGATGTTCTGTTTGAAAATGTTCCATTTGGCATAGTCATTCTTGCCTTTCAGTGCCTGAAGGTAGAATGGGAATTTAAGAGGTCAGCATGTGTTTTAGTTAGGGTTTCTATTGCTACAAGGCAACACCATGACAAAAAGGCAAGTTGGGGAGGAAAGGGTTTATTTGTCTTACACTTCAGCATTGCTGTTCATCACTGAAGAAAGTCAGGAACACAAACAAAGCAGGATCCTAGAGGCAGGAGTTAATGGAGAGGGCATGGAGGGGTACTGCTTACTGACTTTTTTTTCCATGGCTTGCCCAACTCTCCATTATATAGAACCCTGGACTACCAGCCCAGAGTCTGCATCAACTACCTTGGGCTAGGCCCATGAGAAAATGAGAAAATGCCTTACAGCTGGATTTCAAGAAGGCATTTTTTTTCAACTTAGGCTCCTTCCTCTCTGATGACTCTAGCCTATGTCAGGTTGACACACAAAATCACCCAGTGCAGCACGTTACCCCACTTTACAAATGCAAAGTGAAACATCATAGCCTAAAATAATAGTCTGTATTAATTAAGCCATACTTTCTCTCTTCCTGTGTTATCCTTTAAGATGTAATTCTGTAGCATATACATGATACCAAAAATGTAAACATTAAATTAGATGAAAATGGGAGCTCCTACAATCGTGCCTGGAAGGATTAACTACTCACAAAAGCTAGTGCCCTATGGCAGTGGTACAACACACCGGTGCCCTGTGCCCATCTCGACGCTTATAACTCAGCCCTAGGGAGGGACACTGCAATAGACTTTTCCTGGAGCTTCAACCAGAAAAAAAAAAAGTTTTTGTATTATGTGAGAGCGAATGGAAGAAAATCACCCAAGGGTAGAAGAGAAAAAGTACCTCTAGACTCCAGTGTAACTTGGAAGTCAATGGCCATGTTGGTGTCCAATGCTGGGCATGGGCTCTTTCTCAGGAATTAAAAAGAGTGGTATAGGCTGAATCATGTTGATTCACAAGGTTTCTAACTAGGAGGGTTTGGGAATTGAGTCTGTAGGATTTTGCAACTTTTCCACATATATAAAGGGATATCTTGGGAATGTTTACAAACCAATATATAAATACTAAATTCATTTACAATTCTTAGTGCTTCATAAGAGTTTTGTGTAGTCTTTTACTTTTAAGGCTTATTTTATCATGGGTATGTGTGAGTTTTATGTATGTTTCTATGCACCACATGTATACACCAGAGACTAGAAGAAAGCATGATATCTGTTGGAACTAGAGTTAAATAACTTTGAGAGAGCCATTGCTTGTGTGCAGAGAATAATTCAAGGTTCTTCTAGAGCAGAAAGTCCTATTAACTTCTAGACCATGTCATTAGCCCTTTGTATAATATTTTAAGTAACCTGAGTGAATCAAAATTCGATGGCATGGAAGTTTCTGCAACAGATAATTCTCGGTAGTTTTAGAACTTTAAAACTAGGATTTTCACACTGCAGAACAGACTCTCTTTTTCTTTTATTTTCTGTCTCTCTCATTCTCTGTCTCTGTCTCTCTCTCCTGTGCAT
The DNA here is from genome assembly GCF_950005125.1 of Chionomys nivalis. NCBI lineage: Eukaryota > Metazoa > Chordata > Mammalia > Rodentia > Cricetidae > Chionomys > Chionomys nivalis. The sequence continues at coordinate 74,631,837 of NC_080095.1, forward strand.
GCAAATTCTCTTGGGGGTAGTGAAGACAGGGTTTCTCTGTGTAACAATCGTAGCTGCTTTGGAAATTGATTTGTAAACCAGGCAGGTCTTGAACTCACAGATATCTGCCTGCCTCTGCCTCTGGATTACTGGGATTTTACTGGTGGTATGCACCACACCACCTGGCCAGATTTTCAATTTCTAAGTAGTGACTTTTCCTACTGTTAAAATTGATCCTCCATCTATGACACAATGAACATGTGTTCCTGTCTCCTTCTGCATAGGGGTACTATTCCTCAGAAATCCGTGAACACATTTCTCTTTTATCTAATTCCACATCTTTTTTAACAGCAAGATAATTTTCCACAAATCCTGTCTCATTACTCTTAGACTCAAGTGACTCTCTGTTTTATGTATACTTACATCTGATCATTTCTGAATTTCACCAGTATGTCTTATTTAACAGTCCTAGATTCATGGAGGCTTTGCTTTCTGCTGGTGTGGTGATGAAAAGGTAAGTAAAACTTAGTGCCCTTGGAACTCATGTTTTGTAATGACATTTAAGAGAGAGCAGAAGTTCATCAGCCCAAGATGGACCCTTTCTTCACAGTGCATTCCACACTGAATGCCTAAGTGGTATCTGGTAAGTCGTATCTTCACCCCGTGACAGATAATCAATTTGTATTAGTTACTTTTCTATTGCTGTGATAAAGCACAATGACCAAGGGAACTTACCGAAGAGTTTATTGGGACTTAAAGTTCCAGAAAGATAAGAGTCCATCAAGACAGTGAATTGTGGCAGCAGGTGGAAGTCACCATTACAGGAATATCTGAGAACTCTCATCTCCACCTGCAAACAGGAAGTAAAGATAGCTTTTAAAAACAAACACACACTCTCGTGACATATTTTATTTCTTGTTTTCCTTTCACTTTTATTCTCTCATATGTTATATCACAACTGCAGTTTCCCCTCTTCCCATTTCTCGCAATCCCCTTCTCTTTTTCTCCCTCTCTCCAAGATGAACTCTTCTTTGGTTTCCCTTGTGGAAAAAAAAGAGCAGACTTCCCAGGAATACTCACCCAGCTTGGCCTAGCAAGATCCAATCAGTCTGGGCACAAACCCTCTTATCACAGCTGGATATGGCAACCCAGTAGGAGTAAAAGTGTCCCAAACACAGGCAAAAGAGACAGACATCCCCTCACTCCCATCGCTGGCAGCCCCTCAAGAACACAAAGCTATACAACCATAAGTTATAGGCAGAGGAACTAACATAGTCCCATACTGTGTCCATGTTTGTTGCTTCCATTTCTCTGAGAACCTAGGAACACTGCTTAGTTGATTTTCTGGCCAGTGTTCTCCTGGTATCCTGGATCTATCTGACTTCTTCACTCTCTTCTGCAGGCAGGAGAGGAATAGGTGGGGCTGCAAGACAGAGAGAATAATAGGAGTGAACAAGAGGAAGATCAGGAGTGCCAGACCTCCATCTACACAGCAAGTTGTAGAGTAAGAAGTAAAGATATACAGAAATAGAAAATGGTAAAAAGTTCAAAAAGATGAATTAGGCACCATTTTCCCTTTTCTGTTTAAGCAAAAAGGAAGGCTTTAACTTTAACATAGTAAAATTACAAATAAAACAGGCATTAAACAAGATTATAGCCACAATATTTATATCTACTTTATCTTTTATAATAACTAAGGAAAACAATAATTATAACTGTCTATTATTCAACTCCATCAAAGATTCCAGAAGGATGTGCATTGTAAGTAACTTCCAAAACTCTAGATTTGACAGAGACATATTGCTACCTGAACAGTCAGCCAAAGTTCTCCTGTAATGTTGGAGCATCCATCTTCAGCCTACAGGCCATAGAATCTGGCAGACTTTTTCATGAAGCAGGAAATTTCAAAGACACTTTTGCCTAAGTATGCAGTGGGTCTATGTTGTGCCATTAAGCAGTTTATAACACATTGCTCATAAACCCGATTTAACTGCTCAGTTTTCTGAAACAGCCAGAGCTGTTTGTGTTGCCATTTTAAAACCACACTTTTGTTTGTTTGTTCATTTTTTTGTTGTTGTTGTTGTTGTTTTTGGTTTCTTTGGGGGGTTGTTTGTTTTTGTTTTTTGTTTTTGCTACCACTGAATCAGGAAGACCTCTTTAAAAGAAGCTATAGCTTGCTGCCAACAAGCAGAGCCCATTTGTTTTTTTAGTGTCTAGAATTCCCTTCCTAGCCCTCTCAGGGTTTTTTGTGGATTTAGCTAGCACATGTTGGTGCTAATTTGTTGTATGAGGCTGCTTGTTTGTTCCTGACTGCTCAACCCGAAGTAATCACAGAGAAACCACATTATTATGGCTAACTCATATCTTAAATTAATCCATCTCCAGTAATCTGTGTATCGCCATATGTCTGTGGCTTATCGGGTAAAGTTCTGGCGTCTGTCTCCGGCCTGGGCTACATGACTTCTCGCTGACTCTGCCTTCTCTCTACCAGCACTCTGTTAAGTTCTGCCTTGCTACAGGTCAAAGCAGTTTCATTATTCATTAACTAATAAAAGCAACACATAGATAGAAAGACCTCCTACACCAGTTTTTTATCAGTCCCCCATTTTTCTTTCGATTATATATGTTTAAATTAACTATTTCTATAGCTGAAAATATATTTCACTGACTGCAGTCTTATTCATGTTTTGATTTATCACACTAGCCTGAGTTTTTCAGAAGAAAGCAGGTAAATATACATCTGTAATTCTTTTGTTGCAAAAGAAAGTTGCTGTGTTCTATATCTGGTGCAATGTGTATATGCTTTTGAGTACATGTGTGTGACTGTGGTTTCATGTGTATCCGAATCCCTAATCAGAAAAACAATTTTGATACTCATCATCTTTTCTTTCTTTTGTTCCTTGTCCTCTATTTGCAGTCTCTAGAAGACAGCAATCTGACAGTTAGAAAATGATGATTTTTTTTTCTGGTAGTAAAACTCAGAAGAGACCTCCTTTCTTGTCTCCCCTGAGCTGAAATCGGTGATCTGAAAATCATGGGGTTAAAGCTATCAGTGTTTCTAGTCTATAAATCCTTAAAGTCCAAAAAGACTAGCAAGTTCTCCTCTCATGACCACTCATGCAAATCAGAATTGCCCTCCATCCATGGGTAAGAGAATTTATACAAGACAGTAAAATTTCGCCATGATCCAGAGACTTCTAACCCTTGCTTAGAATCCTCTTTTGTTATTACCAGAGTTAAGTTTAAAAGAAAAAGTTCTGTTCCCTATCTCATATTAAATCAAAAAGGCTACTGCTTCTATTTAGAGCCCAACTGCATGATAGACCTGGAACTTATGTTTGTGCTTAGATTACAGTTCACAGTGCAGGTAGGTAAAGGTGTACAGGTAGCTCAACATATCTCCACAACCTTGATACAATATCCACTTATAAATGAATACATAACATATTTGTCCTTCTATGTCTGGTTTATGTCACTCTAGATTAATTTTTCTATTTCCATCTATTTGCCTGCAATTTTCGTGATGTCATTTTTTAACAGTTGAGTAATACTGCACAGGGTGAATATACCATATTTTCTTTGTTGATTCTTTTGCTGAGAGAAATATAGTTGTTTTCAACTTTTGGCTACTACAAATAAAGCTACAATAGCATAATAGAGCAAGCATCCTTGCGGTAAGATACCTTGTGGGTATATGCCCAAGTGTGGTATAAATGGATCTCGAGGTAGGTAAATACCAATTTTATGAGGAACCACCATATTTATTTCAATAGTGAATATATATGCTTGCACTCCCATCAGCAATGGAATGTAGTCCTCTTGCTCCACATCCTTGCCAAAATGAGCTGTCACTTTTGTTATTGATCTTAGCCATGTGGACAGATGCATGATGTAATCTCAAAGTAGTTTTGATTTGCTTTTTCCTGCTTTGTTTTTTCCTGAATGTTTAATATTTCTTTGTTTCTCAGTCTATTAAGATTATTCTATAGGGAATTCTGTTTAGATCTATCCCCATTTTAACTAGATTATTTGGGTTTTTCTAGATATCTGGTTTCCTGAGTTCTGGATGTATTTTGGATACTAGCCCTATATTGGAAGTGAAGGTGGTAAAGATAATTTCTTATTCTGTAGAACACTACTTTGTCTGAGTGACTTCGCCCTTTGCTGTGCAGATACTTTTCCATTTCATGAGGTCTAATTTATTAATTGTTGATCTTTGTGTCTTTGCCATCAGTGCTTTGTTCAGGAAGATGTCTCCTGTGCCAATGTATTCAAGGCTATTCCCCACTTTCGATTATCTGTTTTATATTGGGGTCTCTGATCCACAAAGACTTTAGTTTTGTGCAGAGTGATAAGTATGAATCTATTTGCATTTCTTCTACATTATGATATCTGTTTAACAAAAATCAATTGTTGAAGATGCTATTATTTTTCCACTGTGTATGTATTCTGGCTTCTTTTTTAAATATCAGGTGTCCCTAGATATATGAATTTATGTCTAAATCTCCAGGTCCATTGATGAACATGTCTGTTTCTGTAGTTCAACCTGAAATGAGGGATGGTGATAGCTCCAACAGTTCTTTGACTCATCGATATTATTTTATCTATCTTCATTTTTGAGGTGTTATTCCATATAATTCTGAGAATTGTTCTTTCAAGGTCTGAATTTTGATGGGGATTGCACTGAATCTGTATGTTGCTTTTGTTAGGATGGCCATTTAACTATGTCAGTTCTACAAATCCATGAGTGTGGGAGATCTTTCTATTGTCTTATATCTTCATCAATTTCCTTCTTTAAAGATTTTAACTTTTCACCATGCAAGTGTTTTATTGCTTGGTTAGAGTTATGCAAAAGGTACTTTATATTATTTGAGGCTATTATAAAAGCTACTTCCAATTTCTTTTTAAGTCCCTTTACCATTTGCATATATTAGGGTTACTATTTTTTGAGTTAATCTTGTATCCAGCCACTTTGAAGAAAGAGTTTATCAACTGTAGGATGTGATAGAACTCTCAGGGTCATTGATGTGTACTATCATATCATCTGCACATAGCAATACTTTGACTTCTTCCTTTCCAGTTTATATTCTCTTGATCTCTCTCAGTTTTATTATTACTTTAGCTAAAACTTAAAGTATTATATTGAAGAGAGAGAGAGAGAGAGAGAGAGAGAGAGAGCAGCCTTATCTTTTCCCTGATTTTGTGGAATTTCTTTAAGTTTCTCTGCATTTAATTTGATATTCACTATAGGTTTGATGTAACTTACATTTATTAAGTTTAGGTATGTCCATTGTATTCATAATCTTTCCAGAACCTCTAATCATGAAGAGGTATTTAAGTCTTTAGACTCCATACTATATATCTTGTCTAAAATAATAATACCTCTTATGGAAGAAAAATATAAAAGCATCCCTAATAAAGGTGTCTTGGTCTCTGAGTCAGCAAAACTTCATGAAATTCAACAGGATGTTTTTCCATGTTTGGTCACATACATATTGTAACACAAAAAGATAACTTAAAATTAGGAAAAAATAAGTATTTAAAAATGAATTTATCATGCAGTATACAATTCCAATAACTGAAATTGTCTTAAAATCCATTCAATCACACATACCTCATTTCTATAGAATAAGAAAAATACCGTTTTGTTCAAGGTCATTTATTTCCCACCAGCATATGTTTTTATAACAAATTAAATATAAATGTCATTTTTCCTAAAAATAAAGCTTTCCAATTGGGTATATGTTATACATTGTTTAAAACATGGCAAAATAGAACTATGAATTCATAATATACAAAAAATCTATCAAAATTAGATTGGACAAAATAAATTACAAAACATAAGGGAAACAAATATATGTTATAAAAATAACCAGACATTTTGAACAGATACCATGGACTTTTTTTCTGTGAGGAAAGTAAATGGGTTACACTATTTACATGCTAATATGTGGAATTGAGGTCCATAAATGAATTATAAAATATCTGTCTACTCACTTGAACCGTTAGAATGCAGTTATCTCAAGACATTTATTTCATTTATCTTGACCTGTATACTAGTCATAATGAAATCCAAATCAGGAGTGACACACAGCTCTACATTTCTTCTTTGGCCTTGTAAAACATTTAAATCCATATTGTTAAATAATATAAACAAGAGTATTTTAGGCCATAATAAAAACTGTAAAGAGTAAAATTTCCTCCTCAGAGACATACATATACCAAAACGAAACACAATTCAGAAACTGAACTCCCCTTTCAGTTAGGAATACCCAGGAGGTTCTTTTACCAACAGGAGGACAGCAGGAGAATCAGTATGTGACTGGCACTTAACACCAGCCATTATGTTCTTGTATCTTTCTCATCAGTGAGCAAGAAGTCTCATAATTTTTATTGAAGGAAATTGATATGCACTCTCTGTCAAAACTCTGACATAGTGTTCTTGCTAAATCATAAGTCATCTTTTAATGTCTCTTTTCTAATATAATATGCTACATTTTCCATGTCCATTCAACAAACTGATTTGGCGATTAAACTTCTCTTAAAAATGCAAAATCTCACAGCAGGAAATACAGAGCTACTATTTTAAAAGTTAAAAAAATCTTAGTATTTCTTAGTTGCCTTTATGTTTGCTTATTTTGAGGCATTGTTAGATCTTTACCCTACCATGTTAGCATGTCTATTAATATCATCTTTCTCCAGATGTTTTTTTGCATGCATATTGGTGAGACTTTCTGGATATACCTTCTGCGACATTTTCAGCAGATGCAACCACACGATAAAGGGCCTTTTACATGGTCCTTAGAATCTTTCTGCCCCTCTGCCACAATAAAATCTGAGCTTTAGGGACAAGAGTTGTGTTATAGATACTTCATAATGCCTTATATACTGAACTTTCACCAGCTTTGATTTTTCTGTAAAGATGCATTACAAAGAGAAATTTATTGATGAGCAGTGGCTGAAAGGATGAATATTTAGAATGTAGTTAGGAATTAGGCTCTTTCAATAAAATGACAGTTGTAGGTTCTCCCCCAAAATCTATAACTTGATGTGCCCTGGGTAGTTGGCTTTGTTTCCATTATCAGGTATGAATTTCCTCTAATTGAGCAGTACTTAAGACCAATTATAGAGTTATTGGTTACCACCAAGTAATGTATACATACCACGATTGCAGCTTTGTGGATATTGTTCCATATTCCATGCTAACCATTAACTTCATAGACATCATTGGTAAGACTATTGATTGTTTTCCTACCTTGAAAACTTATACGGAATTGTCTGGTACCATGAAAGCTATCTATCAGGAAAGAAACTTTCACGTCAGAACCAGCTTTACTTCTTCGTGACCTTTATCCAAAGTACATGATGTAATTTTAAGTTCAAAAATATGTAAAAGAAATTATTTTTATATGCATAGAGTTTGAGACAGACAGGGAAGAATTTGTGTCAATGGCTACCTTAATCTGGCCATGGAATGTTTTCAGTTCTGAGTTCATTGCAAGAAAGTGACTTCTAAATTATTCTGACATCAAATATGTTCATTATGTATCTTTTAATTTTTACATATTTTATTGACATTGTGAGGACCAGGAATTCTCATGTATTTTTTATTTTTTATATACAAAAGTGAAATATTGATACTATTTAACTGAAATAATAAACTACTATAGTTTTTATTTGTATTTGATATATTTTAGGTTTCTAAGGACCTTCAAAATCAATGAAATATTGTTATCAAAAAACATATTAATGATTTACATAATTTGGATTTGTTCTGGTATTTGGAATTTAGCTCAAAAAATAATAGATTCACATAGATAGAAAAACAAAGAAAATGTAGGTGTTGGGGATTTTCAACATGTATTTATCAAATACTCTAAGTAGTTGAACGTAAAATTTAAAGTAATTTTCAGCAAAAGAAATAAAATAGTGTGAAGTCTGTATGAAGCTTGTAAGGGGGTCTGACAAGTATAACTGTCTTCAGAGTGCTGTTTATAAACAATATCACTGAACTAAAAAAACCTTCAAAAGCATTGAAAATGTAACTATAGATGTCACAAAATAGTGGGGGTTCCCATTTAGAGACTTAGAGATAATTCTCCCATGTGAAATGAAATATGACTGAGTAGACACTATAGTTGGAGCAATGAAAAGATGTTTAGATGGTAGCAGGAGAACTTCCAAATTAAATAAATAAAGAAGTCTAGAAACTAGCAAATTGATGATGGGAATAGGCAAGGGGATAAACAAGTGTAAATTTTCATATTTACAAGAGCAGCAAAATGGTGATGGAGATGACATATTTGAAAAGTTTAAGCACACATATTTACCCTAGTATAAAGCTCTCTTCAAAAAAATTTATGAGCCGGGCGGTGGTGGCGCACGCCTTTAATCCCAGCACTTGGGAGGCAGAGGCAGAGGCAGGTGGATCTCTGTGAGTTCGAGACCAGCCTGGTCTACAGAGCTAGTTCCAGGACAGACTCCAAAACCACAGAGAAACCCTGTCTCGAAAAACCAAAAAAAAAAAAAAATTTATGAATATAAAACCTATAAAAAGTGTAAAAGATAATTTAGAGCCATTGTTTATAAAGAAAACCCTCGGTCGGGCGGTGGTGACGCACGCCTTTAATCCCAGCACTTGGGAGGCAGAGGCAGGTGGATCTCTGTGAGTTCGAGACCAGCCTGGTCAAGAGCTAGTTCCAGGACAGGCTCCAAAACCACAGAGAAACCCTGTCTCGAAAAACCAAAAAAAAAGAAAAGAAAACCCTCTCAAACAACCAGTGTTACCCTGGGGTTTATTTATCTAGCAAATCAATAATTTATTCACAAAAAGAGAAAATCCATACTGCAATAAATACTTATACAAAACTAAAAATAGATTATTTTGGTAGTCCAGCCCAGCTCTCCTCTTCTCTTCCCTCTTTTTTGATTTGGAGCGAGACCTCTGGAAATTTTATTTCTAGGTGGAATTTATTAGTCAGCTGGCTTCGTTTGTGCTGATAAATATGGCAGTCAAACAGGTTGGGAGCATGTGTCTTTATGAACTTGTAACCTGTAGCACCTGTCAGCACTGTCTCCTCCATTAACAACTGGTGCCCAGCTCAAATTGCATTCCACTCCTTCAGAAACAGCTTCGTTATACCCTTGCAGTAATTGTCAATAGATCTTCAAACAATGACTTTTCTATGTGCCTGAACCCCATGAGTTAGTCAAATCATGAAGTGTCTGTGTCTTCTATTGATGTTCAGTGGATCAGTCTTTTGGGGATACTTTTATGAAACCCCTCCCCTTCACCAATCCATGGCTACTAAATTTAAAAAGTTTTAAAAGAGGAAGTGACAGAATCTTTATGCTGACTACCTAACTCCCAGATTAAAGGGTATTATGAGAGGTAGATTCAAGTGGAATTCTGTAGCACAGTTTGTATTTTTCTTCCTGTGACATATGCTGCATCACAAGCATAGAGAATTTTTAGAGATAATCACCTAAGGAAAATAGTTGGATCATGGCAAATGACTATGCCTCACCATAAATCTGACCAAGTAGTCACAGCCATCAAGGTCCCTTCTAGAAATAGTTTTGTGTTGTATGTGAAAATCGGTTGGTTTCTTCTTTCACCTTGTGTGAGATAGTCTCTCTTTGTTTAGATTGCCATACACTCTAGAATAGCTTGTCTGGTCTTTAAGCTTCTACGGAGTCATGTCTCTGCCTCTAATCTTCCCGTATAGTCAGTCACATTCGGTTACAGATGTATAAACTAGTGCATCCAGCTTCTACATGAGTTCTGGACTCTTGTTACCAAACTTGCAAGGCAACAACTTTTCCCCCACTGAACCATTTCCTTAGTTCCTAGTAGTATTTATATACCAGCTCAAACTGATCTATGTGCCACTGTAGATTAAAATGTTTGTATCAGGTGTGATGTTTCCCTTTCTCTTTTGGTAGCATGCAGAGTACCATGGATACTTCTCGGTAGGCATGAAGGCTTTATTTATATACCAGATCAACTTCTCCTTGTTCTGTGAGTAATGGAAATGTTGTTCCCAGCAACAGGGCCTTACCATCAATTGGGGGATAATAATGAACACCTTTCCAAAGGCCTGAGATACGTGATAGTGTCTTAGGGTCTTGATTGCTGTGAAGAGAAAGCATGACCACGGCAACTCTAATAAAAAGCATGGTAGCATGCAGGCAGAAATGGTGCTGGAGTAGCAGCTGAGAGTCCTACCTCTTGTAGGCAACAGAAAGTCATCTGAGTGTCACACTGAGCAAAAATTAAGCAAAAGAGACCTCAAAGCCTGCCCCTGTAGTGATACACTTCCTCTAACAAGGCCATACCCACTGCAACAAAGCCATACCTCCTAATAGTGCCACTTCCTATGAGATTATTGAGATTAATTACATTAAAACTACCACAGGGTGTTTCTATAGGGCCCCTTTGGTCAATAATTTAATTAGGTATAATCCATTCTTGGCACTGAACTTTTCACAGAATTAAAAAAAAAGTAAACAAAAAGCTCCAGACACACATAGATAGACACACAGAAAACAAAAGCACCAGAAAAAAATTTTCTTCTACCAACTAGCCTCACCTGAATACCAAATGACTTTTCTACAGAACACAACTTGAACATCAAAATTAAGAAGCTGCAGACTCATTATACATTGAGTAAAAAATTAATACATGCTGAATTTATGAAATTTGATGAGTACAATCTTACCTAACACAGTAGGCCACAGTTAAAGATGATTTTGCCTCTTTGGAGACAAGTGGCCAATCAGACGCAAAAAATACCACTAACATATGCTGTAAGTGGAGACCAATAATTCACAGGAAAAAGTACAATGTGACGCATAGCCTCCACAATAAAGACTGACTAGACTGTATTGTGGATACCTCGGGATCTCTGCTGATATGTCACTAACATGATTTAACATTTGAGTGCAATCCACAAATCAATACTCTGATCATTTATTTCTACACTTCATCTTGAGCATGTATATGCCTATCTGCGATCCATTCCCAATCACAGGCCAGTGCGTGTTTAATGATTTTACTTTTTGAAATTTCAGTGTAAAGCATGTCACAACATTTTCCTGCTCAAATCCTACAGTAGCTTCACTCACAATTATAACATAAACCCTAGTCTCATTTCCCATCTATTGCTATTCCCTATAACTTTCCCATAGGCTATTATGATGCCTTTTATTATCTTGCCTTAACTGTAGAGAACTTTGTCTCCCATGCAGGTGCGTTCTTCCTTTAGGCAGTACATGAGGCTTTTGCTCCAGTGTCTAGTCCTGAAAGAAATCCATTTTAAGTAGTTACATGAAATAGATCCTAGACCAGTAATTTCTTTTTACTAAACTTATTTTCTTGTTTTACATCCCAACTAATTTCCCCTACCTCTTCTCTTCCCATTCCCTCTCCCCATGTCTCCTCTGCTCAAATCCAATCCTCCTCTGTTTCTCTTCAGAAAGGGTCAAGTCTCCCATGAATGTCAACAAAGCATATCACATTGAGAAAGGACTAAGCTTGCCCCCTCATATTAAAGTTTGGTAAGGCAAGCCAGTATGAGAAATACGTTCCCAAAAGCCTTCTAAAGTGTCAGGGACAGTCCCTGCTCTCACTGTTAGGAGTCCCACAAGTGGACCAAGCTACGTAACTGTTACACGTATGTAGAGGGCCTAAGTCAGTCCCATGTGGGCTCCTGAGCTGTGGTTCCACTCTGTGAGCTCTTATGAGACCAGATTGTGGATTCCATCATATAAACAAACTGAAAAGAAAAACAAAAACAAAAACATGTGATCAACTCATTATATGATGAAAAAAACCCTTTGACAAAAATCCAACACCACTTCATGATAAAGGTCTTGGAGAGATTGAGAATACAAGGAACATAGCTAAACATAATAAAAGCAATATAAATAAGCTGACATTCAACTTCAAATTAAATGGAGAGAAACTCAAAGCCATTTTGCGAAGATCATGAACAAGACAAGGTTCCTTACTCTCTCCCAAACCTATTCAATATAATACTCAAAGTTCTATCTAGAGCAATAAGAGAACAAAACGAGATCAAAGGGATACAAACTGGAAAAGAAGAAGTCAAAGTATTACTATTTACAGATGATATGATAGTATGCATAAGAAACCCAAAAAATTCCATCAGGGAATTCCTATGTGGAGGGATACAAGATTAACTCAAAAAAATTAGTAACCCTTCTATATGTAGATGATAAACGAGCTGAGAAAGAAATTAGAGGAAAAAACACCCTTCACAATAGTCACGAATAATACAGAATATCTTGGGGTAACTCTGGCCAAGCAAGTGAAAGACCTGTATGATAAGAACTTTAAGTCTTTGAAGAAAAAAACTTGAATAAAAATATCAGAAGATGGAAAGATCTCCGCTGCTCATTGATTGGTAGGATTAACATAGTGAAAGGGACCATCTTATCAAAAGCAATCTACAGATTCAACACAATCTTCATCAAAATTCCAATGCAATTCTTTAAGGTCACTTTTAAAATGTTTTTATTAATTTTCTAAGAGTTTAAGATACTGTGGTTTGAACATTTTTAGTGAAGGCAGAAGGGAGGAGAGGAAGGGGAGAGACTATTTAACTGTATTTTCAAAAGAGAATACCTCAACCAGTAAGTTTATTTTTTCAGACTATAGTACAATTACATCTTTCCCTTCCTTTTCCTTCCTCCAAATTTCCACCACAAACCCTATCCACTCTCCTTCAATCTTCAATATAGTTTAATGTCTTCTTTTAGCATCTCTACACTTGGACCACATCTAGCAAATGTTCAATGTATATTTGAGAACAAACGACTAAATTAATATGAAGGAAATATATAACTTTGTCAAAATGTCAGTATTAATCTCCCTTGGATTTCATCCTCCCAAAACATGTTTCTCACTTAAAATGTGATCTGCTGTTTGTTTGTTTTTTTCTCCTAAGAACATGTTACTTCTGGAAATCAATTTTTATTTCACTTTACAAAGAAAACATATACATTTGTGAATCCTGTCTAAATTTTAATTTTACACACATTTCCTCTTTTTTACTAAGAAAGCATATGAGAAATTATTAACAGACCTACATAGTCTTGGAATTATTTGTAACTGTCAAGAGTTACTTTCAATTTCCATAAGCATTGGGGAATGACTATTAATCTCAGATAAAGAATCACAAGTGCAGAAGAAATATTCCTAATACTTCAAAGGAGTTCCACTCTCCCTATCTGAATGAAGATAACAAATTAAAACAAAGCCTAGTGAATGTAATTGTTGCTGTTGTTTTTTACTCTTATTCTTTTGGCTCTTTGGATCTTTGGTCTTTACTCTTTTGGGTGGCTGCCACCCAGCTCCCAAATAAATCACACATGGAAGCTTATTCCTACTTATGAATGCCAGGCCTTAGTGTGCCTTGTTTCTGATTACCCCATTTACCTTTTGCCTCTGGGCTTTTATCTTTCTCTATTCTATATACCTTCCTTCCTTCCTTTCTTCCTTTACTCCCTCCATTCTTTATTTTTCTCTTCTTTCTTTCCTTCCTTCCCCTCCCTCATTCCCTCACTCCCTCCACACCCTCTCTTTCTTTCTTTCTTTCTTTCTTTCTTTCCTTCCTTCCTTCCTTCCTTCCTTCCTTCCTTCCTTCCTTCCTTCTTTTTCTGTTACTAGTTCTGTAGCTGGGTGGCTGGTCCCTGATGTCTTCCTTCTTCTCTTGCTTCCCCATCTTTCTCTGCCCAGATTTCTCCATCTTTTTTATTTTTTCTACCTGTCAGCCCCACTTATCCCTTCTCCTGCTTTACCATTGCTCATTTAGCTCTTTATTTGGCTAATCAGGTGTTTTAGGCAGACAAAGTAACACAGCTTCACAGAGTTAAACAAATACAACAAAAAGAATGCAACACATTTGGCACTATTAAACAACATTTCCACAGCACAAATAAATGTAGCACATCCCTGACTAATTCCACAGCATGTAGTGGTTTTCAAATAATGAAATGTAGACCCATTTTGAACTTTTAAGCCATGCTTATAAAGTAAAAGTGTAATCATTTGTAGTGGGATCTGAACATACTAAAAACACTAATAAGGGAAAGTTTGCCATAGTTTACAACAAATGAACAAACCAACAACAAAAACACCACCTCAGGGTACAAGAAACATTGAAATATTGGGGGCTAGGGCAGGGAAGGTGCAGTGAGAGCTGAAAAAAGGATGTCAGTCCTGTCTGACTGTATGGTGAGTATAAGTAAAATATTTACAACTCCATTGTGCAGTGACAAGCATAAACCAAAAACTCAATGGAAGTAACCTTGGAAAAAAATGTCCTTACTGAGAACAATATTTTTTCTTTATAAAATACAAGAATCAGAAATATTCAGGTAGTAAAAATCAACGTTAGAACTAAAGCAGCATAACCAGATGTAATATAAACAATGTTCTCATTAAATAAGAAGACAAACAGTCTCAACCCCCATTCATTAAGTATCTCCGTACACTCAGGATCTAAACTGTAAGAAGCAGGAGCTTTGAATACAAATAGATAATGAAAAAGTACTTCAAATTTGAGATCATAAGTATCATTGACTAAACTGATGTAGAGTGCTTTAATAATAACTACGTCAGCATACCTATTTTATTAGTATTTTAAAGAACTTGCCTACAAATCACTGGGTCATTAAGAAAAGCTACAATTTCTGTCAAAAGGAAAGATGCCTATTCAGATAGATGGTTACTCAATCAAATAGAACAAATAATTCTGAAATGACAAATGTGACATTCTGGAGAGTGGATAATGAAATCAAAAGCAATAAGCCAGTAATGTGACACAGCCACACTTAATAGATTTCCTTTTATTAATAGCATTATCTCATTGAAAGAAGCGAATATGAATAGAGTTTAATAGATGTTTTTTACGAAGGCTCCAGTAATGGTTTTGACATAATGTCCCCTGATAGCTGACTTCCAAAATTAATACAAATTGCTTTGGATATGAACACAATCCTGTAGATAGAAGACTGATTTTTTTGATTAAACAAAAGTTAACTGCAAATTAATATTAATGTAGCTCATTGAGTAAGACTCCAATCAGCTCACATAGCTGTGAATTTCTACACTGAAAGATGTTGAGTTTAATAGTAAACAAAACATTTCAGTTGAGTGCTTACTAACCAGAAAAAAAGTGAATTTTAATTATATGTTCTGATTATATTAAAATGACAGAGTAGTGAAATATGACAGAGACACTGTGCTAGTATTTAACCAAAGCCACAGTCTACATGTGTATGTTTGGCAGGGATGTAGGAGGGTAGGGGCACAGAGGAATGATATTTTGACAAACCCTGCTGGGTTCCCATTTCAGTAGTTGACAATTAGGAGTTCAATGTATGTTTTTGGACCTAAAGCAATCATTTTCCTTGACTTAATAAAGGAGCTATAAAAGAGTGGGAGGGTCTGAAGAGTTAAGGATTTCTTAATTGTATATTATAAGAATTTAAATAAAAGTCATCTTTGTCAAGCACTGGAAATAGGAAATGCAAATATGAACATATAATTTGATCAATTTTTATTATGCTCTGAATCTGTGTGGAGTGCTCTTCTAAGCACCTAGATTAGTGTTTAAGAAAACAGACTAAACTCTGCCCCCACAAAATTAGTCTTCTACCAAACTGACTTCTCTCATTTCTCTTCCTCCTTCATACTGCCATAGAATGTTTTCCTAAAAAGCTAGAAACCTCGAGACTGATATTAGCCTTTGCAGAACACCTGTTTACTCCTATATTTAGTGTCTTGTGGAAAGTACACATGAAAATCAGCTTCAGCACCTGAGGAAAGATGTATGTAGTTAAATTAGTTAGTTAGTTGAAAACAAAGCTCTATAAAGAAGAAGTGCATATGAAGGCATGGCAGGCAAGAAAATAAGACTTTGTGGTGAAGAATAAGGTCCTGATATAATAAAATTCAGATTATCGCACAGGTGAGTCCAACATGTCATGGTGAAGGAAAACATTGAAAGATCTGTAAGATGGAAAGTATAGTATTTGTACCAGGATCATGTTAATAAAGAAGAAAACAAATCAGGGTTATATTAAAATCCACAGCAAAAGTCCAGTGGAAAGAAGAACAACTTATGCTATCCATGATGAGAACTGGGAGACACAAGCACTGTAGCAACGCAAGAGGCAATGAACTGAAGCTGAAACTAGAAGTCTAGTTTCTCGGTCCGATTAAATATGATTTTCAAGTATTGTGAGCTAGTAGAGGTAAATCAGCTCTGACAACCCATGCATTTTCCATCAGCACTGAACTCCTAGATTGTGTCAGTCAGCTCCTCTGGGGAAGGGACAAAGGAGAACACCTTCCTTAGCGTATTCAGGTTTACATGGCATGCTCTATCAGTTCATTCACTTACAACATGAAATTTCTCGAGTAACCCTCATAATAATAAAAATCTACAAAATTAAATTTAGCAGTCATCCTGGGTGTAAAAAGTCAAGAATGACAGAGAGGTAAACCAAAACTTTTTCTGTGTTTTGTTGACCACCTTGAATGTTCTCTATTAGGCACTGGCTACCATGTCCAGAATTTAAAGTATGCATAATGAAATTTCCAAATACTCAAATACCATGGGACAAATAAAAAGAACATTTAATGAGAAAATTACTTAATGTTACATGATACTCAAGTTGTTTTCACTATTATTTACTGAGGCAAACATGAAAGCTATTTAATGACCTTGGTCATAAACATTTGGACAAGAAGGCAAACACAACTGTCTACTTGTTCTCCACCTAAGGAGTAAAGAAACAGGCACACCTGGGTGTGGTCTGGCCTCGGCAGCAGCCAGAGGCATTGGAGAACAGTTGCAACACTCTCACAGTGAATTTGCTGGTTGCTCAAAATGCTCAGCCAGAGTAGGCAACTGGGAACTTTCACTCCAGCTGCCAGACTCTCAGGCTGCCAGTACAAAAACTGCTTTACAGTCTGCTGCCAAGGAAGTTTGAGCTTGACTCTTGTCTAACTTTCCTGGGGTGGTGAATAATATTATGTCACTTCTTCCGCCAAAATAATGCAAATTAAAGCTAAGGACAAAAATAAGACAAATACATGCATTGGAAAATTTGGCAGTCCTTGAAGCTAAATTAGAAGAGAGTGTCAAATGATTTTCAATCCACCACACTTCCACACAAATTGCAGAATTCAAACTTTGAGTGAGATTATTTTTTAAACCCCTGAAATGAAAAGATGAGCCTCTCCTCATAGAAGCAAATATGAAATTTCATGTTTCCCATAATAAATGAACTGCTTATCAATAAACTGAAAGGCTTAAACATTCCCTAACTCTTGCCAGCTCTACACTCACTGAAATTTATATCACTTCTGTAGAGAAAATTCTAATTTTATTTTGTTACAAAGACAAGATGAACTGAGAATGCAATACAAAGATTATACTTCAGCATGATCCTAGGTTACATAGACTGCTGACAGTTCTGTTGTAATGCTTTTAGAAGTTCTGAAACTTACTTTCAACCTCAGCATTCCTATCCCTGCCTAATAAAAAGAAGGAAAGAAAGGGAGGGAGGGAGGGAGGGAGGGAGGGAGGGAGGGAGGGAGGGAGGGAGGGAGGTAGTAAATATAAGTATAGTTACACACCATCCCGGCACATCAGGCCAGAATGTGTAATTGCTAATTCCTTGAAAGTGCAGTAAACACTTTTGTCCAATTGAAGAAATGGAAAGAGAAATTGAATAACAATAAAGAAAGGCTTTTGTGAGGTGAGAAGCAGAACCTATGTCAAATTTTTCATTTTGATGTGAACATGGATGAAAGATGAAGACAGCCATTCAAAAGTAAAATTAAGTTATTGTTATTCTTTAAAATCTAAGAATTACAACTGGCAGGTATTGTCCCCAGCTGCTTCTCACTGAACCCTCCACAGGCTTTTCTAAGCTCTGTCAGTCCATCAGGGGTTCTCAAGGTCAGGTAGTACTACTGCACCCCCATATCCATTTTCCACATCCAGAGCCTGCTGTCATCAAAGGTACACCCCCCAGGTCCAGCTGCATAATAATGGTCCCCAGCAGGGACAGTGGGCATTTTGGCTAGTTCCATTCAGACAGCTGCATGGTGGCTTGCTTTTCCCCAGCAGAGCTGGCATGTTACACAGACCCAATGTAAGAGGACTTCTGGAATCCAGTGTCACAGGGTGAATATTATTTGCTATGATACCAAGGGAGTTACACACAAATTAAAATATTAATGTTTCTATTAACAGGAAAAGTCACATAATGGTATATACATATGTATATTGTGTATTCATGTATTCTATACACATATATACAATTGGTTCAATTGAATGAATATTTGAAATTTCTGTATGCCAATGCAAGGTTAATATATAATTATAAGCCATGATCTGCTATTTTTACAATATTCCAGTCAAAGAGAGAAGGGCAAAAATCTTTCTTAATTTATAAAATTGTCTGACATCATTTTATCTTGCTTCTAAACAATATAAATTAATCTTAACTGAAAAAAATGTGATACAGCTGTAAAATAATGAATACATTTCTTTCAAGGAAGTTTTCTAAGATTTTTATGAATATCTAAATATTTAAAATCTTGATTCTCTAATATTCAAGCACAAAGAGTTTTTATTTATATATAAACCAGATATCTGAAGTGCTACTTGTTATAAAACAGCATGAGAGAGACCTTGGTGGGTTGGAGCCAAAGTGCCCCCTGGGAGTTGAGAGATACATATGCCATACAGAAGCGCTCACAGGTTCACAGGGAATGTTCATTTATTGGGGAGAAGGGAGAGAGAGGAGAGAGAAAGGGAGCAAGAGTGACCTCCTTATGGGAAAGAAAGATACAGAGATGCAGAGAGACAGAGCAAAGAGACACAGAGAAACAGAGACAGAGAGAGATGGGTGGGGGTTGGGCAGAGGGGAAAAGAGAGAAGAGGAAGAGGAATAAGAGAGAGAAAAATGGCAGAGTTCAGCCTTACAAAGGGAGGGGCGGAACACATGTACACAAAGACCACACAACAGGCCAGGACACTGTACACTGGGGTTATGCATTCTGACAAATCTTCAAAGGGCAGGCCGATTGTGCCTGAACGCTAACACTGTTTCTCGTTAGTTTTGGATATTGTACTATTTGATAAGACATGTCAGAGAAATAGCCCAATACTTCTACAATCTTAGCAAAGCCCCAAATACCTTCTTAGCAGAAAAAAAAATTGTGGTATATAATTTCTAAATTATTTATAAAGACACACAAGCACACTAACATAGGGAAACTGAGTTACAATAAGAAAATTATATAAGGGCATAAGTATGCAGAAATTGAAGGGTTCAAACAGATCTGACCATAGTATCTGGCAGTCCTGCCCCCATACACCCCCTATTTTCTGAACCATTAAACTCCCTTATTTGGCCACTTCCTTAATCCTAAGGCTGACTTCCAAAGTCTCGTCCTTAAAATTCCTCTCTGGTCATACTGACTAACATGTCCAATCAGCACTAACCAATTCATTCTAGCAAGGGACTTCTCCCTTTTCTCCTTAAAAAGCATTTCTGCAGAGCCACCTGCTACCTTTTGCCCAGTTAAGATTCAGCAACTCAACCTTCCTATCTTGCTTAGTAAAGGATATCTTTGTGTTAGAAATTGGCATTTGAGTGTGCTCTGGGTCTAATCTGTGGTCCAGAGAAGATACCTCAAGGTACTTGGGTCCTTTCACAAATAGTTCAGTTTTAATGATAGTTCTGTAAATAAAGTTAGGTTACATTAAAGCCTCCTCCCTGAAAACTAGCTTTTTTTTTTTTTTGGTATCAGAAGGTGACATGCAGGCTTTTGACACGAGAGGGGCTGAAGGGATGAAAGAGAAAGTAAAATGATGTAATTTACAATAATTTTAAAAATTACAAAAAGAAAAATAATTAATAAAATTAGGTCCTAACATACCATTTTCACTAAAATGTAAGTTAAATATTTAGTACAGTGTGTGCTACTTTTGTACCCAGTTTTCCCTGCCAGTCTCTATATAACAAGTTTTATGCATTTGACTGAAGGAATAGAACAAACTCCGTTTTGAGAAAGAACTCTATTTCAGGCAGGATCTAACTAAGGGGGAATGAACGCAGTCCGACAAAGTCATAAACATTCTCAAGAAACTGTGCCAGTCCTGATCAAAGTGACCCACTCTGCTATCCAAACATCTGCTTTCTTCAAGTGTCCTTGTAGATATCTGGTTAACAGCTAT
Source organism: Chionomys nivalis (assembly GCF_950005125.1). Lineage (NCBI taxonomy): Eukaryota > Metazoa > Chordata > Mammalia > Rodentia > Cricetidae > Chionomys > Chionomys nivalis. The sequence goes on from NC_080095.1 coordinate 74,652,104, forward strand.
TTTGAAATTCTTGTCTGCTGACAGTCACGTTTTTTGAAGTTCCCCTATACCCCAACCAATGAATTCAAAAGTTGTTTACTTTACCCAATCACGAAACGCCAAGGCTTGTGCCACCCTACTTGCAATTTTCCCCTTTAAAGTCCCCTTACCCTCAAGCCTCTGGGTTGTCCTTCCTCACCCACTGCATCAGTGTCAGATTATGGTCTGAGTTAGCTAACGTGTGATCAATAATCCCAACAGTGCCTTTGTGCCAGATACCAGCTCTGTAGTGGTCTTGTTTGGGGGCTCCATGTAACACAGGCACAACAACTCTTATTCAGAAACAATAATTTGTGGTCTGCTAAAGCAGAAAATATTTGTAATTCAAGCACAAGCAAAAAGATTAAAGTAAGAGGATAATCAGTTTGAATGAGGCCAACCTGGGCTACATAGAGAGACTTTGTCTCCTATTGGAGACCAATTTCAACAAGTATACCACTTACCAGGGTAGGAGCATGGGGATTAGAAAAATAAGTGAGCAAAGACACAAGTGAAAATAATAAACAGAAGCATAGGATAGTATCAGGAGGGAGTTCCACTGAATACTGAAAAACCACCCACACTTAATTTCCATTTGCTTAAATACCCTGACCTCAAGAGTGAGATTAAAAAAAAAAAAACTGTACCAACATGATATAAGGAATTAACACATCAGTTGAAGGATTATGGGTTACATTCATAGTTAAGCATTCTTTTGTCAAATCAAGACAAGCAAAACTAATGCCCTAGACCAAAACATTCCATAAACAAACCACTCCCTGGGTGGAATCCATAGTTATCTCCCTAAGGAAGTAGGAACCTAGTTGGATCTTAAGACTTTTGATGGGTGGAAACTTCTACTTCTTTACTTGAAATACCAGGTCTGGATACCTGATATTTGAACTGTTGACAATAACCTTGAAGGAACAGAAGTAATTCCAACTCTCTGACCTTTAATCAAGGTAGATGGATCTGTGCCTGTGTGTCCTGTCAGTCTCAAAGAGCCAAGGACTGGGGAGAAACTTAGTAGTTGAGACTCACCTAGTAGGTTCAAGAACTGGGTTAAATCGCTAACATCACAAAGAGTTGAAGCATATATTGTCTTCTTAACGTTACCATTCTAAAATACTGGCTCAAAAAGTAGACACATCTTCTGTAATGCTATACCATGTGTTATCATTTATAAAGATACAGTGGTGGACTGGTCCCATGAAGGGCAGTGGCATATCATCCAAGGCCCCAGTGGGTCCCCTGGCGGGTGGCCTCAAACCTCAGTGGGAAACAGGCAGATAGATACACCATGTAGAGAGAGCTGGGGCATAGAGTTTATTTAGTGGGTTTATGGATGGGGAAGGGAAGGGGAGAAGAGGGGGAAGAGAGAAAGTCAGAAATTGCCTCTCAAAAAGAAGAGCAGACAGAGAGAGGTGGGGACTGGAGAGAAGGTGGGAGATCTGCTTGCCTCAGCAGAAGGGGGGAGGTTGGGAGTGGGTGGAGCTTGTCTATTAAAGGGTCAAGGTACCAAAGTGACAGACCAGGCCAACAGATGACAATATTTTTGCTGCTCAGGTCAAGGTAGAATTGTCATCCTAAAGATTTCCTAACACACAGGATCTTCTAGAGCCTGGCAGGCTCTACTTCTAACAGCAGAAGACAAATAGAGTCCTGATGTGATGTCCTCGCCCTCAATGACCATAGAGGACACAGAAGAGTGGCTCTAGGTAGACAAATAGAGTAAGTTCTTTGTCATACTTTTAATCCATAACTCTTCAAGTAAAATTTTATCCTTCTCAAAGATCTCTGATGTAGTTTGACAAATCAGAGGTTTGGTCAGTTTAAAAGAACAACCTCATCAAAGAAATTTCCGTATAACTTCTTAACATATTCCAAATTAAAAGTGTTTTAAGATATACAAATACAAGTTATTAAGGTGTGCACCTGCAAGTTATAAAGGTGTGAAGACAAGTATAAGCTATCAAATTTCTCTCATACTGCCTTTCATAGTCTTAAATATACCTTTCATTGTGCAAAAACATCTGTCACAGTCATTCTGATATAAATATGTTGCTGTTTATACAATATATGTATCTAAAACTTAGCTTTTCACAAACTCAAAAATTCTTGTGAGTTCCAGGGAGCCAAATTAAAGGATCCACTTTAAACAGGTCAGATACAACCTTCTCGATTTCCTGGTCCTAGAAAGAATATTTTTTCTTCCTAAACTTAACTTTGTCCTCTGCTCTGCCAACACCTTGCCAGGTTCAGGAGACACCACAAATCCTGAATAGGAGTAAAGCAACCAACCACCCCAGGATGTGACCAGCATCTAGCTATCTCAAGCTCCCCCAGAAAGACTTTGATGCCCACAAATAAGCAGAAAGAAGTCTAGAGAATCTGCTATCCTAATTCCTTCAGCCTGCTAGTCCTAATTCCCTACCTTTTTATTATAAAAATTATTATAATTTTTATAAACATTTATTAGAAAAAGATTGGAATGTTGTAATCTGCTGGCCTGGTCTGTCCTCTGGATACCATGTCTTTAAGAGACAAGCTCTGCTCACTCCCAATCTCCTCCTCTGCCCCTTCCACTGAGGCAAATAAACTTTATACCCCAGCTCTCTCTGCATGACATATCTGTCTGTCCTCCACCTAGGTCTCAGGCTACCTGCTAGTGGACCTGCTAGAACCTCAGATGACCCACCGCCACTCCACATGGGACTGGTCCACCACCATATCTTTACAAATGATAACACCGTGTCTCTCTGGTCACTAGCTACCCCCAAATGAAGACCAACTCTCATCAACTCCCCACTCACCCTTTGTCTACCAATTCCCACTAACAGCATCTTCCTACTCAAGCACTTCCTGAAAACCATTAACATCCTAGATTAGTGTAATTAATACTGTTACTCCATCCCACTCCCCTTACAATCACACAGTGTTGAACCTGACATAATTGATTCTGATTAATTATGCAGGCCTGGTTATACCTGAGCAAAAGATTTTTTTTATCAAATTCATCAACCCACTTATTTCCCGTAACTGATTGCACATTCTTCCTTCACAAACATGGGCCCACCAAAATTAGTTGCTGGGATCACCCTCGCACCAACACCCCTGCACTTTGTGGTCATCCTTCTTCCTCCTGATTATGTCATCTTTCTGCCCTTCCTTCCTCTGGCCGACTGCCTTTCTATTCTCACTCACACTCCAATCCTTTGCTAATTATTTCATAAATGGGTCATTCAGACCTTCAGGTCATATATTTCCTTTATTTGTGCTTCCACTAAAGTTGCCATAATCTATCATTTCTAATAGTTACTACTTTCTCCTAGTATCTTACTATTGAGAAAGCAAGTTACTTGACAAAATATTTGCAGTTCCTTACACGTCTGTGCAGACTTTTGTTTTCCTAAGAAATCAGCATTCAACTGTACACAGTTCCACTTCGTCTAACATATAGCTGGTTGAATGACAAATGGGTTATCACTCAAGATTTAATCTATCTGATTTACCATGGGTATAAGAAGTCTTTCCCTGCATCTTATGTTTCTTATTTTGTCATCTGTAGCACCACAATGATGCAGTATAATAAATAGAATTGGAACTCTTTTGGTCACATTCAATTGAACCACAGTATAGATCATACACTCCCAGAATCAACCAATTCCTGTCTACTTCCTCCCATATTACTCATCACAGGGCACATTCAGTAAATGCTCACTCAGTGTGCATTTGTGTATGTTTATATAAACATTAATGTTAACACTCTAGGAAAGAAAATAGCTAGGAAATAACTTGCATTCAAAAAATACCAAAATCACAGTTTTAGCATTCTATAATTCTTAACTTTCATGTGAAACTTTTACTTTCTGCCTATTTTGATTTACAATAAAACATATATGGGAACTATGCCTTTGTGATTCTTATTGTATCTTTTAAATTTAGGTAGGCAAGTAAGATACATCAGCAGTAAATACCACACCAGAAAACACATTGCAGAGTTCAATACATTATTAAAAAAGCAGTATAATGAATCATTACACTGGTCCCTCCCAGAATCAAATCCTTTAGAATCATATTCAGTGTTTACTTTCCCTATGGTTAGAGGAGTCTAGGAATTCTTACTGTACTTATTTGGTACTAAGAAGCATAATGCACGCAATGTTCCTTAAACACAGTCATTTTTCTTTTAGAACATTGCAACTCTGAAATGCTTTCTGCCTTTCTTAACAACACTGTGAGACAATCATGCTACCAGCTGTGTCCCCACTAACACTATGTCTATCGGTCTACAAATTCAGCAACTGCTTCAAGCACAAGCTTCTACATCCTCCTTCATGTCAGAGTTGCACTATCCCATTGAATTGGTATCCCTGGTTAGAAGAAAACTGTCCTAAGGTATTAACAAACAAAAGCATTACTTGAATTATAATAAAAGTCTCAAGCAAATTACCTTGGATGAATTTTGCTATGACTAACTTACACATCTTATCATATAAGGAGGAGAAGATAGAAAATTTACTCAAACTGCCTTCTGATGACCATACCTGTGTGGCATGATTGTTGGCAAAAGGACGTGTATTGGATCAGTCAATAGCAGCCTTATCCTGCTCTCAAGCAAGTTGCTTACCCCTTTGTACAGTTTTCCCCCAGTGGAATTTGTTGTCCTTGGTACATATCATCCTAGCTTGTGAGATGTGAAATTAGGTGAGGCTTACTAAGAGTCAAAAACCTATAATCACTCATTAACGAAGAACAAACCTAACTGCATCTTGTAAAGTCACACTGACATTATATATTTTGCTCACCCAGTAAAGCAAAGCCCTTCTTTTTTATATTGTTTTTTTAATTGTTTATTTATTTATTAAAGATTTCTGCCTTTTCCCCGCCACCACCTCCCATTTCCCTCCCCCTCCCCCATCAAGTCCCCCTCCCTCATCCCTAAGAGTAAGGCCAGCTGGCCTGGGTCTGTAAAAGCATGGGATAAAACCGGACTTGCTGAACATAATGGACAATGAGGACTACTGAGAACTCAAGAACAATGGCAATGGGTTTTTGATCCTACTGCGTGTACTGGCTTTGTGGGAGCCTAGGCAGTTTGGATGCTCACCTTACTAGACCTGGATGGAGGTGGGTGGTCCTTGGACTTCCCACAGGGCAGGGAACCCGGATTACTCTTAGCAAAGCCCTTCTTTAAGCTAAGCTCCTTTCTAACAGAAATCCATTCAAATACTACTATGGTGAAGTCACTGAAGCACAAGTTCCAGACTTTTAACTTCCTGAGTCTGATATAAGTAGACAGAGTTACGTACAAAGAAATCTTTCATTTCAAATGAGGTATCAAAATATTTATTCCTCTTCAGGTCTTATAATGGCTTTGTCTGAAAGTCATTTACCCCACCCCAACATAGGCCACAGGACTCACAAGTTATTCTACTCAATAGATCACAATGTTTAGGAAAAGTCGTGTAATAATTCATCCTAATGTAGTCTATAAACTGAAATTATGGGATTATAATACCTATATACTCAGAAATTATATAAATGCTAGGATGGGTTTTATTGTGTCTAGACTAACACATTGAGTCAAGTAGTAAATAAGGCTATAATAATTTTCAGAAATATTTTTATTACCTTTTACCATGAGATCATTAACTTGTATTTATACAATGTCTTTCTTAGGTTAATTTGAGATGCTTCATTTGAAGTCAAAACATTTTCTTGAGAATGTTGCTGAAATGTGGCATTCATTAAAAATAAATGAGAGCCCCTTAACTGACCTCAAAGCATGGTTATAACAGGCCCTCCTTCCAAGGGTGAGACAGAGCCAAACCTTGGCCTAGTTGACAAAGTTCCTTAATAGCTTGAGATGAGAGATTTATAGTTATCTGATCTGCATACCTCTGGAAACTGCCAATCAAGTCTTTAGTCAGTTAATTTAAGGCAGAAATCTATAAAATTCATTTGTGTACATTCCAATTAAGTTTACATTTAATAATATCTAACCCGATATAGAAGCTAAACAAATAATGATTCTTTGTTTTTAAGTCTGTGAACACCAATAGGAAAAAGAAAACTTATGGGTGACAAGGTTGTATCTCAAAAGCCTAACTCTATTAGTTACACAAAATGGACTTCATGACATAAACTCCAAATGTCAGAGAATTTGGGTTACAGTGCCTTCAGCTTGTTTTGTCTTCTGTCACATGTGCCTGAGAGAAAATCTGGCTTTTGATATAATTATGATATCTGTAGAAGTAAGTAAAAATATCTTTTTTCCCAAAACATTTAAACCCAGGAGGAAAGGAAAGGAAATGTATTTGGCATCTTGTTTTGCATTAAATGCATAGTCACATGTAAAACTCACTCTCAAAGTTCCATATTGCTACCGACAAATGTGATATTTTTTTTCTTTTTTTTCTGAATTGGATTCAATAATGCATGTGGGTATCAAAACAACACATAGCACCCTATTGGTATGTAAAAATTGTGGGTTTATATAGTTCAAAATGAATTTAATTTTCAAAATGTACTCTCTCTCATATCACAATAAACTCTAAAATCAGAGCAGTGAAGACTTTTCTATTCCATAGTGCTATGAGTTCTTTACGTAATAAGTCAGAAGACAATATTTCCTCCTATTTTCAAGAAAAAATAATTGCCTTAGTCGGTTTTCCATTTCCCTGGGAAGATACCTGAGATTGAAAGGTCTATAAAGAGTATTATTCAGCCAGGCAATGGCAGTGCACCCCTTTAATCCAGCACTCAGGAGGCAAAGGAAGGAGCATCTCTGTGAGTTTGAGGCCAGTCTGATCTACAGAGTGAGTTCCAGGACAGCCAAACAGAAACCCTGTCTTATAAAACAAACAAACAAAAAATAATATTATTTAGCTAATAATTCTTAGGACTTAATAATGTTACCTTGGTTGCAAGGTAACATATAAAGACCTACTGAGAGGGGCTGCTTGAAACATCAGGCATAATGGACGTCATTAGAAGAGAAGTCAATTGTGTCAATAGAAACCTTTCTTTATGCCTAACTCAGTAATTATCTCCTATATTCCCCATCACTGAGAACCATTAGCCTAAGAGACTGGGCTTGAAATCACTAATACATGGCTTTTCAAGAGTACCACCAAGGCATGGCCCTAATTATTTCCCAAATTTCCCAAGGCACCTGAGTAATGTTGAAAAACAATTCACATAGAGAAGTCAGGTGTAAGTCTGATCGGTTTACCTTTATAAGTTACTTGGCCTTTTTCCTTTGCAACTCTATTCACATTTTTACAATTTTATATGATCTTAAAGTCTTCCTTTTCTAGATCATATTACTGTGCTAACTATTCTTCTAGTGTCTTTGAAATTATACTCAGTCCAAATATAAGAAAAAAAATGTAACATCAACTCAATTTGATAATTTACCTGAATGTTATTTTATCCTTTACCTGTGTGTTCCTTCATAATTTTTTTAAATTATTGCATATTCCTGGGAAGGATAGCACACACTTCTGCCTCAAGAGCACAATCCCAGTACTGTTGAGGCAAAAGTAGACTGAGCTCTGTGAGTAAGAGAATAGTCATGTCTACCTAGAGACTTCAGTTACAGGTAGCACTACATTGTAACGTCTCATCTTACAATGACAAAGAAATAACCAAATATAGGGCATTTAAAATATAAGTTCTAAAAGCCCAGCACAGAAAACTGAAAGTTATACTTTGTGAAACTCCATAATTTTCATCACTCATTCACAATTACAGTGAAAGGAAACAATTAAGTTTACTCCATCGGGCCTGGGATGTATCAGATGGTAAGCTGCTTCTACACAAGCGTGAAGACTTGATTTAGTGCTTCAGGATTCTTATGAAAAACAGCTGGGTGTAGTGATAAATCTCAGCACTAGGGAAGCAGAGACCAGTAGGTCTCTGAGGATTATAGGTAGCCAACCTTGCCTAAAGTGTGAGTTCCAGGCAAAGTTAGAAAACTTGTCTCAAAAATTTATATCAATGGCACTAAAGTATGTTTATTTATACCATATACATAAACAAGTGAGTGCTCTCTCTCTCTCACTCTCTCTCTCTCTCTCTCTCTCTCTCTCTCCCCCTCTCCTCACCCTTTGGTGACCAACATGGGGATTATGACACTCTCTACCCTGCCTGAACGTGGTTTATACTTGCAATGTTTCAAACAGAATTAAATTCAGTAAAAATGCTTTTTTTTTCTTTTTTTTTCTTTTTTTTGCTAGCTAATGTGCCGTTTTATTTATCTTTGCGCTGAGTGATACGATCATATTACATTTCCAAAGTGGCTTGCATACAGAGGAACTTATTTTTTTTTCTTTTTTTTTTCTTTTTTAATTAAAATTTCCAACTGCTCCCCATTTCCCATTTTCCTCCCCCTCCTCCCACATATTGCCCCCTCCCCCCACTCCCCTCCCCCATCCCCACTCCTCTTCTCCTCCCCCCAGTCCATTCCCCCTCCCTCTTGATACTGAAGAGCAGTCCAAATTCCCTGCCCTACAGGAAGACCAAGGTCCTCCCACTTCCATCCAGGCCCAGGAAGGTGAGCATCAAAACAGGCTAAGCTCCCACAAAGCCAGTTCATGTATTAGGATCGAAACCTAGTGCCATTGTCCTTAAAATGCTTTTTTTTTTCACTAATAAGTTCAGGCCCTAATAAGTGGTCTTTAGAATTTGCAAGTCATGTTTTAGATGGATTCATAGTATTCCACTGAGAAACCACAGTAAATAATTCTGCTGGAGCACTTCAGCTTCAAGAAGCTTAGATCATCAGTGGTGAAGTCTGTGCTTATGATAGAACTAGAGGTAGTTGTCATGTGACCACAATACAGAACTAGAGGCAATTGTCATGTGCTGACAATTCTATAGTTGGCATTCTTGTAAAACTAATTGAAACTTTATAATAAAAATCTTTTAGGAAAACAAAGCATTATACAGTAAGATTATTTGCATTCAAAGTCTATATATCTCAACAAACTTTATGTTCAATCTAAAGCTATGGAGCTCCACATAAGATTTTATTTGTTCACTATAAATTACATTTTATCCACTTATTTGCCACAAAAAAAAAAATAACTGCCCTTCCCTTTCTGCTTCTTTGATGTGCGCACGTGTTCTCTCTCTCTCTCTCTCTCTCTCTCTCTCTCTCCCCCCCCCCCTCCCTCAATAAAATGCTTTATGCCAAAAAAAAACATAACTGAAAAGTCAGTAAGAGTTAAAAACTGAAAAATTGACTTTTTTTTATATCCTCTTTCATGACTCGGGTGTCCATTATTTGTATTTCTTTCTTCCTTGTCACCGTTCAGTGTATTGTACTGTGCCTCCATGTTCATTTGCTTACATTTGTACATATGTGCAAACATATATTGTATATTATATAATATAGGTATATATTATATATTGTATATTATTACCTTCATGTAAGGTACTAACATGGTTTTCATTCTGAGATTGTGTGACCTCACTTGGTGTTATGCCTTCGTGAACCATCTGTTTTCCTGTAAACTTTGTGATTTCATTTTTATTTAGAGCCAAATAGTATTACATTTTATATGTGTGCCTGATTTTTATTATCTACTCAGTTGTTAATGGACAACCAGGTTGATTCCATTTACTTGTTGAAGAGAATAAATATTACTCTTATATAGAATTGTTATTAATACTATTTTAGCAAACATAATTGTGACTCTTTGCATTTGAATCACTAGCCCAAGGTCTGTGTTGCTTAAAACTTATAAGGAAATGCCCTCTTATATGGAAATAATAACCACAATCTCATAAACAAAAAAGGTATCTTTGCTACACATTAAAATTCTTCTATTTTTCCTTCTTTTAACATAACCAACAAGAAGGATTTTCTAATAAGGGTCTGGGCTGTGTTCCTGGTAGGAGGTTAGATTAAAAATTGCCTAAACAGAACACAAATCAAAATAGTCAACAAAATGCTAGGGGCAATAAGGAAAGATACTACAAGCCATTTTAGATTCATGTACTTAAAGCTGGCATGGAAGAGAACACACATCATGTAGTCTTTGAGACAGTTACAGTAGCAGAAGACTTACCACATCTCATTTTTGTATATTTTACATTGTTTGGTATTTTGTGTGGTATCTGTAATTCCATGCAAATTACATAGAAGTCAGCACAGTTCTGTACTGCACCTGACGCGGATTTCCAACCAGTAATTACCTGTTGGAGATATTATGGTGTCATACAGACGCCAGAGAATAATGGTAGAGGTAATACTGCCCTAAGTATTTCATTTGTCTTTCTTGGGGTACTTAAAAGGATACTTTGCCATTGGGCACATTTTCTGGGTGGGAAAATGACCTACATTTATTTCAAAAAGAACAAGAGAAACAGAAATGAAATTATTGAGCTAGGAGGTAACCACGATTCTATGGGAACTGTTCATGTTTTTCAACCTCTCAGTTATTCATCCACAGGCAAAACTGAGAGACCTGCTCTACTGTCAATTGTAGGAAAATCTTTGACAGCTTTTTAAATTATTGATGCTTCATACATAGTCAAATACAATATTTTTACTTCCTCTTCAAAAATCTATTGGTCTGTCATGCTTGGTGCCACAAATTTAAGAGAACAATAAGAAGAGGATATACATGGATAATAGACCAGAAATCAACTTTGTGATATATTTTATCTTCCATTTTTTTGTTGCCAGTTGTGAATCTAGATCCTATTTGTATATGTGCTATCCAGTACCAGAAATAAGACATAAACAGGCACTACAAAAGAATGTAACATTAAAATATTTTTAAAATAATAGGACTATTATATTAACAATGATATCATACATTGACAGAGTCAGAAAAATGGAGGAATTATATCAACAAAATGAAGGAAAAGTTTTCTATTATAAAACCACTGATCCACCCACCCATATGCATACAAAAAAATTCGTTTTGGCAATCACTCATGTATAATAAATTTGTAGATACGTACTCATACAGAATAACTTTGAAAATCTAAGATTTCAACCGAATAATTGCAATAGATCCCTGTAGCAAATATCTGAGAAAATACACATTCAAAGAGAAAAGAGTTTCATGCTATTCACGTCACCACACTCTCAAGACAATACATGTTAGTGCCTTATTCATTCAGTCTGCAATTTCTTTCAAAGGGGTCAAAGCATACTAAGTGAGAAGCTGGGTGGTAAAGGTGAATACGTAGATACTTGTAATGGTTTCAATAAGACTAGCTCCCATAAGTCATAAGTTTCAATGCTTGGTCACCAGGCAGTGACACTATTTGAAAGGATTGAGAGGTGTGGAGGGGCACCGGGTTTGCGGGTTTCAAAAACCCAAGCTAATCCAAGTGTCTTTCTCTTCCTGTTGCCTGTATATCTGGACATAAAACTCTCAGCTACTTTTCAGCACCATGTCTGCCTGTTTACCTTCATTTTTCTACCATAATGATACTGCACTAAGCTTCTGAAACTGTAGCCAGTTCCAATTAAATATGTTTTTATAAAAGTTGTCTGGGTCATGGTTATCTCTTCATACCATTCTGACTAAGAGAATATTCAAACCCCTAAGCATGTGAAATGCTGCCTAAAATGTCCATTTAATTCTTGCCTCATTCAGATTATTAAGATGACCAGCAAAACAGAGAGACTAAGATCAGAAAGGAAGAAACAAAAAAACCAACAAAAAGTATAACAACTGCAGAAAACACATGAATGCTACAAACACTTTTAAGGACAGTAAACTTGTGCTCAAAACTGGTACTAATCTTGAAGATTCATCACTGGCCCATGGCACTGGGATCTTTGTGCACACCTAACTGCTTCCATCTCCATATCAGCTCCAGTTCAGGCATATCTCTGCAAATGATTAATAGAAGAGTCTCATTCAGAAAGCCAGCTAAGTTATGTAAAACTAGGTCAACACATAGAAAACTGATTATCTCAAGAGACTTTTATAGGGAAAAAGAGTTCAGGACTCTCAGTAGCCATGGTGTTTTGTGGAGTCCCAAATTCACAATCGTAGGAAATAAGAACCAAGGAAATTGAGGATGTGGAGAAGATATAAACAGAAAATGTGAGAAGAGTTCAGAATCCCTAGCAGCAGTGCCAGTGCCTGTGGGCTAAATCTCTCCTAAGTGCAGTCAGCAAAAGCTTGAAGGGTGACTGCTTTAAAGAGGGAAAAACAGCAAAGAAATAAGTAAAAAAAAAAAAGAAGAAGGGGATAAATATGATAATACAAACTCAGTAATTACATAAAACTATATATGAACAAACTTAAAAATTTAATAAGTATACAGAAACTATAAAAAAGAACCAAAAACAAAAGTACTGAACAAAACATTAGCAGAATGGGACATTGGATCACAGACTTGATGATGCAGAAAATAATCAGTAAATTCAGAATCAGGTCATATGAAACTAACCAATCAATAAGCAAAAATGAAACAAGAATATAAAATCAAGAGAGCATACAAATATGGGACTTCTGGACATCTCAGAAGCTGGAGAGTGGAGTGGGGAAAGTAATGGACTGTTACAAAGAAATACTGTTGAAAACTTCCCGAAATCATGGGAGCAATAAGAAGACCTAGATTCATAAAGTCATGGTTAAAAAAAATCAAGATCAACTCAAAGATACACTCAGCATACCATCATAAAAATTTCAAGATTCAAGACAATGAAACCCATGAAAGTAGCAAGAGAAAAGATGAAAATCACATCAAGGGGCACCCTCCCCTTTTAGTAAGGCCATTAGTAGATCTGTCAATAGAAATCACAGAACCCAGAGGGAGAGAAATTCTGTATTCAAAGTATTCTGTCAGACCTTATTAATATCCAGGAGTGCAGCCATTGAGAAACAAAGGAAAACAATAAAGACATGGTTTTTAAGTATCAAAGCTGAGGGGGCCTGCTTTATGAGAAATACTAAAAGAAATTTCTGAATTGTTGTCTAAGCATGCTCATTAGCAACATGAAAATGTGTACAAATATCTTACAGTACAGGCAAAATAATAAACTTCAGAATATTCAAATATTGCCATTCAATTAAACCTACTTTTATCTCCAGGATAAAAGTTGAAAGAAATTATTAAAATAATTTGGACTTCAATAATCACTTAAAGATGAACAACTAAAAGGAATGTTTCATCATAAAAAGTGTTCAGGATAAAAGTAAACTGTAGAATTTTGTCAAAATTCAAAGTAAGTTGTCATGTTAAAATACCCCTTTATAAATATTCTAAATAGAATATTTGTATTCTGTGGCTCCCACATTCATGATAATAAAAAAGAAACAGTCTTACAGTAATTTTAAAATGTTAAAGAAATCAAGGCTACATTTAGATCCCTGTCTGTCATGTATAAATCTGTTCAATTTCTAACATGCAAAAATATATCAATAAAATAAATTATAAAGTTATAACAAAGATAGATACTAAGAAAGAAGTTACAATTCACAAAATAATCTCAAGAGAAAAAGTAGTATTAGTAAAAATTTGCTTGAATAATGTCACCATGGATTAAATTTCATAATCCCTAGACATACAATGATTTAATAGACAAATAAAAATAAGACTCAATAAAGTGCTGACCACAAGAGACTCACTTTACCCATAGAACACATATAAATTGAAAACAAAAGGATGGGAAAATGCTGTTTGCTAATATAAGGTGAAAGATAGTAGGAACAGCTATAGTTATATAAGAAAAATTATGTTTTTGTGTCTATAATTATAAAAGACAAGCAGTAAGGCCGGGCGGTGGTGGCGCACGCCTTTAATCCCAGCACTTGGGAGGCAGAGGCAGGTGGATATCTGTGAGTTTGAGACCAACCTGGTCTACAAGAGCTAGTTCCAGGACAGGCTCCAAAACCACAGAGAAACCCTGTTTCGAAAAACCAAAAAAAAAAAAAAAAAAAAAAAAAAAAAAAAAAAAAAAAAAAGACAAGCAGTATCATTATACTGTTTATGTATTAAAGAGTCTAATATCAGCAGCATATAATAGTTACAAATATATGTAATACCAAAACCACAAATATATAGGCAAATCTTAAAGGATATGAAAGATATACAGTAAGGGTGTATAATGCTACTCTTTAAACAATGTAATGGCCATCTAGACACACAGGAATCATTAGGAAACATTGGGCATGAAATATGCTTTAAACTGAATGAATCTCACAGATACGATGAGAACACTCTATGCCATCTTTACGATACACATGTGTTTTTTTCACGCACACATGGAACATTGTCTAGGACTGATACTTTGTGCCACAAAGGAAAGTATTTTAAAATTTATAGGAAAAATATAAGAATAATGACAAGCATGTTGTAATTAAATGCTGTATTTCATACAGTTGCATTAAAAAATTCTGCAGTTCAGAAATGGAATCATCCAAGTCCCTCCACTTGAGGCCTTGCCTGGTTACAGAAGATGGCTGGTTCAGGCGTTGTGTCCTCCATTATTAGGAGTCTTGGCCAGGGTTACTTTCTAGATACCATGGAGTTTTCATTGTGCTAGGTTTCCACCTTGTCTCCAAATGCCTGCGAACTCTCTCAGTATTCTGTCTATTTGATTCTTCCTGTTCCCAACCATACCTGCCCCCAGTCCACCCACAGAGTCATTGCTCCCAGATGCTGGATGTGAAGCTTTGGGATTTAGTGTCTGTGATGCTGAATTTCAAGATGCTTTCTCTCTTTTCACTACTCTCCAGGTCTTCTCTTTCAGAATGGGAATGTTTATCCACTGCCATTGTAGATTGGAAATGTGTTTTTTTTCTTTTTTTTTAAATTAATTAATTAATTTATTTAATTATTAAAGATTTCTGCCTCTTCCCCGCCACCACCTCCCATTTCCCCCCCTCCCCCAATCAAGTCTTCCTCCCTCCTCAGCCCAAAGAGCAATCAGGTTTCCCTGCCCTGTGGGAGGTCCAAGGACCACCCACCTCCATCCAGGTCTATTAAGGTGAGCATCCAAACTACCTAGGCTCCCACATAGCCATTACGTGCAATAGGATCAAAAACCCATTGCCATTTTCTTCAGTTCTCAGTAGTCCTCATTGTCCGCTATGTTCAGCGAGTCCAGTTTTGTCCCATGCTTTTTCAGACCCAGGCCAGCTGGCCTGGTGAGTTCCCGATAGAACATCCCCATTGCCTCAGTGTGTGGGTGCACCCCTCGCGGTCCTGAGTTCCTTGCTCGTGCTCTCTCTCCTTCTGCTCCTCCTTTGGATCGTGAGACTTCAGTCCAGTGCTCCAATGTTGGTCTCTGTCTTTGTCTTCTTTCATCGCCTGATGAAGGTTAATATTCAGGAGGATGCTTATATGTTTTTCTTTGGGTTAACCTTCTTATTTAGTTTCTCTAGAATCACGAATTATAGTCTCAATGTCCTTTATTTATTGCTAGAAACCAAATATGAGTGAGTACATCCCAAAAATTTTCTAGGACTGGAGCCTAGCAGAATCATCAAGGAGACCAGAGAGAGACTTCATCCAGCAACTGATGGGAGCAGATGCAGAATCTCAGAGCCAAACATCAGGCTGGACTGGGAATTCCTGTGGAGGAGGGTGAGAAAGAATAGGAGGAACCAGAGGGGTCATGTGAGAACATGACCCACAGAATCAACTGACTGGGACTCATGAAGGCTCACAGAGATCAGGGAGCCTGTATGGGTCTGACCTAGGTCCTCTGCAAACATGTCATGGCAGAATAGCTTGGTGTTCTTGTGGAATTCCTAATAGTGGGAGCAGGGGTGGTCCCTGACTCTTGCCTACTTATGATACCGTCCTTTTACTCCTATGGGTTCCTAGTCCAACCTTGATGTGATGGCATGTGCCTGGTGTTATTGTAGCTTGCTATGCTGTGTTTGGTTGATGCCCCTGGGAAGCCTGCTATTCTCTGAGGTGAGGAAGAATGGGGTGGATCTGGGAGAGAGGAGAGGTTGGGGAAGAGACTGGGGGAAGGGAAGGGAGGGGAAACTACAGTCAGGATATAATATATGAGAGAATAAATAAAAATAGTTTCAGGATAAAAAAAAAGAAATGGAATCATCAAGTACTTTGAGATGAGTGAAAGTAGCAACAAAATCTTTCAAACTCTTTGATGTAGCAAAACAATGCCAAGGAGAAAGTAATAGCTAAGAAGAAAGCTAGAAAGAAGGAGAAATGCCAAGCAGTGGTAGTATATACCTTTAATCCTAGGACTCAGGAGGCAGAGGCAGGCAGATCTCTGTGAGTTCAAGGCAATCCTGGACTACAGAGTGAGTTCCAGCATAGCCAGGGTTGTTACACAGAGAAACCCTGTCTTAAAAAAAAAAGAAAGAAATATTTTATACAAATGAAAGAAATTTAGAAAAAGAATAATATAAGCCCAAAACTAGAGGAAAGAAACTAGAGTTTTAAAAAAGAAAAAAAAAATGAAACTTAGTGCTTTTTATTTTGAAGATAATTGAAATTTACTATCCTTTTTCTAAGACGAAAACTCAAAAAAAACATGTAATTAAAATGGACACATTATAAAAGACACCACAGCCATGAAGAGGTCCACAAGGAACATCGAATATATAATATATATGAAATATATTTCACATTTTGAAATCTTGTAAACAAAATACTATGAAATAATTAATCCACAGTCTGAAAAAATATGTACATATACCACTTATTATTTAAGTGTTAATAACAATATCGAATGTGCACATAGTACTGTTATGGCAGGATGTTTCAATACATGTAAACATTTTATCATGTTTATATGTAACATGGCTCCTTTCACTGCATTCTTTCCTTCTGGTGAACACATGTCAAATCCCTTTTTCTAGTCATTATAATACACAGTCATTATTATCATACTGGCCATAGTCATCATACTGGCCATAGCACCCCAGAATTTTTTGCTTCTCTAACTGAAGATTAACACTCATTGGTGAAGTTCCCCCAGACCCCTCTATCACTGTCAACACTTGTCAGCCTCAGACCTATGTTTCAAGCTCAAATTTCAATGACATGCACTTTCTTAGATCCCACATGAGCGAGGTCATATAGCACATTTCTTCCTTTTCCTGGCTTAATTCAATGAATAACTCAATGAACTCTGAACTCAATGAAGTCAAGCAATAACTCAATGAACTGTGGATCTGACAATGTTACTAAACATCTTCTATAGCATTTAGTTTCTGGTAGGAACAGAATGATTTGCCACCAGGAAGGGAAAAGAAAGAAATAACATTCATATTTTATTAGCATGTAATTTTATCATTCAAGAAATATAATTTGAGCCATTCAAAGATATGTGTAGATTTCAAGATGATGTCAGACAATGTAAGCTATAAGCAATACAAACAGAAATATCCTTGTGTATTTTAACTTGCAAAACAAAGAGGCTATCAGGTTATGTGCATCAGATAATTAGAATCAACCCAAGCCCGGAGGAAAGCCCTAAAAATTCATCAAAAAATTGTTAAGGTTACATTAAAGAGGTGATGAATGGAACATGAGTTACTGAAGAAAAATCTAGACAAAATCAAAAATCTGAAGATGTGAATGAAGGTTTTAAGCCACGGTTCTGCTGTGCTATTGTCAGCCTTAAGAAACAGCTGCAAGAGTTGTGGTCGTGCTGAACTGTAAGAGAAGGCTTGCTGGAGGTAGAGAGATTGGTATCATCTCTGTCACCAAGTACTGCCTGCAGGCTCTGCCTTCTCATCCTGAATCTGGAAATCTACAAATGTTTGTCCTGAGCGCACGAAATCCTTACATGGCTCTAGCAACCCAAAAACAGCAATGTGAAAGATGTTGAGTTTCAGCATAGTGTCTGCAGTCTGCATCCAAGGTGAATAATATCTTCAGCAATAGGGCTTTAACAACCAATTATGCTGGGAAGTAAATACCAATGCCATCACTTGTAGAATTTTAGGTGTTTTGGGAGCTTTTCTGGCCAAAGCTCCTAGTTAGAAATCCCACATCTATCATTGGGGTTCTCATTTAATGCCTTCTGGGATCAGTGTTATCCACCCATGTTTGGAGTTTATATTAAGTGTCTTTTAATATTATGTTTTTAGATTAGTTCATAAAGTAGTAGTTTGTGTTCGCCTGTACCCCATCTTCTCCATACCCCTTCTTTACCCCAGTTTAAACCTTGTCCCTCTCGTATTCTCTACACTGATATCACAGGTGTTCTGCAATTCTTCCAAACCCTCTTCCTGTAAGATGGACTGGGGGGCTCGTCATTGGAACAGACACATCCAGACACCAACTTCTCAGCACAATGGAGATTTATTAGCCTGGAGGGGCAACCACACATGCAGGGGTGAGGCTGCCTCCGAACTGGGCACAGGCAGACAGCAGTTCTTTTGCAGGACTGGGATTTTAAGGAGAAAGAACAGAAGTCTGTGTTAGGATGAGTTTGTAAGTACTGATTGGACAGGTAGCCAGTGAAAACAAATAATTGATATATAATTGTTACAATAAAGTTTGTTTTTCTTTTCCTGACAACCCCAAAATTAACTAATACTATTCCATACTTAAAATCAAGACCTTAGGGGAACTGTTTTCATGAGAAATAAGGATAAATGTGATTGAGTCCTAAGTAGCCCAAGCATTCACAAGCCAGATGATTAGGTTCAGGTGTTCTCAAATTAGCAGCGCTTCACTGTTCATTTATCCAGACGGCACTCCAAGTTTCTCCAGAGAATAGAACAACCATTCTAGCAACTCAATATTTCTAGCAGTCATTCAGTGTTCTCAGGACACACCGACAGGAATAAATGAGGCATACAAAGAACCATTCCACAAAAGTGAGGAACCAAAAAAAAATGACAAAAGAAGTAACTTCTGAAGTTATTATCAGAATTATTATAATAATTTTATTAAAACACAAGTCTAAAAATTTGATCAAGGAAATAAAGAACACAGAAATATTTGAAAAAGATAAATAAAAAGCCAGGTAGTGCAAAGTATAATAGACATGTGGAAATTTAAAATTAAAATGAGCAAAATATCAGTTAACTGAAAAGTTAAAAGATTTAATTGAAAGTTGATTTTTTTCATGTAATATTTTTCTTTCTCCTTTTTTTTTTCTGCAAGAAACATCACTTTAGCGGCAGAAGAAACCCTTAGTACTGGAGATACATTCAATATCTGATCACATTCAGATATGATATAAAACATGCATCATTTCCTATAATACCGCCTAGGCATGTCACCAGACAGCTCCATTGCTTCCAGATAGGAACACAGAACCAGATATGAAGGGTTTAAGCAAAGCACAGAAAATGACACCAAATCATAATAAACCATCTTCATGTGGACATATTTCTCCAATTTTCAGACCCTTGACACAAACACCCAGAAAAGAAAAGATGGGAAAATACTGGTATATATTTTTATTTAAAATGTACTACAATGGAATTGCACACAGTGGGAGGGGTTGTAATGTCACAATGAGTGTTTAAATCCTAGTTTGACATGCTGTAGAAAGGCATTAATAAAAAAGAAAGAGAAGAAACAGAGCATTAAGATTTTTCCCATAATTTTTAGAGTTGACAAAAATGATTAATCTACAGGCACAAAAACTAAATAAATTAAGGGAACCCAGCAGGATAAATCTGCATTCTGAACTATTGTCATATACACTGAAGAAAGTTAAGAGATAAGAGAACTCTGTAAGAAGAGTTAGAGTGGAACATAAAATATAAAACATTTATCAAAGGTGCGATAATCAGAAAAAAGGGGGTTTATTCTGAGCACCAGGGAAGTCAAAGTATCATTTGGTATCTTAATATGAAAAACAGCACTGCCCACCTTGAAATATACACCCAGCAAAATGTTCTTCAAAAAAAGAAAAAAAGCTGAAATAACGGTGGAGAGAGGACCAGACCTCAAGAATATTTGAAAGGATGAACTTCAGCAGGAATTAATGGTCCAGCCCAGTAAACAAGTAGAACACAGAGCAGGGATCATGTGGATGTGAGCAGACAGTAACTGCCTGCTTCCCTTTATTGTAGTAACACCATGGAAATGTTAGTACATTGAAACACCATTAGAAGATCCTTCTCCCTTGATGGGAAGCTTTAGCCCAGAATAATGTGTTTTAATCAATTTTACTTATTAATTGTTTCCTTCTCTTTATCACATATAATTTGTAAAGACTTTATTTTCAGGGACTGAATTCATGTTTATCAGCAAACACATCACATGAACCTCTCATTCTATTTTTGCCAAGGCTTTAATATATGCAGAACCCTTTCCTCTGTGAGGAGCAGCCAGTCAAGGGCAGGGTTAGCTAGCCCTCTCGCTCTCATGACCTGGGGTAGCTCTCTCATTTGTAGCAGATGGCAATGCGTGAGCTGGGGAGGGCATCTTTCTCTCACCCATGCCAACACAAGGTAGATGGGGAGGGGCTCTGCTCACCTGAGTCCCTTGCAATTGATTCATCTCTAGAGTGTTGCAACCTCTTGTTGGAGATGCAGGTCAGCTGTGTCTTAGGGCATGAGGGCAGAGCTGACACTGCCCCTACCATCTGTCATGTGATGGCTGGTGTGAGGAAAAAAGCCTTCCCCACCCGGCCCCTTGCTATCTGTGGTATTCAAGAGAGTTGGCCTGGAGGTCCCAATAGTGACCACATAGAAGAGTGGTCACTGCATCTTGTCTGGGCCTCACACTAGACCTGACCCTGTTGTGTGTGTGGCAAGGGGAATGGGGACGATGCAGGTGAGCCAGCCCTGAGGGTGTGAAAGCAAGAAATTTGACCCTGCCCACCTCATATACCCTCACCCCACCCCCACCCCGCAGTAGTTCTGCAAGGATCCAAAAAGAGGGTCCTGCTCTCCGCCTGGTCGAAACAGTAGAACTGGTCCTGGTGGTATCAGTTTGAGTGGGCTGGATCTGGGGACCTGAGAAGAAGAGAACTGGCCCTTGCTGCAGGCTATACTATGTGAGCTAGCACAGTCAGGGCTGGAGAGCCTGCCCAGGTAGTGACAACCAGGGAAAGCAGGAAGGGTGACCAACCCAGCTACTACCCAGCCCCAGAACCATGGCTGTGAGTTAGCCCACCCCACCACTGACCACATCTGTGTACTGTTGTTGTTTGTGAAGGGGACGAACCTACAGATCCAAAACTGCAGGATCTCCATGACTCAGAACAACAAGAAATACAAGAGGAGCCCCAGAGAGAGCCCATTATCTATAGTGTGGCAGCATTCAGAGGCCTTGAACCAGACCAATGACTCAGAGCAATGAACACTTAGAAGTAAAGATGAATGGACTGAAGGGTGAGCTGTGTGACTAAACGGGCCACACCACAGCTTCCACAGGAAGTATGTTGCAGCAGCTGCTGCTGTTCACTTAGCTTTGGGGATTTATTTCAAAATTTTTTGGAGGGAGGGTTGCATGGGCAGAGGGCAGAAGTAAAGAAGTGAAGGGTGAGGGAACTGGGAGATAAGTGAGATCAGGATGCATGATTTGAAATCCATGAAGAATCAATAAAAGTTGAGGGAGAATAAAGATACAATACCATATAAGGAAAGGCTGCATACCCACCTGCATCCTACTAGAATTGAAATGCAGAAGAGGATTACTATTCAATAAAAACAAATAAGAACTTGGTTTAATCTGTAGATTGCTTTTGATAGGATTGTCACTTTTATTATGTTGATCTTACCTATCCAAGAGCATGGGAGATTTTTACATTTTCTGATATCTCAGGTCTTTCACTTCTTTGGTTAGTGTTACCCCAAGATATTTTATGTTACTTGTGGCTATTGTGAATGATGATGTTTTTCTGATTTCTTTCTCAGATTTATCATTTGTATATAGGAGAGTAACTGATTTTTTTGAGTTGATCCTGTATCCTGCCATGTTACCGAAGGATTTTTATCAGCTGTAGGTGTTCCTTGGTAGAATTCTTGGAATCCTTATGTATACCATCATATCATTCACAAATAGTGAAAGTTCAGCTTCTTTTTTTCCAATTTGTATCCCTTTGATCTCCCTTTGTGTTTTATTATCCTAACTAGAATTTCACAACTATGTTGAATAGATATGAAGAAAGTGAAAAGTCTTGCCTTGTTTCTAATTTTAGTAAAACAACTTTTAGTTTCTCTTCATTTAATTTGATGTTGACTGTCAGCTTTCTTGCTTTTATTATGTTTAGATATGTTCCTTGTATCCCTTATCTCTCCAAGAACTTTATTGTGAAAGGGTGTTAGATTTTGTTGAATGCTTTTTCAGCATAATGAAATGATGAGATTATCATATGTTTTTTTCTTTCAGTTTATTTATATAGTAAGTTAAATCCCACCTGAATATGTACAAAACTTTAGATTTACTATTACTATTGTAAATCTATTATTATTTTATTAGTATTGGTCCAAATCCTGGAAGTAGGGAGATACTTAATGGGAGAGTTTCAATTCTAATATTATTTTTTGCATCCATAAATTTGTGCTAATCTGTGGCCATGAGATTTCAGAAACTTACACTATAGTTAGTTTAGCAATGATAGAGATGCAGAAGAGCTATTTTCTAAGTATTATACAGATGTTTGAAGTAGGTAAGTTCCTTTTGGACAAGCAATGATTTTCCTGGGAATGTAGAAAGTTGGAGAACTTCTATAGTAACTAGCCAGATAAATAATCTCCAAAAGTAAATGTTTGTTGCTTTTCCATTAAGAATATTTTTAATGAATTATTATAAAATACTACAGACCATTTAATACCAGAAATATTATTTGGTGCCAGTATTCATGACATCAAGCAAAATTGTCTTTAAAAATAAATTCAATGAATTCATGAGTCATGTAGATACCATATTTAGAAATTTAGAATATTATTGGGGATGGATTAAAAGTCAAGCTAATTCTGCCTCTTCTTAATATTATAAGAGAAGATACTCACAAATCATGTGTAGCAACATTTGTAACAAGTTACCTTCGGCCCACACCTAATAAATTTAAAAGTGTTAGTGGATCATTAATACATTCTCCTCATCCACTGACCATACTTGAAATCTCTATTTTTGAACCTATTCCTCTAGGAGTAAACGAGTGACTGATTCTCAGAGAGTTCATCATTCCTATACAATGGTGACAAAAACATAAAATATGACTACCAAATTTTAATACTAAAATTATGTTCTTTAAAGTTTTGGTGTAATCTATATTCAAATTTGTAGTCTGCTCTCTCATAGTAAAATTTTCTTAATTCTCAGGTTTAGACATTTTGTCTTTTAACAAGCAGTCCTTCTATCTGATCTCCACTTTGTTTCACTATAACCGAATTGCATCCAGCCATTGTTGCTCGTCACCCATATCAAAATTTGTGATCCCTTATTCTAGTTCCTAGATTAATGAAATCACTTAGAACATATGGCTTAATGTGGGTGCTTTATAAAATTCAATTTCCTTACATGTTTCAATTTATTATTCTTTACACTTATTTTAATATATTTAGGTTAATTTATTAATTAATATTAACCTAATATTTAGGTTAATTTATCTTAATTTCTCAGATACTAATTTTCTGGAACTATTTTCTTCCAAGTAAAACTTAGGAACATAACCTAATAAACAGGCCGGCTTAGACTTATGTACACTAAAAATCTGTGATTGGTTCAAATAACTCTAGAATTTTCAAAAACTTCAGGATACTGATTTCAACAAGTAATGAAACAGCATTTCCAGTCTATTTCATCTAATTTTGAGTCATATTCTGAATCAATATCACAGAACTGAAACTCCAGACTGGACCAAAGATTCTGCTTGTAAGTATTGACAGCATTATTTCAAGTAATCATATTGTCTGATAGAAACAAAATACTTTAGTGGGACCGGGTTGTGATGGAACACAACTTTAATCCCAGCACTCGGGAGGCAGAAGCAGATGGATCTCTGTGAGTTTTAGGTCAGCCTGGTCTACAGAATGAGTTCCAGGACAGGCTTCAAAGCTACACAGAAGAACCACCCTGTGTCAAAAAACAACAACAAAAATTTAGTGGGAGAATGGCGTGCTCAAGTAATGTATGTAAATCAAATTTTTAGAAAAAGGAACTAACCTGAGTCAAATAAAACAGGTGTCACTCAAGTCTTGTGTATTTAAACTGAATTGAAATTGAAATGTTGTTTCTTCATCTAACTGGCCCCGTCTCCACTGTGACTGCTTGTGGCTCAAGTGCACTGTTTCCTGATATACAGCATTCAATTGATTGCACTACGCTAGATGATTTGGAGGTCTATGCATGACTTCTTGCCAAGAAAAATAAAATACTATCACTTAATGAGGAAATCAACGGTTTGTGGAGAGAACACTCTGACTCAGAGGGTTAGTACTGAAGAGACTCTAGATCTGATGACGCTGTGCGGGCATGCTAGGAGGCAAAGGGACGATGGGAAGTGCAGCTTCCTTAATCAAATCACTCTTGGGTGCTGGTGATGCATACATCGCTCCCTGGAAGTGGAGGGCAATAATACTCATGGTTCCTTTTGTGACTGCTTAGTTCCCACTCGACAGCCTGTTCAGTGCGTTGACTGCTACTGCAACCGCACAGAGACCACAAAGATGGTCTACACCACAAAGATGGCTGCTGACCTGCAGGTGCGTGCAGAAGAAAGCAGTCACCGTGCCGGTGAATGTTTAACAGCAGGCTCTTGATGCCTAAACAACGAACAGCCTAAAGTGAAATCAAACACCTGATTGGTGGGATTCTTTTTACTCCTCTGTTATAAACTCTTCTAATGTGGTGGAGGTCAAGCCTCCAGCATGGTATAAATAATGTTGTTGACAGAGTTCCTCAGTGCACGACTGACCACTATCATTCACTTCCACAACTTAATGGTGAGTTTTGAGGATCACCTTTCTTAAATGGCATTGTTCTCTGAGCACTAAATGGTCTGAAATACTGAATATTATAGAACTGAGATTTTTGTGTATGTCCTTTCAAAAAAACTTAAGTCTTGTTTATGGTTTCAGGAAATTAAAGTAAGATAATTACAATGCAGCTCAATTGCAATTAGAATTTCTTGAGACATTCTCCCCACCTGGGTCCAGTGCTTGAAACCTGAAAAATGACAAAATTATTTTTAAAGCAATAAAACTGATGTTTAGTGCTAGATATTATGGCTCAAGCCTGCAACTCCAGCAGTTGGAAAAATTAGGTAGGGGATTGCTAAGAATTTGAGGTCAGCCTGGGTTACATAATAGAGTTTCAGTCCAGCATGGGCTTCATGGTGAGGTCTTATCTCAAAAGAAAGACAGAACGATGGGAAGTTGGGAGATGACTTGATAAGTAAAGTGCATGCTACTCAAATATGAAGACCCAAGTTAAAAAATCCCTAGAATTCTTAAAAGCTGAATTTGTAGCAGACCTCTGTAATCCCTTGTTCCCAAGTTAAAATGAGAGAGAGACTGGGACATAGAGGAAGGGAACAATGGAGGGAGGGAGGAAGAGAGAGAGAGACACACACACACACACAGAGAGAGAGAGAGAGAGAGAGAGAGAGAGAGAGAGAGAGAGAGAGAGAGAGAGAGAACACATTTGGGCAGGCACAGATTCAGACCCATACAAAAGAGACAGTAATCATGTAGACACAGGGAGTGCAAAGATCTGGTCAAATAGCAGCAAGGGATGTGCTTTGATTCCTTTCCTTAATGTGATACTGCACATTATTGTTGGCCCTGAGTTTACTATTAATATGTTCAACCCAATACAATACCTTTACAATTTTAGAGAAAGAAACCTATAATCTACAACAAACTGCTATAGAAAATAAAGACTCAAAAGGAGGATAGTATGTATCTCTATCCTTTATGTGTCTTTACAATACTTCCATGATTCTTAGATGGAGACTCAGAGCCTCTTCACAGTACTCTTTGGTTTGTAGAAACTCAGAACTTCATGTATGATCTTCATAGTACGTGCTTCTTAAAGAGAAACTCAGAATTTAATAGATTTCTGCTCCCACAAAGACAAGGTAGAAACTAAATCCTTGTTTAATTTCTGTATTATTCAAGGAGAGGATAAATAAAGAACTGGCTCCCAAGATATGCAAAAGTTATGATTGCTACAAAATAAATTATCAAATTAAATAGAATTATTTATGGATGTATGTTGATTATATAGTAAGCTGAATAAACCAAGAATTTGGTTAATCAGAACAAGCACTGTGACATAGAAATGTAAAACCATAATGAGCTCCAAAACATGGCTATGAATGTTAATGTCATCTTCTATTACACTTGAATTCTACCAGTTCTGAAACACAGAGCTGCAGCTCTGCCTCAAGTTCTCTTCCTTAATGGAACCATGGAAGTCTGCCACTTTGAGCTTGTCTTTTTTTGGAGGAACTTTGCTGCCAATCTAATTATTAAGCATCTCACTCTTCAATGTACTTGATGCTTCATAAGCAAATTTTAAATCTAGAGTAGTAACCATGAACTTCTCCTTCCTAGAAACTTTATGGGCTGCTACGTACTACAGGCCAATCCATATCCTGAAATTCCATCATGTTTAAATGATAGACATTTCCATCTAGAGAATATTGTTGCATCTTCCTATGTCTCTGTAATATCTCTAGACATTCATTTTACTGATAAGAATTTAAAAATTAGATGATTTCTAACAAATCTGCTTTATTCAAAGTTGTTTATGGCAACTCATTGAAAAGACAGACATAGGTCCTTCTATATCTATCTATATATTAAGATTCAATGCCTAAGTACAAATTTTGAAATAGAAAGAGAACAAGGTGACAATCTGATGACCAAAAGCAGTCCTCAGCGTACTACTATTATTATGCATCATTTTAGATTCCCTTAATACCAACGTACCATGCATAATCTCAAGGTAAATGCATCTCATTCAAAGTAATCCAGCAATAATTACATCAGCTTGATATAGGACACAGGCATTCCAAGACAAGGAGTTAGAGAGTGTGAAGCATATTAAATAAAGAAAGTAATTCAGCCACGGTCGGATGTCATTCTACTGACTTTCTAGGAGTACTTCTCTTGTTATTATATCTGGTACTGATAAAGTTGCATTTTCTTCTTTAAGCAGAATCACAATTGATTGTTGTAATAAGAGCGGCGGGGCTGCGTCCCCGGCACCCAGCCGCCCGCATGGCTAGCTTATGCCCCAAAATAATTACACGGAAACTGTATTCTTTTGAACACTGCCTGGCCCATTAGTTCCAGTCTCTTATTGGCTAGCTCTTACATATTGATCTAACCCATTTCTGATATTCTATGTAGCCCCACGAGGTGGCTTACCAGGGAGGATCTTAACCTGCGTCTGTCTGGAGTGGGAGAATCATGGCGACTCCTTGACTTGGCTTCTTTCTCCCAGCATTCTGTCTGTTTACTCCACCCACCTAAGGGCTGGCCTATAAATGGGCCAAGGCAGTTTCTTTATTAAATGAAAGTAACTCCTCCATCAATTGATTTCTTACCTGATTACATATTAAATGGTTATATCAACCTTTTTGACCAATAGGCAACCTTACACTATCTGGCAATATTTGACAATAATATCAGTCCTATGTACTTGACTAAAAAAATAGGGCCTGAAAAAAAATGACTTCCCAAGGTCCTATCTAGGTAAGCATGGCTGCCTTGTGTTTTTTAATTTCAAAAGAGGGGTAAAATAGGTTTATAAAAGGAAGCATTTTGGAAGAGAACACAGTTAAGCTAATCTGAATTAAACTGATTTTGAAATATTTGGTGATTATTATACAAACAAAAATATAGAAAAAGATGTATGTATTTTTATTTTAATTTGAAATAAACAAATATCCAAATAGGCTAATATTTATCTATAAACCAATAATAATATTAAAGTTATCATGAAAGACATGTTCTTTATCTGTAATCCATAGCAGCAAAGTCTGCTGCTTCTTCAGAAATGTTTAATTATGTCTACAAAGTAAGAAGATTTTAGGTGTTTGAACACAAATATAACTGTTTTAAAGTGAAATTCCTAAATAGTTTCCCAAGAATCTAAAGTATAATTCATATGCTAAGGGTTTAAGATGGGGTCTTGCTAACGAGTCACTTTCCCTAAACGAAGCAGACAGCACAGAGGATGCCCTATGGCCCTTCTAAGCAATGAGCAAATCTCCACTGAACTACTTCTACTCTTTCCAGTTAAATCATGTGAAGGAACATGAGAATGCTTCAATTCCAAAATTCCACATCACTGAGTCACTAAACAGATGTTTCAGTTGGGGTAGAAAAAAAAAATAGATAACTAAAAAAAATTGTAGCAATGTGTGTGTATATAGACAAATATTTAAATATCCATTCTATTAGTTTGGAGTCTAGAAATAACACATGATATTTTTTTGGTCCTTTGAGACAGGGTTTCTCTATGTAACTTTGGAGCCTGTCCTGGAACTTGCTCTATAGACAAGTCTGGTGTTGAACTCACAGAGATCCCCCTGCCTCTGCCTCCCAAGTGCTGGGATTAATGGCCTGTGACACCACCACCAGACAATAAGCAATCTTGTTTCCAAACATTGTTTGATATCACACCCAATATTTAGATGCAAAGAAGATAAGAAAAAGTTAAAACTTCCCTTGATTTAAGGAGTCAGTTTTAGGTGACTCTCCAAATCAATCTTAATCTCTTAAATTTCTGTCTGTTTGTGTCCTTCTCTGTCTGTGTCCTCTCTCTCTCTCTCTCTCTCTCTCTCTCTCTCTCTCTCTCTCTCTCCACACATACATGTTTATGTTCCACTCTGCTATCATTGCTGTTGTTTTCTTGTAAGTGGAACAAAAGGCCTTAACAAGGAAATCAGAAGCACAAACAAATCATTGATCAAGAGATTGCAAAATGATTGTAAAACATTAGTGAAGAACCCATACAAAAAAGTGATGCTAAATTGATCTTCCATTTGTAACTTTGTTCCAAAGTATCTCAGGCATAAAAATAATTAATAACCTTATCCTTACATCTAATTTGGAAATATCACGGTTTCTTTCTAAGCAAATCTATAAGCATGTTTTAATTTAATAATAAATATAACACATAGAGTTTAAAATTTAAAATTACAAAGGATTTAGATTCATTATTAAGACTGTAATTCAAAAGATTCAGATACGTTTTAATATTTAAACCTCCGTTTTGTTTTTGTTTTCTTTCCCTCAAGTAATAGTTGGTTCCGAAATACCCTGGAAACAAGAAGAAGCCAGAAAACTCTGGTGATAGTGAATGGATAAGGAATGTGTTCTTCCTTGAATGTACAGCTTTCTGTTTTGTGAAACAGAGTGTAGAAAACTCACATTTGGAGCAGATTGAATATAGACTGCCCTAAGGTAAAAATTACATTGACATTCAAGTCCTAGATGGCAGGATTCAAGCTCCGTGGAGTGAGCTACAGCCCTCCCTTTCTGGAGCACTGCTGTCAGGCCCACAGACAGCTCTCAAGGGCTAAGGATCAGCATCTCCTCTGTAATTACAATATCAATTATTAAGTGAAGTAAATAATCCACAATGGTGTTTATATCTGGTCTTATCCTGAAATCAATTTTTATTTAGCTTTGTCAGACTATTGGACATGAAAACCAGCAGTCACTATAATCCAGTCTCCTTTTCTTTCTTCTGTTCTCTCAATATTAATAGAATTTTTCTTAAATATGTGTTTAATAATTTTAATTAAAAGTCAATGTATATATGCTTATTGTTGGTTCAAATTTGTATTTATAATAATATATTTTGGTATATTTTGTATTTTTCACAAAAATTTTTCTAGCTGGTTATGTTTCTTCAAATTTCTTGCTTATCCCTGCTGTCCTATTTCAGGTAACACCTGTGATGTATCTGCTTTTTTCTGTCTTCCTCACCTTATTGGGTTGGTTATTAAGTCTGCCACTAGAAAACTACAGCCTTGCAACTGCTAGTTGGGTGCTTTATTCTTCAAATACCATATTTTTCCTTCTTCTAAAGCCATATGGTTTAGTACATAGAAATTTTGAGAAATACTATCAATGAACTATCCTCCCATTACCATCACATTGTATAGATACTTACTACTGTGAGACAATGGTTTTGTACCCCATAAGGATTTGTCACTTGTATTGATTTAATAAAATGCTGATTGGCCAGTAGCCTATCAGGAAGTGGGACAACCAGAATAGGAGAATTTTAGAAAGAGGAAAGGCTCAGTCTGCAGTGGTCACCAGACGCAGAGGAAGCAAGATGAGAATGTTTCACTGATAAAGGTATCCAGCCACATGGCTAACACAGACAAGAATTGTGGCGTAATTTAAGATGTAAGAGTTAGTTAATAAAAAGCCTGAGCTTATAGACCAATCCGTTTGTAATTAATGTAGACCTCTGTGTGTTTCTTTGGGACTGAACAGCTGCAGAACTGGGCAGCACAGAAACTTCTATCAACAAAATGATGCACCAACATGGACCAGCTATATCCACATAAAACCTGAGGGAACTTGGGGAAGATTTCTAGACAAAAAAAAAAAAAAAAAAAAAAAAACAGAGTTAAGGACAGCTTAATGATAGTAGCATTTTCTTGGGTGGGTTCTGTTTGCTAGAGTAAACAGAAGTACAATTTCTTTAAAAGAAGGCTTCCTGACTCAGCAGTAGCAACAAAAAATGTGTGGCTCCTTTAAGAAGGCTTCTAGATTAGTACTAGTTACACAAACAGTTCTGACTCTTACAGGAGGCTGACTATTTGAATGGGGTTTGAGGGCAGCATGCTGAAAGGTACTTGGTGACTGCATGGGCCAACTGTTTCCCAGAGTTGAGGGAGTAAGGGTGGCTCCCTCCCAGAGGTCCCAGAGCTGGTGGTGAACAGGCCTCCACCGTGTAGCACTGATAAGAGCAAGAAGGCAGGGCCCAGTTGGTCCTAGGCATGCCCACTTAGCATTTAAAGAAGGGGGTGATCCTGGTCAGAAATGATTACAGATAGGCAATAAAGACAGATTCAGATAGAAAAAGACCTCTAAACAAGACATGGCGTGTTTAAAAATGTACGTAGGCATAAAAGAGAGGAAAAAGAGTATAGGCCATTATAAAAAATAGAACCTTTAAAGATACAGTACAAGTAATATAAAAGAGTATAATCAATGCATTCAAGTTTACTTACCACTTTCTCTTCTATAAGGTTCAGTGTGTCTGGTTTTATGTTGAGGTCTTTGATATATTTGGACAGGAGTTTTGTGCATGGTGAGAGATATGGGTCTATTTTTATTCGTCTACACATTGATATCCAGTTATGTCAGCAGCATCTGTTAAGTATGCTTTTTATTTTTTCAATTTGATATTTTTTGCTTCTTTGTCAAAAATCAGGTGTTCGAAGGAGTGTGGATTAATATCCGTGTCTTCTATTTGGTTCAATTGGTCCTCCTGTCTGTGTTTATGCCATTACTGACTGTTTTCAGTACTGTAGCTCTATAGTAGAGTTTGAAGTCAGGGATTGTGATGCCTCCAGAAGTTCTTTTATAACCCTAGCAGCACAGACACTGAGAGAAACAATTAATAAATGGGACCTCCTGAAACTGAATAGCGTCTGTAAAGCTAAGGATATGGTAAACAAGGCAAAATGACAGCCTACAGAATGGGAAAAGATCTTTACTAACCCTACATTAGACAGAAACACATAATCCAATAAAAAAGAATGGAGTCAGGCCTAAACAGAGAACTCTCAACAGAGGAATCTAAAATGGCTGAAAGACACTGAAGGAAATGTTCAATATCTTTAGTCATCAGAGATACAAATCAAAACAATTCTGAGATTCCATCTTATACCTGTAAGAATGGCCAAGATCAAAAACACTGATGACAACTTATGCTGGAGAGGTTGTGGGGAAAAGGGAACACTTCTGCATTGCTGGTGGGAATACAAGTTGGTATAGCCCCTTTGGATGTCAGTATGATGATTTCTCAGAAAATTAGGAAACAACCTTCCTCAAGATCCAGTAATACCTCTTTTTGGTATATATATCCAAAGAATGCTCAATACCACAAGGGCACGTGCTCAATTATGCTCACAGCAGCATTGTTTGCCATAGCCAGAACCTAGAAACAACCTAAATACACCTCGACTGAAGAATGGATAAGGAAAATGTGGTACATTTACACAATGGAGTACTACAAAGCAGAAAAAAAAATAACAGCATCTTGAATTTTGCAGGAAAATGGATGGAGCTAGAAAACATTATTTTGAGTGAGGTAACCCAGACACAGAAAGGAATTATCATATGTACTCACACATGGTGGTTTTTAAAAATAAAGCACAGAAAACCAGTCTATAAAACACAATTCAATAGAACTTAGGCAACAATGAGAATACTAAGAGAGACTTACATAGATCTATTCTACATGTGAAGTAGAAAAAGACAAGATCTCCTGAGTAAATTGGGAGCATGGGGACCTTGGGAAGGGTTAAATGGGGGAGGGGAGAGGTATTGAGAAGAGCAGAAAAAAATGTAGAGCTCATTAAAATCAATAAAAAGGGAGTAAAAATAAATTCAATACAAACACACAGAAAAAAGAGTACAATCAGTCATAGATTAAACAAGTAAAGAAAAATAAGGATGTTAAGATGGAGTATACTCAAAGAGTTTGGATTATGTATATGATTGTGTTTTCTTTGAATTTTTTTACTGTGAATCAGTTAAGTACAGAGAGACATTTCATTGTTTGGACTGCTAAGCTAAACAAACAAATATTTTATAGGTATCTTGACTTTAAAATTTGGGTCTAAGGATATGTTGTTTTGGAAAAGAGGTTTTTCTTTTGTTTCCACAAAGGATAGAAAGCTGTGGGTCGTTACTGGCTAATATGGTTTGATCAAACAAGATGCCCCTGCAGCAACAGCCCAGATGGACCACCATCTATGACAGCTTCAGGACTGCTGGCTGAGATGGACCAACCACATAGGATACCCCATGAAAGACCTGATTAACAGTGGCCCCAATCAGCAAATCAGTAGGAGGTAGTCTAGAGAACAACACCCAAGTTCCCTTAATGATTGTTTATAAAGGTTTGCTTACATTTAAAGGGGGATATGGTATATAGATGAATACTTTGCATTGGCATGGATCTTTGTTTATTAATAAAAATTTGAGGTTAATTTTGTTATATGTATATTTCTTTCTTTCTTTTTTGGTTTTTCAAGACAGTGTTTCTCTGTAGCTTTGCAGCCTGTCCTGTCCTGGAACTAGTTCTTGTAGACCAGTATATTTCTGCTCTTGATTTATGTATTGAGTTTGTGCAGCTCATTTAAAAATGTAATGTATAATTAAGAATACAGGTTAATAGATAGTCATCTATAATAGTCAATTTGTAGTCGTGTTAAATTTTCTACATATACAGAGATATATATCAGATAAGTATTCTTAAAACCTTTCAAAGATTAACAAAATATGAAATTTAAAATGTTTTAATAACTCTGGCCTTTCCATGACAATAAGACACATCTGTTCCTGGCAGCACCAACCTACTTCAAGAGGATGATGGGCATCAAAGAGGCTCCTTATAGAGTAGGTTAGACATTTGGGCAAGAAACTTCTTTTGCCTGGACTGCTTGATGTTATGATGTATAAATTGCCATGCAGGACCCACAGAAAAAAATGATTACTGAGTTTGCCTAAACGTGAACAGTGCTCTTCTGGGTTTCTGCTTCATGAAAAAGTCTGCCAAACATTCTATTCTGCAGGATACAGAAGAAAGTGACTGCCAAACTGCCAAAAGAGGCAAAACAGCCTTTCAATATTCCTGCTTCACTGAAAAGTCTGCTAGATACTAAGGGCTTGTACACTGAAGATAGAGTCCCCAATGTTACAGAAGAACTTTGGGTAACTATTCAGGCAGCAAATGTCTCTGTCAATTCTAAAGTATTGGAAATTGCTTACAATGCAATTTCTGTTTACTTAGGTAATATTATATCCTTCTAGGGTCTTTGAAAAGTTGAAGACAGATAGTTATATATTTTTTAGTTATGATAAAGGATAAATTAGATATAAAACTTTCCACTCACAAAGATGGGATATATGATAGAGTATTTTCCTTAATTTTCCAAATGTAAATGGACTAAATATTGTAACTATAATTCTTGCTTGATAACAGTTTTGTATATGTGATTTTATTGTTAAAGTTAAAACCTTCCTTTTTAATTAGACATAAAAGGGGAAATGATATGGAATGCCCTTCTTTATATGTGTTTCATTTATTGGGTAATGAGTAAAGCTGTTTTGGGCAATGATTTGGTAGAGTAAAGCCAAGCAGGAAATCTGAACATAGATATAGAGAGAAAGTAGGCAGAGTCAGAGAGACCCTATGTAGCTGCCAAAGAGAAAGACTCCAGCTGCTGACAACTTACTGGTAAGCCCTAGCCTCATGGGGATTCACAGATTATTAAAAATGGGTTATTTAAGATGAAAGAGTTAGCAAGAAATATGCATAATCTATTGGCCAAACAGTGTTGTAATTAACATAGTTTCTGTGTGATTATTTACATCTAGGTAGGCAGGAAACAATTGAGCAATCTCTGTCTACAACTTACTCTGACTATAATGCATATGTTAAAAATCTTTTCACTTAGAATTTTAAAAGCATTGTCAAACTGTCTTTTTGCTTTCAATACTACACTAACCAAGTCTCCTAGAATTCTAATTTCAAGTTTTCTATACAACATTTATATTCATATTTTTGAAGTTTGAAATCTCTGAACCCCTGACATTTTATTTCTGTTGCATTAATATGCCTGCAATACTTCTAGGTAAATGCTTAATGAACCTTTCAGACTATGTAACGCTAACTTTTGCATTTAGGGAAATCGTATTTTTTATAATTCTCCATTGAAGTTATTATATTATACATACAACCTCTTGTTAAATATACATTCAATCCACTGGAAATGAAACATTTTATTGTTAGTTTTTAAAGTTTAGTTCTTTTATTATATTTTATTATTTAGGGCACTTTTTAAATTTAAATATATATTTTATCATATTTTTGCTTTCATCCAAGCCTTTCCAGATCTTCTCCCCGACCCTACCCACTCAACTTTAAGTTCTTTCTCAAAAAAAAAAAATATACAAAACAAAACTGAGGTCCTGCTTATTAGTTGTTGATCATAGTACCTGTGCTAATGTTATTCTTCTCAGAGAGCCTTTTCCTGTGCCAATGAGTTCAAGGCTACTCATCAGTTTTTCTTCTATCGGGCTCAGTATGTGGCTTTATGTTGAGGATTTGATCCATTTGAAGTTTAGTTTTTGCAGAATGATGAGTATGACTCTATGCATGTAGAAATCCTGTTTTGACAGCACCATTTGTTGATGACGCTATTGTATTCCATTGTGTATTTCTGAACTCTTTATTTAAAATTAGACATTTTTAAGTATGTGTGTTTATGTTTGAGTCTTCAATTTGATTCCATGGATCAACTTGTCTGTTTTCGTGCAAATATCATGCAGTTTTTGTTAATAAACCTTTGCAGCAACTTAAAAATAGGCATGGTGACATCTCCAGTAGTTCTTTCATTTGTCAACATTGTTTTAGACCCTAGGGTTTTGGTTTTCAGTATGAAATTAAGAATTGTTCTTTTAAGACATGAGAAGAATTTTATTATAGTTCTGATGGCAATTGCCTTGAATTTGTAGATTGCTTAAGTAGCATATTTACTATGCTAATCCTACCAAACCATGAGCATCAGAGGTCCTTCTATCTTCTGGTAACATTCTTTCCTCAAAGTTTCTTTCTTTAAAGACTTGACATGTTTATTATACAAGTTTTTCACTTTCTTGATTAGAGTTACAACAAGATATTTTATATTATTTGAGAGTATTGTAAAAGGTGTTGTTTAGCTGATTTCTTTTTATTCCCTTTGTCATTTGTATGTATGAGGGCTTCTAACGTTGGTGAGTTAATTTTTGTCAAGATAGTTGTTTTAAAAGTGTTTATTAGCTTTAGAAGTTTCCAGCTAGAATTTTTAGGGTCATTGACATACACTATTATATAATGTACAAATAATGATACTTTGATTTTTTTTCTGTTCCAATTTGTATCTTCTTTATCTCCTTCAGTTGTCTTATTGCTCCAGGTTAGACTTCAATCAGTATATTGAATGTGTATGGAGAGAGAGAGAGAGAGAGAGAGAGAGAGAGAGAGAGAGAGAGAGAGAGAGAGAGAGGAGAGCTTTATCTTGTTCCTGATTTTAGTGGAATTGCTTCAAGTTTTTTTCCTCTTAAGATGATGATGAGGCAGAGGCAGGTGAATCTCTGTGAGTTCGAGACCATCCTGGTCTACAAGAGCTAGTTCCAGGACAGGCCCCAAAACCACAGAGAAACCCTGTCTCGAAAAACCAAGGGAAAAAAAAAAAAAAAAAAAAAAAGATGATGATGGTTATGGGCTTGCAATAAACTAGCTTTATTATCCTTAGGTTATAGTAGCATTTCAAATATATTGTAATAAATAAAGATTAACTGAATATCTGAGAATAAAACATTCCCAATGGTTAGCTTTACAGACCAGATTATGATAAATAACACATGCCTTTAGTCCCAGTAGCTACAATGACACATACCTTTAATCCTAGTAGCCACCCTAGTTGCCATAGAAACTGAGTCGTACATGCCTTTAATCCTAGTGGTACATTCCTTTGGCTCCAACCCTAGAGAGGAATATAAAACGGAGTGAGGTAGCTCTCAAATAGTCTCATTCTTGATCCTTCCTGGAGGAAGGATCACCATTCCAGAATGAGGTCAAGGAAAAAGCCAGTGGCTGGCTGTTTTGCCTTTACAAAATTTAGGTTGAATCCCAATTTCTGACCCTGGATTTTTATTTAATCATGCTTCATGAGATTATGACCCTTGTAACCTTAATCTTTCCAGAACTTTTATTATGAGGGGGGTTGGATTTTGTTAATGGTCTTTTCTTTATCTAATGAGATGTTCATGTGATTTTTCTTTTTAAATTTGTTTATATGGTAGATTACATATATTGGTTTATTTATGTTGAGTCATCCCTGATTCCCTGGAATGATTCCTATTTAATCATGGCATATGGTCTTTTTTATGTATTCTTTGATTTGGTTTGCAAATATTTTATTGAGTATTTTTGCTTCTATGTTCATATGTGAAATTGGTCTTTATGTGGTTTGTGTATAAGGGTAGCTTTGGCCTTGTAAAATAAATTGTATAGTGTCTCTTCTGCTTCTATTCTGTGGAATAGTTTAAGGATTATGGGTATTAACTCTTCATTGAAAGTCTATTAGAATTTTGTGCTAATATCATATGACCTTGAGCTTTTTTAGAATGGGAGAATTTTAATGACTGTTTCTATTAAACAAATAACTATAGGACTATTTAAATTGCTTTTGTGATATTAATTTAACTTTGTTAAGTAGGATTTATCAAGAAAATTATCCATTTTTTTAAATTTTTCAATTTGGTTGAATACACTTTTTAAGTATTGTAGTAAGAGATGAGTGGGCCACGTCCCACCGCCTGGCTAGCTTAACTCTGAAATAACCACACAGAAATTGCATTAATTAAACTACTGCTTGGCCAATAAGCTCTAGCCTCTTATTGGCTAACTCTCACATCTTGATTCAACCCATTTCTAATAATCTGTATGTCACTACGAGGTCGTGGCTTACTGGGAAAGATTCAGCATGTCTGACCTGGCAGCTTCATGTTGGCTCTCTCTGACTGTTTTCTTCATCCCAGAATTCAGTTCTGTCCTCCCCGCCTACCTCATTTCTGCCCTATCAAAAGATCAAGGCAGTTTCTTTATTCAACCAATGAAAGCAACACAAATGCAGAAGGACCTCCTACATCAAAGTATGTTTTTATGATTTCCTTAATTTCCTCAGTGCCTGTTGCTATATCCATCCTTTCATTTTTAATTTTGTTAATGTGAATATTCTATATCTGCATTATTTGCTATTAGAAAAACTCTAAGTGTAAAGAAAAGTTCATTAAGTAGTCATAAAGGCAAAAGATATTGAGGAAACAAGTAAAAGGATAGTTTCTAAGTCTATATATAAAAGCCTTATGGAAGCCCATGAGTTTGTAAAATGATTCAAAATAGATATATTTTTATTTATTTATTTAAGATTTCTGCCTTCTCCCCGCCACCACCTCCCATTTCCCTCCCCCTCCCCCATCAAGTCCCCCTCCCTAAAAGTTCCTTGCATAGATATAAAATGTTCCCTCCAGAAGTTATGAATTATTAAGTTAAAGTCATCTTGCCAGACATGGTATACCTCCTTATAAGTTATTGATAGGGAGGCCAAACAAGTCTGTGAATTAAAACAGGCTATTACCATTGTACATGGTTACCAACCATAATTAGATAGTAAAAGTCTATCATTAATGACATTGCACGAGGCGCTTGTTGGACATATATAGGCCAGTCTGGAATTTTCACAGGAAAGTTCAACAAGGAAGAAAACTTCCTTCCTATGGCTAGGTATCATAATGCTAGAGGTACTACATAGGCAGATGAGGGATAAAAGGTATCAATCATTTTACTCAACCCTGGACCTTACATGCTTCAATTCTGTCCTCGCAGGACCAATGTGCCCACTGATGTTACACTGGCTTGACTGTTAAAAAGTAACCAACTGCTTTCTGTTTTGATATGAGACCTAATTCACAGGAAAGAATTCGTGCTTGTTATTCTAAATTTGATCAAAATCCTATGGCTGGGGAGAGCATAGACTCTAGGAAGGAGCCTGTTGTTTTTGTTGTTGTTTTGCTAAATGATTATGCTGTCACACTGCTTTTTAAATATTGTTACTTATACATATAGATCTGCATTATCCTCAACCTTTGTCAGAGAATCGTTTTCAGACAATGTGAAATGGTTTCTGCCAAGACTCATAACTGTCATGGTGTCAAGAATAAGATTGTGAGTGTTCATAAATGAAACATCTATGTTAACCTACCTAGTCTCTGTTTGCAAGACTGGGGTAATAGGGAGAAGAAGAAGAAAGAAAAAGAAGAAGGAGAAGGAGAAGGAGAAGGAGAAGGAGAAGGAGAAGGAGAGGAGAAGGAGAA
The DNA here is from genome assembly GCF_950005125.1 of Chionomys nivalis. Classification (NCBI taxonomy): domain Eukaryota; kingdom Metazoa; phylum Chordata; class Mammalia; order Rodentia; family Cricetidae; genus Chionomys; species Chionomys nivalis. The sequence continues at coordinate 74,691,136 of NC_080095.1, forward strand.
GGAGAAGAAGAAGAAGAAGAAGAAGAAGAAGAAGAAGAAGAAGAAGAAGAAGAAGAAGAAGAAGAAGAAGAAGAAGAAGAAGAAGAAAGAGAAACAATTCAGAGCTGAAGACAAACAGAAATGTGAAATGTTTTCCAGACATAGCATAAATGGTACACACTGGTGACCTCTCAAAGCACTGGTAGTTACCTATGAAAGACCTACACAAGAGCAAGACAGCAAAAATGATAGAATGGATGAAGGTGGGTTGGTGAGTCAAGAGGCCACAACCCTAGCTGAGATGTTGGAAGTTGTTGTGAACAAAATAATTTTTGAATGGACCAAAAATCATTTAGGGGATGTTGCCACTGATGACATATAATATGAAACAAATTATATATATATACTTTAAGAGGGTGAAAATTTGGTTGAAGACATGTTGAGGAACATGAGAAAATATCATTGTTATACCTTGTATACATGTTTTACATTCTCAAGATTACCACCTTTAAAAATATTTACATTGAAAGTGGGGTAGGACTAGGAAGTGGTAATGGGAAGTCAGGTGTATCTTTGTGTTGTGGATTTATCTTCCATATCTGAATATGAAAACTGTAGCTAATAACAAAGGAATATTCAACCATAAAACACCATAATGTATGGAACTTAAAACGTTGGAGATGCAGAGTAATGCCAGTCACCCAGGCAAACGGAAAATTTCAGAAGGAGTTTATTTAGAAAAGAAAGAGGTTGTTAAAATTCTAGAAGGGCCGTGGGAGGCCGGCTACACCTACCAAGACTTTGCCGGTAACTAGGAAGATGTAGCAATCTCAGAAAAGAGTAGCACTTGTCACACAAAAGGAGAATACTGGAAAACCACTAACAACTGCCCATCAGTGCTTTGTTAGGGTTCCATATTTGTTTTCCGGGACACAAAGAACCATGGAAACTCCAATTACTGTGAAAGCTTTGCAGTGGCATGGCAACTGGCAAGGTTTCTAAGAAATGAAGTGCCTGGGCTCCTGCTTCCTTTCAAACAACAGAAAACATGCAGTCACCATGACAATTGTTTACTGTTAGCATTCCCACTTTGAAATGTGTCTGGCTTTCTACATTGCATGTGTTTCCTTCAGTTCCCTTTACTCTATGTTTATGGATGCTGTGTTGTTCATGGTGCTGTTTCTTAGCTTTATGTGCCATGTGTGGTTCTTCATGAAGCACCACAGGCATCCAGAAGCTCTGTGAAAGGAGAGGGTGTTTCCAGCATGGGTCTCAGTTCTAGTAGGTCACTCAGCATGTTCATTTAACCAATATGAATGGATGCCCATCTTATCCTCAAAACAGTTTATCTGGGGTCCTGAGGAATTCAAAACAAGAAAGGCAACATGAGCACAAATGCAAAGGATGAAGGGAGAGGCACCCCTTACTAGCTACAAATACACACAGTAGCCTTTCACTGTCTGAAGCAAGCACCTTTCAAACTCTAATCCCTACTGACACTGGAAGCTTTCTGCTGGGCTGACTTTATGTATTTACTTGCTCTGAAAATGTAAGGGCTGAAAGAGTCATAGACTTAGGGTGGGCTCAAATGTCATTCAATTTTCTTATGTAGCCATATTCATTGCTCAGGTTTCCTTTTGGAGTTTAGGTTTGTCTTCATCCTTTTGTTTTTTGATAGTCCTGAAAACAGATTTAGAGTGTCATAGGATTCTATAACTGAGCTACATTTCCAGCCCTAGTTTTTCTTTCGAAAAAGTTCTAACCATGTTGCCTGGAAAAAAATCTCTGCAGCTGAGAGAGGCCTTCATCATTGATCACCCTGCCTCAGACTCTGAAGTGCTGGGACAACAGGCCTGTGCCAGCAGGTCTGAAATTCCATAAGTTTGCCCAGGTTTTCACTTTTCACTATTGTACCCCACAATTGGTGTAGCTGTCTTTTGCGCTACATAGTTTCTATAAAACCTGACTTCTTGACTTCTATAGAGCAGTGAAAAAGTGGCTGCTGTCCTGCCTCAGAAATCATACATCAGAAGAGATGATGGCAAGACAGATGCTAACTGTTCCCAACAGAAGACATCCAATAAGCAAACATATAAGACCACTGTCTCTACCCAAGCATCTTATGCTTCTGGTTGTATTTTCTGAGACTTGTGCAGGGATCTTTCCCTCAATTCCAAGTATGAACTGTTTCATACCTAAACAAATATGACTCACACAGTATGTGGGTACATTCAGACATAGACAACATATCCACACAAGCACACGCACACACACACACACACACACACACACACGAAAACATCATTCTTTTTTCATGTTCTTAGGGGCATTATTTTTATATAAAACAGAGTAGAAAATTTTTTCTTCATCCAGATTGAAACCACATACCCAAACTTATTTTTATAAACGTAAATCAAAGAGGCTTCATCAAGCTGATTGTCTCAGACTGGAACATATGGTTTAGAAATACAGAGTCAAAAGGCGATGTCAATTACCGCTTTTAAATATTTCAATTAAATATGTTTCTTGTTCAGTGTCTTGTCATTATTACTTTCCAAACATCCACACTTATTGATGTGAAACATTTTTATGGAGAATAACTTCTGATAACATACACTGACCTTTTGATTACATCCCTATTTCAAACCAATAGATTTCATCATTAATGACAATTATTACTCTGCCCAAGATAGTCTATTTAATTAAAATAATTTATATTAATCATGAAAAACAAAACAGTCAAATAATTTATTCTAATTAAAGTAAAAATTGCATTCATGAGAATATAATATAGAGACTTAATAAGTATGTAATCTTAAATAGACAGGAGGACAAATGGAATCGAATCAAAGACTCTAATATTAATTCAGACACCTATGAACATCTGATTTTTGACAGAGAAGTTAGAATTATACAATAGAAAAAAGAAAGCATCTTCAGCCAATGGTGCTGTCACAACTAGATGTCAACATGTACAAGAATGAAAATAGATCCATATATATCCCCATGCATGAAACTCAAGTTCAAGTGGATCAAAGACCTCAACATAAATCCAGCTACACTGAACCTCATAGAAGAGAAAGTGGGAAGCAGGCTTGAACACATTGACCCAGGAGATGACTTCATGAATATAACAACAGTAGCACAGACATTGAGAGCAACAATAAATAAATGGGATCTCCTGAAACTGAGAAGCTTCTCTAAGGCAAAGGACATGGTATATAAGACAAAACAGCAGCCTACAGAATGGAAAAATATTTTTACCAACCCCACATCTGACAGAGAGTTGATCTCCAAAATATAAAAAGAACTCAAGAAACTCAACATCAAAATACCAAATAATCCAATTTAAAATGGGGTACAGATCTAAACAGAGAATTCTCAACAGAGGAATCTCAAATGGCTTAAAGGCACATAAGGAAATGCTCAACATCCTTAGTCATCAGAGAAATGCAAATCAAAACAACTCTGAGAGTGGATGGAGAGTGAGTGGGGGAAGGTGGGGGAAGTGAAAGAAGGGGAAGGAGAGGGAAATGAATTGTTATGTAAAGTGGAAAAAAAGATTGCTTTAAAAATAAATAAATAAAAATTAAAAAAAAAAGATTTTGCAACAATATTTGCCCTTCATGAAAATCATAGCCTTCACAAGCACCAGTAACAAAAGATGAGCTGTTCTTTACTTAACAGACAACACTAATTCATTGACATCACACAGATCACAGATGTGAGGAGAAACACATGCACTCATGGAGGACCAAGGTCCTGGTACTATTTCAAATCCTCTCAGCCAGAGGCAATCATCAGGAGGTAGGAGGGTATTTTCAGTAGGAATTAGTTGGAATTTTAGTTTCTTTAATTTTATTTCTTCCTCCCTCTATCTCTGTGTCTCTCTCTGCATGTATGTGTGCCTCATTATATAAATGAGGATATGTTATTTGCCCATACATTTTTCACAATTAAGTTATTTTATTACTTACCTGTAGAATTATGGTAAGTGTTCCTTGAAGCATTATAATAATGTAATCAATATTAACAATAATTCTCATTTTACCTTGAAGTCTAGAGTGACTTCTAATTTCACTCCTACCTTGAATTTTACCTAAATCCTATTATCTGTAATAAGCTCTGTTTTCTTTTTCTTAAGTTGCTGAAATATTTTCCTTAATATTATAATTGTAAGATTAATTCATGTGATTCTGTGAAATAGTAGTGCACTTAGTTTTAATCACTGTATAATAAGCAAGTGTGCAAAAAAATCCCCTGTGATTCAGCCAGTCAATAGTAAGTATTCAACTTTCTACCTTCTCCTCGTGTGGAATCTCCTCTATGTGCTGTGATTAGCATTAATAAATAAAGAAACTGCCTTGGCCTGTTGATAGGACAGTACTTAAGTAGGTGGGGAAGATGGAACTGAATGCTGGGAGGAAGAAGGGCGGAGTCAGGAGCCATGGATCCTCCACCTGAGATGGATGCCAGTTAGAATCTTTGCCAGTAAGCCATTGCCATGTGGTGATACACAAATTAATAGAAATGGGTTAAATTAATGTAAGAATTAGACAATAAGAAGCTAGAGCTAATGGGCCAAGCAGTAATTTAATTAATAGAGTTTCTGTGTGGTTATTTCAGGGCTAAGCTAGCCAGGCAGCCAGGATGAACAAGCGCCCTCTCCTTGCAGCATTTTCCCAAAGCAATGGCAGAAAGAAATGCTTTGTAGGTATGCTAAACCTCAGTCATTTTACCAATGTTGTCCTGCTTCTCACTTTTTACTTATATTGAAACAAAACTACATACTGCATGCTACCCAATTAGCATGTTCTAGTTCACGATTGGAAACCACAGTTTCATCAGGAGCAGAATGTTCACCCCTAGAACCAGGATGAAGGAGTGTGTGTGCCAGCTGATTGTTACTGTCAACTTCATACAACCTAGAATCGCCTAGCAGGAATGTGTCAGCAGATGAAGAGTCTATATCTGGTTGGCCTGTGGTCCTGTTGGTGGGAGATTGACTTCTTGATGGCTGTAACTGGTGTTGAGGAAACTCTGATCATTCGCTAGGCACTACCTGAACTATACAAGAAAGACAAGAGCCCACTAAACAGAAAGCTAACACGGAATGTGAGTGCATCCGCTTTTCTCTGCTTTTTGACTGTGGATGTAGTGCAGTCAGCTGTGTCTGACACCCCTACAAGGATAGCCTAGCACCTTGAACTGTGAGCTAAAATAAAGGCTTCTTCCTCCGCGTTGCTTTGTGTCTGGGTATTTCATTACAGCAACAGGAGTGAAGCCAGGACAGTGCTAAAAGTAGACTTGTTTCCCTAGTCCCTTATGTCTTATCCCTCATCTGAGCATCCACACCATAAACTTTCTTTAATCCATCATCCTATCCAGAATAACACCTATTCATTTACAAATAAGCACCTAACACTGTAAGTCACTGCAACTCAGTCAATGCCCAAAATGAACAAGAGGCTTTAAATGCAACATTCTACTCAGCAGAACTTTTTATGACACTTCAGGAATTCACATGGAGTAAGCAATGAGGAAAGCAGCACATTCCCTTGGGCAAAAAATGTCTTTGACTTTCACAATGGCCCAAGAAGCACCTGCGCCTTGTTATGGTAAAACCCAAATGAGAATTGTAATTTCCCTAAAATCTGGCTTTCAAGTAATTCACCAAACCATCTCCATTTTCCTCTCCATCACTAAATTTGCCTTTGCTTCTTTTCTGACTTTGCCTTTCATATCTGTAAGTTCCATAATTGTCTCGTTCCCCGGAAGACATTCTCATCCCATGTCTTTACTCCTGCCTCCAGGCAGCAATGCCCGCTTCGCTCTGAAAGTGCCCACAGCTACCCTGCTGCCCTGTCTCTATGACTGCAGCCAGTGAAGCACATGGTCAAAGCCTGCCGATTGCCAGAGTAACAGTCGAAATGACACCAGATAAACCATGCTACACGTTTTCTCTCACCCTCATCTGTCACCGCAGTTTCTTTTCTTTGCTGTCATTTTTTTCTGGCACTTGGTAAGTCTTGATATCTTTTCTATCAGGTTTTTTTTTTCTTTCTCCATCATCCAACTTTTATGTCTAGTTGTCCTAGGTCTTTCTCTTTCCTGAAAGCAAATTTCTTCCTGCTGTTTTCTTTATCCAACATCTACAGTTGCCCCATTTACATAATCTTGTTATATGAATATTATATATTTAGCACAATGTAAAAATGCAGTGGATATTTTCCTAAAGGAATGCAAACTGACATAAAAATAATTAAAATCACCAGAGAACTCATTCATATGCTTTATATGCTTTATTAAGGGAGGTGTTGGGTATTTCACTTAAAGAAACCCCAACAGGGGGTAATATTTTCTAATGAGAAAATAAAATGAAAATGACAGGTTTATCATTAAATGTTTCAGGAACTGTGATGAAGACCTGTACACCATGGAGGCTTGCAACTATTTTAACATAATAACTTGTGCATTCTAATGGAAACAGATTTTCAAACTTTACTACCAGCCAGGTAAGTAAGTACTGACCAGGCACAGCCTTGTTTAACAAGATAAAGTGCATGATTAGGGAATTGCAGATCAACATCTGCCTCAGCTTTATTTATAACAAATATATTGATTTAGATGTGAGGAGTCCCCCAAATTCCACAAATGACTCAGGAGTTGGCAGCTGGATTCCTAGCTGATAGTGTTATTTCTGGATAGCATCTAAGTAGAAGCAGCAAATTACTGGATCACAGACGTGTGGTGCTTTTCTCTGGCTCTCCTTTGCCATCCTCTACTTTCTGCTCTCTGGTGCGAGTGCTTCTGCCTAGCCACATGATGGGCAAATCCACCATGATGGCCTGACCACCCTGAAACTGGGAACTAAGCAAGTTCTCCTTCCTTTCTTTATGTTAGGCACTTTGTTGCAACCAGAAGGAAAATAACTAATACAGAAAATTTCCCCAACAGGTGAATAGTTTAACAGTTTGAGCAACTTGCTTACTGTAGAAGGCTACTCAGCAATAAAATAAAATAAACTGTTGTTAAGAACAACTTGCATGAATTTCAAATTATGCTGACTTATGAAGGAAGTCATATTTGAAAGGTCACATATGGTATGATTCCACTTATGGGAATTTTTAAAATGATAAAATGGCAGAGATGTATTAATAGTGTTGATCACTGTCAGAGGTGAGGAGACAGGAAGAGGGGAAAATTAAGAAAGGATAAAGCAGGATTTCTGTGATGGTATTGTTTGAGCTTGGTTCAGTTACACAGAGCTACACAAGTAACATGACTGAATGCCTATAATACCCACAAAAATGAACACATACAAAATCTTGCAAAATATAAGATCAATACATTGTTTCAATATTAAATTTCTGAATGTACAATAGTGATGGAAGATGATGCCTGAGGCTGGGTTATTAAACACTAGAGAGTTCCTTCAATGTTCTTTCTTATAGCTGCATATTATAAGTTCCAGTGACTTCAAAATCAGGCGGAAAAGCAATAGTACTAGAGAAAGACAGGAAAAAAGAGATTTATGTTTTTAATACATTGGAATTTATTTTGAGTTATAATTTGAATATGAAAACCGTATTTGCTTTACTTCAACATCCACTCACACAGAAAAATAAAAGCAAATAAGGAACATGGAGGATGCTTCTTATTTTGTTAATATTTATTTACATTTTTAAATAAGGATGTCCCGCATGCATTTATGTCTGTCAACTATGTGTGTGCAGTGCCTGTAGAATTCATAAGTGTCCATCAGATCATCTGGAACTGGACTTACAGACAATTGTGAGCCAATTGTGGGTGCTAAAAAAATAAACACTTGTACTCCAGAAAAGTAGCCAGTGCTCTTAACTGCTGAGTTGTCTCTCTAGACTCAGGATGAAGGTTCTTAGCATAAAATATGTTTTCTAGAAACATATATGGCTCTTTTAGTATTGGACCATTCAATTCCATTTAAAAATTGGGACAAGATAATAAAGCCAGCTGATTAATTCTGATAAAGTTGAAACCTACTACAGGGAGAGTATATACAAAATTTTATTTTAAGTATAATACAAAACATGTATCAATCTCTATATAAACTCTAATGTATTGAGAATCTAGGTACTGTGCTGTCTCATAGCAACATGCTATATATTATATAAAGACAGGAAGAAAATGGTGGCATACTAGAAAAATGAAAAATATAATAATCTTTTCAAAATTTAGTGTATAATGAAAGTGCTATGTAATGATAAGCTAATATGATTCCCAACAGTTACTATTTATAAGTGGATCCTGGGATTAGTGTAGAGGCACCAAAGAGCGAGAGCAATCAGTACACACCTGAAGCTGAGGAGGAGAAGAGTGACTGATGCTGACTAACATCAGGACTTGGACTTTATAGAGGATATTCATCCAGGGACCATGGCACTACTGCTGGTAGGCGAAACATTTCTGGAACACATTTCTAGAGAGCCTGGGAACAGATTCATATGTGTGAAGAGGTGGCATAGTTTAGCGTGTGACAGAGGTGGCACTATAAATCTCACGAATGAGAAGAGCTAGCTTTAAAGTCTGCCAATCATAGGGGTATGGTGCTATGGTCCTGAACTCTTTTCGGGAGCCTGCCACCAAGCTCCCGAATCAGACAAGGAGTCTTATTCTTCTTTATAAACATCCAGCCTTGGGTTGACTCGTTTCTTGCCTGCTTTTCTTAACTTATACTTATGTGTTTTCTAGAAACATATTTGGCTCCTAAAGGAATATCCTAAGGTATTGGATAGTTATAAGTTAAGGAAAAGTGTTTTTCCTGTTATTTTACTTCTTTAAATCTTATTCCGTGGATGGCTGTAGAGGTGGGTGGCTGGCCCCTGATGTCCTCCTCCTTCTCAGGCTACTGTTCTGAACCCCTTCTTCCAGTTTTCTCTTTCTATCCATTCTCTCTGCCTGCCAGCTCTGCCTATCCTTTCTTCTACCTCACTACTGCTCATTCAGATCTTTATTATCAGATGTTTGAGATAGGCAAAGTATCACAGCTTCACAGTGTCAAACACATGCAACATAAACAAAAGTAGCACACCTTAAAATAATAATCCCAACAGGCAGTGGTGTTGCTCATTAGCTATATGAATGATATATTCATTCTCAGATTTCAACATTATACTATCAGAAAAAGGTAAATTTTAGTGCATTGGGTCAAATGTGGAAAGTCAAATTCATAACTATGAGAAGCAATGTAAAAGCACATTTTATGAGCTTTGAGTAGAAAACTTTCTGAAATAAAGTATAAAGTTTATAATTCTACTGGGAAATGATGAATAAATGTAATGCACTTAAATCTTAATTCTAGAACAGTTATCACAGAGAACAGGAAAGTTAAAGCATTGGTCTGGGAGTAAACATTTATCATTACATAACTGTCAAAGTATTGGTATTCAAAATTTGTAATGACTCCTGAGATAAATGATAGAGCAGAGGAAAGCAGAACATTAATAAAATCTAGAAACAAACTAGAAATACTCTAGTTTGATGAGACAACCCAAAATTCAGAGGTGTAAAGTACATTACCACCTACAAATAAAAGTTTTCATGTCCAAGTTAGCAAAAGTCTTTTAGTTTGACAAAACAAGGTTTTAGATTCATTTTGGAATTAAAGTTCTTGTCTAGAAACTGGGATGATGCCGCGCACCACGCCCCCGTGTCTGCGCTCTGTGCACTGGCACCCAGTTCGCGAGCTTCGGGCAAGGGGGCTGGAGGTTAAAATACACAGACACACACAGACAGAGAGACAGCGACACGGGTCATCCTTGAATTCCCCAAGAATGCCCCCTTTATTGTGTTTAGGGGCAGATTATATAGAGATAGCCACGCCCCAGCCAAACACACCAGAAATCACTCTCCTGCCATCAGGAAGTTCTGAAGGTCTCGTGCTCAGAGCAGCTGTAGACACTCAGATCAGGGGATTACAAGAAATTCAGGATCTGGGGTCTCACTGCTCCCAACAGGATGACACATAGACCACAAAGACAGAAACGAACACAGTAAAAGCACATAAATGAGTACATCCTTAGACAAAGTAATTCTGTTTCTGAGTGTGGATTGCAGATCGTTCTACCAGCTAAACAGTAAAACCCACTCTCAAACGTCCATTGCCACACTGCATTGTAAGAAGGCAGTTTGCAGCTATCCATGAATAGAAGAAATGGACAGGAGACAGTAATTCAGTTACAGTTATCACAACAATTTCAGTGAAATTACATACCAATATAAGTAATCCTCTAGAACATTACAAAATGCAAAAGTAAATTGTCCATCACTCAATAAATATGACCTCTAATTCTGTTTGAATTTATTCACAAAGTCAGAAGAAATCACAAATAGTCTTCTGTGAAGCTACATGAAACATAATAGGTCTGATGCCTTCCTTAAAATTCCTCATATGAATTTAACCTGAGTGTATATTGTGTAGAATAAGGTGTATACAGGACATTTGACATCCATAAAACAGTGTCTCACTATGACCTCCCAGAATGGCTTGTTTCTAGCTGCAGTTGTGCACAGAGATGGAAAAAACAGGAAAATCACCTATGATCTCACAGTGCTCTGCACCAGACAGCCGCGGTGCTGCCACAGTAAAGTATAAGTTAAATCATTTTGTTTTTTAGAAAATATTTTAGAAGAATTTTTATGTTCTCAGATTATTTTATAGTTTGCACAATAGAGTATTATAAACATATATTCAATCATGAAATATTATTTCTACAAAGGTCAAATATTCCTGAACATCCAATATTCCTGTACAATAAAACTTTTCAATTTGTCTTCTGTGTAACCTTTGTCTCTTCATCAGTCTATGGAACTACACCCTTTTTAATTGTTGAGAAGAGGCACATTGCATGAGATATCATTCATTTCTGCAAACTTTTACCTTGTATGGTAAACAAAGTGCCAGTAGAGTTCTCTGGAATGAGTAAGACTCTGACTGGGTCTAGACTATTGGATCTTACTCTCCCTTTATGCTCTGCAATGACAGAGACCACCTCTATCTGGAGAAGCATCAGAGCAAAAAGCCCACTGTGGATTTAACAGCTTAAGGTAAGCATGCTAATTCTAAAATAACATGCTGCTTTCTCTTCCCTCTCTAAATCGCAGGATCAGGAACAAAGTTCCCTCCCCTTCAGTCTACAATTCCCATAAGCAGGGATATGAAGATTATTGCCTGGAGATAATCAGTATCCGGCTGTGGCAGGATTTAGTATTGGAGTATTTATGGGTAGTTACGCCAGAGAATGTGAAAAATAAATTATTACTGCTAGAATTCTTTAGTCAGAAATTATTATCTTTAAGATAATTAAGAAAATCTTGGCTTATGGCCTTAGGAAACATAATCTTTACACCATCAAATTTAATGAATTAATTTTGTATTTTAAAATGTACTCCATAGTATATTGATTATTTGAACTGGTTATTTATTTATATAGGAGCTGAAAATATAGTAATCTTTTATCTAATGTATGAAAGTTAAAGAGGAGTCACATCTTTACCTGAGGAGAAAGTCCATCAAGCATCACAGGAGGGAAAGGATACAGATGGCCCTAGCACAAAGGGAGAGAAATCAAAATTCCTCTTATTTCTAGCAAGTGAATATCAGTGCCATGAGAACATTAATTGTATATTTAAATTTGTTGGTTTTACAAACTTTAAAGTGGCATTTGTCTTAGAATATATGCCACTATCACATTCCATGAGAATAGATTAACAGACATTTTGTGAGTAGGTTAAAGTACATGCACACTGTATGTAAAAGTGAGCATCAGAGCAAAACCTACACATACACACATCATCACTCACACAGTGTAAGTTTTGTTACTTTTATAAAGCAACAATGCACGGACAAAGCATGCCATGTCCAAGTCATCACGACTTGGTGGTTAATTTTCAGTGGGAACTTAGATGGATTTAAAATCATCTTGTATATAGACACCTGTGTACACTTGTGATAGTGTTGCCAAAAAGATTAACCTGAGAAAGATGACCAACCATGAATGTGGGCGGTACCAATTCATAGGATGTACTCTACACTGGTACAGAAGGGAAAGTATACTAGGGGTAAGAGGGCCACCAATCAGAGGCTTAAACTTATGAAGATGCAGTTCAATTGAAAGAAAACTGCTCAAACTAGAAATGCCAATAGAGAAGGTTCCCTATTCTAGATTGGTGTCTAAGCAATTATTTTCCCAGGTTCATCCATAGGTAGCAAAGGCCACTGCAACTGTAGAAGAAAGAGGGCCTAGCAGCATTCTCCATGGTATGCTTGTTTTGTAAGCTTAAGAATGTAAGAGTTACCAGCCTGTGGGGGCTTGAACCAAGGTTCTAGAAAGCCTCTGAGACAAGGCAGGGTGTGGCAGGGTCAGAATATCTGCAAGAAGGCCATGGTAAGGATACTGCATGAAGCTTAGTTTACCAGCTAAGGCCCCAGGAATATTTGCCCATGAAAACTGAGACCACCAAACAGCTAGTCCAGGAGAAATTGTTTGTGCGTTACACAGGTAGCAGACCCGGAAATGCAAAACTATCTAATATCATAAGAGTCCAAGTGACCCCATTCTCATATGGTTTCTTGAGGTGAAGCTGGAAGAGCTGTTTTCCCCTATTGGGCTTCAGTGAAAAGGGAAAGAGGACAAACAAGACTTGAAAACAAAACAAGTTACAAACTCCCAGGACATAATGTCACAGAACATTCATCCAGGTTTTGGAATTGGAATTTTTACTCTGGCATTTTATGTTGGAAGTTGGCAACTCGTTTCTGTTTATTTTGTTTTGTATAGAATTAGTATCTCCTAGGAGACACCCTGCAGGACGCATCTGGAGAGGTGTTTCCAGGAAGGTTAGACTGAGCCGTAATAACCCACCCTCAGTGTGGGTAGTGCCAACACATGGGCGGGTATGACAAGCTAAATAAAAAGTAAATGAGAAAGCAAACTGAGCATGGGCATTGTGAAAGCAGAGGCCGCTCCTTTGTTTCCCAGCTGCCTTGACCCGAATTATCACACAAAACTATATTAATTACAACTCTACTTGACCAATAGCTTAGGCATATTTCTGACTAACTCTTATTAACTGTAAATATTATTTATTCTATGTGTTGACACAAGCATGTAGCCTACCAATAAAAGTTCTGGGCATCTTTCTCTAGCCGCTACATGGCATCTCCTTGACTCTGCCTACTCTCTCTGTATATTTCTCTTCCAGCCTGGCTATATTCTGCCCTGCCATAAAGCAGCTTTATTCATTAACCAATAAAAGCAACACATATACAGAAGTACATCCTACATCAACATTGGTCTCTCTCCGACACAACACAATGATACTTCAGTTGCTTTGTTCAGGTAACTTGTAAGTGCAACCAGAAATATAACTTACATAAGTTCCTTTTAGGATTTAATACATTGATACCGCATAAGTTATCATCTCCTGCACTGAATTTGATTATAAGTGAATCAGCAACAAAATTCACCTTTAGACCGACTTTCTTCCATCACCAATCTTCTTGAATATCACAGGAGCAAAGTTCTACTCCTTAAACGTTTAAATTTTTAAAAGGCAGAAATCACTAGTGCCCCTCTTCGGTCTGACTTTCCATAAACAAAATTCTACCAATACCCACGCCTTACTATAGCCACAATCTCCTTCATTAGTCTAAAAGCCTGCAAGCAGCTCATGCACAGTATGCTGCTTCCATTCTGGAAACAATGCCGAGCTGTTCTTCATACCTTGTCCACTCTGTGACTGAGTCATTGCAGTACAGATCATGATGAGATGTGAGTCATACTCCAGGCACATAAAATCTTTCACAGGCTCCTCTCTTTCCCTTCTGGGCTTCCCATTTGGATGTCGATGATGATAAAGTCTAAGGGACAGAAACCATATGTCAGGGGTCTAGACACATAAAGGGCAGCCTATTCAACTTTTACAGTCATAGGACAATCAAGTAGGAATGAAATTTGTAAATGGAGAATGCTCGTTCATTTCCCAGCTGCCCAAACGCAAATAATCACACAGGAACTATATTTATATATTAAAAGAAGCCTATTAGTTCAGGCTTCTTTTAAAACTAACTCTTACATCTTCAGTTAACTCATTCCTATTAATCTATGTATCACCATAAGGCTGTGGCCTACCAGTAAGCTTCTCTCCTTCTGCAGCTACATGGCATCTCTCTGACTCCACCTACTTTCTCTCTCTGTATCTCTTCCAGCCTGGCTATATTCTGCCCTGCCATAAGCCAAAGCAGCTTTATTCATTAACCAATAAAAGCACCACATATACAGAAGGACATCCCACATCAGAAATTAATTTCTAATATTTGAAATTCAGTAATATTTTTGGAGTCTGGTGCTATATTGTCTACTCTAATTAACAGGTTAGCACTTTCTTTAGAGAGTTCTGTGTACCACTTGAAAAACATTTCTTGCGTCAGCTCTCTTTGTTTATGGCAACACCCATGCCTACTTTAAGCTTATTTGTATCCCAACAAGAACATTGATACTCATTTTGAGACTTCGCATACATACACCTCACACACGAAAAAGAGAGAGAGAGAGTTTCAAATGCATCTTTTGGGACCTCTGAAGTACCTTGAACACTAGTGTGAAAACTGGACTCATGGTTTAATATTCTAAGACATATGCATAGTCTCACTGAATTCCATTTGTTTAGTTGTTCACAAAAATATGTATCTCTTATATCTGATAAAACTTTACTTCTTTAAGGTCAAAATATGGACCTTCATATGTAGCTATTTTTAGTTTACTAATCTCCATCATAGTATTTCTAACACATCTGACTACCATCATCCTGTGAACTCTCTTGTCTCTTTCTACCTAGACATTCTTTCAGTGATCCTTGAACCTGGAGAAGAGTAACTTTCTACCAGGGTTGCTTCGAGTATTGAGGCTATGTGAGAATCATAACAAGAAAAATATTAGATGTTAGGAAAATCTACTACCTTTCGAAACAAGAAACAAACATTATACTCATTTACAAAATATTCTAATTAGATTCATTTATTTTATAATTTTATGAGTAGGAGTATTTTTGCTGCATGTATGTTTGTGTCCATGTGCATGCCTGATGACCTCAGATATTAGAATATAGTATGGAATACCCTGGAACTAGAGTTGCAGATTATTATGAGATACCATGTGTGTGCTGAGAAAAAAATTCATGTCTTCTGCAATAACAAAAAAGTATTGTTAACCACTGAGCCAAAATCCAACACTGCAATGTATCCTTAAATTTAATTTCCTAAAAAAGTGGATAAAATATTCTTCAAGAGAAAGGAAATAAAATTCTCATTATATTTATTTTTTAAAGTATATATATATATATATTTATATATATTTATTTATTTATTTTTAAAGTATACGCTACCTTTCTTTATTACGGCATCCTAAATGTGAAATAGAAAAACAATTCAATGCTGTACCTAACTTCTATACACCAATCAGCTAATCAAAATGTTAATGGTGACAAGTGAGCTAACTGATTTTGTGAAATTCATGCTGGAATGTTCAAAATTACTATCCTACAAAAATGTTTAAACTCTTGAATGTAACATAATTCAGTGGAATATCAATACTCATTGCATATATGTATGGTTTCTGCAGGTTTGAAGTTTTAGAAGTCTTAAAAGAGGGAATTAGAAAGTATATGAGAATAACAATAAAAAAACAAGAACTCTCCAATTTTCACCCTACCCTTCATAAAAAAATGTATCCATAGACTTATCACAGCACTGTTTTTCTCTATCCGGTCCAATCACAGCATAGTTTTTTCAAGCCTTAGTTTTTGTTTTGAGATATTTTAGTAACATTTTGTTAAATTCAGTCAGACAATATAGCAGTAATTATTTGCATATCTGTCACTCATTCCAGTGTTCTTATAGTATTTTAAATTTTTAATATGTATATAAGTGTACATAATTATTTGATATAGATGATTATATAAACATATGCATGTGAATACTATATACAACATAATGAACAATTTGAATTATTATATAGCAAAACCTTCAAAATATTGAAATTCTTTAAATGAAAACAAAGGGAGAAGATGAAGAACTGTATATCCATCATAAAATGAAAAAGATTAAAAATCTCCATGTGCATATGCTCATGACTGTCTCACTTCTATGTACATGTCTGCTCGTGCATTCTTCTTGCATGGTTGTGGAGCCTTCATAGCTAAAGTTACCACTGTAGTAGATAGAAATAAGGATATCTAAGAGATTAGCATACATAGTCAATGGAAAATAAACAGCTCTGGCACCAAATGATCAAAATAATTCAGTTGCCTATGTGTCAGGTCAACTGCAGTTCCTTCGGTGCCAATGGCCATTACTGTCCTAAACTATATTTTGTTACTGAAATAAGGGGAAACAATGCTTATGAAAATTATGAGAGACTGAAAGAATCTTGTGAATAAAGTAAGATTAGAGACCATTTGTCAGGAGCAAGGAGGTTTGGGTATTCTTGATGATTTATTACCGGAACTAAAGCCAGTTTCATTAGACCTTCGGGGTTTAACAACTTTGCCCCGGAATCCTTCTTGTTGCTCAGTTATTACTGACACTTCACGAAAACAGCCTGGTGCACTACCTATTTCATGAACCTGAGACCGTGAACCACAGAAAACTTATTTATTAGGAGCGACTTTGAGATTGTCAACTTGCTCGCTCCACCAATCTAAATTATTATGTCATAAACTTTGTCTAGTTCCAGACAGCTTCCCTCTTGGTAAGATTTGTCTGTGCAATGCACAGCCCAGGTCTTAAATCCCTGTAAACATCTTGTCCTGCTTTTCCACCTTGAGATCATCTGCCTTACAGACAAGGGCAGTGTCTCTACCAGATACCACAATAGCATTTGAGATGTTGACAGTCAATGCCTTGAAGACAAAGATTATAAGAGTAGAAAGTGCTTACTGTTTATAAAGAAAAGGAGCGTGGTTATTTCTGATCTAAAAGAAAACAGTCAAGTTAAAGGAAATCTGTGTTTCTAAAAACATATATAAACCTAAAACTGAAAGAAGTTTGAGGCATGTTGTATCGATGTTTGGATTTATTTCTTCCTGTCAAAAGTTAGAAAATATTATTCCTTTAGATTCTATAATATAACTTTATTTAAATATCATATAAGGTCCAATTTTGTCCTAATTTCTTTTGATATTTCATGAGAAGTTAGGAGTGAATGTCACTGTCACTTCTCACCTTATACAGAAACAAAGCAACACTTGTGTAAGTCATTGCTTCATAGACACCTACTTCACCAGCTCCCAATAGCATTCCATGCATAACTGCTCATTTGCTTAGTATAAAAACTTCACATCAGTAGTTCAGAACACTGCAAACTTTCAGAGTGTATATCTATTCTATATTAATAAAAAGCTGACCTAGTGTACAACTGTTGGTTTAAGTCTTTATTTGCTAATAACTGAAGCCTGAAACACATAAAACAAGCAGTTACTGCCTTATTTTAAAAAGTATGTCATTGATGGGTGAAGCACTGAATCTTAGACCAGAATATAAATTATCTTAAAAATGTCCAGGAAATATTTGACAGTCAAAGTTACAAATGAAAAGAAAATGTTAACTTCTAATTGGATAAGAGAAATATTAAATTTATGTATCAAACAAGGCAACTAGCAATCAAAAATTCCACATATGTAAAGACACACTTCAGGGAAATTGGAAATATCAAATTAAAAGTTGCTCTAAATCATTGGACGAGAGGATAAAAACAGAAGTATAGATAATTCAGAACATCATTGAAACCATACCTAAAATAATTAAAGCACCCAAAGTTGATCCCTGGGGAAAATTAAAACAAGTCTGCAGTATTTTAAACAAATGGCACCTGGGAACTGGAACATAGCTCAGTAAGTAGAAGTATCTCCTATAAAGTAGGGCAACATGATTTCAGTCCCTGGAGGCTGCATGGGAAGAGGAGATAAGGGACACACACAGGTGTGTGTCCACAGGAATGCCTTAGCACACATGCTTTACTCTCCTTACACAGACAAGAAATAAAAATTAAAATTAATGCTTGAATAACATCTAGTTGGTGAAGGCAAGAGCTAGTTCTTTTGAAGAGACTGACACAGAGAGACCTCTGACAAACTAATCAATCACTGTGATTGATTCTCCCAGTTCCTCACTCTCTGTTCAGAGTCTCCAAGTAACTAAGACTATCAGCAGAAGTAGAGAAGAGCCCCCACAGGACATTTACCATACACTTCTTTTGAAATATTTTATCTCAAATCTGAGATGAAAAAAAGACTAAAAGAAAGGCCTTTTGCCTAACATAATTAGAGTCAATAAAAACAGATTTTTATATAGTTTTAAACATGTTGAGTAAATATTTTGCTCATTTGGAAAGAGTTCTGTCTTTTGATCTATAATTTGAATGTAAGCTAAGCAAGCATTGCATAATTAAAAACTGAGGACTTCTGGGTGAATTTTAAACTTATTTTCAAATCAATCCAATACCCTGTGCTATTGTTATGAAGATAGTAGGCAATAAAAATACACACACAATATAGATAAGATTATAGTGCATAACCACATATAGAACATTTAAAATTTTATGAAAAGAAACAAAAGTAACACACAAATGTACTCATGACTTTGGTTAAGCAAAGAAAATTGCAACCTGCATAAAATACGTTATAAACCTTATAATCTAACAACTTTTAAGTTATTCTATCCCTTTCAACTATAATTTCCCTGGAAGTGTGTGTGTATGTGTGTGTATGTGTGTGTGTGTGTGTGTGAGAGAGAGAGAGAGAGAGACTTTAGCATAATTCTTCTATGCCTATAATTAATACCTTTTCATATTTTCTTACCTTCTTATTAATGTAGCTTTGTCATTGTCTAATACCCAAATTCCTGTGTTGCCTTCAAGCACTCATACTGTACCCCTGCCCCTCAGGTCACCCTGTTATGATAGTTTTGTTTTTAGAGGTTTATATTTGACTTAATATTTTTTTCATTTTTAGAGCTTCTACTTTTATCAGTGTTTCTCTGTATTGATTTTCACTCCCATATCCTGTATTCAGTACCTTATATCATTCTACTATTTGTGTTCTGCTGTAATCCATGTAAGAGTTTGTGTCTATTTCTGTGTCTTAGTATATACTCACAATCATTCTTCTGAAATAATTTCTAGGATTTTTTTTCTAATCCCCCAGATGAGGTCATTATTATGGTATTAGTAATTTTTGTAAGCATAGCATTTCATTGGTTGTTCATTTGTCTTAGGTTTTTGTGTCGGGATTTGTACTGAAGTTGCTTGAAATATTGGTGGTTTGTTAGTATTCTTTTATTGGATATATTTGCAATGTTCAAGAAACACTGGATTATATATAACATATATAGTTATGTTACTGGATTTGTGTTCAGAACAATTATTCTGATGATTAATGATAACAATTCACATATCAAACACATATGCATTAACACATTGGGTTTTAAAACAGAATCCATGATTTTATGTCCTCAAAAAAATATCTTTCATCAGCAAAAATAAATGCAACTTTAAGGTAAAGGTTGGGAAAAGGTATTCCAAGTAGAAGAGACTCAGAATTAATTAGTGTAGTTGTTCTTACATTTGACAAAGTAGACTTCAAGTCTAAGTGATTCAGAAGAGATAAATAATATCACATTATAGTGACTAAGGGAACAATCCATCAGGAAGACTAGTGATTTTTAATAGCTTTGTATTGATCATGGGTACACTAAACCTCATAAAAAATACAAGTAGACAGAAAGGTAGAGATTAATCCAACAGCAGGTCACTTTAAGACCATGACATAGGTCATCCCAACAATAAGCAAATAATGTCTAAATTGAATTATCTCACAAATCAAACCTATCAAATAAAAGACTATGCAAAAAGCAGAAAATATACAAACTTATGTAGATTGGATAAAACACTATTAAATGATGAATCAGCCACAAAAGAAATTAAAAAGAAAGTTTTTAAATTTCTGGAATCAAATAAATAGAAAAACACATTATATTGAAATGTATGTGATTAATGAAAACAGTTAAATGAATAAATTTGTAGCTAAAAAAGCCCACAGTTAAAACAAAAAACTTTCAACTAAATAAATAAATAATACCCACTAAAGTGTTGGACAAATGGGAGGGAGTCATATGCATAATAAGTAGAATAAGATAATTAAGATATGTGTAGAAATTAATGAAGTGAAAATGAATAGAAGATACAAAGAATCAATCAAACAGTTATCATTCTGAAAATATAAACAGTAGCACCAAACTAAATAAAAGAAATAACTAGAAAATCCAAATTAATAACTTTTTATGGAAATGAAAAGATTACATCAGATACCAATAAATATTTAAATAAAAAATGACAGACAATTCCTTGAAAATTTATTTTTCACTAAGTTTGAAAAGTAAACTAAATGGATGAAATTCTGACAAAAATAATAAACCAAGATGTGAAAGATAGTTTAAAAGGGTATTTATTATAGGCAGTCTTAGGAAGGGTTTCTTCTTAGGGTTTTTATTCTAGGATACCCTGGGAGAACAATAGGTTAACAATCCCTCTGTAACACCTCCCTTCTATCCCCTCAGGCTGTGCTGGCTCAGTCATCCTTGCTTCATGAGGTATCCAGACCTTGCTAACAACCCTGAAGCCTAGTCCATCACTGTCTTGTGGCACTCCTGTCCAGGAAAAGAGAGCAACTTCTAAGCAGCTAGAATTGATTTGGGCTGCGATGACTATCACATGGCACATGGCAGTCACTCCTGGCTGTTTTTTGACACAAAACTTGAACTTACTTTCTTATTCACTTAAATATAACTCTCTTCTTTTGTAGAAATAGATGTCATTAATCATTATCTTGTCTTCACTTCTCCTTGGTCACACAATGGCATGTTCTAACTCATCATCTCTAATACTTAAATACTCTAAAATGTTTCTCATAATGAGGCAAGAACATCATCTCATCAATTCCCGAATGATTGTCATTTATGAACTTATTCATCACCTTACTGTAGATGTAGCTCCAATGAGCTTGTGCAGATATGAGATCACCTGACTCTCAACACTTTCAAAACTCTAGATTTTCCACATTTGATAACGCAAATGAAAAACAGAACTCTAGTGCTAAGTTGAATTTTTCTTTTTACAAACAGTGCTTTGTTATATGCACAAAACACTTGAATTTATTTTTCTATAAACTTTATCAGTATTCCATTGAGTTTTGGGTTCACACCTTGCAGATTTATAGTGTGTGTGTATGAATATATTGTAGTGATAATTATTTTTAAAAAGTAACCAGCCTCTGATTACTTTTCTATGTTTTACCTTCACCACGTACATTTTTAAATATTCTATGTAATTAAAATTTTAATATGTGATTTTATGACTTTTACATTAAATACTATACGTACAACAAAAACTCTCTTTCTATGCTTTATAAATATATTATCACAACTATTCAATTTTAATGATTAATAGCTTCATTTTTGTGCTTTTCTCTTATTTATATATTTACTTTGTGTAAAGAATGAGATAAAAATCAAATTTTATTGTCATCTACAGAGGAACCCAGTTGTTCCAACAGCATGTAATGCATAAGTCATTTTTGCTCCATAGATTTGCAATATACATACATCACAACAAATCCCCCTATATCTTAAAGACCAACTAAGGCCTTCCTTAAGTTTCCACTCAATCTCATTATGTTCAGAATAATCATATGTCAGCAATACTCCTTGAAACACTAACTATAGAGGTTTCATTATGTGTCAAGGAAATTGTCTTTTCTTCATCTTTCACTATTTCTCCAATTATATCAAGATATCACCTATAGACCAAAGCTTAGTTTAACATAATTTTTTCTATATTTATCATTTAATTTTTACATCAAATGTTACACAAGCTTTTTTTTCTCGAGTCAGTTGATGTACCTTCCTAGTATGTTCACCTCCATGACCCACTGAGATTTACAATGGAAGACCCTTTTATAAATAATGCATCTTTTGGATATTTTAAAATATATTTACATAATAATTTTGATGTCTCAATATAAAAGCATGTGACTAGACAAGGTACAAAGATGTGAGTTACTAGAAAAGATAGAAATTTATCTATGCTAATCAAATAAAAATATTGATGTTTTATTATTTTTACTCTAGGAAATTGACAAAATGCCATGTATAATCACTCATTCCTGTAATCATAGTGCTCAGAAGCCTGAAACAGAAGAATTGATATATGTTTTTAAGAACAGCTTGAACTACATTCAGTATAAGGCTCTGTTTCAAGAAGACAAAATAAGATAATGAAGGTGAGGAGTGAGGTTGTGCATTTACACAACTTCAGTTCTACTATTTTATTCTGCAAAATTATCAAAGTATACAAAGGTCTATGTACATAGATCTCATAGTGTGCAAGAGTAGTACTAAACACACAGCATGATCTAACTAAAGAAATGCTGGCCATTGTGATATTAAACACTGAAATGCTTAGATTTCTCAAAAAAACACATACGGGATGGAACAATATGCTCTCATATTATTATTACCATTACAAAATGTGTAGTAGCTTTGAATTAGATCATTATTAATCATTAAGCAGCAAAAAACAAAAATGGAAACATTAAGCTATGACAGCAGTACGGTCATGGTAATAGTCATCGTCATATAGTATATATATTAAAGTACAACTCATTTGTATTGCTATGTAACTAGTAAATAATAATTGTCTGTGAATTATTCAGTTATTGATGATTTTTATTTATTTTTAATCTTCTTGTATTTCCTACATGGCCAATTAAGTTAGTATAATTAATAAATAATAAACTAAATAAAAACATGTTTTGTGATTATCATATTCATAAAAAAGACTCACATTTTACAATAGGTAATATTATAACATCTACTTAGTCATTATCTTAAATGTTCATTTATTTTGAATATTTATCTATTAATTTTGATATTATAATATCTGAAAACATAAATTATAATTTTCTATTTATGTATTACTAATTCTATATAAACATCTCAAACTGTATAAATCTATATATGTAGCTCTAACATCCCAAGATCTCTCTGTGATTACTTTCACACAGATCAGACTTAGTACACAGTAAATAAAGCCGAATTCCACAGCTTTCATACTTGCAATAAACCTTCCACAGAATGGGTCGCTGAGTAGACCCTCTGAGTAGTAGTCTCAGAGTGTTTCCATGGTGAACCACAAGCCCAATGCTTTCCAAAGGAGGATGCTCTATTATCAATTGAAGACATTATCTTTTTCTACTCTGATATCCCTATATCTCATAAAAAGTGGGGTCAGAGATTTTGAGGATGAGGACTTAAAATTTGTAATTAAGTTAGAGATTTATTTGCTGTGTTCATAGCAGAAGGCATATATGATAATTGACAGTTGCTTTCATATGCAATTTAGCTACCAAGAGCAAACTGATATGAGGGAAGTCTTTGGAGTTAAGACCTAGTGATGTAGGTTAGAAGTAAACCAACAATATGAATTTTTTTATGAATGCAGGTATCTGGTGTATGTGATAAGGAAGAAAGGAAACACACTACTTATGGAACTAAGATCTAGCATTGGGAAAATCATAGATAGTTTTACAGTGTATCAGTAAAAGACCTGATAGTTTACTCCTCTTTTGAGAATATTAATAATGTTTCAAACAATATTTTTTAACAAGTTATTAAGCTTAAATAAACCTTCATCAACAATCAATCAGAAATTTCAAAATTTTAATCAACCATTTAAGAGAAAAAGTGCACTAGATTTCTTTCAACTTTGTAGACATTGTAATTGATTGCTGTCACAAGAATACTGAATCACAGGGAGTTCTGTAAAGTAGAAAAATAAATATCACAGAGACATCTCAAAGTGAACAAAAGCAGCACATTCTCTTTCCTATCATTGTATCTGTGGTATTATTGCAAGTAAGATTAATAAGATTTATGTGAATCTTTTCTGCATTTAAACATGTAAAACAGAATATATTTTTTTCTTGATTTTCGAGACAGGGTTTCTCTGTAGCTACGGAGCCTGGCCTGGAACTAGCTCTTGTAGACCAGGCTGGCATCGAACTCACAAAGATCCACCTGTTTCTGCCTCCCGAATGCAAAAAAGAAAATTTTATCAATGCATCTAAAAATTTGTATAAGCTTCAACTATAAATCTGTAGCCAACAATTGGTTAGTGTTTTACATATGAGAGCATGTTTGTATGCGTGTATGTGTGTGTGTGTGTGTGTGTGGGTGTGTGCATCTATATGTGTTTATACACATATGTGTGCATGGATTTGTAAAAAGAGAAGAAAAGACATGGAATAAAAAATTCAGTATGCTGAAATTTTAAAGAATAAGATGAAACATTATAATTCATGTAAATTTTGAAATCAAGCCCTCATATCATTTATTCCTAATTGTAAATTTAAATTTAGCAAACTAAAATGACATGCAATTCTGTTGCTGAATTTATTTTCTAGTTCCTACTGTTTCATTCTAAGTATTTTTGCTGTACTTTCTCCTTTTCTCACTGATACGGTTCTAGTAAGATGATGAGTGATGAGTGTACATGTTACTTATTTGGCTATGATTTATATTTATTCCTTTTTTTTTTTTTTTTTTTTTGGTTTTTCGAGACAGGGTTTCTCTGTGGTTTTGGAGCCTGTCCTGGAACTAGCTCTGTAGACCAGGCTGGTCTCGAACTCACAGAGATCTGCCTGCCTCTGCCTCCCAAGTGCTGGGATTAAAGGCGTGCGCCACCACCACCTGGCCATATTTATTCCTTATATGCCACTAGATTGTTTCGTAATTCAAATACAGAGTTTTAACATTTAAAATCCTTTCAATCCTTTCATGTCCTTTCTTATAACAAGAACATAATTTGGAATTTGTCAAAAATATAAATAGAATACTGATATAATACACTGTTGAAATTTTTTTAAAGGAAAGAAAGGAAGGAAGAGAAAATGGCAATACAAATAAAAATCAACCCCCAAGAGCTGTAGAAAAGAGCAAACAAGATCTTTATTGCCAGAGAATAGAGGTACTAGAGCCACACTTGACCACTGCACTTCTGTACTTGGAAAAATCCAGTTTAGGGATGGGATTCTGTTTTATCACAGGATCTGCTAGGAGAAAGCATTAGGCAACACATGTTGTATGTACCAAATTATGGTGTATTGGTTGCAGCACTATCTACAATCAAACACAATGAATAAGAAAATCCTGGAGATCCTGCCAGTTCTTCTCAAACTCATATCCCTGTTAGGTAGACTTCCGCCACTGATAAAGAGCTTGGAGTCACCACATACTGCTTCCTAACCTTTCAGAATTTAAGGAGAAATTCCGGGCTTTGGAAAGTCTGCTGTTGTGGAGTGCGGGCTAATTCAGAAACAGAATCTCATGACTGGGAAAATGAATTGTCAACATTCAGGCGTTCAGACACCATGTTAAAAAAATATCCATAGATTAGGATGCTGACACTGCCTCTAAAACTTAGGAAAATTATGCTAAATGAAAAGCTTTGATACTGAGGTACCTTCTCGTTCCTCTCATTTTAGCATGTTAGGCTTTGTATACATATGTAGGTCACAAATACCTAAGCACTTTTGCTCATGGCTACAGCTTGTCCCAGTCTCTGGTAGCCAGCTCCACTCTGTTGCTAAGGACTTAATAAAAGAGCACTTATAGAGACTCACTAAGTCCCTGGTAACAGACTGTGGATCAGACTCATTCACCAATTTGTTTACTCATTTGACAATCAGAGTGCAAAGTGGTTTTTGGACTCTGTTTTCCAACTTCATCTTTAGATATAACTCATGTCCTTAGGAAACACTTTTAAATGATTAGGAAAACTTCAGACAGATAATAATGCTAAATTACCCCAAATTCTATAATACAGAAATAAACAGAATCACCTAACATCACAAAAGGAAAAGAAATTGAAGAGGCAATCCTTTCCAGAGGCAGTATTACTGGAGCAGCCACGTCCAAGAGTTTCTCCACTCTTTTCCGAAATGAGTGAGTTAGAGACTGACTCCTTTGTCTGCTCTTAGGACTCTTTTCCTTCTACTGGGTTGCTTTTTCCAGCCTTGATAGGAGCGTTTGTGCCTAGTCTTATTCTAACTTGTTATGGCATATTAAGTTTATATGCCCGCAAGGACTGCTCTTTTCTGTAGCGAAACAGAGGAGGAGTGGATACTGTGGAGAGGCTGAGGGGGTGGAAGGAGAAAGAACTGTGACCGGGATGTGTTGTATAAGAACAATTTTTAAAAAAATGAGTGAGACAGCTATACAGTTCATTATTCTGAGGTATATATAATTTGTTAATTATATGGTACATATGATGAATTTAATTAAAATTATAATTTTACAGTACAGCAAATATTACATATCAAAGACAAGAATGCTATTTGAGGCAAAAGATATGTACTTTGTTTTAGTATATAAAAATTGGTTTTGATACCAAGAGCTCTCAATTTAGATGTTGATTTTTTTCTAATCAGTTTCCTTCTACATGACAATTATATGTAAGGATGAAATAAGATATGCTTAGATAAGGAGCCTGAGTTTTTTAGCCTGTTTTATCTTCTCAAATACCTTAGCAGAGTCTAGTACACAGGAGTGTTCAGTGCATCCTGCTGGAGTGACTAGTTTACATATAAGACTAAGCTGGCATTGATCAATATCTTTTATAGTCTTTTCCTCTAAGAACTGAGGTATGACTAGAAAGTAGTGACAAGGTGAAAAACGAGACAATCGGGAAGTGGGGTAAAGAACAGATGGTAGCTAGGATGTGAGACGGCCACGCTAAAAATGTTGACAGTCAAGGGAAAGATAATCTCATTTCATTTCCATGACTCCCTTGGAGCGACTCCAAGATCACCAAGATTTCATATTGAGTCTCATTCAAAATTTATTGTGTATGTTTGTATGTGCAATATCTTGCAAGGATCTTTAGAGAGCAGACTCTTTTGTCACTAATCCCCAGGCACTGTGACAGAGAAATATGAAAAGACTCAGCTGGCCAAGATCCAAGAGGGAGTAACCAGACTGTGCAGGTGGTTAATCTCCTAAGAGTAAAGACAAGTTTGTTTCCCAGTTCCCTGACTAAAATCTACTTCTCTGTGATTTGTTATCGACCCAATGGGAAATCTATGACTTGACATGGATTCACAAAATGAGGAAGTCCCGGGTCACTAAATAAGGTAAACCCAGTGAAAAGAAAACCATTTAGTCATACTGTATGCCAGAACTGAAATCTGTAGAAAAATTGGCCCCAAGCATAAATGACTCTGAGTACATTTATTATGACTTGAGGAAAAGAGAAACCAATGAATTGGCAATGCGCCTTATTATTACAAAGCAATCTCTTTTTTCAATCATTCAATAATGACTCTAGATGGCTATCTCAGCCAGAAAACTATACTTATTGCAGAAAATTCTATTATACATATTATCATAAAGATGACATCTCAAGTGTCAAAAACATTAAGTGCTGTTTAGGTAGACGGTGTAGATTCCATAGATTCTCAATGGACTGAATGTTTTTTCTATTCATTCTCTAATGCACTATTACTTAGTATGAGATAAGCAAATGCATTTCAGAAAATTTAATACTGTATCAGCTTGCAGGACAAACTCAAATACTGTTGTCATCTTCAAAAATGTAGCTTACATGATTGGCATGATACCACCATTTCCTCTAAATAAATATGAGAAAAATTTGCATGTTTATTTGCAATGTCATATCCATTTCCATAATAATAAAACATTATGTGACTTTTACAGAGTGTTAGGTAGAACTCAGGGCCTTGTATATGCTAACATTCACTTTATGACTGAGCTGAATTCCCAGTTGCCATTCAACCGGTAAATCTTACTTTCTGAATACTCCATAAACTTTTCTAGAAATAAAATGGCCTGTGACATTGTATCAGGTTAAAAGGCTGAAGTACAGGCATAAGAAGAGAACTATTTCTTACTAATCTAGATAACAATCATTTGGAATATATAAAAATACATATGCATGCATGCATGTATGTATATATGTTTACTTAGGGACACTCTTATATATTGGAACTCTAATGGAAAGATTTCCTGGCAGCTTTGCTTCAGGAAAAGTTTCCCCAATTCAAGTGTAACAATTCTACTCCAGCTGGGAGAGTTTTCCTAGGGAGTGTTACAGATCTGCTCTACTCCCAGGAAAATTGTCACAGCTGGGTTCTTCTCCAGTAAAAGTGTCCCCCATACAACAAACCCCACTCAAGAGATTTATTCAGAATGAAAACTCCAAGAGGGGGCTGCCTCTGGGCTGAGAAACAGTAACAAACTAAACAGAAGGCAGAGCTTACAGGCTGTTTCTTGGGTGTTTTGGGTGTGGGTATGTGTGGAGCTTTCCAGGGTGGCTTGGGTTTGGTAGTTTTTCTTGATGTGATTTCAAGTCCTCAGCCCTGGTCTTGTGGTCGGGTCGGACTCAGGGAGTTTTTCCTGGCTCTTCACCCTACAAGTTACAATCTCTCATTTCAGCAGTCAGTATTGGAGGGAAGAAACCAGAGTGACTCCATTGAAGAACCTGTTGATTTTTGAGAACAGGTTTTAGCCTGTTCTCCTTTAGGTCAAAATCGATGGCAGAAAACTAAGAAAAACTCTCAAAATCTAAACGCCAATTTTAAGACGTTTCATATCCCATTTCAAACTAAAATGATAAGTACTTATATTTAAAATGAAAATTAAAATGATTTAAATATTAAAGATACAAGAAGTAAGGAGAGATACAATGCCAATGGAATAAATTAATTCTAGCTTTCATATGCAAATAAGACAGGTAACATATTTAAAAAAACAAGGTATAAAATGAGACAGAATTATTTGGAATTAACCTTCTTACTTAACCTTCAAACACTGAGATGAAAACATGAAGTAGCTATTTACATGAGTGTGTAATAAAATCTTTTGTGTTACCTAAAAGATCTTGTACAGAAGAGCTGACCCCACTGTGTTGTTAGCAGAGGACAGGGTTGCTAGCAGGTATGGGGAGGAGTTCCTGAACAGGCATAATCCCTTTACTAAAAGGACCCTGCCGTGATTTGAATAAGAAATGTTCCTGTTGTCTGCAGCATCTGAACACTTGGTCCAGAGTTGGTGGTGCTGTATGTGGAGTTCAGGAGGTATGGCATTAGTGAAGGAAATATGCCACTGTGGGGGCAGGATTTGAGAGCCATCTCTGAGTATGTGACTGGGATTTGAGCTCTCAGCTTCCTGCTCCTCCCATGCCTACTGGTATGGCTCCTACCTGTTTATTAGGATTTCCATGCTGTGATGAACTCTTATTGTTAGTTCCCGCCAAGGAAGCCATTCTGTGTGTGTGTGTGTGTGTGTGTGTGTGTGTGTGTGTGTGTGTGTGTATGTGTGTGTGTGTGTGTGTGTGTGTGTGAGAGAGAGAGAGAGAGAGAGAGAGAGAGAGAGAGAGAGAGAGAAACAGAGATATAAGGAACAGGAAGGAACAGGAAGATTGTAGCCTAGAACACTAACAAACCCTGTAAGAACCGCCCCCATGAGGGTATGCAAATATCAGACCTCTAGCATCCAAAACCATCAAAAATATATTTCTGTGATATTTAAGCTATATGCTTTGCTAACACACTACATATTTCTGTCTTTTTCAAACTTTTTCCAAGTGTTTCTATTGCTAACTCTTATGCTACAAATGTCTACAAATGTTTTAAATTAATTTTTCCTCATCTTTCATAATGCATAAAATTTAACTGGCTACAGGAAATATGTATCTCCTGGATATCTGAATGGACATTGTAAAACCTTCAATGTGTCTCCAGATTGATGCTGTACTCATAGTTTCTATACCTTTCCCTACGTAACAAATCTGTATAGTTTTCAATTTCAAGTGTGTATTTTTAAGTGGTTGGAGAGAATTTTATTTTCATTTCTATTGCCAAATAAGCATTTGATTTATTAAACTATCTATTTACTCTCGGTGATGGTTTAAAGATTTAAGAATATTTTCCCTAGCTCTCATAAGTAAATATATTTTAGTATTAGAGCAGTTTTAACTAGAAAGAAATCCTGTACCATATATACGCTGTTATCCTATTATTGAACATCTTTCAGTAAGGTGATATACTTGTTAGTATAGATGAGCCAATATTAAGATGGTACTAAGCAAAGTTCATAGTTTCTGTAAAAGCTTATCCTTTGAGCTGTAGAATAATGTAGTCATGACTGTTGTCATATAGCTGTCAAAACACAGTTGTGATGTATTTCAGTATCATACAGAAGTTTTGCTGCCCAGAAAATTCCCTGAGTTCAGATCCCCAGAGATCACAACAGTATATTCCCATAACCCTAATTATCGGAAGCACAGATGGCCAATTCCAAGGTCATAATCTCTGAAGAGTCCACTATCCTTGCTTTCAACCTCCTCTAAACAGATGTTTCCAGGTCAATAACACACACACACACACACACATACACACACAGGATGGAGAAGTGCTTGGACTGAAAAGATAACCTCTTGACATCAATCTCTGGTTTCCCCATAGGCCTCGTACATATGAAAACACCACACACAGGAAAAAAGAACGGAAGAGATAAAGGAAGGGTGGAGTTCAGGGTAGAAAGGAAGCAAAGAGAGAGGTAAGGAGGGAGAGAAGGAAGGAGGGAGGTACAACAAAGAAGCAAAGGACAGAGGGAAGGAAGGAAAGAGAAAAAATCTCCAGAGATCTACCTGTTTGCATTTTCTCTTTCTTCTTTCCTGTGGACCTGAGAGTCCTCTAGCTCTGCTGTTTCTTGCTTTGTCTTCTCTATCCCATAGTTGTGATCATATCCTCAGCTTTCAAAATCTGTGCCCTCTCATTTAATTAGAGGCCCTTTGAGCATCCTCACCCGTGTACCTTTCCATGATTTAACTGATCGCTTCTTAATTGCTGAATACTACCCCTGTTAGGCCACTCATCTACAGAGCAACATTTCAGTTGCTTCTGCATTTTGGCATTTACAAAACTCTAAACCGAGGCACAATTTCAATTAACTTGAGGAAAAATGTCTTTCACAAAGGTTTTATGAATTATTACTACTTAGGTGTAGGCAATACATGGAAAATAAATATATACCTGATACCTGTAACGTTGCTTTTGGCCAAAGGCTCAAACCCAGTAAAAGTACTCTTGAGTGGACAAGAATAAATTACAGCATATGAGTCCAAATGTATTCCTCAGTAAAATACAGATGAATATATTTTATATCTTTGTTATCAGTGAGGTAACTAAATTTATGAAAATTAATTATACACAAGAGCTAACCTCTTCATATTTCTAAATATAAATCTAATAGTATGTAAAACTAGGTCTCACTTTGCCTAGTATCCAACATTTTTTCAATCATCTATTGCTCCAAATTTTAAATTATTTAAATATTTTTTTGGATTATGCAAATTTTCTGAATATTTATAATTTCAAAAAAAATTAAATACTATAAAAATAGGTAACCCTTAACATGTTTATCAGGTATTGTAATTTGAGCAAGCATCACCTAAGACTTACTAATTTGCTAATCTTTATAGTTGGTATCATTTAGTCAGGTGCCCTGTTATATCACTAAATTTAAATATAGTCTATCAATGTCCCAGTTGCTATAGCTTACCTCTCTATAATGCACAGTTCCTTTTTGTTTAAAGACTAAAGTAAAAATATTGGATATGCATGATATGTTTGTGTTCATAAGAAGAAAATGTGCATAAGAACAATAAAAAGCACCAATATGTACAAAAATAGTGAGCAATGTTTAGTAACTTCTTTTACATATTAATTTTTAACGTGTATGAGTATTTTACTTGCATGTGTAATATGTGTCCCACATACATACCGGCTACCTCAGATATCAGAAGAGGTCCTCAGGCCCTCTGCTACAGCATTGACAAGTTGTTGTGAGCTGTCAGGTGGATGCTGGGAACCAAATCTAGATCCTGTGCAAGAGCAACAAGTGCCCTGTCCACTGAGGAGAATCTTTGGCCCAAAGTTACTAAAGTGATAATAAGAGACTACAGCATCCTTTACAAAATAATATTCTGTGTCTATGATGTAACCTTCTTTGACTTTTGTAATAAAGAATATTTAATATTTTATAATTTATCTCATTAAAATTCTTTTTTTATTTCATAGGCTAAAATCATTTATATTAGTATCTCTTTATTCAAGGACCCTGTCTCAGAGATGTCTCATTATCTTGCGAATATGCCCACTCAATAGTTAACAAGACTCAAACAAAAAAGGATCACTATAAAAGAGGCCCAAAACAAAACTCTAAACTTGGTTTAAATATTACATGGTTTTTGTTTGTTTGTTTGTTTGTTTGCTTTTGTCTTTGTAACTCAAGTCCATGATTCACCATTTTGCAAAGTCAAAGAATGTCAAAGGTTGAACAGGTCTGCAGGGTTCTCATGTCTGTTTTACTTCCAAAGTGTGGCCTGCAGAATACTCTTGGCTTTCGCAGGATGTTTGCTGGACACTTGTCTTAGAACATACCTCAGGTCAAGTCAAAATCTGCAGATTTTACAGTCTTGACTGATAACTAACTATTCCATGACTGTGAATAAAAACTTTCAGCCTTCTGACTAGCAAGGTTATTCACTTTTATATAACTATTACAAATTTATCTTTTTCATTTTGTTAATATAAATAAGTGATGTAACTGCTTCCCAGCAAATGAGGCAGTAAATTTGATTAATCTATATAGTCGACTCAGATGTTCTAGGAAAAATTCCAATTCTACTTACGTCTTTTATCATCATAAATATTGATGTTCAGAATCAAAATTGATATGTATGTGACACAATATTTACATATTCCAAGATGTTCCTGGAGCATTTTTATGTTTCACCTCCATTGAACAAACTGTCATAAAATCAATTATAGTCCTCAGGAAATAAACTTGACAGTCATGTTTATTCAAAGAAAATATATTCAAGGCTTAGTATATTTTCTTGAGGTTAACAGAGTCTCTGTGTGCCATAAATTGACTACTACACAGTTCCATAAATGAGAAGGTAAATCATAAATAATTTTAAGAGGCAAGAGAATAATCTAGGAGAAAAGGGAGGTCAGTCACTCTTTGGAGAGCACATGATGCTGAGGACTTCATAAGCAATGTCATCATGGGAAACCAAAGAGAGGGGAAGCAGATGGCGTATGAAAAGAGCATTTGAGTAAAATTGTAGTTTTAGAAGTCAAGCGTATTCTTAAAGAACTTACGTGAAACACCTGACATCATTATAACAAGAAAGAACATCAGGCAATACCTTATTTTGTTTCTTTCCTCTTATAATCTTATCAAACCTTTTTGCATTTTTTAAATTAGTGAAAGTTAATGTTGATTTTGCTAAAAGTGATGAATATGTAAACTCTTGTGATAGATAATTAATCCATTTTCATACCTTACCTTGGTCTCAGTTGTATTATTTTATCAAAAATAAAACCACTCAAAAAGTTAGCTCAATTACTTAGAGAAGGTAAAATGACTTTTATCTAAACTATAAATTCTATAGGACAATTGAAGCCTAGTGATATGAAATCCATTCCTGTCTATGACCCTTCTGAGTGAGTTATTCAACCTCCCTAAACCTCATTTTCCTTACCTATTTACTGAGGATAAAGTACTCATCCCCTAGGTAGAAAATGGTATTAAAAATTGTTGTATGGGCCAGTGCACAGGTTAACAGTCAATATATAATAATGTTATTTTAGAAATAACTGTTTATACATGAGAATTCTAAACAGCATAGATGCCATTGGCATAATATTTCACAATGAGTTTCACTGCTCCATTAGAAAAATTTCTTTACCCTCAAGTTCACTAGCTTTCAAAGTTTCCCAATCAATTCTCGAAAAATTCGTGTTTTTAAAATATTTTTACATCATATTTACATGAATTTATCATTTTATTGCCTATATATTTTATCCTAGCAGTGAGTTCTAAGGTATTTCTACTTAAATGCCCTTATCTTAATTTGATGTCAAAGAAAGGGTATCAGGGAAGTTCTCTATTAAAATCTGCCATCTCCTTTATTACATATAACCCACATTACAAAGTCCTCCTGTAGATTATGCTCCCCGGGCTCGCCTTCTGTGGCAGTTGAGCAAGTGTTTAGAGAATTGATTGGTGCATAGAGAAGCAGCTGACGATCATGTACACAAGATTTCTAGTACCTACTAAGGAAAGGAAACAATGCTTTTCTGAGATACATTCATTTCTTCATTCAACTCAGCTTCATGTAGAAAGACTTGTCTTGGACAATCTCATTTTCAGCAAAGCTTAGTAGTAAAAGTAGCAAGGTTTGTGGAATAATAGAATTGGAGCTATTCTGGAATTTGTGACCAGATCAGTAATGCATACAGTACAGTAATGCATACAGATGAAGGATCCTGGTAAATTTAATGCTCTTTTAACATTAGAAACTCTACTTCAATATTATACCCCTGGTCCTTTCTCCATTTGAATAGAGGTTCTGAAACCATGTAGTGTTGATAGAGGTTTCATTAGAAATCTTTAGTACATTACTAAATTCAAGAAGAAATGCCGCCAGTATGCCTATCTGCCCTCTCCCAATCAGTCCAGCTTAATGGAACACCAAACTGTTCTTAAAGCAAGCGGCCATTTCTGGCTCTATAGCAAGTCACTACTGAGGTTTTCTACTTCTAACACTTTGTTTATTGTCAGGATAGCCAGACTGTTTAAATTAAGAAGCCTGGCCCCATTAGTTCCCAACACTGACAGGCCAGGGATAATTGTGCAACAGCCACACAAGCCCAACATGGTGCCTTTGCACCATGACTCAAAAAATATTAATGTATGAGCGTGTTCAAGGAAGCAAAGACATTCAAACTACAATAACTGTATATATGAAGTCCAGAGACTGGTTTCTGTATGTGTTTTTCAACAATCACAATACAGAGACCACAAAAGTCATATCGATCAGGAGCCCAAGAATCATGGGCTGGCAGCACCAACTTGCTCCTCCAGATAACAGAATGTAGTTAAGAAGTCTTAGAAGTCATCAAGGACAACTGAATATGTTTATTTAAAATTTACATAGTACTTCTTTCCAAAAATAACTGTAGGTAACTAAGAGGAAGGGCTGCATGCCAAAGAGAAATTTCATGCTCGCTCTCTCTCTCTCTCTCTCTCTCTCTCTCTCTCTCTCTCTCTCTCTCTCTCTCTCATAAATCAGATGTGATTGTGACTTAAACTTTAGTGGCTCCAAATGAACAGAGAACCTAGTGATGATGCAGATGTTGAACTTAGGCAAGACTGGACTTGAATCTAAGCTTGTCACCCACAAACTTTGAGATTAAATGACTTCTCTTCTTCAAGGTTTGTTTCTATACTCTGTGAAGAAATAGTTAATAAATAGTATACCCACACAAATTTTTCCCGAATTAAATACTGTGTGAGAAAACCCACAACAACTTGGAACTAAGAAGTGTATTATTATATTTTTACATTATTATTTTGACTTTTGCCAAGAGTGGATCTCATTCAGAATAATCATACAGCCATTAAACATCTATGTGCTAAATAGTTTCAAATTTTCTTGTGATAGCATTTTGAGCTTCTAGAAGTCTCATTTTGTTTTAAAATGCTCGCCTTCACTTGCAGTACATGCTGGTGTCCTTGAAGGTCACTGAGATCTCATCATAGTTATTGAGAAGCCAGATAAGTAAAAGTGAAATGTCAAGAAGTAAAAGGAGAGCAAAAAAAATACTTTGTTTAGTCAATAAAAGTGATTGGGTTGGTTATCTTTTTTGTCTCATTCATTAGCCCTGGAGATACTTGAAGGTTATAAGTGATTGGACTTGCTTAACTTCCCTGCCTCTTCCTTTAGCCCTAGAGACATTTGGAGGCTACTAATATAAGCTGTTTCTAATACAAGATCAAAAAAAATTTTTCTGCATGCAAGTATTTTAACAATGAGTTGGCAAATCAGACTTCTTAAGGGCATATGCAAGAAAAAACAGAGGAATGTGGACACTGGCCAATATTTTCTTATTTTTATTTTTTGATTAGTTTCAAATTGAAGCACTTGATCGCTAAGGAAGTTGAGCATGGCCTCAAGTGTCTTTTGGCCATTTGAACTTCTTCTGTTGAGAATTCTCTGTTCATCTCAGTGCCCCATTTTATAATTGGGTTGATTAGCCTTTTACGGTCTAGTTTCTTGAGTTCTTTATATATTTTGGAGATCAGACCTTTGTCAGTTGCGGGGTTGGTGAAGATCTTCTCCCAGTCAGTGGGTTCCCTTTTTGTCTTAGTGACAGTGTCCTTTGCATATTTGGTTTCTAGCCATAATTAAAGGACATTGAGCCTATAATTCATGATCCTAGAGAAGCTAAATAAGAAGGTGAACCCAAAGAAAAACATATAGGCATCCTCCTGAATATTAAACTTCATCAGGAGATGAAAGGAGACAGAGACAGAGACCCACATTGGAGCAACGGACTGAAAACTCAAGGTCCAAATCAGGAGCAGAAGGAGAGAGAGCACGAGCAAGAAACTCAGGACCGCGAGGGGTGCACCCACACACTGAGACAATGGGGATGTTCTATCAGGAATTCACCAAGGCCAGCTGGCCTGGGTCTGTAAAAGCATGGGATAAAACCAGACTCGCTGAACATAGTGGACAATGAGGTCTACTGAGAACTCAAGAACAATGGCAATGGGTTTTTGATCCTACTGCACGTACTGGCTTTGTGGGAGCCTAGCCAGTTTGGATGCTCACCTTACTAGACCTGGATGGAGGAGGTAGGTGGTCCTTGGACTTCCCACGGGGCAGGGAACCCTGATTGCTCTTAGGGCTGATGAGGGAGGGGGACTTCATTGGGGGAGGGGGGAAATGGGAGGTGGTGGTGGGGAGGAGGCAGAAATCTTAAATAAATAAATAAATAAATAAATAAATAAATAAATAAAATAGATAGATAGATAGATAAATAAAAAACAAATTGAAGCACTTATTGCTGCCCCTGGTTTGTTTGTGAATCAGGATTGCACACCTCGGCATAAAACAACTTCTCTGTACTGGTCATTTCTAGACTGTGTCTCTTCCCAACAGCACCTGTGGTTTCTCTCTTGCTGCTTGTATGTCATCCCTGGATTAGAACGGAGGCATCACTGCGTCTAAATAGGATTACAGAGTGATTCCGATAAACTGAAGCCTTTCAACAGCCCCACTGTGTCTGTATTTTAGCTCCCACCGCTTTTCCTCATTTGCTTTATACTCTTCCAAACTGCCCATATCCCCAAACTGATGTCCTGGTACTGTTTTGTATAATTTCACTCTAACTGAATATGTTTCTTCAAAAAAATTGTACTTTTCACACCAACAGAACCAGCACCATGGGAAAAATGAGGTCTGGCATGTTCATTTAAATTCTAAATTGCTTGATAAATAGAGTCACTAACCAAAAACATAATTGGTATCTCCAAAGAGAAGTTGCATATCCAGGCAGATGCTAAGCGCGTCTAGAGATATCTTCAAAGGCAATATAATACACAGTGAACACCACTATGGATGTGGTGGCCTGATGACCTACAGGTAATGTGTTGTGGAATATTTGTTAACT
The DNA here is from genome assembly GCF_950005125.1 of Chionomys nivalis. Classification (NCBI taxonomy): domain Eukaryota; kingdom Metazoa; phylum Chordata; class Mammalia; order Rodentia; family Cricetidae; genus Chionomys; species Chionomys nivalis. Next base: position 74,728,813 of record NC_080095.1, read on the forward strand.
GTGTGAGGATGTTTAGCATTCATTAAGATGTGTTGTTGATGCTGTGGAATCTTTGCTTAACTATGCAAAGATGTGCTGCATTTGTTTAATTTTGTGAAGATCTGTTGCTGTTTTACCTTGCCTGCCTAAGGCATCTGATTGGTCCAATAAAAAGCTGAATGGCCAATAGCAAGGGAGGAAGTGTAAGCAAAATGTCAGGGCAGAGATAGTAAGTAGGAGGAGAAATTTAGGCTCCATGGGAAAAAAAAGAAAAGGATATGCCAGGAAAACACCAGGGAGATACCAAGGGCCAGACAGACAGAAACAGAGGAATCATGAAAGTCGAACTTACAGAATGAGAGAAAGATAAACAGCCCTGAGGAAGGAATAATAGAAATAAGTTAAAAAATGCTAGTGGGACAAGCCTTACCTAAGGCTAAGCAATCATAATTAGTAAAATCTCTATCTCTTTATTTGGGAACTGGTTGGCAGTTCCACCTACAGCAATGCGTGTTAAAAACATGAGATAGAAAAGTGAATGGTCCATCAGATGTGGAAATCTGAGCTTAAGATTTTTAGAGAGATATGCTCAGTTAGAATGACTCATTTTTCAGTGTCTTTAAATGTAAGCTCGAAAACAATCTACAAGTGTATCAAGTTACACTAACAGATCTTTCCAACCACACAGGATTTCCTAGTCTTGCTAAACTATTTCTTTACCAAGAACAGGTCACACATTGACTCACATAACTTTGTCTTTAAGTTGGTATAATGTTCTCATAAATAATATCAAATATATAGATGTTATAATAAGGGTTAATCTGGCATTATTTTAGTCCATTTTATAAGACAAAAATCAGAATGTCCCCACTAATAAACTCTCACTTAGGCATTAAATAAATGTACTTGGCCATCAGAATAATGTATAAAATTCAGAAGTTGGTTTTTATGTTATCTATTATAGCAAGGGAAGATGTATTTTCGTAGAGTTTTCTCTCACAAACCTTTATATCAGGCAACACAAGCAAACATATACCCTGCCGACACCTTTTTTCCCTCCTCCCTTTATTCTTTTATGCCTGCTCTCATTCAGCTATTATATCTGGTGCATACTACGTGTACGCATTCTGCTGGATGCTGTGCATGAAATACACCTTATAAGAGGAGCACCATTTTAAGAAAACTATTTAGAGATCAAGAGACGAGTCACAGAAATTTGACAAAGTATATATATAAAATCTATACAGAGACATTAGAGGAAAGCAGATGATTTGTCCTAAAGAGACTGTCAAAGGGTCACCTCATGAGTGACTGCAGGTATTGGAAATGCTATTTGATCAAGTAGGTTGTAGAGCAGTTTTAGCACTTCAGGGAAAATCAAGAAAGTGACTAAAAATGGAGGGAAGGTTTTTCAATAGGTGTTTTAAGGACTATCCTAAAATGATTGACAGTTGTTGCCATAATGAGATATAATGCTTGAAATGGAGAAATATCAGTCAGTGGACTTCCACAAGAGTTTTTACCCAACAGAAAAGTCTTAAACTTTTTCTCATAAATACATTTAATCTTATATTTTCAAGCATCTTACTAATGATTTACTTGAATTAATGTCAGATGTAACCATGCAGACCAGACACAAAATAGGATCATGTGGGATAGTGTTCTTGTTTGCAGAACCTCTCCACATGCTTGACATCCACCAGTATGATGTTATCCATCAGTCCATAGAATACATCTACTTTGGCATTTAACATGTTTGACATTTGACACACTCAAGAGCTTCAAATGCATCCTCTGATGTAAAACTCAAAAATAAATATTTCTATTCTAATAACCATGAGGGTAGAAGATGTGTTATAGGCCATTGGGTAACAAGGAACTCTATTATCTCATGTTTCATAAAAACCAGACTAGATTCTTCCTCCCTTTAGAAAGTCTAAGGTCTGGCATTTTGTTAGCTAATTTAGATATTCAGAAACCAATTCATGTAAGGACAGTTTTCTAAAATGATACTAAAATAATGGGTAAGATATCATTTCAGCTCTTACAGAGTAACAATGCTCAGGAAGAGCCTATACTTGCCTCAAGCTCTGAACTGTTTTCAAACTTCCACATGTGCTGCATAACACAACAGATTCTCTTTTGAGCCTTTAGGGAATCTCATGTCTTTGTTACTGTCATAAAATATGCTAACAAAATCAACCTAAGAATAAAGGAACTTATTCTGGTTCACAGCTCAAGATTATACTCCATCACGTTTGGAAAGGCACAGCAGCAGGCGCTTGAGGTGTCTGGTCACACTGTGTCCACAGTGAAGTTCAGACAGCTAACTCTTCTTGTGCTCATTCTCTTTCGTCATTGTATCCAGTCTGGGATCCTCATACTGGGAACAGTGCCGCTTACCCACCTCTAACCAAATCAAGATAATCCCTCACAGAAATGCCTAGCCACCTATCTCCCTGGAGTTCTTAGATTCTGCCAAGTTAACAAGGAACACAAATGTTAATATCAAGCATTTCCTTTTCCTGCAGTCCTAATGTGCCTAACTTACTTCTTAATCCCCACAACTTTACGAGAGTTCCACTAGAGTCTCTTCTGTTGAAGTTGAGGAAGCTAAAGAAAATGCCTACCTAGTGTTTGTTTACACAGATGTGTGTTATTTGTGCATGTACATTTTTCTATGTACATTTGTATTGTAGATATTTCATACAGTAATATAATGAGAGAGAATTTGAAGAGATAAAAAAAGAAAAAGGAAAAAATAATTAAAACATAGCTGAATTACTTCCTTCTCCCTTCCCAACTCTCCCGTTGCCTCCCAAACTCCCTCTCAAATTAATGACCTCTTATTCCTTCATTACTGTTACATGCACACACACACGCACGCACACACACACGCACACACGAGTTTACAAAAACACCTGATGAGTTTGTTCAGTATCACATGTATATGCTTGTAGGTCTAATTAGTTGTTATTAGATAATCAATTAGGAGACTCAATTAGTCATCCCTGGGGCAAACTGATTCTCCTTTTCTCAACAGTCCTTTATTATTTGTAGCTCTTTATTTATGGGTGGGTCCATGAGATTTTTCCTGTACACACCGAAAATGCAATTGTTGTTATCATTGTTTAGGTCTTGTCCAGGCAGATATATTGTTAAGATTTATAAGAGCTATATCACATATATTACTTAACTGTAACCTAAATGATGTTCAATAGCTTTGCAATAGAAATAACATGATTTTACTATTTTAGTTACTAGTGTGAACATCTTTTTAAATTTTACTTTCAATATATTTGTTGTTCATCATCAAACAATAATGACTTCTACAAGTTTTCAAATAGTGCATAGTCCATCTATATTTAGAGAAAGCTTTAATCATTTTTTCATATTTCATCAACAATTCTACTTTTAGATTCTTCCAAATATAAATGTTCTTTGACAATTTTAATCCTAGTAATGATTTTATTTCTACTAAAAATGGATAGATGATAGAGATTAAATTCACAAAAGCTCTAAATGTATGATTGTGCAATAGGTACCTTTATAATAAAGGAAATTATACAATACAAATCCTATAAAATTAGAAAATTTGTCTTCAGAAATAATGATTTTTGTTTTCAAAGTCTCATACCACATTGTAGAAGATATTACTTAAATAATATCCTATTTTTCATTACCAATGGTTTTCGGTTAGTTACTATTTATCAATCACTTCTTTAACAGAATCAGCTTGGAAAAGCTTTACAAGTGAAATTCATCATTTAAAAAAAAATAGAACAAAGTAGAAAGTTTTATTTTCTCTATCACTGTTTGTGAAGTAGCAGCATGAAACTAGGTCATTGCCTATTCATTTATAATATGCAAAAGTTTTAATACAAGATAAAGAGTTTCTCCTTTTCCTGTCTTTTATCTACTTTTTTCACAGAAATACAGAACTAAAATAAGAATAACTTAAGAGGTAAATTAATAGCGTTTGTTGTTAGTGCTCGCCTGATAAATGTGTTCCCAGCATGCCTTAAAGAAGCAACTTCTGCTTCAAAATACTCAGCACAAGAAAAAAATTATTCCTCTAAAAACTTTTCTTGGGTAAAAAAAAAAAAAAATCCCTGAAAGACTTGCTTTCTAAAAGATAGCACTGATATTTTGTTAGATCCTATCCCAAGAGCTCTGACTGTTCTCTTAAATTACTACTTTAAACAAGACATGGTATTAAAGGTATGCATTCCTAACAGTGGGGAGGGTGGTTCAGGAAGAATGTGAGTTCAAAATCAGCATGGGCTAGTAATAAAACTGCCTCAACGAACCAAGTGTTAGGTTTGTATCTCAATAGTAAAGCCCTTACCAGTGTATACAAGGTCAAAGATCAAAAATGAAGGAAGGGTGTAGGCAGACTTTTCTGTCCCACCAGCCTGTTCTTAAATAATTACTTATTATTAATTATAAATACTCAGTTAATAGTTTAGGCTCATTTTTAGCTAGCTCTTATAACTTAAATTAACTCATCTCTATTAATCTATGTGCTTGCCAAGGCTCGTTTACCTCAAGTATATACTTCCCAACCTTCTTCTCTGTATCTCATGGTATCTCTGGAGACTCTGCCCATCTTCCTAGTGTCCTTAGTCTGCCTCTCCTGTCCAATATCTTCCTGTCCAGCTATAGAGCACTCAGCTCTTTACAGCTATAGAGTATTCAGCTGTCTCTTAATGATGGGAGCAATACATACTTACAGTGTACAAAGATTGTTCCACAGCATTTTACCCTTTTTGTCTAATTAAAAGGAACATGTTAAGTTTAACATCATAAATTATAGACAACAAAAACAGTTATCAAGTAAGAATTAGAGTTGCAATAACCAGGCCATTTGTATTTGACCAATTTACAGAGAACACAATCTATCTTATCTTTGTGAGTCTAAAATTTTATACCTAGTTTATTATTTTATCATAACTAAGGAAAATATTAAGTCTACTATTTAGTTTTTAACTACATCAAATATCCTAAGAAGCATGTAATATTACCTAGCAGCAGGGACATCTTGCTGCCTGGACAGTCACCCAAAGCTTTTCTGTAACATTGGAGCATCCAACTTTGATCTAAAAGTGTAGTAAAACTGACAGACATTTTTGAGAAGCAGAGTATTTTGTAGACAGTTCTAGCTCATCTTGGCAAAGTTTAGCAGTTGCCTTTTGTTGCATCCTGCTGATCCAGTTTGGAGGGTATAATGTCAGCTATTGAGGCAAGAACATTTTTTGTCCCCAAATGTCTAGCTTTTGCCATAAATAAATCAAACTCCATATGGAGTTTTTTTGATGCCTATCATCTTTGATGTAATTTGGTCCTTCCACGAGCAGACACGTCTCTCTGTCATGAAAAGCTTTAGGTTATTACACATATTAAATACCATGGCCTATACATCTTTAAAGTGTTTGAAGACCATATATCTATCTAAATATATCTGCTTAACCTAGAAATCTTACCTAATATGACTATGTTTGATTATTATAGAAAACAAACTATTAACCTTTATTATTTAATTATGCATTATATTTTTAATTGAGTTACATAAGCACAATACCCCAATCAATGGTAGAAACATGCATATAGTATAGAAAATATAGCTTAAAGTTTGCATCAATAAACCAAAATCCATAACAATATTAAATATTTTGAGAATAATTATTGCTTTTGGATTAAAGTAGATTCACTTATATGGAATGATGAATTTCTTTGGGGGATGTTCCCCAATCTCTGCTTCATGCTTGGCTGTGGGTATCTCTATCTGGTCCTATCAGCTGCTGAAGGAAGCCTCTCTGATGACAGCTTGTCTTGGCACCCCTCTATGATCATAGCGGAATATCATTAGGACTTTTCATTGACATTTTTGTCAGTTGTGTTTGGTTCCACCCTAGGTCTCTGAGTCAGTCTGATATTTTGTGTTAAAATATACAAAAAAAACCTCAAAAATCAAAGTATCATAAAACAACCACTTCAAAAAATGGACCTGAGAACTAAATAAAGTTAACAAAAGAAGAAAAAATATCTTTAATAAATATCTTTCACAAGTATTCAGTTCTGAAAACATCCATATAAGTGTCATTAAATGATTCAACATGCTATATTTAGAAAATTATATGTATATATAAATACATATATGTATATAATAACAATGAAAAAAGAGGTCTTGAATTTGAATAGAGCAGGAAGAGGGCTATGGGAAAGTTTGGAGGGGTAAAGAAAATAGAGAGATTTTGTGATTAAATTACAATCTCATAAATAAACAAGAAAATAAAAAATTTGCATAGCCCCAAGTAAATATGAAATTGCAAACCAAAACAATTTTGAGGTCTTCTCTTACCAGTCAGAATGGCAAAGACCAATGGACCAACCCACAACAAACACTAGAAGGGATGCAGGGAAAAAGGGAACCCTCATTTACTGCTGGTGGGACTACAAACTGATGCAACTACTATGGAAATCAACATGGAAAATTCTCAAAAATCTAAAATAAATCTGTCATAAAACAGATTTTCAAAGTGGTTGAGAGCCACTGGCACTCCTAAGCAAGTGAAATAAGAGCAGGTTTCATGTTTGCTGTTGACAGAGAAGCTTCAAATCTCACTTTGACTAAATACAAACAACCTTCCTCTGGACTCTAGCAACAAATTTGTTGAGCACCAGGTAGCAAGCATAGTTGGCCAAATTACAAAGAGAACTTTACAAATTCACAGGCATTTTCATATGCTGTACACATTATATCAATCACTTTCAACCCTAACACTCATCAGTACTCTACCAAAGGCTCATCCAACACTAAAACCCGCCCACCTTCTCTGTCTACAGAACTGAGCTCAGCCTCCCTTTCCTACAACAGACAAGAGAAAGTTTTTCATGCTTATTTAGCTTTCTCCTTTACAATTTATATTTTCCCTTATGAAAGAAAGACAGACTTTCAAATGTAACAAAAGCATATTATCTGAACTCATGTGTGGGAATTGTGTGTGGTAAACAGCTGGAGCTTACCTAGACTATTCAACCGACCCTGCCAGGCTTCTTTCAGTGAGAGCTCATTTAAGCAGATCACCTTCAATTTGCCTTCTCAAAGGTCAGAGGCTTGACTGGGTCTCAGTATGGATTCTTCCAGGGAGGGTCAGAAGCAGCTTTCCAGTGTGGAGAATGCAAAATACAAGGGATGCCAAGATCACAGGCCACAAGTGTCAGCTTTCATCCAACACAGCCCAAGTGAATGAAATACCACAGAAAGGCAAGTTCAAACTACATCTGCCAGGACAAAAAGCAGAATCTTCACTAGCCAGGAAATAACTAATCTTCACATAAGACTCGCATCTTCAAATGTAAGCATTATTATGCAGTACTATATTTCTAAGCAAGTGCCTTTTACAGCTACCCTTCCTTTGTATGTTAGCAATAATTTACTGAAATTTAATGAATAAAAGAACATCAAGAGAAAATTGGACTGTGTGTGCTGATAACAAAAGGCTATTGTGCCTTTTATACTTTTTTATTCTATACAAGACCATTAATTTACTAAAGCAACAGAATAGCCCTTGTTCTAGGAATTCAGTGTAGGAAAGTTGTAAATGTATATAAATGTAACGGTCTACAAAAGAACATAGAGTTGCAGCATCTATTCCAAGAGTAACCATTGCTGTTAAAAGCTACAAGAGTAAAAGAGATGATAATTGTGCTAAAAGTATAACCATCACCAATCCTCAAGATAGAAAACATCAAAGGTGAATAGGGAAACACAAGAAAATAGTCTAGAAAATTAATGTTCAACAATTTGACATAAAAACAAAGATGATATAATTGATAGGATTCAGACAAACGTATGGGAACATGGCTAAATCTTTCAGGAGGAGCTGGAGGCAAACTTGTAGAATGACAATTTCCCTCCCTCCTGCTCTTTTTCCTGATCCATTTCTCTCCTGGGTATGGGAATGACGGAAGTCTGGCCCTACTGCCTTGCCACTTGCCCTTTCCTCAGCTTCATTTTTTGGGGGGGTGTTTTGAATCAGGATTTCTCTGTGTAGCTTTGGAGCCTGTCCTGAACTAATAGAGATCTGCCTACCTCCGCTTCTTTGAGTGCTGGGATTAAAGGCATGCCTCCACTGCCAGGCTCTTTCTCAGCTTCTTATTGGCTGACTTTACAAAGAAAAGGCATGCTCAATGCTGTTTGATTTAAAGGACATACATCCTATACACTTTATTTTCCAACGACCAGTTCATTGCTGACTTTACATGTTTGTCGATAAATGTCTTATATAAACTGCTTCTATGATTAATCTTACATATTTTAATCAATCAAAAAAAAAGACCCAAAATGATTACCAGGAATTTTCTCCAGAACTGTACAGATTTAAGAAGAACACTGGGGGTAGATTATGAGTGTTTAATATCATAATATTAAACCTTTAATATCGTATCAACATTTAATATGCTGAAATTGATAATAATGGATCTAAATATCTCATGCTTTATCTACCTAAAAAGCTAACAGCTATGTGTATGGAGAAAGGAAATTTCCTAGTACTACAATAACTGCAATAACTTCATAGAGATCTGAAGAGAGAAGTACAAACTATGGTAGGAATTTGGCCATGCTGGGTACAACATGAAGGACAATGTTAAATGGTGCAGTATTCACAGTTGGGTTTGAGGAGATAATTGTCCCTTCTTCTGAAAAGATGCAAGAGATGTGAAATGAAAGATTATGCATCTGCTACTCCGTTTATTCCTATTATAATCCAAATTTATGGCTCGGAAATATGTTTCAGGGGAGCTTTTTTTTTTTTTTTTTTTTACAAGAAAGGGTATGAAAGTTATATATGCTACCAAAACCATTTATTCATTATCTTGTTAGAAAACTTAAAGCAAACATCTGTAAATATATACATAAAATTACCCAAGCAGTTATTTGTTAATGGCATGCAAAACAGCACAGCAAAGACTTTTAAACAATAATTCGTTGCTCCAGAATTGGCTGTCAGTGAATACAATAATCTTTTTGAGTAGAACAATACACTTATTAAAAAGTATAATTTGCTGTTTCATCATACCTTTCTTTCCACCTTGTATTTGCAATGCTAATCATTCATGGTTTGCTGCTGTTGTTTTAACATCTTTAAAATTCATTGTGAATTATGCCAAGATTATAAACACCTGTATATTTTTGCATACATATGTATAGAAAAATCAATATTGCCATCTCAAGTGTTTGAAAAAATATTATAATTATCTAGGAAGTTCCGTCGATCCATTACCACCTTGATTTTCCTTTATGGTATTTTTATGATTTTATAATATAGAAAAAAATATGTAGCCCCATTTATTTAACCTTATTTTTGAAAGAACGCTCACCAAGTCAATTAAAGTTTCCTCTGCAGATGGATCTTCTAAAGTGTGAAACAGTCTTTATCCAGATGCTCAAGTGAGCAGATGAATATTTAACATAATTTAACAGGTCCCTTCACAGAATCCCTCCTACGCAGTAATTCACAGGCAAAAGAAGAAGGGAAAAAAAGCAAAGAAGAAAAAGAGAGTCTCCTTGGAGACAATACTGAGTAGAGCAACCAGCATCTTTTATTTGGGTATTATTCAAACGTTTTAGAAAATCACCAGTAACTCTATAGAGTTTCCTTTATGAGAACAAAACAGTCAGCCCACAAATATTGCAAATTTTTGACAGCCTAACTGAGGGGGCATTAATTTATTCATTCATTCATTTACTAATGTTAGCCTAAGGATGTGAAAGCAAAGAGTGGGCTGAGTTGGTAGAAACAGTTGTGTGAGTTCTGTGGCGAACCGTAATATTCTAAAGTTCTCATTCTGTAGGTGACTGACTAGACATGCATGCATGGTAGTCTTTAAGGAATTAGCCATAGGCCAAACCATAGTGATTCCTACTTGCCTAAGAGAAGTAAAACTAGCACCTTTTATCACAAGGCTTCATTTCTTATCTCTGTATTTTTTGTTATTGACATGACCTGAGGTCAGCCACTTAACTTGTTAGTTTTTCATCTGTAACCAAGCATATTTTCTCCTGCTTGGGGTAATTTGTGGCATTGTCAGCCTCATTAGTATGACTTCAATATAAATTGAGGGGAAAATGTCTATACATAATTCTATGGTTGCCACTCAAACCTTGTAGCTTCCCGGAAGTCAAGCAAAACATTGATTTTATTCTGCCTAGTTAGGAATAAGCTTGAGTATTAGGGATATATTTACACAATATCTTGAATGAAGGATGGTAAATGTCAAAGCTTGATTTCATACTTCCTGAGATTAATTAAAAGTATTTCTGTACCTCTAGATTCTAGTTAAATTGGCCGTACACTATCTCTATAAGCTTTTACAAACTAATCAAAATCTAAATTACTTGCCTAATTTTTTGTCCAGAAAAAGTAAGCGACATATTCATCATTTCAATATATAGCTGTCTTCTCAACCCTAAAGACACTACCCATGGCTTCATCAGTAACAGAGTATTCACAAGTTAAGAAAAGATCACACAAATGTCACCAAATGCAACTCTACTAACTTGTAATAATGCAGTGCCCTCTGTAATAATATAGACTTCATTATAGCAAACAAAAGTACTAAGCAATGGGGAGTAGTCTGGCCATAAAGAGTTGGAACCTATGTCAGGATACTGCCTGCACACTGGAAGGAAAAGAGAGTCTAAAGGGCCCATCATGCCAAGGACACTTACCTGAAAACCAGTAGAGAGAGAGTTATTATGCTGGGAGTCTTATACTGTCCTCAGGATTTCCTCCAGAGAATGTGTTGACTTTTCTTTTAGGTTTGCATAGTCCTTTCCCAGATATCCACGTTAAACAACCCCCAAAAAGCCCAGACTTCAACAATATTTCTACAGCTTTTACCACTGGTTTCCCCATACCTGAATCACTGTTTGAGGCATAAAAACACAAGAATATATATTTATTGAAAAAATGGAATGATCCCCAAGCCATTCTCAGAGAACTGTGTATCAGGCAGAAGAGCATAGCCAAAGGGTTAACAGTCCAATACAGTATGCTACATCAGAGATGCATTTCTTTCTTGTACTTTTAGAGAAGACAAACCTAGAAATAGCCAAAAGAAATTTGTTACATCATAGCATCATTCTTGTTTCCAAGTTTCTTAAACCTAACTATATAGAAGAGATTTACAGCATAATATAATCTTAGCTATATTGTGTCTTTTCCTTGATGATGTATAATTTGACATATGTACAAACATACTTTCCATTTCGTCGAGCAGTTCCTAGTTATCTTTATTTGGAAGTTAGGTAACTGGGAGGCCTCATATTAAAAGAGAAGATCATATATGCTTATCAAGTATTGTCATGAACACATAATTTTTGTAGTGCATGTAAAAAATATTTGTGATATTAAAAATCTATCCAAACAACAATAAATGCTACCTACTGAAACCATTATCACTGGCTGAAAATCTAAAATGGCTATGATGTACATTTCGAAGAAGCCCAGCTGACCACTCGATACCATACTGTCTTGTTTGGTCATAACCAAATGATCAAGGCTGAGCAATAACAAGGGTAAGTCACTAGGGGAAAAATTCTGCCTCATCATTTTAATTTAGCTCTATCCTTTTAAAATACTTAGTTAGCAAATTGTTTCCCTTAACAGACCTTGGCAGAAAGCCCAAATTTTAGTTAGGTTAATGGGATCTTAAGGGGATAAAAAAGAGAATTAGGGAATTAGATGGTGCTTCATGGGCCTGAGAAGTAGTAAAAGCTATATAGGAGAGAGGGTGAGATTGCTATTTCATTTGAATTACACAGCAATTGGGCTTCCCCTTTGGGAATATTTCCACATATGTGTTTAGAAATAGTCATTTTAATAAAGAGGACAGACTGTTATTTGAAGCCTCTCACTGGCACTGAGACCTAGATTTTTTTTTTTTTTTTGAAATTCTATTAATTTATATAGTGAATGCCTACTGTGTAGCAACTCACATATGGGGCTGGAGTCACACAGTTGAAAACAAACACAAGTTGCTGTCCACAAGGTCTGGTGAAGAACAAGAAAAAATCAATAAACAACAATGGGATGCATTGCTTGGCAGGTTGGAAATGAGGTATACCCGGGGACAATGAGTAGAAGTGGGGGACCAAAGGAATCCCCTTAAGGAAAAGCTGATATGATGGGTAAATTGGGAAGATACAACACATAAAATTCAGGCCAAAGCGGGAAGGCTCTTGATGCCCAGGCAGCATGTGTAAAATGTGGGTAGGAAGCTCAGCTTCTGCCTGGCTGGAAAAGAATGAGGATACTGATGCATCCTCCAGACATGCGAGAGAAGACACCAATACATGGCAAATATGCCAAGCTAGAAAGACACACCAACTGAATGCAAAAGTTTCCTTTAAGACTAGTGACTCGAAAACCAAACACTTCCATCAGCTTTCTAACGTTTGTACTCTAGAATGAATTTAAAACAAGTAGGGAGTATGACACATCTGAATCCTTGCTCAGATTGGTGGTTTCCTCACAGAGGTTGAAGTCCTACCCTTATCGCTGAGGACACTGTATATTTATGACATTTATGACTCAAATGATTTGAGGTGGATCTAATCTGAAAGCTTCCTTGCTGTAGACTAGCCTCCATGATACCAGAAAATACTATTCATGCTGCCAAGGAAGAAGGCAATTAATAGTTCTAAACTCCTGCCATGCCTATGTACCACAATAACCACCATAACAAACCATATCGAAAGGTACAATAACTGCCATCCATATATTGGTGCTAATCAACAGCTGTCCAGTTAAAGCTATAGCCCATAAAATAGAAGGGAAATATGTCTGTTATGAGATATTTCGCCAACTTCCTTGATCTAGTGAATTCACAGATCCTAGAAAAGATCTACTATCATTACTTTACTATCCCAGCCTAACTTCTTACTACATTATAAGTTTCATACCCACAGATATGGCTACCATCCCTCACCAAAGAAGGTTTTCTTAACAATAAATGGAAACCATAACAGAAAACCACAACTGGACACAATGCAGAGATCAGAGAACTGTAGGTAACCCAGTCCCAGTGACATCAAGGACAGCACAGCTTCTGCAACTATGGTCCAGGAACCTTCAAGGGAGAGGTAGAAGATTGTAAGAGCCAGTATACCAAGAAGTTTGCTGTGAAACAGTCTCTTCTAGAAATGACTGCATTTCTAGAAGAATGGAGAGACAGCAGAATCAACAGAATGTGATAACATAGAAGTGGGTGTTTTATGGGGTCCCACCCCTAGACTAAGAACTTTAGGTGACTAATAATTGTTAGGAGGAGAATCATTCTTCCTAAGGGATAAGCCCCTAACTTGCTATCCAGTACAAAAGGGTCAAATGAATATATATATCAAATACAGACTCAGCTGGTTGTATTACATATTTTTTTCATATTTGTGTACACACACATGTACACATATATAACAACAAAAAACAAAGAAAAAGAGGCTATCAGTTTAATAGTGGGGAAATTAAAGTGACTGAAGGAAGGTAACGGAAAAAAGTGATATAATTCTATTTTAATTAGAAATGTATAAATAATTTAAAATAAAAAACCACAAGTTAAATTTATCACTCCCTCATCTTAAACAGAAAATATAAAGCTGAATTATAATGTAAATAGAACTATCTTATTTATGGGTACTATAAAAGTCAATATATTATAGGTTCTTTAACAAAAATGATGAAACTTCATTTTCTTCAATATCTAAATTCTACTCATCTTTGAAATCAAGCAATACTTACCAGAGAGACATTTGTCTTCTAAGCTAATGAAATGAAAATTATGGTCAATATTTAGTGTAACTGTTCCAAAAATTTCAAGACTTTAGGCAAATGAGATACAACAGTGTATGTCACTAGTGGCCAAACACACTGCTAGTCAATTCTGCATCATGTTAGATTCTATCTCCTCAGTGTGTGATGATATTACAGGCTTAGCTTCTTCTTATCTTCTTAGTGAGTTTTTTTCTCTTCCTAAGTAATTTCATTTTTGTCCTACTAGAGCCAAAGCTCTAAATATGTTAAAGTGAAGAAAAAGTTTAAAGTTTAAAAGCTCAAGTTACAGGAGAATCCTCACTGAGTTTTTCCAGTCAAAGATCAATAGTAATGACAAAGAATAGGACAGTAGAAGATGACAGACTCAGACAATTGAGAGGACTTGTTTTTCTATATTCATCTTTCTTTCATGACATATCATTGAGAATAAATAAAAGACTAATGTCACATTTTACGAATGAATTCGAAGTGTGGGGATTATCAAGTTTTACATATATTGGCTTCAGAAACAAAAGTCATATGGAGTTATGTCAGTCATCACCTGTAACAAGCTTGTGTGTACTGAAGATGTCATGACTACATAGAAGTCAAAGACTTACTGGCTATCTAACCATTGTGATTTAATCATATTTTTATGATTTTAATTTTATTAAAAAAATCATAATTTTATGATTTTTATGTATTTTAATCATAGTTTTAAACTAATTTACTATTTCTTCGGTAAGTGGCCATAATATGTGCATATGTATGTACGTGTTTGTGTGTGTGTGTATATGCATTTTTTAATCAACAGGCAACTGTTGAGCTGAAATAAGTTGAGAGTAGTCCATTGGTTTTCTGAACTCTGTCCTTTAAAGAATGCCCCTCAGGGTTCTGTGATTAAAAAAAGTTGCAGCTCTTGTTAAGGACAAGGGTTCTGTTCCCAGCATCCACATGATGGCTCACAACTGTCAGTTACACTAGCTCCCAGGGATATGTTCTCTATTTTGGCTTGTGTGGGCACCAGGCATGCATGCAGTAACCTGCATACACGAATGCAAACATGTATACACATAAATAATTTTCAAATACCTCTTTCACGCACTAGTCCTCATCCTGTCTACATGACCTTGGCTTCATTTGACTAGGACTTTCCCATTCCCCTGCTTCCCTGAACTCTGATAGACACCATTGTGCTTTCTGCTTCTCTAAGTTCATTCGACCATTTTAGTGCTTACATACAAATGGGATTGCTGTCCACTCCAATTTGCATAAGAGAACAGATCCAGAGTTGCACAGCCCTCAGAAGTAGTCAGCAGTCCCCACAGGTGATGCTGAGTCGTCACCAAGAAAATAGAAAGCAAAAGCTTTTGTTTTGCATCAGATCAAAGAAAATCAAGATGGCTCTGACTAAGTAAGAGAAATTCTTTGAAAACTGAGGTTCCTGAAAAAAGAAATGGATTCACAATTGGTTATGACAAAGGGTGAAAAGGGAAGCAATCTCCAGAGGGACCATTTATAAAAGCCAAGGAATGGTAGAAGTGGCAAAAGTTGATTTACCGTGAAAGTTCAATTAAAAATCAATAATATTCACATTCACTCTGATTAGCAAAGAATCTTAGATTCAATATTAAACACAGTAATTTTATTATCTAGACATTTAGGGGAGATAATGGAAATGATGACATAAGAAAATATTTTTGATTCCATGTTCAGTTGTTCTCTGTATAGATACAAAGCACTGTTGCAGAGCTAGAAAAATACTATATGGATCATTTTATGTAGAAAAGATGGTGAGTCAGTAAATTATTTTCAGTACAATGTAAAACTGTGTTCTTAATTAAAGTTATAGGTAAGTCATAGCATGGTAGACTATCAGAAATATTTACTGTGGCAAGCACTTTGAAAATAAGAGCATATGCTAAGATAAATACTACTCCACAATCAGTTTTGAATGCACAAACCTAACAGAATCCAAATACATAAAATTTTATGTTTTAGGACCAAAATTAGAAAAGCCATCAATAATATCTTGGTATTGGTTACTATTTTTGTAATTTTCAATATATGAATTAAATGTTTTAGTAATGAGTTGAATTTCTCAACCCTTTTGTTTCTTTTTCCCATATCATTATGCTAATATGTTTGTATTTTTTAAATTTCAAAAACAACTAAAATCATCTTCTGATCAAAGGTAAGAGTAAAAAGGAAGAAGAATGAGGAAAAAAATGGGAAAGGAGGTGTTTAACAAGAACTTTAAGTCTTTGAAGAAAGAAATTGAAGAAAATGAAAAGATCTCCCATGCTCTTGGATAGGTAGGATCAACATAATAAAGAGAGCAATCCTATAAAAAGAAATCTATAGATTCAATGCAATCCTTATCAGAATTCCAAGACAATTCTTTACAGACCTTGAAAGAAAAATGTTCAATTACATATAGAAAAACAAAACAAACAAACAAACAAAAACCAGGATAGCCAAAACAATCCTGTACAATGAAATAACTTCCAGATTTATCACCATCCCTGACATCATGCTCTATTCTAGAGTCACATCAATGAAAACAGCCTGGTATTGGCATAAAAACACAAGTTGACCAACGGAATCAAAGTGGAGACGTAGATATTAATCCACACACCTATGAACACCTGATTTTTGACAAAGAAACAAAAATTATAGAATGGAAAAAAAAAGAAAGCATCTTCATCAAATGGTGCTGGCATAACTGGATGTCAGCATTTAGAAGAATTTAAATAGAACCATATCAATTCCCATGCACAAAACTCAAGTCCAGATGGATTAAATACCTCAATATAAATCTGATCACACTGAACCTGATAGAAGAGAAAGTGGGAAGTAGCCCTCAATGTATGGGCACAGGAGACCACTTAATAAATATAAAACCAGTAGCACAGACACTGAGAGCAACAATAAATAAATGGGACTGGAAAGCTTCTGTAAAGCAAAGGACACAGTTAATAAAACAAAAAGGCAGTCTAGTGAATGGGAAAAGATCTTCACCAACCCCACATCAGACAGAGGACTTATCTCCAAAATAAAGAACTAAGAAATTAGACATCAAAATACCAACACAGTGGGTACTCACTATTGTTATCTGACCTTGTATTTGATACCTTCTCCTTATTAAAAGGGAATGTGAAAACAAATGAGTACCTTAAAATGAAGTGCCAGAATGGCACCTGAAGATGTCCTGTGTGGAGCTCATCTGAGCTTGTCTTATTTAAAATATCTTGAGTTCCACCCACCACTGATTAAAGATAATAAAGAAATAAAAAGTGCTACCAGTTAATGTGGTGACATTATTCATTTATGCATAGTCTCTTTTGCTTTATTTAATGCTAAAAGAGATTAAAAACAAATTAAATAAATGAACAGGGTGAGCTGACATCTGCTTCTCATAGTGGCCAGTACTAGGTCAAGGCCTAGTAAAAGAAGAAAAATGTTAAAGTAAGTAATGTGTCCTCTACTCTTGGGTTGTGTATACTTTTTAAAAAATTTACAACCCAATAAATTAAGAAAGCCAAACAACTCTTTATTTCCCAGTTACTAATACCTTTTTGTTTTTAAAATCTCAAATATATTGTTTTTTTTTTAAAAAAATCAACACCTATGCTTTCTTCACTTGCTTTTAATCAGCCCATTTCAACCATAAGTAAAGCTCCACTAAATGAGGGTGTAATTATTAATTCAAGAAATTTTAAGAGTGTTGAATTAATTTGACTAATAGATAATTTTTTAAAAAATGAGACATAGGAAAGACAAATTCTGCCTCCTCTCGTCTTCACACTCTAGATAACATGCAACCAGGCTCTGGAACCAGCTCTACTCCGGGTCTCCCAAGTCTGCTTCCCAACCAGGCTCTGAGACAAGCTCTACTCCCAGAACTTCCAAGTCCTCTTGTTCTCTTTTGCATCTCCCTTGAGCTTTGAGAGAACATTGCTATGCATCACTGTACATCTCAGTCAACAATGTATCACAGCCATGATGATGTTCCCATAAGATTAGTAACAGCTGAAAGATTCCTGTCAGCTAATAATGTTTCCACTGTTTAGCAATGCCCTCTTGCTGTGTTTGTGGTGAGCTAATAGAAACAAACTTTAGAAGATTGTTGTATAAAAGCATAACACAATTATAAACAATATACAATATTTAATAATGCTACTACTGACAACAATGACATTGTTCCTTTGTCTAGTATACACACATACATAAATGATATACATGCATATTATATATACTTTGTTTATGCAATTGCTATATATACATATATGCATATGTACACACATATATGTCAGAGTACACTTCCTCTACTTACAAAATGTTTACTGTAAAATAAAGATATGATTAATGTGTACCACATGGGTTTGTGTAAATATTCAAAATTTTTCAAGCCGTAACCCACAACCTCATTGTTAAATGATTGGGTACTTTATACACAATTGTCTAGGCCAGACACCACTTGACCCACACTAATCTAACACTGATATATTTATGACACTCTCAAACCTCCAAACATGTTTCTTTGCTCAGGCTTTTACAATTATTGAAGCTGCCACTATTTACCTAGTTACTCAAACCATACATTTTCAGTTTCTTATCACTTCTATTTTTATCACATATCCATGCTTCAATAATGTATATATGATTACTTATACATAAAACATAATGATGAGATTATCCAAATAGCTTCTATAACATTCTCTCTGCTTCTGGTTTGGAGAGCACAATATCTCAAAAATTCCTTCAGAATGTACATTATTTGAATTCTATTGATTAAGTCAACTCTCAGAATAAAGTGCACTCTCTTCCCTGGGTCTTCTTTAGTCTCATCTTTTCTAAGCTTAAAGGTCTCATCTCTAACCCAACTCCTCTTGGGCCGCTTCCTGGAGCCCTACTGCTCCAAAAGAAAGTCCATTGTTCTAAAGCGGTCTCACAAAGATTGGATTCTCAAGCTCCCTTCAGTCCCTGCCTTCTTTTGTGATGATGGTCTCAACTCCGCATCAGATCAGTTTGAGCAAACTTCAGAACAGTCTCTTACTGGCTATAAGTCCGGGATCTCTCTTTTTTAGAGCATTTACCATAGAAAATATGCTACTCTGTATTTTTCTCCACCCAGCTTTAGACTTAAATATGACAGCCCTTTTTTAAGCATGAAGATCCAGGGGTGTGTTTCTCAAGGGTCTGAAAGTGATTAGTGTCTCAATAGAAAGAGAGGAGCCTAACTTTGATAAGAGGTGATTAATAAGCATAAATGACCTAACTACTTGTCTCTTATACCCTTCATCTTCCCAGACAGTCCTAGTGGATATCCAACTACTAAAAACATTTATATTCTCAAGTTTTTATGTAAGAAAAATTGAGTTTGGTGCCATCCCCTTCTTTTACAGTCTTGGTCCTCTGACCACAGTCATAGAGAATCTTCTTTGGCCTTTTGGTTCACTATGGTGAGATTTTTCATTGTCACCATCTCATGCGGTGCCCTCTGGCAACCTCGTGTAATTTATTTGTCTTTGTAGAACTGGTGACTACCTAACATGTCACCCTCTCTTTTGTCAGTTTCTGCAACACAACCTGATCTCCATGGGCACAGTGATCATATTTATACTTCATCACCATTGTACCTTCAGCATATAGAACTGCACTCTGTATGTAGTAAGCTCACAATAATTGTGTGCTCCTGAGACAGAAGGAGGGATTGGACAGGGCTTCAAAATCAAATTCATTTAGGAGAGAAAATATTTCCATATTCCATCTTTCATTTATGCTAGTTCTAAATCCTTACGATGTTCCTGAGAATGTGAGCCCAATGCCAGCATTTTGAATTGCTTCTATGTCATAATTCTACAAAGTTCTCCAGCTTTCAGCAAGTTTTAGTTAAATCTCTGCTCCACAGAGGGTGCCTCATTTAAAGCATTGAGAGCAAAGCCAAGAGGAGATATCCCCTAAGTTGGCAGGCCCAGTCTTCTCTGTGTGTACAAACCACTCTGTACTTCTCTGTGAGGGGTATACAAAGACACTCACTCATGCTATTTCTCCTTGTCAGTATCTCCTGCAGTTTTCAGGTAGACTAGAAGAAGTGAGTCCATTTCTCAGACAGCCATTCATGGCCTGATTCTCAGAGGCTGCAGGAAAGAATATCCAATCCATTATTCGCTGAGTATCACACTATAGTAATATGAGAATAAGTTAGCAAAGGTAAGGTAATAGTCAATTGGCAACTTCAGTTCTCCTGATGAAGACATCAACAGTCATAATACATTTCACATACCAATTATGCAGGACCAAGTCACTTCCCAATGTATTATGACTGATGCTATTTCTCCACAAGGAATGCGCTCCAAAAAGCCAGTTTATGAACTAGGGCTAAATTCTGGTTTGCCACTGGCCCAACAGACTGCCAAAGCTACAGAGCTGTCACCCAAAGAGGATCAAGTTTGGTCCTAGGCAGGTTCCCCAGCTGTCAATCTGGAGTCAGTGAGTGCCCACAAGCTCAAGTCAGCTGTCTTTATGAGTTTCCCTGTCATGATCTTGACCTCTTTGCTCATATAATCCCTCCTCCCTCTCTTCGACTGGACTCTGAAAGCCTGGCCCAGTGATTAGCCGTGGATCTCTGCAAAAGAATGGCTTTTTAGAAGGTATATAATTTACCTATTTAGTTCATGACATTTAATCATGATTTTCCTGCCCTCCCCCAACATTATAGGTAAAGACTCATGATCTTCAAGGCTATACAAGATCATAGGTGACTCTATTCAGGCTCAGCCCAACCTGCCAATTGCTTTTTATAAACTGCCTCCCCTACATCCATTATTGATATTACTGAAGAGCTGCAGTTTTGATGCTAAAAACAATGGGCAAGATCATCTTGTTAGTAACAAACCACTCAGGCGCATACAGTTCCCATTTGAAATTGCACGTAGGTGAGAGGACCCAGACCTGCTGCTTTGTCAGCCTCTCAGAAGTATGGCTGTCAAGACACAACTCATGATTGCATTTCACACTTGATTTTTTTTTCTCCTCCTTCACTTTCTCTGACGATATGGATCTTAAAAATACTGTGGATGGAGAAAAAGGAAATAAGCTCCCGTGGAGAAAAGACTAAAAGTTGTCAGCTCTCTTCCCTCAAACAAGAGAGCACAGCAGGGAATTATTCTTTTTCTATATCCTGTAGCTTGCCGGGAAACTACTTTATATTTGATGGATACGTTTTGGACTCATTATTTCCTCTTTGGAACACTGGACATTTTACTCATTTGGAAGGACTCACAATGGGCAAAGGTTAGAAAACAGGAAGAGTATTAGTAGCTGAATGCTCCATTAAGAGCACAGGCAGGTCAGAGGGGCTAAAGACAGAGGGGCCAGCATGCTGAGTCCACTATTTAGGGATATCTGGCCAAACTCAACTATCCAACTGTCAGAACTTAGCTTTCACATGAGACTTATTTACACAGAACGATGATGATTTCTAAACGAAAATGCATATTATTTATCTGCATAAAACAATATGGCAAATTAAAACAGAAGTCATATAGTAGTGGAAGATAGGATCTATTCCTGGACTGAAACATTTCAACTCTGATACCAATAGTGAAAATGCATGGGATATCCAGAAATACACACACACACACACACACACACACACACACACACAATTTAGCCCTCAGTTTCCTGATATGATTTAATAAAAAAATGTTGATTAGTGGGTATGCATCCTGAGGATTTAAAGTAGAAATGACTGATTGTGTTTATATATAAAAATTTAAACCTGTGATTCTTTTAAGACTTTTTATAAGATTATCTTTTGAGATAAATAATAAAATGATTTATTCTTACTTTATAATCACAAAATGCAACCTACCAGTAAAAGAACTGAGAAAAATACCTTGCTTGCTTATACTTTGTTAATCTATAACAAGTTGCTTAGATATGAATGTATGTGGGTCCTTGGGAATGATCTGTTTTTCACCTGTAATATGTAAAATTTTTAATCATGTAAGGTAAAAAAAAATGCTGATTTTTTTGCATGTATTCATTCAACTGAAAAATAGAGTGAAACCACAGTGTAATTTTATATTGCTTGAAAGATTTTGCGAGGGTAGATAAGTAGGGGAAAAAATATGGGATATACGTCATTCCTTCTTCCTGTATATCAGGAAAGATGCAAGGGAAAAAATAGATCCTGACATGTTGAAGGTGTGTGTGTGTGTGTGTTGCCCTGTTTTGTCAACCCTAGAGAATTAAGTTTTGCTCCCTCAGAGAAAAAAAGTCAATTATTCCCTGACCTCGTACCTCCCTTTCAGTTCCTTACCTGCTGCAAGCTGGCCTTTCAGCAACAAATTTGTTTCAAGTTCTTTGTGTATTCTGGATATCAATCCTCAACAGATGCATGCTTGGTGTGCTGGCTAGTATTATGTCAACTTGACACACATACTAGTGATCTAGAAGGGGGGAACCAAAACTGAGAAAATGCCTCCATAAGATCCAGTTGCAAGACATTTTCTCTCTTTCTTTTTTTCTTTCTTTCTTCCTTTCTTTCTTTCTTTTTTTCCTTTGTTTTTCTTTCTTTCTCTTTCTTTCTTTTTGTTTATAAATTCTTATATTTGAGTGATAGAAATGAAGAAATTTGGTGATCTGGATATTGATGAACCTGTCTTTCAATTCAACAATTTATGATTTCCAAAAGGAACTTTATATGGAAAAACAAAAAATCCAGGATAGGCAAAACAATTCTATACAATAAAAGAACTTCTGGAGGCATTACCATCCCTGACTTCAAACTCTATTACAGAGCTACAGTAATGAAAACAGCTTGGTATTGGCATAAAAGCAGAGAAGTCGACCAATGGAATCAAATAGAAGATCCAGATATTAACCCACAAACCTATAAACATCTGATTTTCGACAAAGGAGCTAAAAGTCTACAATGGAAGAAAGAAAGCATCTTCAACAAATGGTGCTGGCATAACTGGATGTCAACCTGTAGAAGAATGAAAATAGATCCATATCTATCACCATGCACAAAACTCAAGTCCAAATGGATTAAAGACCTCAATATAAATCCGACCACACTGAACCTGATGGAAGAGAAAGTGGGAAGTAGCCTGCAACACATGGGCACAGGAGACCACTTTCCATGTATAACCCCAGTAGCACAGACAATAAGAGCAACAATGAATAAATGGGACCTCCTAAAACTGAGAAGCTTCTGTAAAGCAAAGGACACTGTCATTAAGACAAAAAGGCATCCTACTGAATGAGAGATCTTCACCAACCCCGCATCAGACAGGGGCAAAACTTTTCAAAAAGTCCTTTCCTACACCTATATCATGGAGAGTACTGCCTATATATTCTTCTAGTTTCTTCTACATCATGGATAGTACTGCCTATATATTCTTCTAGTTTCTTCTACATCATGGAGAGTACTGCCTATATATTCTTCGAGTTTCTATAGTGTTTCAAGTTTTAGATTGAGGTCGTTGATACACTTGGATCTAATTTCTGTTCATGGTGGTAGATTGGAGTCTCATTTCACATTTCTACTTGTGAACATCCTGTCTTCCCAGCACCATTTTCCCCTTTTTTGGCTTTTTGTCAAGTATTAGATGGCTATAGTAATGAGTACTAATGTTTGAATCCTATTTTATTCCATTGGTCTACATGTCTGTTTTTGTTCCCATACCATATTGCTTTTATTACTATGGTTCTATAATCTATCATGAAGCCTGGAAAATAAATCCGTCTGGCAATCATCATTTTGATCAGGATTGCTTTAGCTATCTAGTATCTTTAGGGTGTCAAGAGAATTTTGAGATTTTTTTTTATTTTTCTATTTTGATTGAGATTGCATGGAATCTTCAGACTGTTTTGAGAAGTAGGGTCATGTTTAGAATATTAATTCTACCTCTTCCTGAATACAGAGGTCTTTCCATTTTTAAATTTCTTTCTCAGTCTCTGACTTTAAAAATTTGATGTCTTTACTATAGATGTCTTCTACATCCTTAAGCAGGTTAGATTTATTCCAAGGTATTTTACTGTCTTTGGTTCTATTGTAAATAGGAGTGTGTGAAGTTTGTTTGTTGCTAGTGTACCTAAAGTTGATTTTGTACTCTGTCACTTTGCTGAAATTGACAATGGTTTCTACAAGTTTTCTGGTGAATTGGGGGGAGGGGGGGCGGATCTCATGTATCTAATATAATACTATTTTTCAATAGGAGAATTTGGCTTCTGTTCCTCTTTGTATCCCTTTATTTAGCTTGCTGTATTATTCCAGCTAGTGCTTCCAATACTATATTGAAAGGGATGGATAGTGGAAAGACTTTTCTAATTGCTGATTCAATGTGTTTGCTTCAAGATTTTTCCCTTTAGGAGAAGTATAGTTGTTAATTTGTCATGTATATATTTTATTATATTGAAGGGCGGTCTCTCCAGTCCTAGTCTTTCTAAGACTTTTATTATGAAAAAATGTCATATTTTATCAAAGGTTTTTTCCATCTATTGAGATGATCATGTGCTTTTATTCCTAAAGTCTATGTGTATGGTTTATATTTATTAACTAAAGGTGTGTTGAAGCAACCCTGCATCTCTGTGATATAGACAATTTGGCAATGTTGATTAATGTTATAATATGTGCCTTTATTTGGTTTGGTAGCTTTTTATTAAGAATTTTTGCATCTCTGTTCACCAGGGATATTGATTAATAGTTTTGCTTCTCGTTGTTGTCACTGTGTCTTTTTCTGTCTTGGGTTTTAGAATAATTGTGGGCTTCATCAAATGAGCTTGAGAGTGATTATTATGTTTATTTTTAAAATAATTTAAGAAATAATGGTTGTAGTTAGTTTTTCTTAGAATTCTGATGTAAATACATCTGAGCCTGAACTTTTTTTTTTAATCAGACAACTTTTATTATTGTTTTAATATTCTTCTTTGTTACGGGTTTCTTTATGTTCTTGGTCTCATCTTGATTTAACTTTGATATTTTAGATATATCAAGAACTTTATTCATTTATTTTAGATTTTCCAGCTTAATGGAGTACAAGTTTTTAAACTTCCCTTATAATATTCTGTATTTTTTTATGTCTATTGTAATGTTTCCCTGGTCATTTCTGATCCTTTTAATTTTGATCATTTTTTTCTTTTGGTTGGTCTGTCAGTCTGAAGTAACTACTTGATTCTTTGTTGTATTTTCTCCATTTTTATTTTATCAATCTCTGCAATGATATCTTTTATAATTTTCTGTCTATTGCATTTGTATTGGTTTATTCTTGTTTTTCAAAATTCTTGAGATTCACCATTAAGTAACACACACACACACACACACACACACACACATATATATATTATGGCACTTAGGGCTCTGTGTTAAGATGGTTTCTAATATGTCTCAGAGATTTGGTTATGTTTTAATTTTCATTTAGTTACAGGAATATTTTTAATTCTTGCTCAATTACTACTTTGAAGCATTCATCATGCAGTAATGAATTTAATCTCCTTAAGTTCATCTTCTTAGTACTGTTTTGTTTGATGTGGATTTATGTCTTACTGCATAACCATCAGATAGGACAGATACATGGATTGTTTTTCTCTATCTGTGGGGATTTTTAATGGTGTGTTTTAAAGCTTCTTCCATGTGCTGCTAAATATAAAGTATACTCTTTGACATTTGGGTAAAATATCCTGTATATATCTTTTAGGTTCACTTGGTATAAGATGTCATTTAATTCTGAGGTTCTATTTAATTTTGTCCAGACAACTTATCTGTTTGAGAAAGTGAGGTGTAGAAATCACGTATTCTTACTGCTTTTCTGTTATTCTGTGCTTTTAATTCCATTAGCATAGTTACTTATTAAAATAGGTATATCAGAGTCTGGTGAATATATGCTTAATATTGTAATATTTTCTTGATTAATTCATCTCATATCTTGTTTAACCCATTTCTAATAATCTGTGTAGCACCACAAGGTGGTGCTTACTGGGAAAGTTTCTAGCCTATGGCCATCTCGGGTCGGAGAATCATGGTGATTGCCTCACTTCCTCCCAGCATTCTGTTCTGTCTTCCCCGCCTACCTATGTTCTGACCTATCAGGCCAAGCAGCTTTCTTTATTTTAACCAATGAAAGCAATAGATAGATAGAAGACCCACCTACATCACTTGGCCATCATTGTCTTATTTTGAAATTTTACATGGGCCTGTGAACTTGCTTCTTTGGTTGCGCATCTGATGAGTTAAGGACCAGTGCAGTCACTACCTGACTTGTGCTATGGAAAAAAAAAAAAAAACTGGCAGATGAGGTGCTTAACAGGCATTGATGTCTCCTAAAACTTTAGATATGGAGCTAGCCTGTGGGTTTGCTGATGGTGGCATGTTGGCGGAAGGGAGAGGAAGAAAAGATGTGATCAAGGTGAGATGGCTTCCAAGCAAAAGGGACTGCAGGCCACAGGCACAATGTAAAATTCTTATGGATATGTCTTCTGTCATTCACTGTTCTGAGACTGTTTCTTTCAAAAGTCTTATAGTCTTGAGGAACACATTATTAAACTGACAGATATATTGCCCTCATGTAGTATTTTAACCATAAACTATATTGTGTTTTTTTATTGCAAACTACTAATATAGATTCTGGTTTCTCATAGGTATATTTATATTTTTTAAATTCTATAAAAATGATTCTAATTATATTATTTTACATCTTGAATGCTTCAGGATAAAGTGTCACAGTATCTAGCTAGAGTCACACCCTGAAAATTTTCAGTTACTACATGTGCTGACTCTCAGAATGTTCTACTAATAGTTTACTGGGTTTTCACCTTTTTCATGACTTTCTAAAATTGAAGATTTCTGCAGAGAGAATGCTTGCTCTTTTTCTGAGGTTCATTCTGTCTGCTTTCCTGTAAATGTCATGTTTCTTGCATAGGATTTGTATCTGGCTTCTTGTGAAATTCTGTGACTGATGGGAAGCTAACCAGTGTCAACCACTAGAACTAATCCATCACATACAGTTGTCATAGCACAAAGAATGTCAATTATCTCTCACACAGTAACGTAGATGGCAAAATCGATCCATGAAGGTGCAGCAAATTATCTTCTAAATATAGCATGTAAAGCTAGAGTCTGATGCATCCTCAAAAGTTCTTGCCCTAAAGAAAAACCAAATGACAGGTCTGTTAGACAACACATCAGATACAAAAATTTGAGGACCTAAAGCCAGGAGGAAAGGGACAAGCAAAACTCAATGTATCTCACACAGAAGTGTTGCAGGAGGAATTTGCTTATTTGTCCCAGCCACCTGGCTAGCTTAGCCCCGAAATAACCACAGGAACTGTATTCATTAAAACACAGCTAGCCCATTAGTTCTAGTTTCCTACTGGCTAATTCTTACATCTTAATTTAACCCATTTCTATTATTCTCTATATCGCCATGTGACACTGGCTTACCGGGAAAGATTCTAATCCGTGTCCATCTCAGGTGGAGGATCCATGGCTTCATCCCCTGACTCTGCTTTTTTCCTCCCAGAATTCAGTTCTGTCTTCTCTGCCTACCTAAGTTCTGCTCTATCATGCCCAAAGTAGTTCCTTTATTAATCACTGAAAGCACCACAAAGACAGAAGGACCAATACCACAGAAGAATTCAAATACAAGTTAAAAGTGAAGAAAAGCAACAGCTCTCATTTGTGACACTACTTCTAATTGTTTGACTACTTAAAGAACTCTTGCCTGAGATTTCCAATTAAGAAAGAGAAAAGAATGGCATCTATCTAATGGAGCTAAGTGAGTTTCTCACTCTCTGTTAGTATTTCAACAGAATTTGAAAAACATAAAGTATACCATTAAGTCATAAGGTTGATGTTCTACGTTAGTGTAGAAGATGATATTCTATTGACCCCCAAACAGCAGAAGTTTGTGATTTCCTTTTATGTATTTTTAATTCAGACAGAGTAAGACTAGCATAGGAATATCATCTTATGTTAAAATGTTTAATGAACATGTACTACAGATACTGTTCAAAGAAATAGTACATTAGAATGAGCAACCTTGCAATAATCATTGTCTTCATGGGTCTTAAATACTAGCAAAGCAATAAAACTAATTACTAGAGAACAATAAATACGTTTCATGAAATTCATTTCTTGATTTATTGTCAGTTTTGTTACATTGTAGTTCTATTTTGTTAATATGGCTAATAAAGAATATTTGAGATAAAAGGATATGTTCTGTTGAACTATGATCACACTGGAGCATGTCACAATTCTTTTGTAATGTCAAACAGCAAAATTAAAGAGTAACACAATTGAATAAAACCTTTCTTGGAGCAAAAAGGACCAAAATGTTTCATTAACACTTTATAACTAAATGCAAACTTGTGTTTAATTCTACCAAAGGGTTAATGATCTCAGCAGGAACTTTGACAATTCAAAGTGAGATCCAAAGGCATTGTGGGTTATCAAATTCTATAAATTAGATATTCAATGAATGTGTACAGTTGAAACCCTAGAAATTATATTCCAAATGTATTTGAATCTTTTATTGTGACAAGAGAATTCAGCTTCAATTAATTAAAGTTATTTTTGTAGTTTTATGTTACTAATCTTACAGTGCCTTTCAAGAAAAAAGCCAATTCATTTCTAAGAAGTGAGTAGCATTGCTGAACAATTGTGTGTGTGCACATAACCAGACTTTAAGATGAACAAAATAAGAAATACTGAATTCTCATTAAACATGTTAAGAGATACTGAATTCTAACTTACTAAACATGTTTTTTTATTAATTTGCATGTAAATAATCAAAAGAAATGGCAGATTGATGTCTGTGGAGGAAAGGAACAAGATGACTGTTGATTGGCTCCTCTATAGCAATGATTCAAAAGTCACTCAAAAGTCCGTGACATTGTCAATTTATATGACAAAGGATGGGTGTAGATGGACAAGTAGTCCTTGAATGTCCTCAGAAGTGATTGCCCGTACTACTTCTACAGAACTGCAAAAGATCTGTACCTAAGAAAGTAGTACATTCTTATATATTAATCTTTCAGGCTTAATGCTTAGGATCCAAGTTTAATGAATAAATAGGATCTTATAGTTTCCAAATGACCATTTACAAAATGGATATGCAACCCCTTGACTCTGCTAGCAAGCCCTCGTTACGAGAGATTTTAAAAGTGCCTCCATGGAATTTTCTTACCCATCATACTCTTTTACGGAGAAGCACAGAATTACAGAAGTGCCATGCTTGACCTTGGTATTTTGAACAGTGCCAAGAGCAATATTCTCTTAAATTTTCTCCTCCTAATTAGTACAAGCTGTCTCTTGCTTTTTATCTCTCCACATTTAAGTGGAAATATGAGGCAAAAGAAGACAAATTGTTCTTTGCTCCTTTGCTAACTGCCACCGAGACAAATGATAGTCCTGTAGGTTATGGGAGCACTTGAAGGAGCTAAAAGCCCTTTATTACTTTCTGCTAGTGCCATGTGTAATAAAGCAATGAAGAATGAGCAGTGTAGCACATCACTTAGATAACGAGCCACCTACTGAACTTGAAACACTGTATGTTTCTTAGACAACCATTTGACTCTTCACTCTTTTATTCACATATATTTGGAGAACAAAGAGATTACAAAGGTAAATGAAGATAGGACATGTTGGCCATTGATGGATGTGTACTTGCCTACACAACTGATAAGGGAAGATGCCCAAAAATGCTTCTAATGAGGACAAAGGGTAGTGCTACCCTTCAGGAAATGTTTAAAAGTGTTATAAATTTATTAGTTTATTTATACTATATATTCCTTTATTATTAATTGTTGCTTAAAATATTTATTCATGAATATAGACATCCAAATATAGTCAAAATAATACTACATGATGAGACCACAACTGGAGGTAATGGCTAAGGGATATTATTCTCATAACAATGACTTCTTTTTTCTTTCTATAGATAGCTTATGGTATCATGATACATTATGGGCTCTTATGCATTCTGGGTGGTAACAATATAGATGCTTCTAATTACCTATGAAAATAGTTTCTTTATACTTAAATTAGAAAAGAATTTAAAAAACCAACATGACACACTGAAAAATGGCCCACATTTCTCCCAGGTCAACATTAAATATATTCTAAAATGTGTGATGATAGATTTTCATTGCCAGTGTTAAAAACATTGACTTCAACAAACAATAAGTAGACTTTTGTGTTTGTTTGTTTGTTTGTTTGTTTGTTTGTTTGTTTGTTTGAGACAGGGTTATTCTGTAGCTTTGAAGCCTGTCCTCTGTAGACGAGGCCAACTTTGAATTCAGAGATCTACTTATCTCTGTCTTCCAAGTTCTGGGATTAAAGGCATGTGCCACCACCGCCTAATACAAGTAGACTTGAATGAAATTTTTCTTTAGGATACTAAATCTGAGTAAACCAGAATTGAGTTCCTCAGCCCTGCATACACTCATTTTGTGTAAATTTATCATAATGTTCTAACCTGGGATAGAAAAATGGATGAAAAAGTTAGTGAGACTAAATTCAAAATTATCAGTTTGATATTAACAATAAACTGTACTCTGTCTAAAAGAAAACGAAAAAGAACCTGCGGAAGAAAGTATTGCCAGATGAACATCCTATTTTAAGAGCATCACCCCACATTTGCTAGAGGAAAGGAAACCAGAGTCTCATCCAGGTCCTAAACTAAGAGGTCCTGTGAGACCCTCTATTGTCGTTAAATACATGGAGATGGCTTGTTTGGCACTAGAAATTATTTTGTGTAATAGTTTCTCTGTTTTTCATGAAAGAAAAATCTTAACTCATTAGCTCACAGAGAAGAGAAATACTCAGGTAGATGTTTGAGGCATGAGACAGTATAAACTTCATGTGAGAGAATGAGAGAACATCCCTGATGGACTAGAATAAGCTCAAGAGAACCAAGTGGCAACTTGGACTACATTCAGGAACAAATAAAATATTGGTATGCCATTTTTAGCAGATGTGTGTGTAACGAAAGCTAAGAGTAGAGTGAGATTGAATTGGGGGTTGCCTGCCACAGAAGATTCAGCAGCAAGAACCAAAGAAAGCAAAAGCAAGATGAACTGCACAATATAATTTCAAAGGATGCTATAAAATTCTGCTTTTCGGACATTATCAGATCATACAGTGGCTGTGACTACATGCCCAAGATTTGCACACTGTCAAGTCAACCTAATTTCCAGGTTGGACGGAGGAGGAGCACACAGAACCCTAACCCCTAGCTGAGAAGTTATTGGAAATCAATGACTGCTGGGGAAAGGTGAGTCCATTTTCTTCTCATAAGAACACTGATAGGCTGCGTATACTCCAATGGATGTTCCAAAACCACACATAGTCAAGCAGCAGTAAATGGGCTCGGTAGACTTAGAAAATGAGTATATAAAGTTTGGAAGGAGAAGCAGTGGGGAAATTACTGGAAGAGTCAGAGGAGAGAAGTCAGTTTGGGTTTGATCAAAATGTATCATATGCATGTCTGAATTTCTAAAACTAAATGTTTAACAAGAATCAAGGTGATCAAATGAGGGTGACCGAAGAATTGTGGAACTGCTGAGGCCATTCCATGGGTAAAAGTATTTACCATGCAAGCCTGATAGCCAGAGTTTATTCTCTAGAACCCAGGGAGAAACAAGAAAACCAGCTTCTCAAAGTTGTCCCATATGCTCCTTCATTCCCATATAATATAAACAGAAACTATTCAAAAGGGGCAAAAGGAGGCCATGGCCAGTTTATTTAATATTTCAGAGTCTTATGATCTACTAGAGAAAATGAATAACAAACCATGGATTCGGTAGAGAAGGTGGACTGGAGAGAAGAATATGTGAAGAGGATACTGTGCAGGGGGAGCTGTGATCAACAAGGAGAAAGCAAGGTTACTCAATAAAAACAAAGCAGAAGTTCAGGTCCGGTACAAAAATAATACTAAGGAATATGAACATTGAAATCAATAACTGTGACAAATGTAGTAAATGTGTTAATAAATGAGCAAAGGAGTGTTGGTGTTGGTTACACGACTGCAATAAGCTGTAGTCCAGAATAACTTGTCTATAAACTTCAGAAAAAATTAAAAATCTTGATAGTAGGAAATAAGGTCTTAAAGAGGCATGAGTTATCAGAAAAGACACTTGTCCTAAGTACAGAAAATGTGGGTGACATAATAAAGAAAAACATCATTCTTTGAGAGGATAATTAGAAAGTTTCTTCAAGAGAGTCATGCTTTAATTAGGGAGAGAAGATAAGAAGAAACTTCTGCAAAGGGCTTGAATATAGAGATTTTTTACTGATGACAGAAAAGTGCAAATATACTTAAAAAGATTAAAAAAGAAACCATCAAGAGTTGAAGAAGTATGGAAAACCTAGGCCAATGATGGGATATTGTAAGTTATTTAATCACCCATGAAAGATCACAATGACTAACTATTATGGCGGACAGACATGCATTGTGGAGTTAATATTGACCAAGTTTATGGTGGTCAGAGCATCTGTGGTGTTTTCTGTGGAAGAAACACTGAGATAGTACAGGTAGTTCACCATGTCACCTCTAGAATTACATCAGTGACATGTTGAGGTCTATGAAAAATTTCAAGAGAATACAGAGATCTTTTAAATGTTCCCCATCTGTCTCTTCACTGGGACAGTGAGAAGACAGTCATCACTTCTAAGAGCTCTTGCAACTGTGTTGGAACTTTATGGAGGAAGTTCATCTTTGAAATGTAAACGTCTAAGACTAGCCAATATGAACCTATTGAGCATTCAAATCTCAAAACTAATTGCTGTTATATCTATTATTTCCCAACAAGCTGGCAAAATAGCTCAGTGAAATTTGCATTCCCAGTGTCCATGGAAATTCCTGGCATGGAAGCATTCATTTTAGGATAAGCAATAAGGATGGGGATGAGGTAGAGACAGATGACTTCCTGAAGTTCACCAGGCCATCCAGAAAAGCTAAATCTATGAGTGTCAATGGATTCTTTGAGAAATTTTATCTAAAAAAATACTTAGTGGGTGATAAGGCTCCATATACTCCATATATATATATATATATATATATATATATATATATATATATATACACACACACAAAAAGGCAAGAACATATGCATAAATAACATACTCATACTGAGACAAGCAATAAAAAGAATTTTTTTCCACTGACCTTTTTTCTTCTGCCATTTGTCATTGTATGTACAGTATGGAGTCAATGAAATAAAGGAAGTAGGAAGCTCTGGCCTTGGAAATAAGTTTTAGAATCAATATAAGGAAGAAAAGACCTTAAGCAATATGTTGAGGCCAAAGTAAAATAAATGAACCAAAAAGCTAATAGAACTGAGAAATGAGAGGAACACACAATGCTAAGTCAGCAGCACCTAAGACGGGTATCTCTGTTTCTGCTGGGAAACAAGCAGAAAAGTTAAAAATAGGCATTTCTAAGTGCTTTGGAACTCCTGCATTAGATACTTTAAGTAGTGTTCCCTGTTCATACTGGGATACAGAAAAAGCTACTGCAAGCAATGATCACTGGTGGCTCGATTCTGAATCTTTGAGAGCCGGTGACAACACTAGAAAGCCCCAAGTACCAGAGGCCTTAGGAATGCAGCTTGATGGCCACTCCATATACAACCCCTAAAAGCCGAGCATGTGCCCTGATGCTTAGCCTGTATTGGCTTTCTCTTTCTGCTTTGTTTACCATGACCAGCATGTACATTCTTTGGGTCAAACATTCTGACAAGTATGAAACCTCAACACACACACACACACACACACACACCTAACCCGTTTATTGTCAAATGTGTATAAAATTCTAGTTTTATCATGAAGACAGAAGGCCCAGCTTGTCATGAAGTCGATCTCCTAGATGTGTTGAGTTCACCAAGTATACATTTAATCCGCACTAAAGTTTCAATGAGCAAATGTGGTCTTCAAAATCAGCTGAGAGCTTGGAGACAACTGTCCTCACTTTTCTTCTATGAAGGTATTGATTGGGTAACCAAGTTCACTTGATTTACTGTATGCTGTAGACAAACCCAACCAGCACGTGTCAAGCGCACATTAATCGTAGATGCAGAGTAAGCCCAGATGGGACTCATGGAAAGACGGTGATTATCCCACTTTTCACTTTGCCACCCCTTCCTGGAGTGCCCGCCCACGGAACTAGACCAGGCCAAGCAAGCAAGCATATGTCCAATTTTTATTTTTTCCAGAAATAATATTTAGTTACGGTCATTTTTAAAAAGTTCTCTTTGCCACAGCTTGCATTGTTGTACGGTGCTACTAATATTTCTATTTCTCTACTCTTTAGTTTACCCTTCCACTAAAACATCTCAGCACCATATACATTTTATTCTAGTTTTATTTGTTTTCATATATGTATGTTAAACATGTCACGCTGAATGACCGGTTGCTTACTTCAGGCTTGTGAATACAAATTTCCAAAGACAAGTCAGTTTGCCAATATTGCAAATATCATGAAAGCTGTTATTCTGAAAGTATGATATTGTTGTTTTATTAATAGCCAACAAAGGAAAACAGATATGACTATTATGATTGATTTACTGTATTTTTTGGAAATGATATGCTAAATATTTTTATTTGGTAAAATATCTTTTAGATGAGAATTACTATTTCAGACATCAAGGTAGTTAAGCAATTGGTTCCTTAATGTTGTTTCTTCAAAAATTAATACTTCAACTGAACATTTTAAAATTCTCTCAAAATGTGTCTAAACTCACCCTGTTAAACTAAATCCTTTAACGCTCACTTTGTGTGCTGCCAAATTACTATCATGAAAGCAATGGGGCTTCCATAGTGTTGGGTCATGAATTATCTCCCTTTCATGAGGAGTTAGTAGAGTTTTGTATATGAATATTTTATAAGCATTCCCTAGAAATTTCTTTGTTTTTCAAACAATAATGAATTTCTATTTTGATTTAACATTATTCTACCTAGGTCTCGTATAACATAAAACAACAAAATAATAGTTTCCAACTCACTTATAAAATTCAATTTTGTGTTCAACTACAAGGTAGGTATTTTTCCCTTAAATAACACAAGAATAATAATATGACACATTTCGTTAATAAAACAAATGAAGTTAAGTGCCTCACCCACTCCATTTACTTCATCTAATTATTAAAACAAAAATAACAAAACATATGTTAATAGAACTCACTAAGCCAAAAGGTTTTAACATTACTGAGACATGAAGTCCAGATCACAAGATTTAAATGATTAAAAACCTAAAAAAAATCTATTGTCCTGTTATAATTGGGTCTCTATAATCAATAAAGAGAACCATGAACCAGAATAAGGATATCCCGGCGCTAGCCAATGTCCTGATACTCACTTGTTCAAAGAATTGAGAAGTATTTTTACATAAATCCCATTTACCTTAATTATAACATGGCATAATAATGTTTTATGTAGATACACTAAAAAACTAATAATAAATATTTTAAAAATTATGAAGATAGACATGGATAGAAATAATTATAGTTATGTATATAAATCAAATGATAGACCCCAGAAAGGGAGCTTGTTATTATATATTTTATATTTCTATGGCATTTACTACTCTAATAAATGATCATTGATTTATGGGTAAATTTACCATATTGTTATTAAGTAGAGAGGAAAAAGACTGCATTATCCTCCAATCAGGATTACCCAAAGCTGTTTCGCTCTGATTTTCCCAGCCTCTTCACCTGCTATCTTCTGTTAGCCCCGCCAAAATTAAGAGGTCTTAAAACTAGAGACAAGTGATCAATATGCAGTCTGATACTTCAAAATTTTCAGATGAGAATAGAATTTAATATGTGCATGTCACTTGCACAAATCAAATTTCAACATAATGTTCATTACACCATCCTTTTGTTAACATCATAACTTTCTAATTTTTAAATTTTTTTCTGAAAATAGATTATTTTCATATAATGTAAGGTAAGGGATGGTCAGGATTAAACTGGAGCATTTAAAAACAAACAGAACATACACTGCTATTGTCAAAGTCAAACCAAGAAATCAGTAGTAGATGTCTTGTTGCCCAGAGCATCAACAAAATACCACAAATTTAGTTCAGATATACATTTTTTTCTCAATTCTGTGTGCCAGGTGTGTGAAACTGAAAGGTTGGCAGGGCCATGGTCCTTCTGAAGACTAAAGGCGAGCCTTCCCTTGCATACCATTTATCTCTGTATCCCTTTTCACAGCCTTCCCTGTACCTCATTTTGTCTTATAACTCAAACTTGCACTTTATTCAACATTCATTTGTTGTTGTTGCTTGGTTTTTTATTTTTGTTTTTGTTTTTGAGACAAGGTTTCTCTATGTAACATCTCTAACTGTTCTCAAACTGGCTCTGTAGACCAGGCTGGTCTTGAACTCACAGATATCCACTTGCCTCTTCCTCCTGAGTTCTGGGATTATTGGTGAGCGATACCAGTGGCCGTCATGTGTTTGGTCAAGGATCTGCAAACAACAGACAAGGGTTCCCTGGATCTTTCTTTGATAACCCATCTCTTCCCTGGTGTCTGCTGTGTAAGTCACCCAATGACCTCATTCTGCAAGACCGTTTTCTACCACCTGTTAGGCTTCATCTTTGTCCCAACAATGAATTTGCTAACTTCAGCGCCTTTTGAAAACTGCTTATGCTGATAACCAAACAGATTAGCAAATGCATGTTTCTTTCTCCTTAAGTTTACATCTTTCATATCTTACCATAAGCAACAAGGAGAAATCTTGAGTGTCATCTCTGCCTCCTGAGACTTCATATTAGTGCATCTACATTTCTCTTCTTGCAAGAGTACTGGTCATTGGTTTCAAGACCCACTTTAATTCAGAGTTATCACATTTTATAAACTTTATTAATATCTGTGAAAACTCACTTTTGAAAACGAGGTTAAGGTTCCAGGACCGGGGTTAAAATAAAGTTTATCTTTTAGTGGGAACTATTAAGTCTATTATAGATAGAAAGTTGGGATGTTCACCATTATGCACAAGGATTTTTCACTTATTATAGAAACTTGCAAAATCCTGTTCCATCAGGATTTGCTGTGGAACATTAAGAGAGATGCCCTCAACTACAAAGTTTTCTTCACAAAGAAATTTAATCCTAAAAATATGTGAAGCCAGATCCTAGATGTATGAGCATGAATGAGGGGAACAGGGTCTAGTGTCTGCAACCCACCCAAGTCCAGAGAGAAAGCAGCACTCCATAAATGCCAATAGTGTCTGCTCATATCTTTTAATCCCCAGGTCCCAGGAGGGTAAAATTCAATTGCATTTTGTTTGTGAATCCAAGCAGAGAAAAATCACTATTATTAAAGAGGATAACTGTAAACGAGAAGTTACAGAACACTGGAAAACTTTTTCTGCATCCATTCGTCATAAAAATGGTTTTCAGTGAAGGAAGCATTGCTCTCATAATGAGACCAAAAATTCCTAATAATGATTAAGTGTGCCTCAAAGTTGCGTAACATTTTGATTTTCCAGTTAGGAAGGAAGGGGTGTGTATTTGAGCAAATAAAAAATAATAGCATTTACTTCAGAAATAGCATTAATAGTTTAAGTTATTACCATAATTTGAAAAGGCCACACATTTTTTTTTATTTTGTCAAGTTAACTGAAATCATGTGGAGATAAATTGACAAACCACATATACTAGTAAAACCTCACCATCTTAAAGACATACAAACATGAGTAAAGTGGGCATCAGGCAGATTCTAGGGTCCTTAGAAAGGAAGTAGATATTTCGTTCTTTATGAGGTTGTGGTGGCTTAAATAAACTGACCCCCCCCCCAAGGGAGAAGCACTATTATCAGGTATGGCCTTATTGGAGGAAGTGTGTCACTGTGGGCTTTGAGGTCTCTTTTTTTCTCTGATGTCTCTTCACAGCAATAAAAACCCTAAGACGAGATCATAGACTACTTCACTTTAATTTTTCTTAGTTTATAGAAATGATGTTAGCTTACTGGTAGAAGACAGTACTAATTCCTGTTCTCATCACCAGCATCACCACCAGCAGTTATCATCTTTGTCCTCCCCGTGGCAATATGCAAATATCAGCCTTGATTTATTTCTTTGGGGGAACAGCAGAGTTGTTTACTGCTTACATAAATATCCTTTTCTGAAATCCATTAAAAAGGGTGCACACAATAAAAGAGAAACCAGTTTGAATTTGAACAGTAAAGTCAGTACAGGATCCCCCCACTTTAAACATTGCCCCTGAGTTCAGGAAGTTTTATTCTCTGCCCACGGTTGCACACCTTAGAAGCCTAGGGATGCTCATGATTTAACCCTTCTGTGTGACTGCATCATTCATGCTCCTGTGGTAACCACACAAGCAGGCATAATTCTCAGGGCACCTCTCCAAATCTGTTATCCCACCCATGAGAGTACTTTTACTAAACTCTTACTACCTAAGCTGCATGAGACCACCCAATTAAAGCCCCCTTCCAATCCTAGGCAGAGAACCAAGAGCTGGACAAGTCCTGGTGGCAGATCATACAAGCACAGCAACTAATATTGTGATCACAAGTGTTCAATCAAATGTAATTTCTCATATTTATATGCACATTTAGCCTTCTTTTTTCTCTCCGCCTCATTAAAACATAATGAGAAATGTGTGCCCCTGCTTTCCACACTATTTTATTCATTCCAAGGTAGCAAATATAGTAGATTGGCAAGACTGCTCCCTAATAGAACCAAAGTTAGGTCGCATCTACCATAGCAGAAACTTTGGCACCTTGGAAAGCAAGTGGGCACAAAGAGGAAGAGAGCGATGTCATCTGCAAGCCCATTAGAGAGCCAGCTTTCTTTCCATCCAGCAGCTAGATCAGCTAAAGGCTAATGTCTCTCTCAGCCACAAAACAGAGGCAGAAAGGAAAGGCATGATCCGGCATCAAGAGATTTCAGCAGGCGTTTCTACAGTGTACAGACACTTCCTTCATCTCCAGCATGCCTTCTCATCAGAGAATAACCAGCACGTTTAAACACTCTATGAAGGCTGTGATCTGTAAACCTCATAACTGGAACACGTGGTGAGGTACTTTAGTATAGAAGGGGCTGAACTGTCAATACTTAGAAAAATATGGAAAGGTGAAGCAAAATTGGGATTTAATTAAATAAAAGGTCATGGATATGGGAAACACACATCTTAGTTCCTATCTATACAAGAATAGCATAGTATTTTTATAAAGAAATAAAATATCAATTATACTATTGTCTATACAGGGAGTTTTAGTGGTTAATTCTATGAATTACTTTAAGGGCTTTGAGGATTATGCATATAAAAAAGTAGACCTAGAATAAAGCCCTTATGCATTGCTCTTGACAGATAATGCTTCCTTTCAGAGCAGACTCTGTTAGAGCCGCTTCTCCATCCCCACTCGTTTGGTTGTTTATTATCTCCTTTTTAAAATGTCACAGTTAGGATCCACATTCCATCCTAGATGTAAGCATAAACATAGTCAAGATGCTGGGATTTTTCTTATAAGTTTGTATTTTTAAACTTGTAGAATTTCAGTACTGATATATTCTAGAATTTTTAAATTTTTAGATCATTTCTATGACGTTTCCTGCCATCAAATCAGTTTGACTGTCATCCATTCTGATACTCTCTGACATTGAATGCCCTTCTTCAGGACGGTTCTAAATTGCAGTGTATCCTTAAGAAGTAGTCAATTTTAAGGCAAAGGAAAGGAGAACCAGCGATGGCTGGCAATAGCCACTAGACGATGGACCTTAGTAGTGTTTGTATTAGTCAGCCTGGTCTCAACATAGAAGAGATATCTTAGACAATATGAATCTTTTTATTACATTTTTGGAGAGTACTAACTGAACACCAAGGTGGTATTAGCTTTGGACTCTTCTGGGTCATAACCCTTGGTCTAATAGATGGCCATGGTACTGCGGGGCATGAACCGGAGTGGAGTCGCTGACTATGAAGCGTGTTCACTGGGCACCACTTACCAATTTGTAACTTCTACCTCTTAGACAAGTCAGGGGCAGTTGACCTCCCACAGAAAGTGTTAAGGGCAGTCACTTTATCACTCAGATAGGCATCGAGAGATGAGAGACGCCTAGAATGCATGGCCAGCTCATCTCTCAAAGCTCAGGAAAGCTGACTGTGGCAATGGGATCCTAATCAGCACATGCTCTTTCTACTGCAGCCAAGGAAACACAGCAGTGCCTTATCTGGACTTTTATATACCTGCTGTCACAGGAATGTCTCAGAGACACTGAAGGTCAGCCTTTCCAGGAGGGATGAAAATGAACCCAGGTTATTCCAGAGAGCTCCTCATCATCAAAAGTGGAGGCGTTAATACTGGGAGATGTGAGCAAGAAAAGCAAGAGCCAGCTGAGTCAGCCAGACCTGCCCTACATTGGCTCTAGACAGACAGCCCATCCACTTACACAGCACTTGCAGAGTGCTTCCGCAGCATGCCTTGGAGCAGTTTTAGTCCTACCAATGGGACTAGGTGCAGTTTTGACATTTTAACATTCTATGTGTTGTGATATGAATGAAGTTGGCCCTCATAGGCCAATATGGAACTGCACTATTAGGAGGTATGGCCGAGAAAGTCTGTCACTACGGGTGGACTTTAAGTTGGGGAAGCTCAAGTCATCCAATGGTTCTCCATCACCCTCCTTCCTATCCATCTAAATGTAGAAGTCTCAGCTACCTCTCCAACGCCATGTCTGTCTGCATGCCACCATGCTTCCTGTCATGATGATAATGGACTAAGTCTCTGAACTGTACATCAGACCCAATAAAACATGTTCCTTTATAAGAGTTGTAGTGGTCATGGTGTCTCTTCACAGCAACAGATCCCTAACTAGGACACTGTTCTTAAATTACCACTTCCTTGTTTTCGGACAGTTTGGAAAACTCTTATTTCTCATGTCTAGAGATTGTCACTAAAGTGTAATCTCTAACTATGATGCCAAGTAGAGACATTTTGAACAACTATGAAATAATTTTTCAGTAACACTTTTCCTTTAAAGCAGCAGTTCTCAATCTGTGGGTCACAACTTCCTTGGGGGTCAAATGACCCTTTCACAGGGGTCACCTCAGACCATTGGAAAACAGGTATTTACATTATGGTTCATGACAGTATCAAAATTACAGTTATGAGGCAACAATAAAATGATTTTATGGTTGGGGATCACCACAACAGGATGAACTGTATTAAAGGGTCACAGCACTAGGAAGGTTAAGAACACTGCTCTAAAATATGTTAATAGGGCAAGTGTGAGTCATTCAATAGCTACGGAGAAAAAGTTGGAAGCCAATAACTCAACTCTACTTATTATGATGCAAATTAGGAAGATTTTATTCAGTGACAATCCACAGTGTTTTACTTGATCATTAATGAGATTCCTCACCCTCTTTTCTACATCTTCCAAGAGATTGTTTGAACTTTCTTTTATTAAAGACTTCTATCCTTTAA
The DNA here is from genome assembly GCF_950005125.1 of Chionomys nivalis. Taxonomy (NCBI): domain Eukaryota; kingdom Metazoa; phylum Chordata; class Mammalia; order Rodentia; family Cricetidae; genus Chionomys; species Chionomys nivalis. The sequence goes on from NC_080095.1 coordinate 74,770,072, forward strand.
TTTGATTTTCTATTTCATTCCCAAGGGGGCTACTGCATTTCTCATTTATATATGTGTTACTGAATATATTATTTTTGCTTGCAACTTTTTAATTATTATATGATTTATCAGTAGCACTTTTGCATTCTTGCCTGTGTAAGACCAGCTCTCTATCACTACTGAGGTACAGTACGATAGCCTTGAGTCAATCTGCTAGGCACTCATGCAATACAGCTGAATTTCGTAGCAGCCCTCAGAGATAAACAACACAGTGATCTGAGAGAAGAATTTTCTATGTCTTGGTTTCACTGGGTTTTAAATCAGATTTTTCTTCTCTAACCTTATGACAGAACGAAAATTTTGAATTATGATTGTCCTAGGGGTGGGTAATTAATTAAACCAAAAGAACTATCAAGAAATATAGACTCTAGTCACGATGTCATTAACACAAAGCCAGTGCTCCTCCACTTCCAAGAAGGTTTGCCTGCTCATTTCTTCCTCATCTGTCTGATCCAGTATATGACTCAGTTTCCCTGCCCTTATCTCAGACTCATCATCATGCAAAGTAGTGCCTCTTACACACCGGAACACTTGGCTCTGCTCTTAAACTCTTTTACTCTGTTACAGTTATATAATCACTACCTGTTCACAGTCACCAGGAAAATAAAACTTCTCCGCGTTGTTGGCATCATGGGTATCCAAATTAACCATAAGTAAAGTTCACAGACAATCAGTCTACATAATTTGTACATGGCTACAGCAGGTATCTAATCATGAGGATTATATGACACAACTACTTAAAAACTTTTTAATGTTTCTCTCTAATGGAAAATAAGGACTTTGAAAACCACAAGAAATTCCTTAAATATGTTAATTCTTGATTTCATCTTCAAAACCATCCCACCCCTAAATAACTGTAACCCAGTTTAATGATAAATGTGTGTATGTTTGTGCATGGGTATGTGCATGTCTACCTTTGACCTGCTATTGCAGTTTATTATTAACTGAGTTTCATGCCCCATTTGTCCAGTGAATTCTGCCTTTATGGTCATAGACTTGACAGACCTAGCCACTGCTGTGACTCAAGAGTAATCAGTGTCTCTTGGATTAGAATTGTGATGTGTGGATGGATGCTCCTCAAGGGTACATTTCTAAGAATCTTCGCATGAGCTTAGAACAGTTGTGCCCAGTGTGGTCCAGTAATGCAACAAGCACATAAGCAGAACAGAAGGGCTGTTTCAAAACTAGTGAATGAAGAATTTTGATTCTGGAAAAAATAATATATTTCTTAGAAACATTTTTAAAAGTGGATTGAAATCAATAAGAATATGATTAACGTGCTATTTTGAATACGGTTAAACAATTTTTGAACAAATTATATTCAGCTACCAAATTTCCACAAATACTTTGATGATATATTCCTTGATGAATACACTCCTAAATAAGAAATAAATATCCACCTTGAGCTGATGAACTCCACACTATTATCATCAACTGGTTCAGGCCTTCTCAACTGATGCCCACTGATTTATAGTTGAAACATGTTTTGTGCACCATTTTTGTAGTCTTTAGTGTTAGGAGCTCTATATTTTACATCCTTATAACGTTGTTCAGGTAACACTTAATGGCTTCTTTGAAATAAGCTTTATTAGATAAATATACAAAAATCTATGGTTCAAATATTATAAACCTTAAACTTAGGGTGTTGTTATACCAGTTAAAATATAATGACAAATATGGTATTTCATTTATTTATTTTTGACTATAAAAATAACCATGAATTTAGAAAGATTTAATTTTTACATAATTACTTAATATTTTATAAAAACCATTAAATCCAATGGCTTCAATTTAAAAAATGTTAAAAATGAATTTCTATTGTACAATTTTAAACTAAACACTGATTTCCTGGGCTCATCATATATCCATTCTTATATAGATTGCAGATATGATTTTACTGGGCAACCTAGAGACACAAATTCTAAAATATTGATTAGTTCTACCTACCTCTGTTTTTATTCCTGACTCCTCCTCCACCTAAAACACAAATCGTTGTAATCTGTAGTTTGGGCTACATCTGACTTCCCAACTGGCTTCCCATGATCCATGTTTGACTTCACAACTCATTAATCATAAATCAGAAAAAGTATCATTTAGTAGCTTTTGATTATTCTCACGTTTCTTGCAAAGACCTGGACTAACACAGCTGTCCTCCCTCCTGACTCTAATCTGCCCTGACCACTCTTTCCGGATTCTTTGGCCCCACCATTTTAGCTTCTTTCGGGTGATAGCTCAGAGCAAGATATATACAGTTTTTCCTTAGGACTTTAACCTCTTGACTCCTGTTTTACTGGCTTTTTGCCCAACCTTCTTGTCATTATTGTGTTCTTGTGTTCATTCCTAAGATCCCATTTTATCTTGATGTGATTATCCCTGTACAATTGAAAACAGGTCTTCTCCCATTGTTCTTTGAGACATAACACTTTCTTAACTGAATATATAGTCAACTGTTCACTGGTTTGAATTAAAGCTCTATGTCAGGATCAAGTTCTGTAATTAGCACTTCCCAAAATACATATCTTATCGATACCAATTTTTGTAGAAATTAATAGTTTTCTATCCTATTGCTATAAATAAGTAATACAAATATCCTCATCTCTCAGTGTATTGTATTCATTATTGATCATGTATTTCCCACAACAGATATGTCCCAAAAATGCTTATATATTGTTACTTAGTTATATATTTAAAATAACTTCATTTTAGAGAGAACTAATCTGAAATAGTGAAGTTGCCCTGTCAGACTCTAACTACACATGAGAAAAATATAGGATAATTGCAGTACAGCAAAATCAATCTCTGTCTTTGTCCTCTGTAGTTTCATGAGAGGTAGAAATAGAGAGAGAGTGGGGGAAAGTGGTCATCCTAAAGTAAGTTGTCAGAGTTCCAACCTCAGCCCTATCTTTGTAAGAATCAGGGATTTTAAAAAAGAGCCTCCCATCTCTTTATGGCTCAACTCTCTTTCTAAAATGGGCTTGAGGAAACGGTCTTTAAAATATTAAAACTCTGAGTAGTCTTAAGAAGTTTTCAACTTATTAAAAATAAACACAATGATTGTTGCAATGCGAGCACTCGTGTGTGTGAGATACAAAAGACCCAGCACTGACACATTAATCTTTACAATTCTACTGCCAGTCACACTCTCGCGGGTATGAGGTAATCACACAGAACTGGAAGATCTGTACAAATTCTCTCATCTGTAAGTCATGGCCAGACAGGAAGCTTCATCACAGAGCTCATCTTAATCGCTGGGTTGCACAGACTTCTTGGTGTCCCTAATTTTAATCTTAATCACTCTATGCCAAGATTGTGCACTGGGATACCCTAAATCAACTTACTGGCTTACTGATGACTAGCAATCTCTGAAGCATCAATTAGATATGTGCTCATCTTATCATGTCTCCCTGGAGCATCAATAAAGAAAGTCTATTACCAGTTACTTTTCTTCTGTTTTTTCTCTTCAGGAGTGGATGGTGTGCGGAAAAACTAGACTGTCTCTGTCTCCCAGGTCTGACAAGAAGGTCTGGTCAATGCTAGTCATTTCTCAGGTGTCTTCATTGATTTTTACATTGTTTTTGGCTTATTTTCAGCACATCACTGTAGTGTCTTATTTGATGGCCCTCTGACCTATTCACTATTGAACTGTTGTCCAGGAATGTACTCCCTTGCCCTGACTGCACAATAGGGCTGAATATCTATCTACAGTACTAGTCAGGTTGACAGTTTTAAGTGGTGACCATATAATTGTGATGGAAGTTTCTACAAACCTGAGTAAATAATACTTAGCAAAAGTGTGTTACAGAATAATGATTATGTATATATTTCATCTTTTATCATTCTACAATATTTATATTAATTAACAAACTTTGTTCAATTAATAGGTAATATTGAATCTTTATCATTGGGTCAGCTTGGAAAGATCTCTCTCTATCTATCTCTATCTCTCTTTCACACACACACAAACAAACAATACACACATACACCTAAAATAATAATAAGCTTAAAGGAAAATGTTTTAGTTTTTAATTTTAAGTTGATTATTAGGATGGCATAACAAGAAGGGCTTGCATGAATATGATAAGAATGTGTACAGTGGGATTTTTAAAGTATGTGGTTCTGTGGCTGGTGGTTAGACCTAGAAGGAATATGTAAAGGTGCCTTTGGAAGTAGTTCAGTATAGCTGTTAATGCCATGTGCAAGCCTAGTCACTGCCTAGATTCATATTTTTCTTCCCCTCTCCACTAAGAGAATGTTTTCAGACAGGTTGTTGGTTTCAAACTCAAAGTCAATCATTTATAAACTAAGAACAGTAACAACATTAACCTTACAGAGCTGTGGTTGGGGTTAAAGTGAATGAAACATATGAAAGCAATTTAGTGGCAGGATACAGAGCACACTGAGAAACGCTATTAGATCATACTACGTAAGGCAGATGTCTTCTACATTAGCGATGAACCAGGAGAATATTTCAGACAAGTGAGCAGCGTCCACAATAGAAGCAAAGAGCTGGGAGTGAGCATGGCTTATGTCCAGGTGAGAGAATGAAGCTACCTTGGTATAATCTAGAGCAGTCTAGTGTTCTACTAGGCATTGCATTTTAGCCTTTGAGTTTTGACCAAGGACAAAAAAAAAATGTAATTTGGTTTTGGAACTAGCTTTTTACCCCGCCTCCAGGTGAGGCAAAGCATCTCACTGTGATTGTGCATTGCTCCAAAACTCACCCTGGCAGTCTTGCAAGGGATGTTCACACTTTCTTAAAGTGAAATGCTATCTCTTTGTCAAGTGATGTCTCAGCTGAGGAATCATTTCCAAGTTACACTAATACAGGTGCAGTGGTTGACTTCAGACCATTGATAGGCCAGCGGCCCAAAGACGGAGCAAAATAAATGCCTCTAAGTTTTACCCACTTTATGGTAGGCAGAAAAAGTTCTTTTAATTTTGATGAGAGCGTCTTTGTGTGTCCTTTTCAGTGGATTTTATCAAAGGTGCCAGTGACAAAATGGCTTGAGAAGACTTAGAGTATGTGAGAGCAGATTCTATAGAAGATGGGAGACAAACAGCAGACTTACTACATGAGTGGCAGGCAAACTACTCCAAGCTAATCTCTTCAATTCAGAAAAAAAAATGCTTTCTTTATTGCAACAACAGAAAATTCTTCCATCATTTCCTGGAGTCTACTGGAAAGAAATACAATGAGAAAAACAGTATTTAAACCCAGCTTTACTTAAACTCTTCCTACCCTTTGTAGCATCCCTGACTTTCAATATTATGGTTCATTTTTGAAGTACATGGAATGGGTGGAACCTACAGTTAGAGTTTTATTGCCAGCTATCCCATGCCTTACTGCTCTGTGCCATCAAAACACCTTCTTAATTCACACTTGAGGGACTGTCAGAGAAGCCAAAGGGTGCTATAGACTGTGGTATTTGACCATGCATAGTGCTATGAGAAAGAAGTAGCAATAGGTGGCTTCTGTGCATATAGTCTGGCGATTCTTGGAGAAAAGACCCAAATGGTACAGATGGCATTTTACCTCTTTTATTTAATAATTAAATCCTTAAGATTTTGGCATATTATGATTTTTATATCTATTGCTGAACCATTCAAAGAAAAGGGAATTTATATCATATAAAACTGTGGGCTTTAGAATGCATATTGACAATAGAGCCATAAAGTTAGATTGAAATATTTTCTTTCTTTGGATGTGTTGGCATTACAAACAAGCCACTGATGAATGAATGAACAAAAAAAAAAAAAGGAGAAAGACTGAGTGGCCACCTCCCTTAGATTTTAACTGATATTTGTCTGCCTGACAAACTGTCAGACTTACAAAGGTACACAGGAGACAGTGCCAAGGCATGCTGGGGCCCATTCTGCCTCTCAGACACTAGAAGTTCTCAGTCTACAAAGATGATCCAGAAGTCACAGGAGTATCACAAACCAGGACATGTCCAGACAGTGACAGAGAGGCAGCGGTACAGCCTACCACAGTACCATACGTAAGGCCCTGAGATACCCATTTAATAAGTCCAGCTATTAAGAAACCCAGATAGACTTCTGATGAATTCTCTTCTTTATTTTAAAATAAAACATCTTTCTCCCAAGCCTCTTATACAGCCTACTTAAAATAATACAAAGAGCTGCCTACCTACATGAACATTTGAAAACCTATGAATATTGTGCCTGCTCCTGTCCTTATCAAAATCCAATCTCTGCTGAGCCTCCAACTTCAAAACTCCACAGACAAAGAAGCCTGGAAAATGCATAAATCATGATGTGGCTCCTGGCTACTTCGCCACAGTGATGAAGTGCTTAGCATCTTGTACCACCTGCATCCTAATGGACCATAAGTTATTATGTTTTCTCTGAGGCTTTGATAAAAGCAAAGCGAATAAGCAGCGAGCTCCATCTTTAGTATTCAGGACTGAGAAGAACTGTTCTCCAAGCCATCTCGCATACCTCGCTGCCAGCACACGTTTGACTAGGGATGCAACAGTCCGGACAGCTTCTGCGTGCACCCTATGTGATCATGAAGTAACAGGCCAAAGACTGGTTCGTGCTTGTGGTGCTGCTCTTGACAGAGGTCTCTCTCCGCCGTCTCTCTCTGAGTTCCTCATCCGCAGGAACCTAATGCGATTATGGCAGTCGCAGTTGTGAAACACACTCAGAGAAAGCCAGGATCATGTGTGCTTTCTATAGTCAACCGCTCATATTCATTCTGAGTTTTCCATTGTGTCTCAAGATGGCCTACCAATAATTGGGCATGTTTTTTTTCACCCTGATTTGTTTTGGTTCTTACCAAACAACAGGCTGACATTTTTTAGTATAGACCATGTAGGATTTAGAAAATCAGCAGATGTCATGTAAGAAAACAGTTTTGTATTTGATGCTGAATGTTGTTACCAAAAAGAAGATTTTAAATCAAATTAAAAAGCAAACATTAACATCCTTTTAGTAATCCAACTGACATTATGAAGCAACTCTCATAGTTTTTACAAGAATGACTAGGACCATGATCTCCTGGTGTCCTCCAGCCCTTCTGATGCCAACAATCTTTCTTCCTTCTCTTCTGTGGGGTTCCCTGATCTCCAAGGAGAAGAATTGGACAGCGACCTCCAATTTAGACTCTCTCTCCTTATAATATCTGGCTTTGGTTCTCTGTACCCGTTCACATTTGCTGCCAGAGGAAGCCTCTCCTATGACAACCGAACAAGGCACAAGTCTCTGAGTATAGCAGAATATCATTAGGATTTATTTGTTGATTCCTCCTATGTGTCTGAGCTATCCAGTCTCTGGTTTTGGGCCATCCAGGCAGTGTAAGATAGGACATGGGCTCACAGAGGCTGAAATTGCAAATATGGGTGCTGTACGGGTCTGCACCAGGTCCTCTGTGTGTATGTTTTGAATGCAATCTGGGTGTTATTGTGAGGCTTCTAATAGTGGGGGTGAGTGCTCTTGAGATTCTTTTCCTCCTGTTGTGTTGTTTTGTCCAAACTGGACATGAGGGTTTTCACCTTCTCTTTCATCTGTTTTGTCCAGTTTGGCTGCCATGTCTTGGTGATCTGCTCTCTTCTGAGAGCAAACAGAGAGGAAGATCTGGGGGAGAGGGAAGGGAGGAGCTAGGAGGAGTAGAGGGAGGGGAAATTTTGCTTGGGATGTTTTGTATTAATGAAGAATCTATTTTAAATTTTAAAAAGGAATGACTGGGCATTCATGTTGCAAATGACTTTGAAACATTTACCAGACATTGGATTCAGATACTAGTACATAGGGGAAAGGCTTTAGGTTTGACCTAAAATTATTCTCTTTGAAATTCATATGGGAATTTTTATCTTGTTTTTAAAGGACTTAGGGAATGGCTATCTTAGAAGAAGAAAATGTAACATGGCTTCTTAATAACTAATATGACATTGTATTGTACCCAGAAATGCTTAATTTCCACTCTTGATATTCCTGGGGATAGCATCATTTGTCTCACTGATTCAGTTGGACATAAACAAGTTTGCACGGCCCTGGAGAGCCACTTCTCTTTCAGCCCCTAGTTAGTTCCTGTATTGCCCAGAGTGTAATTAACACTAATTAAACAGACTGTCTCACAGTGCTGAGAACTCTTAATCTTTACAGAAAGCAGGGAAACCAGGCCCGATAAAAATCCATCTCTTCTTTCTTGTACTGTTAGCTGAATCTTGGTGCAACATGGCACTGGAGACCAATATTGTGAAAGAATTAACTATATAAAGACATTTGTCATCTATTCCAAGCCTGTTTACATTCACCAATAATTTCTAGAAAGACTGTTCTCTACAGTCTATTGTTTCTGGTGCTTTCATTATAAGGATAAATGAAAGTGACAAAAATCCTTACCCTCACAGAATTTTTATTCTATAAAACTTTTACTCTATAGATTTTTTTTTTTTTTTTTTTTTTTTTTTTTTTTTTTTTTTTTTTGGTTTTTCGAGACAGGCTTTCTCTGTAGCTTTGGTGGCTGTCCAGGAACTAACTCTTGTAGACCAGGCTGGCCTCAAACTTCCAGAGATCTGCCTGCCTCTGCCTCCCGAGTGCTGGGATTAAAGGCGTGCGCCACCACCGCCCGGCTTACTCTATAGATTTTTAATTTTATAAAATTTTTATTCTCTAAACATTGACAATAAGCAAGAGTAATAAATAAACTATACCCTATGATATAAAAGAATAAGTACTAAAGAATTTTTTTTTAAATTCTACAGTCAGTGAGGTAGGAATAAGTGTTTAAATTTTAGATCAAATACTAAAAAAAAAAATCACTGAGAAAAAATTAACAAATTTTACTGGAAAAGAAAAATGAGCATGTAATTTGTCTGAATAAGATGTTTTAGCCAGAGACAAACACCACTTTCAAAATCCTTGTTGAACTGGTAAAGCCTGCTTATGGGATAGGACAGGCAGCTGAGTGCCCAGAGCAAGACAAATGAGGACAGGGAAGGAGGGAGAAACCGTCTGAACACAGGCTGTGACCAGGCGACTTGTGGAGAAGAGAAGGGTGTTTGCTAAGTGCTGGGACGATCTTACTTCTCTTTTCACAGTGGTCTGGAGACTTGACTTCTTGTGACTTGAGGACAGGTAGTAGGTAAGAGCTTGGCACAGAAATCCAATCAAAAGATGATGGGTTTTGCTCCAGAGTGTTGAGAGTTGCACTTGTGAGAGAAGGTGCAGTGGCCTAACAATGTGGTCTAACCACATTGTCTAGCAGCCATTAGAAACTCAGTCTAGGTACTCAGAGAGTCCTCAGAATGCACAAGGAACAACTCCAACACATGCAGTAAGGATCTCCATATACACACATACATTACTCACCCTCATTTACATTTCTAGAGGACAAAATATGAATGAGATTTAAAAAACATCTTGATTGAACAAATGTGATAACTTAGACTTTGTATTCCTTAGAAAAACTGTATTATAAATACATAATTTTAGAATGCATATTTATACTTTAGTGTAGTTATTAAGTGGAAACTCACCATAAGAATCTAATGTTGTCTCAATGGAATTTCTCTGCCATAATTTGTGGAAATCACTGCAAATGTCTAGTCTTCTATGACATGCCTATTTTCAGATATCAGGGTTTGTTTTTTTCTCAGAATGATAGCTAATTATTGTATACATTTTTAATAATTTTAAATTCTACATATTTTACAATCTTAAACTTAGGCATAGCCTAGCTAGTTTTTATGTCAGTTTGACACAAGCTAGGGCCATCTGCAAACCACAATATTCCCAGTGCTTTTTGAGAAATTACTTTTCAGAATGAATTGTTTCTTATTAGATTCCATCCCAGCCTGGTAGGTAACCTATGAGTAATGACTGGTTAAGGGAGTACACAAAGCCATCCTTTCCCCAGAGTCACATCTCCTAAGGGCTGCATGAGTGAGTGCCAGAGTTTCCATAGACCTGTCTACAGTTCTGTGGTAGGTGGACCTGAGGTAAGCCTTCCTCTCTACCCACTCTGCTTCTCTCACTCTCTCACAATGTTGTTTCCAAAGGCATCCACTAAGAAACCCTCTGCACACAAATCTCTACTCTGCACACAAATCTCTACTCTGCACACAAATCTCTACCTCAGTTTTTGCCAGGGATCCGTGTAAGACATGACAGCATCATTTATACCGCCATTGCCTAATATACATGGGGATGAAACCTCAAATACAGCTAATAATTAATCACCTAAAAACAGTAACAAGGTGTGTTCACTAAAGGAGATGAACGTTAGCTACTACTAACATTTTTTCACTTTTAATTCCAATCTAATCACTGTCTATCTTAGTGAAGGGGCTTTTAAAATGACTTACTAATCAAGAGAAAATGACTTACTTCAAGATAAAATAGTTTGCCATTGTACGAAACATGACACATCACTGCCAATGTACACAGAGGTTAAAAATACAACTGTCTTTAGAAGTTATGAGTGTATGTCATAACCACCTAAGCATGAATAAGTCTTGGAAGGAAATCAAGACAATTTTATTTAAAATTGTTTCCGAAGTTACTCAGCCACTCAACTCTTAATGAAATGAGCATTAACAAAGTCATCCTGACAGACAGCAATGTACAAGCTCAGATCTGTCCATTATGAAAGTATCCATTCATAGCTGAGTGTGCTTACAAGTGATCCCTTGAATAGAATTCTTTCATAAAGTGTTTTAAACACAAAGAAACACTAGCTGCCACTGAAGATATCTATATGCTACTGCCAGTTCACTTCCCTAGAAATTGAAAAAATGAATATAATATAGTATAATACAGTATAATATATTCCAGTAATGGCAGCAATTTATATGACATTGACACAGCAATTTTAACACTGTTCCACAAAACATTTTAATATGCATTGACAAATTCTAACAAAGTATCACTATGGTGAATATGAAACATTTATTTTCTCATTGGTTAGCTAAAGGCATATAAAGATCAAAGACTCCCCCCAACATTCCTCCCTCCCACTCTCTATTTCCTTTTAGTTTCAAAATCTTTCTCTTCTTCCTAAGGCTTTTATAAAGGTTGGGTAAACTTAGATTTTTATCTGTCTGAAAAATTACTATATGGAAAAATTATCTGTGTTATTGAGACATAGTTAATATTCTAAAATGTTTAATATTTAATAATTATAAGAGAACCATTCAATGTTGCTTCAAGATCTTATTTGTTAGCCTTGAACTAAATAACTTTCAAAATCATATAATTGTAGTCACTAATTTTATTGAAGAAAAAAATTCAGTCCCACTGTCTTAGTTAGGGTTTACTATTGCTGGGAAAAGACACCATGACTGCGGTACACAGAGTGTTTTCTAAAGAAAACATTCAATTGGGGTGCCTTGGTTACAGTTTCAGAGGTGCAGTCCATTATCATCACGACAGGCAGCATGGGGTCCTGAAGGCAGACGTGGTGCTGGAGTGGAGGCTGCTACATCTTGGAGGCAACAGGAAGTCAACTGACTGTCACACTGAGTGAAGCTTGGGAGAAAAAAAACTCCAAAGCTTGCCCCCACAGAGACACACTTCCTTCAACAAGACCATACTTACTCCAACAAGGCCACACCTCCTAATAGTGCCACTCCCTTTGGGGGGACATTTTCTTTCAAACCACCACACTCACAGAGATAAAGTTATTTATGTCAAGTTCATAGATGCATTTATGGTGGAACCGAATCTGGAAATGTGGAATCCTTTCTCGCAGGATATTGGTCTAGGGAGCAGTTTTACTTGATCCTCTCCCAGTACATGACAAAGGAGTTAAAATGTGTATCTTGTTTATAAGGATGTGATAACTCTCAAGGCAGAGCAGCGGCAGAACAGAAACACCAAGGCATTCATGGGAGACATAACAGATGTCCTTCCCTCTTGAATTCATGCTTACACAGCAAGTACTCTTATCTCCGCTGCACCATGCAGCGAGTCAGCCAGAAGTTAAGGAGTACTTGGAAGTTTTGCTATGGCTGTTTTATTTTGTTTCCTGTTACTGCTTTTGTTTTTAGCTTATCTGTTTGCTTCCTTACCACTGAGTAATTCACAGGAGAGAAAGACACATTCTATTAGTTGTTCCTCAATGAATCAGGAGTGAGGCTAATAAAGTGTCTCCAAAAGTTCATGTGTTAGATGTTTGCTTCTGGCACTGGGTGCTATTGAGCAGTCACCGGATGTTTAGGCCAATAACCTCATTGTAATGGTTAATTATGATTGTCAACTTTATGAACTCACTTCATAATGAGGGAAAGTCTTGGTGTCTGCAGCAGCTTTTCCAGAAAGAATTGAGTGGGAACTGCTTGTCCTAAATTTGGGTCACAGCCTCCCATGGGCTTGTTTCTTAGGACAAGTAAAAAGTGAAAAAGAAAAAAGCTATCTGAGTACCAGCATTCTTTTCTCTGTTGTCTGATCTGCTGAGATGTGTGCAGACAGTCCCATCCTCCTGCTGTCCTGCAGTTACCCACTGCCATGCCTGTACCACCATGGGACTCCCAAACCGTGAGCCAAAACAGCTCTCCTTCTCTTGGTACTTTCCCTTGTTAACTGCAATTAGAAATAGATCCAATAGACTCATTCATTATTTAATCCATTGATGAACTCATACTGAAAGATTTTGTAAAAGTAGCAGCTACTAGGAAATGCTAGGTCACAATGGGAACATCTTGAATTGCGTATATTGTCCCTGCCCCTTCCTGCCTTGCCCATCTCTTCTGTCTACGTGAGGTAACTCACTAACTCCATTATATGCTTCCTACCTTGAAGTTCTGCTCTGCCACTCATGAACCCCGAGACACCAGAACCAAGTGACAATGTGCAGAAACCTCTGAAATTGTGAAGCAAAATAATTTCCCTTCCTGTGTTTACTTCATTATTTTGTCAGAGTAATGAAGGGGCTAAGTATAGTCAGGTTCCTAAGAACATATGGTGCATCATCTGGGACTCTACTGCCTGGGTACAGAATTAGGGCTCATAACCACATCACATGTCACATCCTGAACATTATACTTGTTGTCTTGGAGATTTCTCTATAAATTTCTGATAATAAAGGTTCCTACTTAAGAAGTTACATTATTTGTTATTTTAATATCATTTTCTGTAAACACCAAATGTAAATAATACATAGAATGAGAATGTTCTGAAGAAATAGCAGTGGGACACAGATCGAAACCTTGACAAAGAATAGCACCAGATAGAGATGAGGACCAAGAGAGGAAGACAAAGAGAGATGAGAGTATAGACAAAATGGGCACACCTTCTGCTGGAAGCCTGTATAAGGACAATGGCAAAGGAGGGGATTGTTCCTTCTTTCTCTGCTTGTCCTCACATTGCTAGCACATCCATTCCTTCCTAGAGCTAGAGCCTACACATGCGGAAGACCAGCGGAGACACCCGGCCTCATGGGAAAGGAGGAAATACTAGATTTTTTTAACTCTGCTTTCACAGCTTGCCATTGTTAGGTTAGATAGGCTGCAGCCTGTAAGTCATTCTAATAAACCCCCTCTCCAACATGAGTTATCAGTATTTTTCATTGGGATATTGACCAAAAGACTGCCTGAGAGAAAAATAATCCTTACCTGGTACAGTATGAAGTGAAAAGCGGAAGTCATTACGATTATCTGGGAAAGTTTATTTAAACTATTAGGAATTTAAAGAATTCTTTTTGAAGAATTTGAAGAATGCATGCAATCTTTGATTAGAAATTCCACCTACAAGTTCATCATTTTCATGTAGCTTCCTCTTTGTATGTAAACATACTTTCAGAACATTACAAAAATGCATCATTTTTGAAATAACAGACTACTAAATTTGATACACTTTCTACACATTTTATAATGAATGCAGTAAATGTTGAGAAGTATAATTTTGTCGGAGTTTGAATGTAATTGGCACCCTTAAGCTCATGGTGTGTGGCATTATTAGGACGTGTGTTGTTTTTTTTGTTTTTGTTTTTTTTTTTGAGTAGGTGTGGCCTTATTGGAGGAAGTGTGTCACTGTGGAGCCAGGCATTGAGATCTCATATATGCTCAAGATAGGCCCAGTGTCTTAGAAAACTTCCTGTTGCCTGCTGATCAAACTATGGGACTCTCAGCTTCAGCACCATGTCTCCCCGTACGCTACCATGTCCCATCATGATGGCAATGGACGAAACTTGTGAAGATATAAGATACTCCATTCAGTGTTTCCCTTTAAGAGCTGCTGTTGTCAGGGTGTCTCTTCACAGCAATAGAAACCATGATTAAGATAAACCGCAATCCTGTTACACACACAAGCATTGTCTGAGCTGTTGAAACCCTGGATTTCACATCCCTTCTGTTATGTATCCTTTAGCTATATGCCTTGTGTTCTCAGTCACCCTTCATTGATGTTTTCTTGATCACAATGTTTTGTACTATCTATGGCAGTCACTGTCCTCCTCAAAGCCAAGAGGATGGCAATGAGAGTTTTCAATATGTGTGGTGACTTTGCTCTCAGTATTTCCCAGTGAGTTCTCTCTGGCAGCCCTGCTAGTAAAACTCAGTTGTGTCATACCTTATTTGGATCAAGAGTGACACTGATCTTACATCAATGCTGCAGGACCTAAACTAACCTCATATTCTGTATTTTCTTCTCCCTCTGTGATCCTTTTCTACCACAGCTCATGGGATTTATTCCAACTCACAGAGGTCTCCATAGGATCCCACTGTTTCTCAATACAACTATTTTCAGTCATTGTTAGGGGCTGTGGGATACATGGATCTTAAATATGATCTATAAAACTGTGAACTCCTCCAAAAGATTAAGTATGACCTTTTCTCTGTCTTACTACATTGCCCAGATGGATTAATTTTGACATATTTTTGCCCCAGGCTGTTGCTACTGATCATTTGAAACAATCTTCTTCAAACATGTATTGAGATAAAAATTGTCAGTATTTCTATCATCTAAAGTTTCTCTGACATACTAGGTCAAAGTTAAGAGTTAGGAATACAGTATCTTCATGATGTTCCAACTTTAGCTTTCCTCACATTCTCCATATGCTAGAGGTTTTGATGGGGCATATTTTCTCTTAATGGTATGGTTCTATGTCAGTTTCTTGTATGCGTGCTATAACTTCCATCTTTCTAATTGATTCAGAATAATCTTTTTAATACTTTGGTCTCAAACTAGTTACATATCATTAAAAAATCTAGTTTAGAATCCAGAGACATGAAATGATCTCATTGAATTCTTGCTGTAGCAGTTTTCTCTACCACTATTCCCTCCTCAAACTCATAACCCCCAAAGGAGGGTAGAAGGATGACTAACATGCCCAGAGAAAATAACATTATATGGACGGAAAGTCTTTAAGATAGCTTAACATAATACACACACGCACGCGCGCGCACACACACACACACACACACACACGAGTGATGGAATCCAAGAACACCAGAAGAATAAAGAAGATAGAGCAAAGCAATGGATGGACTGAGAAGAGTCAACATCAGAAACTCAGAATCCACAGTAAAGTGACAGGTTCACCCTGAGAGGGAACTGAAATTTCATCTCCCTGGGTGATACAGGGGTAGGCATTGTTCCAGTATAAATGTTAAGGTGTATGGATTTTAAAAATAAAAGAATATTTGAGCAGACCACATACCTCTACCTCTGTGTGGTTGAGAACAAGAGATAAAACCTCCTCTGTCTCCATGCTATTCGTCTAATCATGACTGGAAATATAAATAAAATAGTACTTTAAATAGCATAGGAAAGTTTAGCTCTCTACCTCAGAGGGCAGCTGTCTACTTGAATTTTTCCCTTTGTTTCTTGCTTATTTGCTTTAATAATTGCAAGGGAGCAAAAAGTTGTGGAATCTATGCAGCACTCTATTAAGGAAGTGAGAAACATAATGTACTGGATGAGCAATAAGAGAAAATAGGAAAAAGACTTGGCATTTATTCTGTACTGAGTTTGCATTGCTTAATTAAATGACAAGTGTACAGAAAACTTAGGGTAGAAGAAGACATACATGCATATAAACTCACAATGCCTACTGACAATAAAATTGTGAGTGATTATTTTTATTTTATTTATAATTTTATATTGCAGATAGCCTAAAATAACCTTTAAAAGATGATTAAGCTCCAGTAATTCAAAGTGAACATGTGTGCAGAGTGTTAATAAGAGTATCAAGAATGATTTTCAAGCTATATTACTTATGACTTACTCTTTCATTAAGTTCTCCATGTAAGAAGCAACAGTAATCACAGTTGTCATTGTGCATTTAGAAATTAATATTTTCTGAATGCTGGAAAAAAATGAAAATTCATAGAACTGATTAGGACTCCAAGTATTAAAATAGGAAAAAAAAAGTTGTGTCTTTGAGCTTTCTGGAACGGCTTAACTTTAAGATAATCTTCCTGAAGGGGGAAACGGGGACTCAGAGCGTCCGCTGCCTTAGGTACAGGGAGACTTCCCTCTCTCTCTATTGCTGAGCCTCTGCCACTGGCACAATTACACTTTTTTCTCTCTCTGTCACTGAGCCTTGTCTCTCTATTTCTATCTTCAAAGGTTTCTTCGTGTGGAGCAGACTGGCGGCCTGTGAATAAATGACCCACGCCGTCCAAAAGGCAGCAAGATGCCTCTAGATTCCCCTTAAGAAAGATGGTCATTAGTGCAGTGTTTTCATGGAGCCGGATCATCCCCTCAGATCAAAGAAAATTTCTGTTTTCATAACCAAAGGGCCTCTCCTTGAGAATCTCACTACTGTCATTGAGAAAATATTCATGGAGTCCAAACAACACTTTGACGATAGTAACTCATCAAAAGATGCTTCTTTAATTATTTTTTTGGAAGCGTAATTATTTTCTAGAGGACTGTGTTTCTAGATGGATTGATCTCTCTCAAGAATATTAGTTTTTAACTCATATACTATATTACTTATAGTAGATCTTACTACTAATATTTTGAATAAACAACATCAATAGGGAAACAAGATTCATGACAGAATTAATTGGTTTATTTTAAGCTCAACAATCCTTTAGGCACAGGTATCAAAAGCCTGGGGCCAAATTAACATAAAATTCCCACTCCTCCATTTGATAGCAATGCTATTCTCTTAGACATTCTGTATAATAGCAAATTCAGGGGAAAGTGAACAGTGCCAAATTCTTTATCAATGCTATGGAACATGATGGATTTGTAAAGAGAATTCTGACATTGTTTTCAAAGCAATGAGAAACATGATACATGTTTATTAGCATGGTGTTTTCTTTACTGGAAACATTTGTTAAATTAACTTTCTTTGCCCACTAATCGAGATGGAGGAAGGACAGAGGTGAGGGAGATATCCTGGTTGAGGGAGTCATTAATGAGGCTAGCAAGAAACCTGGCTCTAGAGAAATTCCCAGGAATCCACAAGGTAAAATCCTAAGCAATAGAGGAGAGGGTGCCCGAACTGGCCTTGCCCTGTACTCAGACTGATGAATATCTTAAACATCACCATAGAACCTTCATCCAGCAACTAATGGAAACAGAGGCAGAGACCCACATTGGAGCACTGGACTGAGCTCCCAAAGTCCAGTTGAAGATTGCTAGGAGTGAGATTATGAGCAAAGAGGTCAAGACCATGACGGAGTTACCCACTGGGGCAGTCTACCTGAGCTAATGGGAGCTCATCAACACCAGCCAAACTGGGAAGGAACAAGCACAGTACAAAACCAGTCCCTCTGAATGTGGTTGACAGTTGCATGGCTGAGGCAGACTAAGGGCCCCTGACAGTTGCACCAGGATTTATTTCTACTGCTTGTACCGGATTTTTGGGAACCTATTTTCTTTGGATGGATGCCTTGCTCAGCCTAGATATAGTAGGGAGGGCCTTGAACTTTCCCCAAAGTAATGTGCCTTCCCCTCTCTGAGGAGGAGTGGTTGGGGGCTGGGGAGTAAGTGGAAGGTATGGGAGGAGGGGAGGTAGTGCGAACTTGAATTGGTATGTATAATGAAAAAAAAGACAGTTGTTTTCTTTTTTAAAAAATTAAAAGAAAAATCACCACTTTAAAAAAGAAATTTCAAATTCAATCTTAAGGATTTGCATTTTTTTAAAGAGATACTTTCTGATTTCTGAGTCAAGAGAGATCAAACCTTGCTTTGTTTGTTGCTGTGGGTTTTGTGAGTTTGCTTTGATTTAATCTTTGCCTTGGTGCACAATGAGGAACTGGACAGACATCCACATACCCTCAGTCCTTTGTTACTCACTAAATGATCCCTGAGGTCCACCTACTGAAAAAAGATTACACAAACCTTGGAAATACATTCCCTGGGTGGTCCTCCCACCTAGCTGAGCTTCAAGCCCAACCGGCAAGTACAGGATTAACCCCTTATGTTCCTAGATGCGTGGCTCATCAGAAGCGGACTCCGAAGTCTTATGTACGAAAACTCGAGTCCTGGTTTCCCAGAAGAGGTAGTGGTTTATGCGCCCTCATCTCCTCCCCGCCATTTGGCGTCTCCATGCTCTTGCTCCAAGTTCTTTCATCCCTGTTTTAAACAAGGATCAGCAAAGCACAGGGCTGTCTAGGGAGCATGTCCCTAGTGCCCATGGAGCATCTTCCCCTCCAGTCAACTTTAATTATAAACGTGAAGAGCTAATGCAACTGGAGCCTCTGTGTTTCTCTGATAAGGCTCAATTGTTGGTTTCCCTCTGGTTTTATGATCTTCAGGGATGGAGAAGGCTGACAAGAAGAGTCATCAGCCAGATGTGCTGACCCAGAAGGCTGACTTTTCAGAAGGGCGGAGACAGAGGAGTTCTTTGAAATGAAATTGCAATGACAAAGACTATGTTGACTATGGCAACTGGTGTGGAAGCTGGAGAAGGCAGGAAAGGTTCAGAATAAGCCAGCCTGCCTCTATCAAGACTGGATCAAGAAGAAAGATACAAAAGCTTCATCACGTGCGGACATTGCTAGACAGGCTTCTTGTGTAACTCTGGCCCAAGGCCAGCAGCTAGGTGCTTTCTGCTACAGCTGCCGTTCCAGTGCTGTGACTAGCAACATGTGCTCTATGTCACCCATGCCCAATAACAGCAGCTACTTTCCATAGAGTGCCCGCTGAGCGCCAGGTTTTGTGCTCAACTTCAGTTAGTAATCCTCACCCACTGCTTTGACTCAGCATGCTGCCAGTCCTAGCTTCTAGGATCTGCGGTTCAGAACATTAAAAATCTTCCCAAAGACTAAGAGCCAGCGCATGCCAAGCAAGAGCAAATCCAGTGCAGAAATGGTCTGGGCTCAACGTTACTCTGCAGTTTTGCATTAGAAGACTCACGAGAGTAACTGAATATCATGTCACAATTTGAACTACAGAAAAGGCAGACAAGCAAATCAGCCAACCCAGCTTTCATTGAAAATTTGCTGTTGTTGAGTGGGCCAAAATATCTGACATGTCATTTTTTTCAGATCACCTTTTTTATCTTGTTTCCACATGTGAAAGAAATCAGATATGTCTTTTTCACAGTTAACACTGTTTGTTCCATTTATTTTCCTATAAAATAACAGGCTGTCAGCTTTCATAAACGAATATTGTTGTTTATGAACTGTATTTCATATCATTCATTCACCTACTGACTGGATATCAAGGCAGATTCCACCCCTTGGCTGTATGGACAGGGTCACAATGAACAGGTGTGCACATATTTCTTTTCTACAGGGACTTCAGAAGCGTACCAAGAAATGGTAAAGTTCAATTACAGATTGGGTTCCAGCTTTAATGTTTGGAAAAATCACCACAATGCCCTTCCTCCTGGCTATATTAACCTATGTTCCCACTAATTACACACGTACTCCTTTTTCCCCAAGCCTTCCCTAGCATGTGTTGGTAATATGCATTCTGACTTGGGGATGGGAAGGAATCTCATTGTGGTTTTCATTTACATTGTGCTGATTACTAAGTAACCATTCATTCATAAATTTATTGACCTTTTGCCTTTCCTTGATAAGTGATTATTGAGATTTTCACAGTTGCTGAAGTCCTTGTTTTATCAAGGGCTCGGTTCTAGGGATATCAATCCTCCGAGACAAATAGATGGCAAAACCACACTCATTCTCAGTTAGCTCTCCTCTGTCATTTGCTTTATTAGGCGGGAAATTTTAAATTTGACGAAATCCCAGTCTTCAATCCCTAGTTTTGTTTGACATACTTGTGGAGTCCTCTCGGGGAATTCTTGGTGTGTGCCAATGTCCTACACTGTTTCCCTCATTTTTGCTCTGCTGTATTTAAGTAAGCTCCAAGTCTCACATTAAAGTCTTCCACCCACGTTGACTGTTTTTGTACAGCGTAAGAGATAGGGCTGTTTCCAGTCTCCTACATGGGGCTATCCAGGTTTCCCAGCAGAAGAGATTATAACTTCCCTATTGAAGAGATTATAGCTATGCATGTTTTTAAGACTTCCACTCAGAAGAGTTGAAAGAGGCCAGATGGGCTTATTTCCGGGTCCCTTGTTCTTGTTTCCCTGGCACACATGTCTGCTGTCATGTCACCTTTCTGTGTTTTTGCAGTCAGGAGCTATGCTTTCACTACTTCCTTTCACATCGGTTTCCTTGGTTACTTGAGGACCTTTGTGTTCTAACATTGACTTTAAGATTGTTTTTTATAATTCTGTAGCCTTATTATCAGTATAAAAGTGAAAAATTATTATGATGGGACCTAAATCACCTTTTTTACCTTTGAAAGTGTTTGTTTTTATAAAATTAAACATTCTGACACTTGGCATATATAAATTTATTATTTGATTTTTTTCAGAAAAAATATTCTTTTATTCACATTCTAAAATATTCTTAACCTTTTATTTGAAATGTAGTCCTATATCAAAGGACATGGGTGATGACAACAATAATTGCTTTTTCTGAGGCTGAGAAAGGATGCTGAACTACTTTAGTTAGTTAAATGGCAAACACATCAAAGCTTCATGTTTCATATCTGTACTCTGTTGTACACCTCCATTCTCTTGCTAATCATTTTTCTAGGGCTTGTCCAATTGCCATTGTGTAATAACTTGGTCATGTAGAGAATCTGTTCATGTCAGCATTCCAGTGGAAGCTACAGAGTATCATTGTTTAAACTGGTACTTTGATCAGTCTAGGTATACTTTGTATGCAATATGTTGTCTTTAAGTCTGTGTAGTTAATCTACTCTTGCTTGCCTTTGTGACCCATGTACTTTAAAGAATAATTCTCTCGCTTCATTTCTAACAATGTATTAAAGATGAAGCGAGTATTTTACACATATCATTTGAGTTCTGGTTTTTGAACCAGTCAATCTGTGTTTAAAATGAGAGGTAAGACTATTTCAATCCAGAATTCAGTACTGCTGTGCTGCTGATTTTCTTCTGGTAGTTGCAGGTACATTTTGGCCATTTCTCCCTCTCGTTTATTTTATCCCATTGATGGTTTACTGTCTTAGTAATATTTTATCCTTTACAACTTTTCATTTGCATATATATTTTTCTAGTGGGATCTAGTCACATATTCTAATGATGACACTTATCAAATTCTTCTGCTTCTGGGTACGGGATTCCCTTAAGCATCTTGTAACTCTGGTCTACTGTTCATGAATTCATTAAATTTATCCTTGTTATGGAAATTCTGTACTATTTATAAACTTGTTTAAATATACAGTCAGGAAAGATTTGCAGATACATGAAACATAAAACCTTTCACCAGCCATACCTTAGTTATGAAGAACTGTCGAGATTTACCCCAACCAATCCTCCAAAAGCAGTAGCCTAATTTTAGAAAACTCATCTTCCAAATATAATAGAGATTTTGAATATAAAACCAACCAACCCCAGATATAGTCCATTCTAAGACATAAAACTTTACTTTTCTTTATTCTCAACAACTAAAGAAACAAAAGCAAAACAAAATACTATACCAAACCCTACGGGAGGAAGCCAATAGATTTGTATGCTTTTAGGGAATAGGAAATGGTGTTTGCTGGCATAGTATTTATGTGGAGTAGCTTTTAAAGCTTACAGTTCTATATTATAGCCTATTTTTAGAATATGAGTTTTAGATTAGTAAACTTACATAAGTTAGCCAACATTTGAGTGTTCTATATTAAGTTTCCTCATTAATTTCAGCAAGGAAAACAAAGCAACACATTTTATCTTTCTTTTAAATATTTGTCTTCTAGGACTTTATTTTTAGTATTATTATTCTCTTATATATTACATCCCAACACATTTTCTGCTCTCTCTATGCCTCCCAGTCCCTCTAGCCCACCTTCTTTCTCCCCGAGATCCACTCCTCCATTTCCATTCAGAAATAAACAGGCCTCCCAGGGATATCAACCAAACATAGCATAACAAGTTGTAAGAAAATTAGGCACACGTTTGTATCAAGGCTGGAAGAGGCAACCCAGTACGAAGTAAAGTACCCGAGGAACTGACCTGTTGGCTAAGATTAAGTGTTATCTTCTAGTTTTGAACACAGAGAAGTGTGGGCAGATTTTTCTACACAGACTGTCAATCAGCTTTATCCCTCCAGCCACTCCCCAAGTAACTGCACAACGATTTAATAATTAATTATGAATGTTCAGCTGATAGCTAAACTTCTTTTTAGCTAGCTCTTATAACTTAAATTAACCCATTTCTATTAATCTATGTGCTGCCCCAAGGTGCTTTACCTCAGAAATGTACCAACCTGCTCACTCAGTGTCTCATGGCGTCACTCCTGATTCTTCCTTTCTTCCCAGCAGTCTGTCTGCCCTGAAAATCCTGCCTAGCCCTAAGTCAATCAGCTTTTTACTAACAAGGAGAGCAACACATTTTTACAATATATAGAAGCATTATTCCATAGAAGATGAGATGAACATTTAGCCAACTTTTTCAAAAAAAAATTATCAGTGGCACACCTTTAATCCTAGCACCCAGGAGGCAGAGGCAGACACATCTCTGAGTTGAGAAAACTTGGTCTACAAAGTAAGTGCCAGAACAACAAAACTAACAGAGAAACCATGTCTCAAAAACTGATAACATAAACATTTTAGAATGTTTTTTATCAAAATCAAAATTTGTTCTTAAAGCCCACATTCAAGTATAATATTGAAACTAAAAAATAATTTAATTTTATTATTTGAACCATTGACATAAAGGAGCAGACAAAGATCTTTAGGATGCAGAAATCAGTTATGAACTCCAGATGACAAGTCTATTTCAAAATGTAAATACATATTTTAATCCATACTGAAAAAATATAGCTGCTACTACATTTTGGATAGTTTTAGGAGGAGCTAAGAAGAAACATGACAGAACATTCTAGAATAATATTATGGATGCACATTTTGCATAAGTTTTGGTAAGAGATATTCATGTACCAAAAACCCACCAACTATGTATTTGATATGTGTGCTCTTCATTTTAGGTAGATTTCACCCTTAAGTGAGTAGAGATAGATTATGAGTTCTGGCAAAAAATACATACAGCCCTTAATAAGAGGGTGTAGTGATATTTTGTTTGTGATCTATCAAATAAAGCCTGTATTAAGATCAGAGTACAGAATTAAACCACAGATTAGCCAAAGAGGTCAGGCAGTAGTGGCACACACCTTTAGTCCCAGCAGCTGGGAGGCAGGGGCAGAAGGATCTCTGTGAGTTCAAGATCACCCTGGGCTACCCAAGATTGAATGGATTTTTCTAAAAGAGAAACAGAGCTCACACAAAGGTAATCCCAGCACTTGGAATCACATGCCTTAAATTCCAGCACTAGGGAGGTGGAAATAGGGGCAATATGGCTAAGAGGAGAGTGGAATATAAGGCAGGAGGACACAAGAGCTCAGGTGCAGACTGAAGATTTAGTTTGAGAATTCAATTTGATGTTAGTCTGAGGTTTTGGAGAGAAAGCATTCAGTCTGAGGGGTCATGGAGATGAGATCACTCTTTTGTTCTGAGGGAGAGGTAAGAGCTAATGACTGGCTGTTCTCCTTCTCTGATCTTCAGCATTCATCTCTATGTATAGCTCTGAGTTCTTATTATTAAAACCAATTAGAATTCTCCTACAATTTACTTTGAAATTCATAAATAGAAGAAAGATTTGGAATGAAGATAGGGAGGAGTATGATAGATTTATGATAAATCACATCTTTGTAAGAAAAATATTCTTCTAGCCAGGAAGTAAAGAAAATAAGAAGCAGCGGTGAAGAAATGAAAGTCAGGGGTGTGTGATTTTACTGTGTGTTTAAGCTCCTCTTTCACTCAGTTATTATACATTCTTTGCCAGTCATTCAACAGGGTTTTGACATGTACAAAGAATTGAGTTGGTTTAATGAAACACTTTTGCTAATTTTGTAAAACTTAGAGGCATATGGGGGCAGGCAAAGCTCTCTTGGGATGCACAAAACTTTACTTATCAACCAAAAATGATCAAAATGTAAATTTTTTCCTTATCAAGTGAACTGTTAAGAAAATACATGAGAGAAATCAGTGAGCCTCCAAAGAGTTGATATTCGCAGAATTTCTTAAACATTCTTATGCAGCATGTTGACATTTTTCACCTTGAATTTTGTTAATATATGGAGAATGACTAGTAGTCACTGGTTGTCAAAAGCAAGAGATAAATATGATAGGTGGTAGATAGATAGATAGCAAATAGACAGACAAACAGAATATAAATAGATAAATGATAGGTAGGTAGATAGATAGATAGATAGATAGATAGATAGATAGATAATTTTTCTGATATTTATAGGAAGCCAATAAGTAAGGCATTTATTTATTTTTTAACTGGTTCTAGTACCACACTTGATTCAATAAAGGAGCCAAATGAAATCATTGTGATAAACTCCAAACAATTACAAGACTTAAATATACAACCGGCTAAACTCACAGCTTTAACTACTATCTATGAAACTCAAGTGCATAATTTTGACCCTGAGCTCATTTCCGAATTTTAAAAATTTAAATGTTCACTAGACAACTTTTACTTCAAGTATTTCTAATTCAGGATATTCCAAAATAAACTCAAACCATTGGGTATATAGCGAAGCAGGGAAGATGATGAGGTTAACTGGAGGATGAATATAAGCAAGTCATGTTAGTATTTTTAAAATGCAATAATTAAACATTAGTTTATGTCATAAGGAAAAAGGCCAGTGTTAGAAATCAGTAAAAATAAACTATTCTTTCTTCTATCCTGAATCTGCTACTAGAAAGAACTAACCTTGTCCATATTCAGTCTTACCTAATAATGCTATTCTTTTTTGCTATACATGTTATTAGATTCTAAAAATATTCAGAAGATTGCTCTTTTATAATTAAGAAACATTTTTCAAATAAAACATGGAAAAGATGAAAATCAGGGAGAAAGGCACAGGCTGCTATTACCTCACATTGGGGAAGGGTGCTGCAGGCTGATGCTCTTATTCTTTTATATATGTATGCATGTGTTTGCTTGTTTGTTGTAGTTAAAGTGTTTCTTTTCACCTCGTTAGTAGAAATATCACCAGTGATGCTATAGATGGTGATATAACCTGGCCTAAAGAAGAGTTATATTGAGACCCAAGATCCAAAAAATGGAGCAGATGATTTCATGTGATATAGTCATGCTCAAAAATGAAATTCAATAACATTTTCCATGATAAAAAACTACCAGAAAAGATAAAAAAGAGGAATACAGATCATCCAATAAATATTATCACACTAAAAATAAATCCAAGAAACTAGTCCCCATGATGAAAAGAAAAATCATTAAATCACATGTATGTGGTGGTTTGAATGAGAATGGCCACCATAGGTTTATAACTTTGTATAGTTAAGCACCAGTTGGTGGAACTATTTGAGAATGATTAGAAAGTATGACACTGTTGGCTATGATGCTTTCCATCATTCCATTCATCCTTCTCTTTCTCTCTCTCCTCCTTCCCTGCCTCACAGATCTCTACCTCCTAGGTCTTTTCTTTTTTTTTTTTTTTTAGAGCACATACTCAATATTCTAATTATCAGTAACTAGTAGCCTGAAATTATGTCTGAGTTGTCCATTTGCTTTCCAATGACAAGAGAGATCATTCCTTTCTTCCTACTCCTTGATGCCTCTTTTGAGTCGATATCCTGATTAGCTTTTCCTTGATTTTACTCTTTAGACCAGGTCAGCACTTGTCAGCTAAGAGGTGTTGGAGTAATTGAGAAGTACTGGCAGCTGCTTTGCCTTGAGCACAAAGTACTTATTGGCATACTCAAAATCTAGAGCCTAGTTGGTCTCATGATTTTGTTCTGTGAACTTGTCTGAATATCAAGAAATGAACTAATCTAGCTCTCAGAACAGTTCCCAGTGGGACTGACAGAGGAATAGGAGGCTTCTCTATGGAATAAACAGATGTTTTTATCACAATGTGTTTTTTGTTTCTCTGCTTCAGCAATGTTTATGAACTATTCATGAAAAACACATTTACTGTGAACAGGTATTTCGTCACCTACTGAGACTTAGGAGCCACTTATGTTGGAGTAGGGTAGAATGAGCCAGTGTATTATCACTGCATGGTCCAAAAGCTGAAAATCAATATGCAAGGAGTTTTGTGGTGTCCTTGGATAGAATGCTTAATGTGAAATGAGCCCAAGTGCAGACACTTAAGATATCACTCTTAAGTGTCATTTAGGTCAAACAATTGAAAAAAGAAAAATAATGTAATAATTTAAGTTAGTTTTTAAAGTATAACAAAGAACATTAAGGTAAGTGTGAGTTCCCATCCCCTCTGGAATAAGGGTGCAAAATAAATCTGGCTAGCTATTCCCTCTGGAGCCTGTTGTTTACTTCTCTTGAAAATCGCAGAGAAGGCATACACCAAATAAGCTAAATTATTTTAAAGCTGCTGCTAGTCGTAGCTTCATTTATTTTTCCCCTGAGCAAGCATTGTTGGATTCAAATGAAAAGCTAGCGGCATGTTTGGTAGATAATAATGAATGATGCTGAATCTAGCTAGCAAAGTTACAGTACAAAATCAGAATGGTAAGTTTGCTTTTACAAACATTTATTTAATACGGACAAGTGCAGAAACCTGAAGGCAAATGGTTGATGGTAAACAATTATGATCTACCTAGGGGCATGTTTCAACGTCTATTTCACACTGATGGGAACTAAGGAAAAAATAATAGCAAATGAAATCATCGCCAGTCAATCACAGGGAACAGCCAAAGTGGCAGCATAAAAGGATCCTTCACCTTCTCCAGACAGGGGAAGTCCTTGCTACAGAACCACATTTTCAATCATGTTAATAAATTTAGAAAGAAAGGAAAAAGGAAAAAACAACAACAAATTTGTCCTGGTCTGAAATACAGTCTATTATATAACCCTGTAACAGAACATACGTGATATATGACAGTTAAATCTCACTAACCAATAACATATTTGTGTTTACTGTATCAACCTCTCTTTATTGTAGATCACACTTGCTGTTCAATTTATGGGACTCTTAAGTTGTAAAGGGAAATATTGCAGAAATGAATTGTGACATCAGGATTGTTTTTTCCAGCCGTCCACATTTAGAGGAAACGTGGAAGATTTTTTTAATGCTAATAAGCTTTCTGCTGTGTTGGTAGAAGCTGTACCTTTTGGAAACAATTATTTTTTCCTAAAAGAAATATAACAGCAATTCTGAAATAACATCTTAAAGATACCTTTTCTAGAAGGTACTGTCTTCTTTTCAGTGGCATAATGCCTACAAAGAAGTCCTTCTTTTTTTTTCAAGTCATGACGTTCCACAGGAATGGAATAAAATGATAAAAAAAAAAAGTCTTCAACAGCTGCCATATGCTCTGGAAATCATACTAAGCATTTTGAATGTTAGCTTCAACATTTTGCACGAAGATCATCCCTTTACTAATGAATGTACTGAGGTGACTCCTCAAGCCATTGTTACCCCTCTGGTAAACAATGGAATAAAAGCAGACACAGCACATCTCAAAGCTTTCAAGGTAGCATATATTAGTTGGATCACTTCTCCTATTTTTTCTAATATGATTCCACTCAGTACCAGTTGATGGAGGAATTACTTTCATTTAATAAAGAAACTGCCTTGGCCCATTTATGGGCCAGCCCTTAGGTGGGTGGAGTAAGCAGAGAGAATGCTGGGAGAAAGAAGCCGAGTCAGGAGTCGCCATGATTCTCCCACTCCAGACAGACGCAGGTTAAGATCTTTCCTGGTAAGCCAGCTCGTGGGCTACACAGAATATTAGAAATGGGTTAGATCAATATGTAAGAGCTAACCAATAAGAGGCTGGAACTAATGGGCCAGGCAGTGATTAAAAGAATACAGTTTCCGTGTAATTATTTTGGGGCATAAGCTAGCCATGTGGGCGGCTGGGTGCCGGAGACGCAGCCCTGCCGCTCTTATTACAACAGAGTGGCGCCCAACGTGCTAATGAACTCCACGTAAAACCTGAGAGGGCTTAAAAAGAACATAGAGAGAATTTAAGACAGCTTTTTGCTGTTTCTGGGTTGCGTGCCGCAAAGAAATTGTCCTGACTCAGCAGCAGGAAAAAACTGGCTGTTTTAAAATGCCGGCTTTCTGGGCTGTGCCGCCATTACGATCTCTGTCTGGCTCCTGCAGGAGACAGAGCTTTTGAATGGAGCATTTGGAGTAAAGTGCTACGGCTTGCTTGATGGCAATGTGGACTGCTGTGTGCCTGGAACTGTGAGTGGCTCAGCGGCACCAAATGGTTCTGAGGCAGGAGCGGCTCAGCTCCGCCATGCAGAACTGTGCTGGTCTCAGGCAGGAACTACCGTAATTACCATAATAACAGCGCAGTTAAGGTTTGGACTGAGCAGGACACAGGCGGTACCGTATTATCTGTACATGGTGCAACTTAAGTTTTTAAGAAGTGCTTAACATTTTAAGAAATGCTCCTGGATAGTAAAAAAATTACAGATTCACAATAGAACTGATTCAGACACTGTTGGATGAATGTACATAGGCTTGAGAGAGAGAAATATATATATATATAAAGAATAAAGTTAATGTCTTAAAAAAAGAGTAAAGTTTTTAAAGAGACAGAGTACAGATAGTTATAGATTAAAAGAAATAAAGAAAAATAAGCCGTGTAAAAATGGAAAATTCACAGAGAGTCTGGATTCTTTGTATTATTGTGTTTTCTTTAAAATTTTTGACTGTGAAGGAGCTAAGTACAGAGAGACATTTCATTATATGGGCTGCCAAGCTAAACCAGAATGGACATAAGGGTATTATGATTTCAGAATATGGGTCTAAGGATATGATGCTTTGGAGAGGGTCTTCTTTTGTTTTTACAGAGGATGAGACTCTGTGGATTGCATCTATCCCAATATGGTATGATAGACCACGCCCTCCTGAAAGGTTGCTGTGAACACCTTCAGAAAATTACTTCACTCAACTGCCGACTGAGATGACCCTGACACACAGGTTACACCATAAAAGATCTAAATACAGCGCCCCCATTCAGCAGGAAGCAGTTTGGAGAAAAAAACTGCGCCCATGTTCCCAAATATTGTTTATGAATATTCTTTTACATTTAAAGGGGGATATGATATAGATATGAATAATTTGCATTGGTATAGATTTTAAGGTCAATTTTGTTATATGTATATGTATTTCTGATCTTGATTAAGGTATTGTGATTGTATAGTTCATTTAAAAATATAATGTATATAGGTTGTTAATGAATAATCATCAATAATAGTCAAGTTTGTAGTCATGTTAGTTAGATTTTCTGGATATATAGAGACATATTTCAATTACATAGGTATTCTTCATATCTTTCAAAGACTGCAGAATATGGCATTTAAAATATTTTAATAACTTAGGGTTTTTCATGATAATGAGACACGTCTGCTCCTGGCAGCACCAATCTACTTCAAGAGGAAGATGGGCACCGAAGAGGCTCCTTAAGGAGTTTGATAGCCATTTGGGCAAGAAACTACTCTTGCCTGGACTGATGCATAAACTGGACACAGAGAACCCACAGAGAGAGGACTGCTGAACTTGCCTAAAGGTGAGATGATCTTTTGGGGTTCCTGATTTATAAAAGAGTCTACGAGACATTCTGCAGGACACAGCAGATAGTGACTGAACTGTCTTTGAAATTTCCTGCTTGATGAAAATGTCTGCTGGATACTATGGGCCTGTAGGCCGAAGATGGATGCCCCAACGGTACAAAAGAACTTTGGGTGACTGTACAGGCAGCGAGATGTCTCTGTCATTTCTAGAGTTTTGGATTTCTTGTTTGCTTAGGTAATATTATA
Source organism: Chionomys nivalis (assembly GCF_950005125.1). Classification (NCBI taxonomy): domain Eukaryota; kingdom Metazoa; phylum Chordata; class Mammalia; order Rodentia; family Cricetidae; genus Chionomys; species Chionomys nivalis. The sequence goes on from NC_080095.1 coordinate 74,800,322, forward strand.
TCCTCTGGAGTCTTTGATGGAGTTGAAGAATGGATAGATAGTTTTCCTTAGTTATGATAAGAGATAAAATAGATATAAATATTATAACTGTAATTCTTGCTTGATAACTGTTTTGCTATATGTAATCTTACTATGTTAAAGTGAAAGCCTTTCTTTTTTGTTTAAACAGAAAAAGGGGAAATGATGGAGGAATTACTTTCATTTAATAAAGAAACTGCCTTGGCCCATTTATAGGCCAGCCCTTAGGTGGGTGGAGTAAACAGAGAGAATGCTGGGAGAAAGAAGCCGAGTCAGGAGTTGCCATGATTCTCCCACTCCAGACAGACGCAGGTTAAGATCTTTCCTGGTAAGCCAGCTCGTGGGCTACACAGAATATTAGAAATGGGTTAGATCAATATGTAAGAGCTAACCAATAAGAGGCTGGAACTAATGGGCCAGGCAGTGATTAAAAGAATACAGTTTCCGTGTAATTATTTCAGGTAAAGCCATGCGGGCGGCCGGGTGACGGGGACGCAACCCTGCCGCTCTTATTACAACAACCAGTCATCAGATCACTGTCCCAGAAAGCCCTTCTTCATGGCCACCGTGTTATCAGGAGATCTACAGGGTCTTAAGAAAATTTCACTTCAAACATCAGAACACATTAGGTTTAAATATGAAATTAGATCTCTTTGAAATTTGAGACATGGGATCTTGGAATCATGGCCATTTTTGCACCGTAAATACTTTTTAGTATGTTAAGATATAAGTGGTACTCAGAAAAAAAAATGTACTCACCTGAACAAAATTAAGAAATATTTTCAAACTGTCTTCCTGGGAACACTAGGATCCTTCAAAGTCACCGGGTATCAGTAGGTGAAGGACTAACAGAGAGAGGAGTGACAGGCAATCCTCAACAATATCAGGCTCCGCCCACCCTTTCTTCAGTTGAGAAGAGCTGGCCCTTCACAAACTATACGTCCAAACACATTTCACATTATTAAAGTACATATTCATATTTTGATTTCAAATGTATATTTTTCTTTTCTACTATCCTCTTAAAAGTCTGTACCTAGAAAAAAGAAATAATCAAACATATGGCAAGTGTAGAGGGAACTGTGGAAATTGTGCCCATGAGTGTGCTTCACTGGTGTTGTGTGCTCCAGAAGCTCATGGAAGGAATTCAACTTGATAAACTCACATAGATGCTTTGGGAAGAATTCCTCACCCCATATTCGGAGAGATCGACAGGACATCGTGACTGAAAGGAGACATGACCTACTTCAAGTCTGGAATGTAAATCACTGGGAATGGTTCTACCCATCACGTCCCTAGTCATACAATAAGTTGTATTGGGAATTATTCTCTGCAGAAGTAAATCCTACAACTCCTTTGAAGCCATAAATGGTTGGAATTATTTGTACAGGAAATGTGTTCAAAAGCAGAAAAAGGGAGAAAGTCACGGCATGGAAATAAGGAAATGCTTGTCTTAAATTAATGTTGATAATTAAAGTGTAGGAATGACCAATTCTGATAGCGTAGTTGGAGTTCAGCTGAGGCATCAGAATGACGATGTCCAGGCTTCATTCTAAGATTCTGTGAGTGAAGTGGTAGCTTCACTCACAAAATCGTATGCTGTAGCCTTGTGAAGCATTATGTACAGAAATTGAGGGAAAATCAGCGTGACCTGTTCCAACCAGTTCCCAAATACAGAGACAAAGACTTAGTTAAGAATGCTCAGCCTTAGCTTAGGCTTGTCCCACTACCTCTTATAAGTTAATTTAAATTGATATGTTCATTAACATTTTACCTCAGGGTTTTTAACTTTCATTCTTATGTCCTACTCTGTGTCTAGCTGGCTGGCAGCTGCCTGGCTGCCTGGCCTCTGATGTCTCCCTTTCTTTCTTCCTCGTTCTTTCTCTCTTGTTCTTTCTCTCTTTCAAGCCTAGGTTCATCCTCCCACTACTGATTCTTTCTGGCTGCCAGCCCTACCTATCCCTCATCTACCTTGCTTTTGGCCTTTTATCTTTTTATTAGACCAATCAGGCCCCTAGGCCAGTGTTGATCGAGTGACATTCTGTTGACAGAGGTTTCTGTCCCACCGGTCTTGCAGGCATTCAGTCCCAAAGAAACTCACAGAGATCCACATTAATTATAAACTGGTTGGTCTAGTAGTTCAGGTTTCTTATTAACTCTTATAACTTATATTAGACCATAATCCTTGTCTGTTTTAGCCACATGGCTTGGCACATTTTTCAATGAGGCAGTCACATCTTGCTTCCTCTGCAGCTGGTTCATGACTGCAGACTGAAACTTTCCTTTTCTCATAATTCTCGTTGCTCTGCCTCTACTTCCTGCCTGGCTACTGTTCAATCAGTGTTTATTAAACAAGTACAAGAAATAAATCTTTATGAGGTAAATCCATTGTCCCACAGCAGGCAGGCAAGCTAAAACAGCAACACATCTTTACATAATTAAACAAATGTAACATAAATAAATGTAATACATCCTTATATCATTCAACAATTATAGTATATACAAATATAATATACCTTTAATAGTTAAAGTAATATTCTGCAACATAAACAGGTACAACACATCTTTCCATAGATAAAGTAACATTCCACAACAGTGATCAGAATCAACTCAAACAAATCAGACTTCAGCAGAGTTGTGTGTGGAACACTATGAAAACTACAACACAGAAAAAGAATAAAATCATTATAGGTTATTCTGGGTCAAGTTTCTCGATAAACTTTCCAACTCTGGAGCACAAGTTAATTGACCCACTAGATCAGATCACAGCAATTCAACTAATAATGACATTGCACAACTGAGAGTTGTGCTTATTGATGCTATCTTTAAAAAAAGAACTAGGCCGGGCAGTGGTGGCACACGCCTTTAATCCCAGCACTCGGGAGGCAGAGGCAGGTGGATCTCTGTGAGTTCGAGGCCAGCCTGGTCTACAAGAGCTAGTTCGAGGACAGGAACCAAAAGCTACGGAGAAACCCTGTCTCGAAAAATAAAAAAAAAAAAAAAAAGAAAAGAACTAGCTATATACAATTATCTGCTATTTTGGAATCATGTATAATATGTCCTAAGTGCAGAGCCTAAGCCGTGAGATGTTCACTGCTTCTATGATAATTTCAAATGAGGAACCTAGGGTAAGAACCTCCCCAGATGCCGAGAAAAGAATCATCACTAACTCTTTTTAAGCATTGACTTTGTTTGAGGCCGGACATTCCATCGTCATTCACATTTTGCAACAGAATGATCATACAGAAATCCTCTGATCTCTTCGAGTTCCACACAAATTAAATGACAAACTTGGATTTGGGACTTTAGGATTCATTACAGGGACTGACACTATACCCCTGAAGACTTTTGATCAATATCTTTTGATATCATGTTGCCTCCCTCTTGAGAAAGTATTGCATTTAATCATGCTTCCAAAAGGCTAAGAATCCACCAAACCACAAAACATAGCAACCTTCAAAGAGTAGACAGCTTTGTGAAAATTAACACACTGAAAAAAATTTACACCAGAAGAGAACTGCATGTAATAGTGGTTGAGAAGATGGGTTTGAGACTTTTCCAGACCCATACTAATGTCTTGACTCTTCCACTTGGTCTCTCAATTATAAGAATTAGTAGGGTAAATTCTTGGAATATTTCCAGGTACATAATAAAAGCACTGAAAATGTCAGTTCTGACAAGCATACTGCTATTATATTATTTATAATCATACCATGCTTTTTTTAAATAGAATAAAATCTCAGCTCTTTTATAGTTCTTGGTAAAATATTCTTTCAAATGTTTTAGCCAAAAGCATTTGTATGTGTGTTATACAGTAGTTATATTCAGCAGCTTTGATTGCTTCTGCTGTTAATATTATTCTACTCTGGGATAATACAGAGACTACACCAGCCATTCTGACCTCATGGACCAAGAGTATAACTTTTGAGCTTCATGCTTCAACTCTAACATAAACTAGCTCCATGTTAATATTAAAAATAATTCAGCAAAAGAATAGAGCTTATATTAAAAGTTACAAACAACAAAATAACTCAGGATGTTTAAGTCCCAGTTCAGTAATAAAAAAAGAACCTGAAAAATCAATGAAACATAACTCCTTCAAAAATTGCCAGTCCACAGTAATGGCTGCCAGTTAGAGTAAAATAGATGAAATCTCAGCAAAAGAACTCAAAAAATGATTAATTGTATGTTCACAGAAATAAAGAAAGAAAGAAAATCCTTAATGAACCCCAGGAGAACACAAACAATCTTCTGGAAAAAATGAAGAAAGTTCAGACCATATATGAAAGAGGAATTGTATAAAGACTAAAACTAACTGAACTAGTAAAAATGAGAAAGAACTAAAACAAGTCAAATGACTCTGTGGGAAACTTTATCAGCAAAGTGGATCAAGAGAGGACAGAATGCCTGAACATGAAAAAAAAAAATGTGCATGAATTAAAAAGGTTGTGAGAATGAGGACAGTGACAAATTAACAAGAAGGTAAGTGCGGTACTTTCAAGACTCATAGGATACTATGAGAAGCCCAGATGAAAGAATCATGGAGGAGAGGGAAAAGAGAAAGAGGGGTTGAAGTAGGGGAGGAAGAGAATTGGATTTTAAAGGCAGCAAACATTTTTAAAAAAACAGAAATTTTTGCAAAATTACAGAAATATATGACAGTCCAGATACAGCAGATATCTAGGATACGAAGCAGACAAGACCAGAAAATAAAAAAAAAAACTGATCCTCATTATATTGTAACCAAGACATTAAATGTACAGACCAAAGAAAAAATATTGAAAGAAGCAAGAGAAAAGCACCAAGCCACATGCAAAGCCAGGATCATGTGAATAACTATAGTGGTATATCATTTGTATTTTAATAAATAAATCTTGTCTCAAGACCAGAGGCATAGCTAATGTCACTAGAGGACAGGTAATGGTAACACACACATTTAATCTCAGAATTTGGAAGACAGAGGCAGATGGAATCTCTGTAAATTCAAAGCTACCCTAGGCTACACAAGATCAATGCAAAACAAATCCAGGTGGTGGTGGCTCAAGCCTTTAATCCCAGTCCTAAGGAGTCATGTGACTTTAATCCCAGCACTTGTGGGGATACAAAATGGGAGGAGAGAGAGGCTTAGTCATTTTAATCTGCAATCACCCCACCTTGGTAGAGGTAAGACATCTCTAGTGACTTGGGTGGTTTGCTTTTCTGGTTTTCAGGTTGAACTCCAATATCTGACTCTGAGTTTTTATTATTTGTGCTACAAATAACAGCAGACTTTAAAAGTCAGCAAAACTGTTTGGTGGGTAAAGGAGTTTATGAACATGAAGTTTGTTCTACAGAAGATATGAGATGGGATCCTTCAGACATATTAATTAAATGATACCATCAATTAAGTAGACTTAACAGGCATCTAAAGAACATTCCATCTAAACACTGCAAAATACACAGCAGAGTGTGGATCTCGCTTTAAAATAGAGGTATACTGTGAAAATTAAATATAAAATGTACATAATTACTTGTAATTACTAATCATAATGAAGTACAACTACAGAAGAATAAAAAAAATAGAGCATATACATGGACATTAAACAACACATTGCTGAATGATAAATGAGTTACTGAGAACGCAAAATAAAATGGAAAAAAATCGTAAGAATTAAAAGAAATGAAAACCCAATATAACAAATCCTATAAACAATTATAAGAAGGGAATTTTGAGCTCCAAGTACCTAAATTGAGAAAATTGTTTAAAGGTATATCTTAAGGTACAGAAAACATAGGACAACACAAAATTCAAGCCAGCAGACATAATTAAGTTGAGGTGAGAAATTAATGAAATGTAAATGAAAAATACAAAGAATGAAGCAAAGGGTTGATTCTTTGGAAAGGCAAGATAAGCATGATTGATCACCATATTAGCCAAAATGACCATATGACAGAGGAGGAACAATTTAATAAAATTAGAGATATAAAAGGCACCATTATGACAAATGCCAATGAAATTCAAAAATCATTAATACAGAACTATAAAACATATATTCATAGTTCTGGGAGGATTGTTCTGTGGTTAATGTGACTGCTACACAGGCATGAGGGCGGCATTAATTTCCCACACCCATGTATACGCTGGGCATGGTTTCACCAGTGCTGGGAGGCAGAAAAATCTGAATTCAGTGTCTGGGTTAAGTGAAATAGCCTATCTCAAAAATAAGGGTTAGAACTGATTGCTGAATGCATCCCAGCATCAAATTCTGGCCCCCAAACTAACTCATATGGACAAGTGCACCCAAATACTCAGGCACATACACATTCTTCCACATCCTTTCTTTTCTGTCTCTCTCGCTTTCTCTCTTTCTCTTTCACATATACACAAACGTACATACCAATACATTGGAAAATCCAATAGAAGTATATGGATTTCTAGATGTGTATGACTTACCAAAAAACAACATACATAATATAAATAGGTATATGATAAACAGTGAGATTAAAATGGTCTTAAAATTCTCCAAACTAAAAAAGTAAAAAAAATAAATAAAATTCTCCAAACTAGCCGGGCGGTGGTGGTGCACACCTTTAATCCCAGCACTCGGGAGGCAGAGGCAGGCGGATCTCTGTGAGTTCGAGGCCAGTCTGGTCTACAAGAGCTAGTTCCAGGACAGGAACCAAAGCTACAGAGAAACCCTGTCTCGAAAATCAAAAAAATAAAAAAAAATAAATAAAAAATCTCCAAACTATAAAAGGTCAAGAACCAGTTAGATTCTTTTATGATTTCTATTAGGTCCTCAAAGAAGAACATATCCCAATTCTTCCAAACTGTCCCATAAAGTAAGAAATGAGGGAACAATACCAATGGCCTTTTTTTGACGTCATTATTATCTAAATACAAAAACCAAATAAAGGTACAACAGAAAATAGAAGATTGTAGATCAATTGTGATGAACGCAGATGCAAAAAAGTCTTAATAAATTATTTGCAAACCAAATTCAAGAACAGTCACCATAATGAAGTTAGCTTTCGTCCAGATGCAAAGATAGTTAGTCCTATACATATCAAATTGCATAATTCATCATATAAATGGAGTAAAGAATTAAATTATCATCTATAAAATCTATATTTTGACAGAATCCAACATCCTTTCAGGGTAATGGTACTGAAGGAAAGTGAAATAAAAAGAATTTATTTTAGCACAGTAAAGGCTATATAAATAAGACCTATAATCAAAATTTGCACTAAATTGAGGAATAACGAAGTATTACCACTATCATCACTAACAAAACAAAGGTTTCCACTTCCTCTACTTTTACTCAATACAGTACTGGAAATCTTAGCTAAGCAATAAGGTGAAAGAAGCATTTTAAGATTATACAGTGGAAGCAAGAAAGTTAAATTATCTTCATTTGAATGTGATAAAATTATATATGGCACAGAATATTAAGACTCCATTAGAAAACTCGTAGAAGTGATAAATACTTTAGTAAAATTTCAAAATATAAATGTAGCATAGAAAAATTAGTAGCAAAAAAAACACCAAAAAACAACAAAAAAAATTAGTAGCTTTCTTAAATTTTAATTAAAACATGCTTAGTAAGAAATAAGGAAAGCAACAGTCCACTCACATTTACACTGTAGGAGGAAATAGAGAATATTATTAGATGGAGATTTTGCTATGTTCTGGAACTGGAAGAATCAGTATTGTAAAAGTAGTGATTTTATCAAAAAATCTATCAACAAAATCAATAAAATCTTTATCAAAACCCCAATACTATTCTTGATGGAAATAGAAAAACAATATTAAAAGAATTTGAAGCACAAAGAATTTCTAGCAAAACAATTTTGAATGGTAATAAGATGTTATTATTGATGTTGACTCTGATGAAGATGATAAAGGTAACACTGTACTTGCTTACAAGGCCTAGTTCAAAGCCACAGTAACATAAGCAGCACAGAACTGTCTCAAGTATACATGAGATCAGTAAAACATAAGAGGAAATTAAGATACAGACCCACAGAACTACAACCTGAATTTTGACAAACTAAAAATACTCAATGAAATGCAGTTCCTTCAAAATGATGCTGGAAATCTGGATATCTACATATAAGAGAACTGAACTAGATCTTTATCTCTTGCCCTGAAACTCTAAAAAATTTAATGTTCTTAATTTCTGACATGAAGCCCAAAAGCTACAATAGGAAAAATACCTCTTCTTTAATATATATGTATTTTGTGCTAGATATCTGGTAGACCCGTATAGGATCAGATGTGTGTTATGGATATGGAACAAAGCTTATTCCTGATTATATCTTGAACCAGTATAAATAATGAAGTCAATTCTGTATCATCTGGTATAAATTTAGCAGTTTCAATATGCAAGACAACTCTTTCTGTATATTGTGAATCAGTACAATATTGAGATTTTTTTTTAAATCCCTTAGTACCATGAGAATAGCATAAAATTCTGCCTTTTAGACAGAATTATAAGGGCTTTGTTCCACATTACTTAATTCTTCTGGTTTGAAACCTACCTTTCCTGATTTATTTGTATCTGTTTAAAATGTACAAGCCTTAGCTATTGGTACATCATGTACAATTCAGGAAAGAATCCAAGTAGTTCTCATTATAAAGCTAATTTTATCACTTTTGGGATAATTACTATTAATTTCTCCAAAAAAAAATAGCTCAAGCTCTTTTCCAAGGTTCATTGTCTTCCCATATTTTTTTTTAATTTCATGGAACTGTAATCTCTGCTGGGTCTATACCTGCTAGTTGACAAAGTCTCAATTTTCATTTTATAATTAATTCAGAGACATTTTCCACATAAGTTTTTAATTTTTTACTTGGTTTATGTGGTAAAAGATCCATTCTAAGATAATATCTTCCCTTTGCATTAAAATTTCTGTAGTAGAAATTCTGGAAGGCGGTATGACTAGAATAGAATAAAGATTTGGATTCACTCTATCTACATGTGCCTTTTTTTCAGGAATTGGCTCACTCTGACCGACACATTCCTTTTAGAAAGAAGGGGAACTTTCACTGTCTCCACATTCTGTTTATCTTCTATCTGCTTTGTGTTTTCCTCCCTTACTTGTCCAGTTACTCAAAGGAATCTATGTTCCCACCACAGTTGCTGAATCATCCCCAGCAACTACCATCACATTTTGTGGATTAAATGAAAAGATTTTCATAAGAACTTGCTTCTCAATATTCCATGGCAGAAACCAAGGACGCCTTCACAGATTTCTGCATGAGGACCCTGTAGAACCAAGGAAGAAGAATGATGACTTGCTGCAAAATTATCTGTTCTTGGAAGATAGATCTAGACAGTAATTTCCTAGCTAAATACTGTACTAGTTTTAACACAAGTCATTCTGTTGGTTTTTTTTTTTTTTCTGAGTAGCCACAGTCATGTTTTCCTATCTTTTCTATTTCAGAGTTTTATTTAACAGTTGTTGCTGTAACCCGAAATATAAAACAGAGTTTAAATTTGGGGGTATTTGGCTAATTTATTTGGTATTAATATGGATTTTCAGCTCTTCCCTGTCCTCAAATACAGATAGAAGCTAAGATGGAAGACTCTAGTGCAGACATGATCCCTAACATGTTGACATGAAAGGTATGAGAATTATCAATCATTCTTCCATTTACTAACAAGTCACAGAAGAACCCAAATGTAGCTGTGCTTATTGAAATAACTTAAGAGTATTGGAATATCTGAACACAATTTCTACAAGACGGAAATTGTATTTCTTTTTACCTGGCCTCCATTCAAACACTTATAATTCTGTTGAGCACTCCTATTCAGTGAGCCACTTGATGATAGAAAATACAGCTTCACACTTGGGTAATGGAATTATGTGGAGTACTGGCTTGATATTCCCCTATGAGAAATTCATGCTTCCTGTGCATTGTTGAGTATTTCATTTCATATTGAGATAAAACTTCCATTTCACGACTTTTTTGCTAGTCTCTAAGAAACCCAGGTGGTGCAAATGAGCTCTCGTACATATTCATTTGAGTAAAGTGAAGAAAAGGCATTAATGAAATCCTTCCTTCTATTAAAGCAGAAGCCAACAATAGTATATTCCTTCTCCACAGGGAGTAGAATTGAATTTAAAGGAGCAGTGAGCTGTTTGGCAGATATGAGACTCTAGAGAATAATTAAATTCCTATAAACTTTCCTCAAAAAAATTCTCCCCAACTTGTAAGAAATTTAGAATGAAATATTTTCATAGATTTAGACTAATTAGATTATGTCTTGGTGTTTGCCACTCTTACTCTTAAAAATGGTTATTCTGAACAAAGCACTGATTGCTGTCTTTGTACTAGAACGTACTGTTTATTGTTTGAAGGTTTGAAATTAAAATTTCATTTTTTCTTTTTTCTACTATTTAGGTTTATTGAGCTTCTCCATTAAATATTGATGTCTATCATAATTATTCATTTTTATGTTTAATAACAATCCATTTAATAACATTTGCAATATAACACTGTTCACCCAAATTCCTCTGCTAAGATGAAACTATGGAAACACTTTTATACCCTATATTTATCCATAATTTTGTATAGAATGTTCTTGATATTTGATGATGTTTTCATCTACAGGTACTTCTTGAAGAATGATGTGGTTATATACCAAAATAGGTTGAAAATGTCATGTTAAAAATCCATTCAATGTCTGGGCATAATATTGAACCTTTTTAGTCCCAGCATTCAGGAGACAGGCAGATGACTCTCTGTGAACTCTGAGTTTAACGTCAGTTTGGTCCACATAGTGAATCTGCTAGACATCTAAAGCTACATAGAGAAACCTCTAATAATAATAACAATAATAATAATAATAGAACTTACCAGTGTGAAAATACAGCACAGTGCTTAGAATAGGATCTTTGTACTCATTGGTATATAGTCAATTAAAAGGTACTACTAATTGCTTCTGGCCAGTAACCTCAGAGTATGATCCAACAAACTGCTAGCTTTGGTAAAGATCAATCTTCAGAATTCATGTATTAAATCTATCAAAAGCAGATTGGGTTGCACCATCATAAATTATCAACTCATGAATTGAGCCACAGTGAAGCTGAAGGATTTCCATACAGAAAGAGGAACAAAACGCATAACCCTGCCCATGTTTCTATTGATACCACAATTCCAAATAAACAGACTAATTAGACTGAAATCTAAGTAGAATTTTTGAAGTTTTTATGCTTTATCTTTCCCTAGTAGGTCTTAAGTTATACCTCTATTAAATACAGTTTATCTTATGGAGCCTTTAAAGTGGCAGTAGTCATTCCGGTGGTGGTGGTTGGTTCTATGTGTTTACATATGTCCATACAGGCAAGTGTCATATGTATAAAAGCATGTATGTATGCTTATGTGCAAGCATGTGGAGGCCAGAGATAAAATTTCAGTTGCTTCTTCAATTTCTTCTGCACCATATTTTTGAACCTGGAACTCACTAATTTAGTTAGTCTGTCTGGCCAGTAGGCTCAAGGAATCCCCCTGTCTCTGTCTTCCCAGTTCTGGGCTTACAAGTGTGCACAGCCACACCCAGATTTCTACACTGGTACTGAGTGAAAAACAAGGTCTTCATGCTTACACAGACTGTGTAATTGCTGACTGTGCCATCTTCCTAGTCCCTTTTTGTTTAAGTTACACCCCCTTGCTTTGAATAAAACATATTACAAATATTACAATGCATAAGCTTCTATTTACTAGGTTGAAAGGTTTGGCATAGTAACTTTCTATAAATAGAAGGTTTATTTTGCTTCTGACTTTAGAGGTTCTCAGTTCAAATCACACACAGCAAGCTGGGAGATGGCTGCTCTACTGTTACCTCCAGGCACGGAGGGAGGGTCAGAGTAAAGCAGAGACAGCAAGGACTCGCTCAGGTCTCATGGCTCCATTTGTGGTGAAGACCCTCAACCTAACTGAAGGTCTCTCATTAGACCTTACCCCTCAAAGGCCCACTGCACTTTTAATACATGGGTTCTTGGAAGACAATACTCACACTCAACTCACAGTATTCAGTATATTATCAAGCATTTCTAGCAACATTTTAAAAATTATTATGTGTTGCCCCTAGGGCTTATTTTACAGAATAGATTCTAGCATCAATCTAGAAGACTCAAGATTTGGAGAGAAGAAATCTACCTATTTTATTGAAGTCAAGATTATGTTCCAGTAGGAAAATGTAGTTGGATCACTTGCCTTTCTGGCTAGATTGCTTGCCCCACAGTTCAGTTTTCTCCGTACGAATGCTCTTTCCTTTAGGGCATTATTACTTGAGTCAATCTCCCATCACCAAGGAATTAGGATGCTACCCTCCTCCCATGGAATGGAGGAGGGTGGAACTTCAAACACTTCCTTCTCCAGCATGTTTTAAACTTGTTGTTTCACTTTGATTGTGTGATCAAATGCCCCGAAAGACTGAAAACTGACAGGAAATAGCTCCTGCTTTTATTGTGTACTATAATATCAGACATAGAGCCAGTAACTGATCAATATTCTTAGGGAAAATGAATGAATGGACACATGAAATCACTAATAATCCAAGTTTCTAGTGTACAATGAAAGGGATGTATGTTTAAAGAAAAAAGATGAAGAAGAACCTTTTCCATCCTCCAGAGAAGATTTTGACTTCTACGGGAGTCAGAAATTCTTACAGTTGAAACAGAAGCAGCCTTTTGAACGTGGTCATTTTTAGAATACTAGTCTAGGCTGTGAGTCTAAGAAACAAGCTTTATATTCACTAAACCCAAGGGGTGTAGGGCACGATCCAGAAAACCTGGAAGAAAAGTCTGCCACTGAGGCATGAACAAATCAAGGTATAAAGGGGTTTTCAGCTGGGGTCTACTTGTTATGAATTTGAAGATTGAGAGTCCTTGATCCTTCCTATATCAGGTTACTTTGTAACTCATTTGTTTCCTTAACTGAAGAGAATCATATCTCCCTTTTTTAATTTTAACTTTAATTTTTGTTGTAGTTCAAGTTTTCTATGAACTAAAATATATATAATAAAGACATTAATTAAATTAAGATAGTAGTGGTCAAGTTTGCTTGCTGCCGTGTGAATCACCCTTAACTTAAATCTTGTAAAGCACACATAATTAATTTGAGAGCCTGAGGGCACTTGCATGGAAAGGATAATGGGTTGAAACTTTAAATGATCTAAAATTCTTAAGCTGAAGTTTCTCTGCTCTATTGGTTTATGTTAACACCTTAGTGATTAATCTGGCAATGATTGAAGCTCTTTCTATCCAGGGATACCAAATTGACTTCATGAACCAATTCAGTTCTGAGTCATTTTAAATTCTCACTCATCACAAACTTGATTGAACTGACTATACCATAACTGAATTTTTAAATCTACAGAAAATATTATAGTGGTCACTGCTTGATCCATTGGAAATTAAAGATAAAACTTGTCTCTATGATATTTTCAAAGCTTTAGAAAGTAGGTGCAGAAAGCAAACACATGCAACTACAAAGAGCGATTGTTCAAACTACCTGCATGTGCAACTCTAAGATGTGGCTTATAGATGGGTAGAGGCTGTGGGCCTATAATCCTAACATGTACAAAACTAAGATAGATGCCTAGGGAGCTCAACGCCACCTGAGCTAGAGAGTGAGAGTCCACCTCTAAAAAGCAAACAAACAAACAAACAAAAAAATCCAGATGTCACTTTATAAATTAGAGAACGTCTCTTCTAGAGGTGTAGCAATTCCATCTTGAAAAGTTATAATCACCAGGAAATACTGACCTAATGTTAAGAGGGAAAGCCAGTCACAAAACGATATAAAAATGCTAAGCCATGTTTAGGAGAATTAGCCACTCTGCCAGTGTAGCCACTCGCTCAGTCAAGGCCTTGTTTTGTTTGTTTGTTTGTTTTTAACCTTAATGCAGCTGTAGACTTACTGGGTCTGGTAGAATTCTGTCTCACAAGTGTCATAAGCACGGTGTGCAAACATGGTAGCCACAAAGGAGGGCGTTTCTCCTTGGCATGCATGCGTGCTTCATTCTCCCATCACACTTTACTTACAACTGCCAAGTTTAAAGATGCAACCATGAGTGACTTCAAAACCACAATAGCATAGCAAATTAAAACCCACAACCCCTCTTGGGGTTCAGGGGTGGCATATCTATGACACAGTCCTAACATACTGTTTTGTGTTTGGATGAAGTACTTTCCAGTCCCAGGGCACTCTAATACATGCTTATTACCAGAAGCAGAAGTAAAGATACCTGTGAACACTGAATGTGTAGAAAAAGGAGATTAGAATAAATCTATTCAATAAGGAAGTCAAGCTCAATCTGATATTTACATGATATTACACAGCTAAGCCACTACTTCGTAGACTAGCAAGAAAGCCTACAGTGAAAGACAGCCGGGCATCAAGAAGGGAAGCCTGCCTTCTATTTATTTCAGATGCCATTCTCAAGACTGACTGGGACGCTAATTGGAGAGTCCTTAAGTGAGAAGGTGCAGTGCCACACATATCAATGGTCTGTGTTCTTTCTGGTTGACCAAAATGAACAATTCCAGGAATCATGTTGAATTCTGTAATCTGATAATTAAAGAAGAGCTCTGTGAAGCAAAGGGAAAAACAGGAAAATTAAATTTAGAACAAACTGATGAAGAGTCAGGCACCAGCTGACACAAAATCATCCATTTAAGATGTTCTAAAGGAGAAGCTGACAATGTTCCTCATAAACAAGGTTAACAGCATCCAAACAGAGAAGCCTTACCGTAAAATAGTACCAGGCTGTCAGAACAATGCGTTTCTGGACCAAGCAACTAATACTGCTTCTGTTCCCTGCCTTGCTCAAAAGCAAATGAGGTCAGCTTCAAAATATGATCAAATCAAGTGCACTTCAACTGAGCTGTTTAGGTACGATCTGTGTCCATCCACATACTTAAAGTGACTTTCACATCAGCATGGCTGGAAAGTCAGGTTGACCAGAGGTCTTTATATTTATTTTCATTGTTTTTCAGAAAGACTTAGCCTCAATTTTATGTCAATTTGTCTTGATTACAAGTGCCTCAATCCTACCCACAGAACCACAGTCCTGACAAAATAATAATTTGTATTCTTTTATTCTTTATCCTAACAAACTACCTTCTCCTGAGCTGGTGCTGGAGTCAGCTATTCATGATTTTCAGTGAGGCTCAGTTTCATATATACTCATACATATATAAATATATGTGTGTATGTGTGTGTGTATATATATGCCAAGTGCCACCTGCTACTGGCCAAACCTTCAGGCATTCAAATTGGACACTTCCTCATATCTGTTATTGTATTTCTACTGCAAGAATCCCCAGATTAGCTCTGGATTAAGATGGACCATAATATCAGTTCTCCCTTATATTATGCCCTGGACTACCTGCTTTCTATAACGTTGGAGTTTTCAACATTTAAGCTTTAGTGGCTGAACTTTTTACCCTTCAGCTTTAATTCATATTCGACTGTACCCCAAATTCGATTGTGTATCTACAGGCACATCTTATACCTCAATCCCCTGCATGGACTACATGGCTGATGCTCCTTTTGTGCCTGCTCAGCTTCATTTTTCAGTAACATTAAAAAGAGAGAGCAAAAAGATTAACGGCTGAGTGCTGTGTTTCCCAGAGTGAAGTTCTCCTTCCCTAAACCAGAAGCAGCTATTAGTGCACTCAGGAAAACACAGTAAACCTGTTCCTGAATCTTTGGGGCTGGGCACTGAAAGTTTGCCTTTTAAGTAAGGACACAGGGAAACTGAAATCAACCGCTATAGCTTGTTTGCCTTTGTTTCGTATATATAGATTTAGGTCTTTTGCCTTTTAAAGCAACAGGGTCTGCTTTCTGGATTCATTTCCTTTCAGAATATAAGTGAATGACTTCTAGGGTAGGAGACAATTAACTCCACAATGTGACTGTGAGGTCCCATAGATCTGATACCTTATTTCCTTTCCATGGCCAGCTCTGCCATTGCCTATTTTATTCTGGATTCTAACCACACCCTAGCATCTACTTACATGATTGCATGAAGTCTACCTCAACTGTTTACAGTACAGTGTGCCATTCCTAACGCAGAGAACGCTCATTCTTTAGACTAGCCTAGTTATCTACTTTTAATCCTTTATATTTTATCTTTTTTAATTCTATAAACTTCATTACAAAAATATTTCAAATAAATAAATTCTCCATATTTTATCTCTTTATGGAAGAGAATTTCTCTAGCCACCAAATATTAGCTAGGTCCCACATATTGATCTTTTGTAGAGTCCAGATATCCTTCCATAGAAGAACATGTGTATAACTATACATTGCATGCATTTTGTTAGATGCTTAGTTCACTACTTCATTTGATTTATCACTGTATATTCTTTCCTACTTCTGTTCCCAGCACATGCAGCTACCTAATAATCTGCATAGTGTAAGTGATATATAAAGCATGTCACGGGATAATATATAATAAATAGTAGTCAAGCCATGAAATAGTATGAGGATTCAGAAATCAAAAGTATCAGTATGCATTATTGTGATCAGGAAAGATTTAATAGATGAAGTGGAGCTTTAATTGAGTCTGAGATACTAATTAAAATTGGTCAAAAATGTGGGAGCAGAAAGACAGTAGTCATAGACAGAAGTTCAGAGGCCAGAAGCACAGTATCCTAGCTAAATTATCCCAAGATTTATTCCAATTCAGCACATTTTGTTTCTAGATAAATTCAGTAAAGATTTTTTTTATTTTGATTGATTGTCTTGTCCCTGGAGAAATGGACTAGAGAAAAGTAATATTTAAAATTCCCCCATGGTTTTATTGATTCCATCACCCAACACTAAAAATAACAATACACTGGAATTCAAAGTATTAAAAGAGGTTAAAAGAGAGTCAAACTGTGGCCAGCTATTTAGACAGACATTATGAAATTTGGCAGAGGTGTTATAAATATTTGAGAAGACCACATTTAATCTATCAGAGAATTAAATCAGAAGTGCTGAGACTGATTCCTCTCCAACACAGTGAGGTTGCAGGTATCAACCTCCCATCAACTTTAAATGCTAGGGTACCCAGCCCAGCTTAATTTCTGTTTAAATTGTTTTCTATTGAAAATACAAAGAAAAATTTCTACAAATCCATGTTCACTTAAATTTCCAGTCTACTAAACAGTCTGAATATAAGAAGATGAAAAGGTGAAGTGGTTGATTTTTTTTCTTGTCTGTTTCAAACATGCTTTGTAAATGGATGTGGCATTCATGTCATGTTCAGACATTAAAAGAAGTGTCTTGAGTCATCACCTTGTGTTCCTTTGCAAGTATGTACATATATAAGCTTTTAACCAGGGCACTGTTCAATTATACAAGATGAATTAAAAATGCTCATAAGAGACTTTAACTATACTGAAGTAAATATCTTGGTTAGGATTTCTGTTGATGCAATGAAACACCTTGAGAAAAAATTCAAGTTATGGAGGAAAGGGTTTGTTTGGTGTATGCTTCCATATCACTGTTCGTCATCAAAAGATGTTAGCACAGGAGCTCCAAGGGCAGGAACCTGGAGGCTCCTAAGGTCATGGAGGAGTTACTGGCTTGCTCTTTACAGGTTGCTTGGCTTTCTTTCTCATAGAAACCAAGACCACCAATCCAGGGATAACACAGCTACAATGGGCTGGGACCGACACACGAATCACTAAGCCAGAAAATTGCTTTACAGCCAAATCTTATGGAGGCATTTTTTTGGTTTTTGTTTCTCTATTGAAGTTGGCTCCTCTCAGATGACTATCGATTGTATCAACTTGACATAAAACTAGCCAAAACACATCTTGTCCTCTCTGTAACAAATGAAAATTTAGAAAACACAGTAATATATGAAATAACTGAACTATAGACCACCTTTCTTGAAAGACGGAAAGCAAGTGAGGCTAGCTATTCAATACCCTCAGTCTTTTAAGCTGAAAGAACATTGTAGACTACAGTTCCATGGAAGAAACAGCACAAAAATTTCACTGGGCCCAAATGCATAGCTCAAGGATAAGATTGCTGAGGTAATCACAATCTATTGAAATGTTAAAAGAAAGAACTGCAGAACTGTTCAAGGGATTTTTTTCTAAAGTCTGTTTTTAAATACTAAGCCATCATACATAGCATGACATTACACAGAGCAAGCAAAAAGCACTGGAAAGCTATAAAATGAAGCAGACCACAGATTGAATTGGAAGGCATTCAAACACCCATCAGCCAAAGTGGAAAGCTGTGAACAATCAGAGCAGATTGTAGAGACTCCTAACATTTGCACCTTAGGAGTCAGGCTCAACCAGGCAGGATGGGGATACCAGAGAGATGGGGGAAAGTCCACGGCATCAGTTCAGTAGAGGTGAGGCAATACTGAGAAGTATCAATCAGTTTGATGACGTAGCAAGAGACAACATCCAAACAGAAGCACAAATAGGGAATCGACTAAAAAGAAACTGAGCAAAGCCACCAAAATCTATGGGACCATTTAAAGCCTAATGTAAAATTTAAATGAAAAGATTTCCCATATTTGATGTAAACTCATGTTGCCAAGAAATTCAAGTGATTCAGAAGCAAAGGGAGAGTGAATTATGAATCAGGTCACACCAAGACATGCCATCATCCAAAAGAGAAAAACTCAAAAAGTAATTACAAAGAAATGGGAATATTTAATTAATAAGTGGACCAATGAACTGAAGAGAAAGTTTCTAAATTAAGAAATACAAATAGCCAGGAATTGTCTTTAAAATGAATTCTACATCTCTAGCCATCAGAGAAGTTCAAATTAAATTACTTAAAATATTTTGGTATTCTTTCTCATCCCAGTCAGGAAACCAATGACACCATATGCTAAAGCCAGCCTGCTCTGGGCAGTATACTACATATTCAGGCAGATCTTATTCAGGCAGAAATAAAAATAAGATATAGAAGAAAATGGGTGGGACATATTAAGTAAGGAAATTCAGGATCATAAATAAAAACATTGTATGTTCTCTCCCAAACTCTGACTGCTAAAACTAAATTTGAATAAAGAAGGAACTTAGAAAAGAGTCCATGATACTTGAAAAAATTAAGTAGCTTAAAGAAGGGGATGTGGAAAACCAAAAGAATAAAGCAGAAGGAGGAATACTATGAATGAAAAGTTGATCTGGGAAATGGAGTGTAGTAAGAGACCACTTGTTTGTCCTGACTACTCAGCCCCAAAATAACCACACAGAAACTATATTAACTGACCCACTGCTTGGCCTATTAGCTCTAGCTACTAACTGGCTAACTCTTACATCTCAATTTAACCCATCTCTATTAATCTTTGCAGCACCGTGTAGCTGTGGCTTACCAGGTAATATTCCGGTGACTATCTCTGGCAGGGCAACACAGCTTTCTCTGACTCTGCCTTCTTTATCCCAGAATTCAATTTAGTTTTCCCCTTCTACCTATATTCTGCCCTGCACAGGCCTAAGACGGTTTCTTTATTAACCAATGGTATTCACAGCACACAGAGGGGAATCCCACATTAATGGGGAACAGGGAGATAAGGCAGAAGCAAGGAGAAATTAGTCAACATGTAATATATATGACAATCCCTAAAGCAGTGTTACATTGTAGGCTAATTTTAAGAACAGAAATAAAATATTACAACGCTTTGAAAAGGAATGCTATACACATACACAAGCAAAGAAAAAGATGACTGGTGACTTCATAGAAATTATTGGAAGTTAGGGAAAGAAGTGAAACAAACAAAAGTTATAGAGATTTCTTTGCTCAAAAAGGAGGGGAAGTCATTTTCAGACAAATAAAAGACGGTGTGTGTTATCAGTCACTGTGCGCTACCAAGGAGAGGTAAAGGAAATGCTCCAGGTGAGCAATCGGTCCCCAGGGAGTCTGCTCTGGATGTAGCATGGGATGCTGCAGGAATGTCAACTGTGCACGCGGATAAATTATACAGTTACACAGCTGAAAACTTAAAGTGGAAATGATAAGTGAGTCAGGATTTAAAGTCCAGGGAACTTAAGGGAGCAAGGGAAAAGAGGTTCTCAAATGGGAATCTAGCCAAAGTCTCTTGCCAGCGGAGAAGCAAGAGTCAGCACAATTGATTTGCTGTAAAAATTGTGGACATAGAAATATTACTTTTTGTTGTCTGTGCTAAAATAAGAATGAGCCAAATTTAACATCAGAATATAGATGACCTTGGGTGTGGCCTTATTCCTTTCCTCAGACATTTTTTATGAAATCTCAAACAAGTTATTATTTACAGTAAATACATTCTACATTCTTACATCCCTGTGATCTATACTTTTACCTTCACCAAATCTATCTTGTGCACCTCAAGAAGCTCTCTATAATTTCACTTAGGCTCCTGAGTAATCTGTCAAAGATAATAGCTTAAAATCTACCAAAGTCATGTAGGTGACTCTAATGACAACTGAAGTCTTTCAACTGTTAGAGAAGCCTAGACACATTGTCAAATATGTCTTGATTTATTCCTGAGAGCATCTTTCCTTTTTATAATTCCCATGCTTAAGAGCTGTATTAAAAATGTCTTTTAATAAATCCCAACATTGATATATACTGGCTCACTGTGACATTCTTTCAAATCACTAAAGGAGATATAAATATATCTACAACATTTTAATGAGATCTTTAACATTTATGGATCAGTAAATAGCATCTTAAAACTTTATTTTTATATCTATTGATTAATTGTTGTGAGGGAGGGGTATTTGGTATCATGCACATAGCACATGTGAAGGTCAGAGGACTACTTGCAGAAATCAATTTTCTGTTTCATCCATGTGGGACCCAAGGACCTAAGTCAGGTTGTCAGAATTGATGGCACCACGTTTACTCACTGAGACATCTAAACATCCAAGAAATAAATATTTGAAAATCATGTAAAAATTTTAAATAACTCCATCAACTGTCAAACAGTATGTCAAAGGTGATTTGACCTAATTGATACTCATGGAACATCTCTGTCCAGTGTATTTCAAGAGCATCTGACATTAAGTAATCCTAGTTAAGCCAGCTTCTGGACCATCAAGAAGCCTCAATAATTACAAAAGATTTAACTCCCACAAAGTAGGTTCTCAAATTGGCATAATTAATTCAGAATGTTTTTATCGTTTCCTGGTATATCATCAAATATTTAGAAAATTGACAGCATTATCCTAAATGATTAATCATCAAGGAGAAGTCACAGAGGGCATTACAAAATATTTTGAACAAATATTAAGGAAGATGTTGTTTTATACATACAACATGAAAATAAATGTTTAGACAGAAAACTAATTAAATATAAAAAATATAAATTATCTAATATCAGTCAGTTAAGCTTTAATCCTTAGTTTTTAGTGTTACTAAAGTTATTCATGTGTGTGAACAATTTCTGTGTGTGTGTATGTGTGTGTATGTGTGTGTGTGTGTATGTGTGTGTATGAGCACATGTGCTAGGGTGCACATGTGGAGTCAGATGATAATATATATACATATATATATATATCATAACTTCTTGCATAGTTATTGGCCATCCTGCTCTTTATTAAACCAATCAGAAAGAACCCTGCGAAAGGCACATCTTCACCAAGCAAATAAACATTCTGCAACACTACTTGCTATCTTTTATGAGCACAAGTGCAAATAGCCTCAAAAAATATCTAATTGAAAGAAAAATATAAAAGAAAATAACATATTTTGGTTAAGTGGTATTGTTTCAGGATTCTAAGGGACTATAAAGATTAAAAATGTTTAGCAGGATAAAAAGAGGAAGTGCAATCATGCTAACAGGTGCATATGTGTATGTCCATGAGAAATATCCAAATATTTATTTCAATAATTTTCTTGACAATCTAAGAATGAAAGCAAATTCTTCAAAAGCAGAGGACAAATTGGAAGGCCACAACTAAGATCCAAACTATTTGAGAAAGATTGTGCTCCCCAAATGTGAGAAAGGTCAGGAAAGGTTGCTTTCTCTACTTCCAATCAGTGCTTTTCTAGGAGGTCTAGTTATTATACCTAAGCAAAAGAACAAATATAAATCAAAAGCACAAAACAGGAAAGAAAAGATGTTGGTCTTTGCGGGGAGGGGCTTAAAATTGGGTCTTTATATATAGTCCTGGCTGACCTTGAATACACAGAGATTTGCTTGCTTTTGCATAGTGAGTGAGTTGTAGTCGGAGACTATGGATTGGTTTCCCAGCCATCCAGACGCAAATAATCAGACAGAAACTGTATTAATTATAACAATTTGTCCTGTTAGCTCAGACTTCTTGAATTACCCATTAATCTGTGCATTGCCACGGGCCTGTGGCTTAGCGGAAAGGATATGGGTCTTTCTCCTTTGGCATCTCCTTGACTCTGTGTTCTCTCTCTCTCTCTCTCTCTCTCTCTCTCTCTCTATATATATATATATATATATATATATATATATATACAGTTAAATGTTTTCCTTTCTAAAAATTGCTGTCGTCATGGTGTCACCTCACAGTAATAGAAACCCTAACTAAGACATCAGGTGTTTGGTCACAGCAATGCTGAACTAACACAGTTTTCAAGAGAGTTAAAGAATTTCTTTTAAGTCTTATTTTTTTTAAAAAAAAATTATTCTTATAAGCTATTCTGAGAGTTAATTCAAAATACATTGAAGCCCTAAAATTCAAAGAAGTGCTGCAAACTTCTAGAGGGATTATATGGGTAAAATAGAAAAAGAAATTTTAGGATTCTGAAACCATGAATTCAAAAAGAGTCATAAATTGAATTGATGAAAATTAAAAACTTTTGCTCCTCAAAACTTGCCATTAAAGGAAGAAGAAAAATTATATTTATATAACTTGCAAAGCATACATAAGAACACTCAACATCACTAGGCATTGGGGAAATGCAAATTACAAACTCAAGGAGAACCATTAGCATAACATGCTACAATTTAAAAGATGAACAACATCAATTTTGCCAAGAATAAGGAACAAATAGAACTTTCATGCACTTCTGGATAAAGGATAAAGTGCCATATCATTGAGGGAAAACTTTGGACAGCTTTTTATAAAGTTTACCTTGCATATTTAATATTCCATTCCAGCATACTTATATGGATAATATTCCTACATGAACAATTGTCTAGACAAAGACACATAAGAAAACTTATAGGAACTTTAATCAGAATTACCTAAATTGGAAGCACACAAAAACCTTCATTAATCACTCTATGTGACAGACTACCACTCAACAATAAACAAAAAAGAATACTACTAAGGACAGAAACCATGCTGAGTCAAAGAAGACAGGCAAAGAAATGGACATGTCACATGCTAATTTGTTGGAAAGAAGTGAGATGGCCTGTGTCTTGATTGGAGTACACATCACATGGTGTATGAAGTTGCCAAAATTCATCTCTCTATATTTTAGAAGGCACAATTGTTGTTCACGTTTGTGGCCAGAGCTCAATAGAACAACCTTGCCTGCTGTGCTCCAATCCCCTGTATTAAATCCCAGCACTGAAAACATGCACACACACACACTCACACACACACACACAGAGAGAGAGAAAGAGAGAGAGAGAGAGAGAGAGAGAGAGAGAGAGAGAGATTTATCTCCATAGTACTTTTTAAGTCTCTTTATCACAGTACTGTCTTCATTGACAGGGTCTCCTGCTTGAATATATCCTTTTTTGAACCAATAATTCTTCATTTTGTCTTCAGGCAATGGGGTTAAGCAGCACAGTGGGCAAGGTTTTTTGTTTTTGCTCTTTAATTTGTATTATGAAATAAAGAATGCCTGGCAATAAGATGGTAGATAATTTTCTTTTCAAAATGTGTTTATTTATGATGGGGAGGAAGAAAGGAGGAGGTAGAGAGAGATAATGCACACATATGCCGGTGCTTACATGCAAATATGGCCAGAGGGTGCGTGAATGTCTGCCCCCCCCCCCCACATCTTCCTCTAAGTCAAGGTTTCTCCCTGAACCTGGGGCTCATGCTTTCTCATCTCTACAATCTGTAGTAGTAGGAGCTGCAGGCCACTTCCCGCCACCCGGCTGCCCGCACAGCTAGCTTTATCCGAAATAATTACACGGAAACTGTATTCTTTTAAACACTGCTTGGCCCATTAGTTTTAACCTCTTATTGGCTAGCTCTTACATATTGATCTAACCCATTTCTAATATTCTGTGTAGTACTACGAGCTGGCTTACCAGGAAAGATCTTAACCTGCATCTGTCTGGAGTGAGAGAATCATGGCAACTGCCTGACTCAGCTTCTTTCTCCCAGCATTCTGTTCTGCTTACTCCACCCACTAAGGGTTGGCCTATCAAATGGGCCAAGGCAGTTTCTTTATTAATTAACCAATGAAAGCAACAGATTAGAAAGAAATCACTTCCACATCATTTCCCCTTTTTCTGTTTAAACAAAAAAGAAGGCTTTCATTTTAACATAGTAAAATTACATATAGCGAAACAGTTATCAAGCAAGAATTACAGTTACAATATTTATATCTATTTTATCTTTTATCATAACTAAGGAAAACTACAACTATGTATCCATTCTTCAATTCCATCAAAGACTCCAGAAGGATATAATATTACCTAAGTAAACAAGAAATCCAAAACTCTAGAAATGACAGAGACATCTCACTGCCTGGATAGCCACCCAAAGTAGTTTTGTACCACTGAGGCATCCATCTTCGGCCTTCAGGCCCATAGTATCCAGCAGACATTTCCATGAAGCAGGAAATTTCAAAGGCAGTTCAGTCACTATCTTCTGTGTCCTGCAGAATGTCTCGCAGACTCTTTCATGAATCAGGAACCCCGAAAGACCATCTCACCTTTAGGCAAGTTCAGCAGTCTTCTTTCTGCGGGTTCTTTGTGTCCAGTTTATGCAACAGTCCAGGCAAGAGCAGTTTCTTGCCCAAATGGCTATCAAACTCCATAAGGAGCTTCTTCGATGCCCATCTTCCTCTCAAAGTAGATTGGTGCTGCCAGGAGCAGACGTGTCTCATTGTCATGAAAAGCCCTAAGTTATTAAAACATTTAAATGCTATATTTTGCAGTCTTTGAAAGATATGAAGAATGCCTATCTAACTGAAATATATCTCTATATATCTAGAAAATCTAACTAACATGACTACAAGCTTTACTATTATCAATGATTATCCATTAGCAACCTATATTTCCTAATTATACATTACATTTTTAAATGAACTACACAATCACAATACCTTAATCAAGATCAGAAACACATATAACAAATTGACCTTAAATTTACATCAATAAGGCAAAATTTATACCAATGCAAATTTTTCATATCTATATCATATCCCCCTTTAAATGTAAAAGAACATTTATAAACAATATTTGGGAATATGGGCGCAGTTATTTCTCTCCAAACTGCTTCCTGCTGAATGGGGGCGCTGTTATTCAGATCTTTCATGGGATAACTTGTTTGTTAGTTTCATCTCAGTTGGCAGTTGAGCGAAGTAATTTTTTGAGGGTGTTCACAGCAACTTTCAGGAGGGCGTGGTCTATCATACCATATTGGGATAGAAGTAATCCATAGGGTCTCATCCTCTGTGAAAACAAAAGAAGACCCTCTCCAAAGCATCATATCCTTAGGCCCAAATTCTGAAATCATAATAACCTTATGATATCCATTCTGGTTTAGCTTGGCAGCCCATATAATGAAATGTCTCTCTGTACTTCGCTCCTTCACAGTCAAAAATTTTAAAGAAAACACAATGTACATAATCCAGACTCTCTGTGAATTTTTCCATTTTTACATGGCTTATTTTTCTTTATTTCTTTTAATCTATAACTATCTGTACTCTGTCTCTTTAAAGACTTTACCCCCCATTTTTTAAGGCATTAACTTTATTCTCACTCTCTCTATATTTTTCTCTCTCTCAAGCCTACGTACACTCATCTAACATTGTGATCCATTTAGTGGTCTGAATCTGTCCTATTGTGAATCTGTAATTTTTTTCTTTTTTTTATCCAGGAGCACTTCTTAAAATATTAAGCACTTCTTAAAAACTTAAGTTGCACCATGTACAGGTAATATGGTACCGCCTGTGTCCTGCCCAGTCTAAACCTTAACTGCGCTGTTATTATGGTAATTACAGTAGTTCCTGCCTGAGACCAGCACAGTTCACCATGGTGGAGCTGAGCCACTCCTGCCTCAGAGCCATTTGGTGCCCCTGAGCCACACACAGTTTCAGGCACACAGCAGTCCACATTGGAGCCACAGTCAGCAGTTTAATTCTGAGTCTGAGCGGGCAGAACAGAAACTTTTTTCCTCCAAGTTATAGCCAAATCTGACACGCAGAGCACTGCGCAGTGTGAAAACATCTCTCTGTATAGCAGCAGTCACTGTGCTATAGCAATACCCATCTATGCCTCTTTCTCAGAGCCAGGCTCGTGGTGTTGCATGAAACACAAGTTTTGCGATGTAAGGATCAAAACTCTGGTCCTCGTGATTCCACACCACGTGATTCCACAGCAGGTTCTCTTAAATGGTGAGTCATTTCTCTAGTCTCAAGCTTCTTTTTTACTGTAGAATAGGAAAATACTTTATTCTAGAGTCTATAGAGCCTTGATGAAGGATAATACCAAAATCAGCAGGCCTTGCCAAGATGAGGTATCTATACACTGTAATTCTCCTCAAACTTTTTTTTGCAAAATAATCAGAAGCGATTTCAAAGTTATATAAACCTAAAAGGCTCTTGATTTAGTTCAAGGTTAATAAATGCAAAAAGAACTAAATTACTTGTTATTGAGTAGAAACGACAATGCCTATTAAGATGTCCCATGTTTGTTCTGTGGCTTGGTAGACTTTGCAGCACTAGATCTATCATAATTACATGTGCAGAAACTCACAAGCATTCTAAAACTGTACCACAGTCCAAGACATGAAGAAGAACCAGCTTTGCCTACAGATAACAGAATTGTTAAGGATCTGTTTTTGGCTGATGGGGTAAGTAGTCTAGATTTCAAATGATTTTAGAAATACTAACTTACCCATGAGGTACATTAGAGAGAAGGCAAGCAGGTAATGGTATCCAATTAAGAAAATACTGCTTTTTCTTTCTTTGTTTTTAGGTACAAAGTCTCTCAACCACATAACTCCTTGGAAATTTAAAGGATAACAAGTTTATTATGGCTCACAGTTCAAGTGCACAATCCATCACAGCAAGGAGGACAGGCAACAAAAGCCTGAAACAACTGGTCATATTGCACCCTTAGTGAGGAAGCAGAGGGCAATAACTACATGTTTCATCTCGGCCCCCTTTCCACATTTACATAGTCCAGAATCTCAGCCAGGAAATGGTGCTCCCATAGTAAGCAAGTCTGCCCACCTCAATTAATCTAACCAAGGTAATCCCACACAGGCATGCCTGCTTACCACCTATATTCTATTAAGCTGATAGTTAATCCCGGTCTCACAGTTCCCAGGAAAGATTTACATCCTCTATTGTTAGCTGTAGGCAGAGGTTGTACTTGAAAGCTACCAAATGTCCTCCTTTCTGATCATCTTAAAGAGGAATGTTCATAAGATGCTTGTACAAATAAAAGTAAACGAACTGCTCTGGGAGGCAGAGCTGCCTTTGCGCTGGTACCTAAAATACACATCTAAGTAAATATTTAGTCATGACGGAGAGAAACAAATTTTTGATTTGTAAAATTTATTTATGCACATTTAAATCTGAACAGAATTTATTATAGCCATTAGGTATAACATTTTATTTTAAATATTTGAGAAGTCACCAAATTGCAGTTTTCCAAACCAGGAAACCAAACGCAGTCATCTTAAGAGGTAAAGTGAAAATATTTGAATTGTTTAAGAAAGCAAATTACAGGTTCCTCAAAAATGCCACTGTGCCATATATTATTCACTTTCCACGCAGAAGTGTTCAGGTTTGGAACACGCTGTAGTCCTGCCACGTCCACTTGCATGGAAATCACAAAAAGACCTTTAAAGATAGATTGGCACCCAGGAGACTGAGTGATCATGCACTCGTTTGTTTGTTCACTCAAAGGTGATAACTTTGCCAGGAATGGGACCAATTATCTGTGGAGACCTGAATTGTCAGTGTTTTCTAACTTACTTCTGCAATCCTTAGCCCATACTGTAAAATGGCTACTCCATCAATCACATCACATCCCAACGGGTCCAGCTTTGAAGACCCTTTCAGGCAAATGTATTGGTGGATAAACTCAGTATGAAGAAAAGTCAAGGTACTTCTTATGAGGTTTTCCTAAAGAGTGTCCTAAGGGTTATTTTTTGTTGTTGTTGTTGTTATTGCTCGGTTAGGTGGTCTGGGTTATTTTTATTAGCTAATTTGAAGGTTATTTTTCTGCCCTGCAAGGTCACTCTCTGATAGCAGAGAATTGGGTTACAATGAAAAGAAGAAACACCATAGAAGTTGCTTAAAATAGATCACAGTTCTTTCCAGAAGGTCCCTGATACTCCAAGATCAATACCACTGATTTTTAAAAAAAATTAGCTTGCATCAAAGTCACATGGAAGATGGATAAATGTCAACTCTGCAGTTATTTTCCAAGAGATTCTTTTCCAGAGTCTCAGGAGGACATGAACATTTTGACACTTTTAATAGATGTTCAATTGCCATTGGTGTTACCTGTATGTGACCACACCTTAAGAAATCCCAATCAATTCATAGGACCCTACAGCTCTATAACAAAACTTAAGAGTTATCAACATATCAGATAGTTAGGGGACTTGTTATTTTATGTGGGTTTATTTTTATTTTCCTTTTTTTTTTAAACCTGTAGTGTTGGTCTCATGCCTGTTGAGGATTCTTGTAGGAGGCTTTCATACTTCTTTACATCTGTCAGCCTTGGAAACCTAAGTAGCAGGAGGAAATTTAGACTTTGTGGCTCCCTTAAAATAACAATAATAATTATAACAATATTATGTAGTATCTAATTATTATAATTCCATACACTAATAGATACCATTTGCTGGCAATTGCTTTCATTTTTGGTTTGTGGGTTTTTGGCAGCTGGAGACAGTAACTGCCTAAAGTTTTCTGTCAGATTTGGTGATAATAACACAGCCTTAAAATCCATGTCTTGGGATAATTGTCTTCTGTGTCTGGGTCACCTCATTCAAAATAATGTTTTCTAGCTTCATCTATTTTCCTGCAAAATTCAAGATGTCGTTATTTTTTTACTGCTGTGTAGTACTCCATTGTGTAAATGTACCACATGTTCCTTAACCATTCTTTAGTTGAGGGGCATTTAGATTGTTTCCAGGTTCTGGCTATGACAAACAAAGCTTCTATGAACATAGTTGAGCACATGTCTTTGTAGCATGATTGAGCATCCTTTGGATATATACCCAAGAGTGGTACTACTGTGTCTTGAGGAAGGTTATTTCCTAATTTTCTGAGAAATCACCACACTGACATCCAAAGGGGCTGTACTAGCTTGCATTCCCACCAGCAATGCAGAAGTGTTCCCTTTTCCCCACAACCTCTCCAGCATAAGTTGTCATCAGTGTTTTTGATCTTGGCCATTCTTACAGGTGTAAGGTGATGGAATCTCAGAGTTGTTTTGATTTGCATTTCTCTGATGACTATGGATGTTGAACATTTCCTTCAGTATCTTTCAGCCATTTTAGATTCCTATGTTGAGAGTTCTCTGTTTAGATCTGTACTTCATTTTTTTATTGGATTATGTGTTCTTTTGGTGACTAATTTCTTGAGTTCTTTGTATATTTTGGAGATCAGACCTCTGTCTGATGTAGGGTTAGTGAAGATCTTTTCCCATTCTGTAGGCTGTCGTCTTGTTGACCGTGTCATTTGCTTTACAGAAGGTTTTCAGTTTCAGAAGGTTCCATTTATTAATTGTTTCTCTCCAGTGTCTGTGTTGCTGGGGTTATATTTAGGAAGTGGTCTCCTGTGCCAATGCGTTCAAGTGTATTTCCCACTTTCTCTTCTATAAGGTTCAGTGTGGCTGGCTTTATGTTGAGATCTTTCATCCATTTGGACTTGAGTTTTGTGCATGTACTCACTCATAGGTGGTTTTTAAAAGCAAAGAAAACCAGCCTACAAACCGCAATCCCAGAGAACTCAGACAACAATGAGAACACTAAGAGAGACTTACATAGATCTAATCTACATGGGAAGTAGAAAGTAGAAAAAGACAAGATCTCCTGAGTAAATTGGAAGCATGGGAATCTTGGGGGGGGGTTGAAGGGGGGAGAGGCAGGGAAGGGAGCAGAGAAAAACGTAGAACTCAATAACAAAACAAAAGTACAAAAACAAACAAAAAAAATCCCTGTCTTGCATTGCAAGGAATAGTCATTAAACAAAGTCAAATATGAAATAGATATATCCCATACAGTAATAGCTGTCGTCAACTAACACCTGAATGAAAACCAAGAAACTGAATGACACGAACACTTTAAAATATAGAGAAAATGAACAATGAGGCTAAGAAAAAGAAATTAATCCTAATTGTGTACAACATAACCTAAAGTTCTCAGTAAATAAAAACTATTACATATTATTTCTTCTAAATAAACAGGAGATTAGAAGTAGATAGGCTGGTGAGAATGGCAGAGAATGGAATTCTCTGGAGTGGCAGAGCATGAAAAGAGAAAATATTTAACAAAATAAGATCAGTTTTAGATGATGAAAATCTAAATGGCATAAAAGATAAATGCCACATTCTGATTTATTTATCTAGGAAAAGATAGGGATTTAAAAAAAAAGAGGTTATATGGTACATTTGAGAGTCAGTATAGAATCAATCAGCCCTGATATTTACTTCCTCTAGCTTAATCTATTAAAAAGAAGTAGCTTGAATTATAATGTTAAAATATTACAAAATGTTCACTTAAGAATGAGAGGTTAAATTTATAGTACTTTTCCAAATTCAGTAGATAATAAATTGAACCAAATTTGATCAAAAGAAGAAAATGTCAACTCATCCCTCACTAGACAGGGTCTAAAATGTTGTTGTTCATGGAAAACTGCTCTTGTTTGACTTCATAAATGACACACCCCTACCTACTAACGGTTGAATCTAAGCTCCAAGTTTCATATCAGTAAAATAAGCAACCTTATAAATTTCTGGGATATTATAAATTTTTCCCCAAAATTTATATAGTACTGTCATGTGGTAACAGGGACTATTTATTTGAACTCATTTGCTGTCACTTGTCATAACTGGTATATTGTTGAACTTGTGGTTAATTAGTATATCTATTCCCAGTTGCTGTAGCAACAAAGTGCTACAATCCTGGAACAACTCTGATTTATTATTTATTTCTTCCTATATTATCTATTCAGAAAGACCCTGGGCATTTCATGTCTTACAAAACAGAAAAACCTACGCAAGTTAGAAGTCTATCACATATCTTTCTGAACTGAAAAGCAATCTGTTGGCAGAACTAGATTCATTTCTTGAGGTTTTGAATGTTGAATTTGTCAGCTTGCTCTTTCTAAAACTAAGAGACCACTGACATTTTGGGGATCCTCCAAAGCCCACTCAAATCTTCGTCATCATTTCCTCTTCTATCTGACTATCCACTTAGAAAGGCCTTTATGAGTTCATTGATCCCATATCAGTTATCAAGAATTATCTTCCCATCTCAAGGTCCTTAACTGAATCACCCTGTAAAATCTCTTTTGCTTTCAGTACAATAAAATTGCCTCTGAACCTATTCAGGAGATTGGTGTCAGGGCCCCTGTGAATACTAAGATCAAGAAATGCCCGTCTTTTATCCAAAATTGTTGAAGTACTTCCATATATGCCCGTTCTCTTGTGTACTTCAGTGACTATCTGATTTATATCTGATTAATTATTAATGCTACATGCTTGTTACACTGTTCAGGGAGTAATGACAGAAAAGATTCTGTACATTTTCAGGAAAGACAAAGCTTTTAAAATATTCTCCACCCATAGATGCACACATCTGAATATGCAGAGCCCACATACATGAAGATGCAACGGCGACAAGCAATTTCAGAGACTGGAGTAGCAAAATTCTAGAAGCCACGGCTCCCCCTACCACAGGGTTACTCCCCATACCCTGCTCTAGTTTAGGTTTTTCTCAAATATGCAGAGAACAAATGCAGTTATCTAGGTCACTTACATTTCTAACACCGCCCCAAGCAGCTGTTCTGGCATTCACACTTGCTCTCACTCATGTTCACACGCTTGCTCTCATCTGCTTTAGTACATTATGTGCTCCTAGTGAACATACAGACAGCTGCCTCTTTACTTACATTTTGTAACTCATTGATTTGTTTTCTTTTGAAAGCAATACACACTATTAAAAAATGCAAGTTAAGACATATGTGCCAAGTCATGTGTTGTAAAACTATCTATTTATATTTTGTTGGCTTACAAATCTCAACAATTTTATTTTTGTTTCATAAGTGTTAATCCAATAGTTAATATTAATCCATTCAGTCTGGATTTGCTGAAAGAGGATGAAATAAAGAACATGTTGAAGGGATTTCTGCAGATGTAGCTGTTTCATTTGGTGTCTAAAGAAAGGAACAAATTTATATGTTTTATGGTTTCCTACTTACACACTGTCTTCTTAACCACAGAAATTTACCTATAACATATAGCAAAACCAACAAGGAGAAAATCACTTATAAGTTTATCAAATATTATATAAAAATAAAAAAATAAAAGATAGGCAGGTATCATTTCATTTAAAAGTTAATTCATTCTGTAACCTGATTATACAAATCGATTCTTTTAATTAGGATAGATTGATAAAATCTAAGCATCCAGAATAACAACTCAGGAAAAATTATATCTAATGAATGCAGCTCATAGCAGCTTCCATAGTTCTCTGTGATGTTGATTCCCTTATGTGAAAAATTATTCATGAATAACTCATATCATAAAATAGCCATTCATTGATATAGTGGCAAGACATATGTGGTAGAAATATTCAGAAATATCATCAAAAGAAAGCAATTTTGTTAATACTTCAAAATAATATTTGTAATCCTGAACAAAAAATATAAAAGCATACTCCTCTTAGACTTGGCAAATGCTTACTTTTATTTCTAAAATTAAAAAAATAAGCTAAGTATTTTAAATTATCTACAATTAAATTATAATCTATAATCACTCACCATTAAGTAAAACATATGCTAATTAGAAATTCTAAGCTAATTGCAGGCTGTCAGATACATATGTATAATAAAATTTTTTTATTTTCATAATAGTCTATAATTACATGTTTCACAATAGACTGATGGAGTTTCAGGAACCATTACATTGTGTGATGCTCCTTCTAACTAAACAAAACGATATATAATTCAGGCAGAGCTATTTTCTTCTTTGTGTTATCAGAAATGAATTAATGGTAAATAAAATTCAGGTTCACAATACTATTGCTTGCATTAATAATTAGAGGAAATTCAGGGCGGCTCCTCTTCAGAGTGATTTTTGTTTTCTTGTGTTCACGATAAGGGATTGAATCATGGACACATCTCTGTCACAATCAAGACACAAAGACATGTCAATATACCAAATATATTGGCAAAATAATAAATTAATCAACTGTACTCAAAATTTCCCCAAAGACACCAAAACTAATTCTTAGCTTTATTGATATATTTGCCCTTGAACACAACTAATACAAGTGAAAGAAAGAATATTATGGAATAATAAAATAACTTTGGGTGTATGACGGTTTAGGTCACTTGTCAATTCTTTCTATTTCTCTATATTTTAGATACTTACAGGGGATTATCTTGATTATGATAGGTAGCATGTGGCATTATTTCTCATGCTGAGATCCTGGGCTACATAAAAATGATGTTATTGTGTGTGTGTGTGTGTGTGTGTGTGTGTGTTTGTACATGTAACAATAATTAGTCCTAACAGAGACCATGAATTTGAAAAAGACAGAAGGGATATTTGGGATGAAATGGTTTAGAGAAAGGACAGAAAAGGGGAAAAATGATTAAATTATATTAAAATTATATTGAACTCAATAAAAAATAACTTATTTTAAGGAAAAAGAATGTTGAACAGATTCATTTGTTGTGCATTCCCCATAGACCTGTGGGACATTTTCTTGACTGGCGACTGATGTAGAAGGGTCCAGAACATCACAGATGATGCTCTCCATGGAAAAGCAATGTGTAATGAAGCATACCGAGCTAGTCAGGAGGAGCCAACCCACCAGCAGCAGCACTCTGTCATGGTTTCTGCTTCAGTTCCTGCCTCCCTGTTCCAGATTTGCATTTCTGCCCTGACTTCCCTTCAAGATGGATAACAAACATAAGCTGAAATAGTCTCTTTCCTCCCCACATTGCATTTAGTCTTGGTATTTTTCAATGCAATAGAAACCTAAGAAGTGCACCTTCCTTCCTTAGGTAGCTTTTGTTGAAGTATTTATGTAGCAAGGGATGATTAACTAAGCATGATACTGTAACTATCTTGAATAGGATAGCTTCACCTTTATATCAGGGGCAATGGAACAGTACAACTGAAACTTAGTTCACTGACTTTGTTAATGGTTAAAATTATATTTCATTAAAATATACATTCATATTTAAGAATAAAAAAACAGTCCCTTTGGTACTGACATATCAGATCCAATTAACAATCCTGTGAAAATATGTTGGCATTTCTTTAAAACGATGCCAAAGAGAAAATACCAGCTATTTGCTGACATGAAATAAGGGAGAAAGTTAAGAAAAGAGGAAAGTGTTCTAAAGACTTTCTCAGAGTTAACTAACTTCCTAAGGGAAAGGCAGGAACAGGGAGAGGACAGGTACTTGATAAGATTTGGTACTTAATAAGATTTAAGCCAAGATCTTGGCTTTGCAGATAACATTGAAGTATAAGTATATTCTAGATGTATCCAACTAGTTTTCTTAAGCAATATTTATATATTCTGCCCTTAGACAATCTTAAGATATTTGACACTTCTGGTAAAGCACTCATTTCTTGTCCTCTATTTCTAACATTAAACAGTCCTTTTTCCAAACCACCCAGGAACCACCAAACTTTCCCTAGGACTCTGGGAAATGTTAACACCACCATCCAAGAATAAGACCACTATCACAATTTTTAAGCCGAACTTGCAGCAAGCTTTATTAAATACTGGCCAGGACTGTGGACACTGCCCAGGTCCCTACTCAGGATTCCCAGAATATGGCACCAAATTATATTAGCGAGAACTGTATAAAGGCAAAATCCACAGGGCCACGTACTTCCTCTCTTTGTTCAACCAGGGGCAAGTGTGTATCCTCACGTGTCTCTGCCTACACAGGAGCAAGCACACATCCTTTGTAGTTAGTGCAATCACGCTCCTTTACAAAAGTGAAAACACTGGATTTGTTATCTTAAACAAACAGCTCGTAGCATTCCAAGAAGTTATCTGACCTTGGGCTAGTGAGTCACAGAGGTTAGAAGCATTTCTGTTTTACAGGTATCTTAATCACAGTAATTTAAAAATTAAATTCAAACATATCTTTAGATTGATTCCTCCCTTGAGTTACACACTGACTCTATGGTGAGTACCTGTTCATAGTGACATCTAATAATCATCTGTTTAATGCCACCCACAAGGAAATTCATGTATCTAGTTAAGGCACTCATGCTGCAAGAGCCAACAGTAATTAGCTGAAATAGAAAGGTCCTGTGATGACTGACATCAGATTTACTATCCAGAAGGAACTCAAAAATGAGAATGAGAGTAAGTCACTGGTCTCAGCTCAGATCCTCATTTTTGCAATTTCTTTAAGGTCAGGCAAATCATCTCTAATGGTTTCTGAGTGGTTTGCACAGAGAACTATTTTCTATTAATAAACCACACAATAACCTCCTTGCTCTGTGTACTCCAGGTTGAATGTCCTTTCACAGTATAGAACTGTTTCAGCTAATGAATTCACCTTTGATACATCTGAGTCTATGAAGCTTTAATAGGTACCTTTCCTAGTATGCCAGTAGGCTGTATATGTAGCAACTTTGTCCGCTTTGCCAGGCAATGTATTTTTGACCTAACATCCCAAACTTTTGTTGACGATAAGGGGAAACCAAACTCTCTTCTGTAACTGCTTCCTACTGAAATGAGGACATTGTTATCATGGCATAGGAAGGCTGGAATGCTAGAGTGGGTTCAGGCAATGGGGTACAGAACCAGCTGAAGAGAGAGGGAGCAATCACATTTGCTGGACTGGTTCACGTCAGCTTTCAGCAAGTCTAGGGCTCAAGGTCATTTGGAGCATTTGTCATCCACAGCTGATTCCTGGATGGTGTCTGTCAGCTGAGGGAAATTATGTTGGGACAGATATAGACTAGGGACAGAAGTTTAAGTTAAGAAACTTAAAGGAAAATTTTACATTTGGAGCTTTCAGGCAAAACTTTCATTTGAAATCCATGCAGGGAAGGAAGGAGTCCCAAGACCAGGGAGGAGAGAAAGATCCCATCCTCAGGAATAGGCAGGTGGGGAAACTCATGTTGTTGATTCAAAGGAGTAATTGTCTGGAACCCATTTAACCTGTGAGAGGTGGACTCAAGTCTTATCATCCCTGAAGCTTACGTGAATTTTTTAGTTTACAAAAAGAGATAAAAGTTTTAGATACATTAGCATTACCATTGTTTGTAGTCTGTACTGAAATCCATATTGTAGAAAAAGCAGCTAACAGGTATCTTGTAAAACAGCTGGAATAGGCTCATGCTTTCAAGTCATAGCAAAAGCTATGACTTTGGGTTAAAAAGCATAAACATTGTTTTCTCTATCCAGAGGGCAAATATATAGGTAGAAGATGCCTTTAGCCTGGACACTAGTCTTGCAAATCTAGATAAGGTTTGTATCTTGTCAAAAGTTTTAGGCAGCTAAATGAAACCAGTAGTCTGTGTTATGTTATTTTATTTTATTTTAGTTTGCTATTTTGCTTTGCTTTCTTTTCCCTGTCTCAAAATCTGGTGGATGATGTGACATAGGGGAGAGAGAAGACTTAAATAAGCATACTTGGGTCTAGAGAAGGAAAGCCATAACCTGGCTAAAGCCACTCTTCAATAAAGTAGAATGACATGAAACAAGTTAATACTATTCACAACCAAAAGATATGTGAATCCCTGCTAAGCTGAATCCAGTACTCAAAAGACCAGAAAGTTTGGAGACAAAAAATAAATCTGATCCCTGACCATCTAAATAGCCATAGTAAGCAGCATGTGGGAGTGGCCAGTGGTGGCAGAGACAGGAAAGACAAAACCAACAAACACAGATCACAGAAAGCTCACCCACTCAAAGGAGCCCAGTCAGAAACAAAATATGCAGTGGCTAGCTTCATTCCTATATTCAGCTGAGTCTGACCAATTTCCATCTCGGTCCCCATGTTTAAAATACCAGAAAACACAGACCTGTTCACACACATAAAACAGACAAATCTTTACGGCATTTAACTGGGA
Organism: Chionomys nivalis; assembly: GCF_950005125.1. Classification (NCBI taxonomy): domain Eukaryota; kingdom Metazoa; phylum Chordata; class Mammalia; order Rodentia; family Cricetidae; genus Chionomys; species Chionomys nivalis. The sequence goes on from NC_080095.1 coordinate 74,837,737, forward strand.
TTAACCAATTTTCATCTCAGCTCCCAGGTGGTACATCTCACTTTTTGCCCCAGTGGGAGAATACAGGTCCTATCAAGCCTCTTTGTCCCTGATCTGGATCCCAACAGAAACAGATATCACAGAAAATTACTATAACTTACTAGGGGAGGCCTCACAGATGCTTGCCGCTTTTCCTAGCATGGCGGTTCACTCTCATCGTCCATGAAGCCAAAAGGATGCCTGAGAACCTTGGAAAGTCTCAAGGTGCACATTCCCAAGGCCGTCCTTCAGCCCAGCAGTCCTGGAGCCAAAATTCAGCTTTAGAATTTGGGTGAGTGGTTTGATCTCACTGGGGGGCTGTCGAAAATGTTAGTCTCACGGGGCAAGAACGGGAGCCATTACCACAATTTTTGAGCCAAATCTGGAGCAAGCTTTATAAAATACTGGCAAGGATCATGAAACTGGCCAGGTCCATTCCCACGATTCCCAGAGTATGGCGCTAAATTACTTTAGACAAGGCTTTATAAGGGCAAAACCCAAAAGGCTGCGTACTTCCCACCTTCATCCAATCAGGGTCAAGCATACATACCAACGTACTTCCTGTCCATGTACCTGCTGCCTATGTGTGATCAAGCACACATCCAGTATAACTAGTTCAATCTTGTTTGTTCACACAAGTGAAAACACTGGGCTTGTTAAGTTACATGAACAGCCCCTAGCATTCCAGGAAGTTATCTGCCTTGGGTAAGTAAGGCTTAAAGGTTAGAGGCATTTTTGTTTCGTAGATCTCTTAAGCACAGTGATTTAAACTTAAATCATAAATTTAGACATCACAGCTCCTGTCCCCCAGAGACTTGTCAGTCCAAATAGGATAAGTTTCAGAAAGCAGACTTATTAACACATGTACTCTGAAATGAAAAAAAATAAAGAAAGAAAGAAAAGAAAAAAGAAAAAGAAACGATAATCCGCCCATCCATTCACACCTACCAACTCACACATGTGCACCCCTACACAAGGAAGAAAAAAAATAGTTTCCTGTACTTGACTGAAGCAAAAGTGCTCAATCCTGTGAAGGAGCCTAAGAATTAGGTCATTAACAAGGACTTCAAACCACTGAAGAAAGGCCTGCCATCATGGCGTCCCCTGTACTGTAATGGAATTCATTAGAAAGAAGTGATTGTGTTTCTATTGGGCCTTGACAGGCTGTCCTCAGATACCAGCCCAAGACTCCCTCTCTTGTTCATCACTATCAATAAAAATATCTGATCGTTTTTTTCTTCTGGTGCAGATGGTAAACTAACAGGAGAGTATAGCTTGTCAAAATGACAGTGTACATGGATTCTTCCTATCTTGATGTCTTTGGGAGGACAGCTAATCTGAAATTTACAAAAGAAGGAACTCCTTATCACTGTTTCTTCATCAATAAGTGACAGTGACAAGCCCAACTTGTAACTAATTGCCTATTTCCAAAGCAATGCTAAAATGTAACGCAAAACATCCACAAGCTACATGGACAGGCAACCGCCTTTGCTTCTAATAAAGGAACATTATTTAGAATTGATAAAAAGAGAAAATACTACAGCCATCGCAAGAGTAAAAAAGTCTATATGAATTTATGTGAAATCATGCCTGTAAAATGTGTGAAATATACAAACTCTATATTTACAGTGTGAATGCATGATATGTGGTGGTAAATAGTGGTATAAATGTGGGTTATCTATAAAAGAAACTTTTCCTTAGCCATTAGTAGGTTTGCTTTTGGCTTATAAATCTTAAAATTTCTAAGTTTTCATTCATATGTTCTTTACTTTTATTTTTATTTCCATTTCTAGGTGAGTAAAGGTAGAGGCAGTGTCATATTTTGTACTGAGTATGTTGAGTTCCATGTCATTAAGTAATGTAGGTACTTAGCAACTGAGTTTCACTAAAGAATTGAAGAGGAAGACAAAGTCAGTGAACACAAGTCCCATCCACTGTCTTTCAACTATTCCTCCTTTCTCCTTTTGATACTATTTCTTAAATTGTAACATGCATTTGTTACAATTTAAATTTGATGTCTGGATCAAAATTAATTAATTGCACATGCCCTATAATAAGTGGCTAAGAAACATTGTCTTAACTATTCGTTAGCCTTTCTAACACAGAACCAGCCGTGTACTCTTTCCTGATCTTTGGGACCAGTTCTTAAGTTTATGATGTAAAGCCAAAATTATTCACAATTATCTAATTAACAGCTCTGAGGAACCACAGTCATTCAGATGTTGGTTTGGTTTCAGGTTGAAATTAATATGGATTATTTGACTCATAGCAATTATGATATAATTACAGTAAAGTATGTTTAGTTTCCTTGTATTTCATTTTCCACAACTGAAAAGTAAAGATAGTATCTACCTCAGGTTTCTGGAAGAATTAAGAGAACTGTTCTACACAAGGCTCTTGCAACATTGATCAGTGAGTGTCAGTTTTCAATAAATTATAGCTATATTTACAGTTGGTGATTATTAATGACTCAGACTCATTCTTCAAAATGGACAATACCAATCAGCTAAGCCTAATTAATGCTACTTTCAAAGATGAAAAACCAAGATATTCTACCACCATTTTATTTTTTTTCACAAGTGTGAAAAATGATCATCTTAATGTCTGTAAAGTCACACAAACTCTTTAAGCTCCTGGCTGAATTTTACTCATATAAATTGACACTTCAGCTTGGAAGGCATGCCCTTGAAATGTGTAGCCTCAAAAACAAAACTACTTAGGAAGAGCTGGACTTTGTTTTGATAATTCTCTTTTATGCAGGAAGGGATGGAGCAAAAGAATATATTACTTATTTTTATACAGAGATCTAAGCTTTGAATTTTGAGTGCTCTGGCTCTACACTTAACATACAATATTGGTAGATATTTCTAAATTTATTTACTAGATATCTTTGTAAATAGAAAATTGTATATTTTTCTTGTGAGTGAATTTAAAATTAAGCAGGTTTTCTTGATCTTTTTCTCCCTCCTGCATTCTCCAACATCTATCAAAAAAGGTACCAAGAGTATTGCTTGTCTGTCAGATACACAATTAAGTAAGAGAAAAAAAAAAGATCAATGAGTCTCAAACTTGATAGTACACCAAAATACTAACCTTATTAGCCATTCAAGGAGCATATAAATCATATTGCTAAATCAGATTTAAACAAATCATCTTACCAAGAATTAACTTCTATAATAGTTCAAGGACATGAGCAGTCAAGAGATTCAGACAAAGAAAGATCAGCTACTGATGGCTACGCCCAAGTCTTATTTTGAGTCAGAATAATAGATGAACTCATAATGAAGTCCACAGGGCTCTTTTATCTAGTTAACATGAGGAAACTTTTATTGTGAAATAATCCTGTGATGATTTGAAGGAGAATTGCCTCTGTGGTGCTTTGAATAAAAGGCCCCACAGGCCCACAGGGAGTTGCACTATTCGAAGAAGTGACTTCATTAAGGTAGGCATGGCATTATTAGAGGAAATGTGTCACTGGGCTTTGAGTTTTCAGAAGCTCAAACTAGGCACAGTGGCTCACTGTCTGTTCTTGTTGCCTACAGATTCAGAAGTAGAAATCTTGGCTCCTTCTCTGGCACCATGTCTGCCTGCTTACTGCCATGTTTCCCACCATGATGACAATGGACTAAACCTCTGAACTGTAAGCCATCTCCAGTTAAATATTTTCCTTTATAAGAGTTGACATGGTCATGGTCTCTCTTCACAACCATAAAATGTTAACTAAGACAGCCCCCAGAAGCTAATATTAATACTTGGCCCCTGGTTGATGGAATTTGGGGGGAAGGGTTAGGTGGTATGAACTTGTTGGAGCAGGCGTTTCACTGTGGAGAGGCTTTGTGTTTCAAAAGCCCACACAAGCCGGGTGGTGGCACACGCCTTTAATCCCAGCACTCGGGAGGCAGAGGCAGGTGGATCTCTGTAAGTTCGAGGCCAGCCTGGTCTACAAAGGGAGTTCCAGGAAAGGCTCCAAAGCTACAGAGAAACCCTGTCTCGAAAAACCAAAAAAAAAAAAAAAAAAGCCCACACAAATCCCAGTTAGCTTCTTCTTTCTCTCTGAACCAAATCTGAGGATATGGATGTAAACTCTCAGCACCATGCCTGCTATGCTCATTGTCATGCTGAACCTTCTGGAAACATGAGCCCCAATAAACTCTTTCATTTATAACTTGTCTTGGTCATGGTGTTTCTTCACAGCAATAGAAAAGTAACTAAGACAATCCCACTTAATATCCTAAAGATACAGAGCTAATGTGAGATTCACTAGTGAACTATGCCTCATGGATTCTAAGCTTATAAAGTCATTCATCCACCTAGGAAAAGTGTCACTTTCAGGTACAGTGAAGTAGGAATGATGGTTCAGACCCAGCTATCAGTGCTGCCAGCTCAGCAGCACCTTCATTGAAATGTTCTCAGTCATCCTCCAGTGGCTGGGTCATTCTGCAGCCAGCTTCTCAGGAAGGGTGTCCATTGCTCCATCTGTTCCTGTATGGACTGTAATCTCAAGAAGCACTACACCAAATTTTAATTAGTACTTTTTATTCCTTGGCAAAGTGATGCATGTATATAAAGCATTTGTTTATTCTTCACACTACCATCTTTCATTCTTCTTCCTGCTGCTGAACCTTTCTTCTAACCATAAATTCTCCTCCTATTTTCATCTTTTGTTATTATTGATGTTTTGAGGGATTTTATTTCTTTATCATTTGTTTGTGATTCACTGAGTTTAATTAGTTACTTGCATGACTATAAGCAATGTTTACTGAAGCATAGACAATTTAATTTGATTATCAATTTAAGACATAAAAACTAGCTAGAAATACGCTTAAGTTATTGGCCAAACAGTATTGCAATTATTATAGTTTCTGTGTGATTATTTTAGGTCTTGGTATCTGGGAATAAAAGAGCAGTCTCTGCCTACAGAAATCACCCAAACGACTGGAGCTAAGGCGCATGACAAGCTATACACTTTGTATCTGAGTGCTTGTATACCCACTCGGGGTTAGGAGGAAAGCAGCTGAGAGCATGCCTGCAACTCAGCACCCCTGCCTGGGAAAGCAGCCTGATCAGATCTGCTAGGCATGCACAGGCAGGAGAGCATGGTGGATTCCCACCACCATACACAGATATATTTCCAGGCCATGTGGTGTGCTGCATGGTAGATTTAATTTTTACTCCGAACAAAAGGGTTTATATGCTGCATGTTGCCTTAAGAATAGCATGTAATTCTGTGTTTTGGATAGAACTATAAGGACTTTGTCCCACCTAACTTAATTCTTTTGATTTGTAACCTGTCTTCCCTGATTTACTTGCATCATGTTGCAATAATCCCAAAAGAGTTAGACTTAACCTTATAAAAAGAACTTCTTGGATTCTTCCCCCAATTGTAAGTGATGCTCCAATAACTGGAGCCCATACATTTTATACTGATGCAAGTAAATCAGGGAAGGCAGGTTACATATGCTATTCTCATGGTGCTAAGGGATGTTAAAGAACCTCTTACTATAGTTACTAATTCACAATATGCATAAATAGCTGTTTTGCATATTTAAACCACTGAATTTAAACCAGGTGACACAAAATTGACTCACTATTTATACAAGTTTAAGATATAATTAGGAATAGGCTCTGTCCCATATACATAATACACATCCAATCCCATCAGTTCTGCCAGGTCCTCTAGCACAAGGTAATGTAGAAATTGATTGATTACTGATTGGAAGTGTGCTGAAAACATCAGAACTTCATAAGAGACATCATGTCAATAGCAAAAGTTTAAAGAAAGAGTTTTCTATTACATGACAAGATAAGGAGATTATAAAGAGCTGTCCTCCTTGCTCTTTCTGTAACCAAACATAGCTACCTATAGGGACTAACTCAAAGGGTACTCAAAGGAATGAAATCTGGCAGATGGATATGTTCCACTTTGCAAATTTAAAATTAAAATATGTACAGCACACCATTGACACTTATTCAGGTTTTAAGTGGACAACTGCTTTAAGCTCAGAAAAGGCTGATTCAGTGATCACATTTATTAGAAGTTATGGCCATCATGAGTATACCTGCACAAATAAGAACATATAATGGTCCAGCATATGACTCTAAGAAAATGAAGTATTTTTTGCTTATTATAATATAAATCATATTACAGGTACACCACATAATTCTATAGGACAGACAGTTGTATAAAGATCAAATCGAACTATAAAGAATATGTTAAACAAACGAAAAGGAATGGAAAATACTCCCAGAAATAGATTACATAATGCTTTATTAACCTTGAATTTTCTTAACGCTAATGAGAAAGGAACAACAGCAGCAGAGAGACATTGGATAATAGAAAAGTCTTCTGAATTAAATCAGCCAGTGTATTTCAAGGATGTATTGACCTCACAATGGAAGCCAGGAGATGTGCTGCACTGGGGAAGGGGTTTTGCTCTTATTTACACAGGGGAAGAAAAGCTATAGATACCATCAAAATTGATAAAGATTCGGTTTGGAAAGGAGAAACCTCTTGATAAACAGAAATGACAGCTCATCCAGAATGGTGACAACCATGTAGGTAATAAGAAAACCAGATAGGGTTTGGGACAGGATTCTGCTCTTTTCTTTAAAGGAAAATACACATGTTCAAAAATTAAAGAGACCCTGGATGTTTGGATGCTGACAGAAGGAAAAAACTATCGAAAAAGGATCACCAAGAAAAAGGAATTTGACTTGTAAAGACAGGTAATCAAAACATATATATATATATATATATATATATATATATATATATATATATATATATACATGGCTGGCTTTGGAGTTGAACAATGGCTCTGTCCTTCTCTAAATCCAAGCATGTTGTTAAAAGAAAAATTCAGACTTTCTATCTAACGTCAAAAGCTGTCTGGTATAGAACAAAAAGAAGAATTAATACAGAAAAAAATTTACTTTTCTTCATACCTATGTTTGTCTCTATCTTTCAATGAATGTATATGTCTATATAACTAATGTTTAAGTTTTCCACAATGAACAATGTATTTTCTTGCAGCAATTGTTGAAGTTTTCAGGAAGAAGATGGGGCCCCACAACAACTCTACTTGGTTAATATGACATCATGATGCTAATAGCACTACTAGAAGACCTGTTTGGGATACCAGCTGCTCAAGATGGTTCCAACTTGGTTTGCTGAAATGGTGCACTTTTTTAGAATGTTCTGCCCAATGATGTGGGAGTGATTTCTTTATAATCTGTTGCTTTCATTGGTTAATTAATAAAGAAACTGCCTAGGCCCATTTGATAGGCCAACCCTTAGGTGGGTGGAGTAAACAGAACAGAATGCTGGGAGAAAGAAGCTGAGTCAGGGAGTCGCCATGATTCTCCCACTCCAGACAGACGCAGGTTAAGATCTTTCCTGGTAAGCCAGCTCGTGGTACTACACAGAATATTAGAAATGGGTTAGATCAATATGTAAGAAATAGCCAATAAGAGGCTGGAACTAATGGGCCAGGCAGTGATTAAAAGAATACAGTTTCCATGTAATTATTTCGGGGCATAAGCTAGCCATGCGGGCGGCTGGGTGCCGGGGACGCAGCCCCACCACTCCCACTTCAACAGCCCAGAACTCCAAATAGAAGCCCGAAAAAAACCCTACTGAATACTCAGAGACTATTTGCAGTTATAGCAGACAGTAATCTTGAAACTTAACCATCATTCTACTTTCACAGGATCCCATAGAAAGAACATTGCTCCCAAGATAGCTAGAAGTAATTCTAGAAGACGATGTCCCCTCTGCCAACAAAAGGAGAGGAAATTGGATGGAATAATAGTTAGTGTGAGCTTATTCACACTCATAATAATAGTGAATAATGGAGTGAATATTTGTGAGCTATTATTTATAGGCAAGTTAAAACCTTCCCTTTTTATTTAAACAGAAAAGGGGAACTGAGTAGGATTCCCCTTTGTAGCTCCAGGTATACCCTGACTTTCCAACAAGTTAGGGTGCCTTTCCTCCAGAGCTGCAGCACGTACAACGTCAGCAGTAGATCCTATCCCAGGGCCTGTTCATCCTGAGGCCTGTGCATTTACCAGGTGTATATTACAAAGTGTGTTTTGCCCTCTTGTGAGTGGGCCTTGAATCTAATCAAAAAGCAATTGAAATTCCCATTTTTCTAAATCAAAACAAAAAGCTTGAAAAAATGTCAAAGATGTAGAACCTAACAGAACATTTGCGGATCAACTCCCAGCAATAACATCCCAACCATGTCGCAGATTCAACAGCATATAAAATTTTAATCTTGCCAACTCTTCAGAAAGTGCATAAATTCAATAAGATTTTTTTTCAAAGAGCCATTTATTCATTAATGTGTCTCTAAAGTGACAAAATTCAAAAATCTTTTCTTAGAAAGATGAAGAGGCAATAGCCCATGAGCGCAGGTCAGTGCACACATATGAGCTTCTCATTTCTCCATGGGTCCTTTAGAAACATCACTTAGTTCCAAGCTGCAGACTAGAGATTATTCAGATAGGTGCTGGAAATGATTCATTGTGATTTCCAGAATTCATTCTGTGGCACTAAGGAGAACATTACATTGAAAACCTTAAGCACATGATACACTTTTTACAAATCAGAAAGGTCTCTACTGGGCAGATACACTTTAGAACACAAGTCTACCTCCAACTGCTTTTCTGTCTCTCCTTCTTCTACTCACTTAGCAAGCAGAGATGCGAGTAGAGCCTTAGGCCTTACGTCTCCTTGAGGGAGTATGACCTGAACACGTGTTCATGGAACACCAGTGTCTTGTTCCATTTCAGATACTAAAAGTTCTAAAAATACATACTGGACAGTTAAAACAATATAAATTTATTTCTAGTACTTCTGGGGCTGATTAGGCTCCAGATAAAGGCAGTGGATTGATGAGATGCCTTGATCCTTACAAGCTAGTTGCTGCATCATCTGGTGGACACAAATACACAAATGCCATGTCCTCACATAGTAAAAAGAAAAAGGAAGAAGTGTGGTCAGAATTTGTTGTTGTTGTTGTGGCAAATCATTTTATAGGGGCACTAATACAAAGATGAATAGGATTAAATGCTTACCTTCAAGGAGTCAGCAGATAAGTATTTTACTGCTTAAAATGGTGAAGTTGTTTGTTGCTGTTCTTCTGTTTTTTCAGTTTTTGCTTGTTGTTTATTGTTGTTTGGGGACATGGTTGCTTGTTTGTTTTTTGAGATAGCCTCTTATTGTAGAATACAGGCTCATCTCCAAACCCTGGGCTCAAGGAACCTGTCTGTCTCAACCAATCTAGCAGCAGTGACCACAGATGCACCACCAGGCTACATAAATCACGTTTTGCTTCACTGTGAAAAACACAAAAATAAATCATAACTTATGGAAATAAAGTTTTATTTTGGCTCATGTTTTCGGAGACTTCAGTCCCTTATCCTTGAAACCATTGGTTCCAGATCCATAGTGAGCCAGAACACGGATAATAGAAGTATATAGAAAACCTACCTGTATCATAGCAGACAGGGAGTCGAGAAAGCAATTACTATGAATGTGGCATATTTTCCAAAGATGTACCCCTGCAACTACTTTTTCCAAATAGTCCCTTCCTTCTAACTTGTCCAAAACCTTCCAAAATAAAGTCCTAAGCTAGAAATCAAACATTCAACACAAGAATCTATAGAGTTCATATATAACCATAACACATGATGAGTATAAATATATTAATAAGTATTAAAATATTGTCAAAAAGCAGGAGAAATAAAAGTAATCAGTCACTCAAATAATGAAACTGATGTCCCTAAAGAATTAGTTACCTACCAAAATGACACAACAAATACCGAAACCCACCTCTGTTGATCTTAGCCTAGGGTTGCTCGCAGGTAATGAAAATGCTGCTGTTTACATCTGGTCTTTACTGCTAAAAGATTCCTGATCTGTTCTCATAGAATTCTTATGAGCAGATCTACGTGAGCCATGCCAATAAGAAAACAATGAAGTAGACACTTGATGTGTGAGCTCAAAATATGTAAACCAAATGGAAATGAGAAAAAGGGAAGGAACAAAGAAATGAAGATGGGAACCAGCCATGCCTTTAGTATAAAGTGAATACCTCAGATGGTTTCTATAAATTTATAACTCCTTTGCCTACATTTTTCTGACATTCATGACATACTATTTACAAGCATTTTCCAATTGACAGATAAAAAAGGTCATGTGGAACAGCTAAATTTACACATCTAGCTCTTATTTTGACATTGTTAACTATGTTCTTTTTACGTATCATGGAGACAGAGACATGAGAACATTTTGTGCATTTTGAAAATTTAAAATAGCTCAATTTCAAAGCAACAAAAAGAATCTTGATACTGCTCCATAGTTTGGTTATGATAAAGAGAATATTAGGTGTGCCTACGTAACCAATGTATTCCCTACTAATATCTTGCCAGCTGTGCCAGAATTAGGTAAATGGTTGTGTATTATCTCCCCTGCTCATCTCCAGATTGTATTTATTAATCAATAAATCCTCTGAATTTCCACTTTACACTTTTTCCTTCTCTTTTTAAAAAACATTTATAGAGCACTCACTTAGTCTCTGGCAGTTACCTCTTGGTATACCTTGCTATCTCTGGACTTGATCCACTCCAAGTTTTACCAGTATATTTCTATAAAAATAATTATATATGAAACAAATTTATACCAGCTTCCATGTCCTATGGCAGTTAATCTCCTTTATATATTTTTTAACTAATGATGTCTGGATCTTCCCTGGCATCTTGAAAGTCTTAGCTTCTAGCCATACAAATCTACCTAAATCAAATGCTTTATAGCTAAGAAGAGATATGTTTGTACATCCTGTTTCCTTTCTGTGGAATGATCAGTATGCTTCATCCTGTTCATTCTTTCTTGTTCAGTCTTGGTTGATGTAAATACAGAATTGCTTTTCTCATGAATATTTCTTATTTCTTTCTAACTGTATTTCCCCTTATTATAGTTTGTGTATGGAATGCTCCTTAACAAGCTCATGTGTTAAATACTTGGTTACTAAGCTTTGGAAACTATTGGAATATGGTAGATCTCTTAATAGGAAGGGCTATTCAGAACAAATTATGTTACTGGGTACAAGAATACCCTAAGGGAAAAGAGTGTTATAGATCTACTTCTCTCTTTGCTTCTTAGCTGATAGATGGGCAACAAACTTCTTCTGTCACTTAGCCCTAACATGGTGTATGCCGTTGCCACATTCCCAAAACAGGGTCAGGTAAGACTGACAAAGAGAACCAGTGGACTCCCCACCTCCCAAGTCTACCTTTGGAATACCCACATAAGATCTAGGCTTAAAGAAAGGGCAAAACATATGCATAAGTAAGCAATACTATTCATGATGCATTTATTCCTGTCAGGTTCAGATTATAGCTGTGGACTAGAATCTAACATTTCCATTAAAAATTTGATAGGAAATGTATAGAGTATAAAGTGAAGGAGGAAGTGTACTGATAATTTTAACTGTACTGGAAAAGCTAAACAATACAAGTGACTGGTTTTATAAGGGATTGACTTTCCTTCTCAATATATGAACTAAGAACGAGGACCATCTCCAACTAACTGTTGGAAAAAAATACTTTGTTGATTTCCACTGCAAGTTTGAAGTCTTTCAAAATCAACCCCAAATCTGATACTATAAGTGATGGAATTAAGTTATAAATCCTGTTTCTAACTTCTCCATATTTCTTACAATACTTCGTTGACTTTTACTATGGGAAATGAAAACTGAAAATTGAGGAAAATGAAAAACGTATTTCAGAGAATACCAAAATTTTCATTGCAAGAATCTTCTTGTATGAGTAGATTTACTTCCCTCTACTAAAAAAGCATGTGACCTTGTGGGAAAACAAACAAACAAAAACAACATCAAAAAACAAACTTTCTTCAAGACACAACACATCATCTTTTGCTTCTTCTAGATTTTTGTCCGGACCAGAGTTTTGAGAAAAATACAAAGTCTGACCCTGGAAAGTGTGTTTTACATACAAAAATAATTTTCATAATTTATATTAGTGCAAAATGGTGAAGGGTAGGTAGGATATTTTGGGGGTGGATTCTAATGAAGAAAGGAATATATCACTGGATTCAGCTAAGCTGATTTACAATTTTGACTTGGTATTCAATTTGCTACCATAAAATAGTAATAATCCTGAAAGCTTTATATTACTTAGAACTATCCAGAGACACGGAGACAATCCATGGAGTAGAAGAAGAAAGACAAAGACAGACAACTTATTAGAGGTCACTTGCCATGTAAAAATGGGAATTGGTTAGTTCAAAGATAAACCACTCAATTAAAAATTTGGGGTTGCCTATAACATTTAAAGTGTCTTATTCCAAATGTAAAAGCATGAGAATCAGAAAAATAATGTAATTTGATTCAATCAGATGAAAAATTTGAGAACCTGGGAAACAGATGATACAAGACCTAGACACCAAAGGTCAGAGAACAGAAGATTGTGATGTGCAAGAATGTTGGGAAACACTAATCCCAGCACAGAGACATAGGAAAGAGAGAGGAAAATGGCAAAAGAAAGTAGAGGATGAATGAGGAATGAGGAGGGCAGGGGCAGGGTGGGGAGGAGCAAGATGGTGTAGAAAAAGAGGAGCAGGTTAGAAGAGACAAGGGACTGCTGATAGGAATATGATGAGTAAAGACTGTCTATGGTGCTTGAGATAGTAACAAAGGCCCTACCAGGAATCTGGCATTTGTGCTGCACTTTGACAAAGAATCACACTATGTTCTGTACATGTCCTGAAATCTAAATGACACTGAATTTGTAAGTAACTGTAATTTGTCAAGTGAATTATAAGACCTTACAATTTAGGCTGTAGTTGTGTAGAGAGAGACTGCTTGTTCTTTTCCCAGCTTCTCAGACTTTAATAATCACACAGAAACTATATTAACTATAACACTATTTGGCTAATGACTCTAGCATATTTCCAACCAGCTCTTACATCTTAAACTAATTCATTTCTATTGATCTGTATATTGTCATGAGGCTGTGGCCTACTGGTAAGATTGTTCAGCAGCTACATGGCATCTCCTTGACTCTGCCTACCCTCTCACTATATCTTTGTTTGGTTTTTCCCACCTGACTTTTCTCTGCTAAGCCATTGGCCAAAACAGCTTTATTCAATAACCAATGGTAAGAAAACAGATTCACAGCATATAGAGGGGGATCCCACATTATTTCCCCCTTTTTGTCTAATAAAAAGGTTTTAACTTTAGAATAGTAAAATTACATATAACAAAATAGGTATCAAGCAAGAATTATGGTAATAATATTTATTCATCTATCCTTGTGAATCTCTATCACAAGACATCTACCTTTGTGAATCTAAAGTTTTATATCTAATTTATTTTTCTAGAATAACTAAGGAAAACTATAATTATAACTATCTGTCTTCAACTCTTCAAAGACCCCAGAAGGATATAATATTATCTAAGTAAACAGGACTGCTGAACTTGCCTAAAGAAGGTGAGATCCCCTTCAGGGTTCCTGCTTCATGAAAGAGTCTGCCCGGCATTTTGCATTACACAGAAGGAAGCAACTGATGAACTTTGTCATTATAAGACAGAACAGATCTTCAAACTTCTTGCTTCATGGAAAAGTCTGCTGGATACTATGGGCCTGTAGGCTGAAGATGAATGTCCCAACATTACAGAAGAACTTTTGGTGACTTTCTGGGCAGTGAGATATCTCTATCATTTCTAGAACTTTGGAAATTGTTTGGCCAATGACTCTAGATAGCTCTTACATCTTAAATTAGTCCATTTCTATTAATCTGTGTATCACCATGAAGTTGTGGCCTACCAGTAAGGTTCCTAAAGTCCTGGTGTGCCCTTCTTCGGCAACTATATGGTATCTCCTTGGCTCCACCTACTCTCTCTATATATCTTTGTTTGGTTTTCCTGCTTGGCTTTTCTCTGTTAAGTCATTTACTGAAACAGCTTTATTTATTAACCAATGGCAATAAAACATATTTACAGTATACAAAGTGGAATCCCACATCATGGTTATGTGGTTACTACTGGTCACTTTTTGCCATGTTTATGTTAAGAATCCAAAGCAAAACATGAAGCAGAATAAGATAAAAAGTATTTAGTCTGGCAAGGAAAGGAGTATGGTGCCATTAAAGTCACAGATATTGGGGTCAAGAAAAGCAACCATAACTGCTAGAGGGAAATACCTTCGAAGAAATACTACACACTGCCCCAAGGCAGCAGGAAGATACCTTAATGAGTACAGAGGTCCATGGGGGTGAGGTGTTAAACTCATTTGATAAAAATATCATTTAAAGAGAGGTTGTCTGAAAAGAAAGTTTCACTTGGGAAAGCACTGTTTGTGAAGTGCTTTTCTCAGTTCTGCATCACACGAGTCAGAAGTGGCTACAACTGTGGTTCCAATGCACCCAGATGCTACAAATCCAGGTAATGTATATTAGAGACAGATCCCCTCTCAGGAGGCCTCGAACAGGCCATGAAGAAAGAGCTTATGTTACAGCGAAAACTCTAGGATTTGGGGGATGCCAGGACTGTGAGAAAAAGGAGGAAAGACACAGGCACCAAGTGGGGCCAGCCTAAGAGACAAGCACTATTGCTGGAAATAGTGAACTGAGAGAAGAAACCTGTGTCAGCCAGTTAGAGCTCAAAAGATATCTCACGTTCTAAGTGCTGGACATGAAGCTACAGAGTTCATTGTATGCCCCATAACAGTTCAGCTTTATTTCTCCTACTCTCTCCTTGATCATTTCCCCTTTTGGAGTGAGAATGTTTATATTGTGCCATTGTATGTTGGAATTATGCAATATTCTTTTTTTTCATTTTTTTAGTTCTTAAGGGATGGCTATGAGCTTCTATGAGTAAGCCAGGAGCAAAATGTTATATTCTAAATTCTCCCCACACTGCTGTTTTAAGTGCCTGGTCCCAAAATTGTGACAGTACTTCAAAATGGGTAGAGTTTTTAGGGAGCAGGGAATACCTGTAGGAAGTAGGTCACTAGGTGATAACCATGTTCAATTTAAACCTGTATTCTCTGTCAACCACCATGTATACAGCTGTCAGAGCAAGTTCCTACCACCATGATCTGAGCCATGTCCATTGCCATGTCTTCCCAGCTACAACAGATGAAGATCACTCTGAAAGCATGAGGAAAAATAGTTCTTGCTTCTAGTCACTTCTTCCTTTTGGGCGTTTTGTCACAGTACTTAAAAAGTAACTTATGGATATGCCAATGTATTAACTGTTAAGTCCCTCCCTAGCATGATAGCATTCCCCAGGGAGACTATAAAGCTATTTTTAGGCACATCTATTACATAGCCAAACATTTCTTAAGAAAAAAAAATGGAGTAATTTGTTCTAACTCAGTAGATACTTGTGCTGGAGCTAAATTTGCCTTCCCTGCATGTAAGAATTTTGCTCAGTTTGCAGTACTTCCCTGAAGAGGAAAAACAATAACTGCAAAATTATAAACTGATAATTTCACCTGGTCATATTAAATTTATTTCATAAAATAATAGGCAAAACTTAGGATGACCTTAGTGGCTAGCACAATTTAGTTATTCATACTGATCTTAGAGAACAGCATACCTAATCTGGTAGGCAGACATCTAAGATTGAGTCCATTAATCTTGACCTTTTGATTTTATGCTCTTGACTAATGCATGTTCTTTAATAAGGAGCAAAACAAATCATTTTTTAGCTTCCTTTTCATTTATCCTTTGTCTCTTTTACATCATGGTTCTTGATCCTATTCACTTCCCAATCCCTTCATATCTGCTCTCTGCCCTTGCAACACTCACTCTGAAAATAAAAAAATAAAATAAAATTTCATATAAAAAAGAAAAAGAAAAATCTCCTTGTAGAAGCTGTAGTATGACAAAGCGAGTCGCACAGAACACCCTTTAGTCCATACATCTTAACTTGCAAGTGTTCATTACAAAGAGTCATTGGTCTGGCTTGAGGCCTCTGGTTTCTGCTACACCACAATACTGGGCCCTCACTGGGGTTCCTCTTGATATCTTGTTGTTGCCCTGCGTCATGGAGATCCTGCATCGTTGGATCTGCAAGACCAGTCCCTTCACATGTTTCAACAGATCATAGATGGGGTGGATTTGGGCGTGGACCTACTTATAACCCTGGTTCTTGGCCTCATAAGTTGCGGGGCTAGTCAGTAAGCCAGCTCTCCCCTGTCCCTACTACCAAGGTGAATTCTCCAACATTTCCCTGGTTAGTTTACCCAAGACAACAAGGCGCAAGGGGTGGGACCAGTTCTGCTTCTGTGTTCTCAGGGTCAGTTCACCCAGACCTGTACCACCAGAACCATCTCTACTGTGCTGCCAAGGCTAGGGGCAGAGACCACTCTCCTGAGTGCTGTAGGCAGAGAGCACTCTCCTGAGTGCTGTAGGCAGAGACCACTCTTCTGAGTGCTATAGGCAAAGACCACTCTTCTGAGTGCTGTACCTGGTAAGGGGTGGAGATAGCTCCCCCAATCTTAGAACCTCGGGGCCAGCAATCCCAACTGCCACAGGCTGTCAGGCATCACTCCCTCATCCATGCTACCATATGGCAGATGAGGAGTGGAGCCAATGGAGCTGTACTCATGTTCTCAGGCAGCTTACCTGTGCCCCTGTCAACAGAATCAGCTCTATTGTGCTTCCCAGGTGAGGTACACGGCCCATTTTCCCAAGTGCTGCAGCTGGTAAAGGGGAGGGTCATCTCCCTTACCTGCCTTAGGTAGCAGTGGATTTAGGGAATCTTTCCTCACCTATTCCACCACATGGCAGACAAGGGGGTGAGACCCACTCTCCCACTTTCACGCCTTCAGGGCCAGTTTGTCCCCCTCCCCAGTCCCCACTCTCCTCATCACCCTATCCCCCCCATAACAGGGTCAGTTCTATCGTGCTATCAAGGCAAGGTACCCACTCCCCCTAGTGTCTCAGTCAGTGAGGGGCAGAGCCAGCTCTGTGCGGTCCTATTCTCTAGGCCTTCAGTGGTGTCAGGAGCCATGGTCATCAACACTGACCACAGCAAGGACATGGACCCTGACATGAGCCTTGGCAGAAGCCCAGGCATGGACATCACCATGGTCACAGTTCAGCCAGATCCTCATCACTTTCACCTCTTCAGACATGCCTCTGCCCACAGAACAGTAATCTCTCTCTCTCTCTCTCTCTCTCTCTCTCTCTCTCTCTCTCTCTCTCTCTCTCTCTCTCTCTCAATACTACACACTTGTTCACCAAAATATTGCCTAATGCCCCAGCACCACAAAGAGCCAGGTAAGCCCATATTTTCTCCTAGACACTCAAGGCAGGTTGCCCTGGACACGCATGTGGTTCGCCTGGTTCTGCTCAGTCATAATGGCCTCAGTTTTAATAAACAGAATACTTTAATGGATTGATTTCTTCACAAATATAATCCTACTTTGATCACTTTATTTTAAAAATGTGGACTCTGCCATAAAATAGTCAGTCTATGGTCGTCTTAGCTTGTATATAGTAGGACTGGAGATGCCATGTTAGAGACAACAGTTTGGAAATGAAGGGGATCATCTGGCCCAACAAGTACAGAACCAGAACGGGTGCCTTCTGCTGAGCAGTTTGCAAGAAACTGGATCAACAACAACCGCATGAACTTGGAAATTTAGTCTTCTCTGGAATGCTGAGATAACCATGTTTCAATCGACAGTTTCTTATAGCCTTTTGGACACATGGATAGCAGCTACTTTTATTATTTTATTGACAAATAAAGCTCAGGGGTCAGACATTAGGATATAAATCTGATAGATACACAAAGCAACAGAGAAACATCCACTGACCCTCCTCTTCACCTTCCCAAATCAAAAGCCCACGAGTCTTTATTAACACCCTCCCCCTCGTTCCTTCCTATGTCTCTATCTTCAACTGGATAGGCCAAAAAACTCTGTCCTCTATTCTAACCAGCTGAATGTGGACTCCACCATTTGAATCAAAGTTTAACTTGATTTGACAGCCTTGGATTGGCAGTGTGAACAAATCTTCCACAGCAGACATGAAAGAAAAATGGCCAGTTAAACTGTTCCCTGATTTCTAATGTACAGAAAACATGAGAGAGGAAAAATCTGGCATTATAACTGGCTAAGTAGTGGTGGTTTGCTATATATCAATGTGGACCCAATACTCTCAGAATCTAGGATATTCCCTGGAAAATCTCTTTAGATTCCTGTGTTACAACTGAACCTGAACATAAAAGCAAGAAGGCTAATGATTCAGATAACCTTCCACATTTGGCATACTTAGTGAGGACATAGATTCTGTAACATATGAAGTAGAAAAGTTACAACATAAAAACTGTACATGGGGCACTGGAGAGATGGCTCAGCAGTTAAGAGCACTGGTTCCTGTTTCAAAGAATTCAGATTCAATTCCGAGCGCCCAAACAGTGGCTCACAACCCTCTGTAACTCTAGTTCCATAAGGTATAATGCCCTCTTTGGTGTCAGCAGACACTGAATGCACACAGTGCACAGACTACATGCAGGTAAAATATGGTATGCACAAAATTAAAACTGATTCAAGTTTATTAATTTATAGTTATTAAATTAAGTTCATTATTTATAGTGCATAGTCATGAGGCTGTATACAAAAATAATGACTAAGAAAATGATGCATATATTCTTGTATCCACTCATGTGTATTACAACTATAAACACACACACACACACACACACACATATATATATATATATAGTCTGTGTGTATGTACATATATATGAATGTGGGCTTTAATACACAAAGTTTACACAACCTATCACACTTAGAGGAAAAAAAACACAGAATAAATGTCAACATTTCTTGAGCCCACCAAAGAACTGAGGTATAACTACTCCCTCAGAATCTGAAGTGGGAGGAGGTTGCCTCAAGTAAATTAGCAATTGAAATCTACCTATCTGGAGCAGATGCTGCTGGAGCCATAAACTTTGAATTTGATTAGATGAACTGCTAGAGGCTGCGTATAAATAAATAGAAAGTGAGAAATCACAAGAGTGGGCATGCTTTGGAGGACTTTTTATCCCAGAATCCTACAAAGCCTCTCATAGAGAATTTTGAGACAGTATAAAAGGGACTGTGGAAGGGGGAAAAAAAAACCCACTCAGCTGTAAGCCTCCAGCATTCCCCCAAACAAACACCTGTTCTCTAGAGGAAAGGTGTCCATCAAACTAGCAAGAAAGAGAAATTCCTCCTACTGAAACTTACTCCAGGAATCTTTTTTCACTTAATTGGGGAGTAGATGTTTAACATATAAGGCTAAAAAAATAAACAAAAATGATATTAGGAGGGGCATGAGAAAGCTATAATATTCATTTTGAAACTCTCATGAACATGACAGTGTTGATCACAGATCCACTAAACAACTAAAATTTATTTTTAACACTACAGAATACTCACTATCCACGGACTTTATCTACTGAACTGTAGACTGGAGTTAAGAGTGCTCTAACACAGAGACTAAGTATTGGGGGAAGCCTATTGTAAATGGAAGAATTTTTGGGAGCAAAGATATATTTAAAGCATCTGAAATGTACTGTTATAGGTGCTGCTTTTAGTTCAGAGCCCCCATCCCCATTAAAATTTCAAGATGATCTTCTGAGAAGCATCCTCCTGCTGGAGATGGAACAAATACAGAGAACATAGCCAGACAGTATGCAGAGAGTGAGAGACCTCAAAACACTCAGTCCCAAAGGGGATGTCTCTGTAAAATCTCCCACAGGCCCAAGGAGCGCTGCAGAAGAGGAGGCAGATGAGAATAGGAGCCAGAGGACAGGAAGGAAACAGGCCTTCTAAGCACAGCAGAACCAACATACATATGAACTCACAGACGCTGAGACTGCATGCACAATTGCACGAGTCTGTCTAGATGGTGCCCTAGAGTTGAAAGAAGTGGACACAAGACTCCACCCCTATCCCAGAAGCTGTTTCCAACTGATACACAGTTGTATATAAAAAATTAGTTTCTCCAAAAGAGTCTCACTGAGGAAACAAACTATTCTTAAGGGTAGACTGCATGCCCAGCAGTAGATGGCCAACAGAAAACGAACTCAATGCCATATTTAGAGGTTCCTAATCTCATAATGTCATTTCAGAATTTTTTTACTTTTATTTTATTTATATATTTACTCTACAAGCTTTGTATATATTCGTGGATTCCAGTTTTGGAGCTTTATGGGATTCCTGACTGTACAAACCAGTGGATCTATATCAGTTTCTTATATCTTTTCTTCACCTCTTTTCCTTCTATTGATTTGTATCCTATTGATTTGTTTGTTTTTGCTTTATCTTATCATATTGTGTCTTATTTTATCCCCTAGAAGCCTTTCTCCAAGGAGATGTGGATCTAGATGGGAAGATATCCCAGCAGTAGAGTTACAAATGGTTATGAGCCACCATGTGGGTGCTGGTAATCCAACCTATGTCCTTTGAAAGAACAATGTTTTTTCTTAGCCGTGGAATCATTTCTCCAGGTCCTAGACATTTTCCTTTTAGTCTTTAAAAAAATGTGTCTTTTAGGATATATAATGATTTCAAACTAGACCCCCTATGGTACAGTGAGTACTGCTAATTCTTGCTATAGATGACCCAAAGTCTTCTCTCCATCTGACACATAAAGCAGGAAAAGAGATTTTTGGTCCCTCCAAGGGAGAGACTATGCTCCCCATCAGGACTAAGAAGTTATAGGAGGATATTCGTTCGTCATACCACAGCTCCCCAAAATGACTTGTGGAACCAGGGGTGTCAGTGAACAGTTGTGGCAGAATGGGGGCATGGAGAGAGAGACATATTAAGGTTAACACATTTTTGAGATTATAATTATGTGTATAATTATGTTTTGATATTGTTGTTCCATATATATGTTCCCGATCAAATTCTTAATTCCCAGTCACAAGAACATAGAAATCTCAACTGGTCCCTTCTTAACTAAGATCAGACCCATGCCTATAGCAAAACCACAGCTACAATAAGTATTAAATATTGTTCAACTACAAACTAAATAAATATAAACCTACTTCAAGCAAAAAGCATTGTCCTCCTCTCCTTTTATTCTTTACAACATATCCAGCTTTTGGCAAAATTAAAATGCAAGCTAACAGTCAAAACTTTTTAAAAACAGAAACAAGGTATTAGTGTAGTAACCAAAAAAGAAGGAAAAAAAATCCCTCAAGAGCATCTTAATCATGTTACCATAAAAACAGAACATAGTCCTTGAACCACTTTCACAGAAGCAAAGACAGGCCCCAGTGAGCTCACTGAATAGACACTTACTGAATATTGTCTTCTCCGTGTTTTATTTTTGTGATTAAAAAACACCTTGACCAGGCCGGGCGGTGGTGGTGCACGCCTTTAATCCCAGCATTCGGGAGGCAGAGGCAGGCAGATCTCTGTGAGTTCGAGGCCAGCCTGGTCTACAAGAGTTAGTTCCGGGACAGGCACCAAAGCTACAGAGAAACCCTGTCTCAAAAAACCAAAAAAAAAAAAAAAAAAAAAAAAAAAAAAAAAAAAAAACAGAAACAAAACAAAACAAAAAAACAAACAAAACCACCACCATGACCAAAAGCAACACGAGGAGAAAAGGGTTTATTTCACTTCACATTTCAGGTCTCAGTCCATCACCTACGGAGGAGAGGGGAGGAATTTGAGCAGGGCAGGAACCTACAGGCAGCAGGGACCGATGTAGAGACCACAGAAGGATGCTGTTTACTGACTTACTCACTCGTGGATGCTCAGTTAGCCTTCTCATAGCACCCAGGACCACCTACCCAGCGGTAGGACCACCTACAGTCATCTGGGAACTAGAAGTGCACCACAAGCTTGCCCCCCAGCCAACCCAGTGATGACATGACCTGAAGTGAGGTTCTTTCTTCCAAAATGACTCTGACCTCTATCAAATTGATATAAAACTAGGTAGCACAATTACGAAAGATAAAAAAGAGGCATTACACAAACGCGCACAGTAAGAGTATGAGAATCAAATCATGCAACTGAAAGGAAAAGCAGACATTTTGCTTCATATTTTTAAAATTTTACCCCGTTTGGCATTTTTCTGTTTCAGTTACGAATTTTGTCCATATTTAAAAATTAGATAAGGAGAACATGAACGTAAATGTGTGCAAATCACCTCGATCTTTAGGCAGATTTAATACAATAGAGTCTGTTTGCTTAACAACAGACTTCAGTTGAAGATAGAGAAGGGTTGATCTATAGATTTGTTGATTTCTGTTAGCTAACATAGCTAACTTTAAGTTACATACATGATGTACACAAAAATGACGGGTTGGGAAAATAAATAAATAAAAATAAATAAATAAATAAAAAGCTACCCCTGTTGTTACAAAGGTCTGAACACTAGGTGGCATTGTTAAGGAACATTTCAAAGAGGGAGCCTTCCTGGAGGAAGGTACTTCACTGGGGATGAGCTTTGAAGAGTCTGACCTGCCTTCTCTCTCTTTCCCTGTTTCTGGTGTGGAGAGAGATGTGATGCCCCAGCTTCCTATCCTGCCACCATGCCTTCCCCACCATTGTAGTCTTTCCCTCTGGAACCGTAGGCGAAAGAAAGAAAGAGAGAGAGAGAGAGAGAGCGAGAGATCTTTGTTCCCTAAGTTGCTTTCAGCATTTTTATCATAACAACAGAACAAAAACAAGAGAAAAGTAATTACTGCACTGAATACAGAATTGTGAAGAAATAGGTATAATTATTTTGCCAAACTATTATAAACTAAACTTTGTAATGCTGCTGAATAGCTGATGATTTTTCTATGATTTTTCCTTCTTAAAAATGGAAATTATCATTAAAATGTTCAACTTTACTTTTAATATATGATGTGAGATAAACATTGGAAAATTTTCAAAGGTGATATTAATCCCTGCTGATATTATTTACTTAAGAAATTGTTCTTAGTGGTTAAAAATTTGCATTTTTATCACTTTCTTATAATAAAATAAATTGTCTATTATATATTTAATATTTTCTTACATGCATACAAATCATGCTTTTAAAATTTTAAGAATCTAGTTTTATAATTACACATGACAATATATGAGTTTATATTTCATCTATCGTATCTACATGAACTTTGCAGTTTAATGATTTAATATATAACCAATATATAAATTATTCAACTCAAAATTACATATTAAATATTTTCAGCTATACTCTGTTACATTTTCCACTACTACTTTATATAGAAAAATACAATTTTTTCAAATTAGTTTCAATATTTAGAAATAAAATGTTGCTATCAATATGCCTTTTATGATCCATATTTTTACCACTAACCACTATCCTCTTTATATTTCTCAGACTCCATAGTGTCTACCAATAATATTATCAGGGCTTAATTTATTTGCAGTTGCTTAGTATCTCTCTGTCTATTTTCTTTTTCCTTTTCTATCAGCTATTCTTTGTCAATCATATTTAAGGGTCTTGCTATGACATATGCATTTTTACTTTTGGTTTTTCAATCTAAATCTATTCTTTAAGATTTTAATATACTCAGATTTAATATCTGTTGTCCTTCATTACTTCCATTTTAGATGATGTTGACTGTCATCCATAGCAATTTTATAGTTTTCTCACTTGTAGGTGGCTTACCCACTGTTTCCCTCCATTGCTAATTGAAGAATTTTATATTTCTGCAATAAAAGCTGTAAACTGAATAAAAAGTAACTGAATATACAGTTATTATATGAAAACAAGTTCCAAACTATTTTCTTCTAACAGTGTCTCTCCTCTTACCCCAAATTCTCAAAAAGTGCTTTTCTTCTTTTCAAATTTGCTTAAGGAAAGTTATTTTTTAAGTTTTCCTACTATTTATTATACTTCAACCTATTGAGTTTGTCAAACTTTCTATTCTTTTCAACCCAGACAAGCTTTGAATCTTTTCGTTTGCTGTGTCAAAATTTAAAATTACCTAATAAATTCTTTTTCTATATATAGTCCAGAAGTGTTTATAAATTTTTAAATGCTACTCTTATCACTCAGAACTGCCTAAACATGTACTATTGGGCATTCAGTCGCATCAGGCGAGCTATTGCTCTATACAGCATTAATTGTGCGTCTACATGAGCAGAGTCCTAGCCTTCTTGCTGGGGCATGTGCCACATACAAGAGCACTGTTGCTTTATTTCCTCATTCCAAATAAAATGTGAAGAGCATTGTGCATACAGATAGCATAGAGAAGAAATGAAAATAAGCAATGATTACAGAAGCCAGGTATATTCAAATTGGCAACAAAGCATAAAAGAAGCATTTTTTTCTATCTCCTTTGTTTAACATTCAATCCCCTGAAGCAAGAAACATATCTATTCTGTGGTTTTGCAGCATCTGTATGCTGTGGTGAGCATATAGTAGACCATCATTCAATATTGACTGAAGGTCTTCATCAATAACTGTTCTCTATCTAGTGTTTATTATTTATTGGGAGACAAGTGAACCAAGAGTACACACAATGATATATAACTCTGAAAGTTCAGAAAAATCTATGACTATGTTCCTAAAGATATTACCTTTAAATTTATTATTGATATGCAAATTATTTTACACTTTTTATTGTTTCTTTCCCTCCTGTTTCTTCTCTCCAAGCTCTCCCATATACCTCTGCTTGCTCTCTTTTAAATTGATGGCTGCTTTCGTTCATTAATTGTTAAACACAGTTAACATCTGTATAATGTTATTTGTATGTATGCTTTCAGGGCTGACCAATGGATAACCAATTGTTCTGTTCTTACTTAAATATTATTATTCCAACTCTCAGCATTCCTTAGCTGCCTATAGCTTTTGGGGGAGGGTTGAGATCTTGTGGGCTTCCCCCTGTTTATTTTTACATTGTTGTCCTTGTTCAGCTCATGTTCAGACAATCATATTAGTGATACTTAGTGGGTGTAACTTCTGACATTTCTATGAAACAGAATCTCACAAAAAATCTCTCCAATCCTTTGATTCTTACAATCTTTCTTTGCCCTCTTCTGCAATGTTCCCCAAGCCTAGATGGGCACGAGCAACTGGCACTCACCCTTTCTCAAGTCTCTGCTTGACAAACGACTGTATCTCTCATGCCTCTGGTTTGCCATCACTCCTTATATTCTGGTTCCACTTTGTGATCATGGCAATATAAACATTCAACTCAATACTACTCTGGGTCATGACATCAGGCACACAAAATTGCCCAGGAATAATTTTTAAGAGGTAAAATATACCTGACCTGGTTATCTGTGTGAGGCTCCACCAGAGGTACATTCTGTGTTTTTTATTCCTGGCTCTCTATCACAATCTTATTGCCAGTATGTGGTTGCATATTTTAGAGGATGTATCTCTACCATGGTTCCTAAGACAACAGTCACAGTTGTATTGCTATTGAGAAATAACACATGTTATTTATAGAGAATATTATTGAACCAAGTAGTTCATAAGCATTAAATTAGGTTGCTACTGATAATTTTCTGTCTGTTCTATATGACAGGCTAACAATGGAAATTGTTGTATGGAGAGCAGGGTCCCTTGTTCTGCCTCCCCCCCCACACTAGCTTACACCCAAAATAATCACAGAGAAACTTTATTCATTTAAACACTGCCTGGCCCATTAGCTCTAACTTCTTATTGGCTAACTCTTACATATTAGTTTAACCCATCTCCATTAATGTGTATCGCCATGTGACTGTGGCTTACGTTTCAGGCAGGAGAAGCATGGCGTCTGCCACTCTGTCCTTCTTCCCAGCATTCAGTTCTGTCTACCCTGCCTACCTATGTTCTTCCTTATCAGGCCAAGCAGTTTCTTTATTAATTAACCAATGAAAGCAACACATAGAAGAACCTCCTACACTAGGAAATGATACCTGAATCCTGCCCCAGAAAGCTACCAGTATATTAATTCATATGGCCTTTGAGTGAAATGCTTTCAAATCACACTTTCTTGTCCTTTGAAAGTAAAATTTCAATTACTTATATTTTTCCTAAACATCTTTCCATACACATGAAGAATAGTTAGCTTCCCCTCTTACCTAGCTTTTGCCATATTTCATTTCCAGTAAAATAATTCAAATTCTGATATCTAGAAACAGTTAAGTCAGTTAAGAACCTTAGCATTATTCACAATAAAAAGAACTCATTTGCCTTTCCTATGAAAATGTGCCATATGCGTACAGCTAAATTTTGTTCATTAACCTAAAAAGAAAAATATCTTTACATGCCAGAAAACTACTAAACTTTGGAAAAATCATGCTAAGGAAAACAGTTATAAGTGGACACATATTTTTAAAATCTATTTATATAAAATATCCAAAATAGAAAATCTATAATCAGAAAGTAGACTTCTTTTATGCTGTCAGATGATTTAAAATGGATAGGGGAGCAACAAGCAGAATAGAATTTGACTGAAAAGGGATATAAAGTTACACAGTATTTTAGAAGTATTAAGTTAACTAATAAATATAGATGTACAACATAGTGAATATACAAAGGCACTTCTTTAAAAATTTGGGAGATTCTACGTAAAAATATGCAAATATAGATCATCTCAAAAGAACAGTAATGCTGGGCAGTGGTGG
This sequence comes from Chionomys nivalis, assembly GCF_950005125.1. Classification (NCBI taxonomy): domain Eukaryota; kingdom Metazoa; phylum Chordata; class Mammalia; order Rodentia; family Cricetidae; genus Chionomys; species Chionomys nivalis. Next base: position 74,864,365 of record NC_080095.1, read on the forward strand.
CACACGCCTTTAATCCCAGCACTTGGGAGGTAGAGGCAGGCGGATCTTTGAGTTCAAGGACCTGGTCTACAGAGTGAGTTCCAGGAAAGCCAAGGCTACATAAGCAAAGCCTTTCTTGGGGGAAAAAAACAGGAAAGATTAACTTAAAAAATATTTATGTGATTCAGCTTACCTAAAATATCAACTCATATGATTCAGTCAATACATATAATATTAATGAAATGTTTGAATAACACTAATAAAACAAAACCCTGAAGAAAGTATTAGGCTTAACTCTAGCCCTCTAACTAACCATTGAGTTTGCAGTGAATGGTTATTCGGGTCTCTATATACAGAAATTTATGATCACTGACAAGAAGATAACGAATGTGTAATTATTTCAAGTGGAGAAGGTCATAGGAGAGGAGAAAGAATTATGGAGCCTAGGCTGGCCTCAAGCTTGTGATTCTCCTGCCTCTGCCTCATTCAGAAAATTCTACCAGCATGTGTCACTACAACAGGCTTTTGTTTTGCTTTATTTTGTTTTGAGGGGAGTGGTTTGGTTTGGTTTGGTTTTGGTTTTTCAAGACAGGGTTTCTCTGTATAACAGCGCAGACTGTCCTGGAACTTGTTTTGTAGACCAGGCTGGCCCTGAACTCACAGAGAACTGCCTGTCTCTGTCTCCCAAGTGCTGGGACTAAAGGCATGTGCCACCAACCACCTGGCAGCGGATGTGTAATTTCATACACACACAAAAGAAGAAAGAGGATGACTTTGTGAGGTTTAAACACCACACCCACTACATAGGAAAGGGGCACTTCATTTTTAATGTAACACACCAGGATGAGAGATGTTTATGAATTCTAATATATTACCAATAACTATTCTGAAGTCTGACAAACACTCTGCAACATTTGAAATATTTTTATGTTCTTTTATGCTCCTTACCTTTTCATGCCAGTGGCAAAAATCTTCAGTGTCTCATTACCTGGCTATTGCACCTGTCAAGCTACCCATTATCATCCCGCTTGCCTTCTCTTGAAGAACTACGAGTAAATAGTCATAATGGCTCTGAGGAAATGGGATTTCCTGTAAAAAGAAGGAAGCAAGCATTCTAGACTTACTGGCCAAGACAAAAATCTACTTTAAATCAAATAACCTCTATTTTAAAAAGGATCACAGGCCAGTTCCCCAGTGCAACAGTTCATACAGCTTGTTTTAAAAAATGACAATTACAATACACATTACTATAATTATGTATCTACAAAATTATGTATGAATAAACACATGGATGCCACATAAATTAAAAGAATTGAAAAACGCTACAAAGGCTAACTCTCCTCTACTCCTAGATTATCATACATAGAAATAGAGGTATTGATGAATAATTTCACAATTCATGCTCACTGGATTGCCATTTCCTCATATCCACTCTATATTAATTTGTAATACTAAATTTGCAATAATTAAGATACATAGCATATAATTTTAAGATTTCAAGTTACAAGGGCACAATCTGAATGAACAAATGCTGGAGCAGGATTAAGGTCTACGCAAATAACTCATTTCCCCTGAGGTACATGATAAACAGTTTGCACCCCAGACTGCTCACTCAATGATAACTAGGGCATCTCTTAAAGGGGTTCCACCTTATCTCCTTTATGATGAAAACTCGGGCTGAGTCATAAAGGAACCACAGGAACTTGTGTCATTGAGGATTTATGGAGTGCGCCCCAGTCAGCCAGCAGAGGATTTGCTTACATTTTTGCTAGTTGGTCTGCAGCCCCCAACAACATGTAAGACACATGTGTCAGTACTTTCTCAGCGAAGAAAAGAACAGTTTCTCCTTTGTCCTTGTGCTCTCTGTCTTCCCTAGGGTTTTCCTCTTCCTTATTTAGTATTCATCTCCACACCCCCATGCTCAGGCTCCCTGATTGATTCAGCATCTGATTTGGAGCTCTCCTTAAAACCCTTTGTGGGCCATCGAAATTCACCCCAGTCCTGCTTATCCCTGCAAGGGGAACAGAAGCACTTGACGTTTTTGATTCAGCACCCTGGGAGTCACAACCAACCATTACATTCTCCTCATCCTTGAAGAGGGCTCCCTATCTAGACATAAAAATAGAATTCCGGAAAGAAGCCCCTGGAGACATGTTGGCAGGCAGAATTAAAGCCAGCTACACCGTGTGATTGATTGCAAAGGTTATGCCCGACCTATGGAGAAAGGATAAAGGCCAGATCATCGGATTTACAAAGTCTCTTGTGGATGAGAATTTTAGTCAATAATATCAGCACTTCTGGGAGTTAGAAAACTCCTTGCAACTGTTAAAACCAAGAGGCACACAGACAGGAAGATTCCTTGGTCCCACGTGAGAACTAGAAAGATAAAGCTGAGGATGGAGACAGAGCAGGGGAAGGAATGCACAGGGACATCCACACTCTCACAGATAATCCCAGAGTGACTGATCTATTTGGAATACTTTAAAATTGTGTTTACATCAATGACAGTCTTAAGTGATCACAACATGAACTTTTATTGTAGGTCCCCACTCAACAACAGTAGCTTCATTACGCTACTCAGCATGTCCTACGGAAAGAAACGACAGATGAACTGATTCTAGCTCATTGTGATTTTACAGCCAGATCTAATTAGTGCCTTTGTGGCCAGCGAACTGTTCGTATCTTCTCAGGGTTTTATCATATATATGAAGTGTAGTGTGTCTTTAAATGGACACATAACATATATAATTTAAATATTGCTAGCATCTTCTTCCACATGTAAACTGTACATTAAACATTAAAAATGAATTCATTGCTGCATAGGCCAGTTACAAAGGGATTATGTGAAGACAATGAAGGCTTAATTTAGAACTGAACTGGTTTTATTTCTTTAAGTATTGAGAGAGTATAAATAAGAAGCCACATGAAACAATGAAAATTGCTGCCAAAAACATTGAACAGAAAAATCCCCCAAATCCCCAAAGTCTGAACAGTTACTAAGAGGTAAAGTAAAATTAAAAATGAAATAAGACAAAGCAGTGTAATCAATCACAAGCACTCCCACAACACTAAAACCTGTGATTGTGGCAAGGAGCTATACTTCCCACAGTGCTTTCTCTAAAATCTTTACGATGTACATAAAATAACGCGTTTGAACTTCATGGCTAGTTTATTTTTTGCGTCAACAAGGTTAAAAACATTCCCTGAGTTTATCTGAATATCTGCATCCTAGTTTATGTAACTATAAAGGAGTGTGCGAACACAAAATACTAGCTTCTTTTCCCAAATGAAATGCTATGCTGTTAGAACAAATTATAAAAGAGTCAGTGTTTTCCATTTTATGAAGTGGAATGCACACAATGATAATGCATTCACAGATCTCCTGAACATTCAAGGCAAGGTCAAGATTCCCACCATGTCACAACCTTCATTCTTATCTTATGCACAAAAAAATGCAAATTTCTCCCAGAGCATCTCAATTGTTCTTCCTGTTTCACTCTGTAGTAAAGCAGGTGCTGCTACAGAGTCATTCTTCAGGCTTTCCGTCCTACTACTCTGACCAGAACACTTCCTGGGTTTCCTAGAGGAGTCACAATGAAGTGTCAGCTGTTTGTGGCCTGCAGTAAGACCCTATGGAACCTGGCCATTGTCTATGTGTCCCATCTCACCCCTGATGATTCTTGCTGTTGCATTCACATTGCTTGCAAAGTCACAGATCCTTTCATTTTTTTCTCAACTAAACTAAGCAAGTTCCTGTCTCAAAATCTTTGCACATTTTATCCTTTCTTCATGAAGTCCCTTTCTAAAAAGTTGGAGCTATAATTACTATTTCACATAATCTATCCATATAAACTTTACACTTTGATATTTTATAGTATATCAAAGGAGCTGTGAAGCTATTACAATTATAACTAAAATCATTTGGTCTTTCTACAAGCGCCACTTCTCATTTGATCTCATCCTCTCTTCTAGCCCTGCACTGTGCAACTTACTGTCTGTCACTATAAATTGGACATATTGTCTGAATAGAACCACACTATCTGGAGTCTAGTCACTGGTTTCTATAATGTGGCAGAATTTTGTCAAGACTTAGTTGTGCTGAAATATTTTTCTTTGAAAACAGTCTTCATAAAGATGTTATTTGGTTTTGTTATCCACTTGTTAGTCAATGGACATTTAGGGTACGTTCACTTTTGCATAACTATGAGTGAGGCTGCTATAAAGATACACATATAAGTCTCCATGTGGAAATATCATTACTATTTATCTCAGGTACATACCAAGGTGTAGAACTGCAGAGCAATTTATTGACTACATTTTGAACATCTGGTGGAGCAGTAAGACTGTTTCACAAAATGACTGTGCCACTTAACATTCCTACGAGTATAAAATTACATAAAGAAGAGTAACAATACCAAATCTAGGCAAGACTATGGAGGAACTGAAATTTTGATGCATTGCTAGTGAGAATATAAACTATTACAGCTAGTTTGTGAAGCACCCTGAGACTCTCTTATAAAGTCAAATATATTCTTACCACTATAACTTAGCAATTACACTTATAGGCATTTGTCTAAGAAGAATGAACACACACAAAGGGAGAAACTGAAAAGTGTTTTAAAACTTTTCAAACAATTTAATTCATGATAATCCAAAACCATAAACAGTGCCCAAAACCAAGAATAAGAATATAGAGTATTGTGTTATATATAATCTCTATTACTATCCAGAGAAAGGCCTGCTTATTATATTCCATATTGTTACAGAGTGCCAAGAATAAACCCTAAAGTCTGGAAATCATTATCAGCTACTATAGTACATGCTATGAGACATTGTGAAAAGTTCTGTAATATGCAAAATTAATCTAATCTGATATTATAGAAGTAATTTTGACTGGAAAGAGACACAAGGAATCTTTCTTGGATAACAAAATATACTTGAAAGAATATGTGCTACCGTATATAATCATTTCTGAAAATACACCAAAATGTATATTTAAAGTTTATCCATTTCACTAAAAATAAATATACAACAATATAAAATAATCATTTGCACATTAATAAATCATGGATAAAGAATGACAAAGAGCACCAAGGTCAGTGATATTATACATAGTGTTTGATATCCTGATGAAGTAGATCATAAGAAATCATTAAATATCTACAACTCAAACCTCTGTGGTGAATATGAACAAATGAGTTGATAGTAATCCTTTGGGAACTCCTGGTATGAGAGTTCCTTCTGTCTATGTGTTGCTTTTATTGGTTAATGAATAAAGAAACTGGCTTGGCCTGATAGGGTAGAGTAGTGCTAGGCAGGGAAAACTAAACTGAACGCTGGGAGAAAGAAGGCAGAGTGAGAGAGAAGCCATGTAGCTCTGCCAGAGGCTGACGGTCAGAACAGAACTTTACTTGGTACACCACAGTCACATGACGATACACAGATTAATGGAGATGGACTAGTTTTGGATATAAGAGTTAGCCAGAAATACACTTAAGTTATTGGCCAAACAATATTGCAAATAATATGGTGATTATTTTGGGGCTAGGCATCCAACAACTAACTAGCGGTCTCCTACAACAAACTCCCAAGGCTCTTCTTTCATCTGTCACTCTGTAACATCAGCAAAAGTAAGTTCAAATATGACTAAAGGTAATCCAAAAAGAAAAGTGAAGAAAATGGTTCTTTTGAACATTTGCTTGTCTATCAACAATTAAGAATTATCTGTAATATCTTCTGGATCTCAGCAAATTACCTGAAATAAAAAGTGTTGAAAAACATGGTCATAGCATCTTTTCATAGTAGGCAGAAGTCAGTGCAGAGATGCATGACTGGTGAGCATGCTGAGAATAAAACACTGGGTACTCAGCCCCAAGGAATGTTGACCAACTCCTTCCAAGGTTCTAGGAACATTAAAGGAGAGGTGACAAAATGAATGTTAAGAGCCAGAGGATGGGAAGGAGTTTGTAAAGTGTTGTTTCTGGACATGACAAAGCAGTCCTCTTCACGACCCCATCAGCTGTGGTTACTACATGAAATCTGTACAAGGACAAGTGAGCCACAATTCAGCATAGCTTTGAAGGATTATTTGAATGTCAATTGTTAATGAAAATAATCATGCATTGGGGTAGATGTTTGTAATGTATCCTAATCCAGTACTAAAAGTTCAATAATTTGAGATTATGATTAAGTAAATGAGTAAAAGAGTCAAGAGGCAAACAGCATGGTAATTAATCTTAGTTATTAGTATTAATATAATTAATAATATAATTAATCAAAGTTATTGGTATTAAAGGGTTGAAGAAGGCTGAACTTAGAAGAAAAACAATGCAGATCACTGATGTAGCATCAATTCTAATTAGTCTTAATAAAAAAAAAAACAAATACGGAATCAGATATTGGGGGTGAAAGTTGAAAGATCAGAGAAGAAGAGAAGCCAGCCACTTACCTGTATGAAATCCTCAGACCAAATGGTATCCTGTCTCTACAAGTCCTCAGACTGAATGTCATTTCTACAAAACCTCAGGCTGAATCCTGAGCTCCTGTCTCTTCCCACCTTATATTCCTCTCTCTGCCCTGCCAATCCTGTTTCCACATCCCAAGTGTTGGGATTAAAGGTATGAATCAACACTTCTTGGCTGTTTCTCTTTTAGACTGATTCAATCTCATGTAGCCCAGGTTGGCCTTGAATCCACAGAGATCCATCTGCCTTTGTCTCCAAAATACTGGGATTATAGATGTGTGCTACCACTACCTGTCTTCTATGGCTAACTAGATCTTCAGGCAAGCTTTATTTGTTAAAGCTCAAACAAAATATCACCAAAATTCTGATATATTTCCATTCATTTTCAGTGTGGAATGCTATTTATTGAAAATTTGAGACAATCATACTTAGTCTATGAAGGAGACCTGAGATAATGTTACTATAAACATAAAGAATCGCTGACATTCTTTCAAGAGACTTCGTCAGTAGATTATTAGTCTAGTGTTCTATGAATGAAATTAGAGAAGAGCTCTACACTGCAACTTATCTTCTGAAATCTGCCAAAGATGAAATCATTGTACTGGACTAGGAAATATGTATGCCATTATGTCTCTTAAGGGAATTTATGAGAATAAATAATAGACAGTACAGACAGCAAATTCTCAATAAGACTCATGAGGACTTTCACAAAGCATCCAGAGTCATACATGCCACATTTCCTTTCACTTTTTTCCTTTTCTTTTCTTTTTTTTTTTTTTTTTTTTTTTTTTTTGTTGTTGTTGAAACAAGGTTTCTCTGTACCTATTGTCCTGTAACTTGCTCTGTAGACCAGGCTGTCCTTGAACTGACAGAGATCACCTGCCTCTGCCTCCTGAGTGCTGGGATTAAAGGCGTGCACCACTGCTGCCTGGATGGAGCATGGATATTAACCAAATGCAACAAAGAGCTGGTAAGGGAAATGCTGAAATACTGTACCAAATGCATCTGTGCTTAGGAGCATTTGACAGGACTATACAAATAGAATAGTATGATAAAATTTAGTGTCTATGGAAACATATTGATATTAAAGCTAAATGCATGCACAGAAGCCTCTGTATCCCATGACTGTCCAATCAAAAATGGGACTAAACTGCTGACTAGGCTTTGTTAGGGACAAACATAAAATTAGAGGAACTGCAACTGGGATATAGAAGACCTCAGGCACTGTGGTCTTCTCCAATATCCCCTAGCTCCTCCTAGTCAGGAGCATTCCCAGGGAGGGGATCAGGTAGCCATATTGGCTACTCTAGCTGCTGACTCAGCCTAATCTTCAGACCCCTGGCATCCAGTTTGGCCATGAAAAATATGAGGCTCTCTCAAATGGGAGATGAAATTAAGAGCAAAGCACACAAAGAAGAGTCAATTTTGAGTTACATATAGAAAACTCAATATTCTTATTGATTGAATAAAAAGATTAAATGCAAAATAGTCAAATTCTAAAAGTTAAGTATTTCAAATGAAAAATAAAATAATATTGTTGGCATGTAAGTATGTGAATCCACTATTTGGCTGTGCAAAGAAGACTTTGATTAACTTCGTGGACTTATGAGTAACTTTTTAATTACAGTAAAAATTATGAATTTAGGATTGTGTATGCACAAAATATGTTTACCTACAATCAGATTATACTTAAAGAAAAAAAAAAAGCCAAGAGTCCTCACATTAAAAATGATGGATATTTAAGTCTTGGATGTTTCTATTTTGTTTTCTTTTGTTTTGTTTTAATATCACTAAATGCAACTGTCTGAATTGAGACTGAATGATTGCATGTGCCAAATTTTATAAGCTGCACTCCTAACCAACAATGTCATGGTATTACCAGTGGGGGATTTTGAAGTTAACTAGGAAGTAGGTACAGTTCAATGAACTGATCTAGTGTACTTATAAAAAGGGTTTCAGAGAGTTATTTTGCTCTCTTTCTGCCTGAAAAGGTCTAACAGTGTAACAAGGAGCAACAGGAAGTGGGTCATCTGAAAATCAGAGGAGGAGTCTTGTCAGAAGGAAAGACTGACTTCCTGTTTTCAAAACAGAGTAATAAATACTTTGGTGCAGAAAGATGAACTCTAATTCCTATATAATCAATACACAAAATTGCTAAAAATGACTTACTTTGGTAACTTCATTAGCAGAACTAACAAATCCTTTATTTTTTGTTTGTTTTCTTTATTCCTATTGTCTGTCTTTGTAATACACTGCATCTCATTCAGATCTCTCTCGGGGGGGAAAAGTTTATATAATAGAGGAGTAGGGTAAATTTGTCTGACTTCCTTCCCCTTTCCTAAGTCCTCCATTTTAATTCTAGTTTAGCATGACAAAGGCAACCTGCAGCATCCTTATCTTATCTTAGGCTATCTTACTGTTCATTTTGCAGAACTGCACAGAGTAAATAGTTTTTCCAATGTTCTACAAAGAGTAAGGGGTCTGATCTCATTCCCAAGCTCATAGTTTTTCATTATACATTTCCCCAGTGTGGAGATGAATGTGAGGGACTGGGGCAACTAAAGCCACAACACTCTTCAGCTGATTCGTTTGCGGGCAGTGGTTAAATGAGAAACATAGTGGTCTTTCAAGTCAGTCAAAGGGCTATCCCATCTAAAATTCCAAAATTAACCCCAAGTTCTCCTGTTACCACCTCAGAATCTACAAATGACGAGAGAGAGAGAGAGAGAGTCATCTGTTATTGTCGATTGATCACTAGCTGTGAAATATTTCTCAATTTCATTTTTGGATAATTCCTTTTAAATAAATAATTCTTCAGTTCTTAGTAACTTCTTCATAACTCCAGGAAACGTGACTCTTCTAAGCATAATTAAAGATAATATGGAAACTATCTGACATACTGAGCCTGGGAGTTACCATCTCTGCCTTTTCATAAATACAGTATTCCATTTTTTTTTTTTTTTTTGGTTTTTCGAGACAGGGTTTCGCTGTAGTTTTGGAGCCTGTCCTGGAACTAGCTCTTGTAGACCAGGCTGGTCTCGAACTCACAGAGATCCGCCTGCCTCTGCCTCCCGAGTGCTGGGATTAAAGGCGTGTGCCACCACTGCCCGGCAATATAGTATTCTTGAAAGAAATTTGAGGTCCAATCTCCTGCAGGTATAATAGTGACAATGACAAGACCTCACCATGGTCTGAGTCTTACTAAGAGTAGTCAGACGAGCTGTAGTAAAGATCACTAGCAGGTGGAACATTCGACTATATCATCTTCAAGTTCTTTGCTAGCTTTTTGCTCCTTAGTCTTCTGGTATACTTCAATACACACAATTTGTTTCATTAACAACAGGCCTAGCCGGGAGGTGGTGGCGCACGCCTTTAATCCCAGCACTCGGGAGGCAGAGGCAGGCGGATCTCTGTGAGTTCGAGACCAGCCTGGTCTACAAGAGCTAGTTCCAGGACAGGCACCAAAGCTACAGAGAAACCCTGTCTCGAAAAACCAAAAAAAAAAAAAAAAAAAAAAAAAAAAAAAACAACAACAGGCCTTCTAGAATGTATTTCATGGTACTGTAGTCCATGCACACAACATGAACATTACATTCAGAATAAATGGGTTTAAAAGTCTCTTGGGGGAGAGTTTTCTCATTTTTTTTTGACAAGTAGAGACAAAGACAACACAAAGGCTCACACCCTCTACTCCAAGTAGAAAATCTTTTACTCGGCTCTCCTGTAACATATGAACTTAATAAATCCTTTCTGCTACTCAAATATCAGAACTATTTTGTAATTACATTATATAAACCATGACAACTACAAAATCTTTTCGAAAGGTTTAAGAAGTTTGATAACCTGAAACAAGAAAGGAATCACTTTTATCTACTGACTTATTACTATTTCTGGATTAGACAGAAGAGGCTTAGATGCCTTTGATATAAACTCAGTAGTCGAGTGTTAAGTAGATCAATGTAAACCTATAGTCAACTTGATGAAGACAAAGAAGATTTGCAAATGCATCTGTAGGAAGACTTCCCCTGCTGGTTCTAAAGAATGCATTATGCAAAGGTTTATAGTAAGATTATATGGTGGCCTTAAATTGGCTGTTTCATCTTTATATTAGTATTAAATTAAAAAATCTTTTCAGTTTAATGAAATCATACCACTGTTTTTAACTATTAAGTTTGATTTTGGTTTCATCTGCCAAGTTAATACATGATGTTTCCTTTTGGGTTTAACACCAAGCCTAGTTGAATATGTATGAAACTATATACTATCCTTTGATCAGTCGCAATTGCCTGCTCTTACCTGATATGTGTGTGTGTGTGTGTGTGTGTGTGTGTGTGTATGTATTCATATATGTATATATGAAGTATTGTAGGTAACTAATGATTGTTAATGGGAAGATTCCTAAGTTCTACAGTAGATACAGAGACATGAAGAGTGCCCCAAATCTGTGTTTTCAACACCTTACCATGTAGCTCTAGAAGAAAATAAAGGCAGCATCACTAATAAGCCATGGGAATCAGAGAATCAATAGAAACTGCTGTATAAGAACAATGAGGAGAGCCAAGAAACAAAGCCAGAAAGGACCTTGTCCCCGTATGTATTAGAGAAGTGGTAACGGTAGTTTATTGACATTGACATAGTTCAATTACTTCTTTGCCTACACTTTTATATGTTAACATTGTTATGCCTTGATTTCCTCATCTACCTTATAAGAGTATCATTTCTCTGTCTCTCTTTTTTACCTTATATATCCTTTTAATCCCTTGTATCTCAGGACAAAAGACAAATACTGATACAGTTCTGCCTTTTACATTTTACAAACAAGAAAGATGAAATCTAAGAATTATGAGCAGCCGAAGGCCTTTCAAAGTTAAAAAAAAAAAAGTATACACTGTCAGATCCTAATACATGGTTCAAGCCTTGCACTGAAATTTTTCCCAAACTGGTCACAACATTCTAGAAAATTATAGACATCACCTTGATTATATGACTTTTAAATATAGAAAGCAAAATTATACCTAAGTTGACTTTAGTCGTATTGCAGAAGGGGATTTGTGACAAAACAAGAAACAATTTTATTGAGCCTAACATTACTCAATGTTTTCTGCCATGCCAATCATTTCCACTGGGTTGTAAATTCCTGAAGAAAGCACCCACTCTTCTCTAGGGACTGAACAATAGCACTGAAGATGGATTTTTACAGATACAGTAGATGATCTCTGTCTACAAGCTCTGAACCCCTGGGGACAACCAATCAAGGAAAAAGTACTAAGAAAGTAGGTTGAGTCTAGACTTAATATGGGTAGGAAATTAAGGCCTGGAGCCAGCCTGGAGTCTGTCTGGTGCTGTCAGAGGTCCTGATAGTGTCTAGCCAATGAAGGGTGACCACAGAATGCCACCTGAGGGCCTAGCAGCAGGCACTGTCAGAGGTCGTGATCTTGCCTAGTCAATGAGGGATGACCACGCAATGTCAATGGATCAGAACACCTGGGTGCTGGGAGGGTATATGAGGTTCTCCCCATTGCTAAATAAATGAGTCTGTTGTATCCCTTTCACCAGATGCCCAGCATCTATGTCATTGACCTTGGGCCTTCTCATCCCCTCCCCCAAGGAAGACCTTAGAGCCCAACTATAAGCGTGAACATAATTTTCCTCTCATTTTTCCCTTACAGTATTTTCTTTGTGTTTCTTGAATATTTAATACATGTATGAAGCTGTGGACAGGCTATATCCAAAGGCTATGCTATTTTATAGAAAGTGCTTAAGCTGTGGCAGATTTTGCTCTCTGTGTGGGGTACTAGAGACCCAAGGATGGCTGTAGTTTCAAATAAATGGATAGGGTTTTTTTTGGGGGGGGGGGGTGGGAGGATGTTTGGCTTTTGTTTTGCTTTATCGTTTTTTGTATTCCATGTCTTTTCTCTTCTACACAAAAGGGAAGTATTATTTTCTTTCTTTGGCTACTGTAACCATTCATTTATCTATTCATGTAACCACTCTATATAATAAATTATAAAAATATTTTATAAGAAATTTAGAGAAAATGGTTTACTAAGCAACTATTTATTAACAAGACAATAAGTATTCCCTCTTCTGGACTTTGAGATTTACTAAAGTATGGAAAATGCATACAAAAGCCTGGCATAATAATGAAGGTTACCATTCAGTGAGTTCCTATGCAATCAGGCTTGGGCCAGTCCCTTTTCTGATTAGTTCTACTTTACTTGTGCATCTCAAAAGGAGTGATTTGCTATTCAATCTAGCTAATGCTTTCTGCCTATAAGCAGAATGACTTAGAAGGATATCATGGATATTTTTTTCTACCCCTTGTAATAAGTTAAAAGAAAATTTAGAGATGTGTTAAACTTTGTTCTTTGTAAGATTATGTTTTGTGTGTCACACTCAAATCGTGCATGGTAGTCAAAGGATCATACACCACCAAGCTTCATTTCTAGCCATTTTTATACATTTTACTTTGAGATAAGGTCTCACTAAATTGCCCAGGTTGGTTTTGAACTCATATAAAGCTTAGCAAGACCTTGAACTTGAGATCTTCCTGGCTTAAATCTGAGTTGCCAGACCCATCTTAGGTTCATCCTGAACACTAGAATATAACAGTGGTCTCTTTTCACCTTCTGTTGGCTCAGCTAGTTTAAGAATCTTTCTCAGAATGTAAGATCCAGGGCATTTAGGTCCATTACCAGGTTAGTGATCATATACACAGGTTCCAAAGTGGTGGAGGCCTTTGCTTACAAAGTCTTTCCAGAGTTAATGTACTTCCAACTGCTCCAAGCCACGATTTCTGCTTACTAAATATGGTTAGTTCTGCATTTAGAAGGGTTTTCACTAACTAGACCATTTAATACAATCACTCAAGCTTTTCCTTTCCAAATAGAAAGAGCTCAATGCCAGTGTCCCAGACACTAAGATCCCAAGCTAAATATAAGACTTTGGTACAAGTCAAATGATGGAGACTCATAGATAGTGAAAAACAGTCATAGCATAGCATTCAGGGGAGATTTGATCTGCACTAATCAATTTTTATTTAATTTTGTCTAATACTTTAAATTGTCAAGAGGAGGTCTCACTCTAATTCATAGTATTCTCTCACATCCCAAGACCTGGGTAATTTTCTAGCTTTAAACTTCCCAGTATTGGGATCATAGGTGTTTACCTCCCTATATCTGGCTATCTATCTTATTTTAATAAACTCATTCTATTAATACAGGTTGAATGATTCTAGTTTCACAAACCAGAATTAAAACCCTATGGAGTCGGAGTTATTAAGAACCCTGAGAGACCAAATGTCATAAAAGTACTTTCAGTGGCCAAATATCTGTATGTTATTGACACAAGTGTCTATAACTATGTTCATTTGTTCATTGTTAAAGCCCCTGCATGTCCAGATTTAATGCTTTGTTTTATTCCACTTTCGAAACTAAACATACAATATTAATCTTAGAACTATGAAAACATAAAAATTTACAAGCCATTTCTTTGATCATATCTAACTTAACACAAGAACAAACGTAATTGAAGTTAAATTTGACCTGAAGATGTTCTAGAGACCTAGAACCCTGTAAAGTTTTTTCTAGTCCCCCAGAGCTACAACTAGGAGATTTGTAAAATACGTTAAAGGGATTATTTTTAAGGACTTGTTGATTATATATTTCTGTTTATTGTTTAATGAACTCCTGACTCCAGTCATATAAAATTCAACAGTTGCTATTTAGTCCTATATGAAGCATAAAATAATAACAAATCTATAGGACATATGTAGGAAAAAATTCATTCATCTTAAGGAGCTGAAAAAATTGTTCCAGTACTACTGCCAGGGATGACAAAAATGTTTCCTCTGAAAATTACAGTAAAATAATCATTTTCCTCTTTAATGAGCCAGAAGATATTTAAAAATAGCTGAGATCTTGAGAACTCCAGAAAGTTCAGATCTTATAGACAGAGAAAAGCGCCTCTCAAAAAAGCGCACTACTTTCTAAAATTTAGTCCAAAGATTTCTTATTAACTAAAAACCACATGTTCGTTTTTAAATATTTATTGAGGACTTTAATCAAAATTCTGACACAGAAAATGGAAGATAAATACTGACAGTCTGGAATACACCATAATAGCTTGTTGCTTCATCAGTACACAATTAACTAAGCATGGTTTCCAATGATGTATCACTAGAGGGATGTCACTAATAAAGTTAGAGTTATTCACGTATTCAAAATCATTTCTTGAAAATGGACATAGTTCATACATTTCTCTAAGAACTAGAAATGTAGTAGGAGAGACAAATAGATTCATACATACACAGCCTCTTTCAAGTTGGTATAATGGAGGAAACCGAATAATTCAGGAATTAGGAGATTTTGAGATTACTGTGAAAGACAGACAAGATGAAAGAGTAACTAAATGACATAGAGCTCAATACTTCTTGGAGGTTGACTACAAATGACTTTGAGTTTGATAGAACAGTAGGAGTTAGGGAAAAAAAGATGGCAAATAGCAACCCATAAGTTCTGTGGAACACTGAGTATCCAGTAATTTCAGAGACCTATAATTAAGCAAAAATAATAAAAAAGAATAATAGTACTAGTAGAGAAAATAGTCTTTATTAGCCTCTTAAAATTGTATTGTCTTTAAAGATAACATAAAAATTCAAATGCACCAGAAAATGTCTTGTCCTTGCACTTCGGGAAGATTACCTTAGATAAAAGACAGAAAACTGAATTGTTAGAACTGAGCAGAAAGCAGTTTAGCAAGAGACGTGGGATTATGATCTAAAAGAGTGACAATGGGGAGAGATGAAGAGGAATGAATACATATGTTCATAAATATACATATATGTGTATATATAAAGGAAGTCAGTTAACATTATGTGATCCTCAGTTGGACAAGACAAGTAAAAAGATAAAGAAAAATTCAAGATGGCACTTGGGTTTCTGACTGAGACACTCATTAGGACATAGAATATAATGGCAAGGAAAAGTGATAGACTACAGAATTCTGCTGCATTTTGGGTTTTGGTGGTCTGTGGAACATTCAAAGAAAGATGTTCAGCAGAACAGAGGTGAGGATTCTGGCTAACAACTAATGGATATGAAAGTTCATATGTAATAACAAAATATAACAACAACTATTTTATACTTATTTAAATCTTAACCACAATTGTTTGATTTCTCATCTAACCTAATAATTTATAAGCCGAGACGGAAATAAACTAAGTTTCTAACGTCACACGAACACCAAATGGCATGAGGTTGACCAGACAAGATGGTAATGGTGTTTTTAGAGAACTAGGAAAATGGAGAGAAAAAAAATGGCGGAGGGGAGAAAAATTTATAACGTTGATTTCTAACACAAAGAGCCAAGTGGTCATTAAGCTATTGATAAAGTATGGTGACATCAGTCTTTGATTTTATTTGCTGGTTTTTGAAGTTTATTTCTTTTAGAACAATCCGAAATCCACAAAAAGTTGTACTGCATAATAAATTTCTATACACACCAACCACTTGAATCATTGTCACCAGAACAAACAAAAGTAAGCCCCTCAAACTGCCAAACAATTGCTTACCATATCCCCAAAATAAAGACATATCCTGTCTACCTACAGAATACATGTCAGAGTCGGGAAAGCTGCAAGGGCGGAGCATTCCTGTCTAATTTTAAAGGCCTATTCGACTTTTCGCAAATGTCCCAATAATGTCATTTAGGCGAACAACCACTCAAGGATCTCATGCATTTAGTTGTCAGTTCTCTTTAGTCATCGTTAATTTGAAACAATTTGTTGTCTTTGGGTTTTCAAGGAACTGACACTGTTAAAGATGACAAGCTATGTGTTTTGTAGAACGTTCTTCAGATTAAGTTTGCCTGCTATTTCTTCATGATTACATTCAAGCTATGCATTCTAGGCAGAAAGATTCAGAAATCATGACATTTTCCTTTCATTGCATTTGCCAGGTGGTATGTAATTTCAATTTTTCTCATCACTGGTGATGCTAACTTCAATTTCTTTAAGGCGCTGTCAGCAGAACTTAAGTACCATAATGATTTCTTTCTTTTTTTTTTTTTTTTATGATCAGTCAGTACTTTAGGTTGAGGCATTTTAGAACTGTTAGTATCCTTTCCATGATCAAATGTCTATTCATCTACTTATGTCCAAATAAAAGCATTCAACTGACTATGACTGGGACTTCTTGCTTATTTTGATGTGACTGGGACTGTTCTTACTTATTTTGATGTTTAGCACTCTGAGCTCTTTGAAGTTGACATCTCTATCTTTTGAGGTGCGACCATCATTTTTGAGAAGTTCTTACTCCCTAACCAAACATAATCGCCCAGATCTCTGTCTCCTCTCTTTGTTTCAGTCTTGCAAGTAGATTCTGTCTAGAGAAAGCTTGACTTGTAGCAAACCACATACAGAAACCCCATTACTACACCTGCTATTACTCCTGTGACGTTCTGGCACTCATATCATTATTTCCAGCAACAGATCATGCCTCTTTCCTAGAGAATTAATGAAGAGACATTTACCACCTTTGGAGAAAATGCTCTGTTTACTCACAGGAACATAACCTTTCCTCGTGGACGATTTGTCCATGTCAGTACTTTCGGTGTTGGTCCAAGATGGATATGACTGGATACTGAGCACAATTCACACTGTCTACACCTTTAGCTCACGTGTCCCTCACTGCCAGGTACATCTTATAATAAGGCAATGCCTTTAATACAGGTGAATGACTTCCTTTCTTACTTACTTCCTGCTTTAACCTCTTGAGTAAATATGCCCATAACTCACCCAAGAACATGCAAAACTGTGAAACACTTGGCATTCTAAACTCCCTCAGGGACAAAAGATATTTTCATCTCCTTCCAGAAGATAAACAAACATAAATAAATATTTTATGGATGTTCATCTCATCCATAAATTAAGAACATTTTTGTTACCAATAACATGCTTATTTGTTTTTAAAAATTATTAGATTTGGATCAATAATGCTCGGTATTTTTCACAAGAACAAAAGATGAATTTTCACTTTTTATTTTATAAAAATATTAGATTAAATGTATTTTTCTGAGCAATTTATTATTTTATTCTGCTTTTAGAGATATAAAACATCTTATTTTAAACAATGGAGTGTGTGGCCAGTTACTCAATTGGGTAGAGTGTGGTGC
This sequence comes from Chionomys nivalis, assembly GCF_950005125.1. Lineage (NCBI taxonomy): Eukaryota > Metazoa > Chordata > Mammalia > Rodentia > Cricetidae > Chionomys > Chionomys nivalis. Next base: position 74,881,979 of record NC_080095.1, read on the forward strand.
TAATAAAATAAAGAGTCCTCTCTGCTGTGTGTTCTTAACGAGGTATCTTGTTGTAGAATCCACAACACTGTGGATTTTAGATGGGAATGAAAGATACTGGCCAGTAGTGTGAATAACAACAGATGAATGAAGTAAGGCTTTTTCATGTAGTAAGAGGTTTCTGGGAATAGTCTATATCAGGGAGTGTTAGTGGTACAGAGTACCTCACTGACAAAGTACTACGCTGCAGAGGTGAGAGATGGGGCCCAGAAGCCAGGTGGAAGGAATGTTTGGATATGACCCCTAGAACAGAATTCTCTTTCTTGAAGGTATGAGGGAAAGGGCAATAAAGGTGATGGCAGATGCCATAATCCCCATAAAAATGCAAAAAGGGATTAAAGTGTTCTACTTGATGGTGCTCACGTTACCATCCATAAAGTTCTAACTAAGGAATTAAGTACTGAATACTATGAGTGAAAACTGCTGCTTTGTGATTTCTTTGGACTGCAGACTACGTGTTAAAAATAGCAGTAACCATCTATTGCAGAGCCCAGAAGGTTCAGGCATATAAATGGGAATAATTGGTTATGAGATGAAGCACTCAATTGGGGCAAACAGGAATAATAATGAATTTCTTGGGAGGGTAGCTGATTGAATGAAGATATAGTGAACTGTGGAGGCCCAAAACCCTGAGCCTATTCCCCCTTGTCTGAAGGTCAAAAGAGTGTGAGGTTGCTCAAAGTTGTTGACAACTACTATGGCTGCACACCCTGACCTAGGTTATTGTTGCTTGGTGTTTTGGACATTAAGGTGATTCATTGAGGTAGGCCCACTCCACCCTGACCAAAGGTCAAAGAATTCAAGCATACTTCTGCTTCTTCTTTAGAAATAGGAGGTTTGACCTAGGGAGTGACTGCCTTCAGGATACATGGTCTAGGGTGGGTTCACTGCCTAAACAACAGAATGCTTTTCTCATGAATTAGTGGCTTGATGGCTCAAGGTATTGAAACAAGTAACTGTTCTAGCTGTCCTTTGTATCATGTTAAAGCAGGCTCTGCCTTCTTCCCCCTTTTGTATTGGGATATAAAAGTGCATGGAAGATTAAACACAGGTAAACTCAGAACTCATAAGTCAAAAGAATTCAGCATTCAGTATTTGCTGAGTTGCCTGCCTGGTACTAGCCTACATCTCTGTGATTCTTTCTTATCTCTGTTCTTCTTGCCTAACATTTCTAAACTTCAGGTTCCTACCTTGGAAGGTACAAACCTGCCACAGCTAGGATCGTGGCAGAAGTCACCCTAAAAAGGTAGCTCCTGACATATGGCAGCCAAGCTTGGCAACAGTGAATGGTCTTGCTGACACGTAGAACCATTTGACATTATGACACAAAGCTTTCATAGGAAAAGTTAATTCTTGAGAGCTAACTATACAACTGAGTCACAAAGAGCAAATCTCAGGATGTTTTTAGTAACTTTATGATTTGTTTTTGGGCTAATTTATTGTGATCTCAGACACTTGAGGCTGCATATAGCTGTAAGTCACAGGTTGAGCATGCGTGTTAGGGCCTGCAAAAATTACCAAAGGAAGACAGACAAAAGAGGCACAAAATGGCAAAATAATGAAAAGGAAGTGAAAGTATATCAGAGTCCATGATTTTAGAGGAATGAAGGTCACATCAAATGGGCAGCATCACTATAAAAACAAAAGAAATGTCATGGGGCTGAAACTATCCTGTGTGGAAGAAAAGGTCAACAAACTGATGTAAATAGGTGGAGGGGACTCTTTACCTAGACACAGATAAATGGTAAGACTTGGGGGAAAGCTAATACTGTGAGCCTTGTGAATCTTTGATATATTTGGTGAAAAAGGTAACCCAGAATACCATTTATTCATACATGTGCATGCATGAGTAAATATATACAAAAGATAAAATATACACAATAGATTAGCATAAACTTTAAAAGAAAAAATATTGTAAGTTTTACAAATAAAAAGCAGAATCAGCTGTCACACTTTTCAGAAAGAGTTGCATTCCATGGTGAAGAAAGAATTTAACTGACTGCAGATAAAACAGTCACAGGACATGCAGTGAATGCAGAGAAGCTCCCTGAGCAAGGTAGGGTATGTTTTCATGGTGGTCAGTAACAACAACATAGCACACCTGGGGCTAGAGAGATGGCTCAGTGATTAAAAGTACTAGCTGCTTTTCCGGAAGACCTGGGTTCGATTCCCAGCACCCACATAGCAGCTCACAGCTGTCTGTAATTCCAGTTCCAGGGGGATCTGACACCCTCATACAGATATACATACAGGCAAAACACCAATGCACATAAAATAAATGAATAATTTAAAAAAAAACGTAGCACACGTAGGAAGTTACCTTCCTTTGAGAGTCTGACATGATTTGATTATAACACTGTCTCAGTTATGACTCAAGCTGAGATACTAGGCAATAGATACAGGAGTCTCTGCTCAGATCACCAAAGCAATCCCCACGGTACTGAGAAAGGGAGAAATCTCTGGAGCCCCTGAACTTAAAAGCATATTGGATCTTTTATGAGACACACAACTTGCCTACTCCTGACAAAACAGTTACATCACTTGGAGAACTATGTATTTGCTCGAAGAGATTGAGAGTTCCACAAGAAATGCTGGTAGGCTTAAAAATATTACTTTTGACAGTAGCGGCTATGAATTCAGAAGTAACCTGTGTGTTCAAGTACTTCTGTCTCTTGATGTTTTTTCCTCACTTTCAAATTGATTTTCTCTACTTAACCAGAAATAGAGTCAAAATTTCATCATTTTTAAGATTTGGCCAGACTAGAGGACAATTTAGTCAATAAACAAGGTGACAAGCACTTATCCAAACTTTTCTTTCTTTTTGATATGACATATTACAGGACTTGAAATCATTTAAAGAATCACTAAGAAGTATGAAGAAGACACTAAGTTTCTCTACTTAATGTTTCACACAAACAAGATATCAAAATAGGACTTTCAACTTTCAAGGAAATCTCTTCCTCTGCCTTAAGGATTAATATTACATGTAGCCGCTAGCTCCAGAAATGTCTTTCTAGAATATTTCCATCATTTCCAGAGTTTCAAATCACATGAAAATACATCCTTTTAGGAGATACACCTTATGCCCTGACACCAAAGGGAAACTTGCTTTACAGTATCTGCAATGCAGAATGCATACTAAAATTAGATGAGTTATGATGTTCAATGCAACGACTTCCACTGCACTGTCTGAGGCAAATTCTGGTGGTAGAGTCAGAGATTCACTCTACCAGCGATAATTGCTTTCTTCATCAGAGCCTACTGAGATTGCGAGGGACTCCTGATTCATAATGCCACTCCCCAAACTCTAACGTACTTTCCACTTTACAATGGACAAAAAGGAAGGTGGTGTCAATATTTCTTACTCTTGGGCTCAGCAGGCTTTATTCCTTTAATTAAGAGGAATAAGAAGGAAAGTCACTGTTTATCTATGACTCTAGCCCCTAAGTAACAGACTAACACCAAATATTATACTCCTAGCCACTAAAAATGCCAGTCATGTGTCAGCTGTGAGAGTCTTCTTGGGGGAGACAATTTCTCAAAACAGGTAAACACTAGAAATAAGAAAATAAGACAGGAAGTATTCACTCATTCCCAAATCATTTGCTTCTAATGAAGTGTTAAGTAGAGTTTGGGCATGCTTAGTCTCAGGGCACAAATCATAATAGTGCAAATAATGAAAATTAACACCTGAAAGACTTACTGAAGGACACAGAAGAAGGAAGTAGTTTGAACATTTGACAGGAAAAAAACTAGAAATTACCTTTCAGGTTTTGAAGAAGAAACATGCTAAATTCCTTATTTAGACATTTGTGTTGATGTTTAACTTGAGCTCTTTGTGTGCTGTGTCCACAGAGCAGTCATAACCGCAGAAGTAACTGGAGCCAGTTTTAAATATTCACCCGATCGCTCTTGCACAGAATGCCTGGCAAGGACCTGCAACTCAACAAACACACAGGAAAGAGTAGGAAGTCACATGGTATTGTCTGGGGTTGTCTGCTGGCCATACTCAATCCAGAAGCAGATTCTTTTAGCCGGCAACACACAGGGACTCATATGACATTTAAAATTGCTTTTCAACTTTTAATTTGTCTTTTTATTGGCTTGTTAACCAACATTTTTATTGGTGAAAAATGGTTTTCCTTCTGGAAGTTCATTCAGGTGTTCCCATATTTTGTAATTATAAAAGAGAAGCCAGAAATCTTGTTGTCTTCAGTTTTTTAGAAACTTCTGGCTACTTGGACATATCCTTGAATACCTTTAATTAATGATTTCTGCCCAGAAGAGTCGGGAAATGACGGTTCACATTTCATTAGGTTCATCTTTGGGCACATCCTTCAGACTCTTCAGATGAGGAGGAATGCAAGAATTCTCTCCAGGTGGGAGAGAAGGTTGGAGAAAGGTCTATAGCAGGTATACAGCCAACATAGACCTGATGCAGAGAGTGTTCTGTAAATATCTGTGAAAGCAATCAATGAATGAAGCAATGAAAAAAAAAAACACATATTGAAATTAGTCTCCAACTTCAATCATTTATAAAAGAGAGATTTCCAGGCATGGTAGTGTATGCCTTTAATCCCAAAAATCAGGAAGTAGAGTAGGTCCATGTCTGTGAGTTCAAGACCAGCCAGGGGCTACATAATGAGATTCTGTCTCAATACTAATAATAAAAAATTGGAATATGGATTCTGTTTTTATTTATGGAAAATTTTCACATGTCAAAGAAACAAGTATTTAATACCTTTAATATGCAAAATGTTGTAAAAGTATATTTAAATTAGACATCACTTCCTCCAGAAGTTTAATCAAAATATATCTATAAAATGCCAGAAGTTATTCCCTGAACTTGGAAGTAAACACTAATTAAAATGTTACTCAGTACAATCACATTTCTGTTACTTATTAAGAGTGAAACATTTGTTAGTTTTAACTGCCATATTAACTTTTATTCAACAAATAGCATACTGACATAAATTAATATGCATATGAGCCTTACAATTTTGTTGAAATTCCACACTTTTCTATTTTATAGTGGAAGAATTAGTTGAGCCAACTCTTACTTGAAACAGGATGGGAAAATGTATGCTTTCCTTAACAGAACAGGTAATAAGCTGAAGCATTTATTTTCCAGAATTAATTCCCATGTTCATGTTTACATATTCATTACAAGCGTATAAGTTTCATCACAATAGTGGATTTGTTAAAGATGACGGATTCAGGCTGCTGACCTGAGTCATTCAAAGTGATTGTAGGTGGTTGCTTAAGGTTCCAGGTCTTGATGTTTCTCTGTAAAAAGCAGACGTTTTGCCTGTCTCTGTGAGATTAAAGGAGAAAGTGCTTTGTGAACATTAGGCAGTCATGGATGTCTGAAAAAGTTGTAAAAGCATTGGTGGGTTCTTCAGTATCCACCACCTTGTCAGCAAGTAGCTCAAAGGCAGCCCTTGGCTTCCAGTGAAGGTCAAAGAAGACAAAGGCGAGGAGATGCAGAGCAAAGTACACCCTGCTATCCTGCTTAAAGACATGAAGAGCTGCCCAAGAGGGTCCTGCCTCGTTTTGTGAGCTGTCGAAATGGGGTATAAAACTGGAAGCTCCAAGGCTGTGGAGTGGTGTGTGCACAGAGGTGTATCAATGTTGATTCTCTATCCAGTACTGTAGGCTCCACCATGAACCTAACCCCAGCCCATGTTTGACCACTTGAGGGGTAATAATGGATCTTTGTTTGTGACATGGGAGGAACTTACTACAAACCTGATTTTTAACCCAAAACACCTGAGTGAATTGGAGATGAGTATGATCTTAGGACAGTTCTGACGTAACATTTCTTATGAATATGAATTCTAGTGGGACCTGAAGAAGTAGAGAAGAATTGGAGGGCATAGTTTCACTCACATCTCCTCTTGCCTCTCCCTCCAAACATCCTTGATGTGCTGTGGTCTCTCCAGTGGGTGTGCCATGGCCACTTCCCTAAATGTCTTCTTGGGTTCCCCTTCGTATTTGCCACAGTTTGAAAACCACTGGTGTAGAATATATAAAAATTCTTATGCAGTTGAACAACTTCTCTATTTACTTTGAGGACCAGAAAAGATCTTTAAGATTGATTTCCTTGCTTAATTTTGTTTCATAATTGGGTAAAGCATTTGCATAGCCCCAAATTAAAGTGTTTGAAACATATTCAAAGAACCATAACTGGTTCTCTCTGTTGTCATAATGGAAGCCATCCATTCCTATTTCTCAGATAAGCACTATGCAATTGTGGGGATCCTTAGTTTGTGTCCCCAGGATGCATCTCTAATGTGATACTAAGTGCTTGGAATCCCAGCACCTTAGGGCCAGTGACAGGTGACTAGCTACAGTTCATTGTCAGCCTGGTTGAAATGGTAAATTCCAGGTTCAGTGACAGGTCCTGTTTTATAAACTAAAATGGACAGCAATGAAAGAGGGTGCTTGATGTCAATCTCTGCATTCACATACATGTGCACACATGTGCACATCCAGCAGCACACCCATGTCCACACAACACATACACATACCACAAATACACACAGAACACTACACTAATGCCACACACTCACTCATGAAAATATACACTCAGTGATGCCTCTCTGTGTAGGGATTTCTCTTTCTACTTTATAGCTCTTAATAGAACACTGTGTGTATATAGCAAGTTCATTCAAACAGTCCTCCGCTGATGGATATTTGGGTTGTTTCTGCTTTGGCAAACAGTGATGCAGTGAGTGACATTAAATAGACAACAAGAGAATCTTAGTTTGAATTTCTCAAATAATGTTTAACTGGAAGTATATAAAGAATTCAGTAAATTTTGAGAATTAGAATGCATGAAGCCACCTGGAGGAGAGTCTCTGGGCCATGAGGTTTACTGTGACAACACAAGGAACACCATGAGTCTGCAGGAAATTCGATGATCTTCTGAGACTCTTGTTCTTTCTCCCTTATTCTTTACCAAAGATAGCTTACATCTCTACCTCAAAGAGATGTGTGGATAGTTAGTGTAACGCTGACTACCTTGAGTTTATTAAACCAAGTTTAAATGGTCCCTTTATTTTCTCATCTTAACACACATTGTAAGAACACTATTTTAAAGGCTTTTTCCCTTCCTCTGCTTTTTCCCAAAATTTTAACCACTTTAGAAAAATTCATACAGCTTTATAAAATATATTATACCATAAAATTCATCAATAAAGTTCATTACCTACTGTATTTTATTATATTCACAGAGTTCTATGAACTTAACACAATTTTAGAATATTTTTATAACTTCCCAGAGGAATCCTCTTCTCATTATCACTCTCCTTCTCCCAAAAATCCCCAGGTAGTTATTAACCTAAAAGTCTCCATAGCAGTTATTAACCTTACAGTCCTCGTAGCATTACCTAATCTGTACATCAAAAGTAGATGACTCAAACAGTATGTGGCCATTATTTTCATTTGAGATCAGTCTTGTGTAGCTCAGGTTGGTGCTGAACTTTCTATGTAGCTGTAGATGACCGTGGACTTCTGACCTTCATCCTATCACCTCCTGAGTGATGGCATTACCACATACATTGCCATGTATACAGTTCATGAAGTGCTGAGACTGGACCCACAACTTTGTACATGCTATCTATATACTCTATCTACTGAGCTACCTCACCAACTTCTCCCCAAGGTAAGGTCAATTGTGACTGTAATTTTTATCTAGTTTTCATGAATCATCAATATTTTACCACGTATGAGCACCTTCCTGATTTTCATTCTATTGCACCAGTATATCTCCCAACACGTCATCTCTTGGACATCAGCATTCTACTTCCTGTCTCTCATATTTTCACTTCTCTTAAATATATAAGTAGAATGATGAAGAGTCTTCCATGGACCAACTTGGTTCACTCAGCCCATTGCTATCAGAGCTCACCTGTGTTGCAGCTTATGTCAGGATTTCAATTATTTTAAGCGTGAGATAACAATTCAGAGAAAGTGTATGTTACACTTCTCTTTCCACATTCCTCTATCTATGGATGCTTGAGTTGTTTCTGTTTTACTTGTTGTAAATAATGCCATTATGGATGCAAATGTATGAGTATACATTTTAAAGACAAGATCTAGCTTCGCTTTGCAGTCTGCCTTCAAATTTAAAATCTTGTTGCCCTAGTCTTTTGATTTGCTGGGACTATAGGCAGAGGCCACCACATTCAACTTACAAACAATTTTTTGTATCTCTGTTTTCAACTCTTTTGGGTATATACTGAGACTTAGAATCACTGAACTACAGTAATTTTCTTTTTGTTTTTTGAGCAACTGTCATGCTGTTGAGTATAGTGACTGCACCATTTTACATTTCTCCAAAACTGCCCCAGGGTTTGGAATTTTCTGTATCTGTGCCAATAACTATTACTCTTTTCTTTGTTGACAACAATCATTTTAAAGAGTGTGATGCGCTTTTCTACTGTAGTTTTGATTTGAATTTCTAAAGATAAGTGACACAGAGCAACTGTCACTTGTTTCTTGACCACATGCACAAAGTCTTTAGAAAAAAAAATTCACCAGGTTATTAAAGTGACCATAAGACATGACCATGTGATATTTGTTCCAAAACAAATTGTTTCAACATGTGTATATTGGTTGATATACACTAACTTTAGCAGAATAGTGTCTTATGGCTTGGATATAAAATATACTCCAAAAAGTGTTGAAGACTGAGTCCCTAGACTGTAAATACAATCACTGAAATATGATTGGACATAAGGGCTCTGACATTTTTAATGGATGAATAGATGAATTGGGAGCTGAATGATCTAGGAGGAGGTGGGATCTGTTTATCAAGTGGAAAGTAGAAGTCACAGAAGTAGCATAACGTGTCCCTGGCCTTTCCCTTTCTCTCTGGGCTCCCTGGCCACCGTGAGAAGGTCTGCTCCATGTCATCACCTGTCTCTGCCATGGGTTCTACAGTAATTCAGACCATATCTGATCATGTATTGAAACCTCTGGAATTATGAAATGAAAAATAGGCCAGGTAGCTCAGGTGTTTGACACAGAAATGAAAACAGGACCAATACTGAAGGGGGAGGCTTCTCCCATAAAATTTGTCAGGATGTAGAACTCTTCACCATAAAGACACCCAACAGACGGGGAAGAAGAAAGCTATCTCAGTAAATTAAAACCACAGTGCAAACACTCCTGCAGCAAAGGTTACAGCAACATTGAGGAATATGTTTTTCTAAAATCATGACCGAAGCAAATATCTTGTTTATGTTTACTACTTAACATAGTATCCAAAGGTAACCAAGAACGATTTTGAAAGGGAAATTATAAAGACGTTTACATTTGAAAGAGCATCAAAACCAGTCAGTAACTGAGGAAACAGCTTGAATAACTACAACAGGCAGCTGAAAGAGATTAAAGAGACATGAATAAACTGAAACATATACCAGGTATGCATGCTGGAAAACTTCCAACTACTAAGGTGTCAACATAACCTAAATGATCTTCACTATCCATGATTAAGATCATACTTAGAAGAGACATTTCTGAAAATCTATATAACACCTCAAGAATTCCAAACAAATAGCAATTCAATCTGGATGACGGATGTAATCTTATTTCAAAATGTACCACATGATTTTCTTTGTCAAAAGTGTTTACTGGAGAAAGGACAGCCATTCAGATAAATATAATAGAAATATCAGGAATAAATATTCATGCATATGGCCAAATGATTTTTGATGGAGTTTTCAAAACTGTTCAGTGTGGAAAAGAACGTTTTGAAAAATGGTGCTGGAGGAACTGATTATCCACGATGAAGAATAACCTGTGTCTGTTCATTTCTTGTCAATTTGACCCAAACTGAAGTCAAAATTCAGTCATGTTAGGGTAAGCCTAGTTCCATAAGATGGGATACCAAGTATTAACTAACCTTTAATAATTTGGAAAATTTTAAGAAAGCCACATTAGTTTCTCTTTAAATGCTTTGTACAGCTCATAACTAAACCCACCAGGTCCAGGCATTCTCTCAAGAGAATTTTGCTTATTAATTCAAAGACCATTCTAGTAAAGACTATTTAAAATCTTCATTTCTTGGTGATTTATTCACAGTCTGTTTAAGTTTCTAGGAATGAATTTCTTTTTTTTTTTCTTGCTGATTTTTTTTATTAATTAATTAATTTAATTATTAAAGATTTCTGCCTCTTCCCCGCCACCACCTCCCATTCCCTCCCCCTCCCCCAATCAAGTCTTCCTTCCTCCTCAGCCCAAAGAGCAAGCAGGTTTCTCTGCCCTGTGGGAGGTCCAAAGACCACCCACCTCCATCCAGGTCTATTAAGGTGAGCATCCAAACTACCTGGGCGCCCACAAAGCCATTACATGCAATAGGATCAAGAACCCATTGCCATTGTTCTTCAGTTCTCAGTAAAAAGCATGGGACAAAACCGGTCTCTAGGAATGAATTTCTATAAATGCTTGGCAGGCAACTGCTCATAGAATTTATTACTTTCATTTTGTAAACTCATTAGTAATGACCTCACTTTTTTGTTTTATTTGAATTATTTAAGTTATTTGCTTTGTTTTTATTTGTGTGAATGTGTGCACACGTTTACTGTCAAAGCAAAATTCATATAGGTGGCTCTCTCCTTTCGCCTTGTAGGTCCCAGGCATCAAGCTCAAACTTGTTGGCACCTCATTTTTATTTTTTTTATTTTAGTATTTCAATTGTCTCTATTTTTTTCTTAGTCTGCTGAGTTAAAAGTCTCCCCGTGCTTTTAACTAACAATCCATTGATAGTTTTTACTTTCTATTTTTATTCTCTTGCTTCTTTCACTATGTTTAATTAGCTATTTTCCTGGTGGCTTTATTAAAAAAGTAATTAGCATGTTAATTTAACCTAATTGAAACCAAAAGTAATTGTAACTAAAAAATAAGTTAATGCTCCATATTCAAATTCCACATTCAAGATTTCAACCAGACATGAATCAAACATTTTGGAAAAAGGAAATTATATTTGTACTGAATTGAATATCCATGGTTGTTGCCTTTGTCACTATGTCCCAAATGATATGATTTGACACCATCACATTGTGTTTATTATTGTAAATAATCAATACATAATGTAAAGTCTATGAGAAGATACACAGATATTATATGTAAATTCTATGGCATGTTATATAAGGTTCTTGGGTGTTCGTGGATATTGTACAAATGTTTTGCTCTCATTAAAGAATCAATTTCCCATAAAGACTGAGGCAAAACAGTATACAACTGGTTTTTCTAGTGTATCTTTATTATCCATGGCCTCCTTTTATTATTAATACACATGTTACAATTTAAGTGCATTGTAAGCTCATTAAAATATTTTACAATCACTGCTTTATGAAACTGCCCTTTAATTTACATAGAAGAAAATTGACGCTCTCATTATATATACTTGGGTAATTACCATTGCCAGTACCTTTACTTCTTTAGGTAGACATGAACTTCCATCCAGTCTCCCACCAAGTCCTACTTCTTTTAGTTCCTTTAACTATTGCTTGAAAGTTAAATGCCCTGTTTAAACTTGAACCAGATGGTTTTTTTAGCATTCTGCCCAAAATCTTCTTAGCCAAATCCATCGCATTATTAGATATATTTTATACTTGCCATGTAACAGCAGGTAACAAATAGAACTACAACATAACAAGGGTCCCTGAGCCTTTGGCTTTCAATAACGTGTTATTCATCAGCAGCCTCTAAAATCTCTTCTGCCAAAAGCATTTTCATGTCCCTCGCAAATTCCACCTACTAACTGGTTCCACTGACAGTGTCAGATATTTTGCTGTTGCTGTTTTATTTTTGTTTTTGTTTTTATAATAACACTCATCTCTTGGGCACAAAAGCCTTTTTTATCTCTTGTTGTATAAAATGAGCTCAAGCTCACTTGTATGAAATAATAATTATTTATTTTTAGTGTCTCTTGTCCTGACCATTGGAAGGGTTTAACTAGGCAAAGTATCCAGGATATGTCACATAATTGCAGCCCATCACTTCCTGGGTCTGGAGTCATCTCAAAGCCTTATTTGCTCAATTGCCTAGCAAGTACCATTGGTTGCCATCAGAGTCCTGAGTGTGGCTACGGTTCAGAATGCAGCCTTTCCATGTGGCCTGCATTTATCACATTGTAACAGTTGAATTCTAGTCAAATGAAGGTCGATCATCTTTTTTAAGACTGATATTCCAAAATCCAAGTCCATATAGCATTGCTTCCACTACTGGCTGGGTTAGTCTTTCCAGTTTTAAGAGCAGAAGGCACAGATTTTACCCAGTAACAAAAAAATAAATAAAAAACAAGTAACAGAACTGGATATATTATCATGATATCATGATCATTTATGATAAATACAAGTTTGCCACAACAAGAAAAGAAGAAACTAGGCATTCCCTAATTTAAAAAAAAAAAAACCATGTATTTATATGGTTCTTACACTGGCAGAAGTTGTTCTAGGTATAGATTTTCTGACCACACTCTCACTAAACAAACCGAGTTTTACCTAAGGCAAACAAATATTCTATAAACAAGACATTTCTATAGAGCCTCTGTTACTGTGAACATCTCTGTAACTTGAGTATTACCAGCAAAAAAAAATTCAGAAAAATAATGAAGATGAAGATAAAAAGGTGAGAGAGGGGATGAAAGAAAGACAGGAAACAGAAACAGGGAGGCAGAGGCAGAGATAGTGACAGAGATACAGAGACAGAGAGGCAGAGAGAATGTGAATTTGAATCAGAGAATGCAGGCTGAAGCTCTAAATGCTTTTGCTGAGCAAAGGTAGTTTTTGAAGCATTTCTTCATTAAATCTTCTATTCAGAACTGACTGGGAATTGAATAAATAAAAGAGATCCCAGAAGTCGAGAAGGAAAAGTAAGTAATAGGGAACCAGGCTTGGAAATGAGTTTAAGCTACTGTTTGCAACAGAAGAAGAGCTAGGAATAGAGTGTTGCTCCATTGAGGTTTACAGTACGAGTTTGAGCCTGCAGGAACTTCTCAACTTCTGGATGTAACTGTGAATTTTACATTAACAAATTACAGAAGGCTCCAATAATATTGTCATAGAGAGCCTGAAAAAGCCCCAAAACTAGCACAAACAACACCTCCTCTTACACAGGTCAGAGACAAGATAATTATTTCCGTTGGAAGACATGTCTACCTGTTTCTGCCTTTCTTACTTTATTAGTGGGTTTATGAGGAAATTGTCAATACAACTGAGCAGTCAGTCAAAAATATCATTGAACTACGAATATGTTCCAAGATCCAGTCTCTGTCTAAGGATCTTAGAGTTTATTCGGCAATAGAATGGAAAGGGTTGCGAAACAGATTTTATTGCGATGTGACACAAAGGAACACTCAGCTAAGAAATCACACAAAAGTAGTAACCATTTTGCTAAGAGGAGTTTGAAAGAGACAGTTTTTATTTGAGCTGGAAAAGAGCAACTGTGTTCTACCCAAGCAGAAATGAAGTGGATATAGATACATTGACCAAGACCACTTCCCAAGTCACACTGAAAAAGAATGAATACTAAGTTGCCAAACAAAGCCTTCATTAGTATCTCAGTGACATTAGAAAAATACCACACTCTACATGTATTGTAGGAGACTGTTCATTCCCCGGCCACCCAAACCCCTAAAATAATCACACAGAAACTGTATTAGTTAAATTAATGCTTGACCTATTACTCTAGCTTCTTATTAGCTAGCACTTATATCTTTTGGTTAACCCATTTCTAATATTTTATATTTATCATGAGGCTTGTGGTCTACCAGCAAGGTTCCAGTGTGTCTGTCTCTGGCGGCAGCTCCTTGGCTTCTCTCTGACTCTGCCTTCTTTCTCCCAGTATTCTGTTTAGTTTTCCCCATCTAGCTCTGTTCTGCCCTGATATGGGCTCAAAGCAGTTTCTTTATTCATTAATTAATAAGAGAAACACATATACAGAAGGACTTCCCACATCTTATATCTAGGGTCTACGATAACATGCCTAAAAAATAATAGCAGTTTATCCTTTAAAGATGGGGCAGGGATAATAAAGCTGAATATTTCTAGATTCATATATTTACAAACAACTTCATTTTTTCATACCACATATCTTCACACTCCAGTTTATGCCCACTGAGCACTATAATTTCAGGGATTATCATTTGTATTGTAGCGAGTGGGAATTAATTGCATGGTTTTCACCCAAATTCTTAAGCTGTAGATTGAATCCCAAGTAGGATGATGTAACTGAATATAAGGGTTGTAAAATATTTCAGCAGTCAGAGATTTTTATATATGCAATGAGACAAAAACTTAATACAAAATCAAACCTGTAATAAGTGAGGTGTCTCCAGCAGTAGTCATGCGTGATGCATTATAGGATTTCCCTGCACCATTGGTCTGAACAGAGAGCACCCTTATCATGTCAGGCAAAGCCAATAAATGCCGACTAAACCGCCTTGGCTCAGACTCAGGATTATTGTATGTTATGAATTGCAGTGTTTGGCTGAACATACAAAGGTTTCTCTTCTTAAAGAAAAGAGTAGTTTAATTACATAAAACAAAGACTCAATATTTCCTACTGTCATTCCTCCTTAGTATGTACGTATCAAATTAGCAAACCTATGGATTGTATTATATAAAAATGCTTCATTTTAAAAATTGCTGTTTACATTGCTGACTTGAGTTGCACAAAAAAAAATTTCAATGAATTTTGGCTTACAATTGAGATAGAATTTACAACAATTTCTGAAATGGTTTTAAATAACTTTGGCCATTTTCTAATATGTAATTATGCAAATGGATTCTCAGCATTGATAATTATAAAATTAAAATATCAGTCAACTCTGAAAAACATTGAAGATATTCTACATCTTGTAGTACCAAGTCCTCAGCCAAGATTTAATTTTTTATATAAAAACAAGCACATCTACTTCTTCAGGATGCAAATTTCTTTGTATTAAGTAAATGGCACAATATTTTTAAAGAATTGTTTTATAATAAATTCCTTTATGATTTATTCCCAATAAATGTATGATTTGTATACCTATTTATTCATCTATATACCCAGGTTACATTAAAATCTCTCAGGTGGTGTCTTGAGTGATGATTCAGCAGTTAATAATACTTGCTCCCATCACCCACTTCGGATAGTTCACAACCACCTGTAACTTCAAGGGATTTGACACCACATGTACACAGTACACAAAAGCCATGCAGAGGGGCTGGAGAAAGTGCTGAGTGGTTAAGTGCACTTGATGCTCTTGCAGATGACTTAGGTTTGGCTCTTAACTTCCAGGTGGCAGCTCACCACCTGTACTCCAGCTCCAGAGTATCCAGCACCATGTGCTGTCCCTTACAAGCACCAGGCACACATGTGGCATGCATACATACATGTAGTCAAACACACATGAAGTAATTTAATCCTTAAGCACACACACATACAGAGGTAGAAACACATGCACATAAATACATTTTTAAAAAAAATTTAGACAAAAGGGAGTCATGGGTAAAAATTGGTGAGTTCTGTTCTCAGCCAACAATGCAGTCTTTCACGTAACTCTCAGCATGATTGACATAACGAGAATTCTGAAGCTTTGCTACGGTTAACTTTGCAATTTGCTCTTAGTGTATTTCAGTGGAGTTTTTAAAAAGTTTTATTCAAGAGTTTATAAATAAAAGTCAACAGGTGGCATAATTGTATTAGATCCAAAATAGACTATGAAAGAACATGAAGTTTCTCTGAATGTGAGTGTTGAATACAGGAAGGCAGCCATTGGAACCAATCTACCAGTATAGATCTGGGTTGCTTCATGAGGGAATTTAAGCTTTACTTTGAGATGCCTGATCAACAAGGTGACAATATCAGGTTTGTCTTTAGGCCATGTCTGACATTAATTGGGAGAACAGATTTGCAGAAGTGGGGCCGATGCAGCAGAAACTAGTTAGAAGGCTATCATATCAGTTGAAAGAACATGAGGATGGACACTAATAATAAGGATATTGACATAAGACAAGCTGAACCAATAATCAGAAGAAACTCAAAATAAGAAGTGAATTGGTACAAAGGAATACTTTAACGCCCCAAAACAATGTTTCAGGTCACATGTCTGAAAACAAACAAAACCAAACCAAATGGGATACCAACTGAGATTCATGCTAAGACACTGAGTTCCTGACCAAAATCTTGACCTGGATACAAAACCTCCTCAGAGCCATAGATAGAATTTATACTGCCAGTGGATACTCCCTCACTGGTCCCATATAGATGTACTGAATCAAAATGATCATTGTATCATATAACAAACAACTTAAATCTTGCCATTTTATTCTTAAAGATAATAGAACTTGGGCAAACTCTTTGCCAGTGTGTGTTTAGACGCCCTCTTATCTGCCAGTCACATAATGCTCCATCAAAAGGAACAGCATGTCTTCCTTGGCTGAATCTGTTTGCTTGCCATAAGCTAGTATTGCCTCTCATTAGCACAGCCTCTCTTCTGGGCCATTCCAAGTACATTTAACACATCTATTAAGTAGTCCTGGTAGATGATCATATGTAAATTCTTACTCCACACTTTCTAAATCTAATTTTTCCCAGCTCTCATTTTAAAAATTAGAACAGCATTCGCCTATCTTCCACCTTCTGGAACATTTCTCATCCTAGTGATTATCAAGCACCAGCAATGACTCCAGGATTTCAGAGGATTACCGGATGTGAGGCATCTGCATCTTGAATTTATTTAGAATGCAGAAGTGAGGTTCCCAGGCCTCTTAATATTCTGCTCTCACTCCTGGAGGCAGATAGAAATTTAGCTTATTAAAAACAGTCCATTAGAAGGCCAGCTTGTACGCAGTCCAATAAGCAAGCTGGAGAGCGTCAATGATGAGACCAAGAAGGTACGGAAAGGCCGGCTCGTGTAGGCAAATTAGCATAAACTGAAAACCCAGGAATGTCTTGGGAAGCATCACATCATTGCATGATTGCAGTTCTCTCCAAATTGAACAAATTAAGTCAACTCTCTATTTTCTATTCCCATTCTGTTCTGTTCATTACGATTACACTTAACATGAGATAATAACAATGCAAACTATAATAAATAGTTCATCTTTACTAAGTCCTAGGTGCTAAGTTATTTGCATTGCGTATTTCTCGTGCTGCGCCTAAAAGATAGTCTACTAGCATCCAGTTACATAATCACTTCCACTTCATCTGGTGCAAGTGCAGAATTTGTTGTACTACAGGGTGCCGTGTATCTTAAGGAATCATGGAACGCTCTAAAGAAGCAGATTCTGGGCTGAGTTTAGAGGGAATCATTCCAAAGGTACCTCGGCACCAGTGCGGCTTGCTATTCGATGTTGGGAAGCCACTGGCCCCTAAACTGATGCTGCCTGGGAAGTTACCCAGCCAAGCGGCTGCCACAGACACGAACTTCTATAAATCAGAAGCCATGGCAGCTGCCAGCTTAGGAACAGTTCCACGCTAGTGCAATCTGCCTTGCAGAGTGGATGTTCCATGTCTTCCGCTTGGCACCAACAGAGCAAATGACTGGACATACTGAACTCTGCTCAGTGCTGCCACAGAACAAACTGGATGCCTCTACTACCTATGTGCCAAGAAAAAAATAATGAAGTTGCATAATAAATGCATCTTCTGTCTCACTTCGGTTATTCAAATCTCACAGCGCATGGTAACTTACACCGAGTCATAGCTGCAAGGCTGGAAGTTCATTTCTTTTCTTTTTCTTTCTTTCTTTCTTTCTTTCTTTCTTTCTTTCTTTCTTTCTTTCTTCCTTCCTTCCTTCCTTCCTTCCTTCCTTCCTTCCTTTCTTTCTTTCTTTCTTTCTTTCTTTCTTTCTTTCTTTCTTTCTTTTCTTTTGTGAGACAAGGTTTCTCTGTAGCTTTGGAGCTTGTCCTGGAACTCAGACTATAGACCAGGCTGGCCTCAAGCTCTCAGAGATCCACCTGCCTCTGCCTCCCAAGTGCTGGGAATAAAGGTATGTGCCACCACCACCCAGTTTATGTTTTAGTTTTATTTGAATTTCCTGCTCCCTCATCAAGACATCATTCATGCTATTTGCATATCTTTCTATGCAAAGTTTCTGTTCAAGGGTTATGCTCATTTCTTTAAGAGCTGCACTTTCTAGTCTAGGTTGGCTTATGGATTCATTTTCTAGCCAGGGCTAGCCTTGAACTTTCTATCCTCCAGTCTCAGCTTCTCCAATATTGGGTTATAGGTATGCACCAACCACATCCTGCTCTCAGTTCATTTCTTTTAATATTTTTTAGTATGTGTGTATATCTATGCTGTGCTCTAATTGTGTGTGTGTGTGTGTGTGTGTGTGTATGTGTATGAGGTATTTGAGAGTGCAAGTACACTCATGTCAAAGCAATGCATGTGGAAGTCAGAGGACCGATCACCTCTGGTATGGGTTCTCAGCTTCCACCTTGTTCAAGACAGTGTCTGAGCCATGGTGGCACACTTCGTTAGTACACACACCTAGTACTCAGGAGGCAGAGGCAGGCGATCTCTGTGAGTTCAAGGCCAGCCTCATCTACAAAGTGAGTTCTAGCACAGATTCCAAAGCCACAGAGAAACCCTGACTCAAAAAAACCTAAATAATAATAATAAAAGACAAGGTCTCTCAGTCTTTAGCACTGTATAACCAAGACTGGGGGGTGGCTATTAATATCCATACTCTTGTTTCTTACTTCAATATTCCGAAGGGTTTGCAGGGATTACAGATACATTAGCTATAGCACCTAGATTTTACATGGGGGCATGTCCTGGTTAGTCTTCATTAGCAACTAGACACAGCCTATAGTCATCCAAGAACTTCAGTGGAGGAATTACCCACATTCTGTAGAAGACTGTTTGGTTTGTTAGCTGATTAGGAGAGCCCAGCTATTACAGGGGTTTCATGCACAGTCAGGAGACTCCGCACTGTATAAGAAAGCTAGCTGTTTATAACCAGCTAGCAGAATCCACCATCGTTCTTGCTGTCCTTTTCAAGTAGAAAGTCCCTTGATCAGAGATAATGCTGTATCAAATAGCATATAGACCTGCCTTTATATTCCTGCCTTGACTTTTCCTCAGTGGTAGAATGTGACCAAACCTTATAAGCTGAATAAACCCTTTTTGCTCATAAAATGTTTCTGGTCATAATGTTTTATCATAGCAACAGAAATCAAAGTTGAATAGGGAGATATTGGGTTTGGTCTTTACATGGGTTCTGTAAATCCAAACTCAGTTCCCTCATATTTGTATAGCAAGTCCTGTACCCAGTGAAACATCTCTTCAGCCCTTTATTCTACGAGTAAAAGAGATTATCTTGTGCAATGTTTTTTGGGACAGAGGAGTGTTATGTTGTTTTAAGAGAGTTGTACTCTGTTGTACTGGCCTAGAAATCACTACATGGTCCACACTAGTCTCAAACTCATGGCTATCCTTCTACCTCAGCCCCATGATCTCCGTAATTACAGGCATGAACCACCAAACACAAATAAAACATAATCTTTTGAATGATTCCTGCCTTGTTTTTATTTCCTTTTATGGTTCGTGCTTTTTCCAACTCCTGGCTAAAAGATATTAACAGAACCTAATTCACAAAGAGGTTCAGCATGTGCTTTTATCTAGGTTTCCAGTTTTTAGTCTCATGCTTCGCAAAGGTTTTCAGGGTTGGGATAAGTGCCTGGAGGTTCACCTTCCAAATAAGCTACCTAATTATTGTTCATCATTTGTTGAAAAGATCATCCTTTCCCCACTTAGTGGGCTTTGTGCTTCGGTAGAAAATCAGTTGACTATGCATTAGTGGATCTATTTCTATGCTCCGTCCTACTTATGTGTGAGTGTTATCTGACAGCCATAAGTCTGCCTAGGGACCTCCGAGGTCAAAATCACTTTTGTCATAATATTAAGATATCATTTAAGATTTTTATTATCATTTTTCTCATAAACACTTGGTGGTATTTTTAGAGGATAGATGTAACAGTTCAACAAATTGAAATAGAAGTGAAAATTTTGTTAACACACCAAATACAAGAATATTTGAAAAATGTACAATGATAGTACCACTTTTTTCACTAATTTTTGATATGCTAGATATGAGAATATGGATTTTTCACGCCTTTAATCCCAGCACTTGGGAGGCAGAGGCAGGCGGATCTCTGTGAGTTCGAGACCAGCCTGGTCTACAAGAGCTAGTTCCAGGACAGGCTCCAAAACCACAGAGAAACCCTGTCTCAAAAAACTGAAAAAAAAATTTACTGTTTAATAATGAAGCCATTATAGTTATTTGACAGTGATTATGTAAAATAAATAGACCAAATACTAGAAAAATTCTTCAATTCTTATCTTAACTAAACTATAACAATTAAGATAACTGAAGACAGAAATTTCCATACAGTTCATCTAAACAGCATTTTAGGGTCTTTCTTTTTTTTCACTTTTTAAAGTAAATTTTGTATGTGTACATGTGTTTGAATGCACATGTGTGTACACATGCCTGTGGAGGACAGAGTCAGTTTTCTCCTTCTATCAGGTAGGATCTGGAAACTAAACTCAACCCACAATGCTTGGCAGCTGGCACTTGGACCGACAAGCGATTCTGTTGATCCTGGGATATTCAATTATTTTATGAATATAATAGAATTTCCTGACTGTTGTTATTTTATACCAATTAATCTAGTTCAATAGTTAACCCCTTTCGTTCATACTTTTTCTTCTTTTTGACAGCTATATACATATATATAGACATAATGTACTATATAGTGGCTTTTCATTTGTATTGTAATAAATAAAGCTTGGCTGAAGATCAGAGCCTTATAGACCAGGCAATGGTGACACACAGCCTTAATCTGAGTAACCACACTAGTCTGTCATAAAAACAGGGCAGTGCATGCCTTTAATCCCAGCCCTAGAGAGGAGTATAATACAGGAAGAGACAGCTTGCAGACACAGTATCATTCTGAGATTTCTGGAGGCAGGATCGCCATTTCAGACTGAGGTAGAGGTAAAATCCAGTGGCTGCCTGTATTGCTTCTGTGACATTCAGGTTGAACCCCAGTATCTATCTCTGCATTTTTACTAATTTTTACACTACAGTGCTGTAATTATAGTCACCATTCTCTGTCACCGCTCGTGTCACCTTCCTTTTCCACTGAACCTCTTACTCTCACCTCATCTCCCAGGGGCTTCATTATTTAGTCAAAATGACTTTCACCCCAAAAGAACCATCGTCTATCATTAGTTCTTCAGGACCAGATTGAGCCATCATGGACACCTTTATCCTTGCTATAAAGGTGGAAGTCAGCATTTTATGGCAGTCTTCCCTAGTCTCTGTCTCTTCAATTCTTTCCATTCTCTTCTCTCTGATATTCCTGGGACTGAAGATGGGGACCAGTGACATAGTTATTCTATTTATGGCTAAACAATAGTCGATCGTTAATTCTCAACTCTTCAAACAGACAGGAGTCTCTTCTTGAAGGATAACTAACGGCTTCTTTTTTTTACTAGAAGGGACACATATCTGATATTATAAACAAGGTCAAAAGCTAAAGGTTGGGGGAGGGTATGAACCTAAGAGAGGGAACACACTGTTGGTCTTTTCCTAAATGAATGTTACCAAGTAGTCCTCTGGATGTTTACGTTTACAGACTATAAACTCATAGACTAGAATGGCTCAGCCTGGGGCAGAGAGATCCATCTATGCTAAGAGTGATGGTTAATGCAGGGACTAAAAGTAAATCTTAAAATCAGATATTGTTAATCCTTCAAACGTGCCTTCTCTTATAACATCATATTATGTATCTACTATTCCCTTTTAACAGTTTAAACCTATGCAAACTTAGTATCTTACAATTCTGTTGGCGTTAAGTCTCACACGGGTTTTTCGGGATGAAAATTAAGTTGCTCTCACAGCTATATTATATTCCTGTGTGAAAACTCTAGGTGAGACATCATTCCTGTGGACAAGCTGTTGGCAAAACTCAGTTCCTTGAGGTTGCAAAACAGAAGACCCATTTCCTAGCCGGCATTCAGCTGCAGCTGTTCTCAGCCTCTCTGTTAACCTGTCACCCCTACCTCCATTCTCAAAAACGGCCAGAGTTCACCTCCTGCTCCAAATCTCTCTTCCCTATTGTTACATCTATATGCCCTACAAAGGAAGTGCAAATGGCTGAGATATCATGAGATTAGACAGGGTGCACTTGAACCATCTAGGATAGTCTCACCATCTCAGCGTTCAATTTTTAATCATTTTTGGATAGTGGGTTTGCCCTTCTAAGATAATGTATTCACAGGTTCAAGGGATTAGGGATGGAATTTTCTCTAAAATAGTAAGTGAAACATGATTGACACAGACTACCACGATTGGTTCTGTATTCTAAATCCTTTATGTTCCAATATAAATTGTAGAATCAGTTCTTCAACTCGTTAGAGTGGAATACATATGACATTAAAGCAGAAAGAGGGAGGAGCGTGGAAGTCACCATGAAGGGGTCAGGGGGCAATGGAAAGGATAGTAGGCAAGTAGGGGAGTGAAAATACAGATATGAAAATGTTACAATGAAGCCCATCAGTTAATAAGCCATCTCAAAAATAAAAAATAATTAAAGCTGCTTGGCTTCCTTACTGTGATTATATTGAATTTACAGGGCAACCTGTGAAGAATTAACTTATAAAACTGTGGAGTCTCTCTCTACGAACATGGTAGAGCCCTGCTTTTAAAGTCTTCCTTCTCCATCAGTGTTTTATTGTGGTGTCAAATAATGCAGCTTTGGGCAAATTCTGCCAAATTTTCTTCAAGTATTTAATATTTGGATATAATTACTAGTGTTATTTTAAATTACTTATTGCTAAGCTGTCTATAGAAATACTATTTATTTTTGGACATTAAACCTGTGGTTTTACTAACTCAATCATTAGTACTGCTAGTTTTTTATGTTCATTGGGCTTTAGTTAATGATTCATCTTCTATTGTCACCCATTCTATTTCTTCCTTCCTAGCTTCCCCTTGGCTCACTGCCTTCCCCGACTCCAGTGATGTGCTGGAGAGAAATGATCAAAGTGGCATTTTGCCTTACAGCATAACTTAGCACTAGAGGAGAAAAACACTCTGTTTCACCATGAAAATGGTGTCAAAAATAGGCTTTTCTTAACTTTTATTACTAGATTGAAAACTATTATTCCAGAGCCTGGTTTTCTGAGGTTTTTATTGTGAGTAACTGCTGAACTTGTGAAAGGTTTTTCTAGTCGCAGATGCGTGCACACTCATTTTCCTTTTCAGTCAGTGATTATGGTTACTTACAATGATCTATTGAAGCTAATCATGTTATTCAGATCAGCCCAGAGTGGACAAGTACCAGCTTTATTGTCACATTTATAAAGCGCTGCATTTGATTTATTGATAATCTCTATTTTTATTATTTTTATTGAGCTATACTTTTTCTTCCACTCCTCTCTCTTCCTCCCCCTCCTCTTTTACCATCTTCTGTGACCCCAATTTACTCAGGAGATCTTGTCCTTTTCTCCTTCCAATGTAGATCCATGTATGTCTCTCTTAGGGTCCTCTTTGTTGTCCAGGTTCTCTGGAGTTGTGGACTGTAGGTTGGTTTTTCTTTGCTTTTATATCTAAAAGCCACATATGAGTACATATTATTTCATAAGTATAATTTCCAAATAATTTTATACTTTTCAATTTAATTCACATACATTCAAAATATATTTTGCTTGATTTCAATTTTTCAACTTTAAATAAGACTAAAAAAATAAAATAAGCTTTTTTTCATGTATCAGTGTTTTGATTTTAATATATGTACACCTTGTGCCCACAAAGGCCAGAAGAGGGCACCCTATTGCCTAGGACTGGAACTAAGGATGGTTGCGAGCCACCATGTGGGTGCTGGAAAGCAAACCTGGGTTCTCTAAATGAGCAAAAAGTGCTCTTAAATGCTGACTGTATGTCTAGGCCCTGACTTATTTTTTATTTTTTTTAATTTTCTTGGGCCTGGAAAGTTAACACATCAGAAGAGCCCTGGGTACTCTACCAGAGGACCAGAGTTTGGCTCCCAGCTCACACAAGATGGTTCATGTCTGTTCATAGCTCTAGTCCCAGGAAACTCATGCTTTCTTCTGGCCTCTGTGGACATGAGGCATGAATGCAGACAAAACACTTATACACATAAAAACAATTAATTATCTAAAATGGTTTCATGACTCTTTTTTCATGACCCAGTATGTGGCATACCTTAGGAAACCTTCCTTGTGCACTTCAATGCCATGTTTGCTGTGTTGTGGATGTGTCACCTGTGACAAGGAGACTGACCTTGTTTTAAAGTCCTACCTCATCATTTATTTTTGCTACTGCGATATTAATGTCTGAGAGAGATGGAGTGAGATCTTCAACTCTGTGCACAGGCCTCTGTAGTCTTTCCATTTTATCAGTTGTGAGTCATTGACTTTGAAGTTCTGTTGGTTCCATATTTAAAGTTGATATCTTCATCAGTTTACTTTGTGGTAAAATCCCTAGTTACTCATCAGGTTTGTTACCACATAGCCTTCCAGTTTTTTGGTTTTGTTTGGCAAATGCGGTTTATCCTTATTTATTCTTTTTTTTATTCATTTTTCTCTTTAGAAATTAAAACAGATTTATTTAGACAGAATACTTTGTGGTAACTTTTTATCCTCACCTCCAATAATCTATCTTCCTTTACTTTTAAATGGCTTAGGATATTTACTTTTCCTCTGATTATGAATTCGACAGTCCACATATTCCTTTTTCATTTGTTTTTCCTTTCACCTCTCTGTTGGCAGAGGCTGCTTGTTCATTTTCTGGCCACCCAGACCCAAAATAACCACACACAAACTGTATTATTACAACACTGCTGGGCCTATTAGCTGAAGCTTCTTATTGGCTATCTCATATCTTAAATTAACCCATTTCTATTCATCTGTGTATTACCATGTGGCTGTGGCTTACTGGGCAAAGTTCCTGTATCTATTTCCTCCAGTGCTACACGGCATCTCTTTGACTCTGCCTACTTTCTCCTCCTCTGTCTGCTTGGAATTCCCGCCTTGCCCTATTCTGCCCTGCAATAGGCCCAAAGCAGATTATTTATTAACCATAGGTATTCACGGCGTAAAGAGGGGAATCCCACATCATCTCTCTGTTCCCTTTTCTCTCTTTCCCTGGGTTATTCATTAGGTATAAAAAATATCCTTGAAAGGCTCATGTTTTAAATTCTGCACCCCAAACTGGTGAATGACCCCCTAGACCCTCTTACTTCAGCAACGGATTAATTTCATGATATATCTTAATACCACATTGTTGACAGAGGCTGCTCATTTGTTTCCTGGTCACCCATTGTTGGTGAAAAGCTGTTAGTTCATTTCCAGATGCTCAACCCTGAAATAATCGCACAGAAACTATATTATTTGCAATACAGTGTGACCAATAGCTTAAGCATATTTCTGGCCAACTCTTATATCCTAAACTAACCCATCTCCATTAATCTGTTTATCGCCACATGGCTGTAGCTTACTGGGTAAAGTTTCATCCTGGCATCTGTCTCTAGAGGGCTACAGGGCATCTCACTGACTCTGCTTTCTTCCTCCCAGAATTCAGTTTAGTTTTCCCTGCCTAGCTCTTTTCTGCCCTATCACAGGCCAAAGCAGATTCTTTATTCATTAATCAATAAAAGCAACACATATACAGAAGGACTTTCCACATCAAATTCTGCTTCTTTTAGAATACTTATGATTGTGTCCATCTCCATGATTTTTTCAACAGATTTGCTAATTTTTCAAAAGTTTCTTCGCAATGTAAAATATGTAACTATAACGTCATTGCAGTCTACGAAATAAAGCCTTCGTGACGATGTTCTATCATCATGGTAATAAACTGTTTCTTCCTCACGTACTCTGTGCTACCCTCCGTTACACGTTTTCGTTCACTTCCTGCTTACTCAGTTAATATTATTTCCACCTTGGGTTCCTGACAGAGTTGAAAACTAGATAGTTAGAGTTTTCTTTGTTTACCAAGTTAAGATAGAAAGTAAATTATGTGCAAGACTTTGAATCACCAAGATACAATAGTTATGAAATATTTTCTCTGAATTTTTCAGCTCCAAATGAACTAGACATTGTTGATGCATTTATTGTGTGTATATATTGTATACAGTCATTGTACTTATTGCATATAGCTTTTCTTATATTAGTTATAGCGTCCTTTTTTATTTTAGACAAAAAATAGGAAATGTAATGATATTCCATTTGTATTTTAATAAATAAAGCTTGCCTGAAGATCACACAGTAAAACAGCAATACTTGTCAGCCATCCAGACCAGGCAGTGGTGGTAAACACCTTTAATGCCAGCACTAGACAGGTCTCCGCTTGGTCTCATTCTGAGAATTCATGAAGGCAGGATCACCATTTTGGCATGAGATAGAGGTAAGAGCCAGTGGCTGGTTGTTTTGCTTTTCTGATCTTCAAGATGAAACCCAATATCTGCCTCTGTGTTTTTACAATTTGTGCTACAATAGTTGTCTAGTGTTTCTGATTTACTGTGTTTGTTGTTGGTTTGGCATAGACAGAGTAGTCTGCCGAGCACCATGCCCCCGTGTCTGCGCTCTGTGTGCTTGAACCCAGTTATCGAGCTTCAGGCAAGGGGTTGGAGGTTGAGAACACGGACGCAGACGCAGAGACGGACTGACACACACAGACCTTCTTACACTGATACCAAAGCCCCAAGAATGCCCCCTTTATTGTGTTCAGGGGCAGCCTATATAGAGATAGCCACGCCCCAGCCAAACCCACCAGAAACCACTCTCCTGCCATCAGGATCTCCTGAAGGTCTCGTGCTCAGAGCATCTGTAGGCACTTAGATCAAGGGATTACAAGAAATTCAGGATCTGGGGTCTCACTGCTCCCAACAGTAGTCTTCTCTGAGGATAGTATCTTTCACAATGAAAGCCTGACATTTCTGAGGAATCTGTAGAGGGCCTCCTATGTTAGAAAGCTTCTGAGTTTTGCTGGCAGGAATATGAAGTACTCCTGGCTTGATGTGTTCCTAGGGAGCAGTGGTCTACTGGCTCCCACTACCTTTTTCTGAAGCTTTGAGAAATTTCCCTCATGTTTATATAAACTAATAGTTATTTCTAAATTTGACTTTTCAAATTATAGTGATTTTGACTTCCCTTAACTCAATTCTCCTCGATTCAGCAAGACCACTAGGCATTTGCTGGTTTATTCAGGCTTCAGTGTAAGGGCATGTGCCTCTGGTAGTAAACTTAGAGCTCCCCTCATTTGTTCCTCTTCTCTCTTACTTTAAGAGAGCTTATTGTCCAAAGTTCAACTATCTTTTTAATTGCTATTATGTCAGAAGAGCAATACCTGTAAATGGTAAGGGTGTATGGGCGGAAGTGGAGAAATTCAGAAATACTATTTTCATTCACAACATTGCATTGAACAGATGAAGATGGGATAACTTTTTATTGCTAACCTTACCATAACTACATTAGCTGATGCTTCAAAGAAAAATTCTTGGGAAAATAACAGAGAGATGGTAAGTGACAGAATTAAAATTAGAAGCACAAGCCTCTGTCTCTGCTTCTCTTCTCTATTTCCTCTTAATAATCAACTTCTCAGGCTCACCCTTGTCTGACTTTGGATTTACCATTAACATATTACTATATTCAAACCCTATCAACCAACTAGACAGAGAGAAGACCCTAGGATACATCGAAAAAAAAAAAAAGTCACCACTTTGACAGAAAAACAAGAAATAAGAAAATAAATTCATGGACCTTTACCTTTGGGTCAGTCTGAAAACTTGAATGACTATAGTTGTCATTCATGCTCCAGATAGATCTCCTATAAATGAAATTTCAGCATCTCATTTCCTTTATACTTAATACCTTTGCCTTATGTTTATAATTCTTCTTAAAGTAGGCAAATAGCAAGCTCTGCATTTTTGGTGTTAGAGTTAATGAGAAATTGGGAACAAAAGAAGCACACAATTCAATGTCTGAGCCAACAGAAGTCACTCTTGTGACGGCTTTTGTCCAGTTGGTATAGAAAAGTGACACTCAGTTATTTGTCATTAGAGTTTACTCTCCAAAAACAAAGATTTCTCAATCTGGAATCCTGGCCTCATGAATCATGTAAGGCAACACAGATTCTATTTATAAATAACTTTCAAACCCCATATTGTGTCCCCAATTTATTTGCCGAAGTCCCACTGAGACAGAGTCATGTACAAACCAAGGTCATGTCATGCCTAATATTCTCACTTTCATCTTCATGTGAGAAACTGGGACGAAGGTATATCAGTAAAGTGCAAGCTTCTGTGTAACTTATTAGGGTCCAAGGCCACATACAAAGGCTTAGTTTTTAAAGAATTGTTGCCATGGCCTGGGCACCTTGCAGATGTGCATGCATATCAAAGCAACAGGTACCAACTGATTGAGACTGCTCAGATCACAGCCAAACCAAGAGCTCTCACTCATAATCCGGCAGTCACTGCCTTGCAGCTCTCAAACAATAAGCTACTGATCATCCAGAATCAGGCACTCTCTTCCTCCCTCCCCCTCACTTACCCACTCAGCTTCTAGCCAAGATGTTGCAGTCAAATAATACACTTTAAGAAAAATTGGTGTCCTTAAAATTGCTAGTTTTACACCTGCCTCCTGCAAAGGTAATTCTGTACAGTAACGCTTATCGTTTGGTGTCTTGAATAATTACACAATTTAGAAACTTTATCTCAGTTTGTCCCTTGTTTGTATCTAGCAGTATATTATTTTCTTCTCAAGCTACGGGGTTCATAATTTCCATGCCACTGCTGTTTTGGAGATGAAATATGCTTTTTATTATCTCAAACAGCACTTGATGCATCACATTTAGCCCGTGTTCATACAAGTCAAGTAGAGGAGATCCTGTTATAACACAGACAGTTTCTATGCATCGCTCACTCGGGTGAAAAGGTGAAGTCAAGTGTACAGGGGCTGGGAATTTATGAAAACATTAAAACTCCTCCACTTGAGAAAATATCACAGAGACTTTGTCTCCTGCCTTTCAGAGCCATATTGGAGGTGATGGCCCATTTTAGGTCATAACAACAGCAAACCTGGAAGGCTGATTTTAAGCATGTCTTCTGAAGATGGGAAGTCAGAGTTGTATTGCCCTCATTTCTTCTTCTTTTTTTATTTCAATAGAGATTTTTTTTCTGCCTCTGCTGTTTAATGCGGGCTTTATGCCAAAACCATCTTAGAACGTCTGTTGTGCCACATGTCACCCTTTTGCCCTTTTGCTCTCTCTGCAGATTTTCTTTTAACAAGCGCTAAAGCTCAAGTTAGCAAGCATGCATTTTCTACAGTAAAAGAGGCATTGTGAATAACACCCTCAAAGAGCACAGCACCTTATTCAAGCACTACATCTCAAAAAAAATATTATTCATGTTCCTTTCCATTCAGAGTGAGAACTTTAAAGTTTGGGGTTTGAGCTCAGCGTCCTCACCCAGTGTAAGGTGAGATCTGAGCTGTACTACAGATTGGCTTAGGTTTGCCATCAAATGATCATTTTAGGAAAAGATATTGTTCTGCCTAAAAATACTTTACATCTACTCTAAGTTCCCAAAACAGATCTGTAGATCGCAAATTGTTCTCAAAGGTATCATCTCCCTGCACAAAGGCTCTCAACAGAGCACTGGATTTTCAAAGCACTGTGTATGATCTGTGTCACTGCAGAGAAGAGCTCGGGGTCAAGACTAGGGTAGGAGGAGCTCCTAGATAAGGGGATGGCCAGTGTTGACCTCCTATTCTCTTGTCACCTTTCAACTTTGGAAGCTTCTTTTTGGGAACTGGGCAGCATTTCAATAGTTAAATATGAGTCAGAATATAAGATATTTAGTATCCTATATTTGGGACTACTGAAATGGTCTCCAGGGAGGTTAGGGTGTAATAATTCATTCTTTCAAGAAGTACCTGCTTTAAATAACCAATTCTGGGTTTCATATAAGTTGATTTATAGTTTTCAAGTTTATTTTACACAGAGATAACATGCCATAAAATCACAATAACATTCAATATATGAGGTCATAGATTTTGATCCTTTAAAAATTGAAATAGATCTTGGAAAAAATTTCTTGTTAACATGAAAAAGTAAAAGCAAGTATGAAATGAATTGGCTTGTGTTTTAAAGAGCACTAGGTAACAGGCATATCATTAGGAGGAAAAGCCACATGCTGGCAACAAGTTGGCAAAAGAGAAAGTGGCCTTCTTGCCTCATCCAGGAGGAACAAGATGAGGAGGTTTCCCAAGAGGGTTGGACCTATTCAAGCAGAGGATTGTTCTTGATTTTCTCCTCACATTCCTCTCTCACCATGCCACAAACAGAAACTATTTATAAGACTTTTGGGGAATGGGCAGAACTGTTAAGAATTACTCTTCAGAGGGATTCAAAGATCTCAAGGAGACTGGGGCAAATAAATGCTATTATTATCATGCCATGTCCGCCTGTAGCTAGGGGGAAGGTGGTCGTGCATCTCTCAGTTTGGACATAATAGTATTTAAAGTTTGAATACATTTTTTAAAAAGTTCTCTCCGTACCCCAGACTGGCCTCAAATTCATAATCCTCTTTTTTCAGCCTCCCAAGTGCTGGAAACACAGTTATGTGCACCGAAACCTGCTTCTTTTCATATCCAATCTGTGAAGGAATACTTTTTTGATCAGTACAATTCTCCATACCCTTATGCTACGATTTGAATGTGGAATATCCCCCTGCGGAATCATGTGTTCAAAGTCTTGATCCCTATTTGCTGCCGGTTTTTGAGAGATCACAAAATCTTTAGCACACAGTGCCTAGGAGGAAAGAAATTAGAGGAGTTTTAGCTTTGTCCTGCCCTGCCCTGCTCTGCTTGAGATCTAAGATCTCTGCTTCCTAATTCACTGAAATGTAAGAAATCAGCCCCATGCTCCCATTGTCACGGCCAAGACCTAGTCCTACCACCAAACCTTCTTTATCATAACAGACTTACCCTCCCTTTAATGGAAACTAAATATAAGCCAAGCAGTGAGAGTTAGGTTAATATATTTACAAATTTTCAAATCCATTTGAGGTGGTAAATGCAGACACCACTGCTTTGTGTGGTAAAATCTCAAAACCTCCATAGTATCTGGCATTAGAGAAAGTATCAAATTTCATGATACAATAACAAGTTACCTTTTGGTTGCAATATCAACAAACAACACTAACATTGACAAATGATGATCTTCTTTTTCTGGTACTGTGCCACAAAAAAGTAAATAATTAGAGAAAGTAAATGTAATTAGAGACAACTCATGAACAAGCATTACGTCAGCTCTATCCCAGGAGATTTTACTTTCCAGACTTCCATGGTTGACCTGAAGTTATTGGAAGCAGAGAATTAGCTCCACTACAGAAAACTTGATCACATCAAGAGATGAAGAAATGGAGGTAAGGTGCCAAGCTGGAGAGAGGAGACAGAGAGAGAGAGAGAGAGAGAGAGAGAGAGAGAGAGAGAGAGAGAGAGAGAGAGAGAGAGAGATACTATATAACGAGAGAAATGACTGTTCCACATCACCTCCATGGAAATGGAGATGGGGAGGAAGGGAACTGGCATGAGCATGCTTGTCCTTCCACTTGCCATTAATTTAATAACAGGGCCCTCTGTCTGATCTGGGAGTTTCCTACCGCTGCCACTGGAACTACAGCCTCAAGCATGCTGTCTTGCATGAAGTAAATCTCAAAACCTTCATAGTACCTGGCATTGGAGCAAATATCAAGGTTACAACATAATCACAAGTTACCTTTTTGTGAAGATGCTTTCAAACAAAATTTGCATAGACAAATAATGATCTTTTTTTTTCTAGTACTATCACAAAATTATCAGACTATTGAGTAAGACATGCTGGACTCAGGCTAAAATGTAAAGAAAGAAATGAATGACTGGACTGGACTCCAGGAAAGCCAATTTTTAATTAAAGCTGGATCCTGAAGAAGCAAGAAACTGAGGCAGTAACTTGACAAACTGTGCCAGACACAGAGTCAAAAGAACTGGAAAGATCTGTTGTCAGAAGAGTAGAAGACAAGATGTTTCATGGCAAGGCAGTAAGTATGGCACCATATGGTACAGGTGTGGGTTCAAGATACTTAATTCAGTCTCTCACTCATAAGATGAATGGGAGATGTTCAGGTACTAGCAAAAAACAGACAAGCTAGTGAAAAAAATTAAGATAAGATTCTAGATCATGAAAGAAACTGGAAAGCATAGAAAACTATTTACACAGTGGAATAAGATTTGGAGTTGGATTGTGGGGCTGAATGGCACGAATGTAGTCAGGAGAATGTCAACTTAGCTGCATAGACCTCAGTTCCATCAGTGGTAGAGCAGACATAGGCTGCAGATTAAGGTTTCCCACACCCATCCTGGTCCGTCTGAATAAATGAGCAGGACTGGTTCTGCTGCCGGAGTCGTCTGTAGAACCAATCACTATAAAGGTATAGGCTGAGAAAAAGCAACAGCATCTGAATCGGGAAACTGCCACCCATGAAGAATTATATTGAGTTTATAAAGGTAGTGCACTAATTTTATTTTAAAATAGTAAAGACCTAAGTCATATTGCACTCTATTTAATCAGATGAACCTGGTACATTTTTTTTTTGTCAAAAATCCAACAGCTTAGATACCAAAGTGAAAAAATACGCCTGAGGTTTGGATTTCACATATGTTGGGCATATGGCTTTAGAAACAATGGTGAGAGTGTGGTTGGCTGTATTTTTGGCCTCGGAGCAAATTCATTATGCAGTTTCCAAAATGACTGGCTTATAGGTCTTGTGGTGGAAGCCTGGGAGATTCATTACAGTACACCTTTGTCATGGCCTGCCAAGGCGCTCCCCATTAGTGACTCAGCAACCACTCCATTCATTAAATTCTGTCTGAAAAATGATTCAGATTTAGGATGGGAGAGAAGTCTCAGTAGTTAGGAGCATCTTCCAGAGGATCAGGGTTCTATTCTTAGAATCTACATGGCAGTTCATAACCATCTATAACTCTAGTTCCAGTTATAACTCTAGTTCCATCTAGTCTGATACCTTCTCTTGGCCTCAAAGACAGCTTCTACGATCCCAGTACAAAGAAATAAATGTAGGCAAAACATCCATACACATAAAATTTTTAATTTTAATTAAAAATTTAAATTTAATTTAATAAAATTTCATTTTATTTTTTTATTTAAAAAATGTTCAGGTCTGGAAACTAAATACAAATGTCAGTGTTTTTCCTGGAGAGTTTCCTCTCAGTTTACTGCTCATGTATTCTTACTTTTTACCATATATTTCCTTGCCATTGTCCGAATTCATCAGTACCCTTTGGGGCGATCTTATATTGCCCTGAGAATGTTATTTCTATTACCATCTCTGAAATTCTCTGCAGGTCACTTGGCTGCCCCTGATGACATCTGCACATTAAATTCTACCACCTGGCCTCTATTACTTTGGGACTCTCTGATCCCCATTGCTATTAACGAAGCCAACCTCTCTAACAGAATGTCCTGCCATTGACAATGCTTCCCGGAGGAGAGCCTCTGCAGAGTTTCTTAGTAATGCTGGCTCCCTCTCAATAGCATATTACTGATGACCTTGGTGAGGAGTATGTCTTCCAGGATTTTCTGGCTTCATTTGTTTTGGATATGCCAGGGTATCCATGAACATTTTAAACCTCTTGTCCCTTTTAATGCTGCAATTCAGGCATTTTTATTGCAAATCTCAGTTCCCGAGAAGTCAAACTAAAAATGAGTTTGCACAACCTTCTGGAGTGTTAGTCACAATGGTTCATTGAACGTCTCAAATAAAGAGCTCCCCTTATTAATTGATTTGTCTTGTCCTCCGTGATTTAACTCTGTTAAAAGCTAGCTCATAGTTTAGAAACGCTAAAGTTTCCTTTCTTTAGTAGAACTCGTTGATTCTTATATTTCTTTTGGATTATAGTTTCATCCTTCCATTATCACACACAACATGTTCTTAATGAGGTGTATACTGCAGTTTAACCCTAGTTGTTTATCTTACAGCTGAGAAATAACAGAAGAAATTGATAGGGATTCAGTGGGGACATGGTATCTTCCTCTAGGGGAGTGGACTTCATTTCCAGTTGGTTTCCTACTTTCCTACTGCAAAGGACAATGGCTTGTTTTGAAGTTATGCTATAGAAGTCCTTCCAGACTATATGCTTGTTTTTAAATTGCCCACCAATATCTTCACATCTTTGTGTTTGCCCTGTATTCAAGTGGTGGACTCTCCAGTGACCTGCTATAAAATAGCAAATTCCATTGCTTTGGGTGCACTGTTCTTCCCACAACATACAAAGCCTGAATCACTGCAGGTCTCCCCTGACCAAAATATTCCCACAAGTTGCTTTCAGCAAAGCTTGTAGTGACTGTTCCATAAATTGCACCAACAACCAGCTCACACAGCACCCCATTTCATCTTCTGCTTTCCTAGAGCAACCCCAGCTTTTCTAGGTAAGTGGAGTCTGTCTGGCCATAGAAACTAAGACAGTGGTATGGACAAAAGCATAATATTCTCAAGGGGAAGGGAAGGGGAGGGAAGGGAAGGAAATGGGAGGGGAGGGGGGAAGGGAGGGGAGGGGAGGGAGTCAAATTGGGCAATAAGAGTCACCAAACCACAACACAGCTTTGTAGTCTGCTTTATTCAGTTATTTATTTGTCTGTCTGTCTGTCTGTCTTATTGGTACAAATATATAGGCTCCTCACCACACTCCAATGTGAACTACAGCATTTCAAGAAGGCTTAACTTCTAAAGTTAGCTGAAAATTTTAGTTGCTGGCTGCTACAACCTGCGTACCTCTGTCATGACAAGGAGTCCTTTCTGACAGAGGCTCAGGGCAATTCTTGTTTGTCTACTTGGTTATGCCCTTCACAGATCTCTCAACTTCTGTGGCTTCTGAA
The DNA here is from genome assembly GCF_950005125.1 of Chionomys nivalis. Classification (NCBI taxonomy): domain Eukaryota; kingdom Metazoa; phylum Chordata; class Mammalia; order Rodentia; family Cricetidae; genus Chionomys; species Chionomys nivalis. The sequence goes on from NC_080095.1 coordinate 74,916,987, forward strand.
AGTGAGTGTTCACCTCTCTGCAGTGGTCCTCAGGGATGCAGTGCCTTCTATCACGGGAGGGGATGCTGAATATGGGTTCTTCTTTTTGCTCTCTAATCTCTCTGCTTGGGTCCTGGTGTTCAAGCAGCCAAACGTCTCTTCCCTAATAAGTTAAGGTGGGATTTTCTTGTTTCAGATCTATATTTTTGAAGTGAAAGGTAGAGCAGTCAGTGAGAACCTTGACATCTATGTTAGCATTCATCCAGAATCAAGCAACTGAAAGAATGTCATCAGGAAAGAAGACATTTAAAACAGAAGAATCAATTCCAAGTTATATGGATTTTCTTCTAACCAAGAAAGTGATGTGCCTGAAACAGTTTCAAAGAATAATGAAATGACCTCGTGCCTTCTCTCTACCTGTCGCATTCCACAGCTAATAATGAAAAGTCTGAAAGACACAAATTACATAGAAATGGAGACTAGAGGGAAGGATCTACAACAGAAAAAAAAGTTTTAACAATTTGCACAAATGCTCACTTTTGAAAATGGAAAAAGTTTATGCTTGTTATTTCATGCAAATGGATTCACCTAACCATAATTAAAGGCCTTAGCCAATTAAGGTTTTAATAAAAGCCCAGCAGATAGCTGCAAAATGAATAGACAAAAAGCAGCTCCTGAGGAGGCTGGAAATAGAAGTTTGCTTGTAGCTTTTTGTCTTAGAACTTACATTTTGGAACACATTGAGTCATAGAGCTTCTGTGATTTCAGACAGATTTCTTACCCGTTAGAGTTCACTTGACCCTGCTGTACAGGTTCCATACCTCTGATTCCAATCAACTGCAAATAAAAAATATGCAAAAGAAAAATAATGTCTTGTAGACAAAAGTTTCTGTCCCACCAAATCCTGCAGTTGTTCAGTCCCAAAGAAACACACAGAGGCTTAGAAACAGTTTGACCTATTAGCTCAGGCTTCTTGATAACTAGCTCTTACATCTTACATTAACCCATAATTTTTGTCTATGTTTAGCCACATGTCTTGGTACCTTTTCTAAGTAAGGCATTCTCATCTGTCCACTCTGCATCTGGCTGGTGACTGCATCTTTGCCTTTCCTCTTTCCAGAATTCTTCTAGTCTGGTCACCCTGCCTATACTTCTGGCCTGGCTACTGGCCAACAGCATTTTATTAATCCAATATGAGTGAGAAATCTTTACAGCATACAAGAGTATTATCCCACAGCATTGTGTACAAGATCATTATCCCACATCGTTTCCCCTTTTATTCTTTTCAAAACAAGAACTCTGAATCTGATTTCCTTTGTTTAGTTTTTTTTCCTGACCATTATCCATAACAACTTGTAACCAATACTCAATTTTTAATTGATTTTATTGAGTTATATATTTTTCTCTTCTCACTTCCCTGCCTCTCCCCTATCCTTCAACCCTCTTCCATGGTTCCCATGCTCCCAATTTACTCAGTAGATCTTGTTTTTTACTACTTCCCACATAGATTAGGTCCATGTATGTTTCTCTTAAGGTCCTCCTTGTTGTCTAGGTTCTCTGGGATTGTGATTTGTAGGCTGTAACAAACACTCTAAACAACAACAACAAAAAAATCCATAATCCATGTTTCGAAAATGTGAATGTAGTTTTCTAGGGTGCTGGTAATCTTTAAGAGACCCTGAGAAAATTTAGGATTATGGTCAAATCCTGACTTGAATATTTTATGAGGCTGAATCCCTCAACCAGTCACCTTGAAGCTGTTCTGGATGTAGTATTCAGAAGAAACTACAGCAGAGGCACTCTGAGACACTGCATCATCTGGACCATCAGCTCACATCTCAGTGATCTCAGAGATTTTTCAGGGGGTCTTCCTGGATCAAACCTTACTTTTCTTAACCAAGAATGAATCCACAACCTCTTCCCCGAAGTAACATATCTTTTAACTTAAATTATGAAGTCAAGGAATTTTCAAAATATATAAGTTGGTTTAATCTAGCAGCGTTTATAATAAAATGTTTTTATCAGCTGTTGCTTCTTCCTCAGCAGTCAAACAATCAAAGACAATACAATGACATACACTATTCATATTCTATTGTGTATTTTTCATCTTTTCATGATTTTTTTACTCTATTTCTTTTATTTTTAATTTTTAGTTTTCTGAGATGGGGTTTCTCTGTGTCTTTGGTTATCCTGAAACTCATGCTATAGAGTAGGCATGTTTTGGACTCACAGAGATCCACCTACCTCTGTCTCCCAAATGCTAGGATTAAAGGTGTGTGCAACCACACTTGGCTACTCTATTTTTTTAAGACTTTCTTTATCCTTTTTCTTTTCTCTCCCAAGCCTATGCATATTTTTAAACATACTGTAAACCATTTAGAGAGTTTTAATATCTGAATATCTTTACTATATCTTTTTCTGAATATAGAGTTTATAAATGACGAGAGGCTTTTAATTCTTATTGATCATTTCATCTGTTTCTTTCAAAAGATGTCTCTACCATATCTCAAAATTATTATCATCTATATGTCAATTTAACCAATTTAATTTTTTTGTTGAAAAAAAAATTGAATCAGCAGGAATGTTTGTCATCATGTATTCATGGATATCCCGAAGAACAAAGGAAAAAGAGAACAAGATTTCACCTCTGAATGTCAGAAACTTTCAGAGCAAATATCTTGCCTTTCTATTGCTATGACATCATGGTCAAGGCAACTTATGGAAGAGTTTATTGGGGCTCAGTATTTCTGAGGATAAGTTCATGGCCATCATAATGGTAAGAATGGTATCATACAGGCATGGCAATGGAACAGTACTGAAAGCTTACATCTTTGTCTACAAGTATGAGAAATAATGTTGGTTTTTGAATCCTCAAAGCCCCTCTTCTAACAATACAGCTCCTAATCCTTTCCAAACAATTCTATTGTTTGGGAACCAAGGACTAAGTACTATAATATAGGAATGCCTATGGGGGCCATTCTCATTCAAACCACTATAGTGAGCATGAGATAAAAATGTAAATGAATAAAACAGAGGCAAGGGGTCTTTTATCTATATTCTCTTTTTTTTAAAAAAAAAAAAAGAAAGACAGTAAGAGACTAGAGAGATGGATCAAGAGTTAAGAGCACTGACTGCTCTTCCAGAGGAAGAGTCCCAGCATTCGCATAGCAGATCACAACTGTTGGTAGCTCTAGGACCAGGAGATGCAATGACTGTCTGGCTTTACAGGATCTAGGCACACATACGGTGCACAGACATAGCTGCAGTGAATTCATACATTTTGAAAAGAAATTGAACATCAGATCAAATGTCTACCAGAAACAAAATAAAAGTTTGTAGTGGTCTATTGTTTGCCACTATCTGAAATAATAATTTTATCTAAATGAAACTGATAATTGAAAATAAAGATGCTTCCCCTGAAATTCCCACCAAAATGCACAGGCTTGTCTATCATTATTATGCTTTGGGTTTTGATCTTCAACTTTGCTTTTCTACTTTTACATTTAATTTAATTTCATGATTACCTTAGAATCTTATATTTTGATCCATAAAAGAGTATATCAATTCAAGAATATTTCATAGAAAATTCAGGTCATTCTTTTGCCCTCTTTTGTATGTGTGTGATATAATAAAATAATTAAGCATAAAATATTTATCTCAATAAGAAAAGAAATCAAAACCAAAGCTATGAGAACATTGAAATTATTATTGAAGGTCAGATACGAAATGATAATTAATACCTACAAATAAATAACTGGCAATTTCTTTGAAAATAACTTTAAACTAAAAGCTGACACTTTTTATATACCTAGTACATATTTTCCTATATGATAAGGCAATAAAAGCAAATATTATTTTTGTATTTTGAGGAACTATGGATCTTTAAATTTTATTCAAGCTGTATAATTATTATGTAAGGCTAAAATAAAACTCTTGAGTTTGGCTAGGAGAATTAATTCTAAAGTTGTATCTAGGCTTATTGGAGAAGAACACCATGTTCTCTTAGCAAAGCAAGACACTGGAAAAGAAAACATGATACTTTTTTCACCACTCCTGTTCAGTAGGTAATATAAGAAACAAGGAACATTAAAATGCCATGAACAAATGATGCACATAAATTAAGTACCTTTTAAGTATATTAATTATTTAATCAAGCAGCCTTCTGAAATATGACCCACTGGTGATTTGAATGAGACTGCCCCATAGTCTCTTATAATTGAAAGCTTGGTTCTGAGTCTGTGTACTGTTAAGGAAGGATTGGGAGGTGAGGGTTTGTTGGAGGTGGTGTGCTGCTGGGGAGTCTTATCTTAAAGTGTGTTGCATTTTTTCCTACTGCTTTTGGTAACAATTCAAAGATGTGCTGATTATTTAAAATTAACCTGCATGAAAGATGAGTCAGCAAGTAGCTGACAGGAAGTGGTAAGGAGGAACCACGTGTAGCAAGGGTTTTTAAGTGGGGGTGGAGAGAAGGACGCTGGGTTGTTTGGAGGATACCTGCAAAGGGTTAACTTCTTGCTATTCAGCCTCTTGGAGTAAGCAGAATTCCTCCTCAGACCTTGAATTGTGAGTTCTTTAGATTTAGATAGTTTCCTTTAGTAGCTTTGACAGAGTTGGTGCCTGAGGGAACAGAATCCCCTCAGGCTATGGCTCTTGCCACTAAACCCTTGCTTAAGGGGCAGCCACTGTAGATAATAAAAACCTTAGACCCACAGTATGGCCTTGTTGAAGGATGTGTGGCTTGTTGACAGAGATGTATTACTGTGAGGTTCCAAACACAAATTTCAGGGTCAGTCTTTCTCTCTCTCTCTCTCTCTCTCTCTGTGTGTGTGTGTGTGCGCGCACACACACACACATGTGCACACGTGTGCGCACACACGCACACCTCCTGCTTGTGGATCAGAGGTAAGCTCTCTACTACTGCTCTGGAACCATGACTGTCCTGCCTCCTGTCATTGATGTAGGTGGGTCTTCTATCTATCTGTTTCTTTCATTGGTTAATTAATAAAGAAATAATTAATAAAGAAAAGATAAGTCAGAACATAGGTAGGTGGGGAAGACAGAACAGAATGCTGGGAAGAAGGGAAGTGAGGCAGATGCCTCAGACAGTCGCCATAGCTCTCCTCTCCAAGATGGATGCAGGTTAAGGTCTTCCCAGTAAGCCATCATCTTGTGGTGCTACACACATTAATAGAAATGGGTTAATCAACATGTGAGACTTAGCCAGTAAGAGGCTAGAGCTAATGGTCCAAGCAGTGTTTAAAAGAATACAGTTTCCGTGTAATTATTTTGGGTGTAAAGTTAGCCAGGTGGTGGGACGCAGCCTGCTGCTCCTATTACATGTCATGCTCCCTCTCTTGATGGTCATGGACTCATCCTTTGAAATGGTAAGCATGCCCCTAGTTTTCCCTTTAGAACTTGCCTGGGGCATGGTGTCTTATGCCAGCAATAGAACAGTAGCTGAGGTATCCGTCTTTTGTGTACAGGGGAGCATGAGGAAGAGAAATGTCGAATCACTCCTAAAGTGTGTACGAGATGAATAGGATGTGATATACAAAGCAGATGTCCATTTGTCTAGAAACAAAGCCCTGCTCAGAAGCACACAAAGACTCCCTTGTTTTCTGGGTTCAAGATAGAAACAGATGTAAAACAAAGCCAACCAACTTCTTGTCCCACCTTGTTGAAAAAGAGTGGCCTTGAATTTAGGAAACATCCCTGCATTCAGCCCTGAGCCACACTGCACACTTTTCTCACCTTCATTGGCACTACTCCCTTTTAAGTCAAATTCTCTACCATAGAGTTACAGCCTGGGTTCATTTCATTGTGAAACTCGCAGTTAGAACCCTGTATCTCTAGAAACTTTAGCCTTTTTCATATTTCAGAACAGGTACCCAAATCTCTGCACATCTTTCAGCTTGAGTCCTTTGATAACTTTTCTAGAATCTTAGGCCTTTGCCCTACACCTTACCTTCTTCAGGCTAGATTTCCCATGACTAATTTCAAACGTCAGCATCATGTTTGTGGACACTGAAGGGAGCTCTGTGTAACTCTCAGGGGCTAGGGAATGTTGTGCAGCCTTCACCAACTTCAAATGGCCCAGCCACACAGCAGGTGGTTCTGGAAGCCCTCAGCAAGGTGCCCAGACAACCTCTGAAGGAGCATCCATCTCTGAGAGTTCCCTCTAGAATCATGAATATTTTTCTTTCTTTCTTTCTTTCTTTCTTTCTTTCTTTCTTTCTTTCTTTCTTTCTTTCTTTCTTCTTTCTTCCTTCCTTCCTTCCTTCCTTTCTTCCTTTCGTCCTTTCTTCTTCGTTCTTCAAGACACGGTTTCTCTGTAACTTTGGTACCTGTCCTGAAACTAGCTCTTGTAGAACAGACTGGCCTCAAACTCACAGAGATAGGCCTGCCTCTCTGCCTCCCTCCCAAGTGCTGAGATTAAAAGCATGTGCCACCACCACCCAGCTGGAATCCTGAATATTCTTTTTTTTTTTTTTTTTTTAGAATTTTTGTGACAGGGTTTCTCCGTAGCTTTTTGGTTCCTGTCCTGGAACTAGCTCTTGTAGACCAGGCTAGCCTCGAACTCAAAGAGATCTGCCTGCCTCTGCCTCCTGAGTACTGGGATTAAAGGCATGTGCCACCACCACCCGGCCTGAATATTATACTCAGGATTTTTCTATGGAAGAAAGGAAGGGAAAAAAGGGGGAAAATAACTTATCTGACAATCAGAGGTTGTACTGTATTGAAGCCACCTATTGTCATAGAACTGAAAGTACTAGCAGCCTGTGATAACAGGGAGAGACCCTCTCTAGTATGTTCTTCTGCCTCCACAGAGCCAGACAAAAAGTGAGTCAGCTGAGGCCCAAGATTGTCAGATGAAATAAGAAGGACTAAAATAATAAGGAACTAGCCTGGTTCTGGCTGAGCATCAAACAACTTCATTCTCTCACCAAGAGACAAAACATTCAGAGCTATCTCCCAAAGAATACTAATTTGCAAATAGAGACTTTCTATGTCAATGCTTTTCTCCTACTTCTCCTCATAGTACAATATATTGGAAGCCTCTTAGGCCAAGAGTTAAATAGACTTGGGTTTAAATCTGAGCTCTGCCACTTTACAAAAATTAATCTGAAAATCTAAAAAATACCTCTCTAAGTCTCAATTTCTTAATCTATAAAATCAAGATTAGCTAAGTCAGAGCAATGTGAAGACTAATATTACTAGTGTATTTTGCACCCTGTAGAGTAATAGAAAGGGTGTTTCTAGATCCTTTCTTGTTCCCTGATCCTAATGCTCAAGTACCAGAGATCTTTCTACTGCCCTCTAGTGCTAAGGGTTTTCTGCCCAAAGATTCATCCTTGGTTACTTTCCTGTTTATCACATAGACCTGCAGACTCCAAAGATCCCTCACAATTCATAACCTATGAAAACACCGATTACTTCAGTGTTACTGAGTGATCTTTTTATAGTGAAAAGAACACAGAGTAAATGGGTTTACTGACTTCCCAAATACAAGCCTTAACTTCAAAGAGTTCAAAGTCCAGAAGGCAGGCAGAGCGACCCCAGACCTTAGAGCTCTTCCACTTTAATCGGATTTGTACCTCACCTTTCTGGGTTGAGCTTTCATTTACAGTACAGAACTTTCCCATTTAAAACCTTAAAGGAGAAAAGGTGCTTTATAATATGAGGATTTTTGAGTCGCACAAAAATCTTTTTTTAAAAAATTCATCTAAGTGAATATTTTCTCTAAATTTGGCCATGATAGAAGGGCTTGTTAGTGCCCACCATGGGATTCTATGTAAAATCCTTGAATGAGTCAAAGATTGGAACCGTGAAGATTCTTAGAATTATCAGAATATAAAATCTATTTTCATCAGCCCATTATAGCTTTCCACTGGCCCCAGGTAGAACTTGCCAGTTGCCCTCATTCTTAGGAATCAATTATTTTTAGATGTCTTTAGTTCACATCCTTCTATAAAATTATGACCTACTTTACTATGAGGGTGTTTGTTTGAAATTCTGTATTTAGAGGTGCAATAAGGAAGGGGGGCAGGGATGGAAAATTGATGACCTGGATATCTGAAATAGGCACTTAGATACCTTTTGTTAATTCAAGATGAAGATTTACATAACTCTACCACTGGACATGGTATATGATCATTAAATTACCAACTTGAAAACCCCCTAGTCCCCTCAGAAAACAATGCAGGGCAAAGGAAACCACCTCTGTCACCAGGCTCAAGTAAGGTCATTGTTAGTACACACGGATGAATTAAGATAGTAGAACAAGTCATTGTACATAAGATTCCACTAAAAAGAAGGAGTTGTTCCCTCTGAGTTCATTATATGATATTTTGATGCATGTTTGTTCATAATATAAAAGTGCTAATTCATTGCTGTAGATTAATTCCTAGTTATAGTAAGAAGTACAATTAGCCAACTACCTAGTCTGTGAACATGCAGTGGTTTTGTTCCTGTCTCAAATAAACTACTTTTACTAAGCTATCACTTTAGGGGAGAGTAGCATAACATAATAGACAGGACAAAATCTAATAACTGATTATTAATAATGATATTAAACATGTACTAAAGTATAAACAGATTGTATAATTATTCTAATTGTAATTACACTAAACTGAACAACTTCTATGTGTCCAAACATACTTGAAAAGGATTTTACACATTTTTAATAGATGAAGAAATTCAAAGCTCTAAAGATGAAGACACTTGTTGAAGCTCATAAAGTTAGTGCAAGTAGAAAGAGAGTTTCAGCTCAGCCTGTCTGAGTCTCATCTCTGAGGTTGTGACAACACGGAGTATTAGCATCATTCTCTACAGCCAAGGTCACACAGCCATTGTGTACTTGGGTTCTGTAAGTACAGTGACCCCCTGACTGAAAAACAGATGTCCTGTAAAAGGGCTAAGATGTTCTTTAAAACCTTCTACAGGACTTCCTACCTCTACTTAGAATTTCATTCCAAGAATACGATAAAAAAGTGGTTCTTTCCTCTTTGAACACCACCCTCTCTGATCTCTCTGCTTACTAATGTAAACAACTCCTACATGTGCCAATACTACCCACACCAGTATCCACACTAAAAAGCCCCCCTCTTTCTTGCAAGCATCTTAAACCCAAACTATATTTCTTAAATTACAAGTTACTTACTTCCATTTTAGATTATCATTTATAATTTAACATGCACCCTATTAATTATTTACACCATGTTTTTTCAAAGATTGCTTTTTCAACAAATTTAAAGAAAATTTCTCAGAATCTTGTTTTGGGAATTTCTTTATCATCTATGGCCCTCTACCCACCTAAGTTCACTTGTTCTGATGAGATTGTTAGTAAAATTCATCTGCTACACTCTCCTTTCTCCTAGATTCTGTATAGAGATAACACCCAAGATTACTTCCTCACCCTTTTGTGGGCCTAAATAGTCACCAATGGCAATGTTATTAACTACATTAACTAGGACCCAGCAGCAAATAAATGGCTTGTTCCTAATCTCAATATCTTCTAAGCCTCAGATTGGCATTTACTTCAGTGAGTGATTAACTGACTTAATGACCAGGAAAAAATATAATTGGCATTAATACTAAAATTATAACATTGATAACAATGTTATAACAATATCTGCCTGTTGAATATATAAGTGAGTTTTTTTCCATACTGCAAATTCAACACTGCATAAGTGGGATTCCTTTTAATTAGAAAAAGGTAGCATGGGTTTCTATTTTTCTCAAATTTTCAACTACCCTTAGCTCTTCCTATTTCACAGTTTCCTAAGAAAGCCTGTTTCCTAAATGCTATCATTTCTATTTTGTCATCATTTTTGTCTTTGTAACTTCCATGCTGTTCTCGCCATCTCCATACACACTGTGTTAATATGAGTATTTTTTATCACTCATCAATAACACCACCAATTATTAACATTTAATCATCTTCTTTCTTGTAGAGTGAACATCATTATCTTATCACATTTCTATAATTGATGAGGATTTTTACTAAATGAGTTGCTTTTGTTGTGACAAAGATTAAGAAGCACAACACATAAAGAACAGATTGCAGGTTTCCACCATATTCCATCACACACCTGTAACTGGTTTTGGAACCCCGAGCCTGTTGAAAGTCACCATGGGATCCTGCACTTGCTTTCCTCCCCTGGTACTTCATTGTTCCAACAGACGCTCACAGCCTGCTCTATCACTATTCAGTCAAGTCAATCTTGTTGACTGAGGTTTTCTGTCCTGCCCAGTTCCCGCAATTATTAAATCCCAAAGAAATCACACAAAGGTCTACATTAGTTATAAACTGATTGGCCTAGTAGCTCAGACTTCTTATTACCTCTTATAACTTATATTATCCCATTACTCTTGTCTATGTTAGCCATGTGGCTTGGTACCTTATTTGGTGAGGCAGTCACATCTTGCTTCCTCTGAAGCTGGGTCACGACTGCAGACTAGGACTTCTTTCTTCCCAGAATTCTCCTGTTCTCATTGGCCCACCTCTACTTCCTGTCTGGTTGTCTCACCTATACTTCCTGCCTGGCTACTGGTAAATCAGCATTTTATTAAAATACAATTAACAGGGTACAAACCATTGTCCCACAAAACAGTCTGGCTCAGAGTTCTGGTTCTTTCAATGCCTTACTCTCTATAAGGTCTCGTGAACCTCTTCTAGTCCTATTTTCTTCTCTAGATTTTAATCTTCCTGGATGACAACTTCTGAAGCCCGAATCTGTAAGTCCTCCTTGTCTCTCCAGAGTAAGTGAAATCTTTTCCTCTCTTTGTAACTTCCATGCTGTTCTCGCCATCTCCATACACACTGTGTTAATATGAGTATTTTTTATTACTCATCAGTAACACCACCAATTATCAACATTTAATCACCTTCTGTCTTGTAGAGTGAACATCATTATCTTATCACATTTTTTTTTTTTTTTTTTTTTGGTTTTTCGAGACAAGGTTTCTCTGTGGTTTTGGAGCCTGTCCTGGAACTAGCTCTTGTAGACCAGGCTGGTCTAGAACTCACAGAGATCCGCCTGCCTCTGCCTCCCAATTTGATGAGGCATATATACTTGTGTATAGTATGCTTACGATACAACACACTTTTGTTTTCAGATTTATACTATCTTCATTTTGTCTTTCTCTGACTTTCACTCAAAAAATACCTTCCTCAAATCATGAATTGAATATGACCTACCTAATATCCCTGTGCTCCAGAATTTAACACTAATAAACAAATATAAGTTCTTCTCAACCCAATTAAGTCATGTGGTACCAGGATTATGAAGCAGTAGGCAATGGAACTACTCCTGATTTGGCTACAGACATTTTTTTTATATAAATCATTCTCTGATGACCTTAAAATATCAATTCTAATATTATAATTTCTATCACTTCCTTTATTCCATCAAGACCCTATCTCAATGTCATTCCACTCACAGAATAAAAGACAGTCACTTTCATCCCAAAGCACTGATGTCTCCCTGTATAAAGCCCCAAATAGCCTTAACCTCTCAGTCTGCCATTGATGTCAAGCTCCTTTCCAACACAATTAGGAAATCAAAGGAAAGCCACTTTTAACATACAGTACCTTTTAAGTTGTCTTCCCTTTGATGATAATAAGATACCATGGATTCTTCTTCTACCCATCATATTGTCATTGCAATCCAGAGGTCCTGCTAAATCCCCCTGAACATAGTTGTTACATTTCTTTTCTAAATGACATCATTTAGAATCTCTATCAAATTTTCTGAATTAAGTTTTCAAAGTACACTAAAAGCACATCTTTCTCTTGCATATTGTAAAAATAATTTTCCAAACAGTGTAATAAATCCTTTCCTACAGCAATGTTTTGCCTAAATATAAACATGGAGTCAAAGATCTTCCTATGTGAAATTGTTAGAGTGACCTGGTATTTGTATATGCAATGACACAGACATCACTAGTAGAATTGTTTGGAAGCCCACTGTGTTTAAAACCAGACCAGGTGTTAAAAATCTCACCCCACTTTCAAGCTCTAACTGCTTGGATGGATGGATGGCTGGATAGATGGATGGATAGATAAAGCATTTGGTTAGTCTCTCCTATTGCTAGTATCTACTAGTAAATGAGTTAATAGGATAGAACTAAACTGTAAATAAAATGATTAAACCAATAAATGATACATTTGCTTTTTCTGTTCATATATCACCTTCTTTAGAAATATTTTTTTCGATGAAAGTGATGTTATCCTTAAAGTATTGCACCCAAGTTTTCATCTCCTAATGTTTCTGAATTTAAGAACTTGACTTGTCATTTCTAATCAATGAAATCATGTCGCACATTGACTAAACAGTGACTGAAGTTTAAGTTTTCAGTCTCTGGGAAGGAAAACATCACTCTTATAAAGGGAAAAGAAAAACTGAACAACTGTAAGACTTTCAGAAATTAAAGCTTACATAACACCTTGAGTGCATTTTATTTCCTTAGTAAAATTTCTGCCTTATCAATGTAAGAGCATTATATTTTTCAACATCACAGTTATGTTGATATATGAGAAGATAAAGAAACTGTTGTCAAAATATTTGGCAGTGCCCAAGTGACTCAAACTGTTAAACCATGAAGTGAGAAAAAAAACCTGTCTCATAAATTTATTGTAGGACTCATAAGTGATGTGGTTGAAGGTCTGACACCTATAGAACTCTATGGAACAGAAATGAGACCTTCTTAGTCAGCCATTCTATAAAAATAAATGTTCATACACTTATATTTATAAGTACCAGGTATTTCCCTTTCTAATTGCTACTTCTAAAGAGACCCTCATCCATCCATTTGATTATATGAAGTAAAGAAATATATGAGTTTTAATCAATCTTTATCTAGTATTTACTTAATCAGTATGTTGAATATTTAAATTGTGTGAAGGACTTATTCTATCAAATATAGACATCAACCTGCAAAGTAGAAATAATTTAATATTGTGGTGTAGAAGGTCCTTCTACTTGTATGTTGCTTTCATTGGTTAATGAATAAAAAAAACTGCCTTGGCTTAGTTGATAGGGCAGAACTTAGGTAGGTGGGGAAGACAGAACTGAATGCTGGGAGGAAGAGAGGCAGAGAAAGAGAGAGACACCATGGAGCTGGCAGAGACAGACATACTGAATCTTTCCTGGTAAGCCACTGCAACGTGGCAATATACAGATTAATAGAAATAGGTTAAATCAAGATGTAAGAGTTAGCCAGTAAGAGGCTAGAGATAATGGGCCAAGCAGTGATTTAATTAATACCATTTCTGTGTGGTTATTTCAGGGCTAAGCTAGCTGGGTGTCCAGGGAGAACTAGTGGACCCTCTCCCTACAACAATATTGTATTTGTTAATTTTTATAGCATCTTATGTAAATCAAAATTAAAAATACAGTGGTCCACAACACAGACTTCTGAGTCAGAAAGACCCAAGTTCAAATTCTTTCTCTAAAACATACAAATAATGTAACATCAGCAAAAGATGTTAAAGACTTAAGTCTTAATAAATACTTATTTCATAGGATTCTAGGAAGGAGTCATATAGCATGATGAAACCAGTACTCATAATAGACCGTCGCTACTCCTGTAAAAATCAATATTTTTATTGCTTCTTAAAAATACCTTTATAAAATACATGGGCCACGGACTGGCGAGATGACTCAGTAGTTAAGAGCACTGGCTGATCTTCCAGAGTCCAACTCCCAGCAACCACATGGTGGTGGAATTTGATGCCTTCATGTAGATAGACCCCTCATATGCATTAAATAAATAAATCAATAAATCTTTTAAGAATACCTTTAAAAGTTATTAAAAATAAATACATGGGCAAGAGAAAATATCTGAAGGATCCTACAGATATATCACTATCAATGCCCCAGAACTCTGTTGAACTCCTGAACTCTTTATCTACAAGTTATAGACCATGCCTACTTTATGTGCTGTAGTTACCCCAAACTACAAGTTAATGATCAATCCATTGTATTACTTTAGCAATAATAAAAAAATTGTACTTAAGCATTTACTCTGTCTTTATTTCTATATTCTTTCTTGTCCAAATAATTTAGGGAAACAATTTTGACTCTACCAACTCACTCATCCCATGCAAACTCGTTCAGTCTCCTAGTTCCCCTACCTTCTTTCAATTTCTCTTTATATTTCTCCTATACAACCATCCTACTGTTCAGAGCTCCACTGTTCTCCTTCAGCTTCTAGATTGACCTTTTTAATTCTCAGTAATAGTTTCTCACACTGCCTCAATATCAATTTTTCTAGAATTTCATTCCCTTGTGATTTTAATTATATTAATTCCACTAATATTTAGTATTGATCTCTCTCTCTCGCTCTACCCACATCCTTTGTTCAAGCTATATTGGGCTATTTGAATTTTTTCAAATACATCATTGTATTTCCTGTCTTTATGTCTTTATACTGCCCTCTCCTTCAATCTATAGCCCTCTTCCATCACTTCTTGTTGATTTTGTCTTTCCATATTCAGTACTTTTACATGAACTGTGCTGATTCCACCAGAGTAATTAACAGCTCATTAGACACCAGGAATGTTTTACTTCAAGTCTACCCAAGGGTATGACAAACATAAATTTAATTCATATATGAATGAAAAAAGAGATAGGTAGAGAAAATGTATCATTCATTTAATATAAATGAACTGAAATACATGATCTTTCCATGTCTGAGAATAGGATTCTTTTTATAAAGTAGGTGAGACAGAATTTTTTTCCTGTTATAATATTTGTTGACATTATGAATTTGAGTTTAAGTAAAATTCCAAAAGAAAGAAAACGAGCTAACAGAAAATGAAAAGTACTGTTGGTAGGTCATACTATACCCATCATTGATTTCCCATGAGAAAACAAGGAAGAAGAAAATTGTTTTAAAAAATATCCTTCAGATACTATATTTGGAAATGGAAGGTATTCGACAGAAAAACAGATCACAATGAGAAAGGATTAAAACAGATTTCTCTGTTTTGGTAAACAAGATTGTGATTTGAGTGGGTTTGGGGTTTTGATTTTGTTCCTACTCCATTTATATTTAAATTCGGAAACTACAAAACGCGAAGTGACAAACAATAAGATTCATATGAATTCATATTTGTACTATTTGTTAGTATGGCAATGTTATTTTATACTTAGTGCTACAATATAAGTACATTTTCTCACCTTTTTATTATTATTTCACACCTTAATGGATGGTAGCTCATTTTAGGTGTTGCTTTGTTTATCTGGAAGGTTTGTAATGAATAGCAAACCTTACAAAGAAGTGAAATGGCTGCTACATTTCTATAAGGGAAAAAAATGTTTCCAAACAAGAGTAAAACTCTGAAGCCGGGTGGTGGTGGTGCACGCCTTTAATCCCAGCACTCAGGAGGCAGAGGCAGGCGGATTTCTGTGAGTTCGAGGCCAGCCTGGTCTACAAGAGCTAGTTCCAGGACAGGAACCAAAAGCTACGGAGAATCCCTGTCTCAAAAAAAAAAAAAAAGAGCTTAGTCTACCTGTCACGTCATTTGAATCTTTAATATGGTATACGTCTCAGTTCAGTAAGATTCTGTTCATGTCTAGTAGGTATGTAGATTAAAGGCTTGCTAGTCAGAGGAGTTGACATTTCAAAGTCAGGGGTGTATGTGTTTGTGTGTGTGTGTGTGTGTGTGTGTGTGTGTGTGTGTGTGAGAGAGAGAGAGAGAGAGAGAGAGAGAGAGAGAGAGAGAGAGAGTGTTCATTTATGCACCTCTTAACTGATTAAAATAGAAAAAAATAAAACATGAGGGACTGGAGAGATGGTACAGAGTGTTTGAGGCTCTTGCAGATAACCCCAGCTCAGTTCTAACACCCACATGACAGCTCACAACCACCTGAAACTGCAGATCTATGGGCTCTGGTGCCCTCTCCTGACGTCCATGGGTATTATAAGTACATTGGTACACACACATGCATACAGGCAAAATACTCATACACATAAAATAAAGCAAATCTTTTAATTTTGTTTTGAAAAGGGAGCAATTTCTAGGTACTCCTCAATCTTTAGATCATTCAGTGTAAAATCTGGTGAGATTTCATGTTTTGGTAGATTTTTTTCTTCCTGTCTGATGTGAACCTCATTTTAATATGTCTTGAGTTACCTGTTCTTTCTTTTTTTTTAATATCTCATTTTATGCTCACATGGTAAAATTTAGCTCATTGTCACACTTACACACAAAATCATTAAAGTCTCCTATCAAGAATATATCTGGAATAAATGAAGAAAAGTAAAGGATACCTTACAAAGCATACAAATATTAAATTTATACATCAAATCTAATTTTTCGTTGGTTAATGTGTGAACTGCATGAACTTTGGTCTAAGAATCTTACATGTAAAACATTTCTGGGAGACTTACAGCAAACTTGATGTATAATGAGTGTCAGCTTGCCTAAGGGAAAATAGAAGTTAAACTACACAGAGAATATAGAATAAAACACGATCTCCAATATATTTAACTTTCAATCACACTGATCTCCAGAATTATTTTTCCTATAAAATCCTATTCCTCCCGCCCTCCTGGTAGAAGCCATTCCTAGTGATATCCCAAACGACCATTAAGAATCACTTAAACTAGCCATGAGATCAAATAACATTCATTTGAAGTCAAGGATATCAAACATCAAACGCATACCCCAAAATAGGTGGGAATATTTAATATTTGAAGCTTTAGAGGTCTTCACGAAAGGTAGACAATGTTAAATCACTATATCACATGGCATTTGGTCAATCAGGAAATAAAACAGAAACTTTTTGTTGTTGTTGTTGTTGTTTCTTTGGGTTGCTAGAATAATCAATAATGCTGCTGAATTTGGGGGATGAAAAAGACTTAAGAACTGCCTAGAATCTAAAGGAAAATAGCAACATCCAAAAAAAAGCTTGAGAATTGCTATTATTAAGATAGGAAAGCCAAGTATTGGAGTGCATGACTGTAATCCCAGATTAGAGAATTGTGAATTTGAGACCAACCTAAACTACACAGAAAGACCCTGTACCCAAAATAAAATAAAAAAGAAAGTCATCTGAAATATAGAGGATAAAATGTGGTCATATGGAAAGTCAATAGTGAAAAATTCCAGATGGCGGTATGGGGTCATTGACCTTGAACTCCTCAAAAGAAGAAAACCAGACCAGCCAAGTAGAGAGCCATCCCTGAAAAGAGCCTTCCGTCTACAGGTATATGGAGACACAGTTACCTTGCATACATATAACTTAGAAATTGTGTATCAGTTATTTAAAACAATAGGAACGAGAAAGGAGAGTCCCCAGATGGAGACCAGCGAGACAGGAAAGCAATGCTGAGTAGGGATTCTGGAAGCTGACTTTTGCTCTGATGGGATACACTGAGACAACCTTGGACACTTGAGGGGAACTGGACACACAGCCTTACATAAGTCCATGCCCCTCTCAGGGGAACTATTGCATGCCCAGTACCATAGCCCCAGGAAAGGCCACTCGCTATCCCGAGCCTACATGGAAAAAAGAAAAAGAAAAAAAAAAAAGAAAGAAAAAAAAAAAGATTTACAAGAGAATTTTAAACTCTGGCTCTATTTCCTGCGGGTTTGTGGTACAAGTTTCTTCAGACATCTAGTGCAGGAAATTCTGAGCCTGCAAATGAATAATAAAATAAACAATGGGCATGTGAAATTGGGCAGGGAAAACCTGTGAGACCTCAGTCCTGAATGAAGAGCTAGAGGCAACTGAGGAATGATGTCAACAGAAAAGAGCGTCAGGGAAGAGCACACCAATTGATTGGCCCGGTACAGAATGGTCTGCCCTGAAAACCTATGGCAAGTAACATTATATGGGCTGTGCACTTTTATATATGTTTATTTATATATTTAGTACACATGTATATATGCACATAAGCACAAAATAACAATTCATGAAAGAAGTCATAAAGGAAAGTGGGGATAAATGAGTTATATTAATCATTGCTTAAGGTTAATTTAAAAAAAAAGATTTTTAAAACTATCTGTCTCTGAATTCGTATTATCTCTGGCCTTTCTATAGCAAGAAAGTTTAGAAATATACTGGGGGTGGGGGCTTAACTCTCCAGGCCCTGAAGCCCCCTCACACAGAAAACTCTATTTTTCCTCTTTGAAAAATTAAATTCATATTTTAAAAAGTCAAAGGAATTCGTCTTCAACGAAGTGCTCAGAAGTTATGGAAAACAGACAGTTGAGTCCAAGATCTCAACTTTTAGATGTGTACATTGAAAAAGAAACTATCATGAATATGGTACATACCCTTCCAAATTCACATATTGAAATCCCGGCTCCAGGATCTCAGATGCCACTTTGTGTGGAACTAGAATTAATGCGGCTCTGACAGTTTGGTAATATAAGGCTCCTACTGGGACGGGCAAGCTCCTAATCGGATTTAGCTTTGCTGTGAAGACGAACATGTACAGAGAAATCACCTGACAGAATGGAGGCAGAGAGCCAGGCAATCCCACTACTGCTACACAAGAAGGAATTCCAGAGATCCTAGAGACTACAGCCAGCCTCGCAAAAATACCATCAGCAGGGATGTCCTTCCGCTGTCACTGGAAAGAAGACTTGGGGACACCTTCATCTCATGCTTCAGGCCCCAAAACTGTGATGTAGTAAGCACCCTAGAAAACTAAGAGATCAAAAAATATACTTAAAATCAGAAGAGATGAGAACAAGTAAATAAAATATGAGAAGAAATAAGACATGAAATCATTGAAGTTCTATGGAGAAAAACGGGCATTATCAATCAAAATGTCTCTGAACAGGTTAAACAGTGTGTCAAATGGATGTAGCACAGTTAAATAAATGATGAAAAAAACTGAAACAAAGACTAAAAGATGCAAAGATCTCAAACTTAAGAACTCTGTATCAAACTCCTAGCCACGTAAGAAGTCTCGAGGAAATATAGGAAGCAACCGTTTGAAGCAAAAATGAACAAGACTTTCAGATTTGCCTGTCCCACAGTTCATCAAACAATAGATACCAAATAGAATGAATAAAGGTAAGTTCACAGGAAAATAATTACAGCAAAGCTGCAGGAGATAGAGAGCGTGTAAAGAGAAAGAGAAATGGCATGAAAAGCATTAACAACTGACAGCTGGCTATCCCAACAGTGAAGGGGACAGTGGGGAAAAGTTCCCATTGCGTGCTGAAAAACCGATGACCTGTCAACTCCAGTTCTACATATAAAAGCATAAAGATTCCCCCCAAGGAAGGGTGCTGGTGAGCACAAAACAAAGCACAGACTGAAAACAGGGCCAGGGAGCAGAGGAAAGGAGGGCAGATAAGCAAACCTCAAGTGCTTTAAAACTTAGAGTGAACCTGATGGTAATTCCGCAATTTGGCCTGGCTAATATGACCAACTACAGCCATCAAAGGCAAGAATCATAGGCACATGCCTTGGAAAACCTCATGCAATTATACGTTTAGCACATATATTTTATTTTCTGTAATGTAGCGTACAAGTTGATTTTTAACAGCAAATAGAACTTAAAGGCTGTGTAATAACAGATTAGACAAAAAAGAAAACCCTCTGATTCCGTTAAGGTGTCCCAAAATATTTACATTATGGGGAAAAGAAAAAAAAAAAAAAACTACTGACCTCAGGTAGTATGGAGGAATGTAGAAACTGAGCATTTAAAGATAATATTCAGGGAAAAGAAACAGCTTGAGTCCCCCAAGGACATAGGGACAGGTGTGTCCTTCTTCTTTCCTCTTTGGCATGACTTTAGAATGTAAGAATAGAAATCATGCAGCAATCAATGTCCTGCCAAGGGGGGTCACACAGATGATCCAGAGAATTTTATTAAAAGTCACTTAAATGAATTAAAATACACATTATGTCAACACTTGCGGCTAAGTCTATAGGTCAGCATTAGAGTGGTTTCTTTTAAGACAAAGAGATAGACTCTCCAAGGGAATCACACTGGCATAGAACTCACACAATTGTTGGAAATAGCTAGAACAAAGGCATGGGTTGAAAAGTCTGCTGTAAAAGAAGTCAGAATTAGGAGAATGTGGAGGTGCCTGGATTCAGCGTGAGTTATAGAGTTCACAGAAGAGTGATCTCAGGACTTCAGTCCGTCTCTAAACAGCAGATGAACGCACAGGTTCTAGACAGGGTCCTAATTCATGCCCGACATTAGCGATTGTTCTTCAGCAGTCAACTGCCACCATATTCTTTCCTCCATGACTAATTACAGTTTTCACACCAGAGACAAAGATTTATGTGGCACCTTGAAAAATAACTCTTAAAATGTGCTATTTGGGGCAATTATTTCAGTGAAGGTAGGTAATTGAGTACTTAAAATAGTTAGTGTATTTGCATGCTTAATTAACTGTAATTTATTTAAAAAGCATGTTAATAAAAAATTACTGTGGGTGTATTTGAAGCTTAAATTATTCTTTTTTTTTTTTTTTTTTTGGTTTTTCGAGACAGGGTTTCTCTGTGGTTTTGGAGCCTGTCCTGGAACTAGCTCTTGTAGACCAGGCTGGTCTCGAACTCACAGAGATCTGCCTGCCTCTGCCTCCCGAGTGCTGGATTAAAGGCGTGCGCCACCACCGCCCGGCTTAAATTATTCTTTTAAGAACTTTTATTTTGTTCTTTTTTGGAGAACGATGTAAAGCTAAAGTCATCAAGTGGAAGTAAACTACAAAGTAAACAAAGTGAGCACAGAGTAAGAGTGCAGACTAAATAAAAACAGTTCATTGAACACCTGCTCAAGGATTATAACCAAGCAAAGACAGTTTTCAGAAAAGTAGAGGAATAGTAGTACTGGAATCGATGGATCTAATCTCCATGGGAAGTAGAAAAAGACAAGATCTCCTGAGTGAATTAGGAGCGTGGGGACCATGGGGGGGTAGAAGGTGGCAGGGAGGGTGTGGAGAAAAATACATAGCTCAATAAACACAATTTTTTTAAAAAAGAAAATGTCACAAAACATTTAAGACAGCCTAGATTGCTTTTAATTATAATAAATTTTATTTATTCCAACTTAAATTTGGTTACGTGGAATGTAATACCACTTTTGACTCCAAAATGCATTCATATATATATATATATATATATATATATATATATATATATATATAATGTTTTTCGAGACAGAGTTTCTCTGTTGCTTTGGAGCCTGTCCTGGAACTAGCTCTTATAGACCAGGCTGGCCTCAAACTCACAGAGATCTGCCTGCCTCTGCCTCCCGAGTGGGAAGGCATGCACCACCACCTCCCAGCTTGCATTTATATCTTTTTACCTCAATGCTGTACAATGGTTTCCCATTAAATTCTAAGATTCTAATGAACTGTGAACACTTATCTTCATGTTTATTGCTTGAGTTGACTCTTCAGCCATTAATTCAAATGGTATTCGTAGCCTTTTGCTTGTTGGTAACACGAGTTTATTGTTAAATGCTTATGTAGACAGAAAATCAACTGGAAATGTGAGCAGCTGCAATCTGACAAATGGACATATTTGTTCATACTACAAGGTTAGGACATGGAGAAAGCGAAAGCATCATTTCCCTTCTGTTTATAAACAGCCCTGCGATGATGCGTCATATACACTGCTGCTAAGTGCCCCGTCTAGACAGTATCTCTGAAACACAGCCCCAGTTCTACTTCTTCCTGCCTGTGTCTTATCTAGTTTTATAGTCTTGCCCTCCTCATGTGCTCTACTAAACCTAAACCATATGCACCAAGCTACATCATGAGTATAGATGTACATAATGCTATGTGAAAATCCTCCAGTGCCTGCAAGCTTCCAAATGAAGTCAAAATCCTTCAAGTGAAATCCAGTATCATTAAGATGGGTGTATGCTTATTTTTTCAGAGTCGTCTGATGTGATTCCTACTTCTATGAGCCAATTCTTTACCATTCCATACTGCTGGGTTAGTCCTTATATTTCTTAGTTTCCTCTTTGCTATTTATTTAAGATGCCCAGATTCCAAGTAGATGATTCCAAGTAGACAGTTACTTAAAGTTTTCTCCATCTTTAAAAACAAGACCAATATTATGAGTATCCTTTTTCCCTGTACCTATTTCAAGTTTTATCTGTATCTGATCTATAAATTACATTTTCTGATATAATAATTATGTCATAATTTTGCACAATATAAAACCCTCCTCAAATACAAAATCCTTAATGCAAGTTTCTGGAATGCTTAAATTTAAACAACTTTTGTTTTTCAGTTTTGAAAATTTCAAAATGTTATGTATAAATAATTAAATCAAGCTAGAGAAATAAAATAAGAATCTAAAAATTGGATGAAGAGCATATTTTTAAAACAGAAACTTGCAAGGAAAATAACATAATCCTAAAGTTGTTTCTGATAGCAATTGAAATTTTTTTCTAAGAATTACTATTAAACTCATAGACAGCCTTCACTAACCAGTGTATTATAACATTTTATAGTATAATGTAATTGTACCAATAAGGATATCTTTAAAATATGGCTTAATTAAAAAAATAGATACCTTTGATGAGCAGATAGTGAGCCATACCTAAGATTTTAATGTAAGGAACAGTACATGATTTCACCTAAGCTGTTCTGCTCACTATTATCCTGGTAACTATATAGTTCCAGGAAAGAAGTTTAATTTTCCAGAAATGTTAGCTATCAACTTGGAGAATTAGTCAAAATTTAGTGAACATGTACTATATGTTTAATGTCTCACTAAGCATTTACAACAGCATTTATTCCTTATGATACTCTGAAGAGGGAGTGCAATTACCATCTCTCCTTTTCACCAGAGGAAACTTAAGACACCAAAGGGTAAGAGCTAAAGTCACATGACTAGAGTCAAATTATCCACTTTTCCCTGTTTCTATGTTCTATTTTCAATTACCTCTTCTAAAAGGATAAACTACTCCCATGCTCAGGTTGGACCATAGAATAAGAAACTGTATGGCTGTAAGTATGCAGTCTTACCCATCACTATGCAAAGAACAACAGAACACTGCTTCTCCCAAAGATGAGTGACTCCCAGGCAAAGCAGCCTAGGTGGCTCAGGCCTGAAGATCCAGTTCTACCTGACCCTGAAATAAATGAGGTAATAATGCCTGTGTTTCAGATCCCAAAGGATCCTGCCACCGTCCATTGCAAAGCAACACTAAATACAGCACCCAGTGAAGTATCTAGATTGTGACTGGACTATGGGACCTCTACAAGATGTTGGGTTTTATTATGCTCTATTATTTGTCTTTGTAGTTGTTTATACAAGAGATTTCATGGGAACACAGAAGTCATGACTTTTAATTATTCAGAAAGAACACACCTGTGTCGGTTTTTAACTAGATGGTAAAGTTTCTACAGGAGAATCTATTGAGTTACATTTATTACAAGTATATTTTAATTCTCCGATAACTTAAAACAATAAAGAAAACCAACTTCACATTTCCGCTTTATTATTAAAATATTAATTTGTTAGAAAGACTTAAAAGAAACAGCTTGGGAAGATCATAATGCTTTTATACTCCAGGAAAAAGTCAAGCCTCAGCCTATTCATTGAGTTAGGAATCTCAGATCCTCCCTATTCTCGCCGTTGCTCCTTCTACACTAACTATGTGTAACTGTATCTGCTATAAAATACCAAATTCAAAAGCTACAAACTCTTACTTCATTATCCACATTCAGATCAGGGGGAGAAAATTGCTCTGAATGGCCTTTGGCAGATCCTGGCAATTGTGGTCCTACCTAGGCCTTGCCTCTCCAAGCATTTCCCAGCATTTTGTTTGCCTGACTAGCTTCCAATCACAAGACCACACTTGTTAGGGCTTCCTATGGGCTACTGTCCTCCAGTAACTAAGTGCCTACTATGGGCTACTATCCTCTACTAACTATATGCCTATTATGGGTTCCTGTCCTCTAGTAACTATGTGCCCATTATGGGCTCCTGTCCTCTAGTAACTGAGCGTCTACTTTGAGCTACAGTCCTTCAGTAACTATGTGCCTACTGTGAACTACTCTCCTCCAGTAAATAAATACCTACTATGAGTTACTGTCCTCCAGTAACTAAGTATCTACTATGGGCTACTATCTTCCAGGAACTGAATTCCACAAAGCATCTGCCATTCAGTAAAGGAAGATGGTATTACATTTCAAAAATTCAGAGTTTCTGGGTTTTCCTCCCCATCCCATACCTCATTAGGAAAAGAGATTTCAAATAAGGCGACTTCCATTGTTAGTGGGAAGCAGCAACAAACACCATGACATACTTGCTGGTGATTTTTCTTACTTCACATTTTAACCATCTTCTCCCAGCCCCCAATAGCACAGTATGGACCAGTGAATCTCTATAGCTCCTTGATGTGGGAGTGATTTTTTTCTAATCTGTTGCAGTGAATCTCTATAGCTCCTTTATGTTACTAAAGTGAAAAAAGATGCAGCTCCAGGTGACGCTATTTCCTTTCCTGTGCATGCTGGATTGTTCTCTATGAGTCTGTAAAATTTATAAGAGCTGCTGATTTTATTAGTGATCTTTGTTGCTTTCTTCTAAGATTTTTGCCTTAAATGAAGGTTGCCTTTATGCATAAAGCCTGGAAGGCTGTAAATGTACTAAAAGTTACTGTTGTTACCAATGTTAATATTTGCATCGGTCTGCTCAACTGCTTAAGAGAAAGGTCAGATTTGAAAGATAAATAACCACCATAATGTAATTATTTAGTGGAAAGGATGAAATATTTGCTTGTTTCTCTTGTTTCTGGGTTGTTCTTTCTTTGTTTAAGATACATTTGCTTCTGCATAATTACTTATAAGCAATTTGTCAAATGCTTGAACATTTGAAAAGCAAATATCAAAAATCTTACAGTGTGTTTTCTATAAGAAATACTAAAATTATTTTCTCCTAGTTCAATGATGTAGGCATATAGTCTTCATTAACATTTTTAATTTTTCATCTAGGGTGAGGGCTGTACCCTATTTCTAAAGAAGGCTATTCACTCAGTAAGAAGAAATGTAGACTTTACCCAGCTGATGGCAAGAATTACAGAAGAAATTGGTTACATAAAAAACAGTTTCCTGCAAATAGGAACATAAGAAACACCAAATGCCTCTTCATTTTCCTAGTATTAAGTTTCCATTGCTTTGAAACAAATAATTTGTAGGCTGTTTGGTTTATATGTGAGAAGGTAAAGCAATCGATGTTTCTTCAAAATGAAGAAATAGATTCAAGTCATGTTTTTATTGGTTGAGAAATATAGTGTATCTATGCTATGGGATACATTCTAAGAGTTACTTACCTATCTGGTGAGCACTTGTTACCTAGCAACAATCAACAAGCTGCAACCATTACAAAAGAAAAGGCAGTCAGCCAGGCATCAAGACAATGGACTGGGGAAAACTGTAAAGAGCTCCCAGGGTTGTTGCTTCCTGTTTTGGCACATGCTGTGGTTTATTAAGAGGGGGTGGCCATCTGAATATGATGACATTCAGTCTTGTCATTAGGGTACATGACAATGGTAGAATTTTGAAGATGTTATTACAATTGCATCACAATTACTTTGAGTCCATCAAAGAAAGATCTTGAATATATCTTACCTGAAATCCTGTACATAGCTCAAAAAGGACTGAACCTTTCTCCAAACCACAGAAAGACCATGTAAAAGACAAACACTCAAGAAATGAACCTTGGTGTAGGATAATGCTCTTATACCCTGTAAAGATTTGTCACTCACATTGGTTTAATAAAATAGTGACTGACTAGTAGCCAGGCAGGAAGTATAGGCAGGGTAACCAGAGTAGGAAAATTCTGGAAGAGGAAAGGCTCAGTCTGTAGTCACCACCCAGATGCAGAGAAAGCAAGATAAAAATACTGCACTGAGAAAAGGTACCAAGCCACATGACTCAACATAGATAAGAAGTATGAGTCAATTTAAATGTAAGAGCTACCTAGAAATATGCGTGAGCCATTCACCAAACAGTGTTGTAATTAATATAGTTTGTGTGTGATTATTTGTGTTGGGGCAGCTGAGAAACTAAAGCCAAGTCTCTATTTATAGAAACTGGTTTCCAAGGCTCAAATGGACTGCTTTGAGATGAGCCTGATAATAGAGGGATGCACTGTGCATTTACCTTATTACTAAATATAATAGTCATTTTTACCTTCTTGTGACCCTTTAATACAGTACCCCTTGTTGTGGTAACCCCCAACTATAAAATTAGTTTTGTGGCTACTTCATAACTGTAATTTTGCTACTGCTATGAATCATATTATAAATATCTGTTATGCAGGATATCTGATATACAACCCCTGTGAAAGGCTGGGTAGAGTCCCAAAGAAAATATGACCTGTGAGGGGTATATCCTGTGAAAATGATAGGAATGTAATGTCAGATGAAGGCTGAATGGTTGAAACTCAGAATTGTGCACAAATAGGAGAACTCTAAGACCTACTTTTACACTATCAGTATCGGAAAAAATTAATTTGAGTAAACTAGAGAGAAGCCTTCATGATCGATATTTTTTCATAGAGTATGTTCTGCAACTCATCTTCCTCATAATTATCAGTGGTACTTGTTTCGAAATTTAGATTGCCAGATCTGGTTCTATAGCCAGTAAATCAGAAAAATTGAAAGTTTATATGTTTTATTTTTAATCTCAAATAAGTCCCAAGTATTTGAATGGGAAAATAAACCCAAAATGAAATAATCTGTATCTATTCTAACAATAATATAGCACATATCAATAAAAATAAACAAAATATAAGTACACAAAACAAATGAATCTCAATAGTATAATTGAGAAAAGAATTCTAGACCAAAGCACAGTGTATCTAGGGATTCCATTCACACAATATCCAAACATAGGAAAAAATTTGTGATAATAGAAATCTGAGAAGTATTTAAAGGTAGGAGATTTATTAGATAGGAACGGTCCTTTTGTATTGGTGTATATATTCTACATCTTTCTTTCCTGGTGGCAAATTGGGTGAGATGTGAGTGGATACATGGGCTATACCATGACATGCAGACAGAAATCAAAGGATAACTCCCAAAAGATGGTTCTCTCCTACCCCCTTGTGGGATCTGCTCCAATCCTTTGGTTTCTGTGCAGGCACCTCTAACCACTAGCCTATCTCCCAGGCCTGCAAATTGATAGGGGTTTAAGTCATATGGATTATAAATATTTACCAAAACTCATAAAAGAGCTGGATTCAGATGTGTGTATTTATTATTTGTAGAGATCACATGAAAAATACTGATAATAATTAGCAACAGAAATTATTTTTGCTCTTGTAAATTATCTGATAGTAGGAAGAAGAAAGCAGTCAGTTCCTACAGATTCATTCAGGAAGCATTTTTTATTTTCCATTTAGGACACAGTCATTTTGAATACCCTAAGAATGTATAGATTCTATTCACAGGTGATACATCAAGCACTTTATTCTGACTTCCCTAGGACAGGTAATATTTACAAACCCTAGAGCTCTTTTCCTTTGTCCTTGGAAGCTTCTATTTTTAACTTCTATTTTGTAAGTTCACCCAGGCCCATTAGAGACAGATTGCAGAACTGTAGAAAAAAAAGTAAATAAAGAACCAAGTATAGGAAAGAAAATAAGAAGCCCCAACAACATATTGTTTTCGGCTTGAAACTAACACTGCTTTTAAAAGGACCAGATGTCAGACAATCTACCAGCCATCAGGCAATCAATCCTGAACCCTGAACCGTCAAACATAAGAATCATACACATGGGATTGACCAACTGGCAGCACCGCAGGACATAAATATCCTGAATCAAAGCTAGGGACTCATATATTCCCTACAGACAAATAACAATTCAACTACCATGAAATGATGATCAGAGTTAATGAACACTTGTCTGGGTTGGTAAATGGTGGGTGGGAGTATGTAGTTGACAGGCACATAGCAAGCCAAGTTGTATGAAAGCCAGGCACAAGGAAAATGTACCTGGTAATTAGTGACAGCCAGTTCAACTTGGATCGTCCCATAAACCTTGTCACCACTTGTTATTCATTTGGAAGACCATCAAGACTGTAAGAGGGTCCCTATTGCTGCCTATATTTGCTCAGGTCATGTTCTACCACTTCCCTCTGAGCCATCACAGTCTCTTCCATAGCACTGCCTATCACTAACTCCAGACAGACTGGGAGTAGAAGCTTGGATGCTTTTATTTCCTGAAAAGAAAACATTTTTCTCTCACCTTAACCCATGTTATTTATATAATAAGTAATAAAAGAAGTAGAAAGTGGGACATATTTTGAGTTTAGTAACATAACAGAAGTCTGGGCTAACACAGCACTCTTCAAATCAAGCCTAGAATGTAAGAAGCCATTTTTTTCCACCCTTTAAAGCATTCCAGAAATGTGAATCTTTGACCAGGAGCTAGAGAAACCTTCTTCTGTTGGCTAAAACTGTTAACATTTTTCTAGGGAAACATATACACTTTTAGTGCTATGAAGACTTGAAATGTTTTTTTTTTTTTTTTTTACATTCAGGTGAGGATGTATTATGAAAGAGCTTGTCATAAACTCCCAACGAAAGTATTCCATTGAATCTGGGATTTATAAGTAAATTGGATTAGGTGGGTGTCTGTGTTTGGCTTTCTTACAGACTGGCTTGCACTGCTAGTTGATGTGGGATTCCCCTCTGTATGCTGCAATTACCATTAATGAATAAAGAAACTGCTTTGTACCTATAACAGGGCAGAACTTAGCTAGGCAAGGAAAACTAAACTGGAAGAAAGGAGGCAATCAGAGAGAAGCCACGGAGCCATAGGAGACAGACACCCTGAAACTTTGCTGGTAGGCCATGACCTCATGGTGATGGGTGATGAAGAGATTAAGAGAAATGGGTTAAATTAATATGTAAGAATTACCAAATAAAAAGCTAGAGCTAATGGACCAAGAAGTGATTTAAATAATATGGTTTCTGTGTGATTATTTCAGAGCTAAGCAGCTGGGAAACAACAAGCAGACTCCTCACAACAAATTAACACTCCAATGTGTGCTAGATAAATCCACATAAAACCTGAGAAAGCTTGAAAGGAAATCTAGACACAAAAGAACAGAGTTTAGAACATTTTCTCAGTAGCAATATTTTTTTTGTGTAGATGGGCTTGTGGCAAGCAAGGTGCTGTAGGGAGCAATAAAAACTGTGTGACTTTTAAAAAAATGGTACCTTCCTGGTTCACCAGCACTAATGGCTCTGGCTCTTTTGGGAGGTCCAGCTGTGGAGCATTTAAATGGGTTCTGTGAACAGACTGCTACAACTTGCTTAATAACAACTAAGACCCACTGTGTACCTAAAAATGGGGCAATGTACATGGCTCTCTGAGGCAGCAAACATGCCTCTGCCATGTCATTCTGGGCAGAGCAAGCACATAGGCCATATTTGCTCTACCAATGCAGCAGTTTAGTTTTTTAAGAAGTGCTTAGCATCTTAAGAAGCAGTCCTGATCAGAAAAGAATTTCAGATACACATAAAAGACCTCTAAACAAGACACATTGTATATAAAGAATATGTGTAGCCTTGGGAGAGGGAAGAGAAAGAGGATACAGACAGAGTACAGACAGTCATAGATTAAAGGAGTAAAGATAATAAAATAAATATTAAAAAGTAATAAAGTAAAAACAAACCACTTAAAGATGGAATATACACAGAGAGTCTGGATTATGTATACTATTGTAATTTCTTTGAATTTTTGGACTACAGAGAGACATTTGATTCTGGGGACTGTTAAGCTAAGCCAACATGTATATTTTAAAGGTATCTTGAATTCAAAATATGTGTCTAAACATATGTTGCTTTGGAAAAGAGGTTCTTCTTTTGTTTACACAGAAGATAAGAACCTGTGGAATCCTTCCAAACTAATGTGGTTTGATCCCCTGAAAGGTCACTGTGAACACTTCCAAAAATTACTTCACCCAACAAAAGCAGGAAGTACTTTGGAAAGAACTATGCCCAAATTCTCTAAATGATTGTTTATAAATGTTTGTTTACATTTAAAGGGGGATATGCTATAGAGATTTGCATTGGTATGGATCTTGCTTTATTGATAAAAATTTAAGGTCAATTTTGTTACACTGTGTATATACATATACATATATTTTTGCTCTTGGTTAAGGTATTGTGTCTGTACAGCTTCTTTAAAAATGTAATGTATAATTAAGAAAATATAGGTTACTAGATAATCATCTAATAGTCAAGTTTGTAGTCATGTTAGTAATGTTTTCTGGATATATAGAGATTTACTTCAGTTAGATAGGTATTCTTCAAATTTTTAGGAGACCTTCAGAATATAGCATTTAAAAGGTTTAAGAATTTAGGACTTTTCATGACAATGAGACACATATGTTCCTGGCACCACCAATCTACTTCAAGAGAAAGATGAGCATCAAAGCTTATGGAGCTTGTGGCAAGAAGCTGCTCTTGCCTAGACTGTTTGATTATTTGCTATGTGAACTGGACATACAGGACCTGCAGAGAAATGACTGCTGACATAAAGGTGAGATGGTCCTTTAGGGTTCTTGCTTCATGAAAGAATAGAAAGAGTCTGAAAGAAGTTCTGCAGGACACAGAAAAAAAGTGACTGACAAACTGCCAATATAAGTGAAACTGTCTTTGAAATTTCCTGCTTCATAGAAAAGTCTGCCAGACATTATGGTCCTGTAGGCTGAAGATGAATGCCCCAATGGAACAGAAAAACTTTGGATGACTGACCAGGCAATGAGATGTCTCTGTCAATTCTTGAGTTTTGGAAGTTGCTTACAATGTACTTCCTGTATACTTAGGTAATGTTGTATCCTTCTGGAATCTTTGATGGAGTTGAAGAGTAGATAGTAATATTATAGTTTTCCTTGATCATGATAAAAGACCTTGATTGTGCTGCCTTTGTTCAATGCACAGTGTGTCTTTTCAAATTACTGTTCTTCTGGAGCTGTTTTTGTTGTGAAAACCTGAAACTAAATCATGATCTGAAGAAAGACAGATAAACCTCTCCTAGAAAAAAAGGAAAAGCCATTTAGGAGATTTTCTGAAACCTATTCAGGAAAGGAGAAATAAATAAACTTAACACCATAAGAGCAAATTAATAGAAAAGTTTTCACATATACAAACCAAATTGTTGATTTTAGTATAATGTATTTCCTTACACTCAAACAAATATAAGATCATTCTCTGCATAATCAACATTTAATCCATGCCTATACACCCACGAGCATCACCTTAGGTTTATAGAGCAGACAGCATATGGTGAGGGCAAGTTAGGCCTTGTTTACTCTCAATAAATACAACTTTTAAAAACTGTATAGACTATAAGTTCTGAAATTTCTAGAACTTAGTATATGTGTGTGTGTGTGTGTGTAAGAGAGAGAGAGAGAGAGAGAGAATTAAAAGAACCTAGGACTCTAGGACCATTTTTATATAATAGATTTAAAAAATGCAAAATGGGACTTTTTAAAATTTATTTTAACTTATTTGTGTGTTTCCTTGCATATATATGTATACACAAAGTCCATGCCAGTAGAAGATGTTACATTCTCTGGTACTCCAATTTTACACAGCTGTTAATTGCCATATAGGTGCCAGAATGGGTCCTCTGCAAAAGCAGCAAGTGCCCTTAATACTGAGACCCAGTCCCTCAACAAACTCTGTAGAAGAAAATTCTATAGAGTAAGGAGATGTTTTCCTGTCATCAATCTTTCCCAGAATGTTTTCCTTTTTTCTACATTATACTCATAGAATCAAAGTTCCACAGAAGACAATCTGCATAACTAGATGAGAAAAATGAGGCAAAATCTGTGATAACTCTTCACAGGACTCCTCTTCTTACTTATCACTATGTATTGGTTTGAAAGATCATGAAGTGTAGAAGGATATTGTACTGATTTTCCATTAATATCATAGACTGTTGCGTGAAGTCCTTTTATTAGTTAATGAATAAAGAACCTGATTTCAGCCAATGGCTTAATAGAACATAGCCAGACTATATATGTGTGTGTGTGTGTGTGTGTGTGTGTATATATATATATATATATATATATATATATATATATATATATAGAGAGAGAGAGAGAGAGAGAGTAGGAGGAGTCAGGGAGAAGCCATGTAGCCACCACCAGGAACAAAGAAGCTAGAGCCTTGCCAGTAAGCCATAGCCACATGGCAATAGACAGATTAATAGAAAAGGGTTAAATTAAGATGTAAGATTTAGCCAATAAGAAGCCATAACTAATGGGCCAAGCAGTGATTTAATTAATATAGTTTCTGTGTAGTTATTTCAGTGCTGAGCAACTGGAAACATACATGCAGCCTCCTTACAACAAATTGGCACCACAAATGACCAACTAAATCCACTTAAAACCTGTGAGTGCTTGGAAAGAAATTCTAAACACTAAAAAACAAAGTTTAGCCACACTTTTTTCTGGATGGCCTCTGCTTGCTGGCAGCATGCCACAGCCCCTTTAAGGGAGGTCTTCCTGGGGGTTGGAGAAATGGCTTAGCAGTTAAGAGCACTAGCTTCTCTTCCAAAGGACCAGGGTTCAATCCCCAGCACCCACATGGCAGCTCACAACTGCCTGTAACTCCAAAATTTTACATCCTCACACAGACATACATGTAGGCCAAACAGCAAAGCACATAAAATACAAATAAATAAATTTAAAAACAACAGGTCTTCCTGATTCAGTAATAGCAAAAGAAAAAGAAGTACAGTTTTGGAACAGCAGTTTCCTGGGCCATGTTGCCAGCATAAACTCTCACTCTTTCAGGAGACAGAGCATTTAAATGGGGTTTGTGAGCAATGTGTTACAAATTGTTTAATGACGTGACATAGATCTGCTGAGTACTTGGAAGTGGGGCAGTGTGCCCAGCTCACAGAAGCAGTGAACATGCCTCCAACATGTTGGACTTGGCAGCACCAAAAGGCAAAGCAGCCTTGGCTCTAGTCATACTACGGCTTAGCATTTTAAGAAGTGTTGCTGGTCAGAAAAGGATTTCACATACTCTATGGACAAATTTATACATAAAAGACCTCTAAACTAGATGTAGTGTGTTTGAAAAATGTATGTAGGCTTGGGAGAGAGAAGAAAAGAGTAAAGAGACAGTAAATGTAATATAAAAGAATACAGATAGTCATAGATTAAAAGAGTAAAGATAATACAATAAATACTAAATTTGTAGAAAAGGTAAGAAAAATAAGCCACATACAGATGGAAAATACAGAGAGTCTTGATTATGTAAACCATTGTGGGTTTTTTTTTTAACTTTTTTTTTTTTTACTAAACATTTAAAATATATTTCTCAACAAAATGAGCGACTCAGTCGTCTTAACTGCTGATCTCCAGAGCAGAGCAGCCCACAAAGATGCAGCACTGATTTCTATCCCATAATCAGGGGTGAAAAATATACAACTTGTTCTGAACCAAAGCCACTGAAGAAACTAAGTACAGAGACATTTCATTGTTTGAAAAACAATATATATGTCTTAAAGGTTTCTTGACTTCAAAATTTGCATCTAAAAATTTGCTGCTTTGGATAAGAGGTTCTTCTTTTGTTTCCACAGAGGATAAGCACCTGTGAAATCCTTCCAGACTAATGTGGTTTGATGGACCAAGATCCCCTGAATGGTTGCCATAAACACATCCCAAAATACTTCACCCTACAAAAAGCTAGAATTCCCTAAATGATTGTTTATAAATGTTTGTTTACATTTGAAGGAGGATATGATATAGAGATTTGCATTGGTATGGATGTTAGTTTATTGATATAAATTTAAGGTCAATTTTGGTACATATATTTGTTTATATGTATTTCTGATCTTGATTAAGGTCTTATGTTTGTCCAGCTCATTTAAAAATGTAATGTATAATTAAGAAATATTGGTTAATAGATAATCATCTATAATAGTCAAATTTGTAGTCATGTTAATTAGGTTTTCTGATATACAGAGATATATTTAAGATAGATAGATATTCTTCAGATCTTTCAAAGACTACAGAATACAGCATTGAAAATGTTTTAAACATTTAAGACTTTATATGACAATGGGACACATCTGTTCCTGGAAGCACCAATCTACTTCAAGAGGAAGATGGGCACCAAAGAGGCTTCTTATGGAGTTTGTTAGCCATTTTTACAAGAAATTGCTCTTGCCTGGATTGCTTGATGTTCTGCTGTATAAAATGGACATGCAGGACTCACAGAAAAATGATTGCTGAGCTTGCCTAAAGGTGAGACGGTTCTTTGGGTTCCTGCTTCATGATAGAGTCTCCAAGACATTCTGCAGGACACAGAAAAGACTGAATAACAAACTGACAATATAGGTAAAACTGTCTTTGAAAGTTCCTGCTTCATGGAAAAGTCTGCTAGATACTTTGGGCCAGCAGGCTGAAGATGGATGCCCGAATGGTACAGAGGAACTCTGGGTGACTGTCCCAGTGGGGAGATGTCTCTGTCAATTCTAGAGTTTAGAAAGTTGCTTGCAATGTACTTCCTGTTAACTTAGGTAATATTATACCCTTCTGCCATCTTTGATAGAAATGAAAAATGCTATAATTATAGTTTTCCTTAGTTATGATGAAAGATAAAGTAGATATAAATATTGTAACTCTAATTCCTGGTTGATACCTGCTTGGTTATATGTAATTTTACTATGTTAAAGATAAAACCATCCTTTTTACTTAAACGGAAAAGGGGAAATGGTGTGGGAATTCCTTCTGTTTATGTGTTGCTTTTATTGATTAATGAATAAAAAACCTGCTTTTGGCTTAACAGATTATATCCAGACTGGAAGATCTGTGTGTGTGTGTGTGTGTGTGTGTGTGTGTGTATGTGTGTGTGTGTGTGTGTGTGTGTGAGAGAGAGAGAGAGAGAGAGAGAGAGAGAGAGAGAGAGAGAGAGAGAAGCAGGTCCCATGTAGCCATCACCTGCCAGAATCTTGCCAGAACGCCACAGCCACATGGCAATACACAGATTAATAGAAATGGGTTAAATCCAGATGTAAAAGTTAGCTAATAAGAAGCTAGAGCTAATGGACCAAGCCATGATTTAATTAATACAGTCTCTCTGTGGTTACTTTGGGGCTGAGCAGCCAGGAACAAACAAGCAGCCTCCTACTACAATAGTCTAAAGAAATAACCACATTCATAAGTACCGCAAAGGAAAGAGGTGGCAAATATATTTTTAAAATATTCATATTATGAAGAGTCAGCTTAATTTGAATAGGATTTATAAATACTTTCACAGTAAACCTTCCCATAACAGATATCATTAAAAGTTCTGTGGCTTCATGGTTAATTTGTTCTAAAATATACTGCCCGGGTTCAAAGTAAAGGAAAAGCTGTAAGAACAGCAACACAGGAAAGAGCTTCAGAAAGTAATGACCATTTCAGTTGAACTGAATAGTCCAAGAACTCTGTGCATTAGGATAGGATAAATTGTGGTAAAAATGAAAAGGACCAAAAGATGAGCTTCCCTGAACTACCACATGGACTCTTCATTAACTCCTTAGTAGCAGCATATACAGTCTGTCAAGAAGAAATTTCTGTAGATTGAAAAAAAGAGAAGTTACAGAAAATTGTGAGCACTGAGTTCGTGGAAAAAAAGAAATAAAGGAAATCTGGATGTCTAAGTCAAAAGGAAAGAGATAAATAACAGGTCAGAGGAGGAGACCTTTTAGAGCCTGTCAAGAAACTGAAAGGACTGTCATGAAATGTGAAGTCTGAAAAACAGACAACATATTTGGAAAAAGAAGTCCCAAGTAGCCTACATAGGTGTTTCTCTCCAAAGGATTCTCATTGTTCCGTTGGTTTGACTTTCTTCTAGAACTAAGAATTGAACTTAGGACCACTTACTCCTAGTCAAACATTCTACCACTGAGCTACATACCCGCTCTGGAAAGACATTTGAAAAATAATTATGACATAACTTGAAAACAGATTAGCTGTATTTTTAAGGAACTAAAAGGTGTAAATGTCTCCTTCAAAACAAAGTTCATAGAGAATATTTACAAATTTCTGAAGCATGAAAGAATCTTCACATATTATCAGTTTGTAACATTTCATACATATTTGACTTGCTAATTTGATAGTTGGATATTCACAAAAGCATGTATAAGTAATATATTCAACATAGTGACTTTTATCATTCAAATGTACTGGTAGGAATAGTAACATTAACTAGTTATAATTTATTCTGTTTCCAAAGTGGTTCTGAGCAAGGGATTATGCCACATAATCTCTACTTTATAATATTTTACCTAAAAATATAGTCATTATTAGTAACATTTTAGAACATTCAAGCAATTAGATTCAGAGAATTTAGAAAATGCTTACAAAGTTAACAGTTGTCTAAATCTAAAGCCTACATTTAACTATACTATATATTGCCTACCAACTGTTAAATATATTATGCAAAATCAAGTTGCATAAAATGACAAGTGGATAAATTTTTTAAAATGTAAAATTTTCTTCCATCCAAGGTGAGTGGTATTCTAATGGAAAGTTGCTGTGGGACAATGGTCAGTACGCTGTCAACTGTATTTTAATAAAACACTGATTGGCCAGTAGCCAGGTAGGAAAAAGGTTGACTCTGCAGTCATCATCCAGACACAGAGGAAGCCAGACACAGAACAAGCAAAACTAAAAAAGGTACAAAGCCATGTGGCTAACACAGACAAGAATTATAGGTTAATATAATTATAAGAGTTTTTAAGAAGCCTGGGCTACTAGGCCAACCAGTGTATGATTAATGTCAACCTCTTTGTGATTCTTTGGGACTAAATGGCTGTGGGACCCGGTGGGACAGAAACCTCACTCAAGAGCAAGTTGTCTTCATCCACGTGCACTATCTTCAATATTCAGTATAACTTATTAAGTTTGTGGAACTTTTACCACTTTGAAGGAATTGTTAGAATCTGTGCTGCCCACTTTTATGGTAGCCTGACACAAGCAAGAGTCATTTTGGAACAAGAAACCTCAATTGAGAACATGGCCTTACTTTATTGGCATGTGAACGAGCCTGTAATGCAGGTCATTGACCCACGCAGTCTGAAATGGCACGTATAAAGCAGGCCTAATAGGGAAGTTTTCGCTATGAGTGAAAAAAACAAAAAACAAAACAAAACAAAACAAAACAAACAAAACACCAAAAGACCCAAAAACCAAAAAACAAAACCAGAGATATTTCAACTGAAAAACCTAACAGTATACTTTCTGGATTTAGAAAATAGGAACAAGCCACATGTCATAGAACTAGGCAATGAGAAACAACACAGATCAAGAAAGAAAGTATGGCGATATAGACTACATTAAGAAATTCATATGCCATAACCAAGTTGTACTAAACAATCAAAAAGAACAATGTGGGAGGTGATACATGATCTCAAATGTAAAACCATAATAACAAATACTGGTGTAACAAACTTACAAATAAATGGAATAGGAGAGAAGAATCAGAAATTTACCCACAAAGCTATAGCCACTTAATTTTAGACACAAAAAGAAAAAAATATGAGGGTGAAAAAACAAAGCAAAAAAAAAAAAACCCTCCTATTTAATTAATGGTGATGGGGAAACTGTATAGTCACTGTCAAAAGAATGAAATTAGATAAGCATATTAACAGCACTCATTATAACCTCAACAAACTGTACATGTATATATATATATCACTATATCTTCTTGTATCTAAATTTATACACACACAATCCTCAATTAGATCCAAATGATTTTAGATTATTTTAATGAAGCAAGGACACCTTGCGCAGTACAAGAAACATTTTCTACAAGGTACAGAATCAAGAGATGAATGATTTTGTAAATGAGTGTGAGCCTCAGAATTGAATACAGTTTGCACAAACTCTTACTACTACTTACTTGAGTAGGGAGAGACTCAATTAAGCTCAATGCTGCTGTATTTGTTGTAAATTTATAAGTAGTCATTGTGTCCAGTGTTATTGTTGATTCATTTGTGTGTGCATATGCTCACACATGTTTTTGTGATTGTACCAAGGCACATGATAAAAAGTCAGAGGACAACTTTCAGGAGTTGGTTCTCTTCTTCTACCTAGCTGAAGTAGAGTCTCTCATTTCTGCTTTATACTATGTATTCCAGGTTAGCAGACCTGGGAGCTTCTAGATCCTAGAATCTAAAAGACTCTCTAGTTTCCACTTCCCCTCTCACCTTACAAATGCCGGGATTGATTACAGATATGTGGCACTGAAGACAGATTTTTATGCAGTTCCAGGCATTGAATTCGTGTCGTCTGGCTTGCTCGCACATATTTTTACTTGTTGAGCCACCTGACCACCTGTGTCTGACGTGCTTTATATTATTAAAGCAGTATATGGGTACCATGTTTTCTTTGTGTAGTGTAGGGGTTTGAATATGAATGTCCTCCATCGGCTCAGATATTTGAAGGCTTGTTCTCCAGTGGTGGCACTATCTAGAGAGGCTTTGGAGGTGCAGCCCTGATGGAGGTAGTACATTGCTCAGGGCAGGCTTTGAGATTAAAAGCTTGACACCATTTTGAGTTTGTGAGGCTTACATTTGAAGAAGTGAGCTCTCAGCTTTCTATTCCTGTCTTGCTGCTAAGTTTCTGAAAAGGATGGATTCCTATCCTTCTGGAACTTTAAGGTAAAACAAACCTTCCTTCTATGACTTGTCTTAGTCATATTGTTTTATGACAGTACCAGAAAAGAAATGAATATTAATAGATATATCTTATAAGTATTCCCCTTCAGTATTTACATATTACATATTAAATCTGACAGGTTAAAAATCTTATTTCCCCTCAAGTTTTGTCTTTCTTGTGTATTTTACCCACCAAAAGAACCTTCTTTTCCTGCCACTGTGTATAATGACCTAAAAATACCACACACACACATATATAATGTATATATAATACACTTATTATATATACATTATATATATATCCTAGGTTCATTAGAATTTGTCACTTTGCAGAAAATAATCATTTGCTTTGACTCAGTGAAATATTTTCCTTTCTTAATTTTTCCTAAAACCTGCAGTGAAGTGAGTTTAGATAGAATCTCATTCTTTTGCTTTTTCTATATCAATTATGGAGCATCTATATTCAACTTGACAAAGGTTTTTAGTCTTTTTCACTTTTAAATATTGTTTTGTTCCAATTATAATTCTGAATCCCCTGTAACTGCTAGATTGGCTCCTTCTGTTACTCTGTCATTGTTGCCTATATTGTGATGTTCATTTCTTTAAATTTCCTTTTAAATTCTTGGATGGCTTTGTTTTTTGCTCTCTACTGATTTTACACCTAAAGTCTAATTCTACTATGCTTTATCTGTGATGAGGCTTTTACTCTGCTGCTGAATTTTTTGTTCCTTTGAAAACCTTCTTTAGCTAACTGCCTCCCTATTTTACAAAAGATAAACCCCTTCCCTCCTTCCAATCCATTACTGAAGGTGGATCACGCTTTTGTTGTTCTTTCTGGTTCTTACACAAATTCTGAAAATACAACATTTTATTGGCAAGCTGGTGATGTTGATAATTGCCTGCCTGGTTGTGACAGGACTCTTATCACTTACTCTTTCAATTCCCATTTTTCGTATGCATCCATACATACACTTTGACTGTGATAAGCTCCACTTTCTTTATGTTGGGTTTCTGGAACTCTAAAATCCTGATCAACCTCACATATTACATTAAAAGCTGCATCTCTAGCTGGCAGGGCAGCAAAAGCTCTTACTACTTCAGCATCAGCAGCTATCTGAGGTGTTTCGCAGCTGCCATAGGCTTGAGAAATTACAGCCTCTCTTTCATCCTGGTCACTTACTGTACTTATTTCCAAATGAGTGTGCGATGTGCGCATTTATACAATGGAGAAAAGCATCCTTGTTATCTTAAAGAAAAAACCAGCATCTCTTCCACAAACAGCAGCTCTTTGATATAAGCACAGCCTATGAATCTAGAAGCTGATGAGAGGAAAGAATTCTATCCTTGGCATTCAGGAAGTGAGGGATTCTCTCTTTGTCAGGCAAAGCCTGGGCACCCATCAGTTGCTTTTCTCTGTGGTTCCACTGCCAGTGTGGTTAGGGGAAGAGAAGATCAGTGATCTATAGTTTACCAGTCTTCATTCTGGGCAATGTTCTGAGTGTTGATCTTTTTTAAAATCTGGCATTTTATTCCTCTGCTTGTCCTTAATCATGAGTCTCATCCTTGCTCTAGCAAAGCCTGCACCAGAAGCTTCACTTAAGCGTCCTTGCTGTGCTGCTAATGTTGTTGGCAACAAATGGGTATTTGTGGTAAGGAGACTGCTAAGTCGGGCACTCAATACATTGAGTTGTCAGTTTCAGAATACTTTAGCAAGGAAGGTATTGAAGCGAAAATGTGCTTAGTTATTCACATGCAATGTACTGAGCCCTAAATTTCATATTCTGACTAGTATATTACTCGTGATACTGATTAGTGTCAAATTCAAGCCTGTGATGGTTGAATAAAATGGCCCCCATAGACCCGTAGGGAGTAGCAATATGAGGAGGTAGAGCTTGTTGGAGTAGGTGTGGCATTATTGGAGGAAGTTTGTCTCTGAGAGCAGTCTTTGATGTCTCAGCTCTTCAAGCCTGGCCAGTGTGTCACCTGTCTCTTCCTGATGTCTGCCAATCCAGCTCCTCCATCAACATGCTTCCTGCCATAATGATAATGGACTAAACCTCTGAAACTATAAGCTACCCCCAATTAAGTGTTTTCCTTGATAGGGGTTCTGTGGTCATTGTGTCTCTCCACAGCAAGAGAGATGTAGCTAGAGCAGAGCCTAACTATGCTGCTCAGGTGTTACCTACTACCCAGGCTAAAATATGAGGCTGATTAATTTGTCTTATTTTTCCCCTAGAAAATATTCCCATGGGAACTTGTGACTTCCAATTCAAATAAGATGCCATATTTTATGTAAAAAAATTTAACTGGAAACTTTTTCAGAGGAAATTTTTCTTGTGATTTTTCTACTTTAGAAATATTAAATAAATTACATAGGTATGAAATGAGCTTGGAAAAATAATAACAATGGCAAAGTTTCTGAGTAGACATCTGAGTCTTACCAGCTTCCAAGAGGAATTACAGAATAACTGGAGTCATAAAAGTAGGGTCATACACATGCGTGCACATGCACACTTACACACACATATGTACAAACACTATATATGTGTGTGTGTGTGTGTGTGTATAAATGTGTATATATACATATATGTGTGTGTGTGTAGCTGCAAGATGTCTATAAAGCCAGAGAATATTAGGTGGTAAATTAAAACCAGCACTGGCAACAAAGCCCAGGTAGAATTAGAATCTATAAGGGAGAAAAACAAAAGATCTGGGAGGCTCTGGCACAAATCAGAATAGTCAAGAGACCAAAACAAGAATAGAAGCTGAACACAGAACAAGACCTCCTGGACTCCAGTTGACAGGACGTGACATGTGGGGTGACTGGAGAGTTCTCTAGGACTTTCCTACTCTGAAACCTAATCCACTGGCTTCTGACAGGTTAGAGTTCTGCACTGTGGAGAAATCACACTGGGCAAAGGAAAATGGAGAGAAAAACAAGATCCAGATAAACAGAAGAGAGAAAGCAGTCCTCCACACGCCAAAGAGTTTAAAGGGATGTTTGTCGACACACTGAAGAGAAAGGAATCCTGACATTGTGAGGTAAGAAATCCTAACATAGCCTGGTGGTGGTGGTGCACACCTTTAATCCCAGCACTCGGAGGCAGAAGCAAGCAGATCTCTGTGAGTTCAAGGTCAGTCTGATTTACAAGAGGTAATTCCAGGACAGGCTCCAAAGTTACAGAGAAACTCAGTCTTGGGAAGAAAGAAAGAAAGAAAGAAAGAAAGAAAGAAAGAAAGAAAGAAAGAAAGAAAGAAAGAAGAAGAAGAAGAAGAAGAAGAAGAAGAAGAAGAAGAAGAAGAAGAAGAAGAAGAAGAAGAAGAAGAAGAAGAAGAAAGAAAGAAAGAAAAGAGGAAATCCTAAAGTATATTTATTAGTCTCTACAAGAAAAAGACCATAATAGGATACTCAAAATTATCACTTAAATATTGAATAAGCTATACAACAATCACTCTATAAATAAATAAACTTTGGGATCTATACAGAAGAGATAAAAACAATATTCTAATACTCTATATTACCCTAAAACAATTTAAAAATCATGAAAAAATACTGTAGGTCTGATGTTGAAAAATAATATTTCAATTACTGGAGTTAAATAGGCTTGAAAAGACACATGAAAACATATGAAAAATTAATAAATAAAAATATTTCAGGGGACAGCAAGGTATCCCAGAGGGTAAACCACTTGCTGCCCAGCTGATAACCTTAAGTCCCACATGGTGGTGGAAAATAACAGGCTCTGACAAGTTGTCCTCTGACCTCCACACCTGATTTGTGACACACCATGTGGGCACCTGCATGCACATGCCATGCATGCTAACACCACAACAACTACCACTACCACCACCACCACTACCACCACCACCACCACGCATGTACCTGCATGTATTTTCACACTCTCTAAATCAATAAACATGGTAAAATGTTTTTAAATTAGTTAAGCTATAATGAATGAACTTGATGAAAACATAAGCATACTACACCAATTAACAAATGAATCAAAGTTTTAAATTTCAAAAGTTAAAATAACGAAGATAGATAAAAGATTTAAGCAATAGTGATATAAGAAATAAAGGCTGAGGGGCTGCGGGACTAAAGTCCAATGATACACAAATGTGCAAACATCATTAGTGATCCCATTTTTTGTATGGCAACAAAAAAATAATAACAAAGACAGAATTTTAAAAGATAATGCCCCCACAGAAGCAAAAGTAGAAAAGATGCAATGAATGCAAGTATATAAAAGGAAACTGTACATGGCAATTGAATGTTTTAAACTTTATGCCACACATTTTGAAATAAAGAAGACTTTAGAATATATACCTTGAAATTATGACCAGTGTCCACAGCACAGAGACTCAAACTGATGATAAAATGAAATGAGAAAAATTTCACCAGGAAGCCAGGCAAAAACAAAATGAAACAAACAAGTCACTAAATAAGAAACATCAGCTGCTAAAAATTCTACAACACTTCATGGCAGCAACCACATACTGCTGGATAGGCTGGCGTGTCTGTGATCTCAGCACTTGAGACTGAGGCAAGGAGATCAAAAGTTTGAGAACAAATCACAGTGCGTAACAAGTTCAAGGACAGGCTGGGCATCATAGTGAGATCCTGTCTCAAAAGTACAAACAAGAAGAAATGTATTTAAGAAAATCAGCTGGGAAACTTGAGTCAGTGGATTTATATTTAGCGTATGTGTCATCAAGTAGAAAAACCATGAAAAATGTTATAAAGACTTAGGAATTTGGAAATTGCTATAATCATAAGCTTTCTCAAGAATTTACTGAAAATGAGCTTCTGACTACAGCTAAATGACATGAGAGAGAAAGCATAATGTCCTAGCCATATATTCTAATAGTTCCAAAAAGGTTAGAAATGGGAAAGAATATGAAGAGTATAGCCAAATCAATTAATACTAGCGCCAGGACAGTGTGTTTTAAAGTGAATCCTCAGAACAAGGAGGGGAAAACACTATCGGAATTCTAGCAGTGGATGTTAATGTGTAGGCAGAGACTGCTCATTCATTTCCCAGTTGCCCGGACCCAAGATAATCACACAAAAACTATATTAATTACAACACTGCTTGGTCAATGACTTAGACATATTCCTGGATAACTATTACATCTTAAGTTAACCCATTTCTATTTTTTTTTTTTTTATTTTA
The DNA here is from genome assembly GCF_950005125.1 of Chionomys nivalis. Classification (NCBI taxonomy): domain Eukaryota; kingdom Metazoa; phylum Chordata; class Mammalia; order Rodentia; family Cricetidae; genus Chionomys; species Chionomys nivalis. The sequence goes on from NC_080095.1 coordinate 74,960,761, forward strand.
CTACAAGGCTCATAGTTTACCAGCAAGTTTCTGGGGTGTCTATGTCCTTCAGCCACTACATGGTGTCTCCCTGACTCTGCCTTCTTTTCTACTCTATCTCTGCTTGGAATTCTCGCCTTGCTCTATTCTGCCCTGTCACAGGCCCAAGGTACCTTTTTTATTAACCAATGGTAACAAAGAACATTCACAGCATACAGAGGGGAATCCCACATCATTAACATACATACTTCAATTGGGAAAAAAAGTACTTTTTAAAAATCTTGATGTTTTCAGTGATATTTGATATTACTGGGCAATTTGTGCTCTTGATAAATTATTAAGTATAAATCTGTGATCTTGTACTTTAGATAATCCTTGTTGAGATGTATGAAGGTGAGTGATATTTATTCAAACAGTGTGTGTGGAGTTAGGCACTGGGTAGGACTGACCTACATGGGGACTGGACATGAGTCGATAGTTGATGGATGGTTTGAATGGAAATGCATGGGTTTACACAACATCATGTACATGTTTATGTATTTGTCAGTTTATTATGATAACCCACTCCCTTGAGGAAGGTTTGGATCCTTTGCATATTAAAATAAAACACTTTTTTCCAATAGGTATTATATGGTATTAGAGTAAGAACAGTTGGAATCTTTAAAAAGTTTGAGGACAACCACCCTATATTTAACTACACTATGTAAGGAAAGTTAGATTATTAGATGTGTAATGACTCAGTTAGCCTGCATTGTTTTGTTCAGGATTTTTTTTCAGGGTTGGGGAAAAGAAACCACCTTCTTAAGACACAAGTAGAGAAACAGAACTAACTAGAAAGCCCGTGGTTTGTGATCTTAATAAGACTGTTTATCCAAGATGATAAATTTCTTAAGTATTACCTATTTTTTAAAGGTATAGTTTCATATCACATACTTCATTAACATGAAAGTGAATTTTATGTGTAATTTATTTTTACCTCTTCATCATATTGTTTTGTAGTTCTTTTACTTTAAAAAACATTAAAGAATAAGTTTGTAAACAATTCAAAATTTCAGTCACTTTGAACTGGGCTTAAAATATATTTACGTGTATATAACAACAAATTGAACTAACTTAAAAGCACAAAAAGAAATCATAAAGTAAGAGAGCTTTTTCTTACTCCTTCCTGGGAGATTTATTCCACAATTACTAAAGATTGAATAAACACTCATTTGTAAGTTTATTTCACCATTTTGAGGAGGCATTACTTTAGCACTGCACAGCAATGTATTATGAGATGACTGAAACAGAAAGCCACGCTCAGTGGAAATAAAAGTATCATTATGCTCTCCAGGAGCTATTTAGTGCTGTAATGTAAACAAGATTAAGGAGACTATACAAGTAACAGGGAAAGAAGTGTAGACAGGCAACTACATAATTTTAACTATGACATTTTCATGATTGAATACTAACGAGAAGCCAAATAAACAGCATGTAAGATGGAGTCTGGATTGGTGTCTCAGTGGATAAAGTTTTCTACATAAGCATGAGACCTTGACTTTGGATCCCTCGCACGCATGTAGAAAGCTGTAAATCTAACACCAGTGGGGAGAGGAGTGGAAACAGCAGGAATCTGGCTCTCACTACGCAGCCCTCCTAGTCTGCACCAAGCTCTGGGTTCAGTGAGAGACCCTGTCTCAAAGCAATAAGGTATAGAGAGATTTTTTTTATAAAAAAGAAAAAAGACATTGGATATTGATCTCTGGCCTTCATATACAAACACAAACACAAATACATGTAATACATATATGAAGAGCCATATGTATCATAACCAGTCTCTAATCCAAATTATTATATAGCATGAACAATGAAATTAAACTACCTTGTGGAGTTGCTCTTGTGATGGAAGTTTTCAGAGAGCCTAAGAGCATTGAATATCAATGCCAAAATCATATATGTAGGCAGAGGTGTCACAGTGGTTTGCTATGTCACTTTCAAACAGACTACTTTGTGTTTCACCCTAAACTAACTTCTAAAGAAGAGTGTAGGGAGCAGATGTTACACAGAAACACCAGATACCTTCTCAGGATTAAGGGGCTTGTCTTAGCTGCTGACATTGCTCTATCTGCTGTCAGCCTTCATAGTTAATCTCCCTGACTGAAGAGAAACACCTCATTTAAGATGAACAAAACAAAGAATTGGTTCTTTGAGAAAATCAACAAGATAGACAAACCCTTATCCAAAGTAAGAGAACAAGAGAGACTGTCCAAATTAACAAAATCAGAAATGCAAATGGAGACATAACAAGGGACACCAAAGAAATCTAAAGAATCAGTAGGTCATACTTCAAAAACTCATACTCCAAAATAATAAAATAAAATAAATGGACAGACCATTAATAATAATTATTAATTGTTAATTATTAATATTATATAAATATTATATTAATGTTATATAAATATAAGTATTAATAAAAATAATTAAATCAAGATAGATAACTAGCTTAAGTGGGCCTATAAACCCCAAGGAAATAGAAGCAGTTATTAAAAGTCTCCCAACAAAAAAGAAAGAGAGAAAGAAAGAAAGAAAGAAAGAAAGAAAGAAAGAAAGAAAGAAAGAAAGAAAGGCTGGCCTAGGGCCAGATGGTTTTATTTCAGGATTCTATCAGACTTTTAAAGAAGAGTTAATATCAATATTCCTCAAATTATTTCACAAATCAGAAACAGAAGGAATATTGCCAAATTAATTTTATGAGGCTACAGTTACTCTGATACACAAACCACACAGGCTTGACAAAAAAAAATTATAGATGAATTTCCCTCATGAACACTGATTCAAAAATACTTAATAAAATATTTGCAAGCCGAATACAAGAACACATCAAAAATATCATTCACTATGATCAAGTAGGCTTCATCTCAGAGATGTAGGGATAGTTCAATATAGGAAAAACTATCAATGTAAATAAACTTAAAGAAAATAACTACATGATCACCCTTTAGATGCTTAAAAAACCATTGACAAAATTCAACACACCTTTATGATAAAAGTCTTGGAGAGAGTAGGGATACAAGGTACTTACCCAAGCAAGATGAAGACAATTTACAAGCCTATAGCCAATATCAAGTTAAATGAAGAGAAATTCAAAGCAATTCCACTAAAATCGGCAACAAGACAAGACTGTCCTCTCTTTATCTATTCAATATAGTACTTAGAGTTTTAGCTAGACCAGTAAAACATCATGAAATTTTCTGGCAAATGAATGGAACTTGAAAAAAAAATCATCCTGAGTGAGGTAACCCAGATCCAGAAAAACAAACATGGTGTGTCCTCACTTATAAGTGGACATGAGCTGCTAAATAAAGGATCACCAGGCTACAATCCACAGACACAGAAAAGCTAAGTACTAAGGGGGGCTTAAGAGGAGACACAGGTCTTCCTGGAAAGGGTGCATAGAAGAGATATCAAGGGTGGACTCTGGGTGGCTGGGGTTGGGAACAGAAAGGATCACATGATAAAGAGAGAAAATACTGCGGGAAATGACAGGAATGGGGGGGGGGTGCACATTTCGAAGTTGAGGTGGAAACCTAATGCAATGGAAACTCCATCTCCATGGAATCTACAAGAGTAACCCCAGCAAAGACTCCTACTAATGGGGAGCATGGAGTCTGTTACATCTTCTCTAACAGGCAAGGCCTCAAGTGGAGGAATCGGGACACCAACCCAGATACAAAACCTTCAGACTACAGTGTGTCCTGCCTGCAGAGTATTCTGGAACCAGAGCCTAGCAGAATTGTCATCACAAAGACCAGAAACTTCACCCAGCAACTGATAAGAGCAGAAGCAAAGTCCCACAGCCAAACATTAGCCAAAACCGAAAGCGTCCTACAGAGGAGGGGAAGGAAGGATTGGAGGAACCAGCAGGGTCAGGGACACCGTGTGAATATGACACACATAACCAACTGACTAGGACTCAGAGAGGCTCGCAGAGATCAGGGAGCCTGGAGGAGCCTGACCTAGGTCCAGTACATCTAAGTTATGGCTTAGAAGCTTGGTGTTCTTGTGGGATTCCCAACAATGGGAGCAGGGGCTATCTCTCACTCTTTTATCTGCTTATGTGACCCTTTTCCTCCTACTGAGTGGCCTCATCCAACCTTAATTTGAGGGTATATATCTAGTCTTATTGTAGCATATTATGCCATACTTGGTTGATATCCCTGGGAGGCCAGTCCTTTCTGAGCAGAGGCAGAGGAGGGGGAGGGATTTAAGAGAGAGGGGAGGTCATGGGGAGACTCAGGGAAGTAGAGGAAGGGGAAACTGCAGCCAGCATACAATAAATGAAAGAAGAGGGCTTTTTGTTGTGGTTGTTGTTTTTGGCTTGAGGTTTTTTTTTTTTTTTCAAACATTCTGTTATTTCTTTTGTTCTTGTTCTTGTCATTGTTTTCATGTTTCCTAAGGCGGTTTACTAGACATATATTGAATACCCATTTAAACCCTTATTTAGTAAAATGGCAGTACTTTTATGAACAACAACAACAAAAAGCTAGATGAGGGCCTGGGATGATGGCTCAATGGTTAAGAACAATTATTACTACTGTTACTACTTCAGAGGACTGGAGTTCAGTTCCCAGTACCCACATAAGGTGGCTCAGAAATGATTGCAACTCCTGCTCCATAGACTCTGACATCCTCTCCTGACTTATGTGGGAAGCTGATGCTCAGACACGCCCATATAAAAAATAAAACAATTTTTGTGAAAAAAGCTAGAGAAAGGAGTTTTGAATACTTTTTTAACTGTGAGGAAATTATGCATGTTTGAGCAAATGTTCTGTCTAACTTGATCACAACATTTCACAATGTATATATTAATAGAAACATCATATAGTACCTCATTATTATGTACAATTAAGTTTTTACAAATCAGCTAAAATAAAATTAATGACAAAGCACAATGTTTATTTAAAAGACGATAAGAAATGAAGACAAAAAGTGAGCATAGAATGGAAAGGGATATTGAGCACTAACATTTTTTTTAAATGAGAATATGACATATTTCAGAGAATGAGCTTGACAATCATTTTTAATATGAATTCAATGGAGAAAATACTGAATAGTAAGAACAGTAACCGTATTTTACTCCAGTCCATAAAACCAAATGCCTTTGTTTTATATTATGATATTTTGTATGCTTGTCATAACAACAGTCTACATATTCCTGAATGTTTTCTCTTTGTATCCCCTTCAAACTTAATGAAAAAGAAGACAGAATGTTTATTTAATAGGGAATTTCAAAACAACTGCAATGAACAAGTATTCTAGCAAAGTCAATTTGATGTGATAATACCCTGTGATACAGAACCAGACAAATTTGGTAAAAATCCTCTTAACATAAAACCATTATTTCCTCATCTAATTCAATGGTGTACTGGTAACAAACTGGCTAATTAATAAGCATTTACTTATCAGAAGAAAAAAAATGCTACCCAAAAAATGTCCTCTAAAATATAGACTGGGGAGGGCATTGGAAAATCATATCCTACCGTGCTGCGGTCTAACCCTAAGAGCGGGAAACCACTGCCTGTAGAAAGGCCCTGAAGTAGAATTAGAGTCAATAGTCTATTAAAGGTCAATTACAACCAGGTGGCGGCAGGAGTACTTAGGCAGGAGATGGAATGTGCAGGTTGAGTTCCAAGACGATGAACAGAGAGGCCAAAAGAGAAATGTAAGGAGAACAGTCAATATGGTCAGAACAACAAGAGGCTTGGAGAGAGTACATCCCATAACATTTTAAAATCTATCTCTGCCTCCAGATTGAAATACAAACTGACATTGTCCTGACAAATATAAAAGAGCTGGAAAAAAAGAAAAACCTCAGCCTTTTCCTGGTTGCTGATGTGAAATTCTGTGCAATCCAGGAGAAATAGCCTATCTTGAAGATCATCGAGCAAAAGAACCAGTGATGGACTCTTTGCTCTCTGCGTGACTGCCTTGATTTATTTAGATAGCACTAATTTTTTACTCCAGAAGAGATCAAGAACTCTCATTTCCAAAACAACATAGTAATTATGACCAGCAGAATTCCCATAAAAGAGAACACAAAGAATCTTCGGAGACCAGGTTTCTTTTTTTTTTTTTTTTTCACTCCCTGGAAGTATTAGGTAGAGCTATAGTTAAAATTATCTGTTTTGTTACAAGAATAGCACAAGGCTGTCCTTATGCCAGAGTAATTATCTAGTTAATTGTTCTAAAATGAGTATAACACAGTTTCCAGATACAGAACACACATTTTGCCAAATGTAATTTGACTTACACCAGCCGCCTGCAACAGTTTTAACTGCAAAAGTTGCCAGCGGCATAAAAGGACACCCCGAGGAGCCTTTGGCACACCCAAGACTACAGAGCAGCAAGCCCAGAGACAGGGAGGGAGGAAAACCACTGGGCCAGTAAATCAAGAAAATGAGAGCAAAGAAAAGGACAGAGACAGGAAGAAAGACATAAAAGTAAATGAATGGAAGGAAAAAATAAACAAATACGGTGGAAAACAATGGTGGTCCCACAGGCATTCATATCTTTGGCACTGCAAACCTTGTTGCTTTTTTTTTTTTTGAGAAATAACTGAAATGAAGTACACAATGGTTTTGGCAGAGTACCAGGGATATAGTACCAGTGAGTGGGCCTTTGCCTTTCCCAAAGGGATGTTTATGTTTGTATATTCTCCATAAGTCTACAACACAGCCAGTTAGGGTTACAATGATGGTTCTTCATTTACTGGAAAAGCTTAGCCTGACCTGAAGGAAAAACCATGCTTTGTAAGTATATAGAATACCCCACCTGCTATAGTACACCACACTGGAATTTCATAAGTGATCATTACTCTTGAGTTGTATGCCAAATTAATGTGGGAGTCCCCTCTTTGTGCTGTGATTACAATTAATGAATAAAGAAACTGTCTTGGATTGATGATAGGGCAGAATTTAGGTAGGCAGGGAAGACAGAACTGAATGCTGGGAGAATAAAGGGCGGAGTCAGGGACACTATGGAGCCACTGCTGGAGATAGACATACTGAAATTTTGCTGGTAGGCCACGACCTCATGGTGATGCACAAATTAATGGATATTAGTTAAATTAAGATGTAAGAGTTAGCAAATAAGAAACTAGAGCTAATGGGCCAAGCAGTTTTTTAATGTATACAGTTTCTGTGTGGTTATTTTGGGTCTAAGCTAGTCAGGCAGCTGGGAACAAACAAGCGGACCTTCTCCAACACCAAGTACATTTGGAAGTCAGGGTTACATATGGCAAGCTGATGAATGTATGGAAGAATAATTTATCATATAATCCCAACTACTTGGTTTCTTTATATTTGTTTGAAACACAATAGCCATTATCTGTCTACTGGTTGCCACAGGACATATAAAATAGATGAAAACTAAATCCACACACTCATCTAATCTTAACTAAATTCCCAAAATCCCTCTGTAATCAAGATGTTCCAGCCTTCTTCCCAGCAGCCTCTTGGTCTGGATTGTGAATGAGGAAATCAGTGGACTTCAGTTCCTGCACTGGTTATTTCCCAGCCTTTGACATGAATATCAGCAGGTGCTAGAATGGTCCATAGTCTCAGACCTGACAACTACCTGATCAAAAGCTAAATCACCAAGAAGGAAAATAAGACAGTTACTGAAAACCATATGTGGGTCTTACCTGTTTGTTTTGTGATCTTTGGTACAAAATCTACAAACTCACCTCTTTACTTGTACAAACAGAGGAACTGTAGGGACATTCTGCAACATCTTAAGTCGTTACTGGCTTGCACCAGCATTAATGAGAGGCTCCTAATTTTCACAGTAGTCTCTCTCCTTTGCCTGTCACCAGGGCTTTTCCAGAAATCTGAGATCATTGTAACTTCTCAGTTCTTTTACCCTTTGGTACTTTAAAGAATGCAATCATTTGTTGGAGGAAGCTGCTTGTTGGTTCCCTGCTGCTAAGCCCCAAAATAATCACACAGAAACTATATTATTTAAATCACTGCTTGGCCCATTAGCTGTAGCTTCTTATTGGCTAACTCATACATCTTAATTTAACTCATTTCCATTAATCTGTGCATCACCACAAGGTCATGGCCTACTAGCAAAGTTTCAGCATGTCTTTCTATGACAGTGGATCCATGGCTTCTCTCTGACTCAGTCTTCTTCCTCTCAGCATTCAGCCCAGCATTCCCCGCCTACCTCTGTTCTACCCTGCTCTGCTATATACGCAAAGCTGTTCTTTATTAACCAATGGTATTCACAGCATACAGAGGGGAATCCCACATCAATCATTTAGGGACACTCCTGAAACATATATCAAAACGCATCTTAAGTCCACAACTTCTCTGTCTCATCCATACCAATCTCATCTATGAGTGAAGAGAAGCATGAATTCTAGAAACACTCTGTATTTTACAGAAAACCCTGTGAATAACTCACACAGCTTTCTAGAGACTGACCAAGTATTAATGATGTGCTAGTGTTCAACTGGAGACATTCTCCATTTACAGACACAGAATTATGTAAAAGGTTTAAATAGGTATACCAATGATTCTTTTTATTGTTAGTTTCTGCATTATTATTTTTTCTGGGGGCTTCTTTAATGCCGTGTATAGGCAACGTACAAATAAATCAAGTCAAAAAGAAAAATCTTAGTTGCAGGGAGATGACATCACTAGCAACATAATAATAATAATAAATAGTAATAAGATAACCCACAAAACTGAGTCAGGCATTTGGACTCAACATCAGTTTAATTCACTTTCCACCAGCAAAAAGAATAAGAATAATTTTCTTCAATGTAGGAAGATCAGAGAGGAGAAAAGACTCACTGAGTTTGGAAATGGAAAATACCTGTCTGAGAAGGCAGTCATGGCAGGTAACACCCATCACAAGGTGGGGAACAACTGGGTGATGAAGTCAAAGTGGGTTTTGTGCACCCAGCTCTGAGAAGGGAGACTGGCTTTCTCTGAGAATGATACTCCCCCTCCACAGAGCCTGGCATGGAACTGTCTGTGGTCTCTGCAAACTGGAAAATCAGCTCTGTATTAACAGCGAAGATTTCTGCCAAGAATAGGAAGCATGAAATAGAAATACAGGATTCCAGTCAGTAGACTGGCATAGAAACTGAAATACAGCTTACAGTGCTTGACTCTGTCAATAGTCTTATTTTAGTCATCACTTCCCCTGTATTGTTTATTCCTAATCAGTTCTTATCTATTTGTTATTTATTACTTAATGAAATCCCAGTAAGGTCAGGCTCCAAGCAAAAGGTTTATTTGTATTATGTAATTCACTCAAACAGCCCTTTGCCATAGAAACCATTATTTTCCAAATTTCTCAGTGGGGGCAAGTAGATCAGGGCAGCTTGGGGTCAGAATGAAGAAGTTCTTCCATGCCAAGGAACCACTTTTTTTTTTTAAAGAAAGCATGTAATTGTAGAAGAAAACATCACATTTTCATTTATATAATGAGACACAGGCATGGTTTCAGGGGTGTGATACTCTTCACAAGTTTCATAAACTTGGGGTTTCTAAGCAGTTTGTGGTGTCCTTGCAAGGATCACTAGCAAAGTATATATGATGCATCAATTTCTGAATCAGGTAAAGGAACAAAATTCTTACATAATTTTCTTTTCTTTTAAGAAAGTAAAACAAAAAACAAAACGCGAACATCACCACTACCAACATTGCTAAACCTAAACTATATGGTTCAACTGCTAGGTCCTTGTCAGAGTTTAAAAAGCAGTATTCTTGAGGGAAAAATTCTTCTACCTCACAATTGGTGCCATTTGCTCTAGTGGGATCATACCTGAAAATTCCAAGTTAAAAGAGAGAGAGAGAGAGAGAGAGAGAGAGAGAGAGAGAGAGAACCTACTGTGTCCCTCCCTTAGGTATTATCTGCAGAAGTCACTCATGTATTGATTCCTGATGTTGCTGGTTTTAGCAAGATAAGACTCCTAATCCATCCACTGAATGTTACTCTGCCAGAGATGAAATAGCTCTAATGCCAACAAAGATTACTGTGATGTTAGACTGGGGAAGATTGTGTTATTGGAATTACAGCAGTCCCAGGAACACTTGCCATCCTGTGTTAATGCCAGACTGAAGTCAAACACTGAATCTTCCCCATTCTGCTCAGAAGCCGGGTACAGCAATGTTCGTGTGCTTTATGTTGGGTCCCCATGATAAACTAGGGTAGATTCTTTTCAACTAACCTTTCTCTCCTTAACGTGTCTAGCTGTTCCTTGGAGAACTATCAACAGAAAAATGGACTGTCAGCTTTTTAATTGTAATTCAACTCTCAGAGAAAGAAACATTGTGCAAATATAAATATAAGAATCAATGGAAGAACCATGCTAGTACCAAAATACACTTTAATGTACAAAAAAATGCATTCTAAATCTGGGTATGGTTGACTATATCTATAAACACAGTCTTTGGCAGGCTGAGTCAGGAGGATTGCTTTGGGTTTGAGATCAGCCTAAACTAAACTGTAAGGACCCAGCCAGCCAGCACTAGAATGAGACCAGTTCTCCAAAAAACAAACGGGCTAAAGAGATGACTCAGCATTCAAGTACATGTGTTGCTTTTGCAACATGCACCTACATCAGACAGCTCACAACCCTCTGTAATACCAGTCCCAGGGGATCCAACAGCTCTAGCCTCTGTGGGCACCTGTATTCAGGTGTACTTACCCCCGTATAGATAAGCACACATGTACACACTTAAAAATAAAAATTCTGAGAAATTTGCACAAAAAGTACTTTTGAATTTAAGGATATTTTATGTCTATATATTATCTATCTATATTTGTGTATGTAAATATATATAGTATCAAAACATATAAGCTTATACTTATGATATATAGAGAGATAACATATGACAGAAGATAGATAGATTGATGGATAGATAGATAGATAGATAGATAGATAGATAGATAGATAGATAGATAGATAGATAGATTAGAAACCAGCAGAATGTAAAAGAAATGGTTATGGCAAAAAATAACATATTCTAGTTAATTTTCACACCTTTGATAGAATCTATGGACCATGTCATCTGGGGACAGAATTTAACCCAAACTATACTTTGAGTAAAAAGCAGATGGAAAGCTACCTGTTCATAACTCTAATTACTGCTAGCTCTTACCAAGAGAACATCATTGTTTTTGTTTTGTTTTGTCTTGTTTTGCTTTTGTCAAACCCGCCCCTCCACACACTCAAAACTCTATTAGTTTGAGTCCTCACAATGAACAATAATGCGAGGGCAAAGCTGGAATGGTTTCGATAAGTCAAGCATCAGAAGCTATTTCTGTAAAGAACAACACAGTAAATACCTTATGCAGGACACAAGACAGGGCACCCTAGACTCCCGAGGCTGGGAGAAAGACACATACCTTGTAGCATGTAGCATGAGGACTTTGGGATTAAGGAGAAATGTTTGATCTAGCTTCCTCATATCCAATCTTATGTTGCCTTCCTTGCTTTCTTCTAAAGTATTCTTGGATCCCCTTAAAGATATAGTATGCCAAATACAATTTTTGCAATATACAAAAATAAGACACCATAACCACCAAGAGACATTAACATTATACCTGTGTGGATAAATCAGATATGCAATCAAGATGAGTCCCTCAAAAAGAAAAGTACAGTTGTAGGTGCCTTCTTTGAGGAAAGAATAACAGCTTTTGGGGGGAGCAGGTACACATTCATGGGCACAAACCTGGAGACAATGAAACACTGTGAAAGGAAGATCCTGGAAGTAGGGAGTGCAGATTAGTAAATCAGATGGTGAAGAAGCACTCAGCAGGCTCAGGGAACAGCATACAAAACACTGTACACACTAAGACCGATAAAAGGTGGAACTATAGACAGGGTGGTCAAGATAGAGAACATATTTTAGTAACAGCTAAGCATGAATCATTCACGCTATTAGCTTCTTCACTGTATTGAATGCCTCTAGAAACAAAGTGATGACTCAAAACTAAGCAAAATTAATATTTGCAGAAGAGCTGCCTCCTTGCCAAAAATTCTGCCAAGGATCAGCATTCTTCTGTCGTCTTGGTATTGAAACTCTACTCCAGTTTCAGTCTGAAGAATTATTAAATTCACTGATTAACATATTTACAATGAAGCTGATAAAAAAATCTAAAAGAAACTTGAGTTCTTAACGTGAGGTCTGTTCTCTTTGTTTATCGCTTACTAGCATACATTAAAATAAATTTAATCAGTGGAGTACATGTATAGATGTGTTTTATTGCCTTAATGAATTATTATGGGTACTTAACTTTTGCATGCCAATCTGTTAGTTAGATTTATGCTTTCATGGGGTCTTAGTTGTTAAGTCAATCTAACAAACAAAAGTCAAGGGTGTTAATGTCTGGTGTAGAGTCCAGTATTGAAACGTACATGTAGTAGATTGTTGCAGAGTGTGGGTGATGTCCCCAGAACAGTACACACAGTTTGTGTATCTGCAAAAGAGAAAAATAAAGACCTCAGAGTGTCAGGTAAGATGTAAGTGAGAAGGTTGATAAGTATGCTCTCAAGCCAGCTTCTTAAACATGAGTGGTGACTTTGTTAGCAGCTGAATGGAGGAGCATGAGGAATTTGGCAACAGGAAAGAGTTTCTGAAAGTGCAATGACAACAATGAATTCACAATCAAACACAAAGTGGATCTAAGAGCTGCTGGCAGCACTAGGGTTCGCTGTCTGTAACTTCAGGGTCACCTTACTTCTGAGCATACAGCGTACCCACTTTGTGCTCTGCAAGGCCGGCCCTGGCTCAGTGGCAACAAACACTGCCTGAAAAATGTCTCAGGCCAGAGTCCACACCAGCCTGTTGCCTGCTCTAGATTGCAGTGGTTTTACTCCTGGTAAAGAAATAGAGTGCTTACAGAAAACAAAGACAACAGTTCCCCACTGTCATTCCTCAGCATGCGAACATCTAGCTAGTGTTCCTTTAGGATATTTGACTGTAAATATCAATGTTGGAGATGCTGCCTGGAGTTCATAAGAAACCAATACATGAAATTTGGCTTTCGAATGCTGTAAATTTTCCAACCATTTTTACAATGGCCTACACACAATTCTGTCATTCTGTGCTACAAGCTTATGCAAGATGGTATTATAAAGTCAAAACATCAGTGAACTCTGAAACACCTTGAGGATGCTCTATATTATATTGTAATATCAATATAAGTCAAGATGCAATATTTTGCATAAAAATTAACAAGCATATCTCATTAATATACATGTTCTTTTATCTTTAACAAATAATAAAATTATATGTATGCCAAATCCTAGCTTTAAAATAAATTGATTGAGTTTCAATAAATGCTTGAATTTTTTGTATACTTAAATATCCAAAATTCTTTGAAAATTTCTCAGGCACAAGGGGGCTGTAACTGGAAAAAAACTTTAAGACTCTTCTCTAAAGCTCACAAAATGCGGCAATTTTGTAAAGATTCTCATCAAAAAATATTTGTTGAAGAGCCATTCCTAGTACAGAATGTTAGCGACAGTTTTCCACATGTATGGTGCATTTCTGCATGTCCTTCATGGGTACTCCAATACTGCGCTTCTGTCAGGGACTGTTGGAAAGAGTGTTTATATGGTGAGTAACCTGGAAACTTGGATGGTTTATGCTCCCCAATACAGGGATGTATGTGTACCACACTGGGTCCCAAAGAAAAAGTCTCCCTCAGGAGAAAATTCCAGCAGTTTTTCTGGGGTTTATTTTAAAATACTGAGTTTCCTAAGCACAGAATATCCATCAAGTGTGCAGATGGTCCTTGTCACATTAGCCTGTGAGAACTGGGCGTGGAAAGTAGCAGAAGAAAACAGTGTCCGTCTAGTTCTTGCATGTCCTGGGGGAAGAGGCAGGAGAAGGGCTTAGCAGGTGGGTAAGAAGGATGCAAAGCTATTAAGGTGGATTTCCTCTTAGTCTTTATACACTATCATGGTGAACAAGTAATGCAAATTACAGTGTCCCATTTAACATGCATCAAAAATCACTCATAAAGATACTGAAAACCTTACTATTTTTATATTTTAAATTTTAACTTGATTTCATAGCTTAGAAAGGTTGTAATAAATCACCTTCTCCAACTCCCATCTGCTCCTCCTCATTTCTGCTAAGAAGTGCTTATTCCACAGATGAGGTCTTTCCAGGAAAGGACTGACCCTATTAACATACCACTGTTATGTACATATCCAAATGACACTTCATTCTACCACAAGAACACTTGCTCAACCATGTTTATTGCTGCTTTATTAATAATAGCCAGAAATTGTAAACAACCTAGATGTCACTAAACAAAGACTGGATAAAGGAAATATGACACATGAAAAATGAATAAAATATTACTCATTTGTTAAAGAAAATGACATGAAATTTGCAGACAAATGGGTAGGGCTAGGAAAAATAATTCTCTGTGGGGAAATGCAGACCCAGAAGATAAATATGGTATGTAGTTGCTAATGTGTGAATATTAGCTGTTAAATGATAACCAAACTATAATCCATAGACCCAGAAAGGTTGAGAATAGAGGAAGGGAATTGGGAGGGGAGCACATAGATCTTCATGGAAGGGGGAAATAGAATATATTTTGTAGATGGACTGGTGGTGGAAACAGGAAGATCAGGTAGGGGGAGGGAATTTGGGAGAGAGAGCTAGAATTGAAGGCATTTGAGGGGTGGTATAGAAATCTAGTGTAGTAGAAACTTCCTAAAATACAGAAAGGATATATGAAGGCGAGTCTAATGAAGTCTCCAAATAAAGAGAGACAGAGTCCCAACCAGCCATCTCTGTCACCAAATGAAGCTTCTAGTACCAGGGCTGGGTTACGTCCAGTTGAGTTGTTGGTCAAAGGGGATACTATGGAAATCCCCTAACAACCTAGGCTGGTGCCAAGACAATAGGTGGCTTCCACAAATTGACAGAAAGTTCCCATTGCTGAAGACAACAGCCATACAACTTATAGAACATGGAGAGAGTGAGCAGATGCCTACATAGAACCTCACCCCTACATTCTCATGTCTTTAGTATGGAAAGGTATTCTGTAGGCTACCAAACCAGAAATGTAAAAGGCAATCCAGCCACCAAACCTTTGATCTACAATCCGTCCTGCCTGCAAAATATCCTAGGACAGTGGTGGCACAAACCTTGTGTGAGTGACCATCCAATATGTGATTTTACTTACAACCCATTCCGTGAGAAGGAACCCATACTCCACATTGCTTGAGTGGCCAAGAACCACAGTTTAGAGAGCTATAGTAAAACCAAATACTACTGGTTAAAAAAAAATAACAGTAAAATGCCTCCTAATGGCATTCTGTGAATTAGAGACCAACAATGCCTATTTAGTCAAATACAGAAAACCACAGTCACAAACTGTGATATCACTCACAGAGAGACCTTGGAATATACAGCCCTAACTGGGATATCTCCATCAAACCCCTCCCCTCAGAGCTCAGGGAGTAGCTCTGCTCAGAGCTGTGGAGAAGGAGGTAAAAAAAGTCTAAGAGTCAGAGGGGATAAACGACACCAGGAGAAGAAGACCCTGTAAATCATGATGAGCAAAGCTCATATGAATTCACAGAGGCTGAAGCAGTAAGCATGGGTATATCTTACAGCTTTCAGGTTAGTATTTTTGTGGGAACAAAAATGAAAAGAAGGAAGGAATCCCACCCAAACTTTCCCATTTTCCATTACATCTGCAATTTGCAAAGTATTTCACATGCTGTACAGGGATTCAATTAGCAGTTACACACTGATGGCTCTTTTGCTTGTGGTGATTGTAACGAGAAATGTCACTTACAGGCTCAATTCAAACATTTGAACACTTGGCCCTCTTCTAGTTTTTGCTCTGCTTTGTGCTTGCTGTTGAAGATGTGATCTCACTGTTTCTTTCTGCTACCACCCTTTTCCTCTCAGTGGACCTAGCAGAGAACCTTGCAAATGCTAATACATCCTGCCCTGGAGAAAAAAGGGACCCGAATCCATGAATCTACACTCTTGCTAAATTCCAGGATACCAAAACCTTAAAAGCATAAAGAAAAATTAGGCAAATAATTCTGAGCTATGTGCAACATTCAAACCTCTCAAGTGCAGCATTCACAACATTGAGTTAATTTATTCAACAGACATTTTATTAATGGCCATTTAGCACTTTTAAACAACATTAAATTAATCACATTCTAAACTAGTTCCTATGAAGAGAAATATTATTGTTCCATTTCAATCGATGCTTTATTTAGATAGCAATTATTTAGTTTCTCAGTTTGGCTCAACCATGTGATAGGTTGGGATTTTAAAAACAGAGAAACCATGCTAATTCTCTCATTAAAAAAGGATAGAAGAATCAACACACAGAAGTCTAAACTGACAAAAGAGTAGGATTAGATGACACCTGTTCACACAAACAAGATGATGTATGAAAGACCTTCAGGGTGCAGAAGAGATGATGAAATCAGTAGCTATATTTTACTAAAAATAAGATCTCACAGCCATACTTTTGATGAGCACATGCTGGGAAAAAATTGCTTTGTTAATTTCTATTTATTATTTATTTTACAGTGCTGGGATTGAAACTGGAGACTTGTACCTGCTCAAAATGCTTTACCCACAGCCATTTCAAATAAAATATTTTGAGACACAGTTTTGCTAACTTTCCCAGGCTGTTCTGAAACTTACTCTGTAGTCCATGCTAGCCTTGAACTCACTCTGCAGCCGTGACTGGCCTTGAATTCACTCTGCAGTTTAGGTAGTTTGATCTCATGATTTCCCCTAAAAAAGCTTCCCAAGTACATAGAATTTCATGCAAGCACTCTCAATCCTGACACATACATACAAACACACACACACGCGCGCGCACCGGATTTAAAAATTAAATACTTGTGATATTTTCATTTAGCTGTGAAATATTTAAAATAGGGCGTACTTAATAGTTAAAGACATTTGAGATCGTGAAGACATGGTTTCATAAATTAAACATAGTAAAGACTAGGAAGAAATACAACTCATATGATCATGCAGAATTATGTGACTACATCCCTTCAAATATATATAAACTGAAGTACAACTGTCCCAAAGTTATGTAGTACCTAAGCAGATTTAAGTTGATATTGGGACTGATTCCCTCTCCCTTCATGTTCTAAGCTGAGTGAAATATGTCAGTCCTAATCTGTGCACCATGTGATTTCTGTTAACTAAAACTGATCTTTTAAGACCCACAGATTTTCTGTATATTTCCAACTTTGTTCTGGATGGTTCTTTCCCACTAAGAAGCCACCAGCTACAAAGCTTTCTTGCTTTTAAGTGATTTTACTTCCTAAACCAAACATTGTAGTCAACAAGAAAAGATTTCATTTCTACATGAGAATTTTTAGAAAACTACCAGCTATCAAAATTAAAGGATAATGCCTGCACAGTCCATTAGTAACTCCTTAATTGCTTTTGTATAATGAGCTGCAAAACAAAATTGCTTGCCTGACACTGATAGGAATCTCAATTGATAGATTCATAAGCTGCACTCAGGAAGGATGGACCACCAACCCTGACATCTCAAAGTCTTAAAGTCTGTTTTAATTTTATGGGACAGAACACACACACACACACAGGTCTTACAATGATAATGATTTATTCCTCAGGTAAGTTTTGATATTCTTTGTTCATAATACAATTGCTCATTTAACCTACAGTTAATGGCTTTAACAAAAATGGTTATTATAGAAAAATTTTTATTTTCTAAAGATACGGTCATATTTTCAAGTGAGAGTAGAACCTTTACATGAAAAGCATAAGCTGATGTCATATTAAGTATGACGCATACTTATGTGTGGACCACACATGATGACACCATGTTGAGAGTGCCACTTTCCCAAATAGTTTTATGCCACTGCTTTAACCTCTATATCAGCAGACTTAATATATTCTGCTTTTGTTTTCAATTATCTGTTATGTCCTGCAATGGGTTTGTTGTAGAGACTCTGAAAACTGTTATGACCCCTCAAAGACATAAGGCAATTTTCCTCTCACCAGGAGATTTTGAACAAATTACTCTCAATTTCAACATGAAAAAGTCAGTGTGTTTCTGTTCCTCAGATATAAAGCAATGCAATGCAGTCACGATTTCAATTACAATTGCCATATCATGTCAGTGAATAGGGATAAAATTCTATTGAGGTGTGAGTTTTGCTTTCCTCCCTTCCTACCCCAAGTCTGGTTCCAAGCCTAAGGAGCACTCTTAAGTGTAATTATTTTGTAAGGTGCTTGAAATGATTTTAGCATTTGAAAAGATATGTTGTAACATCATATCTCTGTTAGCACTGCAAAGTATTGCCACAGCTTGTAATAATCAAAGGCTGATATAGTTAAGACTTTTATGATTAGTCTTATTATGGCTCATTGAGTTTAAATATTGAAAGTTCATATTATGTCCAATATTAAAATGCTTCTTAGTCATAGAATACATTCTAAAGTTCAATTTGGATATTTTATTAGAGTCTTCTGCCTTGTTTGCCCCAACCTTGGGATACAATACTGCAATGTCTTTTCAAGGCAAAAATTAGTGCCAGTATTGGATGTTTATTCTCCTAAAGAATAAATGAGATCCTATGTTCTGTCATAGGTATCCAACCCTAGGAAAGGAGCATTTTCAGAAAATTGGCTAATACGGGTCTTAACTGCTAGAGCAACCACCATACTGAAAGAACAGTACCAAAAGACCAGTGTTAGAAGACATATTCTATGGGTATTCTGATTGAAAGAGATGTGCTTAAGCTTAATACTGTTACTTTAAAAAATATTCTTGAAGTGGCTGAGAAGGCCAAAAACAATTAAAAAAAAAAATCTCAGCTAGTCTTTATTACCCACTAGAACTTGTAAATCCTGTTGCTGAAGACACCACAAATTTTATTATCCAACACAAAGAAATCAAGCTGGAACCAGGTGTAAGCTTCCTCCCTACTGGCTCTTTCATTGTGATAGAAGGTGCTTTAAGGTTGCTAGGTGAGAAGAGTATCAGCAGCAGTCTTAGCTACAATAACAACATTCTATACAAGATGCGCCTCTTACACAATAGTGGCACGACTATTAGAGGAGTAATCATTCAATTTATAATTGGACCCAGGCTCATTTTTTGGCAGGATCACAGGGATTTGTGGTAGTGTCAATGTAACTGTTTCCCACAAACCTATAGGGAGTGGCACTACTAGGAGGTATGGCTTTGTTAGAGAAAATATGTCACTGTGAGAATGGACTTTGAGGTGTCCTGTGCTCAAGCTACACTCAGTGTAGACACGGTTCACTTCCTGTTGCCTATAGAACAAGATGTAGAACTCTCAGCTCCTTTTCCAGCACCATGCTTGTCTGCACGCCACATGCCATGAAGATAATGGACTAAACCTCTGAACCTCAGGCTAGCCCAATCGAATGTTAAAGAGTTTCCTTGGTCGGGCTGTTTTTTCACAGCAGTAGAAACCCTAAGAAAGGATTGGAGACTGAACTATCAAGATTAACATTTGTGGTACTTGAGAGATTGCTCAATGATTACAAGGACTTGTTTCTCATGCAGGGAACCCAGATTTGGTTCCCAGTGCCCACAGGGTTGCTCACAACCATCTGTAATTCCAGTTCCAGAAGAATTTGATGCCCTCTTCTGGCCTCCACAGGCATAGTACATACACATGGCACACATACATACATGAACACAAAATACTCATACACATAAAATTAAAAAATGAAACATTAAAATAGCAATGAAGATTTAAAATGTGAAAGAAGGCAATTTTCAGAGGAAGACTAGCCTTCCTTAGGTTGGTTTTATGTTGAGAAAAGAGTATGTACCAGGAAAACTCTTAAACACAAATGAGAGGAGCAGGTGGTAATCGGTGTTCTGTAAAGGTTCATAGGCCTCATGACCTAGGAATTTCTGGACTCTTTCCTCAGTCAGTATTTAATCCCATTCTAGGGAATGTATTTACCATCTTAATAAGCTGTCTCTCTTTCTGTCACTAGTCTTATATCCCTGGTACAATCTTTTGCCTTGGTTTTCCCAGTAGCAGCTCCATGAGAAGAAAGTCATGCCTACTTCTATAAACCTTGCCAAGAGACCTTGGCTGAAGTGGTCACAGGCCCTAGAGGGACAGGGGAACCTATCAATATAGGTTCACTGAAAGGCTATGTTATCAAATTACCTTCCAAATATTCATGTTTATACTCACAGTTTAGTGCTATCCTCTGATTTCATCAAGGAAACTTCAATAACACAGCAGGTGTTGATTAATGCAAATATCCAAATCTGTTCAAGACTAAGTGATGGTGGAGTGATCCACCCTAAATGGATGTCTGTATCATTCTCCCTAGGCTCAGGGAACATCATGGAAGAGAGGTAAGACTCAGAGGGTGGGGAAGGATGTTAAGAAGAGACATTACCCAGAAGTGGCAAAGATGTTGCATTCATGCATCCACTACAACTGTGATTGTCTACGCAAGGTTGGGCCTGTCAACAATAGGAAAAACAGTAGTTGCTGGGGGAAGGGCACCATTTTCTCCAGTGGTTTAGCCGATGATGGTCTGCCAATGTTTCAGTAAATAACCTTCTATTCACAATCATGTAAGAAACTGTAATTAGATTATATAAGTCACATATATACACATACACACACACACAATTAGAAAACTTGCTGGAAATAAGAAATGTTTCAATGGGAAAGGAAGAGAAAGACAGAAGGGAATGGAGTTTCAAAAATTGAAATTCATCACACACAAATATGAAACTGTCAAAGAATAAAAAATGGAAAAAGTAAACTAGACTCTTTTTTCCCCCTTGGGTTCATGTTTTAAGCATGAGTCCTCTAATTTTATATAGCATAAAATGAATTATGGAACTATACAGTTATAGACGAAGAAAATAGGCCTCAGAAAGAGCAGCTTACTGATAGCCAGTCCAAGCCATCTTGCCATGACAGTCAGTCACCAAACTTAGCCTTTCTTCCCTGCATGTCATCAGGTGTATCTCTCCATGATCTTTGCTACACAGCATTCTGACTTATGGTCAACTCTGAAAATCTTATTCCTCTCATTCTAACATGAAATTAATGACTTAGGTTTATTTTGTAGGCCAATCAACAAAATACTAAAAACCAATAAGAACAATCAGAGAGGTCAGGCAGAGGAGACATGTGTGAGGTTTTGTAAAAGATGGAAACAGGGCACCATGGTGGTAAAGGATAATGACCAGAGGCATCAAGAAGGTGAGCCTTTAAGACCCGAGGCCACCGAGTGCTTTAGAAACATTCTAAAGATGAGAGAATGCAAATCAGAGCAAAGTCCTCAAAGAGTAGAATGTTCTTTCGATAGGGAAAAGTTCTCATGTCTAGGATTGGGCTGTTAGATGAATATGCATCTTCCTTTTATTGTAAATATAGCTGATGACTTTATTATTGCAAAGATAGAACATGATGTAAGAAATCTGCATTTTCTCTATTGTTAAAGGAAAATAAAAATGGAAGCAAGCCACAGTTTAGACGTACACCCAAGAGTAACCGCCCACAGCCATTAAACCAAGGCTTGTTTCCTGATTTCCTCTAAAATTCCAACTCTAATCATGAATGAAAAACAAAACTTTACTCCTTGTCAGCATGATTTGGTGAAATGAAGCCAATCAGTTATAGAGAAGTCAGCACTAACAGTTCTGCCTGTTTAGAAAGAAGCGGTGAATAGTAGCCAATCACCAGATAACTCCAAATGTTTCCTTGTGCTTTGTCATCTGTGCAGTGGAACTTCTAGAAGCCAACCTCCTTACTTCGGGACCTGAGATCCTCTATATTGTGACCAAGACTTTCTCTTCCACCTGACAAATAACTTTTTAAAAAATTCCAACTTACTCTAACTTTATTGTAGACACTATTATTACTGCAGGATGTCAACAGACTTCAAACTTACCAATCAAGAAATGGCAGCAAGTGGAGACATGGTTAGAACCACAGAGAAAAAGTTGAAAGTGCATGGGGTCAAAGTTGGGTAAGAAACATTTCATTTTCCCATAACACTTTAGTATTCTGGATTTTAAAACCAAGACACTGCTACTCTTAAGAAAAAAATCAAAAGTCTAGAAAAACAAAAAATATGCTGATGTAAATAAGACAACTGGACACCTATTAGATAGACAGACCCTGCATAGCAATGCCAGTCTGGGTTTTTTCTTAGTCCCACACTCTTGCTCTGTTGAGCAATGTCAGAAACAGAATGCCTTTTATCCTGAATCCAGCATGTCTACTTCTATGATGTTATTTTCTTCATTTTGTAAATGTGAAAAATTTTGAGGAGATACTATCACATCCTCCCTCCACAAAAGGAAACAAAAAAGACATTTATGAATGGACAAGTACTTGTCTTCATCCAAGAATCACACACATACTTTTTTGCAGTGAGATGTTAAAATCCTAAGAAGGCACCCACAGGAAAAGCTTAAACCACAGAAGATGTAGGAGGAAAAGGTAGAAAATCAAAATAAACTTATGTGAAGTATGAACCCCTTGGAGCCCTAAAGAATGAGGAAGACCATCTACTGGCCATGGAGCTTGTTAATAAGTTAGAGATGATGACAAGCAAAGCAACAGATGCAACAGGGTAGACGAGATGGTTGTGTGACAGATTATTGTATTGCCCCACTCCAATCCATCCAACTCCACTTTCTCCCCTCTTCAGCTGTAGACTTGGAACTTTCTAAGGAGTAGCAAATCTCGTTTGTGTTGTGGTTATGTGGGGAGTGCACAAGTGTGGATGTGCATGCTCGTGTGCTGTTCTACTGACAACAGGACAGTTTGGGAGTCAGAGTCATGCTCTGAAATTTGACAGCTGGGATTGATTGTCTGTGTGAGTTTTCACTATTTCCAGTGATGCAGGTATTTAAAATCAACCCCTAACCATGCAATGGCTTTACAAGCAGCGTGGGAACCAGAAGAGCTTGGCGCTGACACAGAAGGGCTCTTGGCAGTTCTCTAGGCAAAGGACCTCAAACAGATCACTTGGAA
The DNA here is from genome assembly GCF_950005125.1 of Chionomys nivalis. Classification (NCBI taxonomy): domain Eukaryota; kingdom Metazoa; phylum Chordata; class Mammalia; order Rodentia; family Cricetidae; genus Chionomys; species Chionomys nivalis. The sequence goes on from NC_080095.1 coordinate 74,983,784, forward strand.
ATCATTGCAAGTCAGGTAAGATGCACAGAACTTTAAGTCCCCCCCTTGGGAAGTAGAGGGAAGACGTCAAGAGTTCAAAGTCATCCTCAGTTAAGTTCCAAGTTTGAAACCTTCCTATGTTACATGACATGTGTGTGTGTGTGTAATTTTCTTTTGCATATTTATGAATCTTTAATCTTTCTTAAAAATCATCTTCTGATATCTTCATGCACAAATTGATTACAGACTTAAAGCCTCTTTCAAAACATAAGAATTTAAATTTCAGCCAGGTGGTGGTAGCACACGCCTTTAATCCCAGCACTCAGGAGGCAAGTGGGTCTCTGTGAGTTCGAGGCCAGCCTGTTCTACAAGAGCTAGTTCCCGGACAGGTTCCAAAAGCTACTGAGAAACCATGTCTCAAAAAAGCAAGAAAAAAAAATTTAAAAATTAAAAGAATTTCCAGTCCCCTTCGAAATTGTGAAATCAAACTTCCTTACCATTTCATGGCAGTTATATTTATAAACTTTTCTCTTTTTGTATCCAAATCAGCCATTCTTAGCTTAGTTGCCCTATTATTGACTTCTAGAAACAAGGTTTCACTCGAGCTCCACTGTGAGTTGTCTGTCTTTAGTTTATATGCAGCATTTTTACATCTAGTTCCAGGTGTGTGCGTGTGTGTGTGCGTGTGAGTGTGTGTGTGTGTGTGTCACTGGGTAACACCCTGTTCTGTTTTAACCTGACCAGTTCTACCACCAGCCCACACTGCCTACATTCTCCCATCAACTAGCTTCCAGGTGGGCGTAAGGTATGGGCAACACTGGGGCAAAATCAAAGGTGGGAGGAGTTAAGAAACTAGAGTGCCTCTTTCCCCCTGGGCTGTCCTGGTGGGAGGGTGGTGCCTTGCACGGTACCACCTGCATCTTCTCTGTGTTGGCATCATCAGCCACTCACACAGCTCCTATTTCCCTCCATGTTTGATCCCCTCCAAACAGCCTTCACCTAACATGGGTCTACACGCAGCTACCTGCTGCGACTTGTGACTTGTGCCTCTTACTCTCCTTCAACTTGCTGTCATCCTAGCGGCCGTGCTGCCTCTTATTACTTCCCAGATTCTGGTTTACCTTGCCTTGCTTTCTAACATGTGAGTAAACAACATTCTTCATTAAATTCTTGTTTAAGAGACCTAGAATGGCTTCTGTGTTCCTATGTTTCTTTTAGATGCTGTGTTATTTTAACATCATGATTGCGAACTCGGGCAGGCAGGACTTTAATAGTGTCTTTGGTCTGCTCTTCTGACTTGGTCTGACCCCGTTTTTATCATTCTCACAGAGCTACTTGGATCGTTTTTTATAAAATGCAATTTATCATTTGTCTTGGTAATCTTTAAATGACTTTCTACTGCCCTGGCATTTTAAAGTTTACTTTTTTGCCTTTTTAAATAATAAATTAGATAGTAACAAATATATTTAATGAGAGAGAAAAATAAGAATAGACACTAATCATCACTATACAAGAAATAAAATAAATGAATTAAACCAGAAGAAAACTTAGGAACAGGACACACAATTAGGGCATTTGGCTCCAAGTACTTCAGCAATTATAAACAGGAAACAATCAACTATATAACGGACCTCCCACAAGTCAACAGCAGTCATAAATAGGAAACAACCAAGTATGTGACAGGCTTCCCCCGAGCCAATAGAGTTCTCCTAGTGTCTTTATATGATAGAAAGTGCTCATCAGGATAAAGAAGTCAAGCAAACAGGACTTAAAATTTCATGGAGAGAAAAGACTCAAAGTCAATAATTCATGATGGGCATATTGCCTTTAGTCTATAATCTTTCACAATTACTAGCTGTCTTTAGGTTCTAATATATAAAAAAACAGGAAAAAGCTGACTTGTGTATAAGCATTTTTCAGATGCTAAGAAGAATATCACCATACTTTTAAACATCAAAAAAAGAGTAACTAACTGAAAATTCTGCTGGATGAAAACAGGGGTGGCTAATAGTCTTCTTCTTGAATGCAGTCTTTTGATTGGTTTAGTGATGTGATTAGGAGAATGCTTTCAGACCACTTCTCTCCCACCAAGAACAACTGAGCAACTAACGCAGCCCTTCAAAAATCTGTTCCTTAGTGAGTAGGCCAAAAGAGAATCCAATCAGATTCATGAACTGTTGACTAACCCTGAAAAACAGTAAAAATCTACTTGAGAAGATACAATTTCTGTATTGAAATTCTAGAAAAATTAATAAAAATACATCTGTGCAAACAAAGAATATTATTTGTCACCTTACATACTTAAAATAGTTAAAATGAAGAGACTTTTCTCATTAGAGTAAAGCATTTTTGGCAATTCTTCCTTAAAATTATGTTACAGTGAAACTAATTGTGTTAAACTAATTTTGGCTTTAAAAAGTAAATAAAAGTATAAATTCATTCTGTTTATTTACCATTTAGTTATTTATGTTCAATATGTATATTTTTCCTACATGTTGTCTGTGTACCTGACGCCAGGAAAAGTCAGAAGAGGGCATCAGATCCCCTGGTGTTATAGACAGTTGAGACCCGCCATGTAGGTGCTAAAAATTGAATCTCGGTCTTCTGGAAGAGCAGCCAGGGCTCTTAAGCATGGAGCCACAGCTCCAGTCCCTAATTTACCTTTTGAAATCTAGAATATACAATATTGATGAGTATATTAAATAAAGAACACTTTCTCAAACAGCCAATAGATGTGCTATTGTTAGGCTACACTTCAGAAACTTCAAAAGTGTTAATGGATGTATGCACCATTTGGTGAAACAGGCCCAGATCTAGGAACTTATTCTGGGGAAATACTTGTAGAACCACATACCATTTCCATCAGGAGTGTTCATAGCAGCATTATTTTAATTCTAAAAACTTAGAAACTATTTTTAATTATTAAATGATCATATATATAAAAAACATGATACAGATTTTAAATTATGTATAATAATTTAATTAGATTGAAAGACGCTCCAAATATATTGTATAAAGATACTATATCTATAGGCATTTCTAGTGAAAAAAGAAAAAGTAGCCAAGAGAGATTGAAAATACATATTTGTTGCACTATTTACTTAAAGTGCTAAAATTATGTTAAAAAGGCTTTTTAATAAGTGATCCTACAAAGATTAAAAAATAGAAGAGGAGAAATATGAAAAACAGCATTTGGGTACCGGAAATCATGTAGACAGAGATTCAGTGATGTACAATATCTAAGAAAACTGAGAATCAACAAGTGACTCGAGCTCCCTTCTGTGGATTATGGCTTATTAATAAACAATAAAAGTGAATGGAGCAGTAATATCCTCAACAACCTGGGAGGCACTCTACGTAATAATATTCACTGAATGGAAAGTAGAAACCAGAGAGTTATATTCTCTGTGGACATACTTAGGTAATAATTTTGAAAAGATAAAATTTTAGAGGACACATACCAATAATCCTAAAGGTTGGGAAAACACACAGGACAGGAGGAAGACAATGTTTTTGTAAAAGGCTGTATATAGTCTCAACCTTAGAAACACTCAATTGACAGTATCAAAAAAAAAAAAAAAAGAAAGAATCAAGATTAAAATGAAGGAAAGAGAAAGAGGAGGTGGTGGAGGCTAAGACCTAAAAAGAACTAAACTCACAGATCTGGTGAGATGTGAGCTCCTGTGCTGTTTTTTGTTTTGTTTTGGTTTGTTTTGTTTTTTTTGGTTTGTTTTGTTTTTGTTTTTTTTGTTTTTTTTTTTTCCAGTAAATGTTGAGTAACAATCTTCTCTGTCAGGCAGCATATTCACTGGAGACATAAAGATAAATTAGACTTGACTTCTGACCATAAGGGAGGTGTAACTACTCCCCAAATAAAGAAGAGTAAGGTATTTCTTGATAAAAATTTCAATCAACCCTCGTCTGTGATTATAAAATTGTGATTCCCGGTAGAAAAATGCAGCTACAAATGCTTCAAGGAATAAAGAAGAAGACACATCTCTGTAATTGAGAGCTTTGACTCTGCACAGTCCCTGTAGACTTCACAATGAGGAAGTTTCCTAGGCAATCCAGACAGGATACATCTCTGGTTTGAAAAAGAGAATCCTTGTAGAAATGGAGAAATAGCAGAACACTGAAAATGCATCACTCCCTGTTGATATAGAGAGCACCAAAACAAGATTCTCTGGTTCTGTAGGTTAAATTAAAATGGCCTTTCCCATGATGCCAAATGGCACTGCTTGCCTGTAGTCACACCCATCACCACTTTAAGGCCATTTCACTAAATGTCGAGTTTGAGGCTATCCTTGACCCTGTCTTAGAAATTTGATCGAGCAAACGGACAAATAAACAAAGTAGATGGTGCAGGGGAGAGGGAAATAATAAATCACCAGTAACTCAGGACTCAGCTAATGACTCAATTCTAATAAAAATTTAATATGATAGAGCTGAAGATCCTCAGCATATTAATAATCATCATATTGCATAGGTTATTTCCAAAGCAATAATGGTCATGCCACAAGGCTAGAAATTTTCTAATATTATTTTTCACTCAATTAATTTTCTTTTTCTCTTAAGTTTGAGACCAAAGCCTTAATGCTGCCCACTATCATAGCAGCAAATTTAACTTAAACAATAAATTATACTAATTACTTTGGATCAGATCAAGCATCATATTCACATTTATAATTTCTCCTGTGACTTCTTTGACAGTGATGAGCTCAAAAACTCCCTTCCATATATAATAATAGGGCCTCATCAGCTAAGGGCACAGTACTGTCTGCATCTCTGACTGACAGATGAAAGTCTGCCATGTGCTTAAGATGAAAAAGACACTTTAATTAACACAGTTACTTATGAGTGTCTTGAACACTGTGGCCCAGAGTTGATGACTGTACCAAACACTGACAAGAGATTCCTGGTCTTTGTATTAAAAGACTCTTTGAGCTGCCTCTGCTCTCATTTAAAATGGGTAAATCATTTGAAAGTCACATGTCCTTCAATCAAAACATCATAAATCATAGATTTTGAAGCTTCTAGTTCCCACCCTGAGCTTGAAAGACATTAAACTATCAGGGAACAGCAAAGTCAGTTCAGCAGAGAAATAATAGTTTTTTTTTCAATAAATGATATATACTACTGGCAATCCATATGCAAGAAAGGAAAAACAATAAATCACTCTATACCTCAAACCATCTAAAATTAACTAAAAAAAATAAAACACTTGGGTTAGTGAGATGGTTCAGCAGATAAAGGCTCCTGCCTCCAAGGGCCTGACAACTTAAATTCAATCCCCAGAAATCACTAGTCATGGTCAAAACTAATTCTCACAAGTCACCCTCTGACTCCCACTGACATGCTGTGGCATTAACATTCCCCACCCCAAGCCTGTATGCATGTGAGCAGATAAACAATAATAAAATAAAGCAAAATGTCATTATATAAAATGACTTCCCACGAGGAAACAGGCTTTGCTCTGGGTAATTCTTTCCTATGTGCAATATGAAAACCATAAGCCATAAAAATATATTGGTAAATTGGACTTAATGGCAAAATTTGTGTCTCAAAATTGCTACTAAGTAACAGCCTATGTTAGAGAGGATGTGGAGTAAGGGGAACACTCCTCTACTGCTGGTGGGAGTGCAAACTTGTACAGTCACATTGGAAATCAATACAGCAGTTTCTCAGAAAATTGGGAACCAATCTACTTCAAGACTCAGTAATACCCAAAGGATGCACACTCACACCATAAGGACATTTGCTCATCTATGTTTATAGCAGTATTATTCATCATAGCCAGAACCTGGAAACAACCTAGATGCCCCTCAACCAAAGAATGAGTACCAGGAATATGGTACATCTACACAATGGAGTATTACTCGACAGAAAAACAAATAATAACATGATGACATTTGCAGGCAAGTGAGTAGAACTAGGAAAAAAATCATTCTGAGTGACCCAGAACGACAAACACATTATGTACTCACTCGTAAGTGACTATTAGATGTAAAGCAAAGGATAACTAGACTACAATCCTCAGGCCCAGAGAAGTAACAAGTAGGACCCTACGAGGGACACATGGATCTCCCTGAGCAAAGGAAATAGATGAGATGGTCTGGGTAAACTGGGGCTGGGGTACAGAGGGGAGGTTGGGGGATGGAAACATGAGGGATCAGTATGGTGAAGTTGGGGGAGGAATAGAGGGAGAGAGTAGTGAAAGAGATATCTTGATTGAGGGGGCCATTATGGGGTTAGGGAGAAACCTGGTGTCAGAGAAACCCAGGAATCTGCAAGGATGACCCAAGCTAAGACTCCTAGCAATACTAGAGAAGGTTCCTGAACTGGCCTTCTCCTATAATCAGATTGGTGACTACCCTAATTGTCATCACAGAGCCTTTATCTAGTAATCAGTAGAAACAGACGCAGAGATCCATAGTCAAGCACCAGGCCAAGCTCCAGGAGTCCAGTTAATAAGATGGAGGAGGGCTTAAATGATCAAGGACCATCAAGAACCTGTTTGGGAAACCAACAGAGACAGCTGACCTGAGCTTGTAGAAGGTCACAGACTCTGGACTAACAGCTAGAGAGTTGGTATGGGACCAACCTAGACCTTCTGCTTGTGGGTGACAGTTGTGTAGCTTGGTCATTTGTGGGGCCCCTAGCAGTGGGCCCAGAACATGTCATGTACATGGTGCATGAGCAGACTCTTTGGAACCTTTTCACCACGGTGGGATACCTTGCCCAGCCTTGATGCAAGGGGAAGGAGCTTGGTCCTGCCTCAACTTGATAAGTCTTGCTTTGTTGACTCCCATGGGAAACCTTACTCCTTCTTAATGGAGATGGAGGAGGAGTGGGGGCAGGAAGAAGCAAGGTGGGGGAGGGAACAAGAGGAGAAAATGAAGGGGAAACTGTGGTTAATATGTAAAAGTAAATATTAAGAAAGTGAATGTCAAGGTCAAAGACTGGAGAGAATATTTTTAAAACAATTGTTCAAAGGATTCATATGTAAAAATATACAAAAAAATTAGAATACCATAACAATAAGGTGTCAGGGGTCAGAGTGGGGCTCAAGTGGACGAGATAATAAAAAACAAGGGAAATTCAGGAGATGATGGGAATGTTTCTATCTTTATCAAGGTGATGGTTCCATTACTCTACACACTTGTCTACATGTTATCAAATCATATGCTATTAATATCTACAGTTCACTGTATGTCAGTCAATCTGCAAGGCTGCTTAAAAGAAACCAACTTCAACCTTTGCTAAACTGTGTTAAGAGTGACTAGTTGGCCTCTTTGGAATTTACCTCATTTGCAAATGACAATAGTATTGGATTTCTGTGAAGCTCCAAGCCCACTGTATCATGTGAAATGATTTTCAAATAAAGAGCCATCTCCATATAATACAATATAATATACTTAATATAACATAATATAACTTTTAACATTTTGATTAATTCCAAAATGACTTCCTAAGAGCTCACGCATGCAGAAGGATGTGAAAGTCATAAGAAGCAGGGAATTATATTAGTTTCGCCAAGTGTCACAATGACCTCTGACCCATTCCAGCTGCTTCTGTTTTCAACAGCAATGTTCCTTTATGAACAGCACCAACTTTGGCCTCTTTGAATAGCAGATCTGTGGTCTTTCTATCCTCTGCTTTGTCCTGTCTGGCAGGCCACGATATCTCTTATATTCTCTTGTAATCTGGCCTCAAAGTGGGCTAAATCAGTGAGAGACACTGATGATTGGTTAGAGAATGGGAGGAGGGACAGGCCAGGGTTCCCCTTTCTCCTGACTCTGACCCTGTCTTGGGAAAGGAATCAGTACTATCACACAGCTGAAATTCATCCATAGCATTAGATGCTTCTTCCCGTCTGCATAATTCAGCATCTTACACAGCCCTCATCAATGAGTGCAACCTTCTAAACTGCCCCAAATGCCACATTGATAAAAGAAGTAAAAGGCTCTGAAGTTCAAACCAACAAAATCGCTTAAATATGAAAGCCTATAGATACCATCATTAGCTATGGTGTGCTAATGGCATCTTCTCCTGATATAGGATCATGAAAATGCACTTTGTGTGACTGCTTCACTGAAAAAGGTACCAAGCCACATGAATAACACAGACAAGAATTATGGGCTAATATAAGTTAAAAGAGTTAATAAGAAGCCCGAGCTAATAGACCAATCAGTTTATAATTAATGTAGACCTCTGTGTGATTCTTTGGGGCTTAACAGCTGAGGGACTAGGCGGGACAGAAATCTCAGTCAACAACTTTGCTCTCATAAATTTCTTCACCTAAATTTTCAACTTCATGAGCTATTACATAAATTCAAAGTGGTAGATTTCTACAAAATAAAATCTAAACAGTATTTCCAAGATAATCAAAGTATCTCCATCAGCTAGTTTGAAATAATATCTATATTGTCCCTTAAAATAATTGACTATCTTATAAACATTGAGTTATAATGAACACTGAAAGGCTAGGTTAAGTATACTACAGTTAATACTTTATTATTTTACCCAACATAATATCCCTATTGACTATTTAGGAATTTCATACAATTGACCCCTATCACACTCACCTCCCATTCCTCCTATGTCTACCTTCCCACTCTTGTGCCCTCTCCCCAAAATAGAAAAAAAAATATACCAAATCCTATATGTGCTACACATATACATTGAATCATGGTCAAACTCCCAGGGGCTGGCCCCTCAAAGATAACTGAGTCCTTTTCCCCACCCCTGTCTGGACTGTTCCTAGCTGGGATGGGATTGGCTGTTGTAGAAGCTTTCAATATTTCTCTTGTTCAATTATGAGTCTGCAGTCATAACTTCTACTGCAAAAGCGGCTTTCTTGCCCATAACAGCCAGCTGCAGCTAGACTTCTACACGGTTTCCAGTGGTAGCACAGATCACAGATATCCAACGTGGTCTCCATTTAGCAACACAGGCCATGGGCATCAACATGGCCTGCTAAGGCAACATGAACCATGGAGATGTTTTGAGGAAGCTTAAACCAGAAAATAAACCCTCTTCGTCTCAGATATCTTCTCGTTGCTCAGAGTCAGGATGATCTTGAGCTCGGCCCCATGTCTGGGAGCAGAGCCTACAGGAGCTCCAGGTTGCTGCACACCACCCTGCAGGCTCTTGTCAGCAATAACATACTCCTTTCATATGGCAATAAGTCACTGGTCTGCTTCAAGGTTTCTGGTAAATACTGTCACTGAGATGCATCTCAGATATCTGTTGTTGCCCAGAGTTAGGGTGATCCTGTGACTGGGCAGTGCCTCCAGGGTTAGAAACCATGCAAGCTCCAGTTCTCTCTATCCACCGTACCCAAGAAGGCGAATGACCCAGCTATGGGCATCATTCATTAATGGCATTGTGGAACAGAACAGCCTGGTCCCAGAATTCACATCTTTTTTTTTTTTTTTTTTTTTTTTTTTTTTTGGTTTTTCAAGACAGGGTTTCTCTGTGGTTTTGGAGCCTGTCCTGGAACTAGCTCTTGTAGACCAGGCAGGCTGGTCTCGAACTCACAGAGATCCACCAGCCTCTGCCTCCCAAGTGCTGGGATTAAAGGCGTGTGCCACCACCGCCCGGCCCAGAATTCACATCTTAAACCACAGACAAGAAGCACCCAGTCCCCCCAAATCTTCAACCTACGATTTGTCCTGCCTGAAAGATGTGCTGGGATAAAGGTGGCACAGACCCAGAATAGCCAAAATAATCTTGTACAATAAAGGAACTTCTGGAGGCATCACAATCCCTGTCTTCAAACTCTACTACAGAGCTACAGTACTGAAAACAGCCTGGTATTGGCATAAAAACAGACAAGAGGATCAATGGAACTAAATCGAAGACCCAGATATTAATCCACACACCTACAATCACCTGATTTTTCACCAAGAAGCAAAATAATATAAAATAGGAAAAATAAAGAATATTCAACAAATGGTGCTGACATACTGGATATCAACATAAAGAAGAATGAAAATAGATACATATATATCACCATGCACAAAACTCAAGTCCAAATGGATCAAAACGCTCAACATAAAGTCAACCACATTGAACCTTATTGAAGAGAAAATGGGGAGTACACTTGATTGTGTTGGCATAGAAAACCACTTCCTAAATATAACCCTATTAGCACAGAAACTGAGAGAAACAATTAATAAATGGGACCTCCTGAAACTGAAAAGCTTCTGTAAAGAAAAGGACACGGTCAACAAGACAAAATGACAACCTGCAGAATGGGAAAAGATCTTTACCAACAAAGAACTCAAAAAATTGGTCATCAAAATAGCTCATAATGCAATAAAAAAAATGGGATTCAGACCTAAACAGAGAACTCTCTAAAGAGGAGTCTGAAATGTCTGAAAGACACTTAAGGAAATGCTCAACACTCTTAGCCATCAGAGAAATGCAAATCAAAACAACTCATTTTATACCTCTAAGAATGGTCAAGATCAAAAACACTGATGACAACTTATGCTGGAGATGTTGTAGGGTAAAGGGAACACTCCTGTATTGCTGGTGGGAGTATAAATTGGTACAGTCCCTTTGGATACAGTATGGCAATTTCTCATAAAATTAGGAAACAACCTACCTCAAGACCCAGCAATACCACTTTTGGGTATACACCCAAAGGATCCTCAATCGTACCACAAAGACATGTGTTCAACTATGTTCGTAGCAGCATTGTTTGTCATAGCTAGAACCTGGAAGCAATGTAAATGCCCCTATACCAAAGAATGGATAAGGAAAATGTGATACATTTACACAATAGAGTACTACACAGCCAGAAAAAATAATGACATCTTGAAATTTTCAGGCAAATGCATGGATATTGAGTGAGGTAACCCAGACCCAGAAAGATGAGTATCATGTACTCACTAATAAGTGGCTTTTAAACATAAAGCAAAGAAAACCAGCCTACAACTCACAATCCCAGAAAGCCTAGACAACAAAGAAGGCCCTAAGAGAGACAAACATGATCTAATCCACATGGGAATAGAAAAAGACAAGATCTCCTGAGTAAATTGGGAGCATGGGGACCATAGGAGAGGGTTGAAGGAGAAGGGAGAGGAAGAGAACAGAACAGAGAAAAATGTATAGCTCAGTAAAATCAATAAAATATATAAACAAACAAAAAACACCTTTTGTGGCTGTTTGTTTGTTTCATTCTGTTTGCTGGGACAGAGTTGACCCAAACTCTTGTCAATCATCCAGTCTCAGGCTCCCAGGGCCGGGATTACAGATGTGAAGCCATACACCTGGCTTCCTTCATCACTTTTTCCATTCGCTGTTAGTCATAAGCATTGACTCTAATGACTGGGAACCGATTTTCACAGAATGGCGGTTCTGGAATGCTAGTCTGGTAACACGGAACCCTTTTTTCCATATATCTCGTTCCTTACTCTCGGATTCCATGTGCATAAGCTGAATAGAACTATGTTCTGTAGCAGAAAGTGGTAGTTTATGGGAAAAAGGGAGAGCAGAAAATCCTGAAGAAATGGTATGACCTCTTTGGTTCATCTAGATGCCTAGATTGAGTGTATAGCATTATTGTGAATGGGTACATGCTAAACATAAAACGATTCACTTTTAAGAAAAACTTTTTGTGCAATTTTGTATAAAGGTGAGGGCTTCAAGCTAAGGAACTCATAATATATCTGAGAAGCTGTGCAGAAGTCCAAGTGTTGGGCAAATGCCTCAGTCCTGTCTGTGAGGTCAGGACAGCTGCAACCCCAGTGCCTGCAAACTCTCAGAGCTCTGCATGATTTTCCCTTGGGGAACAAAGAAATCCCACTACAGTCATCCCCAATGATGCTGCTGCTTATCCAGGAGAAGAGATTGGTCACTGGAACAAAAGCAGAAGGGCAAAGGTGAATTTGAAATTTGAAAACTTGGGTAAGTGAGGTCAGAATACCAGTATCTATTTTGGAATTCTAATTTCTGTCTTGGGATGCTTGTTTTCATTTAAACCAAGACAATATATGTACATGGTGAAGACTTGCCAGTGTGTATCTTTAATTTCATTCAGAACATCATGGTAAAAGTCCTACTCTGCATTTACTGCTCTGGGATCCCTAAAACACATGACTAGAATCAATATTTGTTCATCGTCACAACATTTCTAGGATTCTTTAAAACTATTATTCTATTAGCCAGCTTTAAACTGAGCCTCTTATCACTGCCTTTCTGTTCCAACTTTGTCTCTGTGAGAATGGTTCAGATTATTAGGAAGAGAAATTGTTTCAAATTGACTTAAAGCACGAGAAATGCTTATCTTATCTAACTAACTGCATGTTCTGATACAATGGAGCAGAAGAAAATAGAGGAAAAATCTAAGCATTGGTTCAGTGTCGTAAACAAGAACTCAGACACCTTCAAACTTGGTGCTCTATTTCTCATGCCGGTTCTCTTCAGTGACACACAATGCTGAAAATTAATATTAAGGATGTTGCACTTTGCTGTTTTTGCTTATTTTTGAGATTGTAATCTAATTCCCGTGTTACTCCCAGTAAACGCCCCCCATATCCCTCCCTGCTCTTTTGTAAATTCATGACCTCATTTTTCATTCATTGTTATTGCATGTATCCATGGATTTGTATATACATATATATCTCTAAGTATAACCTGTTGAGTCCATGTAATGTTACTTGTTTAACATGTTACTTGTACATGACTGGGTAGATTTTTTGCTTGCAAAATTCCATGTGCATTCAATACACTTTCTACTATACATTTTCTTGCTTAAATTAATAAGTCTTGTCCCAGGAAGAAAAAAGCATAGGAGTCATATTCATTCAAGCTATGGGTCCTATATACCAAGATACAGTCATATTTCTATAGAAAAGAAGGCGAGACTGGATGTAATTTCAGATAGTGGTAAGCAGAATCAGTGTCTGCGCAACTGTGCTATGCTCATGTGTTCTTGACATTGTAGGTCTTCCTTTGCACATGCCACTCTTTCTGCCTGGAATTGCCACTCAATTCTACATTTATCAACAACGCTAGCATCTATGTTCCTAGGATGGTGACTCTTTAAAGAGGTAAGGCATTGCACCTGAACTAGGATGGCAGTTCACTAGGATGGAGGTCTGGATTCAGAGCCTCTGACTTAATTGATCTACAGGAAGTTACAGCATTGTCGTTTGTTTACATGGTTACCTTAAATTTGGAAAGAGGGGTGAGTCATGGTTATTTTTTTAAACTTCTCTCAACAAATCAAATGTTAGCAGGAACTGTGAACCTCTGCATCAAAGAGGAAGAATTGTTCTCTGGAACAAAGAGCTGGAGATGACTGTCCTGTTCTTAAACTTCTCATCATTTCATTATCGCACCAACTTTCATAGTCTTATGAGAGCTTGACTTAACAGCTCTCCAAGACTGTAAACTTCTTAAGGACAAATTCCATGCCATCTTGGCCCACAGTACCTGTCCTGGGCCTAGCATGTGGCAGGTGATGACAATTAGTTCATAAGACTCTAAGTACGGGGCTGTAAAGATGGCTCAGCTGCTAAGAGCATGCACTGTTCATGCAGTTCACCTGAGTTTGCTTCCTAGCACCCATGGTATGGTGCTAACAACTACCCATTACTCTAACTCCAGTCCCTGGAAGACTCTAACCTCTTAACCTCTGTAGACATCTGTGTATACACACACACACACACACACCACTTAAACATAATAAATATAAATACTGAGATGAGTATAAAGAGATTAAAAATGGTTTGGCATAAAGTATTCTCCAAAAAATAAATATATTCCTTTTGTACCAAGCAATAGTTTGCTTAAACTGTCAGAAATTTAAATAGTTTATTAACACCTCTGAGACCAACAATGATAATGAAGGAGAGAGCTTTGTATTTTACAAATAAGCCTTGTTAAGCTGTCATCATATTTTATAGAATTTGAAGGTTGCAAACCATTTTAATTCCAGATCATAAGAACCAGTTCTCATCAGTACACATACATCAATCTAGACTTAATGTTTATCATTGAAAGTGTTCTTTAACACAAAGCATTAAGTGTTTACTCCAAACCCTTTTGAAACTTTATATCGAGCCATTCTGAGAACAAGTCTATGAAGGAGTTGCTAATCAGCTTTCTGTTTGAGGAGTAAATGCCTGAAATAATCATAAAGAGAAAAGGTTTAACTTGACTCACGGTTTTGAGGCTCCAGTTTCTGACTAATAACCCCTTGGTTTGGGATCTGCAGCAAGGCAGGATGTGGTGAAGCAAAGCCAGTACCATGGTGACTGAGAGTCTGGAAGAAAAGAAAGAAGGGGTGTGTTATCTAATCTTGACTGTTATCTGTACACACCATCCCTAAGCACATGGACCTGGGCCACAGGAAAAAGGGAACCGAGCAAGCCAGAGAGAACAAGCCAATAAGGAGCGCTGCTCTGTGGTTTTGTACCAAGAGCCTGCTGTAAATCCCATCCTTTTGTGGTGGACTATGAACTATAAGATTAAATAAATCACTTCCTATCCAACTTATCTTTGCACATGGTGTTTATCGAGGCAACAGAATGCAAACTAGGACAGGATGAGAAGATGATCCCCCAGCCCCCTTCAAGGGCAGAACCCCAATGGCATCACGTTTCAACTATCCCCTACCGAGAAAATTATTGACAATCTTCCAGCAGTGTCAAGTTTAAGAATAGACCTTTGGGGAACATTTCTGATCCATGTTTACAAGCAACTCCCTAAGAGTCAGTCGTAGAGCTGGCAAAGAGCAGGGGTTATGGCTCAATCCCAGATGACTGGCTGTACACCCCAAAGCCTGTCTTCTGTACCGGTGTGATGTTAGAATGGCTGAGGCTGAGGCTGAGAAGTTCATGAGGTTACAGCCAGTTTGGGTAACTTATAGAGACCCTGTCTCATTAGTAAAGAAGGGGAGGGGTGGGATAGCTCAGTGTAGACTATTGGCTTAGTTTATAAGAGGCCTTTGATTCCGTCTCAGCACTGGGGGAAGAGAAGGGTATGTCCCTGACGATTCTGTGTACTTCATGTAAAATACAAACTCTGCTCAGAAAATGTAGTCATTTTTCTTCTCAAAGTGATCTAATAGGATAAACCAAATTAATTATCTCTAGTATAAATTACTTCATTAAACCGATTTGGTATTCACTCATCTTTGAAGTCTGAAGAAGAAAAAAAGCTGAAATCCACTCTCCACAATCAAGTCTATTCCCTTTCCAAAAATATAACTGTGACAGCAGAAACCCAGCCAATGAGAAAGGTTGAAGGATGGGGCCTCTGAGAATCTTCTATCAGAAAAGCGATGCTCGGAAAAGAGCCGGGCAATAAGAACTATCACTCAATATTAGCAATTCTATTTAGGATTAGTTTGCACCATAAAGTTCTCAAGCCTTCAAGTCAGGGAAAGCTTATTGAACTTTCATTTAATATATATTAGAGATAAAAATAACTCAGGTTCAGGTGGAAGCTCGATGCCACCAAAGAACAAAAATCTTTCTTACATTGGAATCTTGTTAAACGAGATTCATGAACTCCATTCTCTTTGGTAACCGCCAGCATATTTAGATAATTGATCATGTGTGGTGCCCTTGGGTTCCTACTGACTGTCAATTAAGTTTGTTCTTAATGTCGCTGCATAGGAATGGCTACAAGCAAAGACAGATGACACTGCTGCTTTAGGGTGATAGGATTTTAAAAACATCCTGACAAATGCTGCTGGCAGCCAGAAGCAGAATATTCAAATGTAAATTCCCTTTTACATCAGCAGAGCAATATTTATCTTTGACAGTTCTGATTGCCTACTGGGGAGGTCCTTTTCAGAGATTAACTTGAGTAAAATGCTGGCTTCTACATTGAAAAATTCACAATTAGGAATGACAACAGTTAACTGAACACCTAAGTCTTATGGAAAATTCTTTATTTTTTCCCCTGAAGAAAAGTAAACTTTCTCAAAAGAAGTAGAAAAACAGTAAAATATGCAGTGCATATGTGGGGTTAATGAGGTGGTTGCATCTTACTCTTTTTTAACTATTGCTTTATGAATGGCATGTATCAGTCATTACTTCCTGTTTCAAGTGGCTAACTCCTCCATGGAATCAGTGGACACTGGGAAATTTGTTGACTTATATAATCTATCTGCTGAAAAGGCAGAAGTGGATCTGACCTCTGGGACTAAACCCAAGCCTCAGAGCCTTTTGTGTGCATAGTTTGAAGTTTACCCTTCCATTGGCTCCCATCCCTCCATCCTCATCTCTGTATGACAAATGACACAGCTCTGGGTTTAGCTACACTCACACTCCTAGAGGGAAAAAATGGTCTCTTTTCAGAACTTGAATTTGAAAACTCCATATAGGAGTTGGCCTGTCACAACTTGGTTCATCTGTCCATCCCCTAGACCATTTAACATAGGCAAGGACAAACAGAATACACAACTCTCTCTCCAACAGTTCCCATTGCAATTGCTAAGCGATTTGGTTCTGTTGTCAGAAGAATGGGTCAAATTACAGAAAAACAGGAGCAAGAGAACAAAGATGGTCTAGGTAGTCTGAAAAAAAAAATACCATCTTGGTTTTTAATTCCTTATAACATAATGTTGACAGATATGTGCCATGATCAACTGAGCTACATGGTTGTAAACTTACTTTTGCCCACCTTGCTGGAAGGGTAAACTAGCAGAATACAGATTTCATCATTTGATCAGATTCCCACTGGCTTAATTTTGAGTTATTCTCCATCCAATGGAGGAAGGACTACAGACTTAACTTGAAAATGGTTACTTTTCTGCTTCTGGGGTACCACATTAATATTTTAAACATAATCTTTATATAGATTCCAGCCGGGTTACATGTGTTAAACTATTGCTCAGACAAATATGCATGTTTGAGATAATTATACTGGTTTCCCTTTTTATTTATGAAGTGTCACATTAAAATTTAAAGCAAGATATATCATTGAGTGGAGACGTCTTATGCATAGCAAAAGCAGTCCCCTCTCCAGTCTGTTGTTGAGTGTTACATTCAGCTTTCAAAACCAACTGTTTAATACTTAAGGACAAAGTAAACAAAAATAAACACCAGGGAGCTGGAAATGAAATAACACGTTTATCTAGGAGTCAGCTTGAAGAGTTAGACTTCCCTGAATACTTAGTATAACTGCAAAAGCTATTCGTGATTTTAAAGGCATCTACTTTTACATATTTCTATATTCCAGCCTTCCTAGTGACCATTTTCTTCAGATAGGAGCTCCCTGGGTTGAGCTGGATTTTACATTGATTCTTAAATTTATTGATACCAGTTTAATTTGAGGTAGGTAAATCCATTTCTAGAAGACACACATTTTTAATCTGGGACACACCTTCTGCCACAGCCCTATATAAATACAAGGAAGGATAAAGCTTTGCTCTTTGCCTGCTCTGCTTGCCCTCATTTTGCTAGCAAGCTCATTCCTTTGTGGGCATTAAAGCCTGCATATACTGAATATATAAACATATATTCCTAATCCCAGCCTTCTAATACTAAGGACCTGCAGAGACATCCAGCCTTGTTGAATGGCCAACTACTGGATTCTTGGAATTTCTGTTCATAACCAGCCGTAGTTGGAATTGTAGGACCACATTCTGTAAGTTATTCTAATAAATCATACATGCATGCATATATGTATGAATGTGTGTAGATAGATAGATAGATAGATAGATAGATAGATAGATAGATAGATAAATAGATAGATAGATGAGAAATTCATTCTATAAATTCTGTTGCTCTAGAGGACCCTAACACAGTAGTCTAGTTTTCAAAACTATACCTAATCAATTTAAGAATAATCTGTGACTTACTACAAGGCTGGATATTAATATCCTACAGTTACTACTTTGGGTCCTAGTTAAGTTATCCTGAGATGGTGACCTTTTCTGATGCCCAACATGCTGCTACCAGATGAATACATGTTGACATTCTAGAATTTTAATTAAGGGCTGTCAATACTCTCTGTGATAACTATTAGCTTCAAAAATACAGACTTAGAAAATGGCTATATTAAGAACGGAGCTATCAGAAAAGAAAATTTCAAGATAAAAATTTACTGGCAAGGCACACTAACATATGGTTGGAGTAGCATTGACTTATATACAAGCTTAAATGAAGCAGTAATTGAGTGCAATGTTCCTTATTCTTATGAAGGTGGGCTGGGATTGACTCTGTTTAAAAATATTTGAAATTGCTGGTCTTATACTTGCTGTTTTAGCCACAAGAAGTGAAGCATCAAGATCATTTTCTTGATCTTCTCCCACTTTCTCCTGCCATGATGCTAGCTCCTCTTCTTCGCATCCCATAAAAAGTTGCCCCATTTTTAACTTACCTTTCAGATGGGAAAATCTTGTCACCCATCATATTGCAGGTCTGATTTTCTATCACTTGTCTCCGTGCGTTTTAGGGTTGATACTGCTTTGACGAAACACCATGACCAAAAGCAACTTGGAGAAGGAAGGGATTTGTTTCACTCACAGTTCCGCACATCAAGCCATCATGATTCAGAGGAGATGATCTGGATGCCTTTTTAATATTTATCCCCAACCACAATGATAAGCTCCTTGACAGTCATTTCCCCATTTACCCTCTTTTCTTTTAAAATATTTATTTATTTATTATGTATGCAATATTTTGTCTGTGTGTCTGCCTGCAGGCCAGAAAAGGGTACCAGACCCCATGACAGATGGTTGTGAGCCACCATGTGGATACTGGGAATTGAACTCAGGACCCTCTGATAACCAGCATCCTACTTCCCATGAGGTCAGCTGTAGGCAAGCCTATAGGGCATTTTCTTAATTAGTGATCAATGTGGGAGGGCCCAGCATGTTGTAGGTGGGGTTACCTACCTCTGGCTGGTAGTGCTGGGTTCTATAAGAAAACAGGCTGAGCAAACCAGTAATCAGGACTGCTCCATTGCCTCTGCCTCAGCTCCTGCCTCCAAGTTCCTCCTGCCTTGCTTGAATTTCTGCCAGCACTGGTTTTTATGATGGGGACAATGCATAGGACCAAACTAGTCCCACTGAATGCGGGTGGCAGTTGCATGGTTGCAACAGACTGAGGGGCCATTGGCAGTGGCACCAGAAAATATCCCTACTGCATGTACTGGCTTTTGGGGTATCTATTGTCTTTGTATGGGTACTTTGCTCAGTCTATATGTAGTAGGGAGGGCCTTGGACCTTCCCCAAAGCAATCTGCCTTACCCTCTCTGAGGATTGGATGAGGGTGGAGTAGGGGATATGTGGAGGGAATGGGAGGAAGGGAGGGAGTGGGAATTTGGATTTGTATGTATAATGAAAAAAGATAGTTTGTTTTATTTTTTTAAAAAAATTTAAAAAGGATGATAAAAACGAAAAACAAAAAAGAATTGCTATGGTCACGGTGTCTCTTCACAGCAATAGAAACCCTAAGACAGACACATAGGCAATAAGTTCAATAATTAATAACTAGTATCTCATAAAACTGAAAAACTTTTGGGAAACCAAGGACACCATCATTCTGACAAAGCAGCAGCCTACAGGATGGGAAAAGATTTTAATCAACTACATATCTGATAGAGAGACAACATCTGAAATATATAACAAACTCAAAAAACTAGATGCCAAGAAATTAAATAACCTAAAGATGGGGTACAGATCTAAACAGAATTATCAAAAGAGGAATCTCAAATGTCTGAGAAATACTTTTTAAAATATTCAATATCTTTAGTCATCAAGGAAATGCATATTAAAACTACTTTGAGATTCCATACTACACCTGTCAGAATAACTAAGATCATACTGGCAAGAATATGGAGTAAAGGAAACGTTTCTTCATTTCTGGTGGGAGTGCAAACTTGTACAGTCCCTGTGGAAATCAACGTGGCAGTTCCTCAGCAAGAAGGGAATTAATCTACCTCAAGATTCAACTATACTGTAGAAGGAGCTGTGGGCTGCGTTCCTGCCACCCAGCACCAGGCCACCTGGCTAGCTTATTCCCTGAAATAATAACACACAAACTGTATTCATTTAAACACTGCCTGGCCCATTATATCTAGCCTCTTCTTGGCTAGCTCTCATATCTTGCTTAACCCATATTTAGTAATCGGTGTAGCACCATGAAGTGGTGTCTTACCGGGAAAGACTCTAGTGTACGTCCATCTTGGGCTGGAGCTTTATCACGTCTGGCCCAGAGAGGAGAGGCATGGCAATTGCCTCACTTCCTCCCAGCATTTGGTTCTGTCTATTCCACCCACCTAAGGGCTGGCCTATCAAATGGTCAGGGCAGTTTCTTTATTAACCAATGACCTTATTCCATCACTATACCACTCTTGAACCCAAAGAACACATTATTCTACCATATAGACACTAACTCAACCATGATCATTGCTGCTCTATTCATAATACTCATAATTAGAAGAAACCTAAATATTTCTCAACAGATGAATAGATAAGAAAAATATACATTTATGTAATAGAATATTACTCAGCCATTGCAAAATGAAATCATGAAATGCACAGGTAAATGGACCGATCTAGAAAAAAAAACATTCTAAATGAGGTAACTCAGAAAGACAAGTGTGACATATATTCACTTATATGTAGATATTAGCTATTGAGTTAATGATAACCACAGACTTACAGATCATATAAGTCAGGAATAGAGTAATGGCATAGGGATGGGGACAGATAGAGCTCCCTATAAAAGGGAAATCGAAAATGTCACTGCAACAGAAGTTGTGGGACCTAGGAGAGTGGAGTCAATAAACGAAAGCAGACTAAAGCAATGGCCAAGTTCATTCAGAGCCTCACACAATTTATACTCTGGGGGTTAAAGAGTGAGCAAAGTTCTTATGAGCTAGAGCTGTATAAAATGATAAGGAAAACCCACACATGTCAAAAGTATGGTATATCTGTAAAGATATAGAAAGAATGGTTTAAACATTTAATTTAATAACAACAGAAAGTAATAACGAGTCACCAGAAGTAAACTCACTCTTGTCTGCTACAGCTGGGAAAGAGCATGAAAAAAACATTCCAAGAATAATTCCATGTTTTTGAAGAATCTGAGGTCACAAGACCCTTGTTTCTTCTTGGAGTGTTCTCATAAAAACTCAGAATTCTCCTCACATGACTCTATTTCACTTTCCAAGAAGAATGGACCGAAACTGACGATTAAGTGGAAAGGGGAGAGTAATGAGGGAGAAGGAGGGATAAAAAATATTTTAGCTGTTAAAGACACCTAAAATTAAAGTCCATTTGTGAGGTGGTATGGGAACTGAATACAGTAGAAGTTTCCTAATATCTATATTCCTAATGTATAATAGGAAGCTTTATATATGTATATATACATATATGACTTCTAAATTAAATCACCAAATAGAATAGAATAGACAGAATGAGTTGTATCTAATTGACATATTGGCCAGAGGCCTTCCATGGGAACCCCTTAGTAGCCTAGACTGTTGTCATACACTATTGAAATGGTCCCTTTGCTGAAGATAACACCTACACAACTCATTGAATGTGGAAAAGCCCAATTAATGCTTACATAGAACCTTCATCCCTGAGCATGCATATGAGTGGCTCTCTACATTTGTATCTGTTTCTTGTGTCTTTGAAGGGGGCTCTTTTCCTTATGTTTATTTTTTTCTGTTCTGAAGTGTGTATTTTTGTTCTATTTTATTTTGTTTTGCCATTATCCATTTGAAGCATGTTTGATTTTTCAATGAGAGACAGAAAGGGGATGGATTCAGATGGAAGAAGAGATGGGGAGGAACTCAGAAGAGTAGTGGGAGGGTAAATAGTAGTCAGGATATTTAAGAAATCTATTTACAATAAAAGAAAAAATACTCTAAATATCTCAGCTGTGGACTCCTGTAAAAGGCAAAAACAAATTAAATACCTTCTTACTTAAAGAGGGAAAAACCAGGCACAGACACAGTCTGAATAAAGCAAAACCACACTGCAATAGTGTAAATAGCTCAGTGTCCAATACGTAGAACTCACTCTTTCACTCACAATCTTCTGGCCTCCTACTAAGGCTTGAGTCTCTTTTCTGGCTCTACCCGTACAGCGCATGCACCTTTTCTTCCAGGCTTTGGCAGGCCACTTTACTGTTGCTGCTCTTCTCAGTGGTGGTCCCATGATATCAGCATCTCCAAAATCCCAGGATCTCTGTTGCAACAGTGATGTACTTTCACAAATAGTCTCTCCTGGGCCCTCTTCATGCTGCCAAGTCTCAACTTCTCTGTGACCTCTCAATATTGGGGCTCGAACTGCTACTGAGTCTATACCTTCTCCAGGCGCCTGTCCTTGTTACTCACAAAGTCAGGCATCAACTGCTTTTCACAAACTCTTTATGCCTTCAAAACTTGTACCATCTGTGTGACGATTACACATTATTACGTTTGGTTGCCAGTATGAGGGACAACCTTGGCAGACTGTGGAACATAGCTCCTGTGCTGACTCCGAGGAAATACTTCTAGATTTTATCTCAGTGATGCTGGTGTCTTCTTAATCACCACTAATTTCTCAACTCTAACTAACCAGCATCAATTTTCTCAGTAAAGCAAAGGTTTTGCTTCAATTGTTCTGGTCTGTAGTTAATCACAGCTGATTCTTCAGCCTTAGCTAACCAGAATCACAGATTTTCAGCAAGCAGCCATTAATAGAGTCTGCAAGCAACTCTCAAATTTCCCTCTTGAACTTCACAAGCTAGGCTTCTGCATTGTTTTTAGCATTTTCCCTACCAAGCTCCCACAGAATAGTTCACCAAGCTTTGAACATTCAGTGACTTCAAGTTCCTAAATCCTTCAACCATCCTCCCCCAAAGCAACATGGTCAGGTCTGTAACAGCAATACTCCATAATCATGCTACCGATTTGTCTTAGTTGGGGTTATTCTTGCTATAATGAAACACCATGACCAGAAACAACTTTAGGGGAGGGTTTATTTCATTCACTATTCCATACAAGGGTTCATCAGTGAGTAGAGTCAGAGGCTGCTCGTTCATTTCCCGGCCACCCAGATCTGAAATAATCACAAAGAAATTATACTAATGGCAACACTACTTGGCCAATGACTCTAGCATACTCCTAGCTGGCTCTCACATGTTAAATTAACCCATTTCTATTATTCTGTGTATCTCCACATGTTTGTGGCTTACTGGGTAAAGTTCCAGCATCTGTCTCCTTTGGTTAATCCTTCTCAAGTCTCTGATCACATTTATGGCTATGCTAACTGTAACAAACAGTCAGCTCCTTTCCTCAAGGCTACAGCCACCTTGTTAGTTTATTAGTTAGTTCATTAGGTAGTTAAAGCTACTAGTCTCTTGTTCAGAAAAGGCAAACAGGCTTGCCTTGCTCACAAGCTTCACGTTAAAGAATAAACAGGTTTCAGATGTAACTTTTCACTAAAGCAACTTAATAACCAATCCTATCTCTGATAAATGAGTAAGCAGAAAGAAAAGAGTTCAAAAGCATTTGTTCTTTGGCATAGAGTTTTTTTTTCCTCTCATAAATTTTACTTTCCAATGATATTGGGAGAGAAGATAATAATCAAATTGGTTCATATATAAAATGTCAAGTGCTAGTAAGTATAATACAGAAAAAATAGAAAAAAGAAAAGAAATTGCATAAGAACTCCATGAAAACTGGTTTGCAATTTTTGTAGTAAGAAAGATATTTAAATGAACAATGTACAGCACTATGAACAAGGAGGCTTGGCCAGACTGGAAAGCTGAGGAGGGGCAGAATGCAGAGGAGGTGAGGGTAGAACCTAGCAGGGGAGGAGAGAAGGGCAGGGAGCCCAGCTGTGCAGGGGAGAGCTAGAGCTTGCTGCTTCATGGCTGGAATTGAAGTAGGACTATTGGTATTCCTGCCCATTGTCTACTTCCCCCCAAATGACTATTAAAGGCAGGAACTAGTGCCACTACTTTTTCTTTTTCAAAGTGTGCAGTGTGCGTGTGGTTCCCTCTGACTCCTTTAAAATGAAACAGGAGAGAAAGATGATGGCTCCTGCAGTTGGGAAGAGCTTGAGGGAAGGGAGCAAGTCCTGGCATCCTACTGAGCTGGGGTTGGGGCAGGAGCTGTTTGGTAAAGTGAGCTCATGAAGCAAACTGGTGATCAAGCAAAGTAACCCAGTGTATTGCAGTTGGACTCAGGAAGATGATACCTAAGTGGGAAGCTCAACATCCAGCTGCCACCTCTCCTAAGTTTCAGACTCGCTCATTCAACTGCTTGCTCCTCCTAACAAGTGCATCCAAGCTATGGTGGAATACACCAGGGGTGTAATATGGTGAGAAAAACATACATGAAGCTGAGAACCCAACAGGCCAATACAAATAAGTCAAACTGTCAAAAAGAAGGGAAAAAAATGCTCAGAAGGAAAATAGAGAAAACTAAAATGGGATCATGAGGGAATACTGAAAAAAAAATCCCAGAGGTTGAGCATCAGAAACCCAAGGCAATATCTCCCCAGTTGCCTCAAACAAGACAAAAACAGAGAATGAGCAAGGACCGCAAGAGGAGAGAATACTCTTCTTTTGATGCTGCAAAGAAAACTCAGATTGAAATAAATACCCAGTGTGATTTAATAAAAATAGCATCAAATAGGATCGTCAAGGCATGACCATATCAAGAGGGCTACACAGCAGTTACAGGATTGAACTTTACTAGAGTGCTTTTGCTGCAAAATCTCTTTTGTTCTTTCTCCAGGACACACCTTAGCCATATGCTGCCTGGTGTTACATTGATCTTCAGAGAATCCGCACCTGAAGGAGAACCTCACCAGACACATTCCCTATGTTGTGGTCCTGGGCTCCAAATCAACACAAGCAAACATAAGAGGTTCCCACAAAGAAAGCTTTAATACAAGGCAGCCCAAAACAAGAGCAAGGCCGAGGGCAGGAAGGACAATAGGACAGATTTGGGAGCTGAACTGTGACCCCAAATTTTAGTTGAAGCAAATATTTAAGCACAAAAGTCACAAACATTTGTTGCCAAGTTATAGTTGAATTTTCACCAATTAGAAATCAAAGATGAGGGGCTTAAATGTTCCATCATTGTCAATCAACATACAATGCAGGATTTTCAGTCTAACCAGTCAGATTCATTTGTTCTCTCTGTTGTTAGTAACAGCCATGATGTTTCTAGAGAACTAAAGATGCATGATGACCATTTCTATGGTTTAGGGATGAGGTGGATCAGCTATTGGAAGATTCCCAGCTCCCCTAGGGCTTGGGAACCTGAACCTTGTTTCATCCAATAGGCAAAATGAAGTCTGAAGTCAAAATGGCAGTACTTAGGACAAAGTGCTTTGTGCCTGTTCCCAACATCCTCCACACACACACATCTTGGGACTAAGGGGATGAATCCACTTCTATAGGCTTGAATAAGAGGTTGTACTGTGCCCTTAGAATCATGAGCTTGACAGAACCTATGTGATATTGAACAAACCATGCAATGGCCTTGATCGCACAGGGGCAAACAGTTCAACAAGGAACAGAAGGGTATCCAAAGATACCAGTTGAAAAGTGATTCATACTAGCTGGAACTCTACCTTCTTTCCTCCTTCCTAGTGAGGGTATTTTCTTTAGGAATTAAATCAGACCTGAATTTTGGACAGGTTGAAGAAGGATTTTCAAACATTATCTCATGGGGATTAGGTCATCCATGTAAGGGATAGTTTTGACCCAGAGAAGGGCAAAGGGAAGGAGTGCTGTCTAGTCCTCACCATTTTCTAGGGTTAATTTAGTTAAGGTCTCCTTTTTTCCCCCTTTATTTAACTTAAGGTCTTTTTTGTTCTTTCCTATCTAACAGGTTTTATTTTACTTTCCCTGGACTATCCCAGAATGACTGACAAATATGCAACAGATTTCCCCCAAAGGAAATCTGCCTTTGGCCTATCATTTTCAGCCTGTTATGGGGGCAGTGATGATGTACTTTCTTCTGTAACTACTAAAATTGGGGCATTGACTGTCGGAGCCCAGGAAGGTTGAAAGGCTTGTCAAAGGCTAGGTGGGCAATGGGGCATTTATCAGAAGCATCTGATGAGCTGGCCCAGGTGCAGGAACAGAGAGCTATCACATTGGCTGAACTGGTTCACATCAGCTTTCAGCAAGTCCAGATCTCAGCAGTTTGCAGTCCACAGGTGATCCCTGGGTGGTGTCTGTTAAATCTGCTGAGGCAAATATAGAATAAGAACAAAAGTTAAAATTTAGGAACTTAAAAGAGAACCTTATGTTTGAAACTTTTACTTATCTGGAGTCCGTTTGACCTGTGGCAGGTGGATCCGAGTCTTATGGCTTCTTTGATTTCCTGAAGCTCACATGAATTTTTAGTTTACCAAAGGAGATAAAAATTCTAGATATATTAGCATTTTCATTACACTGAAATTCATATTTTATCAAAAGCACTTAACCGGTGTCTGTAAAAAACCTGGAACAGGTTTACACCTTGGAGACATAGCAAAAGCTATGACTTTGGGTTTGTCTGATGGAAACCACCTTTAAGTTTATACTTAGAAGACCAAAGGAAATTTAAAATCTTGAGCTTATTTCTGAATAACAAGTAGTCAGTGCTCTATCAGTTTATCTGAATTCCATTTATTAATGTTAAAACTCTGAACCTCTAAAATGTCTGTGCAAAAATATACTTTTAGTGAAGTTTGCAAGTCATACAGGGTGTATAAGATTAATGTCTAAGACCAATTGTCCTGTCAAGTTTTTATGCATCTTTTACTACTAAGGGAGCACACAGAGGAACATAATCAGAAAAACTTCTGATGCATGCCTCTCAAGGTAGCTAGAGCAAGCCAATTCCATGGTTCTCTGCAATTTCTTTTCTTTTTTCTATTTTTTCTGTATTATACTTACTAGCACTTGACATTTTATATATGAACCAATTTGATTATTATCTTCTCACCCAATATCATTGGAAAGTAAAATTTATGAGAGGAAAAAAAACTCTATGCCAAAGAACAAATGCTTTTGAACTCTTTTCTTTCTGTTTACTCATTTATCAGAGATAGGATTGGTTATTAAGTTGCTTTAGTGAAAAGTTACATCTGAAACCTGTTTATTCTTTAACGTGAAGCTTGTGAGCAAGGCAAGCCTGTTTGCCTTTTCTGAACAAGAGACTAGTAGCTTTAACTACCTAATGAACTAACTAATAAACTAACAAGGTGGCTGTAGCCTTGAGGGAAAGAGCTGACTGTCTGTTAAAGTTAGCATAGCCATAAATGTGATCAGAGACTTGAGAAGGATTAACCAAAATGGCAAAAGCTAGCCCATGGTCCATACATAGACAGATATCCCAAGTTCCTCTTGTCTCCATGATGATGAGGGTCCATGATCTTCTTGGAGACCTTCGGAGTCACTGATAGGATCTGAGAATCTCAGTCATTTAAATTTAAATATCTCAAAAACCACATTCAGCATATCTCTGACAGTTTGAGGACATGAACCAAACTACCCTTGTTTGTTTTTAGTTATTTGTTTTAGTCTATATTTGAAAACATACAAGACACTAGAAAATTTTTTCCTGTACTTGATTACATTAGTACTTAGCATGACTCTTATAAGTATAGTTCTGAATATCTCAAGGCTTAATTGTCTTTAACAGTTTATAATGTTAGTCTTAAAAATGTTCTGAATTGAAGCTCTTTCAAGTATCAAGATAAGACATTTAATTCAAAAACATAGTCTACAGGAAGACTGGAAATTTTTCTGATTCTTATATAGTATACCATTGAAGAATATTGTAGGAGCTCCTTCAGCCAAGAGCCTTTAAGATACCAGCCCACTTAGGCATGGTTTCTTATAATATAAATGCAGCTGTAAAGTGTGCAATTGGTCTCTTGCTTTTGGCTCTCCCTTCCAGGGGCTAGATTCAGTTCCTGTGATCATCAGAGGACTGTGATCTGTGAATCTACCCCTAAATAAATAACCCTTTATTATACATAATTCCAAACTAGTGTGGAATATTTTGTAACTTTTGTTATCAGAAGAACATAACAGTTTCTTTTATAACTCAGTTTATCAAAATAGTTATACCTTAACAAAGCTAGCAGAAACAAGGAGATTAGACACATACCTTTAAGCCAGTTTTTATAAGCTTGAATAAGCATAAAGTATGGGGAGACATTCTTTAAACCAGTGGTTTAAGTTCTTTGTCAGACTGCTTAGGTCACTGTATTACTAAATCATAAGACAGAAATCTTCCAGTTTCTGTTGTGGCCCTAGCTTTATTTAGCTTGCCAGTGACTACATTGGGTATTTGAGATTCTAGTGCAGTCTTGAGCCTTTCTCAGGATGAGTCTTTACACATAAAAACCTTATTTTGGGTTAACATATTTTAGTTAACAAAAACAGTCAGGGGCAGAACTAAAGGAGTTAAAAAAACCAAGTTATTACATTTGAATATTTTCCCAGAACTATAGACATTAATGGATTAGGTCTTTGTTTTTAAGATTATCTATGTAACCTTCTAATTAGTAACCCTGTGTTAAAGATTTGAGGTAACTTTTCCTTTTTGTTTCAAATATAGATTTTAATCATACCCAATAAATTTATAAGCCAATAATTTCTTAGCTGTTCTGCTCTTGTTCCCTTCTGCCAGTCAATTTTTTTGATCCCAGACATAAATACGTTAAAAGCATGTCTGGGTCAGAAGAAGGGTAGGCCATAACCCAGTTCCAGAGCCAGCCCTTCAATGAGACAGAACAACATAAAGCAACTTTAATATTATCCATAACCAATTGACATTTGAATCCCTATTACATTAGATCCAATGGTCAGACAGCACAGAGATAAAATCTGAGCATAGGTGATTGATTGCAACAGTAACAGCTGAACTGTGACCAAGACACATAGAACACAGTAACTTCATACCTTCATTATTAATCAGACACAAGCACGCAGTGTCCACATTCATGCGTTTAAGCATGAAAACAAATAGACAAAACTGTTCTTATTTCCTCCAGCTTTAATTTCAAGGAGGGGTGCCTCGAAACCTATTGGATCCATTTCTCATAAGCACCAGAGAAGGCTGCCTATAAGCCCAAGCACCGAATTCTGCAACCACACACTGTCATTGAACTACTTCAGGTTGCAGCTCTGGGCGGTGGTGCTTGTCTAAGGAGCTACACTGTAGCACTTTTCAGTTTTTGTAAAGGAGCTGGGTTTTTGTTTTGTCTTGTTTTAATTCAGAGCAGCAAGCATGCAAACAAACAAAACTACAGACACAAACTGATGGATCTGGATAGACTGGCATGCCCAGAACAACCAATAGAGTTGGAAAATAGATGGGAGAGAAGCAGATGTTCCACCAGCAGGACCCAGACATCCCACTGCTCTATCAATGAGGCCCAAGAGGCAGACGAGGCATCATCCCTGGGAAGAATATATCTCCGGAAATGCTGTCCTTCTATTGGAAATCCTTAAAATGTTGCAAGACAAGGTCTAGGGGTACAGGGAAAACTGAAGAAGCTTGACCCATGATCTCAAAAATATGAAACAAAACAGAAATAAACACAGAAAAACAAAAACAAAACCAAAGCTGACAGTAAAGGACAGATTGCCTGGACAACACTGAAACCATTAAAAGGGAAAGAAAACCAGAGCCAGATGTTGCCCCAGCAGAAACCAGAGAGGAATCAAGATGTTTCTCATGCTCTAATCCTAGTAAGTTTATCCTTCGGGTCTCAGATAGGCACCTTCCAGAAACCAGAAACTTGGCTTACCTCTGGAAGTCCAGAAGACTGAAAACCAGTGCCAAGTACTGACAAATCTGCCTTGGGAGTGCTAGTGAGTTAGCGTTTGGATTCCTAGACAATACACCAAAATACTAGTCTGAGTCTCTGAACCAACCCAAGGAAACATAAGAGGTTCGCACAACACAAGATTTAGTACAAGGCAGCACAAAATAAGGGGAAGGCTGGGAGCAGGGATAACTGATCCATCAGGATTACAGGACAGATTTGGGAGCTGAACTGTGACCCAGAATTTCAGTGGAAGCAAGTATTTAAGCACAAAAGTCACAAACATTTGTTGCCACGTTATAGTTGCAATTTTCACCAATCAGAAATCAAAGATGAGGGGCTTTCTCTAAGTGTTCCATCAATTGACATACAATGCAAGATTTTTTTTTTTTTTGGTTTTTTGAGACAGGGTTTCTCCATAGCTTTGGAGCTATTTTGGAACTAGCTCTTGTAGACCAGGCTGGCCTCAAACTCACAGAGATCCCCCTTTCTTTGCCTACCAAGTGCTGGTATTAAAGGCATGCACCACCATTGCCCGGCTACAATGCAAGATTTTCAGTCTAACCAGTCAGATTCATTTGTTCTCTCTGTTGTTAGGAACAGCCATGGTGTTTCTAGAGAACTGAAGATGAATGATGACTATTTCTATGGTCTAGGGGTGAGGTAGATCAGCTATTGGAAGATTCCCAGCTCCCCTAGGGCTTGGGAATATAAACCTTGTTTCACCCTACAGGTACAGTGGAGTCTGAAATAAAAAGGCGATACTTAGGACAAAGTGCTTTTTAGATCTTCATAACACCTAAGCCTTGAACCTCTTAGTCTCCATAGCCAGGAGTTGAATAGTCTTTATTATTTATGAATTACAAAGTCTGGAATATAAAAAACAGCATGAGGAATGGAAACCAACCCTTCCGTGTAAATGTCTACATCCCTGAAAGTTAGAGTTCATCCATGCAGTTCACGTCCACTCAACTCCCTCATTTCAAGACTTCATTACTTCTTGTCACCAAACTACACTCTGCCCTTCATTTCACCTCTCCTAACAACCCTGATGGTTCTTTATGCAAATCAGGTTAACTTTCTCATTGCTTTCAAAAAAGTGCAAAATCCTTACAATACTTCTCCATGGGAATTCTCTCTGGGCTTACTCTCCTGAGACATACCAGTTACCTTAAAACCTCATGCTATCTCATAGTATTACCCATAGTTTTCCTATCTTCTGATGCATCCTACCTGAGGACAGGGCAAGCATTGCTTTCTAGAGTTGTAGGTATGTGTGCCTGTGCCCCGATCCCATACGCACTGAAAGCCTAACACACCCTCACTTCATTATCTGCTGTGTGAATTTCATGATTCTAAGTACTTACAGCCACTTATTGAGCCAGTAGTTAGTGTTTCATATGTGTGGGGTAGACCATCCTGTGCGCAGAGTAGACTAGCTTCTCTTCTCACAAACAATCTATGTCAGAGTGCTTTTTCAAAAATGCTATGTGAAGCATAAATAAAAATCACACAAAGAATTACACCTTCTTTGGGCTCCATATCCTATCCCACAACTCCAGATGCCTTCTTGGAGGCCCGGTTGGTCCTATGAACCCTAGGTAAGACACTATCTGCTACAAGCTAACACTCCCTAAAGAATGCCCAACAACCCCAGAATGTACACCCTCCCCTGGGCTCCATATTCCAGCCCACAACTCTGCCAAAACACTTCTCCTTTACCAGAGGCCAAGCCAATTTTAGGGACCCAAGGTAAGTTACTCCCTATAGCCAGAAAGCTAGGGCTGTTACACATTTACCCAGGAAACCCTGTCCTGAAAAACCAAAAGGAAAAAAAAAAAAACCCACTGGAGGCTCCATACTGGACCTAAAGACTCACTAGTCACCCAAATCTCTGGTCAATCATACTACAAAGACATTTTCTCAACTATGTTCATAGCAGCATTATTTATAATAGCCAAAACCTGGAGACCATCTAGATGCCCCTCAGCTGAAGAATGAATAACAAAAATGTGGTACATTTACACAATGGAGTATTACTCAGCAGAAAACACAATGACATCATGAAATTTGCAAGCAAATGGATAGAACTAGAAAAAAATCATCCTGAGTGAGGTAACCCAGACCCAGAAAGACAAACATAGTATGTACTCACTCATAAGTAGATACTAGATGCAAAACCAAAGATAACCAGACCAAAATCCACAGCTCCAGAGAATCTAAGTAACTAGGAGAACCCTAAAAAGGACATACATGGATCACTCCAGGAATGGGAAATAGACAAGATCTCCTGGGTAAAATGAGGAGGGGGGAAGAAGGAAGGGGATGAGAACATGAGGAGACACGATGATCGCATTGGGGGAGGGATGAGGACAGAGACCAATAAAAGAGACATCTTGATAAAGGGAGTCACTATGAGATTAGGGTGAAACCTGGTGCTAAGGAAATTCCCAGGAATCCACAAGGATGACCCCAGCCAAGACTCCTAGAAATAAGAGAGAGGGTGACTGAATGTTGCAGTCTTTTCCTGTAATCAGATTGGTGACTACACTATTGTCATCATAGAACCTTCATCCAGTAACTGATGGGAGCAGATGCAGAGATCTACAGCCAAGTACTGGGACAACCTCCTGGAGTCCAGTTGAAGAGAGGAAGGAGGGATTATGATCATGTAGGGAGCAAGATCATGATGGAAAACTCCACAGAGACAGTTGACCCAAGCCAGTGGGAGCTCATAGACCCTGGGCTGACGGCTGGGGAGCCTGCATGGCACCAAACCGGACCCTCTGAACACAGGTGACAGTGGTGTGATTTGGTCTATTTGTGGAGTCCCTGGAAGTGGAGCCAGGATGTATCCCGTTTGGAGGCCATTCCCTATTGTGTGATATCTTGCTCAGCCTTGACGCAGTGGGGAGGGAGTTGGTCCTGCCTCAACTTGATATGCCAGGCTTAGTTGAATCTCCATGGGTGGCCTTACCTTCTCAGGAATAGATAGGGGTGAAGGGGAGGTGGGAAGGGGTGGCAGGAGGAAAGGGAAGGGAAACTGTGGTTGGTATATAAAATGAATTTAAAAAAAAAAAAAAGAAAGAAAGAAAAAATCTAACACCACTTCATGATAAAAGTCTTGCAGAAATCAGGGATACAAGGAACATATCTAACATAATAAAGGTAGTATGTAGCAAGCCAAGAGCTAACATAAATTAAATGGAAAAAAAAAACATCAAAGCAATTCCACTAAAATCAGGAACAAGAGAAGACTGTTTACTCTCTCCATATCTATTCAATATAGTACCTGAAGATTTAACTAGAGCAATAAGACAACTAAAGGGGGGACATGTTAGAAATAAACCAAGTATTGCTATTTGCAGATAATATGGTAGTATACATAAGTGACCCCAAAAATTTTTCCAGGAAACCTCCTACATGTAACATGAATAATAAAAACTCAGAGACAGATATTGGGGTTCAACCTGAAGATCATAAAAGTGTAACTGGAGGCTGCTTGTTCATTTTCTGACCACCCAGACCCAAATAATCACAAATAATATTAATTACAACACTGCTTGACTGGCCTATTTCTAGATAATCTTAAATTAACCCATTTCAATTATTTTATATTTTACCATGTGGCTCATTGTTTGTTACCTCTTGCTTCTTGGGCAGTTATGTGATGTCTTCCTCCTTTGGCAGCTACATGGCATCTCCTTGACTCCGTCTACTCTATATATATATATATATCTTTTCCAGCCAACAGAAGGACATCCCACATCAGAAAAGCAGCCAGCCACTGACTCTTACCTCTACCTCAAATCGAAATGGCAGTCCTGCCCCCACAAATCCTCAGAATTTGACTGAGTGTGAAACCTGTTTCCTTCTGTCTTGTATTTCTCTTTAGTGCTTGGATTAAAGGCACGCACCACTACCACCCTGCTTTTAACTAGTGTGACTGCTGGGATTAAAGGTATGTACAACCACTGCCTAGCGTCTATGGCTAACTAGTATGGCTGCTTTGTGCTGACCTTCAGGCAAGCTTTATTTATTAAAACACAAATAATATACAACTAAACCTACATGTGATAAACATCTTTAGCAAAGTGGCTTGATACAATGTAAACAAAAAAACAATAGTCCTCCTGTATACAACAGTAAATGGGCTGAGAAAGAAATTAGGGGGAAACATGCATAACAATAGCCATAACTCATATAAAGTATACTTGTGCAATTGTAACCAAGCAAGTTAAAAAACATGTATGGCAAAAACTTCAAGTTTTTGAAGAGAAAAATTGAAGAAGTTATCAGAATCATAGAGATTTTCCATGCTCATGGGTTGGTAGAGCAGTAAACCAATGACCATCTTACCAAAAGCAATCTAAAGATTCTATGTAATCCCCATGAAAATCCCACCACAATTCTTTACAGACCTTGAAAGAACAGTACTCAACTTCATATGAAAAAAAAATGAGGATGGCTAAAACAATTCTGTACAATAAAAAAGCTGCTGGAGGTCCCACCATCTATGATTTCAATCTCTATTACAGAGCAATAGTAATTAAAAACTGAATGGTATTGGCATAAAAACAGACATGTTGATCAATGGAAGAATTGAAGACCCTTATGTAAATCCACATACCTAAAGATACCTGATTTTGGTTTTTAAAAAGGCCAAAAATATACAATGGGGAAAAAGCATCTTCAACAAATGGTGCTGATCTAACCGGAAATAAAAGAGTACAAATAGATCCATTTCTATCACCCTACACTTGGGGTCACAGAGGCTCACAAAGACTGAACTGAGAACCAGGGAGCCGTCATGGGACTGACCTAGGCCCTCGTTGCCTAGGTTATAGTTTGCAGCTTGGTCTTCTTGTGGGGCTCCTAACAGTGGGAGCAGAAGTTTTCTCTGAAGCTGTTTCCTGCTTTTAGGACCCTTTCCTCTTACTGGGTTGCCTATTCTAGCCTTAATAGAAGACCAAATGGTAGTCCTTCCATAACTTGATAATCTAAGATTGGCCGGTATAGAAAGGAGACCTGCCCTTTTCTGAAGAGAAGGGAGGAACAGGAAGGGAGAGTAGAGTTTGGGGAGGGAAACTGGGAGGAGAGGAAGGAGGGAGGGAAAACTGTGTTTGGACTAGGGAGTAATTACTTACTTAAATGACTAGTTAATAAAAAAAAATTAAAAAATCACACATGGAATTTAATTCTCTTACATAACCCTAATAAAATGCATGGAAATCAATTTATTACTATATTTTGTTTAATCTAGTATATTCAAAATAATATCATTTTGCTATATAATCTATATTAAAATTACTATAATATTTTATGCTTTTTTACCCTATAGCATATATCATTTCAGATTAGGCATGTCTCAAGGTCTTTTGTGAATGGTGGCTATCACATTGGATGATATTTAAACCTAGACTAAGGTTTCAAGAGATCCAGGCCAGAGAGTACAATGTGATAAAAATAAATAATAATAATAATGTAAAGTAGAGCTATGAGGTAGACCTCACCTGGAGGAATGGCTGACTATGGGACTGGCAGAATGAACATAGAGTTTCTAGCAAGGCAAACTGTGTATGAAAGTCCAAAAGAAGGAGTCGCCCAGTGAACTTCAGAGCTGGTCAGGGAGAGAAGGAGCAGTGAGGAAAGACCATGGGCCTATCACAATCACTTAGACGTGTGTTTGATATCAAGAACGGAAGCTACCGAATCCACCTGCGCTTCCATTCTGTCTCAGGCAGGATGGACTCAAACGAGGCAGCAGCTTCAGGTGATTTCATCAATGACACCAGCAAGAACAGATGATGGCAGAAAGTTTGGCCTGATAATAAGGAGGTAGGTACCAAGGCAACCTAAGAAAACATGCAAAAATCTCGGAGGAAAGATGTAGCGTTCCCTGAACAACTTTGAGTAAACCATGCTTATGGGGACAGGGTCATATAGGCTTCCTTTATTTAGATTACAGGGGACTTGGTCTATGGTTTTGGGGAATCAAAAAAACTGCCCCAACTTGATGAAAATAACAAAACACAAGACATTCGGCACTAATTCAATAGATCTAATGGGCTACTATTTTGAAGCGTGGCCATCTCCTACTAGAAAAATTAATTTTTTAGAATATACCATGCAGGAAAGCATCTTAGTGAACATAATAAATCAATGGTGTCAGGACTAGATTAACTTCTGAGAGAACAGGCAGAATCATAATTAGAGTCATTGTAATAATGAAGTTCAGAGGCCAGAGAAACTGAGATTACTGGATCGTTTGATTTTTAGACTTAAACAATGAGTTATTGGAAATGATGACACTCTCATTTATATCCTGTCCCTTCACATCAATATTCTAGACTGTAATAGTTAAGCAGCATTCTCCTGAACGTTCATGAGAATTTGTTTATCTCTGGTATGTGTCTGATTTTTCATTACAGTGCCAGTCTCACTTTTTGAATTTGATGTGTAATTTCAAAGCAGAAAATCAAATTCTAGTTTCTATATTAATTACAGGAATTACCCAATTCCTCTTCAAAGCATTAACAGGGCCTGTAATATATTAAACTTTCGGATGAGCCCCCATCAACTCTGATTCTAATGAGATGCTGTGGCTTCCCCTGGTAGCTAATTAGTGTTATTCATATAGCCACCTTTAGTCCATGAAACTTAAAAAAAGAAATGTGTTTGAACCCAGGTAAGGGCAGGGAGAGAGCGTCCTGTAAATACATTATTTTCTTGGCTGTTTTAATGGAATATTAGATGAGGTATTAGAAATAAATCCCACTGAAAGTGTACTT
Source organism: Chionomys nivalis (assembly GCF_950005125.1). Taxonomy (NCBI): domain Eukaryota; kingdom Metazoa; phylum Chordata; class Mammalia; order Rodentia; family Cricetidae; genus Chionomys; species Chionomys nivalis. The sequence continues at coordinate 75,020,309 of NC_080095.1, forward strand.
CCTCCAGCTTGCTACAAATATTTTGAATATAAATTCTGGCATGAACTAAATTATCTGGCTTCCACCCTACTTCTGTTCATCAATTTCTGTTCTCAACTTTTAAGAATATCATTGGGTTTAGTATCTTTTGTGTTCTTTTCCAACATGGAATATCTTTGAATCTTCTCTTCTGCTGGTCTTTTATATCCAACATTAATTTATCTCTCTTTCAAAATAATAATAATATTTATTATATGTAATAGCATGTATGTGTATATATATATGTTTGCATATTATGTATTTGTATATTTATATGAACAGTTCTATTGATTTAAGAGTGGAGTAGATTATTAAAAGTGTACTTGCTTCAAAAGAGCCATCCATTTTAAATTTTTTGCCAGGATTACTATTTGAATGCCAATACTTTTCACAAAAAAAAAAAAAAACTTGAAAACCAGTGCTTGAAATCGTAAGTTCCCTCAATAGAGTCCTTAAATAACTAAGAACTGTTCTAAAGGCCTAACAGAAAGCTTGAAGGATTATGTGACCTCAGTTTTTTTTTTAATTTGTCATTTTTTTTAATTTACTTTACATACCAACCACAATTTCTTCTCCCTCTCCTCCCATTCTTTCCCCTCCACAACCTCCCTTCCACCCCTACCCCATCTATTCCTCCTCCCACTCCCTTCAAATGGGGTAAGGCCTCCCATGGGGAGCAACAAAGCATGGCATATCAATCTGAGGCAAGACCGAGCTCCTCCCCCTTGAATCAAGGCTGAACAAAGCATTCCACCAAGGAGAAAAGGTTTCCAAGAGCCAGCTCCTGTATCAGGGACAGGTCCTAGTCCTACTGCTATGGACCCCACAATAGACCAAGCTACACAACTGTCACTCACATGCAGGGTGCCTAGTGACCTCAGTTTCTTAAACCATTCTTAACTGCAGCAGGAAGTGCTGGTTTGAGAGAAACTGCCGAGGAAAGGGGGACCTGCAACTAATTCTTAAGTGTAATACCACAAATGGTGAAAAACTTTTGAAAACCTTATATATTAATATAAACTCAAATTCTACTCAGGGCCAAAGTATAGAATAAAAAAGCTAGTGTTCCATCTTTTGCAAAACAGCTCTTCATAGTATTTGAAGATAATATTTAAATGCAACTTCAAGCTCTCATCTCTCTCCTGGATACTCTATGCGTCTTATTGGTCAGTTTTCATCTCTGTCCTGGATACTCACAGATTCTGTGTGTCTTATTGGCCAGTTCCCATCTCTACTCTGGATACTCACAGATTCTATGAGTCTTATTGGCCAGTTCTCATCTCTACCCTGGATACTCACAGATTCTATGCATCTTATTGGCCAGTGATCTTTTTCACCTGGCCAATAAGATGGATAGCAAATGATCCCTTTGAATTTTAAGGTGGAGAAAAAGATTTTCATTTTCTAGGCAGTGCTAAAAATACTGGAAGCATTGGTACAAAAGCTCACATCTGTCAAAAACCTGACATCAGATCATTCTTTCCAATTGTTGGGATTTTCTTGGAGTTAAGAGTCCCTGTGGGTGTTCTAACCCTTTGACTCTGTGACACAATGCTGCCATCCACAAAGTTCATACTCAAGAACTACTCCAATAAGCTGATGGGGAAAAAAATTTCCCCACCCCATGATATTTAAAGTAAGGTTATAATTTTGTGTTGGGCCATGTTCATAGCACCATGTGACTCATAGGCTGCAGGTTGGCCGTGACTACTAGATTTCCTCTGACGTGACTGATGTCCGGCCATCCTTTGTGTCTCCTCGCAAAGGCAATTGAGAATGGCATGGAGATGATGGGCTGGCTCAACTTACTTGCATCTCTCTGGAACTGGAGCTGAAGTGTGCAGGAAAGAGCACACAGAACCTTTCCAGGGCAGTAGATATGCACTCTATGTAATTTTGTTTTTTCCAGCCAGAAGAGTCCTTTTTCCTAAAGGAGAGAGAGTTGAAGAGCTTTTCAAATAGCTCAACAACTAACTCTCTGGCCTCTGGCTATTACCAATGCACACACATCATGTCCACAGCCAGGAGGGTCAGGTGTTTCTTAAGACCTTTCTCTGCAGAAGCTCTCAGAAGGAGTAGGCCTCCTTTCTCATTGGCTGTTTTAACTCAAATTCTGAAATGTAAATCAAGCCTTCCATACACTATTGGTTGCCTACCCAACCACGGTTTACTGCCTACTCCAAAGTAATTGACTTCTTTTGTTACCAGTGTTACATGACTGTTTAGGAATCCACCAGGCTGTTCGTTGATGTGGAAAGAAGAATGCTCCCTTGTAACACTAGCGATCTGCTTGTTTGTGTTTCTGTCCTGTCCGGTTCCCCACAACTGTTTAGCCCCAAAGGTCTAAGCACACATAGGTCTCCATAAATTATAAACTGATTGGTCCATTAGCTCTAGCCTCTCACTGGCTAACTGTCACATCTTGATTAACCCATTTTTCTGATCTATGTTATCCATGTGCACAGTACCTTTTTTACAGTGGGGCAGATCACATCTTGCTGCTTTGGTGATCTGGACAGGAGATCACCTCCTTCCCAGAATTCTCCTGTTCTCATTACATCATTCTACTTCCTGTCTTGTTTTTCCGCCTATATTTCCTGCCTGGCCAATCAGCGTTTATTTAAAACATGATTGACAGAATACAGACAATTCTCCTGCACCACTCCCTATAGCAGCCATCATGAATCTTCTAGGTATCTTGCTAGTGGCTTGTGTGGATATGACATGACACAGATCTCACTATTGAAACATAAAAGGCTGTTTTCAGTGTGAATGCTGGGCTGGATTTTCATGGTAGGATTAACCACAGAGGCATGGACATACAGGGGATTTGTACGGTAAGCCTGTCCTGCCTTTGGTGTAATTATGTGAGAGGAAATGTCTCAAATGAAGCATGCTAGTGGTCAGAGTGGAACACTGACAGGAAGCAAGCCCTGACATCATTGCCAGAATGATCACTGAAATGCCTCTATATTTATTACGTGAGATAATATACTGCTCATTATTCAAAACACTGTTAGTTAGGTTTCTGCTGCTTGCAACCTGAAACTCCCTAATACATAAAAAGGCTTTCGCTTTCAAAAAGGACAAATTAAATTTCAACAGTACCTAAATAGTACTGTGTCCCTCCTTGCAGTGAGAGTTAAAGGAACATTTTTAGATCACCTGCAGTGGTCCAGGCTTCCAGGTACATGCTCACTCCCTATTTTCCCAGTTGCCCTCTGTGCTCTGCTTAATATACTAGGAAGCAGAGGAACTTGCTCAAAATGACACTTCTTGGTTGCCAAGAAGCTGAAAACACAAGGCTGCTGACTCCGAGGCTGACATTCTCCCATATGCCAATTTTCATCCAGATAAATGTCTTCATGATGGACATAGAAAGGCCGGAATGGTAAGGCAAGCTTGCTTTTCACAGGCCAATATTTCAACAAAGGCCAAACACATGTTCATGCAAGGCATGCCATGCATCTCAATGCTGTTCATCCTCTGCCAATAGTTCAGAGCCAGGCCTTTCTTGTTCTCAACAAGGAAAGGCAGGAGTGCTTGCATGGGTGTCAACCCATAGCTAACACTTCCCCTTGTGCAGACAAGTTGTCGGCCTCTAAAAAGGCTCTCTTCCAATGCTGGGGAACGCCTAGATTCCATGTGGAAGCCATAAGACAAGTCCAACTGTTTCGAGAACATTTTCTTAACAGACATAAGAAGCCTATCTGAATGCTTTAGAATTTCTCATTTCCTAAAGCAAGAAAAATAAAATTGAGTAGATGGCTCTGAGGTCAGGATCATTTGCTGCTCTTCCAGAGGATCAAGGTTTGGGTTCCAACATCCACATGGTAATTCATAATCGTATGTAATCACAGTTCCAGGAGATCTGATACCCACTTCTGGTCTTCGTGGGTACTGTGTGCACTTGTATTCAGAAAAAACATCCATAGCATCCACATAAAAATTAACAAAATCTTTTGAAAAATGATTAAAATTCTTCTCGATGAGGTCTGAATGATAGTGGGTTTTAATGCAATTTTCCATTCATGAATGCCTTTGTGATTGATGTGTATGTATCATGCTTTGAACATATCCTTCTTCCCTGATACTCTGCCTTACGGTTTGCTAAAATCTGAGAAATGCATAGTATATAATAATGTATGCTAGTTTTTCAATGTTTAGTAACTTCCTATGCCATTTTAAGAGTGTTATACCTATAGAACCATTTAATCATTACCAGAAATGGATTAAAAATTTCCAGTAGTAATTTATTAATTAATAATTAATAGTAGAATGCTCTCTTGATAGATGAAGACACTATAGCATAGGAAATGCTAGTTAGGGTTGCTTGAAGTAGCAGGGGTAAAGCAGAGAGAGGCCAATGGCCCCAGACTCCACCTTACTCTTCACTTAAGACTGACTGGCAAGTCCTTAGCTGGTGTCTGACAGTCAGTTTTTCCCAAGACTTTGTTGAATGAGGACCTGGTGGCCGTTTTTATCAGATGAAGGCCCAAATAAGTCACATAAACCTATCATGCATCAAAATAAGAAAGCATTCAGAAAATGACACTGAAACCCTGCCACCTAGTTACAGAGAGAGGAGGTGATGGATGAGTGGCCCTCATAGGCAGCAGAGCTACTAGGCAGGAAAGTGGCTCAATATCCAACAAAATAACATTACTGTATTTCAGTATGATTTCCCTTTAGACTGACCTACAAACATAACCACTGGCATTGTGTGTTATTTTTAAGTTTCAAAATTGGGTTTTGTAAAAATCAGAGATTCGTGTTCTTAAGCAGTTCCAAGATGCAATGTGTAGATGTTGTCAGGCATCCCTCGGGCCTCCACCGGCTGCTTTGCATTCAAACCTATGGCCTCCAATATGGCCTATCCAGTAGGAGTCTAGTACCTTTTGCAATATTCAACTCTCCCTGACCGCTCCTTGTCTCAGGCCACAGCGGGCCACTGTATCTCAGAGGTTTACTTTTCCTCCCTCACCTGGAGATGGCTTTTCTCCACTGACTCTCACTGTTTATCGGGGACAGGGAGGAGTGGTAGGAAGGTGGAGGGTGACAACAAGAGTCAGATAAGTGTAAGAGTTACACAAGATTAAATGAAACTAGTAATCTTGGTCAAGTTTAGTGGAATTAGAGAAATATTGTAAGTACTGGTAATTAAAAATAACATGTATAGCCAGCCGTGGTCGCGCATGCCTTTAATCCCACCACTCGGGAGGCAGAGGCAGGCAGATCTCTGGGAGTTCGAGGCCAGCCTGGTCTACAAGAGCTAGTTCCAGGACGGGCTCCAAAGCTACAGAGAAACCCTGTCTCAAAAAAATCAAAAAAGAAAAAATAAAAAATAATAACATGTATAAAAAACTGTAATAAAAGATACTGTACATGCAAATATTCCCATCACTTCTTTAAAAGGGAAATAGATTTTATTTTGTTACTTCATAAGACAAAGGAAAACTTTAGAACAGCACAAGAACCTTTTTTTTTTTTTCAAATATCACTGTCTGAAAGTAGACAGGCTATCAGGAAGTGAGTCCTGATAAATGCCTCCTAAGTCCTTCAAATTAAACAGTCTACCTCCCTTCCATAAATGCCCTACAGGAAGAGAATTTTGAGTTGAAAATGAGAAACCTTTATGAGATAAGGAATGTTCAAAAACATTAATTCATGAAAAAGAATCTTAAGATATTATACATATGTGCAAAAACTATAACAATGAAAACCCATACACAGCAAGTAAACACTCTAGTGCTCCTACCAGAAGCCATGGGTTATTAAAAACCCCAGTGCCAGTTGTAGGACACTTCCCATTAAGTTGTTGGTCAGAGTGTCTCAGAGACCACCCCCAATCTAATCATGCAAAAACAGAAAGGCTGTTATACGGTAACCAGTCACTTTCTGATTGGATTTAAGATCTGTTACACAGGAGGAAACTTTTGCCTGGTATTTTAGGTCTGGCAAAGAACTTGTGGCTAGGAGTTTCAAGGTTCAAGGAGGGAACATACTGTTATTTTTCTAAGCTGACATACTATCAAATTGTCTTCAAAATAATTCTCTCTCTATTAATATATTAGTGAAGGTGTCAATCTTCATCAGAGAAGCTTGCCCATACTCTACCTCCCACACATGCTCCTGCAGCAACCATATTAAAACACAATGTATCATGCATGCAAAAGACATGAAAGAAAGAAAGGGTTTGTTGGGGGGTTTAGTGGGAGAAAAACACATGAAATAGGGTAAAGGGGTGGAGAGGAACTAAAATTCATATACACGTATGAAAATGTCAAAAATAAAAAACAAATGTTGAAAAATCTTTTAGAATTATTTTTTATTTTTGCATAACTGAGCGAATGCCCATTGGCTGTGATATAAAATTTTTAGACTGTCTGTTGCTCAAGGTTTTCGCTTTTATTCATTGTCAGAAAAATGCTTGTGCTCTGTGGGCGTTGCTCTAGAAAGGCGACAGATTGTGGGGCATTTTCTCCTACAGGCTCCTCGTCTGCCACCTCCTTCCTCCAATAGGCCAATGCCCTTCTGATTTTAGAAGTTGGAGTTATTAGTTTTATCTCCCAAGTCCCATTCTGCTGTGGGCTGCAGAATAACTTTAACATTTCAAATAGCATTTCTTGGCTACTTGCTTTGAACATTTTCTCTGTCATTATATAAGGGCATTTAGTCAAACTCCTGATCACAAAGTTTTGCTACATCCAGAAAGAGGTAAAATTCTTGTACACAGTACCACTAGCATCTCTGGGAAAGCAGAACTCCTGAATTTTGCTTTCTTCAAGCAGAAAGCCTAGTCTGAGACTCAGTTCTTCTCTGTAAACCAACTGGATGAAGCCTCTACTCCTGTTTGGCCACAGATTCGACTTCCACTTTCCTTCCTCCAAATCCCAGTATTCCCCTTCTACAATCATCTAGCAGGGTGGGCAGTCAATATTCACTTGTTCTCTGAATAAAATTCGCTAGATTACTGAACAGAGATAGAAAAGTAAATCTCACTATGCTAGAATTATGCTTCAGGGAAATGCATGGTAGAAAAAAATAATTGTACATACTTCCCCCCAAAAAGGCATGTTCCAATTATGGACTTTATTAAGTGCCTTTGGTAGACGTGCACTGAAAATTATAGAAGAGCAAAGTCATTCCTTATTTAAGAAGCTTTAGTATTAGTTAAAAGTTATTTCTGTATATTGATTCAGAAGAGGGAAACACACATGTGAAAGAGACATGCTCAAATTTAAAGCTTGCATGGAATGCAGGTAGAAAGGTAAAGGATGGTAGGCTTCTGAGGAAAAGAAGCCTTTGTATTCAAGTTTCACTATAAACATTACAACCAGAATGGTTTAAGATTATTTTCCAATAAAAAATGTATTTATTATTTCCAGAATATGCAAACAGCTTAGGGAAGAAAGGGAGACACAAAGAACAGAGGGAAATATACCAGATAGGAGAATTATGCAAGAATAAAAAGAACAAAGGAATGAAGTAGAATTGAGAAAGAGAAAATGAGATATAATTTTCCCTTGGTATCTGGCCTAGCTTGCTGTGGTGGTTTGAAAGAAAATGGTCCTCAAAGGGAGTGGCACTAATATTAGGAGGTATGACCTTATTAAAGAAGGTGTGTCATTGTGGAGGTGGGCATTGAGGTCTTCCTTGCTCAAGCTACTCCCAATGACACAGTCTACTTCCTGTTGCCTGCATATCAACATGTAGCAGCTCCTTCCCCAGTACCACATCTGCCTGCATACAGTTATGTTCCCCACCATATTGATAATGGACTTAACCTTTAAAATTGCAAGCTGACACCTCAATTAAATATTTCCCTTCATAAGAGTTGCCATGGTCATGGTGTCTCTTCACAGCAATAGAAACCCTAACTATGACACTTGCTTGCTGTTTCTGTGTAGGGAGAAGTCCTGCCCCTTAGGGGCCGTGTTCGCCTCGGGCTAATGTTTACCTATAAATCTGGCGAGTGTGCTTGCTTCTGCTTTCCTGGTCTCCACTGAACGGTGGTTCTGTAAATCTATTTCCCCATTAAAGCTGTATATATTTTTACAATCTGTCTGCATTCGTTTACGCCGTTACATTTCTGTGTTTAAGCACTGTCCAAAACAAACTGGGTAGGGGGAGGCTTATTTCTTCTTACTGGTTGGTGTGGACCACAGTGTGGACCACATGGTGATGGTTGCTGCTTGACAAAGTTCCAGTACTTTGATATTAAAGACCACACTCCTCCAGCAACTTTTTACTTTCATTTTTAATGATTCTCAATATTAATAACCAGTTTTTTTTGTTGACTTGTGTAAAGGATAAAATGTGTAGAATGGTAGCTTCTTTACACAAAATAACTCTTTAAGAAAAAATTCCCACTACTGTAGAACCAGGAATTCCATTGTGCCCTCCTAATTACACCAAGAACAGGAAAGCTAGGGATTTACTAGACACTCCTGATCCAAAGGATGAAAAGTCTACAATTCAGATCCAGAGCCTGAGGCCATTAAGGGCAAGAGTTCAGATAATAAGTATAGAGAAATCAGAATGGTACAGTATAATGGAAAAAGAATAAGACAGCAGGACCTTCCCTTTTGGGGAGCATAATGAGGGGAACAGGCCCATATAATAACAAATTGTAGTATAGTGTCTGCTCCCGAGAAGAATTTTTTTCCCAGAGGCCAGACATTTGGATAAAGGTCTCTATTCCCTCCAGGGCTTGAGGAAAGTCCCTGCTTGCAAATAAGGGAGGCATTCTTAACCCTAGCAAGAGGAGCTTGTGGTTGTGGCCCTTTCATTTACGTGCGACTGGAGCCCATTGTCAAGGCCAATGTTAGAGTCCTCAATCTGTGACATCAAGTCACACCCAACTCACCTGCACCTTATCTCCAGCTTAACCCTGTGTGCAACTAGAGTATAAAAGGTGTAGTCTTTTCTCAATTAAAGCCTGCAGGCAACCATCCCCATTCACATTCTGCTTGTCTTTCTCTTTCTTCTCCACCCCCACCAATTCCACACATCTTTGGGACCTGAACCCATTGCCAAAGCAGCACGTGGCAACTAGTTATTGTCTATCACCTGGGGAAGCCACGACATGAACTCAAGGAAAACCATGAAGGCAGCAACGGAAGCCAAGATCACAGAGAAACACTGGCTTACTTCCCATTGCTTTCTCAGCTTGCTTATACTATTCAAGATCACCTGGCCAAGGATGGTACCACCCATAGTGGACTGGGCCCTCTACAGTCATCATTCATCAAGAATATGACCCATAGACATGACCAATCTGACAGTGGTAATTTAGGTTCTTTCTTTAGTTTAGGTCAAGTTGACAAAAATGAACTAGCACAATATCTAGAAAGACTTAGTGATTGAATACCATGTATATAACAATGTCTATGTATCAAGTCTTTTTAGAAAAGGGTAAATATTTGCAGTTAATTTATAGAAATCTTCCTATAAATGGTAAATACTCTTTAGATTGCTTATGTGTGAGAGTCAAAGTTACATTTTAAGTTTTAATTACTATGCCATGAAAAAAATAATGACTCTGATCTGCAAGCTCTTTGCCCAAGGACAAGCAGTTCCTGAGGCTATTGACGGTGGGAGCTAACAAGGCCCAATGTTTCGCTCCCCTAAACAACTTTGTTTGACCCAGCTCCACTGAATTGATCACATGTGGGTGGGAGGTTCCTGGGTAAGAAATGTGTCAGGATGTACCCTTGCCCGTGATTGGATATAGGCAAGAGATATGCAGGCAGGAAGTACATCAGGATGTTTGCCCCTGATTGGGTCTTGTGGGGGATGTGGTGAATTATTGGTTTGTCTTCTTAAATCCTAGCAAAACGTGTTTCTGTTCCATTTTCTAGGGAAACCAGAGATGGATCTGGCCAACAACCTGGCCAGGATTTAATTAAAGCCTGCATCAAATTTGACTTTAAGCTGTTGCAGTTGTCTTATACTCAATAACAAGGCAACTTAAAGGAGAAATGGTTTGATTTAGCTCTTGGTTCATGGTACAATCCATAAAGAGAGGGAAATCAAGACAGCAGGAGCTTGAAGCAACAGATGATATTGCATCCCCAGGCAGAAGAGAGCAATAAATGCTCATAAAAAGCTCTCTCTCTCTCTCTCTCTCTCTCTCTCTCTCTCTCTCTTTCTCTCTCTCTCTCTCTCTTGATAATTTCCCAGACATTTCATAGAGATTCTATCTACTTCTGTCATGGTGACAATGACATCAACAATCACATTGTATAAGTGTGTGTGTGTGTATGTGTGTGTGTTATTTAAAAAATATCAACAATGCAAAGGTTTTATAGATGTTCAGTTCAGTTTTCCTCTATATTTGTGGTCTATGGTTGGCAAGAGAATCAATTGCTCACCTGAACAACAAGAACGCATGACAGCTGACTCAGTGAAAGAAAGGATAGCTACCATAAAAACATGAAGAGATCAACATCTGGATAAGACATGAAAGGGAAATAAAGAATGATTCTCGGGATTCTCAGCCTTCACCTGTAATCCGTGTAAGCCGACCCAGAGGGCCATGACATGGTAGACCAGTTTGGCATCCTAATGGTCTTGGGTTTTTCACTGGATTTACAAGTCTTTAAGGGGAGCATTTCTCCCCAGTTTTTTAGGAGCCTACCAATGTCAGTCATTCAAAGGTGTGAGCTGGATTTCTCCATTCTGTAGAGCATCTGGCTGATTCTCTGGCTCACCTGAGAGGGCAAACACCCCAGTACTAGCTGTTCCACCTTCTTGTGGCTTCTGTTATGCATCAAGCCCAGAGTCCCCACTCTGTGTTTTGTTAAGTTAGCTTCTCTAGCGTTTCCTTTCCAGTGAAGTCCTTCTCCCAGGATTGTGCTCTGCTGATGGCGATCTCCATTTTCTCTACAGATACCCAGCCTCAGTTTCCTTCTTCTGGGCCCCTGTGGAGGAAAATAGGGCCTGATCCAAGTCCCTGTCCTATGTGAAGCTAATGCCTGAAATTCTTCCATCTGGATCCCTCTTTGAAACAGCTCTGAGTTCAGCCCCCTCCCAGATCCACCAGGACACAACCACCATACTTATTAGGTACCATGCCCTCACCCCAAACCTGAAGCCTACGCTGTAACCTGTATCCAGATTCCAAAAGAGCGGCCTTATCCATCTGTGACGGAGAGACCTTTGTTTAGAACTTGTTCTCGCTTCAAAACCTCTCACAAGATGAGTAGAAAAACGAACCTTTTAATTTTAACACAAAGGGTAAGAAGACCTAATACCAGCGCCTGCTTAGGTAAGTGGCAGGACACCTAGGAAGTGGTTTTGAGATAGCTCATCTCCAGATAAACTGTTAACTTCAGAGTGTCAGGAAGATCTACCTCCTGAACCCCGCTGCCATGCATGTTCAGAAATCAAAAATCTCTCTTAGGATTTAGGATAGAAATATGAGTTTACAGCATATATTAGAGTGCCCTCCAATCTCCCTGGCTCAGAGGTGGCATTCAGGCAGTCAATACTCCAGAAGTCACCAGGAGACCAAACCTTGTTGGAGGAACAAAGTTTTGAAGAACCATTTGCCAACTGGGGCCGCCCTTAGACCTATCAGATCAGAAGAGTGTTGATGATGAGTAGTTTAAAATTGACTAAGAACTTCAATTTTGCAGACATTTCTGGGATATAGCCATAAAAGGGCTAAAAGGGAAAAAAGCAGGTGAAGACTCTAGAGAGAAAAGGAAGCATGGCTGAGAGTAGTTAGTAAATAGGAATGTTCTTTGAGCATGAAGTGACAGCAGAAGCCTGTGACTATGGAAAGAGCAGGAGCCACACACAGTGGGGCTACAGCACACCCCCAATAAGATGTGGGGGTCAGTAACTCAGCAAGTTTGCAGAAGTTTGAACTGAAGTACAGCAGAGGGAACCAAAGACATGGGGAGAAGAAAGACAAGAAGTTTGAGGTGGACTGGTGGACTCAAGTCTCAAAGACAGGCCACAGAACCGAAGGAAGCTGCCCGAGAAGCTCCCCTCATTCCAACAACCAGAGTAAAGAAACAGGTCTTTTAAGAATAGAAAGGGGTGACTGAAGACCTGTTTCTTTACTTGATCTGTGAACTTCCATTTTCTTATATGCTGGTAAACTCTGTCTTCTTATCAGTAAGGAGAATTTATCTCATCACTGGGTTCTTCTTTATTCATCTTTATTAAGTTTATCCTAAATGTGAGCCAGGTGGTGGTAGCTCACGCCTTTAACCCCAGCACTCTGGAGGCAGAGGCAGGAGAATCTCTGTGAGTTCGAGGCCAGCCTGGTCCACAGAGCTAGTGCCAGGACAGGCTCCAAGGCTACACCGAGAAACCCTGTCTTGAAAAAATTAAACAAAAGAAAACAAATTATCCTAAATGTACAGTTCAGGCATTCTGGGTCAAGTGTGCAATCCTTATTACCTGAAAGCAATGACAGGCACATGGCCCCTTTTGTCTTAGGGCCACTGGAGTTCTGCAATGAGGTGAACCATCCAGCTAATTCTTAGGCATGCATAGGTGAAGGGCAAGGGCTTTTTCTCTTTCATAAAGGTAAAGAAGGTCCAGGAATCAAAGCCTTCGTAGAAAGCACCCTTTCTGTAGACACAGGAAGCCTAGAGATGTAGGAAATGTATACACTTACAGTGTTTTAAGGAGCAGTAACTGAGAACTGTGGAAGGCATTAACAAGAAGAAAGTCAGGTGCATTTTGTTCTACATATCCTGATTTTCTTGAGGTACAGGTGAGTTGAATAAATGTTGTCTGTGTTTTTTTAGTAGATGTTTCTTGGAATGCCAGGAAAGTGAAGTAACATTTTTAAGGTTAGCTTGAAAAAAATAGAAGATGGTACCATCACTCGATGCTACACATTTCCTTAAGAACTTATAATTTCATGAATGAAATAATAATAATAAAATATATAATATATAATGAAATATAATAATAATAATCCCTAATAAGTGGATCCTGTCATGATTACACTTCATTACCATATTAGGCAAATCGCAGGGGCCTGACAGTGCTTAATACTGCTGAAAAGGAAGAAATTGTGTGTCTTTTTTTTAAGGTGAATCCTGATCATATATCTAAATATGGTATGTTTTATTTGCAATGCATATCTAAGAGAATATGCAACTCTATGAAATATATAGGAAGAAAATGATACAGGAAGGCAGAAAGACACAGCATTTCCCTATTGACATTCCTACCAATTAGTATACACTTTCCACATGGTAGAATATTTAATTGAGTATAGTAAATATCATGGGTGCTAGTTACTTGGTCATTACATCACTTTACATATTTCCAGTGGTTTCTGATGAAAATACAACATGAGGTGGAAAAACATATTTATTATTCATTTTATGTTTCACTTACTAAAAATAAAAATCTGCTTTGGGAGATTAGATGGATGCTATTATACACAGAGAGTAAGTTAGAAAATGGGCTTTTAGCGCTGGATTGATACTGATTTACACATAGGCATTCACCAGACTGCATTCATGAGGGAGTGAGGTTAGCGTGATCTCTGCTTCAACCATGCTATAAACATGGGCCTCAGTTTCTATGGTGCCCATCTGACCACACGACTGGTTCACACAGTAGCCATTAGCCAGAGGAAAATGAGGAAGCATCGTGGCTTCTTAATCTTTCTAAACTCAGTTGTAAATAATCCTAAAATGGATTTGATTAATGGAATGGAAAGTGGAGGTGGAGAAAGAAGAGGAGAGAGTGAAGGAGGGGGGAGGAGAGGGAAGGGAGACTGCCTCTGTGTGAAGGGACTTCCTTCGGGGATATAGAGAGGTTTTAGGTTGATTTGACTTCGATGTCTGTAGTCTCAGAATTTATGTAGATGAAGAGCGTATCTTGGGGAAATGTGGATTTTTTTAACGTATACACACCCATCATTTACATATTGTTCAGAGTTCCAGCGTTTATTTGCAAAAGAGATTGTTTTTATTACTCTTCTCTTTCGTGACAAAATATGTGGAGAGGAAGGGTTTGGTTTCTCTCACAGGACACAGTGATGACGGCACGGAACTCTTGGCAGGAAGAACTTGAAGCAGGCGGTCACACTGCATCGCAGTCTACAAGCAGAGGGCAATAACATCTCCTAGAACTAGAAAATCTCTTACAGCCATGTCCAGAGACTTCCACCTTACATGACTGTAGATTCCGTCAAGTTAATATTAATCCTCACAGAGATCGTGCACATGGTTAAGCCAATGTGTAAACACTCATCATCTATAGCTCTGTACATATTCTTGTCAACCCTTGGCTAAATCTTCTACATAGCTCGGATGTGTCCTAAAGGAAGCGTGATTTGTAAAAACAGAGGACCTCTCTAATTGTACAGATGGAGGTTTGGGACTCAAGAAGAGCATGTCTCAAAGGACAGCTGCAAGGACAGATTTTTAAAATGATTCCTGATGTTGAATGGCACTTGGTAATTCTGAACATGTCTTTGAAAGAAGCCAGCACACATGCTACCTACCATTACTGTCCTAACTAACACTTACAAACCATTTCTGTTGACCCAGAACACATTCTTCCCAAAGTTAAGGAGAAGATACATTTGTTTATACAAAGCAATTGCAATTATCAGAATAATTCATAAGAGTTTCTTTTAATATCAAAATGTCCTGAGTGGAGTTATTATGTTTGCTCTTGTCAAATCAAACTCTTTTGTCTTTGTCTTCTTTGCGGCTTCTTGCTGGGTCTCCAGGTATTTGATCTGCCTTTGTTTACTTGTTTTTCACCATGGATTTTTGTTTTGTATTCCGAAGCAGACTTAGCTAAAGGACTGCAGCTTTTAAATCTTTTTTTTGTTGTTGTTGTTGTTTTTGAGAGAGAGTTACTTCATAAAGATCTATACCCGAATGCCTTCCATATGACTTTCTCCCAAGACAGATAAAAATGGAATTTTTCTTGAAAACACGGTTTGACTCCTGAGCTCAAATAGTTATCCCTCAGTTCCTGTAAGAACATTGCCCTCTGAGTATCAAAATCATTTAACTTTTCTTTTGGGTCTATCTAAGAAATCATCTCAAAGTATTCTTTGAAACCATGTCTGGGAATTACTTAAGATTCTCAAAATGTCTCTCCTGAAAATGGATGCTTGAATCATACAAGGATAACCCATTTCAGGGACATTGCCTTTGCTAACCCCTGATGGGAAAGCAGATAGAACCAATAAGTAGGTGTGCTACTCTGCTCTGAGTAAACTATTTAAAGGCAATTGATGGCTATGGATATAGAGTTTAACCTGAAGGCAATATCATAACATATATAGCCCAACAGATTCCCTTTGTAAACTGTTATAACAATTCTGGTGCCAGGAGCACTTCTCTTCCTCATAGAAAATATCTGTGTTTGAATACCAATCTGTACTACATAAGAAGAATTATTTATACAGCTACTTAAACAGAATGCTGGGAGAAAGAAGCAGAGTCAGTGAGTCGCCATGATTCTCTCACCCAACACAGACGCAGGTTAAGAATTTCCCTGGTAAGCCACACCTCGTGGTGCTACATAGATTATTAAATATGGGTTAAAGCAAGCTGTGAGAATTAGCTAATAAGAGGCTAGAACTAATGGGCCAGGCAGTGTTTAAAAGAATACAGTTTCTGTGTAATTATTTCGGGTAAAGCTAGCCGTGCAGGAGCCGGGTGGCGGGAAGCAGCCCACCATTCCTACAACATTTAATTATTTGAGATGACATAAAATGAAGAGTTGAGTTTCTCAGTTGTACCAGACAAAGGCTAAATGCACAGTAAGTACAAGAGGCTACGACTACAGTGATTGCCGTAGTCATCTAGCATACATGCTAGATCACTCAACTATAGAACAATTCCATCTCTTCAGAGAGCACTCTGTGTGTGTACTGACTATAGAAAACAATGTTCATCAGGACAGCTAAGCTATGTCTCTATAGCGATGCACTGTCTTTCTTCTGATTAGCAAATGTTGTACTGCAACATGAAAGTTTTAGGTTTTTCCAATCAGCTCAAAGTTCTCTAAAGAACGATGGAGATAATTTAGAAAAACATGAGCTTGGTAGACGACATTTTCATTAGAGAGAGGGAGTTTTAATTAGGGTATCAGTTGAAGTTGTACCCTAAGTGATCGTCTTTTATTCTAAATTTTCCATGAAATCTAAATGTTTAAGGAAAAAAACTACTGTTTCCAAAAGTATTTGAGATGCTTCTATAGATAACACAGCTAGAAAACAAAATACAGTGCTGCACATGTTCCAAAATAAGGACCTAGAAGGCTGAGTAGGCCTTCTTTCCAGGCCTCGTGGAGAAGTCAGGACAGATTTAGAGGCATCATCATTTGGACACAGTGCCCCGCTCATCATAGGGCTGAACTGCCCTTCTAGTCATAAAGGACATCCCCATGAACATTTTTATAAGGCTCCAGATGATGCTGCCATTTAATGTCTCTACTTAATCTAGGAGAGAATGTGAGACTAAAACAGACTTTGTAAATGCATATTTGTGGTAATATAATTTCTTCTGAAGGGCATTGGGCTATTTCTGTCTTAAAGGTTAAAGTAATTTTAAAACATAAATGTTTGAGGACAAAGTAAAGAAGCAAAATAAGGGTTCATTATCCAAATACCTAGCACTGTGGTGCAAACCCGCAGTGACTTTGTTCTCTAGGAAAGATTCTTCAGTTGGTTTTCCAGTGAGCTCTGCAGCACTTCTGGTTTATAGCCTCAGGGTGTCTTTCCCCACACCCCCCCCACCCCCGCTTTATCTTTTCCCTCAAGGCTGAGATATTTCCCTGCTTCAGGTACACAGTAGAAAACATTCGCTTTAGAATTGACTTCACAAAGAAGCCATAGATCTTTACAAAGAGGAGAAAGGGATAGGAAAATCTCTGGTCAATAGAAGACAAGGGGGCAATTAACATTTACCAGTGGGAGCACTAACATCATTCAAGTTTGGAGTGAGAATTCTTTTAGCACGTGTAACTGTGATTTTTTTTTTCTTCTTCTTCTTCCCATCCCTTCTACATCCAGGTAGCTCTCAGGATGCAAATGTGAAACCAGAAACAGGACTGACTATGTTGACCAAACATACAGTATCAGGTCCAAGGAGTCAAAAAGATACAATATACAATTTATTACAAAGATACTTTTAGTTACTGTTGTTGTTTTTGTCATTTTTAATGATCATTAACACTCACATACTCAGTTTGAATGAGGATAAAGAAACATTCTATTGTTGTAGAGAAGTAGATTTATAAATTCTAGATTATAGGGTGAAGCAGTCTTAGGATAGGACGTAGTGAAGTAAGTATACTGCAGTATGTGAGAAATACTGAGCTGGGATAAAACACAAAAGACATTGGGTACTGAGTTATTTACATTGGAGTTTGTTTTCATTTTGTTCAGAATGTGACTGTGCCTTTGTTTTTCTCACTTAGAGTATAAAAGTATCTAATTTATTTTCTATTTTATAGGAGCCTGCAGTCTCTCAAATTTTAAGAGACTGGATATTTTTAAAGAGACTGGGTTTTAAAGTGTTTCAATTTTTGAGGACTGTGGAACCTTTTAAATTTATATAATGTTTTATATTGTAATGTCAATATTAATGTGTGATCTTGGACATAAGCAAGAAAGGAAAGTTTGTGGCTTATCAGGGAGGTATTTGTGTGTCAAGTTGACAGACGGTTAGTTGTACTGGCTAGTTTTCTGTCAACTTAACACAAGCTGGAGTCATAAGAGAAGAGGGATCCTCAATTGAGGAAGTGCTTCCAGAGTGTAGGGAATTTTCTTGATTAGTGATTGATGTGGGAGAGCCCAGCAACTATGGGTGGGTGGACACACCCCTGATCTGAGTTGGGTGGGCCCACCACCCCTGAGCTGGTGGTCCTGGGTGTTATAAGAAAGCATGTTAAGCAAGCCATGAAGAGCAAGCCAGTAAGCAGTATCCTCCATGATCTCTGCGTCAGTTCCTACAGCCAGGTTTCTACCCTGCTTAAGTTTCTATGCTGACTTCCTTCAAGGATTAACTGTGATGTAGAAATATAACCCAAATAAACCCTTTCCTTCCCAAGTTGCTTTTGGTCATGGTAGTTCATTACAGCAATTGTAGCTTTACCTAAGATAAGATTAACAAAAAGATTTGTGTTGCTCTGACCACCATATTTGTGGGTTGCTTGACAGAAACTGCAGGATTACGAGAAAACCTGAGCCAAGAACAGATCTTGTAAAATTGGAAGGCTACATCAGCCAATGAGGCTGGAAGAGGATCACTGAGTGGGGTGTGTGTTAAATAAGGAGTCAATGGGAGTATGATATAGGGTCCTAGAGAGGAAAGTAATAAATACACTATTCTCTATTTTTTCCATGTTTATTTGTCTTGTTCTTCCAAATCATCTATTAACTCCTTCAAGGTAGAAAATGCAACTCTCTTTAAGGTCCTTCACAGGGTAGAGAACACTCATTGTGTCTACTGCATTCTCGTTACTTTCCCTACTGTTTTGATAAGACATTTTGACAAAAGCATCTTAAGAAAGAGATCTTTTTGCCTCCCTGGGGACAAGCCAGCACAGGGGAAGTCACAACAGCAGGCCTTCAAGGCAACTGTCATACTGTATCCAGTCAAGAAGCAGAGAGGGATACGCGACAATGCTCAGCTCAGCTCCCTGGTTCTTCAGTCTGGAATCCCAGCCCATAGCTCAGTCAGGACTCAGCACTTTGATTAATCTAAGCTAGATAATCTCTCATAGGCAAGCCCAGAGACTAATCTAACTAAGAGAACCTCTCATAGCCATGCCTGGAGGCTTGTCTCCCACATGATTCTAGATCCCATCACAATGACAATCAGTACCTAACCAAAACCCTTACTGAATATATGCTATCAGTCAGGCTGACAAGAAGCAATAACAGGACCTGAAAACAAGCAATCAAAATAAAAAAGCACAGAAAATAATTGACATAAAGGATCGTTTTGTCAAATCCCTAAGGGCAAACCATTTTGTCTATATTGGCTAACCTTTGGTTGGAAGTCCTGTGGGGATGGAGCCAACTTCTATGTTTTAACTTACTTATTTCATTTACTATTTATTTATTTTTCAGGTGTGTGCACACACACCTCACAAATAAATAAATGCACATGTATGTGTATATACATTTATGTATGTGTTCATATATACATGTGAGAAGACAGAGGTTATGTCGGGTGTCATTTCACAAGAGCCATGCACCTTAGTGTTTTGTGACCATGTCTCTCCATGAGACTTAGCACTCTACACTTAGTCTAGACTCACTGCTTAGCAAACACCAGGGATCTTTGTATCTTCATCGCTCCAGCACTAGGATTACAAGTCTGTGCCAGCTCATCCAACTTCCATGGAGATATTAAGGCTCAAACTCAGGTCCTCATGCCTATGCAGCAAGAGCTTCACTAAACAAGTCATCTCCCCACCCCCACCCCCCACAGCCTACTTCCTAAGCTATTTATTCGGGATAAGACCCATTAATGTGAAGGTGATCTCAGCAAGGGCGTTGGTAATCGCAGTTTTGTGGAACTTAAAGCTAATGTAGAGCAAGGTGGGAAGAACACATTAAGATATACATACACCTTTCCACATAAAAACTTAGTATAAGATGGATATTTATCTAGAATATGAAATTCAATTTCATATTGAAGCAGACAAAGCATTGTTAAGAGCTGATAAACTGCAGAAATAGCACTTGACAAAAACTGACAGACAGTGGGTTTTGCACATCTGTCCGGTAATTAGAACCATTTAGCTGCACCAGTTTGTGGATGCGCATGGTTCTCTTTCTGGTTCTCCTTCACTACTCACCCTCTCGCTGTGCTGAGCACTGCCCGTCATGGCAGCTCATAGCTCTCCCAATACTCAGAAGGGCAGTGGATAAGAGAATTCTAAGAACTGTCTCTACACTAAGATGGTAGTCAGTGCCGCAATTACATGCACTAGCCTCCTCATGCCTAGCCCTTCCCAAATGCCTGCATCTCCAACTGCAGCAAACAGGAAGTATGGTGGGACAGAAGAAACACAGGTGTGTCAAAAAGAACACAGTCTATCATATAATCATATAGACACTGTACTGATTAATACTAAAGTGTCTTCTCTTTGAATCACCCTGAGTGTACCTTGGTATGACCATTGGATAGAGGCCGTGTGGCAGTAAGGAAGAGGCTCTGCAGTTTAAATGTCACTATCTCCATGGCATAGCTTTCCATATGTAGCACAGAGAAAAGAAAAGATGGATAAATAGCTCTAAATTGAAGAAACAGAACTTAAGAAAAATAAATGGTTGGTGTTTTGATACTCAAGAGCTCCAGTTAAAGGCTTTCTGTCTGAGAAGATGGAAAGTCAGCCTCTTTCTATGGTACGGCTCTGAGCATTTTGTGTCTGAGCATAACAGTGTTAAGGTCAGTGCATGGTAAAAATTAAACGCTGGGGTTGCCACCCTTTCAGAGCCATTCAGGCCGAAAAGTAGCACAAAGCTCCTATTGAGATAAGGCCTTGAAGTTACACGGGCCGCTTTCACACTCATGCCATTGGCTAGGGCTCAGTGATTTCTTTACCTGGATACACTTCAATGTAGGGGTGGATGGGAAATGATATCTTTATTCTGGGTGGCCCTGCAAGGAACTGAAGTTAAAAGGCATTTTTAGTGTTTGTTTTGTGTCTTTTGAGTTTTATTGTTAAGAAGACTGTGGGGCTGGAGAGATGGCTCAGCTGTTTAGAGCACTTGTTGATCTTGCAGAGGACCGAGGTTTAGTTCCTAGCACTCAGGTGCCAGCAAATAACTGCTGTAATTCCAGTTTCCAGAAGATCTGACATCCTCTTCTGGACTCCAAAGCTATATAATACAATGTGCACAAACATACACCTAAGTAAAACCACCAATATACATAAAATGAAAAAAAATAATTCAAAAGAAAAAAATATGACTTGGATTGTGAAATTTGCTACCTGTGCTCCAGGAATCCATTGAAAGTAGTGCCATTGAAGGGTTTGGCAAATCTTGAATGTCATCTTGACATATGTGGGAAAGGAGACCCTTAATTGAGGACTTGCCTCCATCAGATTGGTCTGTGGATTATATCTGAGGGAAAAGGATGAAGTCCTAAGTGAATGTATATTGTTGACATGAATACAGCCATGTCAAGGACTCCAATGCCTTAGAGCCAAAGAAATGGAAAAACTTTCTCTGAGTGAAGCTCAGCTCAGAGGAATGACAAAAACTCCCTCCAAGTATGGAAATTAGGAATGAGTGACCTGCAGCTAAAACTAGTGTTTGCAAAAACTGTCAATCACTGCTTCCACCTCTCTGTTTACAGCCTAAGACTGCTCTCCTATAGAGAGAGACCTTCTACTGAGATTAGCTAAACATTCATCTTCATTCTTCTGTACACAATAAGCCTGCCTCCTTGATTCAGATGTGTAAAATAAATGCATTTCCATCATCGTATACAATCCACCCAACCCCAGCTTTTCTGTATGTTTGTAAGTATGTGTCCATCTTTTCTTTATTCCCTCCTTGTCCTAGTCAAGTTTCCAGGACCTAATCATGTAGTTGGTTGCTGCTAATATCTATGGGGGCATTTTCTTGCTTGCTAGGCGATGCAGAAGGGTCCAACTCAGTGTGGGGAGTACCATTTACAGGCAAGCGGGATGGAATAAGAAATTTAACTGAGGAAGCCAAGGAGAGAAAGCCAGTAAGCAGTGTTTTTCCATGATTTCTGCTTCATTCTCCTGCCTTGAGGCCTTGCCTTACATAATGAACTGTAACCTATAAGCTTAAATAAACCCTTCCTTCTTTAAATTTCATTTAGTTGTGGTACTTAGCATGGCAACAGGAAAAAGTATCTAGAACACAAAGTAATAGGAGTGAGAATGGCTGGATCCCATGTTGGGGTGACATATGTCGTGAGTCCCGCGTTGAGGGCCATCTGTAGAGGTCCAACCTTGACGGGTCCATTAGTTCCAGCACTGGAGATCATCTAGAGAATTGTCAAGCTCTCTCCTGGTGAAGAACAAGGAATTGAATGTCCGGGAAAGACAGATGGACTTTTGTAAAAAACATAAGTAAGAGCTTTATTTCTTTGAGATAGGGGTGTCTTAAGATTAGACTTCCACTCTGGCTTGAAATTTTTAGGGGTCCCAAGTCTTCCCCTTTTCACTATTGGTCCTGTTTACATACTCACCCCATTTTTTTCCCATCGTGTTTCTACCTAGTATCTTCCTAGAACTAGAAGCCTCCACCTCAGGGATCTCATTTTATCTTTCTTTGTCTGCCTCTGCCCCTTGAACTCTCTTCTCTTCCATGAGTTATAAAGTAAAAGCAAGGCTACCTTGCCTACATATTAGCCAAGCCATTCCCCTCCCTTGTGTTCCAGTCGATTGTCATGTGACAATCCACTTAAGCAAGGATTCTGTGTTTCACCAGTTATCACTAGGGACACACACAACCAACATCCTGACACAAATTTGATAAAGAACAAAAGAACAAGACAGGTAACATGAAATGCATAGGTAAGTTCTCTTCATGACTAGGTCCAGAACCAGGGCAGCTAATTAGATGTTTCAGTGTCTACAGGTGTACTCAATGGGTTCAATCTATTGAGGACCTACGAATAATAGAAGTGAAGAGAAAGTTTTAACTCTGCCTGACTGTGCACACTACTTCTCATGCCTTTACACTCAGTCTGAAATATGTATCTTTGCCTCTCTGCCTTTCTGGCCTTCACCTGCACTGCAGGTATTCCTGGGTCTTTAGCTTGGAGGTGGCAGATTGTAAGGTGTCTTACTTTCGGTAATCATTGAATAATAAGAGTGAACCAGTACCATATAGGCTATGTTTCAGCTTTCTATATATCGTGTGTGCATGCATTCAGGTGTACGCTTGAATGGTGCATACTGTTTCTCTGGAGAACCTTGCTTGTTGCACAACTTTCTTCCTTTCCTAATTATTTATTTATCCTATGTATACGTGCATTTTGCCTGCATATATGCCTGTACAACAAGCACATGCCAGGTGCCCTCAGGGGTCAGAAGAGTAAAAGAAAACAAGCCAGGAAAAGCTACGTAGGTGCTGAGAAGGCTGCTGGGCAGCACTTGGGATAGACTACATACAGCTCCAGTGAGCTTTCTAGGGTGTAGGATAGGGAGCAACAAGGTTAGCTGGCTGGTCAGGCTCTTATGGCTGAAAATGGAAATAAGGGCATGGGAGAAGGTTGTCTGGTGCAAAGTGTGTCTTTCAGAAGAATCAAGAACCATCACTATCTTGTAAGGAGCTTGTTGATGAACTGAAACAAAATGGTGATGCCTATGTCAAGCTAGAGTTACTGAGTGTTGTGAGCCTCATTGTGGGTGCTGGGAATCTAATCCTGGGCTCCTGACTGCTGAGTCATCTCAGCACTGGAACTTAGTTTTGCAGGGAAGAACTTGGTGACTACTCCCAGCCTCCTAACTGCCCTCTAAATCTACTACAGTTCATTCTCTTTTAAATAACAAGATTGCAAATCTAAACATCCTCAAATCTTCAAGAGCCTGTGGTGCTCACCTCAAGCCTCCCTTTCAGTCATCTGTTATCATCTACACACACACACACACACACACACACACCTCCTTTGGTCCTGGTCACATTGACCTGGCTGCCAGGTTTCCTTCCACTCAATCTTCCAAAGTATTTCTCCTTTGCCCTGAAGTGCTTTCTGCTTTTGTTTTCCTTGTGAAAGCTCACACCTTCAGGGAGATCCTCTTCTCACCATTGAAACCTCCTCGTGCCTGAGCTATTTCCCTCCAAGGCCTTTAACA
Organism: Chionomys nivalis; assembly: GCF_950005125.1. Lineage (NCBI taxonomy): Eukaryota > Metazoa > Chordata > Mammalia > Rodentia > Cricetidae > Chionomys > Chionomys nivalis. The sequence continues at coordinate 75,044,132 of NC_080095.1, forward strand.
CACCCAGGTTTTATGTGCTGTTCTTGCCAGGGATGTCAGCTGCAGGTGGCAGGGGCTTACCTGGGGTCAACGTCACTGAAAACAACAAGCTCAATCAGCCCATGACAAGCGTGTACCAGATATTTATAGCACAAATTGGTGAAAGTGGATAATTAATTTCTTACCAGATGAATTCTCCCCATTTCATGTTTTAAGGTTAACATTTTCTCTTCCTCATCTTGCATTTTAAAATGACAACTGAAAAATGGAAACTGAAGGGGGAGGTTGGTAAATGGAAGAGAAACATGTAGTTCTGCCTTTGATCTATTTAATTCAGGTTGATGAGAACTCTGTTTGACCTGCTGTACCTAGGACTATGTAGAAATGGATGGAAGAAGAACTTTCTAGGCTAAAAGAGAAGATTATTTGTGTATAATGCTCTGTTTGAAGATAGAAGTTAGCCTCGCTTTAATTGGGAGGTTTAACTACGGTCTCCGCTTCTCCTAAAAAGGGAGAGGAGGCATTTATTTAAAAGACTTAACTTTTTCAAGCCACCGGAGCACTTTCATGTGGCAGGTGCTAAGGAATGAGAGTCACATATGCAATGGACATCAGAAGACTATGACAGATTCTCTTCAGGTATGGGTTCTAGAGCCCAGATTATCAAGATCTCTGCTTATCTTTTCCATTTGCCCTTAGACTACCAAGGATAAGGAAATCTCATTAACTTTTGAAACTGGGCTCCGTCTTTAAGCAAACCCGAAGCCCTAAGTGCTGTCTGTTCCTGATGTATTCTCCAGGAGGGTTTTTATTTTTAGCTCTGCTTCTTGCCACTAAAAAGTTTTGTTCGTTCCCTAAGGAAATGCAATGGCTTTTTCCCTGGGAATGAAATCTAGACACATTTGTCCTGTGTGATATACCTTCTGTTTGTGGCTGGTACACCGATTCTGTTGGGCATTTCCAGGGCATTGTGTGACACTCAGGGGTAACATGGAAAATTGATTGCATGCTACCTTTGTTGCACATTAAAGGGACGTGAGCCATGCTTGAGCTAAGAGACACAGAAGTTTTGATTTCTCCCATAGCAGGAAATTATATTCTATAACATGTGCTTAGTAATTACCAATCTTGGCATGGTGTGAGTGCCACATGCATACTACCCCCAATGGCCCCATTTCAAGGTTGCAGAGTCACCTTTTATAGACAAGTCATTTCTAATCTCTCCTACTGCAGCTCCGTCTGCCGCATTTTGCTCTGCACGGGTGTTCCTGGGACAAATTGGAATGTTGCTGAGTGAGTTCTTTAAAGCATTTTTAATGCTAGTGCATATGTTTTAAGGGCTGTGAAAAACTGTCACCATGGACCTTGGAGACAGTATAGTGAGAATGAGAGGAATGGGAGCAGCCACAACGTGGATCCCTCTTGACAATAAAGCAGTCCTTTATATGCTTGAAGTACCTGTGAAGGTTTCTATTCCAGTGGGTCAGTTTATCTTTGGGATGGTGAAAAATCTAGCCAAATGGCATGGCTTAGATACAATAATCTTAGTTATAATAATCTACATAGCCTTATTTTTTAAATTTATCAGACACGTCAGAATTTGTTCTTTAACATATTTCTTTAGTTTTAACTTGATATTCACAACAATCCTAACGAGTATGTGCTTTACTGGAAATAGAATAGCCAAGTGGGTAAAGTGTGGGGTCTCAGAAAATAACATCATAGAGATCTAGGTCAAAACCACAACTCTATGTTAGCAAGGTCACTTGGATTTCTCATCTGTAGACTTGGACAGTGAAATAAACTCCTGATGGATTTGTTGATAGCATTAACATAATAACCCGACACTTAAGCATTTAATATCATCTCATTTTTCTATTATAGCTATTTTATAGATGAAATAATAGCTTCAGTGGGGTGGCATAATATGCTCATGACTATACTGCTAGTAACAGACTTGCATTGGAATCCAAGTATTTCTGATTATAGATTTCTTGATTTCAGATTGGCATCAGAGTCCAGAAAAAAGTAGAAAACCAGTTCTCACAGCGAATGACTGAGAGGATTATTTACAAAATTGAATAAAAAATTCATGTTGACAAGCATATATAATAGTATAAGAAAGTGAGTTATTCTGATTGTAGATTTACATAGGTTACTAATCTAGAACTTTTCCTAAAATAAACCTGAACGCCAATGAAACAGTTGCTGAGTTTCGTCTTCCTCCTGTGTAAACAGCTGTACCACTGAAACGGCCCTTTTGCTTTTAAGGGTGCCATGTAGTTGGGCTCCTGCCTGGTGGGGTATGGGCAGGAATGCTGAGCACCATTTTCAGAGGCAGCCTGAGAAATCTCTGAGTAGTATTTTGTTGCTTTACCTTCTGTTGGTAGGAAAGGAGATGGTCATCACACACTGCTTGGACTGTGATTTAATGATGGGAACCCACAAAGAGGATGGTTTCTGAGTCTCTGAATCATGATAAGGTAAGGCCTTCACCATTCAGATGTATACCTGGCAGATTCTCCCATTGTGTGGGTTTCTCTTACCCATTTGATAATTTACACTTCCTCGTTCAAATGGAGGCCTCTAGTTCAATATATGGAAATTTGGGGTTAATCCATCTATGGGATTAAGCGTTCTGGATCATAATGACTGGTCTTTTTGATATGTTCTTGGATTATGGTCTTAAGTATTGTATTGACTATTTTCACTTCTGCATTCATAAGTGTATTCTCTTTCTTGAGTCTTTATGTGGTGTGGGTATAAGAGTAACTATGGCCTCATGAAATGAATTTAACATTTTGGGGAATTTTTTGTTTACATTTTGGGGGGCAATTTGAGGAGCATTGGCATTAATTCTTCTTTGAAAATCTGCTAGAATTCTACACTAAAACCATCTGACCCTAGGTTCCTTTTGGTTGGAAGACTTTTAATGACTGCTTCTTTTTCACTATGGGTTATAGGTCTATTTGTTTATCTGATCTTGATTTAACTTTGGTAAGTGTTACCTATCCAAAATTAATCATTTCTCTTAGGTTTTTCAATTAATTTTTTAGTTTAAAAATATATCACTATAATTCTCTGAATTTCCTTGGTGTCTGTTATGTCCCCCTTTTACTTTATGATTCTATTCAGATATTTTCTCTCCATCTTTTAATTAGAACCATCTTTTTGTTTTAGTTATCTTTCTATTGTTCACTTTGTTTCTATTTTATTCATTACAGCTTTAGTTTTGATTATCGTTTGCTATCTACTCCTTTTTGGGTGTATTTGCTTCTTTCTGTTCTAGAGCTCTCAGGTGTTGCTGTTAAGTTGCTAATATGAGAACGCTCTCTCTTTGTTCAAGCACTTAGTGCTTTTCACTTTCCTCTTTTCATTGTATACCATAAATTGGGTATGCGTTGTGTTCATTTTCATTGATTATAGAAAGTCTTTAGTTTATTTATTTATTTATGTCTCGACCCATTTTTTATTCAATAGCAAGCTGTTGCATTTCCACAGGTTTGTAAGGTTTCTGGTTTCTGTTGATACCTAGCTTTAATCCATAGTAGTATGATATGATACAGGGCATTACTTAAATTTTCTTTTATCTGTTGAAGCTTGCTTTGTGTCCAAGTATGCGGTCACTTTCAGAGAAAGTACCATGACCTGCAGAGAAGAAGGTATATTCTTTTGTGCTTTGGTGAAATGTTCTGTGATATCTATTAGCTGCATTTGGTATATAACATCTGTTAGATCTAGTATTTCTCCATTTAGTTTTGTCTGCATGACCTGTCCATTAGTGAGAACGGGGTACTGAAGTCTTTCACTATCAGGATGTAGAAGGGCCAATATGTAATTTAAACTATAGCAGTATTTCTTTTACAACTTGATTGTCTTTGTATTCAGCACATAGATGCTAAGAATTAAAATGTCCTTGTTTGACTGGCATGAGGTAGTTATCAGAAGTAAATCAAAATGGAAAGAAATATATTACACGTTAATTACATGGAATTTAACTAAAAACTATTAACCTACTAAAGGAATCACAAGATTGAAAAGTTTAACATCATAGACCAGCATTACTGCGTGCAAAATTTCAATGTGGTACTAACAAAAATATGTGTATTGTTGTGGGCCCTGGAAATCTCAGGCTAGGGGTCAGCATCTTATCTCTGACTCAGTGAACAGCATTTATCTCAGGTGTGGAATTGTATGACAGCATGTGAAGCACATATCTACCAGACAGCTCAAAATCTTTTCATGGACAAGTCTTACAGTGAGTTCATCATATAAATCCATTCTAGCTTCATGATCACTCTCAATTTATAATATAAGGGTCCCAGGTACTGCTGAAACCCAGCGCTAAATACCTAGGTGACTGGCTTCCAAACAATTCAAAGGTTTATGGTTATAAAATATTTTTAAATTAAAAGTGTATGCAGCTTGATCCAAAGGGCACCTCTATGTTCCACAGTAAACAACGATAAAAAATATATACACTTGATACAATTTATATAGCTAAAGGCCATGGAACATTAACACAATTTCAATTTTCTTTAATTCTCAATAAAAGCACACAGATATCTATACACACATGTGTGTTCTTTTATTTCTTTAATTTTAAATAAAACACACACATATATATACACACATGTGTGTTCTTTTATTTAATTCTTTAATTTTAAATAACACACACACATATCTATACACACATATGTATCTATGTATCTATATGTGTATTATACATATGTATAAATGTGTGTATAGATATGTGTGTGTGCTTTTATTTATATATGTATCTATATGTGTATTATACATATGTATATATGTGTGTATAGATATGTATGTGATATATTTATCTATATATATGTATGTATCGGGATTTTTCAGCATACTTCATTATGACATTATGACTGACAGTCTTAAGGTTAACCTTTACCTGGAATAAACTTCAGACAGGTTTCATTTTGATTATAAAGGGAAGATCCTGACCTCTCTTTTCTTGGGGCATTACTGTAAAAAAACTGTAGATTAAATGCTTTCTCTGCCCCTTTGAGCTGTTAATCTTTCCTTAGCGTCTGACCAACTTTACAGCCCAGGAATGTCTTTCTAGTAACCATTCCTTTGAAATGTCATCCTCAGCAAAGGTAAAGCCCCCATCTTCTTTGGGATGGTAGGATCTAGCTTCCCTAAGCACCATTAGCAAACATAGATGGCTTAATCAAGTTCGCAGACCTCCACAGCACCCCTTTCCCTCATATTATCAAAGCAGAGTGCAGCTCAGCCTTTCTTCAATGTAACAGACTTGACTAACACTGAATAACCTTGAATAACTTTCTCATGTCTAATTAATGCCACCTGGTACAATTTTACTCTGTCCAGACAATCTCACTAAATAACAACACGAGTTTAACAAAAAACAATAAGCACGTCATTTCTGAAACCAAGTTTGTGAAGTAAAACGAAATACTATTTTTCTGAATTTTATTTTTAAGAAAACGCTTTTTTCTTAGTCTTACTAAAGACATATTTTTAATGTACTGAGATTCAGATAGCATCTTCAATAATGAAAGAGAAAATGCCTCTAAGTAAGTAATAGCTATTTCTGAAGTACAATAGCTAATTTTGGCAAAGTTAATTTGATCTCAAGTCTTTTAATTTTTGTTTCCAACTCTTTTAGTGGAGTCTCTCTGCCTGCAATGTCACAGTGTCACTAGTATGCTTTTGAGGGGATTCTAACAGGAGCAATGTCAAGTGGTGGAAAGGAACCTGATGTGTGAAATGTTCAAATGGTACAGTTTCCAATATGAGTTCATTGATGTTACCAGCAATGGCAAGAATACTTTAGGAGTTTTAGGGCTGAAGGATATTCTTGGTGTCAACCCACAAAGGTGCTAGGTGATAGACAGAGAAAAGAACACACATTCTCACTACTGTACTTGGCTTCTCCTAACATCTGTGTGGAAATGATGCTGACTGACGAAGACAATGTTAGTGATTTGCTCATGGCAGCTATTGGACTAACATGGTAAAAATGAAGTAATGTCAAAATGGCAATCAAACCTCACATCTTCTTTTCACCAAGTTTCTGCAAAGCTCTTCAGTTGACCTTTCTTCTAACTAAAGCACAGAAGCAGCTAGAGTATGAAGAGTCCGTACAATGTTTTTCCTGTCAGTAAGTTTTAGTAAATACAGACAAAAATTTGTTTACGTGGAAAAGTGTGCGTGTGCTTTCCCATAGCCATGGGTTCAGGATAGTAACAACCTGTTTGCAATCAGTTTATTTACTCTAAGAAATGTTTGAACCAAATAATGGCTTATAGATTTTAATGAAAAAACATTACATTTCAAAATTAAATTGTTAGAAATGCATCTTTTAATGAGCTATGGGTGATTTTGTTTCCATAGATCTATAGTCAGATAGTATTTGTTGTCAAATGAGACAATTTTATTTTTATTTTACTAATTTACATATGTGTAAGGATTAAGGAATTTTATGTAAATAAAAAATTGGATTGATTTTTAAGGAGAAAGAAGTTCAAGTATTTGACTATCTAAGTTATAGGTAAAATGGCACATTATGATTTATCCAACTGACAACCCACTTATTTGTTGAAGGCATAGAATTAGAAATATCTACACTTGCAAAAGATCTACACCTAGTTATTAGTGTCATTTCCTTTCTCAACACAACAATTTTCATTTAAAATTTATTTAGCCCATGAATTTTCTAGGGAATGTATCCTATCAGTGTTGGACACTGGTAAGGCATGGTTTTCTTCTTTGAGGGAATTAGGAAGAAAAGTATTTTAAATGATACAGAATTTCAAAAAAAAAAAAATGATTCCCTAAAACTGCATATGTCATATACTTTCTAGAAAAATCTGTCTCCCAGGGGAATTCATTCTAAAGAATGAAAAATTCAGCTCCTAAAATCCTCAAGAGAGAGAGGACTCTCATTTCTGTGTCAAGCAGCCTTTGAGTTAAATAACAAGCCAGAATTATTAGGAAATGACTCCCAGGAGATTATGAGTGGTTCTAGTCAGAGCATCTAGAACTAGATTGACACCTGGCTCCTATCTAATGATTCACGCTAGCACACTTCAGTGCTACTCTGGTCAAATAATTTACCGTAGAGCTTCAGCCTTGCCGTGTGTGTGTGTGTGTGTGTGTGTGTGTGTGTGTGTGTGTGTGTGGTGTGCATACCAAAGTACAATGTCTGATAGGTGAGAAGTAATCAGTATTGATTGTGGTCATTATATCATCCTTATCATCTTCAGAATAATATTGACCAGATCTGCTCCATGGCCATTGCCACTAACTAGGAACATTCTCTACTAAAGAGAGAATTAGGCATTAGGGACCCAACTCCCCACTGTTTTCCACTGCTAAGGAAAATTTGAAGGAATTTAAAGGGATTAGATGAGTAGAAGAGAACTCCATGTTAGAGAAAGCAACACTTCAGCATACCACAGCACTAGTCTCTAAGGAAGATTAGATTGACAAGTCAAAACTTCAAATTGAGAAGGTCAAAATATTTAAATGACTTTATTTAACACGCACAAAGTCAACATATAATTTCAGCAACTTGGTCTCATTTAGAAGATTTTAAAGTAAGAGCATCTGAATAATCATCTAAATGATCTTACTTTTAAAATCATATGAAAATTAAATAAAAATTAATGCCTACTCCCATCTACATAACATAGTAAGAAGTGGGTTTAGTCCTACATCTCCAAATATTATTTCAAGTATGGAGAAGATGTAAAACACCTTTGGTTGTTAGAAGGAGATTTGGTGAGTCTGGAAAAGTCTTCTAGATACTATGGGTCTGTAGGCTGAAGATGGATGCCCTAATAATACAGAAGAACTTTGGGTGACTGTCCAGGAAGTGAGATGTCTCTGTCAATTCTAGAGTTTTGGAAGTTGCTTACAATTCACTTCCTGTTTACTTAGGTAATATTATATCTTTCTGGAGTCTTTGATGGAGTTGAAGAATTTATAGTTACAGTTTTCCTTAGTTATGATAAAAGATAAAGTAGATATAAATATTGTAAGTATAATTCTTGCTTGATACCTGTTTTGTTATATGTAATTTTACTATGTTAAAATTAAAGTCTTCCTTTTTATTTAAACAGAAAAGGGGAGATGATGTGAAATTCCCCTCTGTCTGCTGTGAATACCATTGGTTAATAAAGAAGCTTCTCTGGGCCTATTGATAGGGCAGAACTTAGGTAGGCAGGGAAGACTAAACTGAATGCTGGAAGAAAGGAGGTGAAATCAGAGAGAAGCCACGTAGCCTTGCCAGAGACGGACAGTGGAACTTTATCCAGTAAGCCACAGCCATGTGGCGGTACACAGATTAATAGAAATGGGTAAATTAATATGTAAGACTTAGCCAATAAGAAGCTAGAGGTAATTGACCAATAAGGGATTTAAATACTATGGTTTCTGTGTGATTAATTTGGTTCTGGGAGGCCAGGATAAACAAACTGTCCTCTCCAACAGGTTAATGTGTTGAACCATAAGATTGTTCAGGAACAATTTATGTGAATATGATATGATAACCACTTGTGATCAAACATTGGCTAAAGAAGAGAAAGAGAGACTGGGAAAGCAGGACAATGCAAGTACCATGGCTTATTGTGTAAACAAACAGGAAGAGAAATCTGCTTCTCTTTTAAAGTCCCTCAGAATATATGCGCATTGAGATAGATTATATTTGCAAGGACTTCTGGAAAGATATTGATATAAAATTGCCAGGAATGCTATCCGACTCATCTTAAAGTTAACATTTATTTTTAAAAAAAATCAATAGATTGTACAATCCATTAATAGATTGTCTGTGACTTCTCTCAAATGTTTGTCACTTATCAAAATTATTAGACATTTGATGTTGAATATATATAAAAAATACAAAAAACTTTGTTGGCACCTGTTAATATATATTCAACATGTATAAACTATTGTTCATAATATTTTTCATTTGGATATAAGGGTACAAATTCATTTTCCTTGAAAGATCAGAAAAAGAATGAAACAGGAAACTCTATGGTAAGACTTTTCTGATGGGAAATGGTATACTGTACTGTTATTAATGCATACCTAGGATTAAGTAACATATAAAAACTGTTTATTTTCCTGACCATCCTGGGAGTCTGAGCACATGACACATACTGTGTTATGGGCATTTTTGCTGCATGTGACCTTGTAGAGAATATATCATGGCAAGGCAGAACAAGCCTGCCAGAGAGTGCTCACCTTTTAAACAAAGTCATGGCTACATTAACTCTTTAACATAGTAATCCACTAAGCTATTTATTCACTGGTGAACCAGTTACCTCCAATTACTATTAACATGTGCGTTTGGGGGTTAAATTACCAATGCGTGAAGAGACTGCCACTACTTATCTTTCATTTCTATCGTCTCCTATAGAAAAAATAACTAGTGGATTAGGAAAAGGAACGTTCCCATCAGAACGTGAAAATGAATAGGCACAAAGCAAATTCTACTCCTTTCTCTGAATTGTCTCTTCATGTCCACTCCAGAAACTAAAGGAGTTATCATAAAAGGAATGTCATATATGAATTAGCATTTACCACATAATTCAGATAGTTTTATGTTTCTTGATATTTGCCCCAGTGATTCTAACTCTCTCCTGGTAGATTTTTGATGCTTAAGTGGCAATGACATGTGTATTAGGTGAATGGCTATTTGATCTGATTTTATATAAAACAAAATCATAATATGATTTTTGCATTATATGACAAGATATAATATATGAGAATTCTTAGTAATTTAGCATTAAATTATATGTAAACTTGTTTTTATAATCTTATAAATATAAATGATATATGATCAAGATAAGATTCTAAAATATTGTTCTGAATTTTAAAATTCTAGGAGTTGATGCCATGCCAACATATTTACCTTTACTGCCCATATGAATATTTTAGATCTTACAAGAGCAGAGAACTTTCTTTAGAATAACTTTTCTATCAGCCAGAACTAGAATGTGGGCAATGACTTAAGGTGAGCACTTGTATAATCAAGAAACAGGAGAAATCAAAATGTTCACATTGTATTTGACCTGTTTCATCTTTAAAAGTATTTGCCAATGCCAGCTGAATTGCTGAAAAGCTGAGAAGAAATCTGGAAGACTCGAAAATGGATGAATAATTTAAATATAATGATGAGGAAGGTCTGAGGCTCAGCAGAGCAGGGCACTTGATGTTCTTGCTGAGGATCTAGGTTCAGTTCCCAGCACCTACATGGTGAACCACAACTGTGTGTATCTCTAGTTTCCAGGGATCCACCACTCTCTCCTGGTCTCCGTGAGTACTAAGAATGCATGAGATGACTATAGGAAAACATGGTTTCACATAAAGTGAAATAAATCTTTAAAATGAAGAGACCCTGAGGAAATAGTATAGAACACGATCCTCAACAACTTACATCCTTAGAGTGATTAAAATAGAAATTAATATTTATGGAATTATTTCTAATTTTTATTCTGAGTAGCCTCAAATTATATCTGAAAATTTTAAATAGGTATTTTTAAAATTTGAATTAAAATACATGAGTATATGAAAAACATAAGAAATTCACAAATTCACAAATTAAAAAAGGACAACAATGATGGGGGAGAGTCTTCTGTTTTGTGTTGATTTCATTGGTTAAATAAAGAAACTGCCTTGGCCCTTTGATAGAACAGAAAATTAGGTAGGCAGAGTAAACAGAACAGAATGCAGGGCAAAAGAAGCCGAGTCAGTCAGTCGCCATGATTCTCCCACTCCAGACAGACGCAGGTTAAGATCTTTCCTGGTAAACCATCTCGTGGTGCTACAGAATATTAGAAATGGGTTAGATCAATATGTAAGAGCTAGCCAATAAGAGGCTGGAACTAATGGGCCAGACAATGTTCAAAAGAATACAGTTTCCATGTAATTATTTTGGGTAAAGCTAGCCGGGTGGCAGGAAGCAGCCTACAGCTCCTACTACAACACAATAAAACAGGCATATGAAATTCTCAAATATTGATATGATCATGCAAATACTTGAAAAAGATCAATTGAAAATCCTAATACAGGCAGATAATAGTGATTGAAATTAGAAATTTAATGAATGATTTAATAAAAATTTAGACAGACGTGAACAGATAATTAACAAATTAGAAAATACAGCAGAAAAAATACATGGTTGAAGCTGAGAGAAAAATGAGAAATAAATAAATATCTGAAGTCAGACATAAAAATAGCTAAAACCAAAATTCTAAATCTGAAATGATAAATTCACTGAATAGTGATATAAAAGTGGCAAGCAATAATTAATTAACTTTAAATAACAATATTAATCATCTGACCCAAATATTTAAGAAAGAAATTGATCCTTTTTAATCTGTGTAATGCATCCATAAGTTAACAAATGCCTAGCAAAAAACCTCAGAGGAAAAAAAGGATGAAGAAATGTTGAAAAAAAGACTCCTGAAAAAAAAAAACCACAAATTTTGTACAAAACATCAATTTTGAACCTCAGGAAAATCAACAAACAGCTGATAGTACAGAAAGAAAATCCTACCTACAATATAATTGTCATCACCAATGAAGGAAGAGGAGTGATTCTCAAAGAAACAAACTCAGAAGGCAGGACTGCTGTCTTTAGAAAGTAACTGCTAAGTTAGAATTCTGACTTTAGAGAAAATATCTTATTTTTTTAAAAAAACATCAAAACCAAATTTATCTGTTTATTGTGTGTGTGGTGTGTTGGCATGCTTGTGCCATGGTACATTACCAAAACTACAGGACAGCTTAGTAGGACTGGTTCTCTTCTACCATGTAGATGCCAGGGATTGCTTGGGTCCCCAGGATTGGCAGGAAGTATCTTTGTTCAATAAACCAGGGCACTGTCCTAAAACATGTTTCAAAAAAATATAGTGAGGTTTTAATTTTAACTACTGTGAGAGCTCAGGCAGGGGAATGGCAAGTTTAAGGCCTACCTGGGAAACTTAATCGAGACTCTGTATTTTGATAAGTAATACATATTCATAAACAGTGAAAGGGGGGTGTTAAATAACATAGTGCTTGCCTAACATGAGCAAGGCCCTAGGAGTAATACCAATGTGAGCGAGAGGAAGGGAACATTGGCAAGGACTGAAGGATAGTGTCTCATGGCCCTGTGAATGCTTCAAGGATAAAAGTCACAACGGGGTGGCCACTCCTGTAGACAGAGACCTGGCTGATGCCATAATGGGATCACCACCAGTACAATAGATGAGTATGAGCCAGGGTGATTCTATTTGTGCTTATAGTAGACTAGATAATGAAACACTTAGGGATTAGACATTGCCATATAGTTAATGGTGATGATATTACAATATTTTCAGGTTCCTCTTCAAAAGTCCAATCACCTTTTACCCTGCCCTACTGAAAAAGTATACCAGTGAAGTTCTAGCTCTTTAATTCCATTTAAAATTTTTCTTTCCTTACTATTTTTTCATTAACATATGAGCTTAGAATGTATATGGAAGGCAAACAGAAACATGCTAATTTGGTAGCTTAATATTGATCAAAATTTAAAAGTATCTCTACATCCAGTACATTTCTAGAGAATATTTGGTAAAATTCTGCTATTACTTGAAAAAAGCTGGAAAAAACAATTGCTGGTCTAATTTTTTTTTGCAGCACAACCTCAATTTTCTATGTTGGAAATTCAATTTGTAAAACTCAATGTACATCCCCCAGACAGTTAATTACTCATTGCTGGAAACGATTTGAGCAGCTGAAATAATTTTGTATCACGCGCATTTATAATTCCTAGGAGGACAGCTATTCAGCTCAGAAAGGCTAAATCCAAGGTGCCACCCCTGGAAAGGTCCCCCATCTGCCTCTCCTCCCAAACAGAAACACTCATTTTCGAGCCCTTTCTACCACTCCCGGAGGCCCACCCCACCACCTATTCAGGGTTCCACACCTTTGTTAAACTGCGTGGCACTTTTTTTGTTTCTTTATAATTCCTCCTCCTTCCACCAGTAGACTCAGAGAACTCCCATTCATCCAGTTCATCCATCTTCAGTTGCAAAGTTGAATACAGACATATTGATCTTACAGAATTTTATTGTTTATCATAAATAACCAAATTGGACTAGATACAGTCTTCTATAAACTACACTGCTTCCCAGCACAGAAGGAGAGGAAATGGATATATGCTTATTAGTACCAACTGACTGGTAAGGTCATGAATATACATATAGATAAAGTTAGGCAGTGCAGCGATTACCTCTGCCTTCCAGAAAAAGTAAGTCTTGAGCACAGCTGTTTAATGGGCACTGGGTATTGACCGCGGGTGATGTGCCATGCAGCTAGAGAACGCCAAACTGAACAGAAAGAGCCCTCACCTGTTCTCTTCTCTGATGACTTGCAACCTTGAATTAACAGCTTGAAAAATGACACAGGTCATTGTCATAGGTAACAAGGCTGATCTCTGACTGTTCAAACTGTTAAAACATTGACTTCTTACTTGCCAGTGATAGGCAGCCACTTTCCCAGTGCCCCTTCCACTTCCTTCTGATCCTACCTTCATGTCAGTAATCTCTCTTCAAATGTCAATTCTATAATCTTCAGTCTTCAGAATTCCTATTTGCTAGGAACTAAAGTTTTAATATATATTAAATATTTTACATTTAATCCCAAGAGATATATCTTGTCATGGGGGGCTCAAAACTCAGAAGAGCAATATTTGGTCAAGTAAGAATCAAAGTAAGAGTGAGAAAATCAGACTGGGGAAGAGAATCAATGGGATTCACTGAAAGACTTTTGGCAGTTCTGCATATAAGAACAATTTCATGACTTTGCTGATAGTCAGGCACAGATGGAGAAGAGGTTTGTGGTACTTCTGACTGTCGCAAATCTCAGAAAGAAGGGGAGCCGTTGCCTTCAGCTGTAGACCCACGAGTGAGTCCACTTGCAGTCAGTGGCTAGTTCTGACACAATGCTCACACAGATCTCCATGGTTAAACCAAAAGCTGCGGCACATCACACCCGTCTGTGCTCTATGCACTGCCATACAGTTCATGAACCAGGCTGGAGATTGAAACACACAATGACTCACAGACAGAGAGAGACACAGGTCATCCTTGAAACAGGAACGCCCCCCTATCATGTACCAGAACCGCTTATATAGAGATCCTTAACTGATAGCCACGCCCCAGCCAAATGCCAGAAACCACTCCCCTGCCATCAGGAACTCCTGGGGTCTCATGCTCAGCGCAACTGCAGGCTGTCTCATAGCAGAGGAAAACAAGTTGTTTACAAGAAATTCAGGATCTGGGGGTTCACAGCTCCCAACACAAAGCAACTGGTTATGGTGAGGAGACAAGAACAGATATGTGGGAGAATGTGTTGCAAACACACATGAAATGATCGCAGAACAACAAGTCATCAAATGAACGTAATATAAAAGTTAAATATAATTCTGATCAGCCGAGCATGTAAGAGCTCGATGTTTGCTGAATCAACTCTTAGAAGGCTAGATAAACTCATATTCTCCTATGACTGTTCTACCACAGTGAACTAGAATCTACATTTGCAAGATGAAATAGAATAAAAAACAACCTGGTGAACAGTAGAAAGTGGACTTAAGTCTTGCTCTTATCATTACAAACCCTTCACCAATGGTAAGCAAGGGTGTTTAATTAAGGTTATTGCCTCCTCTGCAGGGAGTGTGTCTTTATTTAGACAGGTGACAGACGCTGTCACTCCACTATTAAACCTGACTTCAGTATTAGAGTGTTAGATGCTGGGAGAGCACCTGGGTTAAAAAAACAAACTTTATTTATCTGGATTTGATTATTTTCCATTTCAGTTAGAACTTTCTGCCAAATATGATAAAATGCTGAACCAATGAACTTATTCATCATTGTGAACAGGCATGGGATTGCTCAGAAGTTTAATATTAAAAAGGGCCAATAAAAAACACTCGTTTTTTGTCAAGTATTGACAGAACTTTTTTGCCATTACTTTAATTTCTGTCTTGGATAAGAGATAAAACGTTTTTCATTAGTGGATGTTTGGTTAACTGATAATTAAACACCCCAAATGAGATCAGTACAAATCACTGTTTTATTTGACATCACACACAGTTCCTGGGCTTCCTAGCTGGCTGTCACTGTTCTGAGGATACCTTCAATTATAATACAATCACTATCCTTATATGCATAATATGTGGTTTCCCTTGTTCTGTCTTAACATTAAAAGACAAATCATCTTCAATGCACATTAATCTTAAAAATATTTCAGCAGCAGGCTTCAAGGAAAGATCTCATCCTTAACTATGCATATTTTCCAGTTTAACTCTATAAATACACACAGGTAGAATGCTTTCATGTTCTCCAAGGCCTGCATATTTTTGGTGATAAACAATATGGAATTAAATACAACACAAAGCCAGTTTTCATTTAATACTGTTTAATATTGAAAATCTTTTTTTTTTTTTGTGAAATTCCAGACCACCTTAAAGAAATACAGAGGTCTCTTGCTCAGCATCATTGGAGCATCTCTTGGGTAGGATGCTTCTGGTGTCTGCAGCTCCTCCTATGATGGGCCTCTCACGCGGTCACTCATCATTGCTATGGATTGGGAAGCGCTCTGGAGGAAGCACAGATTCCAGTCTCTGCCAACGCTCTGGAGGCCACAAGATATGTGTGGCATGAGCATGCAGAAGTCCCAGAGAAACCTGAATTCAGGGGAAATACAGAGACGAAACATAGAAATCATTTCATACTGACCATTATAAATAGCTTGAAAAGCTCATTTGATTCATGTCTCTGACGTGTCATGGAAAGACTATGACTGAAAACAGAACACTTAGGGTCATTTTCCTAGGGGCTTCACACCTATCAGAACTTGAACCTTTACAACAGTCATTTGAGGGAATTATGGTTTTATTTTTCTAGGACAGGAAACTAAGTTTAGAGAAGTTTAGAAAGTCATGTACATACAATGCATTGGAACCTGGCTTCAGTACTGGGATGACTCCAACATTAACCTCCACCCTCAACAGTCTGTTTACACAGACCTAGGAAACACAAATCCAGTCCATAGTCTCAGACGTCCTCTAGAGTTATGGCCTGAGAGAGACCCTCATAAAACAGTCATAGAGGTCCAAATGCACATTTATATCTCAAAAACATTGTTCCATTGCTGGATGAGCAATCAAGAGTTCAGGTGTGATTCTGGGTGGAGATTGCTGTCCGGGAAAGGAGGAGAGCTCAGGGCAAACAAAGTGTAAGACTAGTAGAGAGAAAACACCAAGATCATGGCCGACTGAAAACCAAACAGCATTTGTAGAGGTGAGCAGACCTCTGCTGGGAGAGAAGAAACCAAAAAGAGAACATAACAAATATAGATGGAATCAGTTCAAGGGAGACCAAGAAGACCTGTTGACTTAGGAATGGGGTCTCTCCTTCTAATCACTCTGAAAATAAGACTTAAAATAAGCACACAATTGGCTCTACCCAGCAAACATCACGTCACCTGTACTTTGCTGCAGTAATTCACTCTCACTACATCTCTGCACACACATCAAAATATACATTATACTTGTCTGCACACACATCGGTGTATATATTATACTTGTCTACGCTCATATCAACTTATACATTATACTTGTTTGCATACACATCAACATATACATAAACTTGTCTGCACACACACCAGTGTATACATTATGCTTGTCTGCACACACATCAGCATATACATTAAACTTCTCTACATACATATCAACTTATACATTGTACGTGTTCACATACACATCAGCATATACATTAGACTTGTCTGCACACACATCAGCATATACATTATACTTCTCTGCACACATATCAGTGTATACATTATACTTGTTCTCTTTTGAAAGTTACTAATATTCTGTGACATTTATACCTAAATACTTCAAAATGTATCTAAGAACTAAAACCTTTCTGACATAAGTACACCACCTTCACCATACAACAAGTATCTCATATTAATACAGTACTAAAGCTCATATACAGTTCATATTCGACACATTGCAGCTGCCCTAGTGGAAGGCTTTTCGAGTCATTTATTTTCAAAATCTAGTCCCATCAAGGATCTCAGACTACATCTGCTGCTGTGAGATTGCTTCCATGCCACCAATTTACTTTACCCAGGGTTCAAGACACTGACTTGGACCATGGCCTATAGCTCGACTTGCCTGGGTTTTTCACTCATGAAAAGACAAAAGGTAAATATGTTGGCAAGAAAAAAATATACGGTTAATATTGTATTTTTCCAGTTCTGTTTGATTGGGTGGCATGAAATATCACTACTGAAAGACAAAGTTCAATAGCTGAAAGTGGGCGTGACTCACTCTCTCTATCAGTTTACACACATTCTAATTTGAAGACGATGAACAATATATAGAGATATTTAGAAACAGTTAAAGATCCTGGATGTCAACTTATCTTATTGTTTTATTGCACATCGCTATTGTGTCTTAATTATTTACACTGGATCCTAAAAAAGTGATTTTTATCTATTTCTTTTTTAATTGGCAATTTCTTTATGAAGATATCTCTTTCTCTCTTAACATCAACTGCTTGTATTTCTTCTGTTTATTTGTCATGTACTTACATTATCTTCTATTACGGTATGTGTGCATGTGTGTGGGTCTCGAGCTAGGGTCTCACTTTGCTTGCAGCCCAGGTTAGCCTTTAATTCACTATCTGGCTCAGACTTTGACTGCACTGGTACTCAGAGAAATTCTCCTTCCACCATCTCCTACAAGACATCCTTCTTTTTTTGTTGTTTGTTTGTTTTCTTTTAAGTCAAAACGCATTCTTATCTTCTGCTTGTTTGTAGGATGTTTGTTGGCCATCTCAGGCTATCACTGGGCTTCTGTGTGTCCTTTAACGGGTCACCTTTGGTCTTTAACCACTTCTTAGTTTCCAGTAGACAGGGCATTTCGGGCTCACCCCGGACCTCATACCTGGCCCACGTGTAATCAGTTATTTCCCGCAGTGCTTTGCTTTCTTTCAGCCAGGGGTGTCAATTGTAAGCAACATCTGGCACTAGGTGTGCCGATGGTCTTGGGTGTTGTTCCAGGAAATATATAGATAAATAAGATAACCAATACCCAAAAGCTGCTCTTCACCTACCACCTTTATATTTTATCTCACTTCTTCCGTAGTAACTGGGTGGTTTCCTTAAACATTTAAACACCCATATGTATGATTCTAAAATGTATAACAATATTTTGAACATAATTGTGTCATAATTTCTACCTACACTAGATTAAAAATCGAATTTTCTTGGAAATCATTTTGGTAGCTGAATAATTACATATTCTGTTGCCAACGTTTGCAGCCTACAGTGCAGGTAAGTTATACAGAAAGAAGGCTCACTGTGGCTCGTGTTTCTGAAAGCGAGAGGTTGGGGTACACAAATGGTGACAGCCTATATCCTAGGAGGTCTGCAGATGGGAAGCAGGGTACACGCATGTGTACACATGTCTGTCTGGTTCCCTCTTTCCTTTGATAAATCTGCTAAGATTTTGTCATAGAAGCTCTACTCTAAAACCTTATGTAACGTTGATCATCTCTCAAAAGCCCCACCTTCCAACACCTAGCTTCCCATATTTCTAATACTTTACAGTGGGAGGAAACTCCAGTGGAAATTCCCGGGGCAGACCATTTCTCTCCACAGCAGCTAAAATACATTTTACTGTAAGGATGTTGGCTGTATCCACAGTTGGTTTAAATCTTTCTTTCCCTCCCAAGTGAGTTATGTTTCCAATTTATAAGCAGATTCATTTGTTTCTACTTACATTCAGTATTAATGTTTGTTTTTAATTCATTTTTATTCAATTTGAGAATGTCAAAAAGTCAAAATTACTTTTTAAATGAGGAAAATGTCTCCTCCTTCTTAATGATGCTCAGATCCTAATCACTAGCTAGAAGTTTACATCAACAAGCCAACAGAATTTAGGCTGCTAATCAGTTGGCCTCAGAATCATGGGAGTAACATGAATTCTCTCATGGGTTAGAATATCATCACAAGAGCACTCAAGTGTGAAAAGTGGGTAGACAGAAACACGTTCTAGAACACCCTAGACAGCCATGGCAACATAGGAGTGGGAAGATGACTCAACAGGTAAGTGCCTGCCACATAAGCATGAGCACCCCAGAATGACTCCCAGCACCCACATAAGAAGGGATCCAGGGGTGAAAGCATGCTCCTGTAATGCCTGCTCTGGGGATGGAGAGACAGGAGGATTCCTGGAGCTCACCGGTCTGCCAGTCTAGCTGAGTGAATCTAGCTGGATGCACAAGGCACAAGCTCTAGGAACACTGATAGGCTTTGTCTAAAAAACAAAGTGGAAAGCAACTGAGAAAGACAGTCGGTATCAACATTTAACTCCTATAAGCGTGCTCACTCGTGTGCATGCACACCCCCATGCATGTGCACACACACACACACACACACACACAAACACACACAACCATGCCAACAGTGTTATCTTCTAGGAAATACTTCACTGGATGTGGGTGAAATTGCAATTTCTGCGTAGCTTTGCCCAAGTCTACATTCAGCTGAGTTAAGGAACAGCCGTCTCCATTTCCTCCATCATAACCCAGTTGTATCTCACGCACTGAGTTGTTTTTCCAAGCTGTTTAACTTTGATCATAAGGGTGATTTGCCAATGTTTCAACTTGGCTGAGCTGTTGCCAATACATTTATTTGCTTGCTTAGTTTGGAGCACAGTTTTAGAGGCAGTGATTTAATTCTGATTTAATACTCCACACTCATTTTACTGAAACTAATCTTGTTTTTTTTTCTTATTCTGAAAATATATTTAAGATACCATTCTCACTTCCTGAAAGAGTTAATCTTAAAAATTATAAATAGCAGTGGTGAAAATTCTGGGGGATAATATGAATATTATTTAAAATGGTGATATAGGAATGTGAAATTCAAGCTTTCAAAATACTGATATTGATATGTACAGAAAATGCTTAATCACTTGCTGAATTATCTTGCAATGATTATTTAATTTTTTTATTGGTAAGTGTCTACAGACAAAGGGAGAATACAGTGAATATGGAAATGTCTGAAATTAAAAAGTAGATGAACTTTTTAAAATTAAGAGTTAGGTGATGGACATAGCTCTGGCCTCCCCACCTGCTCTGTTAGTGAGTGTCTTTAGATAAGTAAAACAGAATTCAGATATACAAGGAAATTTATCTTAATAAGCAGCACATGTGATCAGAGAGGTTTGGCAGATCCAAAATCTGCCCAGAGTCACCAGCAGAATGGAGAGCCAGGGGAAGGTGGTCAGTGGGGAGGCTGGGACAGCCGATGGGCAGAGACGGTACACTGCAAGCTGCTTGCTTTCTCTCTTCTGGCACTGCGCACACTGTGTAACTCAGTCTACTGTTCGACTCAGGCCTTCTACTCACTTGAGGAGGCCCACCCACATGGAAGACAGACTGTTTCATCGAAAAACAAAAATCATCTAGAATATTATTTGACAACATATCCGAGCACTGTGACCCAGCCAAAGTGACACATAAAATCAACACCTGGCAAATTTAATCACACACACACACACACACACACACACACACGCCCTTTGCTTTGTTCCGCACTACAGAAGGCAGTCTTTTGCATGATTATATACATGACTCAGGTCTCACAGTGACTCATGAAGTAGATGCTGTCTCTTTTATAAGCAAGGAAACCAATAAGAGCAAAATATTTTGCAGTTAACACCAAAATAAGTGATTTTCTATATTATAGTTATTATCCCAATATGGCATTTCTGACAAAGGGGCACAGACAGGTCAGGACAATCAGAGTAAAACAGTCCTGGACAAAACAGAACATGGCCACCTACGACTCTGTTGGTTCATGTAAATTCCTGAGAATATCAGATTCATCAAAAGCAAATGGGTGCAACTGTATCCCTCCGAATTTGTGGGATGAAATCCAGATACCCAGTATGCTTCAGGATTTGAAAAGGTCTGCCTGAACAGAAGTCATGAAGTTAAAATGAGACCATGATGCAGACTCATTTGTATTCTTGCAGCAGGAGATTCAGACACAGTTGAGGCCCAGGCGTGCATATGTGGAGGGGAAAGAATGTAAGGACTCATAGTGAAAGCCCTTCTTGCAATCCATGAAAAAGAGGGCTTACTAGAGACCAAACCTTCTGGTCCTTTGATCTTGGACTATTTTCTCTAGAACTATGAGAAAATAAATTCCTCTTGTTTAAGCTACCAATGTTGTATTTTGTTATCACAGACCTAGAAAATGAATATACATGCAAACAAGAAGAAATACAAAGTCAGATACAAGATGTATCCAAATACTCAAACCATAGAACAAAGAACATATTGAGAGGAAAGGGGGAAACTATCGTTAAAGAGGGGAAGAGATATGGTTAGTCTATAAAACAGGTTTCCATTAGGTTAACCTTGACCAACTGTTACAGTTTGGCCTTGATGTCCCTCCAAAGCCTGTATGTTACAGCTTTTCCCCTAGCTCTTTTGGTCCTATGTGGGATAGGGACTAGTGGGAGGTCTTCTACCAACCCTGGGTGTGCTCGCTCTCTTTCCCTCTCTCCCTTTCTCCCCCCCCCCCACCTCTGTCTCACTTTCTGGCACCCCAGTGAAAAGCACAGTTTCTCTGAATGCTGCTGCCAAGATGAGCTGCGTTGTCTCTGGCCCCAAGGGAACAGGCCAACCAATCATGGTCTAAAACCTTTCAAACTGGGGCCCAGATAAATCGCTCCCCCTTTTAGAAGCTTTTCATTTTGTACTTTGAGTTGGTTTTTAATCATTGTTTTCAGACAGAGAATCATTATGTATCCCTGGCTAGTCTAGAACTCAGAGATCTGCCTGCTTCAGCCTCTCCAATGCTGAAATGAAAGCCACTGGCTATGATGTCTGGCTTGTCTTGTGTATTTATTATAATAACAGAAAGCTGAGTACAGCACCAGCCACACCAGTGTCAGAGCGGGAGCTGATCGTCCCTGATCCTTACTCATAGGACTATGCTTCCTTTAATGGGTCTGCAATATTGTTTTGACAGTGAAAGCAAAGATGCACAGCACATTTGTGGAAGCATATTAAAGAATTATTGAAAAATCCTACCAGGTCTCTGTATTGTTAGTATCTGCTGAAGGAGGAAACAGGTTCATCTGCATGTAATAATGAGCCCTTTACAATTAACCCCTTGTCCCTAGGGAGCACTGAGCACACAGATAAGAATCAACCATCTAGAATAATAATCACTGCCTTGCTTTGACTATTTGATAAGCAAACCAAAAACACATGAAACTGGACACTAAGCAAAGTCCAAATTCTCATTTCTAAGCTATGCACAGGCGTCGGGTTGTTCTCGTACCTTGCATGGCACTGTACACATCAGTCTGAAGGTTGATGCTCTTGACCTTAGAGAGCACAGCTTCAGGAAGCACCATTAGTACCAGCTGGAAAGTGGTTCACGCTATCAGTCACCTCGTTTGTTTTGTCTACAAAATGCCAAGGAACCACATGAACTAAATTTCCACTGAATTGCTTGTCTTTGATCGAATTGGCTCCACTGAGAAGTTATTTTGGCTTCTGGTAGGCAGACATACGCGTCCCCAGCCCAGCTCTCCTCCAGGTGCCAGGGGCACAGGTGTGTGAAGCCGTGCTCCCCTCCTCCCTCTCTGTAGGCCTGCAGTGTTCAGAACACACCTCCATTTCTTGGCTTCAGGAGCCTTGTCTTGAAGGAAGGCCTCGCAAGGGCAAAGTAAGGACAGGTAGAAGCGAGACTTCTGAGGTTGGAGAGAGGAGAAAACACAGGAAATAAAGAAGGCTGCTAGTGGGACCAAAGGTTCTTTTAAGAAGATGCTCAGAACAGAGGTGAGGACGGGAGAGGATCAGTGTGTGAAGCGTGACAAAGCCAGTACTAGAAGCTCATTAGGTTTAAATGGTTTTAACACAGAAAAATTAAATACAGTATCCACATTATTAACAAAGAAAATCTGCCTTTGCTGAATCTACTTCATAGCGTAAGAGGTAGAGGTTTCCTCATGAATATGGTCCAATGATAATTATTCTACAATATTAAATCCCCCATAACTGTGTTTGGAGGTCAAATCAAACTGAAGAAAGACCCAGACTTTGAAGGACACCTGTTTAAAACAGGAACTGATTTATCAAGCCTCTATACAATGTCTACGTTTCAATCTGACAACCGAGGTCCTTTACTGATACATTTATTTATTAGTTTACTTACTTACTTCTTTTGTGTTTCTGTGTGTGAATGTGGGCACTGTGCATACAGGGGACAACTTGTGGGACTCTCATTTCACCATGTGAGTCTGGGAACTGAACTCAAGTCACTGGCCTCAGTGGCAAATGCCTTTACCCATGAAGCCTTCTTGTTGGCCCTCCGAACATCTTGATTCTGCACTCTCCTTTAAGAAAAACATTTAATATTCTTCAGAAAACATTATCTGGAGACAGAAGGCTTCTCTGATCACTGATAATGTGTTGTAACGAGGGAATGGCACTGCCTACCTCCATGGTCCCAAGGCGGTTTATCCATGAAACTGAGCGGATAAACCCAGTTTGTGATAAGCAGACACATGAAGAGTGCCTGCTTCCTCAGTAAAGTGACTCCCTCTTATGCAAAGACACTTCAGCATCACAGCTTCCTTCCTTATTGTGGGGAAGTGCACAGGAGAAAAACGAGAAACGTGATGACCTCCCCCTCCCCCAAGGTTTTGGTTTTGATGAGAACAAAACCAGACAGATGTGTAGGAATGGAAGAAAGAAGGAGGGATGCCCTGGAGGAAAAATGAAAACTGGATGAGAAGGAAAAGCAAGGTACAGTGGGCAAGGAAATAATAATTTCTGAACAATGAATTTTAATAATGATATTATGTAGGTACAATATCTATACATGTCATGGAACACTTTGTCTAAATTATGAAAAATAAAGTGTATGTATGATTATAGGGCAGGAAAGTATGGGAAACTTATATACTTTTTAAAATGTGATTGCCTTACTTGTTCTTCAATAATTTTATACATTATACATATATAGACACACATATATAAAATACATTCTAATTACTCTCTACTCTAACTCTCTCAGTTCCCTCCCTGCTTTATCAAACTCCCACCTATTTTATTTTTATAAACCTCTGGTAGCAACACCTGACTAGATGTGAGCTATGAGGTATTATAATATGTAATAGAAGTGTTTATTCATCTCATGCAGTGTGCCAATTCATAATTTACCTGCATAAACATTAATGTGCTTGATTACAAGTGCTGTACTAGACTCTGTCAGGGCTATCGCTTATGTATGGTACAGGCATGGTTATAGACAGATGTTAACATTACCACTGAGAAGTCTGGGTTCTGAAATACGTATTTCTAAGGTGTTAAATGTAGGATTTACATTCAAGTTATATACAAAAGTGAATATTCCACCAAAGAGAACTAATGTCATTGGGGCGAGGGACTTAATCCTAGGTAGGATGACATCCGGCTGGAGCTAGAATTGCAGAGCAAATGCCAGACATAGTCAGGTTCTCCAGGACATCATGATCTGGTAGGAAAGAGAGATGTTTAAGTACCACAGTGAAGCACAAACCTGCCACACTGTGCGTTCAGAGGAGCCATGCAGAGACTGCCTAGATTCATCTAAGATGGCTCAGCACCGGATAACTTCCTCCTTCGGAGGGCAGACTCTGCACTGCCTCTGCCAAGTGTTCACAGAGAGAACCTTCCCTTAATTTATTCAGTGACTTCCAGGTCGGGTAATCTGATAGGTTGACACAATGTAATATTTCGACACTGAAAATGAAGAGCCACCTGCTTCATGGAACACTCGGAATGGTGCTCTTTCAAAGGCCTCACTCCAGGACAAGCATTTTCCTTCGTTACCACCAATTTTAACTTTAATCATTTCAAAGCAATTTTCCCCCTCAAGACTTCACTTTAATCAGAATGCATTTCCAGGTCACTTCATGGCCTCTTCAGGATTCTCGCTAGACAACTACAGAATCATGCATAATCATCCAAGCCCCCCAAGACACCTTCAGTAAGTAGTTAGTTCAATAGTTTATGCAAAAAAAATAGATACAAAACGGGCCTCTAGGGGTGTCTTCAGCTAATTTTCATGAATTAATTTCTCTGGATTAATGTTTATGTACCAGTATCCTTACCACATAATCAAATCACTGGAGGTGAAGTGGTCTAACTCCTCATTTTACAGCTTGATTAAGCAGGTGATGAAATACTTGAGTATAATTTGGATACTGAGCAACTCCCAGCACCCACATTAATCCCCTGGGTGATGACAGTATCAACTGATGCCTTATTGCTTGCTTGTGTGCTTCTCGTAGCTGATGTCCCGCATACCATTTTGATGTAGGAAATAAAAGCCCACATAAACACATGAGGAGAGATGTACAGAAGTCTTTATTCTCATTGAAACTGTCTTATGCCATATTTAGAAGCATTGGGCATGCAGCCACTGAGGGAGACAAATGAGTCATTAGTAAGAGGATATCCACAGCTCGTCCTGCTGTGATGGCGGATGCGACCGATCCTCTGCTGAGGGTGCACCACTACTCACTTAGGTGTGTGGTACCCACTTTTATCTAACATCTCTCTCCGTTTCTTCCACTCACTCTTTTATCTTTTCTCTCAGAATGAAATAGAAGGGCCTCACAAAAATAAATAACCAGGAACAAAAGAAGATAAATATAAGTGACAACTGCAGGACCCAAGGGAGTCCCTGGGAAGAACACCATGCCTGATCCTCAGCTCCCTGAGAACCGAGTGAAGTGGAAAATATGGTAACTTAACACAGCTCCCCTTGGGAGCAGGGAACTTTCTTTTTAAACTCTTGGAAAAACTTTCAATTCCTAAGGGAAGCTAGTTTCTCTATGGTGTGGGTTTTCTATAAAATATTTCTGACAGTGACACAGGACAACGTCAGGCTATACAAGAGGAGCCCCAGGGAGGGCCCAGTATTGATGACGTCAACAAAACCAGAGACCTCAAACCAGACCAACAACTCAATGCAATGGACACTCGCGGGTAACAATATATGCACTAAAGGACTGCGTGACTCACTGTGTCACACTACAGTTTCCACGAGATTTTTCTTTTCCTTTACATTTTATCTTGTTTAATCTAGGGAGGAGGTTGTACGGGTAGAGGGTGGGTGGGACGGAATGGGGAGATGAGTGGGATCAAGATCCATGATGTGAAATCCACAAAGAATCAATAAAAAGTTAAATTTGGAAAACAATGTTTCCAACATAAGGTCTAATGTGGGATACTTTATGGATCATAAGTTACAACATTCACATAGCTAGCAAGTCTCCCCCAAAAGACAGAACCTGAGTTCAGGGGTTAACAATCTGATGCATACTGTTTTGAAAGAAGCTAAAGTAACATGGTCATGTATGGAACTTTCTGGAGATCTCACTTGTTTCAATAATAAGAACTTAGCTTCCACCAAGGTTTGGATACATAGCATGTCTTTCACCTTTTTGTTTCTTACATCTATAAGAGCAGAGTGAGTCGGAACCAGAACCCATACATGCTGCCTTGCTGCTCACCCAGAATACTCTTAGCTTGCAACAGAAGTCCACAAATTCCAAACATGTGCAGGTAGAGGAATGAGACAATAAAATAAAACATAACTGAAGACCCGATTTTAACGCCAGTAGCATTGTTTTCTCTGAAAGATCTTCTAGGCATTGCAGGCTTTAAATATGCATCCATGCAACAAGTCACCCCACCGAGATCAATGCAGGCAACACCCCACGGCAATGTCTGCATTTCTGAGCAAATCTCCATGAAAGTAATGCCCTCTTCTACTGAATGCATCTGGCACAGAACAGTCCCTGACTTGGGCTCAAACATTTGATTCCCACGTGTGTGATTACGAAGGTGGAGGAAGCAGTACAAAGCCACAGACTTACTAGCAGAGACCCGAATGCATGAAGATTTACTGGCTAAGTGGACAATAACCTTCAGGATCATACTACAGCTTTGGAGTGGCAGACAGTGCCCTGAATTGACGAGATCCTACCCCCTAAGGCCTAGCGTTCATCCCACCCATTCAGAGCACTATGAAACATGCTTCCTATGACATCTTCTTTGCCTAGCAGGAAGAAAAAAACATACCAGAATGAATTTGTGTCATGTGCCATTGAATAGCCCGTATGCTGCCCTGCAAACTCTCGTGAAACAACAGCATCCTTGAGGATTTCACATTTCAGATTATTACCAGCTCCACCAAAGCCAAAACGAGCTCCAAAATGCGGCTCATAATCACCAGGTAGCAGAACTGGTACTCAAAACCCAGCACTGTTTCTTAGTTTAAATTCCTACTTGCTCTACCTGCCAGTGAAATGAGGTGTAGAGCCCTGGAAATTGGAATGGTTGGCAAGGGGCCCTGTGGCAACACTTGCTAGGCTTGCTCTCTCCCCAGGGAGGAGTGAAGCCTTTCATTCTCTGCAGAAAACACCAACATTGCGCATTGAGGTTTGTACACAGCCGTGCTAGTCTGTTTGGGAAGCACTGCTGATTTGTAGCGACAGCGTATGTAGCAAGCCACTGGGCTGTGAGGAACATTCGCTGGCAGTGACAGCAAAGCCAGCGCCTGTTACAGCAGTATGGTTATGTCAATGTACATAAAAGCAGTGAAGAAATGTGGTCAGACTCTAAGCTGTGCCCCTTTGGTTCCACACAACAGCTTTGCAACGGCTCGCCGTGAAGGGCGCGTATGCTGTCTACTCAGGCGCATGGTACATAGACTGACTTCAGTGACTAAGTTCACAATTCATAGTGTGATACTCTGTATATTGCAGAAGTGAAGGCTGCAGGATGAGAGTCATTGTTAAGTAACACAGGAAGAATTAGGAAGAGAAAGACAGGTTCTAAACTAATTGGGGAAGCTTCCATTGACCGCAACCCAAGGGAGAAAAAGTAGACAGAGAAGCAGACAGAGAAGCAGCAAAGCAAGAGGACAGTAGCGAGCTTTTTCACAGTAGTAGAAGCAAGAACACAGCTGTGTATGGAAGGAAAGTAACGACGGTGCTCTATGAAGGTACAGCGGCAGCTCTGGCATGCTATAAAAGGCCCATCATAAATGTGTCTCTTTTGCTCTTTTCCCAGTCCTCCTCAATTTGTACCCTCCTTGAAAAGGAATTGCTTGGTAACACCTCTGGCCACTGGCATGTTCTACTTCTGCCTCCAGGAAGGGTTTCCCCTGCTTGTTCCAGCATAACTCATCTTCATCCTCACAGAGAGTTTATTTGCCTGCTTTTCCTGGAAGGCTTCCATGGTCTTTCCACTCTCCAAAAGCACACACAGATATATACAGTTAACACTTATCATGGTGAAACAACACTTACTTCATCTTTTTCTCTCGTATTAGGTATGAGTTTCTGGAAATGGATACCTTTTCATATTCTGAACACATGGCACAAGAATAGAAAGATGCTCAAGTGATTTTTGACCGCACGAATGACACTAGCGACTACATGGATGCAGATAAACGCCATCAGGCAACTGCTGGACATGCGGGATGAGGGAATAACAATGAGTGGACAGGGATGCTACCTCTCACCTGCCTGGAGAGACAGCAGTGCCTTTAATGCTAGAGGAATCACAGGACAAGCAGCAGTGAATTGGGGAAGCAATGAATCAAGCTGTAGGCTATTTAATCAGGTTCCTATTGCACGTCACAGGAAGAGCAGAGTTCAAAGCTGACCCAGTGAAGTCCTACTCAGAAATTGAGGAGTCAGCTTTGCAGTTATAAGAATGCAAAGGCTCCTAGAGCGAAGGGCTAGGAAGCAAGGGTGCTAGGTTGGAGGTATCTGGTGAGGTTTATGCAACCATGGGCAGGAATCGATACCTTGAATGGATATATCCACACTAGGTTAGGGCTAAGGAGACTTAAGCAAGAGGAGAACTTTGCTTCTCCCTTTGTTTAACTGAGAACAATGAGATAAGGCACTACAGAAGCAGAAGGAGAGAGAGCACGAGCAAGGAACTCAGGACCGCGAGGGGTGCACCCACACACTGAGACAATGGGGATGTTCTATCAGGAACTCACCAAGGCCAGCTGGCCTGGGTCTGAAAAAGCATGGGATAAAACCGGACTCGCTGAACATAGCGGACAATGGGGACTACTGAGAACTCAAGAACAATGGCAATGGGTTTTGATCCTACTGCACGTACTGGCTTTGTGGGAGCCTAGGCAGTTGGGATGCTCACCTTACTAGACCTGGATGGAGGTGGGGGGTCCTTGGACTTCCCACAGGGCAGGGAACCCTGATTGCTCTTAGGGCTGACGAGGGAGGGGGACTTCATAGGGGGAGGGGGAGGGAAATGGGAGGCGGTGGCAGGGAGGAGGCAGAAATCTTTAATAAATAAATAAATAAATAAATCTGCCTAAAGATGGCTGTAAATCACCTTTAACCTGTAGAAAAAGGACAAGGACCTCACTGGAATCTTCGGTAGTTCTGGGAGCTTCATTCATCTGTGCATATGACTTGGATTAATGTAGACTGTAAAAACAAACCTTCAGAGAAATTTTTTTCTTTCAGAGGGTAAATGAAATGTTCCTTGTAGTTTTTAACTGAATTTTAAGTGAATTTCATGAGCTTTGTTTGCCACTGTAGCTAGAAACGTATCTGTGTGAAACAAGCGCCCTAGAGCATAGATCAGCTTACACAGTACGACAATTCTTTTCAACTTTTCTCAATTTAACTCTGACTTAAAGTCAAAGGAGGAATTTAAACTAGTGTGTGTATGTGTGTGTGTTTGCATT
Organism: Chionomys nivalis; assembly: GCF_950005125.1. Classification (NCBI taxonomy): domain Eukaryota; kingdom Metazoa; phylum Chordata; class Mammalia; order Rodentia; family Cricetidae; genus Chionomys; species Chionomys nivalis. Next base: position 75,073,964 of record NC_080095.1, read on the forward strand.
TGGCTGTTGGGTGACTCCTATTATTTGCTAGGAATCTAAATGAGCTATTGGGAGCCAACATCTTTATAATATACAATTTGAGTGACCAACAGAGAAATGTGACTAAAATCCTATAAAAGGCATATTGGTCCTGTTAGGGAGGAAGATGTTAATTTCAGCTTTGCATGCTTTCTTTTACTTCCAGAATGTTTTTGGTTTTGAAATTTTTAGTTCTCACAATTTTAGTTATCTAACATTTGTGTTTTGATTACAGTAGTTAATTTAGAGAAATCTACTGGGGGTTATTCAACATCAGTCAATAAGCATGTTGGCACAAATCCATGAAGTGCTCATTCTGTGTGAGACAGACAAATTTCAATATACTGGAGTTGCTAAGAAAAAATGATACTCAGCTTTCTGGTTCTCACCATGCATAGTAAATCACATAAAACTTAATGATTCCAAAATAAGGTTGAAATTCATATACTGATGGGTAATCCCTGTAAAGATAGCATCCTAGTAATATGACTAAGATTGGTGAATCAGAAGAAATTCCCCAAGGTCAGCTATAGACTGTCATTGGGGTTCACATATGGGTAGCTATTACATTACATGTTGATAATAGATTGCATAATTTAAAATCACATATTCTTTCTCTATATTGGTCATTTGCATATGTTGTAGAAATGGCTGATCATTTTAATCATAGTCTAAGGAAAATATAATAAAGGGAAATTAAATTTTCCAGTAAAGTTTAAAATTACCTAGAGATTAACCACTGATGCTAGAGACTATGCATGACTGTCCTTCCATGGCTTACATAATTTGTATTGGCTCTCACATATGAATTCTCAAAATGTTTTACAAAACAATTATACATATTGATCTTGGTAGTGAAGAGTGTTGAGACCAACATTAACAGCTTTTGGTGCTTGATAAAGTCCTTGAGAATGTTAATCTGAAGAATGAGGGGTGGTTAGTCTGCTTTCATTTATCTATCAACTATCTATCTCATCTATCTATCTGTCTGTCTGTCTGTCTGTCCGTCCGTCCGTCCGTCCATCCATCCATCCATCCATCCATCTACCTGCCTCCCTACTTACCTATCTACCATCCATGTATGTGTCTTTCTCTCCACTACACAACCTGTGGGAGTAGGTGATGTGTCCTACCATATCTGGTACCATCATCCACATTTAAGGTCTGTGTCATCTTCCTGGTGTTAAAACATGGGCATCATTCATTTTCCTTACAAAGTGGACAGGAACCAGACACTCACAGATTTCAGGAAAGTTTCCAGCTCTATCTAGCTCACTCCATCATCTGTAAGTGACTGCTATTGAAGCTACAGTTCCAATGAGCTGTCTTTTCCTTAAAGTAATTTATTTAACCACTTTCTGGTTAGTTCTTACATGTCTTCTGAAACTCAAAAGGCAACTGCTTCATTATTTTAAAGAAATTTCAACTTGGGTCTAGGCTATGTCTAATTCCTAAGTCAAAGGTACAGCATCCTTTCTAGTGACCAAAGATCCTGTTCTTTCAGCGTCTATTTCTGGGATACTGTGATGTAGAGATAGCCTGGGAAGAGGAATACAGTGAACATCAGTTTCCGAGGGCAGAGGGCACAAACTCGGAGTGAGACAGTCAAGTTGATCATTTTGGAATCTTGAGTATGAAAATTTATAGCTGTCTCTTTGGTAGCTGCACTTCTTTGGTCTTATTTTTATCTCTTTCAACTGTGCATAATGCTAGCAAGCCTGCAAGGCTGATACAAAAGCTAAATTAGTGGGGTGCTCTGCCGTGCATTAACTGTCATACAACAGTCCCATGGAAGGCCAGGTCTGAGCCCAAGGTACCACACAATAAGAATAACAACCAAAAAATAAGACATTGAGAAAGGCTAAGTTGTACCATATCCCATTGTTAACTGTTAATGACACTGAATGAAGAGTTATGCCTTTGAGAAAAAATGGCAGTTTATTGCCTTCTGATACTGTTCCATAAGAAATATAAGAGATGTTTACAAGAAGCCTTGTCCCCATAAATGACCTTAGAAGCATCTAGCCACTATGTTTCATTTGTTGAAATAGAGCTGGGCATTAAAGGAGCTTTTCTGTGTAGTGAGAGGAGCTCAATAAAAACGAAATCCATGGGACTCAGGAAACATCCCCAAAAGGCCTCTGCCTGACACACATGCATTTACAGCAACGGAGAAAAGAACGGGAGCTCCAGCATTGCTCTACATTACACACATGGCAGGACAAAGGAATGGCTTTCGGGTAAATGAGCGATGCTTTCTTGATTTTCTCCCAGCCTGCCAATACCAGCTAAAAGGTCCACTGGATGTATGAATTTTCTCAGCAAAGTAATACTGCATTATAAATGGTGTGAGTTCCTAACCACTGACTCATTCCTTAGCTCCTGTTGGCTTCAGTATCCACAATTCTACAGAGCTGTATTCTTAAAAACCATCAACAGTTCCCCATCAGTCTCCGTCTTCCTCTGCAAGAGTCGATCTTGTTGATTACTTCCTGGTAGAGTCCTCGAACTCTGGTTCTTCTTAGTACTTGGACACTCTCTCATGTTTGGGCTAAGGTATCATCATGCTTCTGCTTCCTGGATGTAGCTATTTCCTGTCTTCTGGTCTCCATCTTTCTGTTGTCCTCAAATACTCTTCCTGGGTGGAGTCGTCATCTGTCAGAGACTCCCGATATCATGAGTGTAACCCTGGATTCCTTATTTCTAGCCCTGGCCTTTCTCCTGACATCCGGGCCTCACACCCCAAGGTGGACCCTCATCATAGAATCATGATGCATCCAACACACCAGCTGGTCATCATGCCCTGGCTTTGGACGGGGCGATTTCTCTACTGCCCAGTTTTAATTGCAGCTTCTCACCAGGAATTAGACTTTGCCACCCGGATCCTTTTTGTGTGAATCCCTCTGCTTGTTCCCCTTCTCACCATTCTCCTGAAAGGTCAGGATTTCCTCTACTTTCAGAGAGGACATTAGATACCACTTTTCCAGATCTGATCTTACTTTTCTCCATATGCTTTTAGGATTGGCATTAGGTTAATTTTGTAAAACTTGGCTTCCATCAGGTCACTGCAGCAATGAATGCATTTAAACAGTTCTCCACTTGCTACTAACAAAAGATACCCGGTGTACACCCGAGAACCACCAAAACACCGTCCCCAGCTTCCAATCCCTCTTCACTACTCTCCTACCGCATACATACAGAAGCCTCACAAGTTTCTCTATGGTGACTTCAGTGGCCACAGAAGCTGGAAAAGTACTGTCCTAAACCACACCCAAACTGAAAAACTAAAACGTTCCAAGTTATTTCTTCTTTATTCTGTATCTCTGCTTTTTCTTTCTTTAAAACAAGTTCTCTCCATGTAGCCCTGGCTGTCCTGAATCTTGCTACACAGTACAAGCTGACCTTGAATTCAGAGATCACCTTCCTCTGCCTCTGGAGGGCTAGGACTGAAGGTGTGTGCTACCTGGCATCCTGCCTGCATTATGGCTGTTCCTCTTCACCAGAACTTACACATCCTCCTTCTATCACTCCCTCAATATTCAGTAATGTTTTTCTAGGAATTTGCTTTTAAATATTACATTCTATCCACAATTCAATGTCTCCCTATCGTCTCTCTCTACATCCATATATCTTTTTTGGTAGATAGCCATGTTCCTCATGAGCCAAACGCATTCATGTTTTGATACTTTATATGGATACTGAATATAATACTCTACCCAGCATACAAGCAATCAGCAACTTCTTTTCTTTCATACAGAAATTGTATGAAATTTCATACAGAAATTTCATGACATCCCCTTACACCAGACAAATTTCCGAAGGAACCAATAAAATGTGCTTGGCCAACAAAATGGATTATATCTTCATTCTGGAATACTTCATAGTAAAAATTAAAATTTAGCCATTAATGACCATAGGATTATATTTTAAAAAGTTAATTACTCTTTTAAGGTTTGTGAATTGGGTTCAATACCCAGCACCTACATGGTGGCTCACAGTTGTCTGTAACTCTAGTTCCAGGGACTCTTGTGCCTTCTTCCAGTTTCTATAGGCACTTCACACACACACACACACACACACACACCACACTGACATACATGCAGGCACAACACCCCACACAAGAAAACAAATGAATTCATTAACTGATGAGCAGGGGAACCGACCTTCCCCCTTTACCAGCTGCAGCACTCAGGATAGTGGTCCCTACACCACACCTGGGCAGCACAAGAGAACTGGCCCTGGTGATAGAGGTGTGGGAGAACGCCCCTGAGGGTGTGAAAGCAGAACTGGTCCCGTCCCTTGCTCACTGATGCCAGGGTGAACAAACTGAGGCAAGGCTCGAGAGCTCACCGTGGTCGTGAGGACGGGAAAACTGGCCGAATGACTAACCCTGACACTACTCAGGCCCAGAAACAGAGTTATGAGTTCACTCACCCCAGCATCCACCTCATCCATGATTTGTGGGAGCACAGGAAGGGTCCAATCCTGCAGAACTGAAGCTGCAGGATCTTCATGACACAGAGAAACAGCAAGAGAGGCAAGAGGAGTCCCAGTGAGGGTCCAGCATCGATAGGGTATCAGAAGCCAGAGGCCTCAAACCAGAACAACAACTCTTTGCAATGAACACTTCGAAGTAAAGATATATGGACAAAAGGGTTTGCTGCGTGACTCACTGTCTCCCACTACAGCTTCTGTGATGAGATTTTTCCTTTTTTTCTTTTCTCTTTTAAATTTTGTTTTATTTTTTTTGGGGGGGGTTGTTGTAAAGTCAGGGTAAGGCTATGAAGGGACGGGACATGAATAGGATTGAGATACAAAAGGTAAAAGACATAAAGAATAAATAAAAAGAAAATTTAAAAAATTACATTGTCTATATGTAACAATAAAAAATTAAGAAGAGACCATGTATTTGAGAGGAGTGCGGGGCATGGAAAAAGTTGGAGTGGGGAGAAGGAGGGATGGAAGTCATGTAATTACACTATTAATGTATGAAATTTTCAATAAAATAAAAAGTTAAATGAAAATACATTTTCGGGTGAAATATTCAGTGTATGCATAAACAAGTCTTTTTGTAATGAACAACTTGCAGTTGACTCTATTTGTCAAAGATGGCAGCGGTGAGCACCCCTGAACCACAGGGTCCTCTAAGCGGGAACTGGAGCTGATTAACTGTACCCCGACTCTGGTGGCGGATGGTACAACTGACTGTTTTGACCAATGACTCTGGCTGTAGCATTGTACTCATCTGGAAGCTTTTGTTTTTTGCTGCTTGGAAACAAGCCTTCATATAAAAAGTTGTGAGATCATATACTGTAAAAAGCCTAAGTCACAGTGAGACTGGACAATAATACACCACACGGGGGAAAAGGGAAAGGCACAGGCTTAGGACCCTTTGCTGGGGCACAGTTGTAGGACCCTCTGCTGGGGCACAGGCGAAGGACCCTCTGCTGGGGCACAGGCGAAGGACCCTCTGCTGGGACACAGTTGTAGGACCCTCTGCTGGGGCACGGGCAAAGGACCCTCTGCTGGGGCACAGGCGAAGGACCCTCTGCTGGGGCACAGGCGAAGGACCCTCTGCTGGGACACAGTTGTAGGACCCTCTGCTGGGGCATGGGTGAAGGATAATCTACTGGCACACGGGTGTAGGATTATCTACTGGGTAGCCTCTCAGGGGCCACATCACACAAGATGAAGCCATATGAGTAAATGTTGTTGGGGTTTGATGTGAGAGAGATCATTTGTGTTTTTCCTCCCCTAGAAGCCTTCACAACAACTTTTAACACCACTAAAGCTAGCCAGCAGGGAAGACAATCTGAGTCATTTTGAGATTGATTTCTCTATCTCTTACAGCTGAAGCACTTGGTGTCCTCAGCAGTCGGGTCTGACCACATACTTAGGGTGGGTAATCAGGGACAACTGTAGTAACCTGCTGTTTTGGAGATGCCTGGGATCTCCCTGATCATTACCAGGAGGGGTGATATCCCATGCCTGGCACTGAGATTTTCATTTAATAAGCCACATCTTCTGGGAGTACCATTGTTCACCTACACAGGCTACTTCAGTTCAAACTAGTTTTCTAAATTATATTTTAAAATTATTTTCGTAACTCTTTAGTTTTGTCAATAATTTTTTCACTGTTAGATAAAAAGGAAAGATCATTAACAAGTGAGTAGATGTCTAAAAATGGACAAGGATTCCCTTTCCTGAGCAGTAACTAATACACTGGGAATGATCAGTATCTGGCAAAAACAGCACAGTCTTAAGGAAAGGAGAAAGAAAGTGCTTGGCAGGCTTGCCCATTGAGCGAAACTGTAAGGTGAAATAAAATAAGGCACAAAAGAGAACAATAGACATTATTTGGGAAAAGAATCACAATAGAGAAGAGTTCAGTCAACCTCAGGGAGAATTAAAAGGAAAAACAATTAAGTTTAGAATTTACGTCCCGAAATTACGCATGATAGATTAAGTTCTGGCATTGAAGAATAAATATGAATTCTTGGTATCATTGGGGATTTGTAAGGTGTTAGTTAGGACTGGTCATATGCTTGATTGTGGAAATGAAAGAAGGAAGGAAGGGAGGGAAAGAGGAAGGAAGAGAAAGAAGGAAGAATTTAGCTGTTCTTCAAAACACTAAATGAAATTAAGACATGCCCTACCAATTCTAATCTTAAATATTTATCCTACAGAATTGTAAATAGAAACTTAAGTACTTGAAGATGCAGGCAAAAAGCAGAACCACTCCCAACAATTAAAGTGCAAATAGTCACAGTGTCCACTCGTGATACAGATGTGGAATGAATTATCATTTATCTGTACAGAGTGATAAAGTACAGCTAGACCAACAGACACAGGTCTCAGAAGCATGATATGTGAAAGAAGTCAGTCACAGAAGTCATACATGAAATATGAAATACTCAGAACAGGGAAATCTATACTGAAAGAAAGCTGACTCGTTTTCTAGGATTAGTAGAGGAGCAAGTGTGAAATAATTTCCTACCAGGCATGGTGTTTTCTTTGGGGCTGATGAATACATTTTGGAACTGAGAAATTATAATGGTTGCACAACATTATAAGGTATAAAGTGACAAACTGTTCATCATGAAGTGATTAACACTCAATAGTAAAAGTGATTCACCTCAATAGTAAAAGCTAGAAACAATTTCATTCATAAACTTAGAAAAGGTAGAGAGAATGGAGAAGGGGAAGGGAAAAGAGATGAAGGAGGCTGTAGTCCATGACAGAAAGAGTTAGGCTTTTATGAGCATCCCAGATCTCAGTGTAGGGGATAACATGACACCAGCAGTGGAAAGAATATGGTAAAACAGAATTACCTAAGAAAAGAGAAGCAAAACACAAGACAGACCATTATGAACCACAGTTTCTAACTGTAGGTGCAAAACAAAATGAATTCCACAATGCTAGGCAGGAGGATATTAGAGCATGAACTGAAATAATGACTGTGAGGTCCAGGAGAAAAAAAAAAACAGATGAAACAAATTATTAGAAAAATAAGTGTAGACAAAGAAAATATTATAAAACTGTGATTAGGGACCAGAAAACAGGTGTGTCCGAATTTAGAAGAGCGTGTACTAGAAGTGATCATGTAGAACCTGGATGTGAAGTCCATTTAACAGGCACTACATTTGTAATGCTAGAGGACTGACTAGGAGAGATGCTCGGAGGCAGAGATGAAGTTCAGGAGACCTCCCAAACTCTATGAGGGATGAAATGCAACTGAAGTTTGGGAGACAGATAGGCTAAGATTAAAAGCAGCCAACCACAGGCAAACACAGAACTGCCTGCCCACTAGTTGTGCCAAATTAACCTCAATTCCTTTGTGGCAAGGTATCTAGAGTAAAGATCTGCCATATCCAAAGCAGGTTTGTTTTCTACTATGCACATGAAAGTATTCCATGATTATCTTTAACTAAAAAGGAAGCATGCTGACTGCAAAGGTTTGCATGATTATCGTTCATTGAGTAATCGTCCCTGAATCATGGTGAAGACATAATAACTTTGTGCATAAAATATCCAGTGTCCCAAAGGAACAGTTTACTTACCCCACTGAGTCACTGGAAAGAACCTTTGATATAATTACAACAAAATATTTGTTTGTTTAAAGTGTTACCCCATAGGTTAGAATTTTAACTAAAATTGGCAGGTGAATTCTTAAGACATTGTAGCAAGAATAAGAACTGCTTATAGATACTATTTGTTACAAAATTGATAATCATGGCAGATGGGTCTGTATGCCTATAAGCAAGGCTTCCTGCATGATAAATGGGAGATTTAAATATTTTACTGAAAACAAACCTGTCGCTGATGACAAATGCCACTATATTCTAGTGTTTGTCAGAGAATATATTATTTTTATTTTTAATTTTTTAAAAAAGAAAACAAACTATCTTTTCTCATTATACATATCAATCCAAGTTTCCACTCCCTCCCCTCCTCCTATTCCCTCCACATACCCTCCTACCCCACCCACATCCAATCCTCAGAGAGGGTAAGGCACATTGCTTTAGGGAAGGTCCAAGGCCCTCCCTACCATATATAGGCTGAACAAGGTATCCATCCAAAGAGAATAGGTTCCCCAAAAGCCAGTACATGCAGTAGGGATGAATCCTGGTTCCACTGCCAGTGGCTCCTCAATCTGCCCCAGCCATGCAACCGTCACCCACATTCAGAGGAACTAGTTTGGTTCTGTGCTTGTTCCTTCCCAGTCCGGCTGGAGTTGGTGAGCTCCCATTAGCTCAGGCAGACTGCTTCAGTGGGTCTTGACATCTTTGCTCATATTCCCATTCCTCCTACTCTTCAACTGGACTTTGGGATGTCAGAGGATTTGTTAATAAAAGAAATACCTTTTAACATTTTAAAATAAAAAAAGAATCAGCAATTTCCATTTGAAGAATTTATTATTACAATTCCAAGGGGAAACATCAGGTCTGGACCCGAAAATCAAACACAGGCAAATGTCAGAGTCTGAGTTCTGACCCAATGCTTCACTATACTTACTGACAACACATGAACAGGAAGCCAATGTGTGACTGTAGAAGGCATCAAAAATAAAGTTTTAAAGTGTCTTAAATGGTATGTTTTCTTCTGCAAAAAAAAAGTCTTCCTCTGAAATGGCTACACAATAATGGACAGTCATATCTAGATATTAATAATGTCTCAATATTATCTCACCATAAAAGTACTTACAAAATAGTTACATATGAATATATGTGTTTTGCAGTTTCATATAATTATCATTAGAATGCAGAATTGCAAGTTGGATGTGAAGAAAGGTAGATGTATGTATGTATGTATTGATGGATGGATGCATGGATGGATGGATGCATGCATGCATGTTATTCTCATCCTAAAATGCTACTTATGTCAGTGCTCTGATGCTGAAAAGTCCTTCAAAACTCTTCATAGACACCAGGGCACATAAAGGTACCTGCACATCCTCTCATAGTCTATGGCCTTGTGACCATCTGAGAGAGCAGAGAAGGGTACCAGAATGTCCTCTAATAGTCCGTGGCCCTGCAACCATCTGACAGAGCAGAGAAGGATATCGGCATGTCCTCTCGCAGTCTCTAGCTCTGTGACCATCTGAGACATTTCACAAATATTTTTAGTTCTTATTTTTTTTCAGTAAATGCTAATGGCATGGTAACTGTTTCCATAGATTTCCAATGAAGACTGAGGTGCTTTGACAGCTGTCAGCAAAGTGTCAAATACACTGTTGCAGTGAAAGGTGAGGGGATTTAAAAGCTCTTATTAAGTCTGTAGGCTTAATTTGGCCTATTGATACACACAGCTGCTAAAAATAAGTATCGGATTGGGGAGGTAGTATTTATGCTTTTCTTATAACATCTCTGAAGCCTAGCACTTCTTGTCAGCATTGATGCGACCTTCTTTTAGTTGTCTTCGGGAATGGTTCCCCTTCCAAAATAGTTCTGCCCTGGACCCTGCGTCAATCTGTTTAATCTTAGAGCGCCCATCCTTTTCAACATCCTGCTCAATGGGATCCAGCTACTGCCATGTAGAAAGACACTGACCTGGTGCACTTGGAATATAACTAATTATGGCTGTCAACTTCAGTGCATCCTGAATCAACTTAAAATACATGCTGATGGGTACTCCTATGAGTATCAGATCATTTGAATCAAGAAGATCCACCCGACGTTATTTGAGTCAAAAAGAACCTGCCCATGTCTGGTGGAAGTTGATGTAAAAGGACATAGAATAAGGAAGCATTGCTTTTTGCATGTTTGCTTTCACTTTTGCTGACAAGTCCATCTATCCTGCTGCTGCAACATTCCTTCACTAATAGTAGTACCAGCTTCTTTGGGCTTCCAACATGGACTAAAGACTAGCAGTTCTCTAGGAATCCTACAAGACTTCAGTGTCAGATTGGATCTGCTGAGATTCCCTGCCTCAGAGATTAAGCAACTCCTGATTCTTGGCCTCTCTAGTGCAAGACAGTCTTTGTTTGACCATTGGGACCACACCATGCAAGACAACTTAAGACATTCTGTACATCCCCTCTCTCTCTCTCTCTCTCTCTCTCTCTCTCTCTCTCTCTCTCTCTCTCTCTCTCTCATATCTATCTATCTATCTATCTATCTACCTATCTATCTCCTATTTATCTATCTACTATCTATCTATCCATCTATGTATCTACTATCTATATCTATCATCTAGCATAAATCATCTACTTATCTCTCTTTGTTTATTCTATCAGTTCTGTTTCTGTAAGAACACTGGCTGTTATACTGGGATTGTTTTCTGTGGTAGCAGGAAGTCTGGGATGTGTTCATGAAATCTACCTACCAAATACAGACATCCATCCTTTGAAGTAGCACCTGTACTTGATTCCAGTATAACAGAAAACTGCACTTCAATGATTGCAGCTTGCTCTACTGTATCAGAATGCCTTTGTAGACCATGATACAAGTAAAGGATATTATTTCTTGTCTTGAAAATGGTAAGAGTTATATTATAAACTGCCCATCAAAAGAACTGCATATTGAGAACCTGAAGTCAGGCTCTGGGACTTGACAGTGGCCTCTAATAGATGCTTGGGAAAAGCTAGGATTTTTAGTTATTATCTGTTGTTCATTCCAGGATGTCCAGATCCAAAATGATCACACAGAAACTGTATTAATTAAAACGTTGCTTGGCATATTAGTTTATGCATATTTCTAGCTAGCTCTTTTATCTAAACCCATTTCTATTAATCTGTGTATTACCATGTGGTTGTGGCCTACCAGTAAGGTTCCATCCAGCGTCCAGCATCTGTCTCCTGCAGCAGCTACATGGCTTCTCCTTGACTCCACCTACTCTCTCTATATATCTTTTCCAGCCTGGCTATATTCTGTTAAGCCACTGGCAGAAAGCAGCTTCTTTATTAACCAATGGCAATAATACATATTCACACAGCATACAGAGGGGAATCCCACATCAATTAGTCACAAATAAAGTTTTCTTTAACAATGCTAATGAGCTTCTAAATCTCATAGTTCTACAAACTTCCTGATAACATCAATATGCAGCCAAAGTACTGATGGAAACTTTGTGAGACCTTAAACAGGTGGTGCAGCTAAGTCAGCCATGAATCCCAACCCATAGTATCATCAGCTAATGAATGTACTTGTTTCAGGCCAGTTTCTCTCAGACAATTTGCTATTCCTCATGGGATTTAATGCACTGCTTGTGGCTTCCAAATGGCCTGGGACCCACTGCCCAGCAGTGTTTATTCTCACTGATCTCTTTATTGATGTTCTGCTGGATCCTAGAAGCTCTAGCCCACTGCACTGAAGCCCTGGCACAGGTCACTCCTCCTTCTGAGTACAACTGGTTCCCATGCAACATTCTGCACCTCACGTAGTTCCTAGAAGACTTTATCTTATTATCGTTGGATCTATTTTTCTAGATAATCAGTCCATATAATAATTAACCTTGATCAAATTGATGGGATTTCAAATCAAGGCTCTGGGTTTGTTTGTGAGAATGACTCCTGAAAGGTTGAACTGAGGCAGGAAGACCTGTTGTAGAATAATCTTTTGGTACACTGTGAAGATGTGTCTTTGCCAAGGCAACTTCTTATTGTTTTAATAAAAAGCTAAGTGTCCATTAGCTAGGCAGGAGTTATGGGCAAGACAGCCAGACACAGAGGATGCTGGGGAGAGGAAAAATAGAGTCACCAGCTAGAAGGAGAGGAAGCAGGTTGGGGAGCAGAGAGTAAAGATAACCAAGTCATAGAAAAAAATGTAGATTAAAAGGGATGGGTTAAGTTAAGTTGTAAGAGTTACTTAGTAACAAGCCTATGCTATGATGTTTATAATTAATAAGATGTCTCTGTGTTGTTATTTGGAAGCTGGCAGGAGAGACAGAAAAACCCACTTACCCTGAATGTGAGGGGCCACTGTCCTACAGTCTGAGGTTGTGGATTGAATCAGAGGAAAAGGAGGCCAACCAAGCGGCACCAGCAGCATTCTTCTCGTGCTATGCTCCTGTCGGCATGGCTAGAGCTGCTTCTTCCCCACATGATTGACTGCGCTCTCAAACTGTGAGACAAATCAATCCTTCTTTCCTGAAACTGCTTTTTTCATAGCAATAAGGAAAGTAACCAACCAAGTCCTTAAGTACTGCAAGCCTGTAGTCCTCATGAAGACTTGCTCAAAGCTAGCTTATCACTCTTTAAGAAACCGTTCTTGGGTTAGTTTCCTAGCCAACATCACTGGCCACAGAAAATATATGTGTGCTTTGCCCACATGTACGTCTATAACCCGTGTGCCCACAGAGACCAGAAGAGGTTGTTGGATCTCCTGGGCCTGGAGCTACAGACAGTTGGGAGCCACCATCACAACTTAACCACTAAGTTATCATTCTAGCCCCAAGCCTGCGTTTCTAGAAATAGTGTACCAATACCCTGGCATCAATGCCCTACACCACTACTCCTTGAGATATCTATGATCTAACCATCAACTCTCCAGTTAACGGCTTACATGAACCAGAATTTGAGATTATCTTTTAGATATTAGATTTTCCTTCTTGGTTTATTATTTACATTTTTCCTCTCTCTGTATATCTCAAAACAAAAGTAAAGCCTACCCATTATTTTCCAAGAATGCAAAGCAAATTCAGTATTAAATATTTACTTGCTCTGGTCAGCACATGATGGTCTCTGCACACTATTATACTATGGATGATTTAATTGTTTATATGTCTACCATTCAGAAAACTACGGGAAGGGTGACATCAAACAAATATCTTTAGCATATTTGCTTATCCATTTTTACAGAGTTTGTGTAGACACTTATCTGTTGTTCTTTAAAAAAAATTATTTAATGGACCTAAATAAGAGGGGATTATAGTTAAAGGATTTGCTTTTTATTTTAAGACTATTCTGCATTAGAAACCATTTGAAGAAGTTCGCAATGGTCATTTTTACAAGATACATGCAGAAAAATTATTAGCCACCACACACACATAACCTATTATATACCCTGTAGTTCATTTCTTTCACTTCTTAATTTTGATTCCTCCTACTTCATTTTCTTTTTGCCACACAACATCCAGAACATCCACCTCCTCAGTGGATAATACCTAAATTAGACAACTTTGTTTATTGCTGGCCTTGGAAGGTATTAATGATGTCTTAAAAGCCTGAATTATTTTATGATTTATGAAAGCATTATGATTACACGTAATATTGTTGTAGATTTTTGTCATTGCATTTTACCAAGATGAAGAAATTACCTTAAATTCCTAGTTTTTTGAAGATTTTTATTATGAATGCATATTGAGTTTGCTGAGTTGCTTTTACATATCAGTTGAAATAATAAGAGCATTTGGCTTAGTTCTTTATCATGCAATTATGATAAATTGCACAGATGTGTAATTGATTTTTAAGGTTAGCACTGGGTTTCACTGTGACATTTTCATTTTTTGCTTGCCCCTCTTCCATTAATTATTCTCTCCAGTTCTTTCTCCCCCACCCCCAAAATTTGTGTCATGTCTATTCTATTAACCTCTATTCCCCTCCCTTCTCCCCACAGACCTCTTCCAACCTCTCACAGACTCTGATATATTTTTAAGCTCTACATACATATTTATAGATCAATTTAGATCTAGGTTATGAATATGAGAAAGTATTGCGTTTTTGTCTTCCTGAGCTTTGTTTATTTCACTTTACACAACGATCAATTTCCTTACAGCTGTCACAACTTCATTCTTCTTCACAGGTGACCAATACAATCACTTCATCCCTCTGCCCAATCAATTTATTTTTCTTTTATTAAAGTTGAACCTATTTTAATTTTGAAGATTATAATTTAGTTACAACATTTCTTCCTTACATTTTCTCCCTCCAATTCCTATTGTATGTCCCTTTCTTTTTTCTTTCTAATTAATGATTTTTTACACTAATTTTAATTCATTTATATATGTACATGTATATATTCCCAAATACATATATACAGTCCTACATATACACATTTCTAAATATAACCTATTCATTCAATCATATAATGTTATCTGTTTATATTGTTTTCAAGGCTGACATTAACTTTTGAAATTAAATATTTTGCATTTCTTGGATAATCCCCCAGTTAGTAGTGATATATTAGAATATGTATAAATGTGTAGGTATTTGGTTTCAATCTGTTACTATCTTGACAAGTATTTCATGTCTATGTTCACTGGACTGTTGCTATGTGATTTTCATTAGTGTCTTTGGACAGTTTTGATACTAAGTATTTACCTTATCAAATAAGGTAGAAAGTATTTCACAGCTTTTGTTTTACTTGGCCACATGGTCATCTCCTGGAGATAAACATTTTACTTAACAGTACTCAGATCTCAGTGAGTAGCTCATTCATATTTTAAGTTAGATGAATATTCAGTATCAGTTGCCTTGTACTGAGCTGCGAAAGGCACTAGAGAGTGAATAAATTCAGATTATCCTCAGAAACAGAATGGTATGATCAGAAGTTGAAAATGATGTTTTCAAAGAGGTCTTTGCACAATGAAGAATATCAGTTATATAATAACCAAGTTTCAAAATAAAATGTGGAATATGTTCAAAACCATATTGGATTGTAATAATGTGCTGCAATCACTCTTAGGAATGAGTAATTCAAGGCTTTAGAAACTACCACCCAAATTACTAATGCTCTCAATTGATTTTATAATTTCTAAAGAAGATTTCAGTGTTACTACATTTGTTAAATATGTGTACCGGGAAACATCAGCAATTTAATGTGTTAATAATAACTTACAGGTTGCTGAATAATAAAAATTAAGCCTAAGTTATTTCAAGTTGGATAATTTCACTTGGAATTTTCACAAGTTCCTATCAGTTCCAAATTTTTTCTTACACTATTATCACACCTATTAGCCAGTGCAAGTTTCATTACAAGGTACAATTGTAAAGTAACCACTAATATTTATAGCTCTCTCATCCTAATTGTTAAGAGACCAACCTAACCATGCTGGTATGAGGCAAATTCAGTATCAGGGATAAGAGGTCTTGGGCAGGACCACCTTAAACTGTCCCTATGAAAAGTGAGGTGACAACATGAAATGCCACACTGCACAGTGAGCTGTTTATGAGACTATTAACTTGTCTGACCCAGTCTGTCAAGATTCTCTGTTCCCAGTGTCAATTTCTAACCACACAGCTTCTTTTCACGTGGTTTGGGTGGATTGAGAAGAAATTGCCTTTTTCAAACAAAGAAACAAAGACTTTGTAGAAAAGAAAACCCAGAATCTGCTGGGGGAGTGGGGATGGAGTACTAGCCTGAGCAACAGCTAAAGTGATCAGCCAGCATGGGAGGTAGTGAGAGCATTCAGCTTGCTGTTCTAACACGCCCCTCATTTCATTTTACACTCAGGCACCTCTCACTCTTCCCTCTGACATCAGAGCAGAAACTAAATCCAAGATCAGTTGCTTCACCGAGACCAAATCACTTCTGACTGGCAAAAAGGCAGTTAATAGTTTATAATTAAGGAATAGAAATTAGTAGTTATTTTTATATATGATACATTCATCATGATTTTTATCAGAAATAATCATAGAGAACTAAGAGATCAAAGTAGAAATACAGCTTTTTAGTAGCAAAAATCATAAGACATTTAGTGGCGGAAGGATTTATAGATAATAGCCAAGAGAACAGCTTAAGACGATCTGTCTTTTACTCCTAGAGTTCCATTAGCAAAGACGGCACGAATGGGCTTGCAGTCCTGTAGCACCTCCATACCCTGCTAGTCACATAAAAGACAGAAACTGCAAAATGGGGTTTGCTTTGGTAAACAAAAATATATCATGATTATATCTCAGATTCAAAAATGGGTAAAACCTTAAATTCATTCCATAGTGCTTTTGTTACCTACTAGGAAACTGTGTATCTGCTTGTTATAAACTGACCTGTCTGTGTCTTGATAGAGTTTCTACTGGGTAATTAAAATTGCTAACCTGGCCACAAGTTCTAAACACTAGAACAAGCACAAAAAGGTAACAAAAGTCAAAGTATTTTTTTGGTAAGTTTTCATTTGTATATTAATTAAAGCAGACATTTTAATGTCAATTTTCTGGCGTGAAAAGGACGTGAATCAATTGTGGCAAGAGTAAACGGCTGTTAGAAATGTGAAGGACAAACGGAATAGAATATACGGAATTCATTTGACTAACTATGAACTGATAAATGTGAATAAAAGAGGGGGAGGGGAAATCAAAGATAATGCCTAAGGTTTCAACATGATGCTGCTCCCCAGTGAAACCTGGAACCTAGGACAGGAAGCATTTAGGATACAGAATTAAAGCTCATGGTAAAGGTAAATGTTTGAAATGTAAAAATATTTGACAGTTATGTTAATGTAAAAAATAAAGGAATTATCAGATTGGGTAAGCCAGTCTCTGAGACTGCTTAGAATAAGAAAACAATCTGTGGTGCAATCCTACTGGGAGGCACTGAAGTAAACTACAAAGACACAATAAAAAACTCAGGGAACTCAAGAGTTTAGTCTCCCAAGGGAACGTGTGCTTGGCTGGCTACTGTGCATCCACAGTTTCTGGAACACTAGGGCGACACAAAAGCTAGATATTTGTTAAATAATGAACAAACAAATCCAAAACAGACAAGTTAAAACCCACAGAGAAAGCTTCAAGTAAAAGAACCACGGATGAGTTAAGATCTGTTTAATGGATTTGGCTACTCTAAAGTCACGGAAGCCCTTAAGAAATGCTTCTTTCTGGTAATGGCAGAATCCAGATCAGAATACACTGAAAAGGAAATGGTAAGGGAGCAGCAATGATTTCTAATTAAAATATTCTGCCAGAAAAGAGCAGAAATGATCAGTAGTTAAAAGAGAAAAAAAAAAAAAAACATTATGGAAAATTTTGTTTTCTTTTTCTAAGTTGGGAGAGATGTAAGAAGATTTATATGTGGGGACAGAAGTCAAAGGAAGAAAGAAGAGAAAAGAAAGAAACCATGGTGACAGAGTTTGGTCCCTGGAACATGGAGGAGATAAGATTTAAAGCAGAGATGGAGGAGGAACAATCTAAGACCCAGGGAGCTACCTCTCTTCCTGCAGAGCCGTTAAATGTGGAAAGTGAAGGGAGAAATGAGTACAAAGCAGCTTCCACGTTTGGCATAAAGAGGGAAGCTTTAAGGGCACTCTGAACCCAGTTCTGTAGCTAAGAAGGTGCGGTGCCTCTCCTTAGGAGGGTTCCAGACAAGACAAGGAGTTCTCAGGACACTGCGAGGATCTGGAGAAAATTCTGGAACCATATCCAGAAGTTTAACATGGATATGTGGAAAGGACTTTTGCTGAAGGGGAGGTGATAAATTTCAGTTGGTTATAGCAATCTGCTCAGTGGTTGGGTTTTCTTCAGTGGGATTCAGAGATCTTAATATAGAAACCAGATCTTAATATAGAAACCAGTGAATGATGGGCTCAACTCAAGACTAGGAGTTGGCAGATAGAACAGACCAGAACCAAGGAGTTGAGAGTGCTGAGTGCTGGAATCCACAGCCTTGGGAGCTAGGGTGTGCGGGGAGTGAGGACAGCAACAGTGAAGGATTATGGTTCATGGGAGTCTCGGGGACCAAGGGAAGAAAAGAAATAAAAGGGAAAGGACACGACTGCTCCTAGGTATGGCGAAGGGGAAAGTTCATTGTAGATAAAAGGGAGAGCACAAGTAGAGTCTGGGGCATCTGAGAGAGTCCAGAGTGGATACGACCAGGGTGAGGGGTGGAGGGATGGGAGAGGGGAGACAGAGAACCAGGTGCCACAGCCAGGAGGCCAAAGGTACAAAAGGGAAGGGATGGGTAAGCAAAATGTCTGGATTATACAGGGAACAGCCTCTGGGGGAAGGGCATTCCGGTCAGGAGAGTTCAGGGTAGAGGACAGGTACGCCTGTCAGATCCTGTAACAGCTAGGGACTGTAGGAGATAGGCAGCGGGTCAGCTTCGAGTTGTTAAACAGGCACCTCCTCAGCTATTTTTCCTGAGTTTCAGACCTAAGACAAACAAGACAGCCTGGAGCTGTGGGTGACTGAATCGAGGGAACAGCCGACTATGTGAGGCCTCCTCTCAGATGCACCTACCACTCACTCTAACCTACTTCCTGCTGAGCCACGCCACATTTAGGAATTCCTGAAGGTCAAACCAGGGGAAGTCCAATGATTGAAGATGAGCTCAGAAGCTGAAATGAAAGCTTCAAATAGAACACAAGGCATACTGGACTAGACCTGGAGGCACAGCAAAGGCATGGACAAACAAAGAGGGGCCATGGTTTCCTCCAGACTGACCTCATGTGACTTTGGACATCACCTTATGTGCCTCGGGATACAAGAATGAGCCCCTACAATAGCAGATAGGAAGGGATAAGTCTACAGTTCCAGTAGAAAGCATTTCAAAGAGATGGAAAGTAAGGGTTTCTTTCATTAATTTGAAATTTAGTTACCTATGTAATATACAACCAACAGCACTACAGATAATTGATAGGGAATGCTTTGAAGATGTGCCTTTTAAAAGGTGGAGATATTTTTACCAAAGAAGTAACTGGGCTCTGACGCTAAATAACTTATTAAAATGCAAAGATGGAGGCTTCAGTATACACACTGGTGTTTTCCTATTTGCTAATAACAGAGCCTGAGACAAAGGTCCTCTGAGTGCAGGATGCTATTAAAATAACCGTTCTGTGTTTGAGCAATGTCGAAGATGCTGTCTTCTGCTTCTGTACCATTAGAGAAACAATCAGAGAAGGAGGATGTCCCTTGCATCATCCGATGACCCTGGTCTGTGATCTTTGTAGAGAACAAACAGCTTTAAGTGAGAAGCAGCCGATCTGGCCACGTCGCAAACAATTGAGAACTCATCCCACATCATCCTGCAGATCTGGATTATAGCACTCTTTTATGTCGTTACACTGTAAATCACCACCCACTAGTTATGGCATTTCTGAGCTTCTAGCCAAAATATCAAGTAAATCAAATTGGAGATGAAATATTTTTGGCTTAAGCCAATCCAATATGTTCTTGCTCCTGACAGCTGGAAAGCTCGAGAGCTATTTTACATCTCCACATTTGAAGTCCCCAAATCACAATTTTGGATGACCCCGTGCACTGCAACCAGAATCCTGGAAATCTCAGGATGGTTGGGAAATTAGCTGAGGGAGGGAGCAGTTCACTGTTACTGGGTAAAGTCGCAGAAGAATCACTGTAAGGTGCATTAACTAGAAGCCAAAAGCAAGAGATCGCAAGTGGCGAAAATTCATAAAAGGTTCCCCAAGTGGAACCCGATCCTGACTGCTAACGGGAGTGGAAATATAAAGATCCATTGTGTTGCGGTCCACAAAGTCAGTTCGAGGATAAAGAGTCAAGCCCCCAGTTGAGCCTGGTAATTATTCTAACAAAACGTTCATGTAGAAAGCAATTGCTTTTCTTCAAGGCTGTTGTAACAATTACTAAAGAAAACAGAGGGAGACAGAGAAAGACTACAGGAATGAGCTGAAACAAGGATGGGAACAATAACAGAACTGCTCACCCCCACAGGGGAATAACGTCATAATTGTCTGAGATTCATAAGTAAAAATAACTACCTCAGTATTATTATCAGGACATAATTTAACTCAGTCACAGTTCATAAACACACAATGAAACAATTTAACATTTGGAAAATAAGACACGGTCTAGTCTTTATCCCAATATTAATTGCCCAGGAATACGGTACTGGTTGTGTCTCTTCTGTTCTGGCATTAGCTGCATCCATGGGGCTATAACGTATGGACAGTCTGTCCTCAGTCAACTGTTTCCTCAGGCTTAAGAGAATTTCTCTTAGCAGTTATGCATATGCCTGAAAATACCAAAGAAATCGTCTCGACTCTTGCCAAACTGTCCTTCCAGAATAGACGGAATTCAAATGTGAACGTTCAGTCACAGACTGGCATTGTGTCTTTGTCCTTATGACTCTGGAGTGAGAGCAACCACTCTAACCCTGAGAGCGCCTGAAAGCCATGGCTCTTCCCCTTCCTCTCAGCTTGGCCTGGTCTCCACCCCAGTTAATACACAAAAATGTATTTTATTCTGTTTTACAAAATCAGTCACAGAAAGTACTGTCTTGCTTTTTGTCGAATGGAGTCACTATCTTTTATCCCTCTCTCTTAGGTCATCCCTGAGGACTAGCTCAGTGTCCTGATGAAATGTATGGACTTGGCAGCAGGAGGGCACCATGGGAAATTTCTAGACCCTCTTAAGTCTCCAGATGGCTCAGAGTATTTCTCAGCAAATAAACGAAACAGTGCTTGGTGATCTCTGGGAAAAGCTAAGTACCCACCTAAAGTTGGTCACTGTAATATTACACTTCCTCTATGCAAATAACTTATTTAATGAAACCTTATCAATTTATACCCAGAGAATTTTATATAGAACTAGTTGAGCTGGGCCCAGGTGAATGGAGAATACCATGGAAAACCACAACTTGTCCAAATGCAGAAACAAGAGGTTGTTGAGTAACATTCCTGATTGATAAACCTACGACACAGCTCTTGGACCTAAGGCTCAGGGACCACCTCGGAAGATGGGGCAGGAAGATGGTAAGAGCCAGCAGACCGGGAAATCTGCTGTGAGAATCATCTTCTAGAAAGGCAGGGTAGCTTCGCCTATGATGCCTTAACAACAGGAGGTAACAAGACCAAAGAAGTATAACACCAACAGACATGCTGATACGGGAGGGGAATATCTCACAGGGTCCCAGCCCTGGACAAAGAGCTACGGGCAAGTAGGTAATGTTGAGGGCAGGAGAGAATACACCTCCCTGGGGAGGAACTCTTTAATTGGTTATCCAATACTAAGTGGTCAGCCATGAAATTACATGTGTACAGGTAACAGAAAATGGACAGAACATATTTTATATTTAGTTGTGTGTGTGTATGAGTGTGTACACAACAATAACAATAAAAGAAAAGAGGGCAATGATTTTGAGAGTAAAAACAAAAAACAAGGGGGTAGCAAGGAATGAAGGAAGGAAAAAGGAGGAAGTAATGTGATTGTGCTTTACTTTTAAAAAATGCAAAAACAGTAAAGAAAAAGGAAGTTAGAACAGGTTAGCTTAAAAATACAAATATCACATATTAGGTATCAGTTGATTATCAAGGCAGATATCCAGGAGTAAAAAGGAATCATGAACCTGCGATTAAAATGATAAAATTGTCACAGTTAATGAATGTATAAAAATTTACACTGCTTTAAAGCACCTATAACTCCTTGTATTCCCACATCCCTAGATGTATTCATAATTACCTGAAATTGTTGGATATTTTGTGATTAATAGAAAACCTAAAAAAGATTTTTCTTTGAATAGAGAATCATCAATAACAACCACAGAAAGTAAAGAATAAGGAAAAGAAAAGAAAAGAAAAGAAAAGAAAAGAAAAGAAAAGAAAAAAAAGAAAAAGACTAACCCCTTTTCTCTCCTCTGGGCAATACCTACATGTTGTATATATTTTGTAATTAAAACTATGAAGATTTGATCTGAGGAATCACAGGACATTAAATTCTAATTTTAGAAAGATGTAAGTATCCAGAAATGAAACTTGAACATGCTGACCATGACCCGATTACACAAAAACAGTATATTCTTTTCTTGTGCCTGGAGTTATCGGGATGGCCACCCATTTTCATTTTACTGGCAAAGAATGGAAGCTCTGCTGTTACAGATGCCTGAGTAACAATTTAACTCCAACAGCATTGATTTAACTGTGACCATGTGGGAAAGCTTTGGGCTTAATGGTAGCAACTGTATAAGTAAGGAAGCCGAACAAGCACCTCTCCTCACAATCATGGTTACAGATATCTCAACAAGTGGGAGATGAAAAAAACAAATTAAAGTGCTGTTGTAAGAGAACAAGTCAAGGAGGTGAGAGGACATGCATGTGAAGGCGGGTCTTTACTGGGGAGAGGGATGAGGATTCAGTAAGAAGATTCATGTGTGCTGGCAGTTACAAAATATACAGGATTTCAGTAGGTGTGGAAGATGCCAGAATGAATGACAGGAGAGATTCCTTAGAAAACAGGTGTGGCTAACAGTCAAGGAAACTGAGGAGTGTGGCAAATAAATGAGGAAGCCTGAAGGGTGTTGAGTAATATGTAGAATAACAATAGTGAGTTATTAAGAGCTGTACTACTGAAAAACTATGTACCAAACACTTATTCATCAAGAGCCAGGCACCCACTAGACACTCTCTGCACTTTACAGTGTTTGATATAAAAATATCACTCTTCAAGATAATTGTCATCTGTTTATTCAAAGAAATTAGGAAAATCACCAGTGCTCTCATTGATAAAGTACAAAATTAGAATTTTAAGGGATTTAACTCTAAAAATCCCCATGCTTAGTCCATATGGATATGTTCTGATTTATATGAAAATGACTATGAAATCTTTTCCTTAAAATGACCCCCTGTTTTGGGCAGATAGATACTATAATATATTCTAATTTTAGTTCTTATGGTACATGTGATTAAGCATTTAAATATATTATATATAATATATACATATATATATTAAAATATATGTTATGACTTCTGGTGAGGAAGCCCAGGCCTATTTTCTGGGTCCTTCCCTCCTACAGTGAAAGGGAAATAGATTATGACTCAGCTCCATTTTTCTATAACTACCAACTACAATATTTAGAAGCTATGGATGCTACTAGGCTAAAAAAAAAAAAAGTCAGGAAAGTAAGTTGAGTTTGGGCTCTTTGTTTTACTGTCATGCTTCTTAAATCACAGGAATGAAGACCCAGGTACAACCCAGAAAGGAAACACCTTGAATCGGGAGAAGGCAACCATGTAAACTCATCAATGCTCCTATCAGAGTCGTGTCTCAAACATCAAGTCTACCTGGATTGGAATGCCTCGAATAGGTTCTCAATTTATATTTACTTACGTGTATATATATATATGCATGTGTGTGTTCATGCATGTGCATGTGTCTCTGTGTGTGTGCAATGTGTGTGTTGGTACCCGAAAAGGTTAGAAGAGTGCACACCATCCCCTGGAGCTGGATTTACAAATGGTTGTGAGTTACAAATGTGACTGCTGAAAACCAGGCTCAGGTCTTTTGGAAGAGTAGCAATCCGCTTAACCACTGAGTCATCACTCCAGCCTGTGATAACCAGTCTATGTCAATGCATTTTCTGTAACAAAAGCAGACCAACCACAAATTAATAAGTCCTCTTTCATGACTCACAAAGATTAGACGGTGAATAAGCTTTGCAGTCTAAGATTCCGGCCTTTGGAGCATGGTTAGGCATGCCAGGCTGAATTATGTTGAGGTTTTGAGGTGTTGCTCCTCTGGGACAGAAATCATGTATGTGTGTCATCATTCCGCTCCAAGCAAGGAAGCAGGCTGCAAGTCACTGTCACTCAAACTAATGGAACAAACGACCACCAGCCTAATGCAAAATCATGCCCAAAGCTTCGAGTTCTACTGATGGGACACAGTTACCTCGGGGTAACATTGATCACAAGCCAACTTAAGCTCAAGTGAATGTTTGGTTTTCATTTTTTAAGGTCAATACAATTTCTACTGACCAAAAGAAATATAAAAATGTAGCTAGTGTGGTCCACTTCCTTTTCATTCTCTTACAGTTTGTGCACGTTTTCTCCTCTTAACAAATCTTCACTGATTGGCAGTTGTTTTTATGATGGAGCAAAAAACAAAGTCCACATGTGTGGAAATAAGTCTACCTTAAATGCTTTCTGTAAAAAAATGAAAATGAGATTAGCTAGTTTTAAAAGATTTTTGAGCCTTTATTTTTTATCTGCTAGTTACGGTCCTGGAAATGAGCAAATCATAAACAGAGGTGATTATGCAGCTATGCCATGCAGCACCCACCCAGCTAAAACCTGAAGGGATTCCATCCCCATGATTAGGCATTTTAGATCAGTTAATATAAGGGATTTAGGAAGGAAGCACTGCTCAGGAAATACCTAGCACAAACATTAGCAAATGCTTGGGAGAAAAACCATTACAAATCATATATATGAATCATAGAAGGATGTGGAATGTTTATATTAAATTTTGATACCTTCTTTTGAATAAGATCTCTTCCACTTCTTTTCAGTCCTTAAGCAATTCTTATTAACAACCCTCCACACTACTTACAACAGTAGAACTCAGTTATAATTATATGGCAAAGTCTCACTCATATTCTAACTAAATTCTACAGTGTCTGCATGAGATTTCAAGGGAGCAGCATTGACTCGGTTTGTGAGAGTGTGTCTTTTTGTTTTTGTTTGTTTGTTTGTTTGGTTTTTCACTTCAAATAGTGGAATGATGTTTCAAGTTGGGATAATGACTAACTGGATCCTGCCCCATACACAACTTTTTCAAACTAAGGTTAAATATGGAAAATTAGTCGACGTCAGGATTGATGTCTCACTTCCAGGCTGGATTCCTTAAACAATACATTTTGCACAGCACTATTCTTAAGAAATCTGAGTGTGCTGCACTAAGGACCATTCTGGAACCAAAGCTCCTGTTCAGTGTGTTGTGGAAGGCAGCAGCTGTCTGTTCTCTAAGATTTTTGCTGGAATAATTTCATAAGTTTGCAAATGAATGTTCAAAGCAGACTTGGCCACATTATAAGAGATGAGAGAAATGTCCTCTGCCATCTTTATGTGGAAGGCAAGCCGTACTTTAAAAAAAAATCAGATACAGAAATTTTAAAACATGTGGCCCAATGATTCTAGATGTTATTGCTTTATAGGTGTTTTCATAGGTATGCCTTGTGACTTGTTTTATGTTTTCAAAAACAGGGTTCTTGGCCTTTAGCCTTTATTTTCAATGACAAAGTTCAAAAGCACTAAACTAAGACAATCAGGTGCCTCTTCCTCTTCTCCCAAGCATCAGTATGGCTGAGGGTCCCTACACCTGTGCACGGCTCACAGCGAACTGGCTGTGGGATGTTAAAACCTCCATGACCTTGACGGATGTAAAAGCAGTTCCAAGCACAGTGTCTTTAACTGCACTGTTCTACTGTGTGACAGGGCTGGTACTGGGAAAGTCTGAAAATAACAAAGTTCTACATCCCTTGGGGTAGACAGATAAAACGAGGCAGAACCTGTCCAAACAGCACATTTGTTCTAACTAGTCATGGTGCTTTCCGAGTCTTCACTCTAAAAACTACAATGATTGTGCCAGTGTTCACCTTCTCTTGATGCTACAGAGACATTTCACACACGAGTCAAGATTGCCCAGCTTGAGTTTACACAGGGGAAATTAGAAATGGCATCATATAGAAAAAACTGAGTACAGGCTCAAATTTTTCACTGCTGCACATTCAGTCCCAAAAGAAATTCTCTATTTTGCTTTTCCATTGCTGGTTTGTATTTTGGTAAATTTGGCTTTATGATTAACAAATAAAAAATAGAATATGATTTTTTAATCTCATATTCAGGGAAAATATAAAGCAGATAGTTAATAACTATAAACTTCCTTTAATTTACATGGTGCTTGATCCTATATCCAAGAATTTAAAAAATATTCATTTATGATATTATTTAAATAATATAAATTCAGTGTTAGGTTTATAAAACTTATTCAACCATTAAACAAAAATGAGGTCAAAACACCCACATCTCTGAACTTGAGTACTATGTTCAGGCCGTGTCTAACAAGACAAGGAATAACTCTGAAACAATTGGCTGGTAGGGTAGAGAAGATATTAATTGTTTTGGAATGTCTTTCTGTGTGCTGTGAATATATGTTGCTCTCATTGGTTGATAAATAAAACTGATTTGGCTTATAGCCAGGTAGAATATAGCTAGGTGAGAAAACTAAACTTAATACAGGGAGAAAGAAAGGCAGAGTTTGGGAGATGCCATCCAGCCACCTAAGGAACAATATGCCAGAAGACTGGTAATGCCATGGCCACGAGGCAAAACTTAGAGTAATAGAAATGGGTTAGTATAAGTATAAGAGCTAACTAGTAATAAGCCTGAGCCATCAGTCAAGCATTTATAAGTAATATTAAACTACAGAGTGCTTATTTGGGAACTGGTGGGTGGGAGAGAAACCTCCATTTACAATTAATAGATATGGTTTCACTAACCAGGATACCCTATTACAAAGGTGGTGGCAAAGTATTTTTGTTTTTGAACACTATTATTTGGATGCTATCTTATCATGATTATAATAGCCCTAACCTATTTCATTAAATAGCCAGTATATAATTAGACCTTGCAAAAAGATTAAGAGCAGCAGTAGTGATAATTGCAACAACAGTTACTGAACCTACCATTTATACAACACTTGCTGTGGCTGGATCTATCTATCTATCTATCTATCTATCTATCTATCTATCTATCTATCTATCTATTTATCTATCTATCCATACATACATTCATCTATCATCTATCTATCTATCCATCCATCTATCTATCTATTATCTATCTATCTATCTATCTATCCATCTATCATCTATCTATCTATCTATCCATTCATCCATTTATCCATCTATCTACCTACTTACCTATTTACCTACCTACCTACATACCTACCTACGTACCTGAATATCTATCTCATAATTCTGTGAAAGCTATTACCCCCATTCTACAGATAAGAAAAGTATACACAACTACAATTTGTGGAAATATGATTTGATACAGCTTGTTTAGCTCCAGAAGCTGTGAGCTGTGCTCATAACCACCATATGAAACTTCTGCACAGAGAGAAATGAACCAAGGAACAATGTTTACCGGTTAACTCAAGCAAAGGGAATTTTAACATATCAGGGGTTTCTGGACCTACTGAACATCTCCTTCAGTCTGAGTATATGTGAGGGGCATTGTATGCTTCAAATCCAGCTATCCAGGGAGGAAATAAAGAAAATGGATGAAGAAATGAAAGCATACCAAAGCATCAAATTCATTTACTTATAAGCAAATATTACAGACATAATGGAATATTAAAATGGAAGTTTTGGCTGAAGCATCAAGACAATAATTAACACATTGCAAGGGAGGTGTTAGACCATATGTTGGATTCCCAAAGGAGGATTCTGAGAACCAGTTACTCATTGTTAAATGTCACACCACATCAAAGTTCTAGCATTAGAAATTAAGAGCTTTGCTTAGCTGGGAGAAATTAAGATAACCTACGAATTCCACTGTGAATAATGGAAATTCCTGCCCTCCCCTCAGCCTGGAAATTTCAGAAGGACCTGCTAAAACCTCTAGCAAGGACCCCTAGCAGTTTGATGTATATATGGATTGATTCCCATCTCATGTACAAAGGCCAAGTAACTGGTTAGTACCACAGACAATATAGCAGCAACAAGATTCCTGAGTTGGGAGCCCGTGTATGATGGATTCATAGAGAGTGAAGGATTTCTATGGACTAGATGAGGACATTTCATGAGACGGAATCAGAATGGCGTCAGCTGTGGTCAAACCCAAGAATCCTTCCTGGAAAGGATAAAGAGATCTCACAGAGTGTCTTCAAGGGCCACTATTCTTTTTTACACTATAGATGCTCAAGCCCATTCAGTAAAACAGCTGTAGGATTGGGGGTGAGTTTAGACTACTCTAACCACCACAACAACCCCCCCAAAACAAAACCAAATGAACAAAAGCAATGAAACCGCACACAAGAAAGTCAGCAAAACCCAACAGTTCTGGTTTTTAACTTTAAGTAAAAGATCTTCTTGCCACAGCACATACTACACCAGAAGCTAATTAAACACATAATGTAGCTGTCAGGTTCATGATTTAACGGCTGTGAAGAAAGAGGCTGCAATTTAAATAACTTTCAAGTACAATATCCAATCAGGCAAGCCCTTAAAAACAGTTAACTTTCACCTCTCAACTCCATTTAACTTTTCTCTTAGCCTTAAGTACTTAATATCTAAAATGGGAGCTTGTTGGCATATTTAAATGAGAATTATGTATACACAGGAAATCACTTTTCATCTAGGAAAAGCTGTAAAATGTTACCATGAGTTGTATTTGCTATGCCAGGTCTTACCGTGCATTTTAATATACAAAAGTAACAAAATTTACACAGTTAACTGCTGAGAGGTGTACAGCCCTTGAACTTACAAAAGATGCACAATATTAATGCAAGGGCTCTGAGTTCTTTCCTAACAGCAAATTACGTATCTAGCGTTCAGAAATGAGGGGGGACAGTCATCTTACATGTATGTCAGTGCAAATCTAACCTCTGTCCGCAGCCTCTGTAGTCCAGAAGAGGAGACAGCAAACATGTACTACATATGTAACAGTCACTGTTTGCATATCATTTCTTTACTAGGTGCACAGACAGATAAACATGTGAGCATGAGAAAAGTTGACACTAAACTAACACCTTGTAACAATCAGGCAGAGAATTCTCGACATACTCAATACTTCGACACTTAGGAGTAGAAGTCAAGGAATATCTTTTCTCTGTTGGCTTCAGAGTAAAAACGGTGACAACTCATACAATAATGTACATTTATGCACACATGTGTACACAGATATGTGGTGGGGGTCTTCTTTCCCCTCTCAGCCTGTCGCCATCAGTCCGAGATGGGAAAGAGGCAGAAGGGATGACAGAAAGCTTTGTATGTGTCCCATGAGCACAGATGGAGAGAGACCTCCGGGAGACAGACTTCAGTGAATCAGCTCAACTTTATCCCAGATTCTAAGGAATACGTAGAATTAGGGAACCTGGGGACAAACCCTAATTTGCAATAAGTAGCATGCTCCTATCATAATGTGGACATAGGATCCTATAGTGACGCTCCTAGCACAAGTCCTCTTAGCAGGGATCTGTGCCAACAGTCAAGCTAAAGAGGAATCAGACATCTGGTTTAGATAAGGTCAGTCCTCCAGGCCCAGGAACATTGTCCAGATAAGGGCAGGTAGAGGCAGGAAGTTGCCTAGCTAATGAGATAAGCCTCCAGGCCACGGGGAGACTGTGACCTCTACCAGCAGCAAAAATCTCCCATGGATCTATGTTTATCATGCCACAGCTGCTAGACACTTAGGTACTTCGTTTTGTGACAAACTAGGCACAGGGTTTAAAAATAGGTACTTCATTTTGTTGAAACATTTGGACTAGCTAGGGACACTAATGACCAGCAGTCAGGAAGTGACCTGGAACCTGCTAGAACAGGGAGATGGTACAGGCCTGAGAGCAACCCACAGAGGGTAGGACGTCCCAGCTGAGACAGGGAGGGATGATATATGACAGCCACAGCCAGTGGATGGGGGCATGCAACATCCTACAGGGGTGTAATGGGGCAGCAGCAGAGGAAGTTCAGAGAGGGCTTTATGAAATCAGGCTCCTCAGAGAACACTCAGTGAAGTGGTGCCACTGTGTCTTCAATATATTCATTTCTTCATTTGATTGTTATTATTAATATGTGCCTGCTTTTGAAGAAGTTTCTAAATATAATAAAATAAAGCACATGAATACCTAATCAAAGCACTAGAAATCTTTTCTAAGTACAAAATAAAGAGATTTTCAGGGCCGCCTCTCCCAGCGTCTGGCCCCGTGCATCATGGCTAGAGGACATGGGATGTGACTGAACTCGCTTGCTCTGAGAAAAAATGCACACAGATGACAAGACTACTCAGTTGGCCACATAGCACTTTGCTTCATAACCATTTATACCCTGTATTAATGTTCCTTGAATTAAGTAACTGACTTTTGGGAAAACATTGACAATTTCGCTTTATGGATAGTGATTTTTTATGTTCAGAACCCACTAGGAAATGTCCCTACCTGGGCACCTGTTCAGATTGCTGAATGACAAAGATGAGTCACAAGCACAGGGAAAGACCTTTGATTATTTCGGTACCTCAGTTAACAGCTTCAAAAAAAAGACAAGTAACAGTGGGTTAAATGGGCTGCAGGTTCCACAACAGCCCTGCTTACCTTTCCACCCGGATGGCTGTTGTGCCCAAGTTGGCTGTCTAGAAATCACTTCTCACACCTGGAGTTTGTGCAGAATGATGGAAGGGGGCACTAGGAAAGGATGCCCCTTCCTCTGAGACACAGCACATAAACCTGCTTAAATTTTACAGGTCATAATCTAGCGGCAAGCCTCTATGGCGTATGTGTTAGACAGGGGGTAAAGCACCAGGTTTACAAGTGTGCATTTCTCAGACAAGGACAGAAGAAAAGGTCTGAGGAGGCGATCCCAAATAATAAGCCATAGGTGCACACTTCCTGAACTTCAAACTATGAGGATGTGCTACTACTGACCGAATGCCTGTGGGTCTCCCAAATTCACACTGAGATGCAATCCCCAAGGGCACTGTGTTAGAGACAGCAGTTTGAGGGATGGTTTGGTCCATGAGGACACCAACACCGTGAATGTGATCGGTGCCCTCAGAGAAGGATCTGAGGAAGCCTGGTTGACACTATTTTGCTTCTTCAGTGATATCAAGACTTTCTTATAGAAACGTACGTGCAGCAACATTTCTAGGAAGAACAGTGGAAAGATCTATGCAAAAGCCTTATAAAGTCTATAAATAATTTATAAGTAAATATCTAAGGATTAATCTGAAAGAAAGAATCTGAGATGGGATTAAAAAAGACATGAGCCAAAATGTTAATTATGAATGTTACAGAAACACAAAATTAATAATCAGGAAAATAATATTAAAATTGAACAAAATGACTAAATATTGAACTATAACATTACCATATTGTGTAACTACTAGGGGCTTTTCTCTTTCTCTCTGTCTGTCTTTCTGTCTGTCTGTCTTTCTTTCTTTTCTGAAACTGGATCTTATTCTGTAGTCTAGACTAGCCTAGAACTCACTGTGTATCCAGGTCTACCATAGTTTCAGTAATCTCCTGCCTCAGCTTCCTGAATGCTGGAATTATCAACATATGCTATCACGTTCACACTTAGCTAACACGTTCAATTTCAAAAGTCAATTTGATGATATGGAAAAGTTCCCTGATATAATATTGATGTGGGAAACAGGGTACCAGGTGAGGTCACACACAATCCTTCTTCCTCTTCAAGGAAAGCAAGGTCGCAGGTGAAGTACACAAGGCTACTTTCTTCTTATCTACATATGTAGGCCCACATATGAGTGGCAATGTCTTGACTGGGGTTACATTAGTGACACTTTTAAAGATGATGTTTTAAGCTTTTTGGTGCATTGATGTTTTGCCTGGGTGTATGTCTGTGTGAAGGTGTCAGATTCCCTGGAACTGGAGTTACCGTTATGAAGTGTCCTGGAGGTGCTGAGAATCGAACCTAGGTCCTCTGGAAGAGAGTTCAGTGCTCTTTTTTTTTTTTTTATTCCAGTTGTTTATTTTTTCTCTCCTTTTTAAATTTTTTTTTTAAATTTCATTTTACGTTCCAACCAGAATTCTCCACCCTTCTACCTGGCCTCCCCTTACTTTCCTCCCAGCCCACTCCTCATCTACTCCTCCCAGTGAGTAGGGGCTGCTCGTGGGAGTCAACAAAGTCTGGCACATAAAGTTGGAGCAGGACCAAGCCCTTCTCCCTGATGAACAACACATGGATTGTCAATGGAAGGGGAATTAGACAAGAGATCTCCCGGGTAAACTTGGGCTAGTGGGGGTGGGGGCGGAGTAAACAGGAAGAAACAGGATGGTCGAGGGGGGAGAGGGGCAGAGTGGGAGAGCAATAAAAGAGAAATTTTGATAGAGAGAGCCTCACTCAGGTTAGGGAGAAACATGGTGCTAGGGAAATTCCCAAGAATTCACAAGGAGGACCCCAGCTAAGATTCCTAGCAATAGTGGAGTGGGAGCCCGAAATGGCCTTCCCCTGTAATCAGACTGATGAATACACCAACTATCATAATAGAACCTTCATTCAGCAACTGATGGCACCAGATGCAGACATCCACAGCCAAGCACGAGGCAGAGCTCTGGGAATCCAATCAAAGATAGGGAAGAAGGAACGTATGAGCAAGGGAGATCAAGATTATGAGGGAGAAATCTACAGAGACAGCTGAACCAAGCTTGTTGGAAATTCATGAATTCTAGATCAACAGCTATGGAGCCTCTATGGGACAGAACTAGGCCCTCCATAGTGGAAGACAGTGGTGAAGCTTGGACTATCTGAGAAGCCGGCGGCAGGAGGACCAGGATCTATCTCTGGTGCATGAGCTAGCTTGTAGGAGACCATTCCCTATGGTGGGATGACATGCTCAGTCAGTGCTCTTAACTACTGAACTATCTCTTCAGCCCCCTGTTGACAACTTACCTTAATTCTCCAAATTTCCGAATGTGAATATTAAATTCATTCAGTCAGACCTCAATGTTTTTGACTATCCATCTTACAAAGATGTATAAAGTCGTTAGAAAATATGGTTATATGGGTTTTACACTAAGAAATGTATCTGAAACCCTATAGAGTTAACTTTCTGCAATAGATATGACTGTGGGCCTGATAAAGGCACTTGAAGGACATTCAGATGGCTACCTAACCTTTATGTAACAGAAAATGTCCAAATGATAACAGATATTCATATTCCTGTTAGAGTATCAATTATTATTAAGCTATGCATTTGAATTTAAATGTTCATATTTGGATTACTTAAACATAAATTTCAGAATGTTAAGTAGATTTAATAAAATACAGTGCTATTTATTTAAGTTGTTACTCAAACAACTGCCACTAGGTTAAACTGCAGAGTATAGCAAACTTTTCTAACTAACATTCAATTTTTACAAAGTAATAATTTCACTTAGAAAAGCTACCAGGACTCAACTCTAATAACAAAAATATATCACTAAAATAATAACTTTCCAATAAACACTACAAGGATTACCTGGTTTCAGTTTCTGAGTGGAAATTCAATATGAAATAATATTGCCAAAAATCTCTGGTCTAAAGGATTTTGTTTAAACATCTACAAAGAGAGTGTACAGTTAACTTCCCCCGACTGATGTGAGCCTCTACAAACACATCAATACATGCAGCCCAGAAGAACCTACTGCAAGAGATTGTTTCTGTCGATACAAAGCAAGGTCACTGCATTACAGGAAGACTCTTGTTTATTTCGCTTCCTTAAAGGGGATTGTTCAAGGGCAAACTCTGAAAGAATGGTTCTAAGAATCATCGAAACCCTTGAAAAACAGGCAACTTCGGGGAAAATTCTGAATAGCTAATAGGATATTTCTGGATTACAGAGTAAAAAGAAGCAAAAAAAACCTCACAAAAGTCTATCTTTAAAAGTTGTTTGCATTTGTCTTTAGATGTTGTTGTTTTTTTTTTCTTTGTCTTTTCTCCAAATTTTAAACTAATAAAATGGAATACACATTACAAGAAAATAAGTTGACAGCAACTGCAGTGCTTCACTGGGGAAAACGAAAGCAAAACTTTGAACAACAAAGTGCTAATAAACTCTAATTTGACTTAATGAGGACCTGCCCTATGTTGGACATTGTGCTGGATGCTAAGAGCTTTCATTAGTGCTTATTGAATGCTATACTTCCTTTACACATCAGGTTAATAACAAGGAATGGAGACAGGGATGCATGAGGCATGTACTGGGGAATTGAGCTGAAGAGGCCTGCATACAAAACAGTCCTTAGTAACTGAAATCAATAATATTTTAAAGAAACATGTTTTAAATAAAAATTCAAATAATCCATGATGAACAAACATTTGATACAAGAAGGCAATATCAGGAGGCACATACAAAATCTGCTTTGATCAAGTGAAAATAGTTTTAAAATAATCACACTAAACATGTTTTTGAGCAAACAGAAGATAATCCTTTTAGTGGAATATCTTACTCCTTCTTTACGATCTCTCTTAATCAATTCTGTCTTGAGCTCATAACAGAATATCACCCTGAATATTTCTATATCCATTCCTTAATAAGAGACTAAAAGGAAATTAGACATTAGGCACAGACATCTTTAGACAAAAGTCATTATGGAAACAACGCGCTCCTCTTTACAAGGCAAATCTCATTGTGAATGATGGATGACCTGACCGAAAGTTTCAAAGGAGAAAGATATCATTACACTCCTCCTTTAGAAACATATTTAATTTTTAAATAACCTCCTGTTTTTCATTGTCTAAACATTTCAACTGATTTCTTCAAACCTTAGTAAACAATCTTTCCTAATGCCAACTCTAAGAGACTTGCGGAGATAGGATGAAACTCTCAAAGGAAAAAAAAAAGCAAGAGCACTGAGGAGAGAGAGAGCGCGAACTGACGACCAGCCACAGCTCCAGGAAATCTTCCTGAGACAGACTGTAAGCGTAATAGTGAAGGTGGCGTAACAGACGGCAGCTTTATAGCTTTTCCACGGCAAATTAATAGCTAGTAAGCACTGATCGTTAATGGAGTAGAGACTGCTTGGCTTAAACCAAGACTGCAGACTGTGAAAGAAAATAGTTATTTCCTAATTAAGAATTTGATGAATATATATCAAATTAAAACATTTTGTGCACATTCATATCAAATGTTTTGGGTTATAAAATAAATTAGTACTGTTTTTTAAATAAAATGAAAGAATATACGGGCTGTAATGCTAGATAATTAAATACATCCCAAACTTTCCATTAACCTAAGTGATTCTATTTCACTCTAGACTTTCTCCTTAAAAATTCCCACTCTACTTTGTGGGTGGAACGGGGAGATAATTATGAAAATGCTCATTCCTAAATTCTACACTATGATTCCTAAATCTGTATCTTCATGGTTAAGATGCCAGAAACAGACTTCTCAGGACTCCCAATGATGCCTAGGTGTTCAAGCA
Organism: Chionomys nivalis; assembly: GCF_950005125.1. Lineage (NCBI taxonomy): Eukaryota > Metazoa > Chordata > Mammalia > Rodentia > Cricetidae > Chionomys > Chionomys nivalis. The sequence goes on from NC_080095.1 coordinate 75,109,233, forward strand.
GGAGAGCCAAGACAGAGGGTGAAGGTCTAGTGGAATGTTATATCCTCCATAGGCTCTGGGATTTAAACTCTTGATTTCCAGTTGGTAGCCCTGTCTGAGGAGGCTCAGGAGGTATAATCTTGATGGAGGAAGGACTTGGGGCTGTTGGAGGGTGGTGGCTTCGAGGCTTCAACGCCTCTTAACATTCCTTGTTTGCTTTGCCTGCTTCCTGAACTCTGTTTAGAGACAGGAACTCTCAGTTTTCTGCTCCAGCTGCCATTCTTGCCTGCTGTCATGCTTCCCCACAATGATGGTGACAGACTCTTCTCGCTCTGGAAGAGTAAGCCCAAATAAACTCTTCCATCTACAAGTAACCTTGCTTTGATCTTAGTCTAACCATGGTGATCTGATGGTAATTATAAGAGTTCTTGAGGGTGAATGAATGGCAGACCGTGGGATATGTATCATGTATCAATATCCCAGTGTTTAGGGTGAATGACTGTCTGACAGTAGGGGTATGTATCATGTATCAATATCCCAGTGTTTTGGTTTTATAAGGTAAAATGAAAGTACTCAGGTGCCTTTTTGTCTTTTCTTTCTTCATCTAAAAATTTTTCTTACAGGTATATATTGTATTTTGAGTATATTCAGCTCTTCACCCCATCTAACTTAGGTACCCTTTTCTCACCCGTCTCCACATAAATCCCCTTTGTTCACCTAGAAAATTTCACTTAACGTCTGTTCACATGACTTTATATAACTACATCAAATCTAGGAATCCAAAATGGAAAAAAAAATGATATCTTTTCTTCTAAGCCTGGCTAAAACTATTTAATATGACCAGTTCTCTATGGTTTCATCCATGATTTTCCTCACAAATGACATTAATTATTCTTTTTTTTTATAAATAAAGATTTATTTTTTTAAAGATTTATTTATTTATTATGTACACAACATTCCTCCCATGTATGCTTGCATGCCAGAAGAGGGCACCAGATCTCATTATAGATGACTGTGAGCCACCATGTGGTTGCTGGGTATTGAACTCAGGACCTCTGGAAGAGCAGTCAGTGCTCTTAGCCTCTGAGCCATCTCTCCAGCCCCTTAATTATTCTTATTACTGAAAATATTCCATATATATGTATATGTGTACAATATTTTCCATGTCTGTTCATTTAGACAGCTAGTTTAGATGTAGAAGTTAAGCACAGCAAAACAGTACTCCAGGAAACATGGTGGACGCAGAGTGCATGTGTCTCTTTGGGATGCTGAGTAGACGTTGTGTAAACCCCTAGGAATGGTATAAGCCAGTCATATGGTAGGTCTATTTTTGCTGTTATTTTTAAATTACTTTTAAGAATTTCCACAATGGTTTCCATAGATTTTTGGACTAGTTTACATTTCAAGAAGAATGTACCCTTTGTCCAATCCATGTCAGCATCCATTCCTTTTTTTATTTTTAATGACTGACATTCTAACTAGAGAAAAACAGAATTTTAATGGCATTGTTTTGATTTGCATATTCAGACGCTAAGTGTGTCTGAACGTATTTTCATATTTATTGGGCCCTTGTGTTTCCCCTTTTGTCCATTTCATTACCCCATTCACTGGGTGAGTTGTCTTCTTAGCTTTTCAAACTTCTTTGTATATACTAGTTATCCATCCTATGCCTTATTTAGGGGTTGTCACTGATTCTGAAGACTGTCTCTTCACCTGATGTGTTCATTAACTAATTACCTTATTTCCTGAATAGTAAGAACACTAATTAGAAAGCCCCTGTCTTCAATATCTTGAAGTCTAGTCCCTACTTTTTCTCTAAAATTTTCAGGATTATTATTAATGTCTTTGATCCATTTGGTGTTGGTGCTTGTGCAGGGTAAGAGGTAGGAATTTAGTGTCATTCTTCGGCTTATGAATACCCAGCTTTTCCAGCACCATTTGTTAAAAAGGGTGTCGTTTTATCCCCCAATGTGTGTGTTCTGCCACTTTGTCAAACATCAGACAACTATGTAAGTTTATATCTTTATGACCTGCTCTATCCCATTGATCTATACGTAATTTTAGTCACTTTGTAATGTTAGCTGGAATTGGGTATAATATCCACAGCATTATTTTCTCTGCTCAGGATTGCTTTGTCTATCCAAGGTCTTTTGTGCTTCCAAATTATGTTAAACTTGCTGTTCTTGTTGTTTGTTTCCTTTTCACATTTTTTGATTTGCTTGTTTTTTCCAATTTCTGTGAAGAATGACATTGGGATATTGATGCGATTGCATCGAACCTGTAGATTGCATTTGATGATATAACTGTCGCACAATATTCTTTTGTCTTTTTGATATGCATAAATGAGATTATGTGACTCTATGTTTACCAACTTCTCTATAAGTATACATTTGTGTATTTATTGATTCCCCTACTGTATTTCAAAGTCTTGCTTTTGATTCTGTTACTAGGAGGCCCACACTCTTACTTTCAGGGCTAGCATTCCAGTGTCTCTGGCTTTGTATCAACACGACAGCACGGGAGTTCTGAAGTCTTGAAAATCCTCTACTGTATGTACATTTCCCCCACCACTTCAAAGAGGAAGTGGAGAAGCTAAGCATGCCCACATTCAGGTAATCAAAACAAATAAACAAACAAACAAAAAACATCTACATTGTGAATGAATGTGGGAAAGAAAAAACAGCTTGTCTGGAATTAGATGTTGAGATGATAATACAATCTTCCACATTAGGGGAAAACAGAAGAAGAATGCAGCAAATCAAAAATCAGATATTATTGCATAATAAGGCTGGAAAGGAGTTGAGAGAACAACTAAGAAATGAAGACCTTCATTGTATTGATGACATAAATGCTAAGAGGCTTATTAAATTGCTAGGTTCTCCAACAGAACAGAGCTCATGATCATAACAGTAACACCCTTGTTATTTCAACAAACCCATTTTAGTCTACAACAGAATATGTAAAGCCTTTTATCCAGTAGGAGGTGTGCACTATGATAAACGCTGAACTGAAATTAGGGAGAAAACCCCGAACCTTCACTATCTCTGGCATATTTTAGGAAATCAACAATGTTTATACCTCAGAATCTTTTGACCTCATGTTGTCTAGTTAAAGGGTTTTTTTTCTAAACATATACTCAAAAGATCCTAGATAGGGGCTGAAGAGATGGCTCAGAGGTTAAGAGCATTGCTTGCTCTTCCAAAGGTCCTGAGTTCAATTCCCAGCTACCACATGGTGGCTCACAACCATCTATAATGGGGTCTGGTGCCCTCTTCTGGCCTGCAGGCATACACACAGACAGAATATTGTATACATAATAAATAAATAAATATTTTTAAGGAAAAGTAACATCTTAAAAAAGAAAAGATCCTAGAAACTAGAGAGTGGGATAAATAGGGGACAAATGACCCTTAAAGGCTTCCTGTAAACAGCACATTTCTTTCCATTTGGCAATTCCTAATCTAAAAACTGAGATCCTACAAATAGGCACACACCATCTGACACTTACCTCTCAAGACAAAAATCCCATACAGTGTTATATTGGACCTATATGTAAAATAGCTCACTTTTCAGGGGGATACTAGGATCTATCTTTTTAGAGCAATACCAAGATATCATAATTTTCTTTAAAGAAGATATAGGAATTACAAATATATTCACCACACTTGGCCCTTGAATGGAATTCATAGTGGTTAATACCATGAGCACGTATATTTCAGAATGATTGTTCAAAGGGAAACAGCCAAAGAGGAAATGATCAAAATAGTTACTCATTTGAAAGTGTGCGCGTGCGCTTGTGTGTGTGTGCATACATGTGCAGTGTGTATGTAGAAATGGGAATGATGAGATATGAATATAAGCAATAGAGAGAATTGTACTATAAGCATTATTGTAAATCACTGATCCCTTATTTAGGAAATCTTAAGTTATGTAACAATGGTATAGAATAAAATAGCATCTGGCTGTCTTTCCCTCTTTACCATAAGGATTTGGGGGTGGCATCCAAGCTTCCTGGTAAACATGTCATGAGATTCTCTAACTCCGGGAATATGATACAAAGCCACTATGGATGATTTTAGTACCTCATAATCTCATCTGGTTAGTCTTTTTCCGTCCCTTTCTTTGAGCTAATAAAGTTCCCTCCAAGATCCTAGCTGCTTTAGTGGCTCTCATTAAAAATGAGGTCAAAGGTAAAAAGTTTGTGCTGGAGAAGGAAAAGCTCATGTCATGGACCACCAGCATTTTCTACATTTTTCTGCTATTGTAATCATAATGGTGCGCCAATTAGCATAATCAGTGAATACTGATGCTCTCACAAAATGAATAATACTTATTTTACAGGAAACAGGTTGGTTAGACAGCCATTGTTCAGAAAATCCAGACTTAACAGCTGATAGGTGTAGATTTTCCATCTATGACTTCTTATTTAGCAGTCCTTCAGCTTTACCCAGCAACTCTCTCTACCCAAAGGCGTCACTGGGTATCTGTTGTGGATTAAATGTCAGCCATTGCTTCTCCCCTCCCTGATTTCCTGTGAGTATAGAAATAGTTCATAGAAAGTGAAAAGTTATTTTTGGATTTGGTGGTATTAACCTAGAATATGAATTCTGGATATTTAATTTAGCTTTTTTTTAAAAGTGAACAGATACACATCTGTTTACTGCTTAGAATAAAGTGAACTATAATTAAACTCATAAAACAATGCTATAAAAACTTTGTATTTTCATGCTACTTTAACATAGTTGCAATAAGAATATGCTGGTGTTAATTGAAAGATTCAGTCTCACTTCACAGTGTAATCACCCACAAAACTGCTTATTGGTCTATCTATTCCTCCAACAAGACCATCATCCTTTTAATGTGCCCTTCAGAAAACCAGGCAACATGGTGTGCTAATAATACATTCCACTCTTTCAGATAATACTGCCCAATTTTAATCTGCCCCATCAGGCTCTGGTAATATATACTAATAGCTATCATATTTTACTAAATGGGCTTATTACTCAAAGTAGAATGACCCCCAAGTCAAAAGATTCAGACACCAATAATATTTGCAACATAAACTATTCATTAAAACTATTGACTTTTTAAAATATATGTTTCTGAATTTAAATTATATAACATGAATTTTTAAGGAAGTTCTTGAAACATTTGTCATGCTTAAATGTTCTTACTGAGGAATAGTGTCCTAAAAGCTAACAAAAGGGTCAGAGACAAACCCTGCTCCCACTTTTAGGAGTCCCAGAAGAAGATCAGGCTACTCAATTGTAGCATACATAAAAAGGGCGTATCTCAGTCCATGCAGGCTCCCTGGTTGTTGGTTCAGTCTCTGTGAGCCCCTGTGACCCCAGGTTAATAATTCTGTGGGTTTTCTTGTAGTGTTCTTTATCCCTCCGACTCCTGCAATCTTTTTCTCCCCTTTTCCTGTAGGATTCCTTGAGGTCTGCCCAGTGTTCCAGTAGGAGTTTCTGCATCTGCCCTATCAGCTTCTCCAGCCTTAGTACAGGGGAGGTACAGAGTCTAGCTTGAGATCCGTGGAAGGCCTGCCCCTTTCTGAATGGAAACTGAGGAAGAGTGAAGGGGGAGCAGAGGGGAAAATCCAGGAGGGGAACTGGGGGAGAGCTGGGAGAGAAAACTGCAGTTGGGATAAAATAACAATATCATTTTTAAAAATGTTCTTTTTGGTGTACGTTCATTTATAGCATCAGTTCTCAACCTGTGAGGACCGATCCCTTTGGCAAAATCTCTATCTCCAAATATATTTACAATAGATACTTAACAGTAGCAAAATTACAAATATGAAGTAGCGATGGAATCGGTTTATGGTTGGAATCACTACAACATGAGGAACTGTCTTAAAGGGTCGCAGCATCAGGGAGGTTGAGAACCACTGCGTAGGTCGTCCTTACAAGGGAAGTAGAGCTGTCACAGGTGTAGTGATAACGGAGAAAATGAAGGTGAGGTCAGAGGAGCAAGTGGGCTATGCCCTGGGGAAATGTTCCCTGTAGGAGAAACCACAGCACCTGTTAAACAGAGAGGTATAGGAGGCCTTTAAAAAGATGTCAATGAAAAAATCCTGGCAGTTTGGTATTTCTAAACACAAACTGAATGGACCTAAGGGAGAAGTACTACTTTAGAAGATTTATAAGAAGTGGAAAGGATGCTAGGTTTCGTGCTATTGAAGTGAAGAGGACCTATTGAACAAGCTTTACACAAAACAGAATAAAATATACACGTACAAAGATTGTATGGCAGGGCTGACAGTCATATTCAAGTCAAGAAGACTGCTTTGGGGGTCACTGTTAATATGTAGAGTGAAAACGAGGAGCACATGAGTCAGAGCTATAACTGTGTAGATCAGAAAGGAGATGCAGGCATGGGAATCATTAACCATACTATGGTAGTAGAGGGAGGAAGATAAACATGTCTACAATGGAAGTCTTATTTTTTAAAAAGGTGGCAACGATGCTTCAGTGGTAGATCACAGAGATGAAGACAATGTCCCCACAAACAAAGTAGGGGTGGCTGATGCTTATCGTAGGAAGGAGGTCGATGCAGAAGATCTTGGTATGTTCTGGATCCCTGTGAGCTAAGTAATGATATGTACTAGCACTTGGGGTATCAGGTATAGTTTGAAAGCAAGATACAGGCTAGAAATTATGTTTATGCCTCGCTTAATGCATGCACTGTTCTGGAACCATGGCTGTAGAGTATCCTACAGAGCTTGTATAGTCGGGAGGGAAACATGCCAAGAACTAACCACTGAGGAAGTCTGATTTTACATCAGTTTTCTACAGAGAACATTCCTATTGGTGATCAAGCCTTGGAACTTTAAGCTTATATCTATGCTCTTATATTCATTCTACGTGCCAACTCCTCGTTTAAATGTAAGGCCTTGTTTAGATTGCTGCCTTTTATCGAGAAAAGGTAAAGACAGATTTTTTAAAAAGACAGATAATTTTAAATACTGAGAATTAAAAATACATATATATGCTTTTCAGTGGGACACACTGGATTGTGCTGTGCGACCCAATGGCAAACTGGGGCACAGCTTTCTGAGACCTGGAATGTGGAGTTGCCACTCCCTGAGTTCAGGAAGGTGTGAAAGAAAACGAAAGCAGGGCTGGCAGAACAGGAGGGGTGCGGCTTCAGTTTCAGACACCACTGGCTTTATTAGACATCTAAGCAGACACAGGGTGGGAGAAAAACAAAGAAGACACGTTGCCAGGTGGATTAGGAGAGATGTTCAAGGAGAAGGGAAAGATGGATCCAGCAAACCAATGAAGATGTCGATGAAGGGGATAGAGAAGAACGGATCACTCAGAGATTCCTGATGACCTTGACAAAGACAGTGTCTGTAGAGCGGGCGGTGTGGAAGCCTGGCTGAAGAGGAAGTGAGAGGACAGGAGGGAAGACATTGCAGAGAGTGCAGAGAGTGAGGAGAGTCAACTTCTTCTGGACGAATTTGTCAACAGAGAGTAATAGGAAACCGCCAAAGGCATAAGCAGAGAGAAGGGATTCTCTTTTAAGATATACTAAAACCTCCCAGCATGTTACCATGCTGCTTGGAACTATTTTAAAGATTAAAAAAAAAAACATATTGATGATGCAGGAGACAGAGTAAGAACTGCAAGCTCTACATCTTTTTATGTGAAAGCCATGGACTTTGTTAAGCAATGGAGTGCCAGCCTTTCCTATGAACAAGCAGAGTTCTCAGGGCTTGTGACACTGAGCTGCTCAGTAAATAATAATCAATCATATCGACTTTCAGTCCTCCTACAATACAACCTCCTAATACACTGTGAACAGTTTAGGTATTCGAACCTCATCACCATTCTGAAGATCAATTATCTGTTTTGTCACTGATGCTCTCCAACCCCCCCCCCCCACAAAACACCCAACCATTCTAAGGCTTGGCTTGTTTCTGGTTATGAGATGGACCACTTCCTGGTCACCACGGTGCCTGGAAAACAAAGGAGTGAGAAGAGTAAACTTTCCTGGGCACTGTATCTCTGTGATGTGTACTGCTGCAGGGCACCACAGAGGGGAAAAATGCAAGAAAACAGTCTTGTAGACCAAATGTCTATCTAGCCATGCAGAGCTCTTTCCACGGCCAATCTTCTAAACCTTCAAATAGCATCCAGTCACTATGCCTAAACATTCGGTATAATTAAACTTCCTTGTTGAGGAATCCTTCATAGAAACAACAGAAATTTAGTATCATAGTTGTCATTGTTTCCATAAGAACTGTACAATCAAAGCTTGGCTGCACAGTCCTCATCCTTAGAGACATAGCTCTAATGCCATTGCCACTAGAAGAAATCACTGCATCCTTCTGGGAATACCCTCCCCGTCTCTTCTAGTGATACTGATACCCGTGTTAAAACACTGAGCAGCCTACCTTGGGATGATATGTTTGTATTTGTGCCTCCTCCACAGACTGTGGGTACCTTATCTCTCCTCCTCAGGGGCATGTGCAGAATAGATATGAGCTAAATATTTGTCAGATTTAAATATAAATTTCGAAGTCGTGGTTGGTCAAATAAAATGGCGTGATGCACAAGAAAAGCAGAGTAACTAGGTAGTGAGATGACGCGAGTATGCGCGAGGAAGGGGGACTCATGTTCCAAACACTCACCATTTCTGGCTACTTTATGAAGAGACCCTCATTTTCAAGGACTGTTTAGATAAATAAAGCAATTTTTTTCATGCAGTTTTAAGATAAAACAGAATACAGAGCTATTCTTGCACATGTCTGTTCCACATACAGAATTGGTGGCTTCCATGCTTCCTTGAGAAAGCATACAAATGATCTGGCCCAACCCTCAGCTCTAGGAGAATCTTGACATCAATGAGATCCCAGCTGTTAAACTCCAATATGGGAGCAGACATAAGTGAGTTGAGCTTCCACTAAGTGAATTTGGGGATTGTACTTCCTGGCAGAGCTGAGTTGCTCCTTGCTATCGGATGTGCTCGGCCCCAGCCCAGTTACTCTTTTTCCCTGCTGTGAGCTCTTGTCTTTGAATTTTCTTTTTAGCTTTTTAATAGACAATATGCTTCAGCACTTTTTGAGAGAAAAGAGAAAATACGTCCTTTCTCTAGCAATAGCAGCTGAGACTCTATTCAGTATGAAATCAGGTGGGGGCATCTGTGCTTTGAATTAAAAAAGAAAGCAGTTTAATTTTTCTAATTATGATCCCTGTGTCAGTCGTGGGTTGAGAACACAGTCACCTTTGTGTCACCTTGAGGATTCTGTCTTAATTCCCCACCTGCCGGCCCAAGATAGAATCGCTCTCCATTAGCGTCTTATCTGCATCTGCATCCGAGAAGTTACTTATGTTCAATGTTGAACCACCCTTCACATTAACCTTAAATGTGGAGTCATTTTTTTCAAATGAAGATAATCTGGATTCCACTTGCCTATGATAAACTGTAATTATTTGGCAGTAGATGGAAATGTTTTAGACTGTGAAGAGCTTTGAAGCCCCTTTTCCCATTATCAGTGGCTTGCATAGGTAAATGTTAAAGTTCAGATAACAAATGCCATGCCAACGACAAACACAACAGAGGTTCTTGTCTGTTTCTCGCAGCTTTCCACATATAAATCAGGAGTACCGCTGTCCCGATTCCCTGAAGGGAAACTACTAGAAAGAAATGAAATACTGAAGAAAAGCAAACAAACAAACCAAAATGAAAAAACCACTAGGCCATACTGAAAGGGAGAAACAATGCATGCCGTCGCTGGGTGGGGGTTGTCTGTGCATTATCTGCTCTGCAGTAAGTCTGAAAATTTCTAGTCCAAATTCAATACCTGGGACAGTCAGACGCTGCTGACTATTGCCATGGCTCTGACTGATACCCACTTTTCATAAGATGTGTAGGACATCAATCACAACAGGCAATTACTAGGACCATGCAGACCAAACAGAAACATGGGGTCTAAACAAGAACCACAGATAAGATTCAAACTGGATTTGTTGGTTACATTCATATGGCTACTGAGTGTGTGTGTGTGTGTGTGTGTGTGTGTGTGGCGGGGTGAATCAAGCAAATACTGAAGTGCAATTATGCTGAGGACAATGGGTGAATTGAGATCATTTGCTGCCATGTGCCAGGCTTGCTTGCTGGTAGAGAAGGGGTCAGTTCAGCTCTCCTATGGACAGGTGAAATTGTAAGCTAGCACGGCATTTGTCCGATCAAATTTGAAAGGAGAATGAAGTGGCTTCTTGGGAGTTGAGAATGAGTACTCCACCAGGGGAGCAATGGGCTGCTGAATAGAAACGATGGCTTCTGGAGGAAGAGATGGTTACAAAGAAAAGATACAAGGAAGAGCTTGTGCACTTCAAATAAGCCCCTGACAATCAGGAGACAGAAGCTTTTAAATGACCAATGAGTTCACTTCAATGGCACCGTCATGAACTCTTCTAGATTGAGATCTATAGCACTGGGGTCGAGTTAGACCCATTTCCACCTAGACTGACTGTAAGGAAACAAGAAAGAATCACTAGGGGACTTCTTAGTGACACACATATTTTAATATAGTCTACCAGAAGGTTCTATAAAGCCAAAAGACTAACGTAGATGTGTATCAATTAAGTACCTCTTAGGAGATTGTAAATTGTTACAGCAGTAATCATACATTCCGCATGGTTATTAAAAGTTGGGAACTGACTGTGTACAGATGTCTAACCTAATTTACATATATTGTCTAATTTAATCCTTATAGCTATCTTATGAGGTAAATATGATTATGGATCCAATTTCACAGATGAGAAACCTGAGGCATAAGAGCTTAAACAAACACCTAGCTGTTAATTGGAATCCCAAGTTCTTAACCGCTGTGCCATACTGACAGTAAGTCACGACTAACTCACTTCTCTCATCGCCAGACCCTGCTGCTATGACAATTGTCAGGTGTGTATAACACAACTCCAAAGTTCTGTAAGCGCCAAAGCTAAGCATTGCCAACATAACTGCCTTGGACACTGGGTTTTCCTTTAACACACCAGGGAGCTTCTGGGCTTCTGTCTAGGCAGAGGCTGACAGCAGAGGATTCTCCCTAGCAGTTGTGGTCAGGAACCTCCCAAAGGGGAGGGAACCTCACAAGTGAAGACTATTTAAAGACATTCAAAATGTTTACTTGTCACTCGCTGTATTTTCCCCTTAACGTAGTTCTAATTTTTTTCTCTTAAATGGTATTTAAAAATACCTTTTTAAGTTGTTTTTGCCCAGAGAAAATACTTTGTTTGGTAAACACACTTTTTTTAGATTGTTAATGGATTGAAAAGGCTCTAAAATATGCAAAATGCCTAAGCTGTGCCACAATTGAAGAACTATAATTTTCCAAAATTGTGAAAGTATAAACCCTGATCACTCACTCCAGGTAAGAAAGCAAGAAGATAGCCTTTAAAGAGGGCTCGCCACTAGCTGACTTTGTGTGTGATGCAGGCCATCACAGAGTTTACTCTGTTTCCTCAATATCAGCTTCTCGCAGGCCTACCTTGATGCAAGAAGTTTACCTTCATTCCCAAAGTCACCAGTGCCTCAAATTCTGTGTTTTCCTTCATTCTTTTTAAAATCTTTCTTGATGTACACAGACACACATGCACGCACGCATGCACCAAATCTTATTAATTTTTCCTTAGGTAGCTTTGTCAGAGAGTATACACACAGGTCAGAGGCAGGCCAGGAGAAATGAACTAGTAAAGTCCTCCAGAAGTCTCTAAGGAAATCGTATCTGCTGAATTGAGTTAATGTCCACTTGTATTTTGGACATGTGCCCAGAAGCTAGTAGACAACAGAATCTTTTATATGGGCTACAGTTCTGCCCAAACAGAAAGCATAAAATAAAAGGAGCTCCTTGGCGAACAAGAGTAACCATAACAATGCATTGCACTCAACCCTCTGTTCGATTTTCAAAACATTTTTCTCATATTCTATTATTAATCAAGGGTTTTTAAGTTTAATTTTAACCACTCTCTCATCCTGTAACGCTGTATGTAACAGAACCATCCTCAGAGCTGGGGAACGGCTCCATGGTAACAGATTCTCAAACATCAGCGCAGGAGGAGCTTTCATTGTGTGATCACGGCTCAGGGAGGGAGGAGGAGGGCAACGATGAAATAACATCCTGAGAAGGAATCGGCAGCCTCATGGGGTTATGAGAACAGGGAGGGAAAACGGAGCTAAGCGATAGAACAAGCTTAAGGTGGTAATGAGATAGTTATGAAATTTCAAGGTCTGGAATAAGTCCTTTATTTTAGTTCCCTAAAGAAATGAAAAATACATTTTTTACTCAGTAGAGCTGAAAGGGGTCCCTTTTCTGGTGTCACACTTTCCAGTATATATAGAAATAGAGCCTCTTTGGGGCTTTTTCAATAGTCACTGAGACCCGCTCTATGCAAACAGTCCCGTGGTTGTGACGGTGCTACTGTCTATGTGCCAATGGTTTTATGGGGGTAGATCTTGGTGAAAGTGCATTATGGGTAAAAAGAAATAAGTACTTCCATTTTAATAATGGGCTGTGCCCTCTAGATGCTGGGCACCAAAGTTGCATCTGAAGACTCAATCAGAGACCAGCCCTCCCATTACTTTTCTAGCCATCACTGTTAATAATAGACAAATCCCATCATCTTTCTAAAAACCTCCTATTTTATTTTCCTGCCAAAACCAGCCAAGTCTCATGGCCTAGATGCTAACTGGACAGAAAGCAGATCAGCATTGACTCACAGAAGTGTTTTTTTGGAGTGCCACTTCAAACTCTTGTCACTTCTACTAGAAAAAGAGAGGTCTTGCTGCAACAAAAGTTTAAAAATTTAGTGTATTTCAAGCTTAGATAGCCTTTAGGTATATGGGTGCTTCTAAAGTGCTGAAGGAAGTATAATGCCGTTTGTTCTTCTAATCTTGTTTGCACTATTAATTTGGTTAATGGGTTAGTAATCCTTTCTTTATAGATACAGAAAAGGAAACTTCAGCCCAGCACTTTTCTAAATTATTACATCTTCTAAACAAATGGGGTGCAGATTAATGAGGTTTTTCTCAGAGCTCTGGAGTCACAGGGGCTTTAAATGAAGTGATGCGTCCTTGTTTCCATTTAATGAAAATAACAATCATGAAATGTAAATTGGACTTTAAAGCAGGACAGTAGAGCTGCATTCATACCTGAAAACATTGAAATCATTTTCTAAGTGCCTTTCTCTGTACATGAGAAGGTTCTGGACCTACCCTCTCCCACTGACAATATGAGCTGCAGCCACTTATGGAAGATCAAGAAGTCACCAACTTATATCCCCTTCTTAGCTGCACCAAGTCTCGTAGTATTACATAAATGCACACACTCTTACTTTACACTAACAACTGATTAAAGATGGTTGCTCATTTTCAGATTTTTCATTCACTAATGACAGCATAAGAATATAAGACCCTTGTGGTGGTCTGAACAAGAATGGCCCTCATAGCCCCATATGTCTAAATACTTAGTTCCAAGTAGAAGGAAACGTTTGGGGAAAATTAGAAGGAATTTCTCCAGCCTTGCCGGAGAAGGTGTGTCACTGTGGGCGGGCTATGAGGTTTCAGAAAGCCCTGGCCATGCCCTTTGGGCTTGCTTCCTTCTGTCTGCAACTCTGCTATTCATGCTGCCATGTCTTTGCTTTGTCATCATGGACTCAAAAACTCTAAAACTAAAGCCAAAAATAAACTCTTTCTAAGTTACACTGGTAATGGTGTCTTATTACAGCAAAAGAAATGTAACTGTAATACATTATAGTTGAATACATAACTGATAACTGATTACAATTGTAAATGTAATATAATCCTCCTCCAAATGTTACAAATGTCTGATATGGGATTCCCCTCTGTAGGCCATGAATATGTTTTATTACCATTGGTTAATAAAGAAGCTGCTTCAGCATATGGAAGGGAAGAATAAAGCCAGGTGGGAAATCCAAACAGAGATATAGAGAGAGTAGCTGGAGTCAAGGAGATGCCATGTAGCTGCTGAAGGAGAAAAATGCCCAGAACAACTTTACCTGGTAAGCCACAGCCTTGTGGTGATACACAGATTAATAGAAATAGGTTAATTAATATTTAAGAGCTAGCTAGAAATATGTCTGAGTCATCAGCCAAGCAGTATTGTAATTAATATAATATAATTTCTGTGTGATTATTCAGCTCTGGGTGGCCGGTAAACGAATAAGCAGCCTCCATTTGCAAATGTTTAAGTGAATTCTTTCATCAAAAATACATAAATGGGGTATTATAATTACACAAAGTATTTTCTACATCAGAACATGATGTATGAGCATATAAATTCGTGCTGGAATTTTCCGAATAAGAAATAATTAATTTCATCTTTACAAAATTTGTATTTTAAAAAATCCTAAGACCTTTCCAGATCAACAAACATTTATTTTGGAATTATTACTTACAAAGCAGCTCTTAAATACAATAATAGCAAAGACAAGTGTAGGAGACATGGAATATGTCAATGAAAGACACTTATGACCTCAAAGGGAGGTCAGGGGCATCGACTTTATCTTTGTTTTTCTAAATTAATTAGGGAGAGGATGCTATTATCTGAATGTAACATCATTACACTTGAAGGCGGTCCTCATGAATCCATCAAGCTCAAAATAAACTCTACTCTTACTTCCAATCTCCTAGCCAACCAAGATGTCATTAAAATATTAAAAACTACTTAATGTCTTTGGGGTTTCTTAGATTGAGCCAAGATGACGACAAAAAAAAAAAAAAAAAAAAAAAAGACACCATCTGCAGATTGAGCTATAACACTGAGCCTTTCCTCTTCTGAGACACCAGGTTCATCCCCAGGATCTATGAGCTCCACCACCACGGGATCTTAGATCTACAGTTTGAGGCACAAGTTGCCTTCTACAATGTGGACCTTAATTCCAGCTAGAGTGGTTGGCTTTTTTAGTCCTTTACTGCACCTATGGACATATCTTGCCATACTGATGATGACTGTATCTTACATTCACCGCTGGTTAAGACTATTCATTCACGACTTTTCCCATCCAGTCACATACACAGTACTTTCAGGTACAATAAAAACTAGCCAGAAGGCAGAAAGCTTAGAACTACTTAGAGATTTCACCTTACCCTGGTCAGGGTGGCTGGTTTGACGAAGACAAAGGGTAACAAGTGCTGGAGAGGACATGGAGAATGGGAACCCTCATACACCATCTCTGGCCATACTTTTTCATTTTTGGTGATAAATACAAAATTTAAGATGTTCCTCAATGTATACATTCACCTACATTTCCAAGAACGAAAGGCATGAGAGAAGATTTTAATATCTGTTTCCTCTGCTCGTACTATAAAGTCCATGATAAATGATTACAGTCAAGTTAAGACCACAAGGTAAGGGGCGAGGGAGATAGTTCAGGAGTAGGCCCTTCCACAACAAGCATGAGGCTTTGGCTTTGATCCTCTGAATCAAGAGAAATAAAAAAAAATCATGAGACAAAAGCAAAGTCTGTTGGTGTGGGAAGAGATCTGAATACAAGCTTGGCCAGGAGAAGAAGGGGAGAAGTCTGAGGAGAAGAAGGGATTTCTATAAGGAAGGATCTCTTGCACCTGTGCCATGAGGGTGGTGGCTGTCAACAGATGTCACACAGACTGTTGAAAGTCATCTCCAGTGTAAGCACCTCCACACTCGCATCTCTAACCTCCTAAACTCCAGGGTTTACATCTGATACTATTAGGCTCACTTTATGAACAAGCATCAGACGCTGACTGATATAAAACAATTTACCAAAAACACCCATGTTTACAAACAGAAGACCCCACATATACTGTAAATTTAAGTTTTATTGGATGTATTAAATTGGGTAAGAGGAGATACAATTTAATAAGGATGATATCTGATACCAAGACCAAAAAACTTATCGAGAAGGTGGGTGGCTGCCAGATTCAGAATAAACCAGCAGAAGAACTCACGGGTATTCCCTGACATTCACACACGATATCTCCTAGAGCTTAAGAAAACTGAAAATATGTTATAGAGGTAGTTATATGCACGGTGGCCCTCTTGCTATGATGTGGTTGCATAGTCTGAATTGGCCTACAATTAGTAACTAGGAGAATGATTCTAGAAAAACACATGACATATCCTTTGGCGCTCAACTTGTAAATGCTTTCCCTGGAAACAAGCAGTAGTTGCCGACAGTATACAATGACATATCTAACACTGGAATCACAGTACCGCCCATGGTGGCCTGTCTTTCCATTCATGGATATCTGTCTCCACTTCTGGTCAGGAAAAGAGAGCAGTGTCCCTCTCCAGTGACCTCTTTCACTTGGTGGTTATCTTGCTGACGTAGTGAGCAGCTTCAACACCTCCTCCTCATTGCCATCAAGCTACTTCTAGCTTTCCTTCTGTGTCACATTTGGTACAGATCTAACAGGAATTTGAATTTGGAAAATGAATTGATATTTTTACTAGATTTTTAAAAATTGAGTTTTTGTTTTGTTTTGTTTTTTATTGGTTTTTGTTAGACATCTGTTTACAAGGCAGTATGAGTTTGTGTGCCCGAAGCTTATTTTCCCACATGAACCAATTATTTTTAGTGTGTCATTTTCTAGATCTGGGGCATCTTCAGGACCACATGTAACATGTTACAGGGAAAAAAACCTGTAATACATGTGACTTTTCTTAATATTCTTGGTCTTAATAAATTAAATTAACAAAATTTTTGTGACTATTGGTTATTGAGATCTCTACATATTCATTAAACATTCCAAGTCAGATAGGAGACATCATTTAGATAGCATAAAGAAGAAACAGCCTGAACAAGGGCTGTTTCTCCCCCTTTTTTTAATCTCTTAAAAGAACTCATATTTGAGTCTAACCCTGAAGGGCTTTACCTTGACAAAAATTAGGAGAACAATATAAATATATGTGACCTAGAAAGAATGGTTTTGTATTTCTTATTGGGAATAGGAGAGTTTCACAGTGGGAATAGGGGCAAAAAATGGGATCACATTAATATATCATCTTAAATCCCTTTTTGAACTATGTTTCCTTTTAGAAAACTGAGAATTTACAATCTTAACTTTTTATTTCTTCAAAAGAAGACAGTTAATGTACTGCTTTGCAGTGTGTCTATCAAGAGAACAGAATCATCACTAATTAGAGATTCTCATGAACTCAGAACGGTTAGAAGTAGAAACTTCGGGCAATATGAATTCAGGGGGTATGACCTGGCGTTTGCATTTCTGGAACTTTTGATGAATCTTGTGGCAATTTTCATGCTTAATTGGGCTACAGGATCCTGTCTGTGACAGGGAAGAAAAGTGACCTCCTGTCTGCATGATTGGTCTTTAAAATAACTTCATTAATGATACCTGGAAGCATTAAAAGTCATTATAATACTGTCAATATTTCCTGTACTGTTTATTTTGCAAGAAACAAAACTGACCCATCGACCTGCAAGATAACTTATTTATTCTATGAAGACATATTTTTGCTGCTTGTTGACAAGATAAGAATTGCTTTAAAATAAACATTTTGCTACGGAACTTTTGTTCCAGTTGACACAAGTTGACTGGGAAGGGGAATCTCCATTGAGAAAATGGTCTCAGCAGACTTTCTGCAGGCATTATTTCAGTCACTCAGTGATTGAGAGGGCCTAGCTTACTGAGGGTAGTGCCACCCCTGGGCAGATTGTTCTTGGTTATATAAAGAAAGCAAGCTGAACAAACCATAAGGAGCAACTCAATAAACAGTACTCCTCCAGGGTCTCTGCATCAGTTCCTGCCTCCAGGTTCCTCCTTGAGTTCCTGCCCTGGCTTCCCTTTAGGAAGTGTGAAGGACTGTGATCAGAACATGTATGCCAAGCTGAAAATCCCCACATGGCTTTTGGTCATGGTTTTGATTACAATTACAGAAACCAAACTAAGACATCTAGTGTTAATAAATGTAGAGAGAAATAGGAAGAAATTACATACATAGGAAAATTATAATCTAAAATCCAACTTCGTTGATTCTTTTAATTTCAGTATTGGATTAAACTGGTTCATTTATAAAACTGACTGTGTTGACAAAGATTTCTGTCCTGCCCAATCCTGCAGCCGTTCAGCTCTAAAGAAACACACAGAGGTCTACATTAATTATAAACTGGTTGATCTATTAACTCAGGCTTCTTATTAACTCTTATAACTTATATTAACCCAAATTCTTGCCTGTATTAGCCACATGGCTTGGCACCTTTTATCACTGAGGCCTTATCATCTTGCTTGCTCTGTGTCTGGCTTCCTCTGTGATGACTGCTGTCTGATCCTTTCCTCTTCCCAGAATTCTCCTGTTCTTGTTGCCCCATGTCTACTTCCTGCCTGGTTGCCCTGCCTATACTTCCTGCCTGTCTACTGGCCAATCAGTGTTTTATTAATATAATACAAGACTATAGTCCCACTGCACGACTGTTCATTTATCTGTCTATCCTAAGGTTTCAGTGCTATGACTCTTTTGGTCTCATTTTTCTCCACTCTCCCTACACTCGGTTTGTCTGTTTGGACAAGGTCCTTTCCCATCCATCACAGAAGATTTGCCAATGTAGATCTCGCACATCCTTTCTCCAATGAGTTCTACAGGAAAAACAGCTGGGTATCATCTAATGCTCTTTCTCCATCAATTAATCATCCACTTAGCCAAGTACCTTGTTCTCTCTCTCTCTGCCTCATGCAATTTCCAGCGCCATTCCCTCAGCTGTTTCCCTGTTTCAGCTTGGCATGCGGACTGCGGGGAGAGCAGGACAACCTCAATTATCTTTTAGCTTCTTTGCTTCTGTAGCCAGTTTCATTCTGCAGCCAGGATAGCTTTTCAAAAGTACAGATTCCTGGAAATGACCTGACTGTAAAATCTACTGCTGTCAACAGGAGAAAGCTACCAGCACAGACTTGAAGTCATTTAATCAAATTAGTTTGTGCTTATTTTTCTATCAGTGCTTGAGGAAAACATAAATGGTTACATATTATGTGTCAAACTTATTCCAGATTCTGAAACTGTGGCGGTGTACCAGGATGCATTGTCCCGACCTACAATATTCTACTGTTAGCAGAAGAAGGTGGAAAGCAACAAATGAACCTGGGTTTGGTGGTGTAGGCCTTTTATCCCCAGCTACTCCGCAGGGATGCAGGAGGGTGTCAAGCTCAAAACGTACCTGTGCAACTAAGCAAGATCCTATTTTCAAATTAAAGAACAAAGTTGAAGGAAGATTGGAGTATAGCCAATGGCAGAGAACATAAATGAGGCCCTGAGTTCAATCCCCAGTACAGAGAAAAAATGGAAAGATGAACATGTATACTCAATCCAAATAAGCATTTCTCAGTAGAAAACATAAAAAGGTCAATGGGTCTGTAAACTGTGCTTAACCTCAAAGCAAAGCCATAATGAGACCACTTTACTCCCGTAGGAGCAGCGACTGGAAAGACAAAAGCTAACATATGCTGGTGAGGGCGTTGGGGATGGAAAGCTTTGCAGGTTTTAGCTGGGAATGGAAATTGGTATATAGCCATTATGCAAAAACAGGACTGACGCTTCTCAAAATGTCCTAAAGAAAACATTTTATGTCCAAATATCCCATTCCTACATTCAGCAGGTGGGGCATCCAGAAGCCCAGGATGGAAAGGGTAAGTGGAAGATTATATCAATGGGTAGCTACTGTTTAACAGAAACAGAAGTTTGGGCGCTACAGCAGTCAGGCGCTTGGAGGCAACAAACATATACTACAGATGTCTACAAAGCCGAAGAAGGTGAGTAAATCTTTCCACCAAAAAGAATTGATAAACGCTGGAGGAAGAGGCACGTTTTTCCTGATTTAAACATTACAGACTGCAGACATGCACAGAGATATTACACGGTAGCTCCCAAATGTATACATTTTTGGTCTTTAGGTATTGGCTAAAATCAATTTATGTAAGAAAAAAGAAGAAAAAAGAGGATTTCAGGATTATAGGGAGATATGAATAAACTAGAAGTTTATTCATAAATAGCCCCATAAAACTTCGAGATGACACTGAACAGTGCTTTCGTCGGAGTGGCTGGAGAAGGCCTATGAAGGGAGGGGTGGAGTGCTGTATTATAATAAGCGCCAACACGTGTGAACTAGCCGACAGACAAGTGCAGATGAAGATGTGCTTAATTTTTTTTAAAGAAAATAAAGCCTGTGTGTTTCTGAAGTTCTTGTTTGTGATCTCTGTCTCTCTGACACCAGTGCACAAACACCTCCACCTTTCTACTCCCATCTTCTGAGTGTGTTATCCCACGGGTATGAGACTTTTAGGGTGTGGCTATTCTCTTACTCTTTTTCTTCCGTTTTCTAAATGATTTCTCCTCTTGATGGTAGGTGCCCTTTGCCTGATAGATTCTTTACCTGCCTGGGCCAGTATGTGCTCATTTCTGGATGCAGCTCCCATTCCGTGCCCTGTCCACTGTGACTCTCAACTGAACATTCATCTTTACACTAATTCATGTTTGCCAAGCATAAAAACAATGACTTCTTGAAAAAGAAGGCACACCACACCATCCTTTTTAAATGAATGGACATTCAACTGGTAGGTTACTGCCGTCTCCGCCTTCATTTGGCCTTGTTGCCCCCCCCTCCATAGTTTCACTGAATAATATACAAAAACAAAGAGAGGACGGGAAATGGAAATTAATCAAATTTGATCACAGTGAACATCTGTCATAAAAATATTTGATGGAAGGCATGGTTAAAATTATTGGCTCAAATGAGAATTAAAAATTGCCCATAGGGGTTATTTATCCATGCTATGCCTAGTCAAAATTTAGCTTAGATTAATTGAAGAGAAACGGGGTAAAAACGATGAAAAACTAAAAGAAGAGAGAGAAAGAAGAAAGAGCAGAAAACACAACAAGAACAGACAGTGCAGAAGAACCAGTGGGGAAGTCAGGTCTGCTTTTGACTCTGAGCGGTTTCTACTGACACTCTATTGATGGGAAAACAGATCTGGGACAAAGAAACTCCACTCATCCCAACTAGTTATCTAGTATGCTGTGGACAAAGAACACAACAGACAGATCAGCTGAGCTGCTTGGTTCTGTGATTGTGTTCTTGTTCAAATAGCTGAAAATCTCTGAAGAGTATCCAGTCTCTATACACTCATTCAAAGACCCACTTACACACACACACACACACACACACACACACACACACACACACACCACGGGGGGGGGGTATGGCATACAGTTATGCTCCCAAAGGGACATGGAGAACAGAATTGTTTCTTAAGGAAATCTACAGATAGACCTAATGGTGCTATAAACTCCCAGGCACTTAAGTAAAGCAATAGCTAACTATTTCCTGTGAAGCACTCAGGGTGGGCAGTGAATCTCATCCTTAAGTCCCTTGTAGCTAATATGAAGCAATCTGCATTATGCAGGGTCATTCCTGCATAGACACAATCCTTCATGTGCAATGTGCCCCTCAATACAATAGCACTCATTAGCAAATGTACAAACACTTCTGTGAATACATTAAAAGGTTCAAGAGAAATTAGCCTTTGTTTATAATTAGAAGATGTTATTGAAAATGTATTTTATTTCATTTGCTTTTCTGAATACATGAAAATTAAAAACAAAACTCCTAGTCAAACCGCCTCATAAAAGTTCAAAATCTTTATATTTCAAGCACTGTCTTGTCCTTGTCAAAATCCTTTTGATGTGTTTTGTGGCAGTATATGTTTCTAGAGTTATTTTTATACATACAATATGGCAAATGCTCCCTTTGAGCAGCTCTGCATCACAGGGAGGCATGGAAGGCTGTATTAGTATTTTAATGGGTGATCATTAGACCAGGGGCATAGAGACAGACAAAAGTAAGTGGCCCATGAAAGGGGTCTTCCTGAATGCACCAGGTTCTTGGGTGGATAATAGCATTTCTGGAATAACTGAGCCTTTGAAAGAAATTCTAAGAGAGCTCTGGGTCTCTGTGAAGCACATGCCACTTTATGGCAGAAAGAATGACCCTCTGGCAAAAATCATGACATAGTTAACATTCCTACGGTTTGCACAGGGCCTCTTAGACTTCAGAGGGCACTCACTCCACATGGTCTTTTGCACCAAGGGTCTATCAACACGCTTGGACTTTACCTAATTCTCACTCCCAGGTAGCAGACTGAAGACACCGAGATGGGGAAGAGACCGGAGCAATAAGATGCGGCAGGGAATCTTTCAGTGATGCTAATGGTAAGCAGTCGGCTTTGCTCCAGGGAAGGGAAGGTGATTCTTGAAGCATGCTCAGAAGACAAGGGTAGGGTCATGTTAAAACAGATGAGTGCCAGTCAGAAGCAGCCTCTCCTAGACCTCAGCAGACTTAGGCCTGGTCCATTGGAAGAAGGGTGAGAGGGGGATCCAGCCTCTCCTAGACCTCAGCAGACTTAGGCCTGGTCCATTGGAAGAAGGGTGAGAGGGGGATCCAGCCTCTCCTAGACCTCAGCAGACTTAGGCCTGGTCCATTGGAAGAAGGGTGAGAGGGGGATCCAGCCTCTCCTAGACCTCAGCAGACTTAGGCCTGGTCCATTGGAAGAAGGGTGAGAGGGGGATCCAGCCTCTCCTAGACCTCAGCAGACTTAGGCCTGGTCCATTGGAAGAAGGGTGAGAGAGGGATCCAGCCTCTCCTTGTTTTCCGCCAAGAAGGCCAGGCCTTTGAGTGGATGAGAGAACATGAAGATTTAGCCTAAAAGGACAAAGTAGGGCTAATGGATAAGTGAGAAGTATTTAGAAATGGATAAATGAACACAGTAGTTTGGCTCGGCACAGGTTTACATGCCCGAGGGACACCCAGCCTGCTGCTCTCAGTTGTGTGATGTTGGGAAAGTTACTTAGCTCAGTAGTGGGGTTCTGCTTGCTTGTTTACTTCATCAGAAAACATGAATAATAAAAGCACCTATCAGCTTTGTCATGAACTTTAAATGTTTCCTCACTTCGGGAAGTATTTGGTATTTATTCAACACTATAAAAACGTGAGACTTGTTAAATACTATAAAAACAAAGGACTTATTAAAAATTAGAAGAAGGCCAGGTGGTGGTGGTGCATGCCTTTGATCCCAGCACTGGGATCAAAACATAAAAACAAAACACAACAAGATCCTTAGGGCAGGTACACTAGCCAGCATTTACCTATGGGATATTCACATATTCCACCAGATGCGATCTTATAACCCTGTGAGGCAGCTGTTAATGTTGTCATCATTTTACGCAGCAAACATTTGAGACATAGCCATCTTAACAACCAGGATGTGGACTTGGCGCTTGCTTGCAAAGTCTCTACTCTTAACAACTAGCCCGGGCTTGATTTCTTGAATGTCGGAATACACTCGAAGAACGGAGCCGTGCAAGGGGAATACTCAGTGCCTGTGAGGAAAGTCCAAGGAAACAAGACAGGAGTCTGGTGATCTCAGTTTCTTCAATACACAGAGTTGTTCTTGGAGTGCATTTTCATGCTCCTCCCAGGTGTATGGAGAGGAGTGAGTTGCTTTACTTCAGATGTTGGTATTCGTATGCCTCTGTGAGGACATGCCAGCCAGCCCTAACCTGGTGGCACTGTGCTATTGCCTGCCCAGAAATGAACTGCTCTATGCCAGTCATTAGGGTGCTCAGACCTGAGCTATAATTTACACAGATCTCCTGTGATGAGCAAAGAAACTTAGTGGAGCCGGGCATCCCTTAAGGGCCACTGACCTTTTACTCCAGCATGCGGGGGGATCCTAGTGGCCTGCGGGTGAGATAATGGGTTGTGACGGCTTCCTTTGCTTCTGTAACTACTGCCAGGGGTAAAACACAAAATGGTCTCTTTTTTTTTCCCCTATATGGTGGGAAAGTAAGAAACATTGAGGGATATAAAACTATTTTTCCCGCCAGGATGTGGATTCCATGGATAGTTGTTATACATACCTTTCTGATGTCCACCTTACAGAACCCTCACCTTAATTCCCCTTCTGCATAGCATGCTGAATTGGCTCTAAGGCTGCTATCCTTCTGCAAGCAGTAGGAAAAAATTCATTTAATCTAGGTTTGAATTGAGTCTCAGTCTCTGATTTCTCCCAGTGGTTTCTATAGAAAAACATGTTTTGCCACGTGTGGCTTGGCCTTGTGATGGAACACTTTGCTCATGATGCTTCTTAACCCTCTGAATATGAACTGCCTGCTGCTCTGGATAAGGTTGGCTATTGTAAGAGACTTTAGTCTGCCTCACTTTAGGACCCACTCTCCCAGGTTCACAACACCGACGAGAGCAGCAAACACAGGAGAACTCTCATTCATGACCTTTCTGTCAATGGGACAGGAGTCCATGGGCTCCCATTTTTAAGCCATCAGGACATCAGGACCCTTCCCTGGTTGCCTGATTCCCCTCAGATGAATGCCAAGGGACAGAAAGGGTGGCTCTAGATCACCAAGGGGCTGATGATGAAACAGACTTTGCCAATGGTGCCAAGGAATCCTTGTGTCTTCAGACTCGTGCCTATAATTAGGAGTGTGCCCTCAGCCCACCCCTATCTAGCTGTAGCAGTTTAGGAGGTGTCTATGAGGTATCATGCCCTACGAGTGTGTAAGATATTATATTACAATAGAATATAGCAGCTATCCATCCTCTCGGTTGGATATGGCCAGTGCTGTCATTAATCAGAGTGGCTGCAGTCTTCTCCGGGTGATCCCTAGGAGACCTGGCATAGTAATATTCCTTCATGCAGAGTGTAGGGCATTCACAGGCTCATATAATCAAGAGCCTGAACACCATCCTTAAAAGGTCTCACTTCCCTTTTCTAAGTTTAGACATGAGGGAGACCTCCGTCAGTGTGGGAACCTTTGCAAAGGTCTGCCTCAGCTAGGTGAGATTCTCCAGGCTGACAGTCCCACAGGAGTAGTCTTTCTAAAACCCTAGAGTGTGCCTGTCAATTATGTCCCAATGACTGCTTCAGTGGTGCAGTTTTTAATTAGTCATCCATGCATGCTTCTCAGGTGACGCAGATCCCCTCGGTTGCCCAGAGACTTCTGAATGATGTTGTTGCCTTTGATTGCCTATGTTCTGGTACGTAAGCCCAATAAACTCACAGGTCCACCTAGCTAGATTTGTGGAATCTTTTCTTTGTTCAGTTGGTGTTCTCCATATCCGAGGTAAACCTGTATTTATGTCTCAACAGCAAAAATTTTGTAACAATACCCTATTTGTCACCTAGGCTTTACTCTGGTGTCTGTTTGGGAGATTCAGCTTCCGTGTGTTGGACCACTGAGAACGCCAGCTAACACAGTTGACCATCATGCAGCCACAGCAGCTTCAAGAAGAGTGTCCCAAACCACAGACCCCTGCTCCATCCCTACATGAACACGGCCAGCTCTGCTAGGACATCTGCAATAAAGGTGACTCTGGGTGTGGGCGAACTCCATCTCGAGAAGATGGCCACTGCGAACAAGTGACAAAATCACTGATGGAGGAGGGTCATTTGTCTATGTGTTACTTTCATTGGTAAATAAAGAAACTGCCTTGGCCTTTAATAAAACAGAAAATTAGGTAGGCGGAGTAAACAGAACAGGATGCTGGGAAGAAGGCAGTGAGGACAGACACCATACCTCTCCTCTCTGGTCAGATGCAATGGAGCAAGCCACCAGTTCAGACATGCTGAATCTTTCCTGGTAAGACACTATCTTGTGGTGCTACACAGGTTACTAAATATGGGTTAAGCAAGATGAGAGAGTTAGCCAAGAAGAGGCTAGATATAATGGGCCAGGCAATGTTTATATGAATACGGTTTGTGTGTTGTTATTTTGGGTATAAAGCTAACCATGCAAGAGGAAGAAGGCAGTGAGGACAGATGCCATGCCTCTCCTCTCCAAGTTGGATGCAGGTTAAGATCCTTCCTGGTAAGGCACCACCTTGTGGTGCTACACAGATTATTAGAAATGGGTTAATCAAGATGTGAGAATTAGCCAGTAAGAGGCTGAAACTAATGGGCCAAGCAGTGTTTATAAGAATATAATTTGTGTGTTATTATTTCCGGGGCTAAGATAGCCGTGTGGGATCCAGGCAAGAACATAGCTTGCCGCTCCATACAACAAATCACTAGGTGGGTCGTGGCTCATCCGTTTCAGTAGGTCCTGTCTTTGGTGAAGGCTCACCTACTGTCGTTTCTCTGTCCAGACCCCTCTGATGGCAGCATGGTGAGTAAGTGGGTATTCCCCAGTCAAGTTCCTTGGAAGCACCTCAGACTCCCTGAGCGTAGAGCACTGTTTGGGAAATACTGAGCTCAAACTGGTTAGAACTCCTCAAAAAGGCACCAGGCTTTATATCCTAAAGACCAACTGCAGACTCATAGTGCTCACAAGTGAACGGAGAACACTCCAACTAAGCCTAGACGCTGATGGTTCCATATTTATTTCCTTTTCCTTTGTCCTTCCAAATGCACCCCACTCTTAAGTATGGAGTCTCTTAAAGCTACTCAAATTCAACCACAAAAAAAGTAGAAACAGATAGATCTAGATGTATATTGATTTATGTACTCCCAAGGCAATATGTATTTTCCATTTAACAAGGCCTAAAAGGGTTTCTGGTCATCTTAGGGCAAGACTTCATAAGAGACTGTCAGCAGAGAAAGTGGTATGTCGAGTTTAATGGCCGTATGCTGGAGAACAGAGGGTTCTGCATACACAAATGAAATGTTGAACCTTTCACTGTTGTGAGGACTGTGTACTGCAAAAATGAATGTCCACAACTGTCTGGGAATAGAATTTTACAACCACTTTAAGTAAAAAGCACTAAATTTACCCTGTAATTGGCTGCAAAACAACCAGAGGAATTCAGGATTTTGGAAAAACGTTAACAAGGATTTCTCAGAGCGCTCTTAACCTGAAATCACCCGGGACAGTAGAACAGCCTAATGTCATGGCATGCTCTGCATGGAGGGTCTTGTCCCAACTCCAAACAGCATCAGCCCTGAGTGCCAGATGCAGACACAGGTTAAATGAGGAACTCTGGCCTGAGGCAGCTTTGCCACCTGAAGCTGTAAGGATTACCTTCCTTCGGACCTTACAGAGAACTGTAAACAAAATAAAACAAGAATCCTAAAGCCACCCTGAGCTCCCCACACCACCTGACCTCTGCTTTAGATCAGGCCAGGAAACAAGGCCCTCCTAGGTAAGTCATGTGGGACAAAGGGGATTAGCCACACAAGGGGCAAAGAGGCAGACAAGCCCTCAATAACTTTTATCCTATGCTTTCTGTTTTTTTTTTCCTCTTTTTCAATTTCTACGCTATTCTTTGAGTCCTCAACACATGACATTGTGGAAAAGGACTCCAAAAACGTATGTAAGTAGTTACTTAGAACGGGGATCATGTTGGAAATAGGAGGTTTCTTCAGTGCCTTTAGAATCTGAATTACTTCTGCTTTGTGTTGTGCTTTGTGCATGTGTGTGTGTGTGTGTGTGTGTGTTTGTGTGCATGTGTGTGAGTGTGTGAGGGGGGAAGAGAGAGAGAGAGAGAGAGAGAGAGAGAGAGAGAGAGAGAGAGAGAGAGAGAGAATTGGTGCTTAAGGTTCTTTGTACCTGGCAGCTTATTGTGGAGATTTCAGGTTAGGAAGTGTTACGTGCGCCATAGGAAAATACTTCGTGATGTTCTATAATTTCACCAGGCCTAAAGCCCACTAGTGCACATAATGGGAAACAAGTGTTTTACAAAGGAAGAGAACTTTGGGACTTGTAGGAATATGGGCGGCGGGGCTTCGTCTCTGGCACCCAGCCGCCCGCATGGCTAGCTTATGCCCCGAAATAATTACACGGAAACTGTATTCTTTTAAACACTGCTTGGCCCATTAGCTCCAGTTTTTTATTGGCTAGCTCTTACATATTGATCTAACCCATTTCTAATATTCTGTGTAGCACCACAAGCTGGTGGCTTACCAGGGAGGATCTTAACCTGTGTCTGTGTCCGGCAGGAGAATCATGGTGACTCCCTGACTCGGCTTCTTTTTCCCAGCATTCTGTTTTGTTTATTCCACCCACCTAAGGGTTGGCCTATCAAATGGGCCTAGGCAGTTTCTTTATTAATTAACCAATGAAAGCAACAGATTAATACAAGACCCACCTCCATCAGGGACTATTGACTGGTAAAGCCCCAGTTACTAAAAACAATTTTGCTGAAAGACAAACTAAACCTTGAATGTTTTAAACTTTAAACATGGGCATTTGGTTTTAGTTCAAGGCTGTTGTTAAAGGAACCATTATATAAAATATTGTTTGATGCTTGTTCAAACATTGTTCTTTTCTAATTGGAAGTGCTGAAGAATAAAAATACATTGTCTTCCCTTCTATTTCTCTTTTTTACTTGGAACAGAAAGTACCGAATGCAGATGAGTGAGTGAAGAGTTAAAGGCATGCCTCCTAGAGAAAGAGGTTCCCAGAGCTTCCTGACGATGCCAGAGCTGATGATGAACTGGAAGACCATTCTGTTTGTTAGTATACTCTCAGAACCCCAGGCAAGCAAAACCCTAGGGTTAATGAAAACAAAAACCAACAAGACACGGGCAACAAAAACGCTCAGGGAAATAAAATGTATTGAATAAAGAATGCATTAAGCTCAAACCAATCACAGCACCATTGTTTGGCCAATAATAAATCATCTGCATTGATATGAAACACCACATAATGAGTGATGACATCTCTGGGTAAGTTACCTTAAATCTCTTCCCTGTGCACATTAAAATGGGCACCACAGACATCAGTAGCCCATTCTCCAACTGTAGCCAGCACCACCAGTCAAAAGTCAATAGTTCACCTATGAGCATGTAATATCCTCTGAAATAGAGAATCCCCCAGACAAGATGCCAATTGTTTATCCAATATGTTAGCCCCCAAAACATACATATATACAACAATACATACACACACACACACACACATATGTAACACAATAGACTGAGCAGTTGCATTTATCCATTTAGAAATATATATCTACATTATATATAGCTGTATATAACATTTAATGAAAAACAGAAGCCTTGAATCTGAAAAAGGGCAGGGAGGAGTATATAGGATGGTTTGAAGATTAAGAAAGGGAAGGGATAAATGATGTAATTATATAGAAAAGGGAAATTAAAAATATTACCTGACAATCTCCACCACAAGGTCAGTTAACAAGCTTATGTCAAAAGGAAATTTTTTTGATAAAACAAATAGTGTTCATGAGGTATATAGATTTCCAGAATGAAATCCACATTTCCCATGATCAAGAACCCCGCAGGCCAGCAGCCTAAGAGCCCTCTGTGTCTGGAAGGATGTCTCCAGGCTTGGCCTCTCCATTACTCCTGTGATCTCGAGTCAGGCTTCATTACAGGTTACTATCAGAGCTCCTGAATGAACTGGGGACAGAAGGGGAAAAACTGTGGAGTAGGGGGAAAGACCTTTATTCCTGGAAGTTTCTGATATTTGACACGAAAGCTTGACAGCCATAAACCTCAGCTCAAGAATTACCTCCACAGTGGCTCATTCTCCTTTTCCTTCAGGCTGAAAAATATTAGTTATTTATTCCTTTCTATTTCTCGTCATAACTTGTGCGATACAATTTGTACCATGCTACAAAGCGTCAACTTTTTTGAGTATGTGTTTTCCTCACTGGTTGTGTGTTTCTTTTCCTTCATCTGGGGAGTTTCATAGGGCTATGTGGTCAATGTGCAGCAATGGCTATGACTTTAGTTTTGTGATAAATTTAGAGGATAAAAAGCATATGAGTGGTGAGTGTCCCCTGAAACTGTTGGAAATGAGATGTCTCCTATGGGCTGTCACCTCATCAGTACACTGCTCAGTACCATGGACTGCTTAGGCCAGACCTTGCACCCCTGTACACATGTTGATGTGCCTGACAATTCCTTGATCAAGCACATCTGGAAGACGCATAGCTAAATACGTCAGTCCAGCTCTTCTGAGCCACAACCTCAGAAGCCATTTTTACTACCTATTTTTTTTTTACTAAAAATAGGTTGGGAACATATTAACAAGTAAATTTCAGTTACTGGGAACAGCTTGGAAACATTCACCCCTGTCAATCACACACATTTCCTACTTTTTAAATTCACTGCTCCAACAAGGCAAATAAACCACAACTGAATAATTTCTTAGGCCTATTGCCTTATTATGAACATTTTCTCCTAAATAATATTAAGGAATGCTGCCGAGGAAGCTGCAGAGCTGCAGAAGGAATACTGCTTCTGGAATAAGATGTCTTATGTTATTTAAACTCCATTCTGTAAATATGCTTGGCAGGAGTGTCATTCTGTGTTATTTTGCTATAATATGTGTTATTCTGAGGACCTATTATAGCATGGCCTGCAGGTTCACTATATTAAAACTTAGAAATTGACAGTTACAAGCAAAAACAATCATAATCCCAAATACACTGTCAAAAAAAGACTCCATATGCTTTGACAGTTACATATGTTGTCTTATTCAAAAGCTAGTAAATTATCTTAATTTTGAGATGCTGAAAGGCTTTCTGATGAAAGACATTGAGTTGGCTTTCAGTTATCATTGTACAGGTCTGCAAAAGGGAAGTTGACGTTTCTAACTGATGGCCAGCAGTGAATTCCCATTCTCAAAGATCCCTGGCAGTTCTGAAGGCAGAGCTGGGCCGGGGGACCATGACAGTATGATGACTTCACTAAGAAGAAGTTGGGTAGAGTTCTAGAGCTGCCCACAGAAGGAAATGCAAGCATTCAAAATAATTTGACATTTCTACGTTTCTCAGTGGGGGAAGTCTGATAGAAACTAGATGCATGAAGACGTTTAAATGATTTTATGTAATAAGAAAAGCAGAGTTGAAAATTGGTGGGTGTTTTTATGTGTGGGAGTAAATAATATGAGCCTTAGAGAAAACAGTGCTCTTAAGGAGTTATAGGAAATAGGAGCCGTCGTGCAATTTAGAATATTGCTTCGGAATTATTTATTACCTATCTATAGCTCATATTAGAAGCAGTGTTAGGAACATGAGAATGAAGATGACCTCTCGGAGCACATATTCTTTGTCACCATTAGTTTTTCTCTTAAATCAGTGAAGGATATTTTTGATGCTTTGGCATTAATATTATACGTGTTCATCTTTTTTTCCAATGTAAAAATAAAACTAGGGCAGCAAAGAAAAATTTGTGTCTATTTCTTCCATTGTTTATAACGAACTAAGAAACTGGTTCTGAAGTTTTTGCACATAAAACAATTACTTTGTAAAAGAAACTGTGAGGGCCATAGGCAGGAACACAGGTGGTACAGCTCATCCAGGGAAGTACATTTGAGATATACTGGCTAAAATATGCTGTGGTGGGAAATAGACAGAGATTGCTCCTTTGTTTCCTAGATGCCCAGACCCAAATATTCACACAGAAATCATATTAATTACAACACTGTTTGGCCAATAACTTAGGCGTATTTCTAACTAACTCTTATACCTTAATTTAACCCATTTCTATTAATCTGTGTATCACCACGAGGCTGTGGCCTACAGGTAAGGGTCCAGCATCCTTCTCCTTTGGCAGCTGCACGGCATCTCTGTGACTCCGCCAACTCTCTCTATATACCTCTGTTCAGATTTTCCTCCTGGCTTTGCTCTGCTAAGCCATTAGCTGAAACACCTTTATTTATCAACCAATAAAAGCAATACATATACAGAAGGTCATCCCACATCAGTGGAATCCATCAGTCTCCTAACTAAGGTTAGCTATAAGTAGATGTTTGGCAAGTGGTTCTGGGCAGGGTAGAAGAGTGATAATCTGTAGTGTCTACCTATCTCTGGGGTATCTGATCTCCTATCATGGGCAATTTGAAGACACAGTATGAAATAACTGATTGTGAAATTAGGAGGAGGAACCCCCAAAGTGCCTCAATAAAGTTGACCCTGTTAAAAAAAAAATATGCAGCCAAATAATCAAAAAGGTGTCTTAAGGGTTTATCACTTACATTTTAATTACACATTATGTGTAAATTTATGAAATTTAACATATAATTATGCAATAATGGCTCTGTTTAACAACCGCTCAAAAGAATCTCTAAAAATCTAACAATTTCCACTCACAAGCCATGACCTGCCAGCACTCACATACACTAACTACAATTCATTTCATGTTGCTTAATTTGCATCAATTTGATACACAAGTAACAGGGGAACAATTCTTACCGGATAGTCATTTCACTGTAGTATGGTAATAGGATATTATAAAAATATCTCTTATATTCTAAAAGACTGGAACTTTTGCTGGACCTCACAACCAGAATTAATAACACATCTTGGGATACGCAGCCCATTTGTTTAGTCTACTTTTAAGAGAACAATGTAACAATCAACCTTACTTGCCTTGACTTTGCACTACATCAACTGTTACCTCTATGCTAATGCATAGCTTCAATCTTAAGTTACATATTCTTCCATGTACTTGACCTAGATAATTCATGGGTATCATTTGCTGGAAACAGCAGATACAGAGGTTCAAAGCAATCCTTTAGAATAAATATCCGCCACAAATGCTAAACACATATTTGGATGTTGGTGGACAAACAGTGATGTTTGTAGTTCTGACTTAGTTGGGGGTCAATTGAACTCACTGACTTAACCCCTTGTAAAATTCTGTAAAGATTTTTCGTCTCCCTCAGTACACGCCATGTGATGTTTTCTGTGATGTTTAATAAATACAAATAAAGCCCTTTGTTAGGGATAGACACACAGAGAGACAGACATACAGATTTACAGAGAGAAAGATAGTCACAAGACAGCCTTCAGTCAAACACTGATTCAGACTCATACAACAGATGGATAGAGAACAGAAGACGCAGGGAACTTAAATTAGAGAATTCAAGTCTAATTTTGCTCTTCCAAGGGTAAGTGCTTTTATTTCTTTCCTTAATTCAACACTGATGCACTATGGGTAACTCAGAGTTAATCAGGATGTGCTGAATCCACACACTGTGTTTTGTTCTTTTAAGTAAATGAAATGGAAAGTTACTTTTTGGTGCAATGATTCTGAGGGATTATTTTGTATTGAAATTTCTTCCCTAGCTCAAAGATACAGTAACCGCCACAAATACACCATGATAGAGGGAAAGAAACTTCGGGTGGAAACAGATTGTTCTTAGATGGACAGTGCAGGATCAGTGGCTGAGAAGAACATGAAGGAAACATGTGTGTGTGTGTGAGGATTATTTTTGACTCTAGTCTTTACTGTGGTAAGCCAAAGACAGTAGCTACTTCTTAAACTCTAAGTGGTATTGGGTACAAAATAGTGCACAGCATACTCATATCGTTAATTTGGGAAACAGTCAGATTGTTTTCCTAATACTTTCCACTTCCTCCAAAGAACACAGGACAAACCTGTTTAGAAGACATTATCACCTCACAGGGCTCTGGGATAACAAAAAATATTCTCCTGGAGACTAGACATTACTTGAAAGAGCTAAAGAGTCAGAATTTCTTTCTTAGTGGGACCCTACTCATTTGGCAAGGTGATGATGGTAACCACCACTCTTCCCATGGTCAGGAAAACTGGGGAGGAAAAGTTCCCAGGGAACTATCCCACAGATTAGACACAGATTTAGATTTTAAAGTTGATGGTTTTTTTTTTTTTTAAAAGACACAGATTGGTTACGAAAAAAAAAAGGAAGAAGAAACAAAAAATTTTCGAAGTGACCATTCCTACAAGCTGTTTAGCATACGAACTGTCAATAGCATATCTTCTGGTCCTAATTACAGCAGCTCTCTTTTGAGAAGCCTGTGTCTATTTTAGGGCACATACTACTGTTCTCTCTCTTTTTCTCTTTCTCTCTTTTGTCTCTTTAATGCATGTGCTTAAATCTGTTAAGACCTTGCCTTAACAAACTCCTAATGAACTCTCAAAACTCTAACTTTCCTTCACAAAAACAGGTAATTAATTTTATGTTTTGATCTGTTATGCTATTGTCAAATTTGTCTTTAACTAATGGGTTATCAGTGTTGCTGCCTGTGTAAGGACTCTTTGAAGAAGCGATGAGCTCTTCTTATTCCTTTGTCTAGATCACTGCCATTTGAGAGTCTTGTGTCAAAGTTTCCAAAACAAGGTCAAAGGAAATTGGTAGTTAGGAAATTAAGTGTACTGTTCAATTTCTCTAATTGAATTAGAAGTCGATTCTCTGGATTATTTACCTATATAGTAGAAAGTAAGGGCATTTTGGCTTTATTATTTACTTATTTATAAATCAAACACTTAGGTTTACACTGGTATTAAAAAGGGTTGAGAATTCACCACTGGTAATAGCTAAGAATTACATTTAAAAAAAAACAGCTTCCTAATGTTTCCATATCTCTGCTAATGTTCTAGAATAAATTCCTTATTAAAAGACAAGCATATAAACTGGGTGGTGGTGCATGCCTTTAATCCCAACACTCAGGAGGCAGAGGCAGGCGGATCTCTGTGAGTTCGAGGTCAGCCTGATCTACAAAAGCTAGTGCCACGACAGGCTCCAAAGCTACACAGAGAAATCCTGTCTCAAAAAAACTGAAACAAAAGCACAAGAGTCTTGCTTCAACAGTGTCTGGACAGAACAGCCCCTGGGCTCCCTCTCGTTAGCTTCAACAGTGTCTGGACGGAACAGCCCCTTGACTCCCTCTCGTTAGTTTCCAGTCATCTTTCATTTTCTATAGTAGCATCCTTCAGGACCATTTCCTTGTGGCCTTTGATTCCTAGGACCAGCCAGCACCATCTCTTTTCTGTTAGCTCCATACTGCGGATCAGCCATGCCCTCCCAGGTTCATCAGAATTATGCCACCTAATGGAAGATGTTGTGAACCACCTGGTCAACTTGCACCCGTGGGTCTCCTATAGACTAACCTCTCTCGGGACTATTATTTTGATCAGGATGACTTGTCTCAGGAGAGTTTAGGTCACTTCTTCTGGTAAATGGCAGAGAAGAAGGGCGAGGGTGCCAAGTGTCTCCTCAAATTACAGAACAATCTGGAGGTGGCCCACTCTTCCAGATGTGCAGAAGCCATCTCAAGATGAGTGGGGTAAAACCCAGGAGGCCATGGGGAAGAACCTGAACCAGGTTCTCTTGGCTCTTCATTCCTTGGGTTCCAACTACACAGACACTCGGATCTCTGTGACATCTTAGAAAATTAAGATTTCTTGCTTCTCTAAGGGGTGTGGAGGTGAAGCTCATCAAGAAGATGGTCATCCACCCAACAAACCTCCATAAGTCGGCTGAACCAAAGTCAAGGCAGACTGGCATGCCCAACCATCTCTGGGCAAGCATTTCTTTGAGCAGCTTATTCTAAAGCACAACCAGGTCTCCTCATCTTCCAAAGGGCTCCCTGCCACTGCATGGCCCCAGCCAGCCTCAGGACTTCCACCTGAACCTCCCAAGACACTAGGCAGCTTTGTAAATGGCCTGGACCCCTTTCAGTCTTGGACCAAGTAAAACTACATGCTTGACATTAAATGTAACCAAGGACAAATACAGACGCACTTTCAATGGACGTTTATTTCTCTGGTCTTTTATGCTTCGCCCATTTATTAAGTTGGCAGTGAAGTCTGCTCCTATATTTCCTTTAATAATATAGGAAATACCTAGATTTAGCATAGTGGACAAACCTTTAACATAAGATATGCTTCATTCTGCATATTACAAATACCAATTCTGTAGTTTTAGAATTTCCATAAAATTTTAAAGGGAATAAAAGATATTGTTTAACCCTTAAACATGCAAACATACTCCTTGATTTCAAAATGGCTAAAAAGTATTCACTATTAATTTTTTCTAACATAGAATTATTTGGTTGTCAATAATATCAATATATACTTAGCAGAGATCCACCGGAGTGTTTCTAAGATACAGACATTTTATATTTCATCCAAGACAATGGCACAGAATACTTTCCCAAATGGAATAAAATATTCATTTTCCTACATTCAAATATAATTTAGGCAAGATATAAATGAAACTAATCTGACAACATGTTATGAACTGTCAAAAAGTCTTCTCCAAAATAAAACAGATTCACATAAAATATTAACAATAGTCTGTGCTAGAAATAAAAATTTAAAGATATAATTATAAGGGAAGTCAGCCTATCTAATTATACCTATTTTAATAACAAAAAAGTACATATAAAGTTTCATTATAATTATGTACCTAAGGTGATATGCTATATAGTCCTTAAAATTCTTTGGAAAATACCAGGTGACAGGAAGCACATTCTCCTTTCCAGTAGATAAGAACGATCCCTTCACTCAGTTAACGGAATGTCTTCTCTTGAATATGAAACAGGAGATTAGCTTGTTACTCTAAATCTTTCCCAACCCTGTGATGGGAGGAAGGGTTGAGACTCAAGAATTAATTTAGCCTTCGCTGAGTCAGCAGAGCACATGTGTGGCCCGGGTTTTCCAGGCAGGGTGGGAACTCTGTGGTTCTTTCCCCCCTATTTTTAACCCGACTTCTCAGTTCTATGTGCCATAAGATTCTGAAATGTTCATTTCACTTATAACTTTAAAAAGAAATTGGCAGATAAATCCAAACCTCAGGGAGACTATCAAAGGGAACGAATACAGGTTTTTTTTCCAAAGTGTTACAAACTGGCCAAGAGTCCCTGTTACACAAATCTGAAAGCTTTAGGAGGCCTTATCTTAGCAGAGCATATTTGGTGTCCTTTGTGTGTGTGTGTGTGTGTGAGAGAGAGAGAGAGAGAGAGAGAGAGAGAAACAGAGAGAGAGAGGGAGGGAGAGGAAGGGAGGAAGAGAGAGGGAGGGAGGGAGGGAGGGAGGGAGAGAGAGAGAGAGAGAGAGAGAGAGAGAGAGAGAGAGAGAATGAATACGGGCTATCCTCAAACAAGATAGTGCTGTCTGTCTCACTGGGGGTAATGGATGGGGGGGGAGGGGCGACACCTACCTGCATGAACACATTTGTTCTTTTTAAACCTTAAAAATAATTTTCTGGGTAGTCTATAAGATCATCGGACACAGATTCTCTTTGAGGCTTCTTTGCTTGCATACATCAGCATCTGGAACTATGATAGTTATGTTTACACCAACACTGGCTCAAATTTAGGCTAGGCCAACACGTAATACATTCCCACTACACGCTGCTCAACCAGGGGTCATCATACAAGCTGTCTTATGCCGTAGGTCCTTTAAGCTTTGCTTGGCATTTAATGGCATGTCCTGTTGTGAATAAAAGCCTAGCTTGGCTTGTACAGTCGAATAGAGAAGCAGGATATTCAAGAGGATGGAGAGTCTCTGCCTCCTTGAAGTAACAATGAAGAGGTGCAAAGGAAAATAATTACAGGAAGATAAGGAGAGATCTAAGAATGCAAGCTTAGAAAGGGCACCAAACCTAAAGCCAGAGAAAATAATTTAGTGAATAAATCTCAGTGTGTAGGCTGTGATAACGGAAGAAGAAATAAAGGGTAATTGTGATTTTTTTTTATTAATTCTGAGATGATATGCACCACATATAAGAGGTCTTTAGTACACTGAGTTACGAAGCTGGAACAATAAATCCAGGAAGGGTCTATGATAAGGTTCTTTGTGATTTCCTTTGATTCTAACTATTTTAAAGCCTGCTATCAGGAGCCACCAAACAGCAAAAGGTAGAACATGCTAATAAGCTAGGTTTTATGGTTTTCGAGCCCTGTACCTTCTGCTAGAGAGTAAAGTCCAGCAACAACTCTCTTCAATTTTATAGTCACTTTGTCAGAAGCATACCACCACCCTCAATTACGGTGAGAAACAGAAGGTCAGCAAAATAATTGTCTTGTCTGAAGTCACCAGGCTAAGGCTTAAATCACAACCTCAGCAACCATTTCTTAGCAGTACAGTCAGATGCTCCTCTATTATAATATGAACATACCATGTCAGTCAATGGCCCAAGGAGTAAGATAAATGGAACAAATGTGTCATACAGACATTCCCCTGCCACAGAACCTTTCCACTGCCTTCGTCTACATTCCTGTGCCATGGTGCGATAAAAATCAAATAATTAAAAGTCCACATGAAACGATATTTTCAACTGAACAAGAGGAAAACATAGAATTTTTAAGAAACAGCACAATTTAGGTACAAACAGGGAGAAGCGAGGTCTTTGCTGAGGTTTACAGAGTCCGCCTCTCCTCCACAGAAAAGAGGTATAAGCCGAGCTTTGCCACTAAGTTCGTTACAGCTATTTACACTCAGAAACACACCTTACTCTGCTGCTTTTGCTGACATGGTAAATATTTTATTCAGAAAGATCACAGTGAGCCACTAACCCGACAGAGACAGAGCTACTGTCTACTTTGCCTTACCTTAGAGAGACTTATCTTCTAGGAAACAAGAATTAAAGTCATACTCCCTTTCAGTGGTACAATTCTTGAGTTGCTCCAGAGTTACCATTAAAGAGTAACATACTTGACAGGTAAACCTATGATGTTCTGTCAAAATGGAAATTCTTAGTCTAATTTTCACGTTGATGCTGTGGCCTCAAAGTTATGGCATGGGAAACCTTCTTGCCTGTGTTCAACTTTGTGAACATTTTTTAATCCTTGCCTCATCTGGCATTATCCCCCATCACACCAAACAGCACACACTTCTTTCTCCTCCTCGCCACATTCAATCTGTAACCAAAACCCTTCCTATTCTAAATAACTTGATTCCACCTCCAGTTATCATGAAGCCATCGTCTCTGAACTGGGCTGCAGCCCAAGGCACTTAAGAGGCCTGCCAGCATTCACATCTACTTTATTCCTCTATAATCTGCTTCCTGGGCTTTTACCAGAATGAACTTTTAAGATGTAAATCTGATCACCTCTTATCCTACTTTGAAATTCTTTAAAAGTTTATTATCGTTCTAGAACACAAGAAAATCCTTCCACAAGGCCTCCAGTCACAGAGGTCTTAGATGAAATCGTTTGGGAAACTGTTCTAGAAATAGAGATGGTTGGGTCCACTCACAGAGACTCAAAGTAACTAACAGGTCAAGGGTGGAACTGAGCAACCAGAGGTGGAAACACTGTGCTTAGATCTTCGTGGTGCCACTGGCACTGACAGCTGGTACCAGAGTGGCACTGTTGACTATGGCAGCTGCAGAGCTTCCTGCAGATGTAAAGTACAAGAGGAAATTCCACATTGAATAGAGTGACTTAGCCCCTCCTATGACAGCATATCAATACCACAGGCAACATACTTTGTATTGAACATACTTTTTAAATTTACATCTACTGATCAGGACCAGCAAGACAAAGACCACCGAGCTGCTATCTCTCAAAGGCTTGTTGGTGTGGCATCCCAATGCAGATGAGCAAGAACAGGAATCAAACTCACTCTTCTACAATGAATCTATTATCTTAAGATAATGACCCAAATCCAACAATAATGACATTAATGTGTTCAAGAGGATAACACCTTTAGGGTCTGATCACTTGGAAGGGTTCCATGTCTGAGTGCCCTTTTCCTCTCAATTGTGAATAGAGCTTATTTAACCTTCTTGTAGTTACAGGTTACAGTCATGACTGCAATTCTTGGGACAGTTGATAGCACCCAGGACACTTGTAGCAGATCATCTAGCCAAACTGCAGTGTGGGAGAACTGGTGGAGGGAAGGTCTATGGCCACCTCATTGGCAAGGCACCAGCTTCAGGAGATACACTCTGGCTGTTGAAGAGTAAAGCGACCTTCTATGCCTTTGTTCTTCCAACAGCAGCTGCTGCTAGTCAGGTGGGATGACTTCCTTGTCTTTGATTGAATGGTGTCGTTGGGCTCAATTTGAGAGTGATGGTGTTCCCACAGATCTCCATCTTTCTGTCAGTTGGACAATCCTTGTTACTAACCCAGTAGTTCACTCTGTTCAGAGCTCCCTCTCACACAGGTGTACTGGGAATGAAGATGTTTTTGTTTGTTTGGTTGGTTGGTTTGTCATGATAAGGTTTCTCTGTGTAGCTCTGGCTGTCCTGAAACTCACTCTGTGGACTCAAACTCAGACATCTCCTAAATGCTGGGATTAAAGGCATGTACTACCACCATCTGATCTCTCTCTCTCTCTCTCTCTCTCTCTCTCTCTCTCTCTCTCTCTCTCTCTCTCTCTCTCTCTCTCTCTCCCCCTTTATTCCTCTCTCTCTCTCTCTCTCTCCCAAGATTTTATTTATCCAGAGAAGGGCATCCTATCTCTTGGATACAGATTCCAGGCAGTTGTAAGCTCTTTCTCCAATGAGAGTGCTGGGAACTGAATTTCAGTCCTCTGAAAGAGCAGTTTGTGGTCTTAACCACTTCCTCAGCCAGTAATTAAGGTTCTGACACATGATTTTCAGGAATGCATTCAAAGTGCATCAGTAATAATACTTTAAAATTTGGATTATGTACATAAGAAATTAGGTATAAAGAAACTGAAGCTGTATTTTGTTGGCTATTTTCATGACTGAATACCCCTTTGTGTGTTGGGCCACACTAGAGTGAAAACTGACCGGGCATACCGCCACACGTGTACATTCAGAAGAGTACAGCCCATTGCAGTCTTTTTATTGTGGTTTCTGGCTCCCTCTTTGTGCGTTTTCAAGAGGACCATGGGAAGAAGGAAGCTAAAAGACGGATTGGGTCCACCATGACTTGGGTGGAGAAAATGAGCACCTTATTTCATGAATATTCCATTCGTCTCATAAATATTCATTAAAATCTCTTAAGACTCCACAAATGCAAAGCCCAGTGGGTTGTAAAGTCAGACACACTGGAAAGTATGTTCTGCTTTGCTAACTAACTTCTGTTAACTGTGTTGTCTCCAGGCTAAATTCTTTATTTTTTTTAAAAGAAGAACTAAGAAGAAACCTTCACCTGGTTAAACAAAAACAAAAAAAAAGAAAGATGCTAAAAACATTTTTTAAATGTTTTCTAAAACACGATATTAGAGATTATTTTTAAGTAAAAATAAAGCAAATTGTTAGTAGTTTTATAAGATACTCTTTTTATGAAACAGTGATGTAAGTTTGATATTTAAATTATTGCAAATGGTGGTAGGAGTCATTTATTCTGCCTGAAAACAAACAAGGAAACCAGGCAAGTTGCTTTGCTAATAGTCTGAACACATATAATCTTTCATATAGCTCTAATTTGTTTTTAATTAATTAACTGATTTTATATTTTTAGACGGGGCCTCACTTTCTACCCCTCTTTAGCCTGGAATTCACTAAGTCTTCCTGACTGGCCTTGAACCATAGCAGTTCTGCTTCAGGGCTTAAGTGTTGGGATTACAGGCAAGAGCCACCACACACAGCTGTTACTTCTTCTTTTGAGTAATATATCTTCTTGTTAAATATTTAAACTCTGTTAGCAGAGATTCAGCATCCATGTGGCTGGTCTTACAAATGATTCCAGTGAACTTGTGACATTAGTTTTGCCTTCAGTGTGGTTGAGTCCCAGGGATCTGTTGCAGCGTTAGCATTAGACCATTAACTAGGAGATTGAAAATGGCCTCTAGGGCATTAGATTTCTCCATATAGCTAGTCAGAAAGTTACTGACTTATTTAAGATTACACACCGAGGAGGGACTGTATGGAAGGATCACTATTTTTCCATCTTCTATTTC
Source organism: Chionomys nivalis (assembly GCF_950005125.1). Taxonomy (NCBI): domain Eukaryota; kingdom Metazoa; phylum Chordata; class Mammalia; order Rodentia; family Cricetidae; genus Chionomys; species Chionomys nivalis. Next base: position 75,150,789 of record NC_080095.1, read on the forward strand.
AGGAGTCTTCTTAAAGACACGACCTTGCAACATCCACAATGCATTTACCTATACAGCGGATATCAGGCAGAGGGGCTTTATCGTATCATGGGGATATTGAATGCTCTGTAAGTCAGAGAACTCGGCAATATGAAAATACTGCAATAAAACTTCAAGGGACTCAAGGCTATAACATTTATTTCCTGCTTATATAATTTACCCCCGGTTCTTTGATATTTGTTTTTCCTTTCTTCTTAGGTTTGAATTTGGGGCTTTGAAGAGGCACCAGCTTCTTTGCAGGAGAAAGGCAGCTTCCCACACTGTGTCCTGTCGCCGGTTGTGGCTTACGTATTTCCCAAGGATTCAAAGCTTCATCACAGTGTTTGAAATTGAATCCCCATTTTTAGTTATTGGAGGTTGGGAATTTATTCAGACTATGTTCTGAGGGAGGGAGGGTTTCTGGAAAGTCACTAGCATTAAGGCGGGGACTCAGGAGGGGCGGCAAGGCTGCAGATGCTGAAGAGCACCGAGCGCACGGATGCGTGCTTCACGGCTCTTGTCATGTGATGTCCTTGTTTGTCCAGAGACTCTGTCAAAAGGAAAATTGTCACCACCAGATGTGACTCTTGAACCCCCAGAACTGCAAACCAAAGCAATGTCCTTTCTTATAAAGTGGTGAGGTCTCTGGTATTCCTCTATTCACAGACCCAAATGGATTAGCATTATATTTTCACAGTTTTCATAAGCCAGTTAGTACATGGACTCTAATAAATGAAGACGAGTCCTTTAATTAATAAAAAAGATGAATTCAAGAAAAGGAAATCTTATATTAAATGTAACTTTTTTTAACTAATAGAATTTCTCATTTTCTGAAATATGCCATGAAATCGCTTCATAAAAACAAAGTAAGCTTAGTCTAACATTCTTAGAATTATTTTTAATAAATGATGTAAAATATAATAGATGATTGCCGGAATCTAAATATATATCTTTCTATAGAAAACATCAGATGGATTTTTTTTTCCAGTTGCTCTTTGACATTTAAAGACATTTAAATGCTAGCAAAACACTATAATTTGCAGGAGTATTAAGCCTCTGAAAACACATGAGAGTTCAAATAGGATCTGTTCTATCTTTTCACAGAGTAAAGATGCTAAAAATAGTGCGGGCTTAAGCTGGGCCACGGTTTTGTGAAATTGCTATCACTTCACGGGAAAATGGAAGGAATCAAATGACTGTTTGGAGGCTGCTGGAGGAGATGGATTGGCGCTCGCAAAGCAGCCCTTCGGAGTGTGATACCAAAGGGCTATCACTTTAGGTCGCCGAGCCTAGTGCTAAGCGTAACCTAAACATAAGATGCGCTGTTGTATTGTCTAATAGCATGCAAATATAAATGAAGTCACTGCAAACTGGTGAACAATTAATGAGTTTCATCGCAGGGCTGGTTCGCCACCGAATGCTGTTTTCCTGCCAACTGAGACATGATGTATTTAATTCTAAATGACAACACCTGCTCCCACCTCTAAGTGAAATGACAAAGCTGCCAAAGGGCATGTTGGGAATTAACTCGCCGCCTTCCCTTTAATCAGGCATTTCTCTGCAACCCTGAAAGCCAAAATCATAACATAATGAAAAATAATACGGCTCTTTGTAAGTCAATAGTTGAACCTGGCATGCCCATCAAATAAAAAGATCTTAGGATGCAGAGCATAAGCACACAATAAGGTTTCTCTTTCTGCTGTAAAATCATGCTCTTACCGTAAATCAAGAGAAAAGAAAACAAGCAAACAATAAATTCATAAGACAAGACAAAATGACCTGTTGCGACAAATCAAAGGAAGTGGGGAATGGACTGAGTGTCTCCATCTGTCGTGGTTACCATGTTTAACGACAGCGTGCCTTTCATCTACGGATTTAACGGTGCTTTGAGACCTTGATTCGTGTTTCAAGATGTTCCCAGTGAAGTGTCAACATGGCATTATGAACATTTTCCTGATGCAAAGAGACAGTGCGTGGAGAGGTACTTTCATGACGACCTCACATTTTCCTTTTATGGCCTTCATGTCTTGATTGCCAGCTCTCTCCTGAGCAAGACTAGACTACTCTTCGGTGTGAACACTGGAGTGTGGGCAAGAACACACAGAGCTGACTTACACCAATGCTTTTTTTCAGAAGTCTGATGAGGATCATTTTCATAAATCCTCAAGTTACCAACAATGAAATTAGCAATAGTGTATTACTGCCCCAATATCTTCCCATAAAGTTCTCATCTAACTCCCAGAATTTTCAAGATGATGTCTTGATTTAAATGTGATGTCAAAGTCACATTCGTTTTGCTTGGGTTTTGAAAACAACTGAAAATATGCTAAGTCAGCTTTCCACAGCGGAGGGAAAAGAGCTTAAGTATGCAACAAGAAGGAGGAAACATATTTTGACTTCCTGCTTCAGAACCTTCTGTCCACCATCACATCTTGCTATCACCGGAAGCTGTGGCATGGCAACGCAGCATGGCAGTTGGCAATGGCAGAAGAGATGGGCCTGCTGGCTTCATGGTAGCCAGGAAGCAGAGGTAGGATGGAACCAGAGTTCCAGTAACTCATTCAAGGGAAGGCCTCTAATCTTCTAACTTAACTCTTTTAAGGCCCCAGCTCTTAAAAGGTCAGTTCCACCTCCAAATAGTGGCACAGGTTGCAGACCATACCTTTTGCACACGATCTTTTAGGAACATTCTGTGTCCAAACCATAACAAGAGCTAAGGCAAAACAGGAAGATTCCTACCTAAATATGCACTCTCCTATTTATTTGAGGGGAGCCCCTGCTTACCTTGCTTACCCCAAGTTCTAGGTGCTAGGATAGAAGACAAAATATCCTGCTTTCCTTCTACTCACATCCTCAGGGATGAGAAAAAAAACAAGAAACAAGTATGTAATGATGGTGGAGTTACAGGAAGAACAGTAACAGAGTTCGGAGCAATTAGGGAAGGCTTTGTCGAGTAATAGATATGAGAATAGACATGTGGATAAGAGAAGGAAGACGTTATAACATAATAACATACGTCTTTGTGTGTGTGTGTGCATGTGCAGGTGTGTGTGTGTTGCATGTGCAGGCATGCATGTATGTTTGCTCACGTGTGTGTGTGTTGAACATGTGTTTACATGCTCATGTGTGTGGGGTGCAGGTATTTATTTGCACAAACTGGGGTGACACTCCCCAAGAATCACCCACCCTTGCTTTGAACCTGCAACTCGATGCACAGGCTACACTGGCTGAGCAGCAAGCCCCATGGGTTGGCATGTTTTCTCCTTCCAAACACCAGGATTACAAGCACACACCATGACAACTGGCTTTTTTAGATGGGTTCTGGGGATCCAATCTGAGTTCTCATGCTTGCATGCCAAGTACTTTGCCAATGTATAACCTCAGCCCCGCCTTCTGTTTTTGATGGTTCAATGGTTTTATTCCTGGAAAAGTCCCCACTGTTGTCAATCTTACTCTCTGTTTTTCCTTCACATGATAATTAGCATGAACTAAACCCTTAGCCTATCTATACATACATACATGCATACATACATAAAGTTATCTTCTGAAAGTCCTCTCACACATGTCTACTCTGAAAGCACTTTTCTTCCATTTGTTCTGAACTCACACAAAGCTGGTTTTGACATCACTGCTCAAGGAAATATTTAGGCGAGTTCATCATCAATAGCCTCCCAACAGCATCATCAATAGTCCGTCCCCCCACCCCCAACAGCATCTTCAATAGCCTCCCAACAGCAGATTTGATTCTCAGGACACTCACCATTCAACAGCATTTTCTCTAGGATATTGTTCCCGAAGCAAGACCTTCCTTCTTGTGATTTCTAGACTCACTCTCTGACTTTTCCAACTTATATCTGTTTCTTCTCCTCCTTTGGACCTCCCTCCTTTTTCTCTCAACTCACTGCCCCATCCAGTGATATATATATATATATATATCATAAATTTCTCACAAAAGTCACATGTCCAACTACAAACCTGACATCTCCACTCAGTGGTATCACAGAGATCAGAAAAGAAACATCTCTATAATTGAATCCTTAATTTCACACACACCCCCACACACCTGCTCCTCCCACGTCCTTCCCTTCTATTACAGATACCAAGCGAGGAATGCCACAATATTTCCCACTCTGCGTGCTCTTCTTAGAGTATGAACTTGACACGTCTCTCAGCAAGTGATAGTATGGCTGTCTTCTCTCACTTGATCTGGATGGAATTCTATGACTAATTCATTCAACCAAAGATTATTATGGAAATGATGTTACGCAATTTATAAGATTAGATCATGACGCTGCACCACAGGCTCTTTTGAGTCACTCTTAGAATCTGTTATCTGTAGTGCTGTGTGAAATCCCAAATCTGCCTGTCCAGAGAGACCGCCGGGAAATCCCACGCAAAGAGCGACAGCAAAAGAGCCATGTATAACTCAACTACTGGTCTTGAGGTATGAATTCTAGAATACCCGGCGATTCCACTCTCTCAGCACTGAGTCAGTTCCAGGCTTCACATCTTCCCACCTGAAGCCATGGAAATGAAGCCATGGAGACCATCCTTACTGCATCAGATCTAAATTTCTATCTTGGAAAAAAAAAAACCTCTGTGAGGAAAAAAATAATATGTATGCTTCACACCATAAAAAATCTGTATTTGTAATAATGACTATAAGAGATTCACCTGTCACTCAGGATGAAACTGCTTAGCGTCATCACCAATCCCCTCCTTTCTCTCACAACCGCATTATTCTATCAGCAAGCCCTACACAGTCCACCTTCCCTCTGAAACAGGTCTGGGATTTTACGACTTCACACCATAGCCTCTCACACCATAAAGATACTGCTTTCCTTTCCCACTCCACCTCCTCTCCAATAGAGCCTATCTCAAAGCGAGAGGGAGGAGGGTTCTCTACAGGTAGAAGGCAGAACTCCCACCTCAGTCTTCCAGCCCCCAGGGGTTTTCTCTGCAAGCTTAAAAGCAGAAAGCATTGCTGTCCTACAGCAATCCTACAGCCTCCTTACAGGCTGGCCCTGTGCTGCTGCTCCCCCATCCCCCCATCTCCCCCCTCCCCCCCACCTCACCTTCCTCATACATTCCAGACACACTAGTCCTGCTTTCCCTCAACCACCCCTCCATGTGCTAAGATCTCCATGGTGTTGTGCTTGCACTTCCTACAGCCTTGGAGTGTGATTTCCTCACAGAGCTCTGAAGACTTTGGTGTTCTAAAGGCTTGAGAGCTCCTTTGTCAGGACATCTCTGAAAAGCTTCCTGGAAAGAGCACACTTGATACTCGTTATCCTCTGCTCTTGTCCAGTCTCACCACCAACAGACTTTGATTTGTTTTTTGAGTCCTTCCCATATTAGAAAGTTTCCTGAGGATAGAGACTTTGTCTTGTTGAAAGCTCAAGTCTGTGGTGCATAGCAGAAACTCAGTAACCATTTGTTGGTAAAGATTACTCCAAGCAAAAGGAAGAGAAAGTTCAAAGGGCATGAAATATGGATTACCCTGGCTTGCTTGAGAAGCAGTGTAACTAAAATAGAATGAGCATGGGGGAGCATGCAGGACCCAAGGTCACAGAGGCAGTCGAAGGCCGGGTCTGTTAGTTGTTAAGGGATATGACAAATCTGAATGAAATAAGGTTGAACAACGCTGGTGTGATCCTAGTGTCATCCAAATGTGATCCAAGTGACTCTCTGCAGCTCCTTCTCCATCTGTGAAAGCAGTCTGAACAGAACACAGGAGAAGAAGAAATAGGAGGAAGACCACTGAGATGCTTGTAAGGTACAGTAATTTGCACAGAAGAAACTTTTCAGGCTTAAGCTGTGTACAGACAGAAATGTTCATGGTGGTCAGACGCAGAATGCCTTTACAAGGGAGAGCTGCGTGGACGTCTAGCTCAGATCAAAGACAACGAGAGTAATCTCGAATGGCTTCTAAATGTTTGGTCTTGGCAAACAGTTAAATAATTTTCGCACCAAGGTGTGATTATTTCAGTAGTTGCTTTACTTTAAATAAGGGTTAAATTTTCATACAGTACATTCCAGTTGACAAGCAAGTCCTAAAGTGTTGTTCAGTTGTATGATTGTTTACTTGAAGTGAAGCAAAGCAGACAAACAAACAACAACAAACACCCAGTAGATAAATGTTAAATGCTTTGGTGTTCAGTGTGCCCAGGAAATGGGCACAACACCTAACCTTGAGCAAGTGCATACAGAGATTAAGAGGAGCAGGCTGCTTGTGAGCTCCGAGCACTCCTGATACTGCACAGGTAGGCCGCCTACCTGGGCACCCTGCAGGCTGGCAGTCGTGGTATCGGGCAGATGTACCACCAAGATCATGGGACAGTCACAGTGCTCTGCTCAGGAAGATACAGCTCTTCACCACATTTATATATATTAGTGGGGGAAAAATAAAAACACTGAAAACCCCAGTGAAAGATCAAATGCTACAAGTCACGTGAGGAATTAAGTACTACATGCCTTGTTCCCAGCTTGCACATAACAGAAAGCAAACTTGTAAGACAGCTGCTGACCTGGGCCAAAAAGGAATGTAAAGTAATATAACTTCCTAAGTACAGCTCTGTAGGGAGCAGACATTAAGACTGGCTCCATGGGCTTGGAGTTATCCAAGCAGAAAAACCAACCATACCCAAATATCTTCCTTTTTCAGAAGCTGATAGCCCTTTAAAAAACATTCCCTAGCTCTCCCTAGAATATTTTCATAGTGGCAGCTCCACAGGGTGGTGGTGGGGCTATTACCATATTATCTTTAATGAAAATTGTCCTGGCATACGTTGTATTGTACCATATTGGTCCCACAGACTTTATCCTACCTGCTTCTGAGGTTCGCAGAAGCCAGGAAATAAAATTACATTCTCCTAGTCTGATACCAACTGAGATACGGAGAAAAACGGAAGATCAAAATGTCAGGCTGATTACTAATAAAACTGACTGGAGAATTAGGCTTATAAGTACCAACCGGGGAGCCTTCTGTTAGCACCTGACGGCCCTGAGCGAGGTAGCAACCAGCTACTTTCTCAGAGGAGACACTGGCGTGAAAGCTCACTGAGCAGGCAAACAGCATGTATTCCAAACAGAAGCCCCAAAGGGAACAGCCCTTTCTTTCTCCAAACTCAACGACCAGAGAAGTGGATCCCCTGAGCTCCTAGAAGGAGCAAAGGAGGGGGTGTGGGGATGCAGATGTTTTCCATGCATGTGCTCCCCTTTGGGAGAGTGGATGAGAAAATGTTAGGGATGTCTGCTTCTCCACTGCGCCCGCCCTTCAAGATTGGAAACAGGAATTGAATTTCATCTGTTACGCAACTGGATTTCCACCAATCATCACATAGCAATATGCTTCCATGAATGAGGCAGCTGGTGGACACTGGGCATAGTGAGAGGCAGTTTTGCAATCTTCCCCCTGTGTTTCTAGCTTGTGGAATGCGGCAAATATTCTCCTTTCTCAGAACTTCATTTAATACCTCTAAATGGACTGTCCTTACCTGCTGAGATTTTGTTATAACTAAATAGAATGAATAGTAAAGAGCTGGTATTTAATGCCAAATTAATACCATTGTCTTCCCTTCTCCAACTCAAACAAAAAAACTAGTCAATATGTGTTAAACGAAGATCTATAATGTTATTCTAGTTCCTTTTGATTGTTGGATTTCTTGATAGTCACTGGTATGTTTCATTATTCCTTTATAGTTTTTATAATATTTTAGAGTAAATTTTTAAGGTTCAGGTTTATTGTAAAATTGAGCAGTATGAAGCCAGCCCCCCCCCCCAGTCTTGCTTATCTAGAGCTTCCTCACCATCAGCGTCCCACACTGGGTTGGCCCACATTACAATGAACAAACTGACAATGACATTTCCCAGTGTCCACATCTGATATTGGGATTGATTCCTGTGTTGCACAGGGTAAAGATTTCGAGATGGACAAAATGACATGTGAAAACCAATCTGTTACCACACGTAAAGGCTCCGTTGCTGTAAAAGAATAAAAGATCTTTTTGCGTCATCAACTTATCTCTTCTCTCTTAGCTCCTGGAAACAGAAGACTATTCAGCCTTGGGAGAAAATGTCCTGCCGTTTGCATTGATATAGATGAATCCGAAGGACTTTAAAACAAGCAAAATAAGCTACACTCTCAGTTTCATACATGTGTGCACTCTAAGAACGGTGAATACATAGAAGCAGAGAGAGAGATTATGGGGGTGGGCAGGGGAAATGGAGAGATGCTGATCGGAGAATACTAAGTTGTGGTTAGTAAGAGCAGGGACCTACTGTGAAGTATGATGGCTGTGGTTATATCTATATAATATACTCAAAACTGGCTTTAAAAATGATTTCAGGGACTTAATGCCAGTTAAAAATCTACTGGTTATACAGTTATACTAATAAACTTACTGGTAACAATCATATAGCTATCAATATATTAGTCGAAATATCATGTAGCTTATATAAATAAGCATAAGAAAAGATGCTTCACACAGTATGTCATGAAAAGATTGCAAAGTGAAACACAACCCAACAGTGACACGGCAAATGCTGGAAAGGATGTGGAACAAAGGGAGACCACACTCATCGCTGGTGAGAGAACAGGGTAGTAACAGCATGATGGAGGAGTTAATTTCATTGGTTAAATAAAGAAACTGCCTTAGCCCTTTAATAGGACAGAAAATTAGGTAGGCCGAGTAGACAGAACAGGATGCTGGGAGAAAGAAGCAGATTCAGGGAGTCGCCATGATTCTCCCACTCCAGACAGATGCAGGTTAAGATCTTTCCTGGTAAGCCAGCTCATTGTGCTACACAGAATATTAGAAATGGGTTAGATCAATATGTAAGAGCTAGCCAATAAGAGGCTGGAACTAATGGGCTAAGCAGTGTTCAAAAGAATACAGTTTCCGTGTAATTATTTTGGGGCATAAGCCATGCGGGCGGCCGGGTGCCGGGGACGCAGCCCCACCGCTCCTATTACAACAACAGCATCCTGGGGACAGCCTTGTGGGTCTTACAAAAGCAAACACAGACACTCCCCCTGTGTGATCCCTCCCCCTGTGTGATCCAGAAAGTGCTCTCCTTAGTTAATATTAAGATGGATTCAAAGCTCACACACACACAACCTGCACAGTAGTATTTATGGCAGCTACACCATAGCTGGCGAAGGAAGCACCCAAGATGCCCTATGTAGGTGGGATTAATAAACTGGTACTTCATGCAATGGAATACTAGCAGGCAAAGGAAATGGGTAATTAACAATGAAAAGACATGGAATAATGCTGTGTGGGAACTGCTAAATGAAAGACACGGTTGTGACAAGGCCACTGGCAACATTATTCTAATTATGTAATACACGGGGGAAGGAAAACTATGCAGAGAGTATACGCGGTACATGGCCAGACTTTGGGGGCTGGTGTAAGATGCCTTTAAGAAATATCTACATCTCCAATTATTTTCTACAATGTTTCAATTCTATCATCAGATTATTTCTGTTTCTGAATAAGACATTTAAGGTGGGAAGCTGTAAATAAACCAACAAAACAGAATGCTATCAGTAAACAAATACCAACACCCTTTAGGGTGTGACTAAAGTGTATACCAGTTATTGCCATGATCTACAGAAAGTCATTTCCAGGTGCAGTCAATGGGAATATTCCAGTTACCGCCATGATCCACATAAAGTCATTACAGGTGTAGTCAATGGGTATATATATATATTAGTTACCACTATGATCTACAGAAAGTCATTTCCAGGTGCAGGCAATGGGGACTGCAGAAAGCACAAGACAGCTTGACAACTTTCTTCACCAGGTGATCCTGAGGACTTACAAGTGACTTCATGCAGCTCCAGCTCATAGTAAAACACACATGTGGACGAGATACACTTGAAATGACTGACTCCCAATGGCATATTTGTTTAGTTCAAAGGTCTAGGTGTATAGCACCATGACTATGGTTCAGACTGTATATACCTGGAGTTTGCTTAGAGAGGACATTTTTGGTGTTAGTAGTAAATCAGAAACTCACAGTGAAGAGACGTTATGTAATGAAGTTGTTAATCTGTCACTATGAACACTGGAAGTGGCCCTGGTTCAAGGGTTTCTCTGGTTTAGGCACATTGAGGGAAACCCAGGGAGCCCCTGAGATTCACTGAATATCCTGAACCCACAGCAATTTAAGTAACAGGTGCATTACAAGTAGAAAGGAAAAAAAATAGTGAAGAAGGTAACTGGACACTCTGGAAAGCAATGCTGCTAACTTTCCGGTGGGCTTCGGATGAAATACGCTTCGTGCGTGCTTTAGGTCCTTCAGTTTACTAGTTAGACCCCAGTGCTCTTACTACCCCATTCCAGGGCTCACGGAAGCAAACATATTCAGCTTCCTGAATGTTGATTCAGCCTACACCACACCTTACACATACTTACTGATTAAAAACCTAAAGCAAGCATACTCATTTTAAGAATCGGCAACCCATCATGGTTTAAATATGAGGTACAGAACAAGTCGGCCAGAAACAGGCAAGGGACTCTCTTGCCCATATCGGTAATGACAAATGTTGTCATAAAATTCAAATTCCACTCTCTCTCGAGGGCAGGACAGCATGCGGACAGCACTTCCCACTTAACCGCCCTGACAACCAACTCAAGCGTAAGCGTAGCGGCCATACAGAATCATCTGCTGAAGCAGAAATTTGGAGGTGTGTGAAAACTGTGCCCAATGACACGGCGGCCCTTCGTGTGAGGGCAGTCTGGAGATTCAAGCCTCCGTCTGCTCTTCTCAACTGGCACTGCTGCCCTGAGCAATGAATATGGGAGTTACGACTTTGCTCATGTGTCTGGGAGCTGAATAGGAACCAATCAACAATTAAAAAGTAGCTATAAATCCAAACAAGATCCGGGGTGCACAACAGGAGAGATTCTCTCAGCCTCGGAAGATAGCAATGGCTTTTAACTTCAGAGACAGCAATAGTGACGAGACTTGGAGCTCACCTCTGCTTCCCTGGCATACCCAAGAGCAGAGAGATGAAGCTATGCAGTCCAGGTAGAAGCAGGAACTGAGCATGCACCCTGCCTCCTGTTCCTGCGCTCTTTCTGGTGTATCCTGTCCAAAGGTAAAACTTACTTTACCACTTTTATCTCATCATTGCAAAAACCTTCACTTCTGCTTTTGAGACGGGATGACCAGAAATTTTATTTTTAATTTTTATTTATTCTTTTCTTATACAACATATCGCGATTGCAGCTTCCTCTGCTCCTCCCAGTAGCAAACCCCCTCCATTTTCCCTCTTGTTTTACATTCAATAGAGTGGCCGCACCTTAAGCAACTGCTTTCCCAAAAGGCAACCGCAACTCTTCACCTACCAGGTTCCACTGCATTCTGCTTCATGGGCCCCAGCCAGGAGGGCACAGGCTCTATCACAGCCACGAAAGGAAACTTTACCTAGCTCTCCACTTCTCTATAGACCTCAGGATTCAAAGGCTGAGGTAAAATCCTGCTAGTTCAGTGAGCCTGAACCACAAGTAGCTAACCTCTCCTTGCTGAGTTTCCCATCTCCCCCTGCAAAATGGGTGAACTTCTGCTCAACCCCCACAAAAGAACCCTCACAACATTTATTTCCTCTCTACCACTTCCTGTCAGCTAGTTGCTAATGCAGCCTTCTGACCCCAGATTAATATTCTTTAAACAAGTAAATATAACACATCTTTGCATTGTTAACAACAGCAGCAAATACAAATGTAACACCCCTTTTCACAGCTAAAATAATAGTCCACCACACCCTCTCTCCCTGATTCCTGATTCTCATCCTTCTTCCATCCACAAAGGAGCAAGTCTCCCAGACACATCAACCAAACAGGAGCACAACAAGACACAGTCAGACCACAAACAAAGCCTCACATCAAGTTTGGGCAAGGTAACCTTGTAGGAGAGAAAGAAGAGGCAAGACAGTCAGAGACGTTTCCTTTCCCACTGTGAGGAGTTCCTCTAAAACACCCAGCCAACAATCAGAACATGTATGCAGGACCTGGCGCAGACCCATACAAGTCTGCGCAAGTCCTCATGAGCCCAGCAGAGTTGTTTCCTAAGGCAGGATTCTCCCAATGTCTTCTTCTGCCCCCAGGTTCCCAGAGCTCCCTGAGCTCTGAGGAGAGGAACCCAATGGAGACTTCCAATTTGGGCTCTCCCTTGGCCTAACGCTTGGCTGAATCTACTCGCCTTAGTTCTAGTCAAAATTTTTAATGAAACACCACTGGACTAAGTTCTTATTTTATTCTGATTCCCGCCAATACTTGAAGTATATATTATATCACAGACTATATTAAAAAGGAAGAGTTAGGTGACAAACAATATGAGCAGACGCTGTACGCCAACAGGAACTATGCCTCTGTAACTCACAGCTGTTGCCACCACCGAAGCTAGTATCACAGGACTGGGCATGAAAAGATGGGTTACCATTTTCAAAATGTAGTTAATTAACCGAGAATATGTACGGTGTTACCAGAAAGCGGACTGTACTGAGATGCATTAGCCCACGGTAGCCAGCTTCTTGTTGCATTAGAGAAGCATTATTAAGTGGCAGAATTGCGGCAGAAAAGACAAAGTGGCGCAGCTCTTTCTTCTCTCCAGAGGAGCACAGGCTAGCTTCAGTTCCTGGCTCGCTGTGAATAAACAGTTACGGTGCAAGTACCAAAGTACAGGGATCTGGAGAGAAGAGCAAGGTTTGCTTTCATGAGACTTTCACTCAGGAGACACCATTTCTGTCTCAGCACACAGAAAATGTCTGCAGTGCCTCTTAAATTATCATGACCTTATTATTACTTTATTTCAACAAACTGAAAAAAAAAGAAAAAAGGAAAAGCTGAGAAAAAAAATCCTGAATAAAACATACTACCAAATTTGAAATCTCACTAAAACCACATGGTAGATTTTAATGTTAAATGCTGGAGACAGCTTGAGGGGGAAATGATATTGGTTTTTGAGAAACTGCCTTTATCCAATGATAAAATATTAATGAAAAAAATAATTTTAGGGTGAATTAAAGCTTGCTATTAATGTGGTCCTTCTCTTCTTGCTGTAATTAACTGATTCAAACAGATAAAATTCATCTTCTTTTCAAAAACTCAAATAAATGAAACCTGAAAAATAATTAAGAGATTAAGTAACAAGCTCGACAGAACATCTCTGTGGAGCCGCAAGCTCACACTTCTGTGGGTGAGCAGGGCTAGCTTCTTCATTTGGGTGGTACTTATTGGTTCTCTACTATGGAAAAAATTCTGCTCATCGGGACGTTGTAAAATAATCCATGACCTAGTAGGAGTTGAAGTCTATGACAGAGGCAAAACACATGGATGGTTTCAGTCATGATAGTATAAATCAAGCGTCATGTCAGCGTGTATAAAAATGTCATGTCAGCATGAAATGCCAAAGCACATCAAGTCATTTTGAAGTGAATCACCACATTTACCTATGAAAACCTAAAGAATGAGAAGAGGGAGTTAAAGAAAAAACACCACAGCTTAGAATGACGAGATGATGACAGTTACTATCTCAGAAACAAGCTGTCAGGAAAGGTGTGCGCTTCGCAGTTAGTCAGAGACGGGAGACACCTTTGAAAGTCCCAACATTTGATGAGAACCGAGGGCTGCTAGGGTCACTTAGGGTTTAGGCAACATGGAAGTGATATCCTGTCTGAGTCAGCTGAAAACATAGCTGACAATGGGCACTCAGGGACTCATGAATAAGCTAACAGTGGCTGACCCTGGATATTCAGGAGGGATGTGACATCTTATATAACCATGTGTGACAAGATGCCACTTTTGTGTGATTCTTTGTGAACGTGTCTGTCAGGTCAGAGATCAGTGCCTTCACCTTCGCCTATGCCAGCATGCCTATATAGGCACCTGTGTGTGCCTGGGTGCCTGCTCAGTTCTGCCTGAATAGTGTCTTGTGTGTTGTTAAATAAAACATGTCACATCTGCCTATGAGCCAGTGCACTCTCTCCAAACTTCCAGTCTCCCCAGACCTTTCTCCTTTTCTGGACTGGAGGTCAGAATTTATAGGGTTTATGACAAATCTGTATCAGTCAAAATAATGTGGAATTTAACTAGGTCAGATAGGTAAAAGTCATCTTACTTTTGAAATATGCAAATAAATGATACCTGAATAATAATGAAAACAAGAGGCAGTTAGTTGATAGCCTGTTTCTCTGAACACTTTCTCTAACTGCCAAGAGATAGGACAAAAAAGAATCAGACAGGAAGAAGCTCCAGCAAGGCAGAGAGTACTTCATTTGCATAGAGCTCTCCTGAAGCCTAGCCCGGAGGAGATCACCATGGTGTGGACTGAAAAGAATATAAAAGAAGGATTAAATAAATGAACTTCCAGGACTCACGTGTTAGTGAATGACATACATCATTGTTTTAGAAAAAAGATGACAATTTATAATAGAAGAGCTAGGATTGATACTATTTGGATTTATAGATCCAAAATCATATAAAAAAAGGAGAGAGACAAAGTTATAGAAAATAGAAATTGTAATTGGACACCATACTTATTTCTTTGAGTTCTAGCAGTCAAGAAAAAGAAATACATATTCTACCCTTCTGAACAACTCAAAAAAAAAAAAAAAACTTTGGAGGAAAAGGTATTTTCATAAAACTATACCACAAGAAAACCTTTTCATGAAAAGCTTCCACATTAGGGGTTTGAATAGAAGGACTTCCATGTAAATTAACAGACAATGCCTCAGTAATCTCTGACAGAGGATAGAAACAGGCTTCCTATGCATCAGTGTTTCACTAACTCTTTATGAAAGTTAAAATAACTAGCAGGCCAACTTCAATCAACCCTTTCATTGGAAATGAAGCTTGTGGCTTTCACAAGATTCACTGAATTATAAAGAGAAGACGGAGAAATGTGAGTACTGACCGACATTAGTTTCAGACATCAGTTGTTTTTCTTGGATGTTATCAGCAGAAGTTGGATACTTCTCAATTCAAGGGTGTAGTATTTGCCAAGAATCTTCTGAGTACAGACTCCTGGGTTGGTGAGTTGGCACTGAACTATCCACACATGTTGAAGTTTCTAATCAGTTTGAATTTGAAGATGTTAAAAGGAGTTGCTGTTTGGTTTATTTTTTGTTTTGATTTATTTTGTTTTGGTTTTTGAAGTAGGGTCTCACTGTTTCAAGCTGGCTTCCAACATGAGATATTTCTGTCTCCCTACCTGGAATATGCTTGAGATTATAGATATGAGCCACTATGCCTGGAAAAAACATCTTTTTAAAAGAGATCATGCATATTAAACCTAACTGAACAGCATCCTCCATCACTATGGAGTCTAACCAGTAGAGATATCATGTATACTTGAATACAAACTAGATTTATCTATGTTCTATGGCATAGGTATGTGGTGTCTTCAACAACGAGTCATACCATCAAGTTCTAGAGTAACCAGTAGGATTGGAAATAGCCCGTAATGTTGGGGAGGGTCTGTGAGAACTTACTGAGAAACAACTCAAAAAGAAATAACCCATTCCTTGTAGTGGAGATCCTATTTTGTTCTGTACGATGGTTAGTTGAGCTACTCCCACCCACTATCCCATAGAGTAACACCTTTCAATTCTCTTTCTATATGTGTATATTTTAGGACATTTCTGCAGTATTAGGTTTTCATACGACTTTTTCAAAAATCTATTGTTATTTTTCCTTATATTTCCTCTACCTTGCCCTACAAACCCCCGACCCCATGTAATCTTTCCTGTTACAATTTCCCTTTGGATACCTGGTTGTTCACAAAGAAGCCAAAAATACACACAATAAAATTCCATCTTCAACAAATGTTGCTGGTTAAACTGAATGGCTGCATATAGAAGAATGAGAACTATCTACATATTGCTTCTCCTGAATAAAACCCACCTCCAAATAGATCAAGGGTCAAGACATAAGGCTTGATACCCTGAAAGAGATAGAAGAAAAAATAGAGAACACGCTTGAACTCACTGGCACAGGAAAGCACTCTCTGAATAGGAAGAGAAAGTAATCATTAATACCACTCAACTTTGAATCCTGACAGATACATAAATACCCTGCCTGGTTAAGGCTCACTAGTGAAATCATGACGCAGATGTTGTTGGGGCAACCAGTCACACATTTTATTGGATTTAAGACTGATTCCATGAAACAGAGCCCATCCCTGATACTATCTATGAGTCAAGAGCACAGGTCATAGGTCCTAAAAGAAAACCTAATACCATTATTCTGCTAAATGAACATAGTGACAGATCGCCACACTCATAGATCAGAGCATCAGTGAAACTCATCCAAGAAGCTTCTACTTGCAGGAGAATCAACATGAAGCAAATAAGAGACTTTGGAATACTTGGTCTTAAAAGAGATCCCTGTATCTCTCCCCTACTCTTAAGGATCAAGGATCTATGTGGTTGAGGGGGCAGAAAGATAGTAACAGCCAGAGCTGGTGGGGGACTTCAAGAAAAGAATATTTTACAGACACAATCATGAAGAGGCACATACGAACTCACATAGACTCTGACAGCATGCACAAGACCTTCATAAACTGAATCAAACAAACCCATTATGGGAGAAAGGAGGTGGGCACAATGTTCCATTTATAGTGAAGGAGCTATTGGTGTTTCATTGCTGCTGGGAAAGGGAAAGTCAGCTGTCTTTAATAGCGTGACAGGTGGAATACTGACACATTGTAGGACACACTCCATGACCGGGAGCAGCCAGACAACCCAAAGTGGTTTACCGTCATCCATCATCATCATTCTGGAGCGAGAACATAAAGTTGGATGGGTACGGAGATGGCGGAGGATGGGGAAGATTTAGGAGACAGGGATGAATATGCTCAAAGCATGAAGGTATCAGAGAATAAATAAAAACACTATTAAAAATAACAATAATCACTACAGAAGAACAAGTACAAGGGAATTTCAATTACTATTCAGTCTGGAAGGAGATGGGAAGTATTATCCAAACACACTGACACTGTATATAATTCTCAAAAAAAAAACAAAAAACAAACAAAAAAAAGACTACTAAAAAAGTGGAAAAAAAAAACTATCCAGGAAAAATCCCATGAAAAACTTGCTTTTGTTCTGAGATTGCAGGCAGGACTTATTTTTAAAACTAATGTATTGAGCATTCCTTAAAATCTTTTTATACTTAAGTACCTTAAAATAGAGATGATAAAATTATCTATTTTATATCATTTCACGTGTTTCAGGAAGCATATCACTTCTTAGGCCCTAATATATAATTGCTCGAATACTTTAATAAAGAATAATACACTCAAGCTCGATTTACCTGTGGCACTAGGCTATATAATGTCTGGTAGAAAAGGTCAGAGGAGATAATTTGCCATCAGTTATTTTATTTCTTCAAACCAAAGGCAGAAACTGCTCAGTTGCAGCATCTCTAAGAAAAGTCAAAGACACCTGAGGCCAAAGGCTGGGCGGTTAACTGGCACCTGGGGGCTTCATCTAAATTACTAGTTCCACCCACTGAGGTTTTGCTCACTCACCAACCACAGCCAGTGTGTAGGTCCAACTCTGTGCACATCACCCAGTGACAATGAGGGTGGGTGAGAAATTCAATTCCATCATTTCCACAAGAGTTTCACTGAAGCTGTGCGACACAATTTAATGTAAAACTAACCTTATAAAGGTTTGCTTAAATAATAAATGCTTAGGAAATATTTACTGATATTCCCTTCCTTATTTTAATGTCAGTACCTGAAAGAGGAAACGAGTTGTTTTTGTAACATTCTTATCTTCCTATCATTTATAAACTCATAGTTTAATGTGGTTACACTTTCCACAAACACTACGTGTATCTAATGTAGAAGATCTTCAGTAAACACAACGTGTCTACCAAGAGAAGGAGAAAAAGCAGAGGCAACTGGAATAAAATGGCTTTTTTTTTTTTTGAGTGAACAGAACATTTCTGAGAACAAGTAATCCAGGACCCCTCCTATTGCTCAATGGGGTTCATCTCATCATGTGACATATGTCTCTTGTAAGATAATTTATAATTTTCAGTGGACCATGGGAAATCATTTAGTTAAAAGGGAGATAAGACCAAAATTAGAAAATGTGCATGTATATGCTAAGCAAAGCAAAACAAAACAACAAGGATATACTGTGATAGCATTTACAATATGAAATTCAAATAAAGACATAATGCGGGGGGAGGGGGGGAGAAAAGCAAACCAATAGAAAGTTACAATGTGTAACTTGTAGTTACTACCAATTGCCAACTCTTTGGAAAAAAGTTTTTTTGAAGGAGCAAGGTTTCTTCTCAGAAAACCTATGTGTTGAGCTTAGTGATAATGTTTATTTAGTCAGGTAATTAATATTTCCTCGTGGTAAATTTCCCCTATGATAGTGAGTTTTAAAAGACAACATAGCTCTTTTCCTCATTTTAGCAATGAGCATTGCACATATTGTTGGAAACAATTTGAGGATAGCATCATGGTGCTCCACCTGCGTCACGTTGGTACACAACTGTTTTTACAGAGTGCAGCTGGCTGGACAGACTGACAGTGACAGTGGCCACTGTGACTTGTAAGACGAGGCTTTAGTTTTACACAGCTTTAAATGGGACTTACTGGTTATGACTGGAGTTAGGGAATGCAACCAAGCATTAAAACCACAACATCCTAATGAAATCAAACACACCCAAGAGCATACATGCTAACCCAGTGTGTGGCATATCCACTTTTGTGCATGGATGGCTGTGCCCTGCGATCTGTTATACATCGATGAAAATGAAGCAGGTTGCTCAGTCAAATTTCTGTTACTGTGATAACAGATCCTGACCAAAGCAGCTAGGAGGAGGAGAATTTGCTCAGTTTACAATTGCATACCATAGTTCGTAGCCGCAGGGAGGCCTGGCTGAGGTGAGAGGGCTGGTCATATCATATCCACAGCTGAGGGAATAGAAAAAGAAATGTGCCCTTGTTGTCAGCCTGCTATGATAGCCAGGCTGCTGTTTCTCACTTATACAGCCCAGGACCATCTCTGTGCCTATGGAAGCATGAGACCCACAGTGGAGAGGAGCCTCCCACATCACTCAACAGTCAGCAGCCCCCCCCCCCCCTTGCTCCAGCTTTACTCTCTGTCTCTAGTTGTGGACTGAACCCAGGACCCTGCACATACCAAGAGAAACAATCTAGATGCTGAGTTATATTTCCAGCACCACTTTGACTTTATTAGTTTTATTTGGATGGGTTTCAGAAGTTTTCTTAAATCTATTAATTAATTAAACAGTACACAGTTAAATCCAGGTAAACACTTTGTACCAGATAAATAGACCCAAAGGGTTCTATATTTGCAATATTTATACTACTGTTAATGGCCAGTCAACTCCTCTCTTTGATCAACCCCTGCAGTAAGTCAATAACTTGCCTGGACTAGTCACCTTCCTTACTTTAAGGTCAAAAGACGACATCCCTAATTAGGAATGCTTGCGATGGCCCACAGGAGTTACCTGTAGAATAACACAAGCCCATACATATCACCATACAAAGCAGTGTGAGGCCACTACTGTGCTGAAGGCAACAGGCCCAGAAGGGAGTGGAAGTCAAGAAGAGGTGGTTCCTTCCTGGCCCCAAAGTTCATTAATAACCATTCTGAGCGATTCACTTGACGCTCCAGTGCAGTGTAATTTTTCACTGTGTCCGAGGCAGATATGATTTTCATCTATTTAACTTATGGAAAGAACCATCTACAGATTAACATGATAAAATCCATTAAAGAAGAGCAAAGGTTATAGAAGGACAGTATGGTATAGATCCAAGAGAGCATTAAGATGATTACTTAAGATGGCTTATCCATTCTTTCAAAAGTATTCCATGTCTGCATCTGGATGGCCATATAATCCTCTTCATTCTATGTTAAACATGAGGATATTTAACAATCTTTAAAAAAAATCTAAGAAGTAGCTGGTCTCAAAAAAAGGAAATTATCCAATTAAAGGGAACCTGAGCACTAAAATAGCAATTAAGATAATGAAATATTTCTGGGCTCACCACCTACAATTGCCAAATTCGTAGTTAGCTTCCCAATATAAAAATATGATCCAATTCAAGTGTTTTCTTTTTTTACTCCCTGAAATTTTCTGGCATCTCCAGAAAATGGTGATGAAAAAGACGGGACTATCTCTGCTGTCCAGAAAGTACAGAGGCATCGGAGAAAAGGCATCCAGGGGAAAGGTAAGTGTTTCCCATGTTCAAGAAGTCAGGTGCCACGTGCGTGGCATCCTGTGGTCAGTTTCAGGGTGACCATGGTGGTTCTTCAGCGTTTTATTTTAACTTTCTTTGTATTTATTCTTTGTGTCTCTCACATCAGGCACCTCAACCCAATTCGTCTCCCTTTCTTTCATGTCTGCCCTCTGGTTTTGCAGGTGTCCCCCTCCACTACGCAAAAAAAAAAAAAAAAAAAAAAAAAAAAAAAAAAAAAGCAAAATAAGAGGGAAAATTAAAAAAAAAAAAGAAGAAAAATCTCGAGGGCCCAGAATCTATTTGCAGCAAAAGCCAGAGGTCTCAAACCAGACCAATGACTCCTTGCAATGAACACTTGAAAGTAAAGATCTACGGACTAAAGAATAGGCTGTGTGACTTGCTGTGTTAAACTACAGCTTCCATGATGTGATTATTTTTTTAACTTTTATTGGTTCTTTGTAGAGTTCACATCATGCATCCTCATCCTTCTTGCCTCCCTGTTCCCTCCCTTCAGCCCTCTGCCCATGCAACCTCCCCCAATCAAAACAAAATTTTAAAGAAAACCAAAAACCAAACCAACCAACCAGTGATGGGGGAAAACAATGTATGTGGCCCGTTGAGTCACACAATGTACCCCTTAGCCCATTCATCTTTACTTGTAAGTGTCCCTTGCTATGGTCTAGTTTGAGGTCTCTGGCTTCTGCTACACTACTGGATAATGGGCTCTCTCTGGGGTACCTCTTGGATATCCTATTATTGCCCTGTGTCTTGGAGATCCTGCAGCTTTGGGTCTTTAGGGACGGCCCCTTCATGTGCTCCAGCAGATCATAGATGGGGTAGATATTGGGGTGGGCCTCCATATAGCCCTGTCTGGGCCTGAGGAGTTGCAGGGTTGGTCAGCACACCAGCTGTCTCTCCAGCATGGCATTGGCTAGTTCATCCCTTCCAGCAATGAGCGAAGTGGGGGGGGGGGGGCGTTCTCCTGCTATCTCACCCTCAGGGTTGGCTCAGGTTTGCCCACACCTACACCACCAGAACCAGCAGAGTTTATTTTTGTATGCAGTTTCTGTCATCCTCACGAAAATCAAACCAAAGCTAAGCCTCTGACTCATTCTAAACCTTCCCTCCAGACAGATCAGAGTCAGAGAAAATCAGTGTAACTGTTTCTCCAGCTGCTGACAGGAGCTGCTTTAATGTCTCTATTATAGTTACCATGATATTTTGTGCCATGGAGTGTTGTGTAGAAGAAAGAGTTGTGACTTCCCTGGAGGATTTTCAAGAAGAGTTTTAATTTTACCTTAAAATAAAAATAAAAAAGAGAGAGAGCATGCCAAGGTAAGGCCAGCAAAGTGCAAAATGATGGCGTTTTCACTTTGTCAAATTTGCTTCATGCTTCCACTGTGTCTGCCACCGACTTTGAAATTTAACTAAGCGCATGTTTTGGACACTGATGTGTACACGTATGGGTTGGAACTCTATTCCACACTTAGGAGTGTGTGGTTACCTGAGGCGAGGCAAACCAGTGCGACAGAAGGGGTGGGACCCCAGCCTATCTGCTGCCACCCCCCATTTCAAGTCCTCAGCTTGATGCTACAATACAAAGAAGGAACCAAGAGTGTCTTCGCTTTAAGCAGCCTGTATGAATGAATGCAGCCAGTTACTAAAAGGCTAGCTGCACCTTCTGAGCCATTAATTGCCTTAGCTCCAGGATACCGTAGGAAACATATGGTGGAAGACCCAAGCGACTGTCCAAGGCTGTGCACAGGGGCATTTGGCTCCTTTGGAGAAGGAGAACGGAAGGTAAGCCCTTTGCAGCTGTACTGCAGATGGTGCCTTCACACCGTCTCACTGAATACTAAACAGAGACAAGAAAAAGTTTGAAGACACGATAAACAAACAGCTGAGTGTTAGCTTAAATGCTCTCGGCATCTATCAGGAAGAAACATTCAGCAGCTCGGGGTGTTTACCAGAGAGTTTAGAAGAAACACAGAGACGTGGAAAACAAATGAAATGCCTTGGGAAATTGTACCTAAATATGGTTCTGTGTGGATTTCTCCAAAGCAGCAATATAATTAAATCTCCCTGAAACTTCAATTATGGGTGTCATGATTCATAATCCTCCTCGACATCATCAAAAGGTTCAGTCATTCTGAAAACTATAGTAATATGGAATAGCAGAGGTCACCCTCCCACAAAGGAGCTCTTGAAAACCATGGTTAACCTTCCTTTTCCCTCTTTCATGTGGCAGCTGAACACACTGCAATCCAGTTCAATAAAAACGCATAGTGAAGCTCAGTTACTGCTTCAGCCTCACATTGCTTACTCTTGCCTTGGTAGAGAGGAAAGAGCAGCCTGACGAGACAGCAGATTCAAATCATACCATCCAGCAAGTGGGCTTGACTCGTTAATATTCAGAGCTCATAACACGCCATTTTCTCCACTAAAGAACACACCAGCCAGGCGGTGGTGGCGCACTCCTTTAATCCCAGCACTTGGGAGGCAGAGACAGGTGGATCTCTGTGAGTTCGAGGCCAGCCTGGTCTACAAGAGCTAGTTCCAGGATAGAAACCAAAAGCTACGGAGAAACCCTGTCTTGAAAAATCCAAAAAAAAAAAAAAAAGAACACAGCATTTTAATTTTGAAACCTCACCGGGATCTGTGAGTGTAGATTCAGCCTCTTCTAGATACTAGATTACAGAAAAACAAGTAAGATGCCTGTTGTGGATATAAACACATAGTCACACATCCATCCGATAGACAGCTAGAGAGAAGGCCAAATGCCAAGTACTTTGCTATTTCTGATACTAGGAAGACAGAAAATAGGATCAATATTTTTCCCTACCTCCTTTTGAACAAGTTTTGCTAATCTGGATTTTCTTAAACACTTTTATACTGAGAAATTATTGAGAAGACTGCATTATAACGCAGTGTGGTGGTGCATGTCTGCAATCTCAGCACTCAGGAGACTGAGGTGGGGGAGGGGTCAGGCAGCCTGAGTTATATGCAGAGTTAGAAGGTAGCCTGGGCTACATTAGACCATGCCTCAGGAAACAAAAACCAAAGGCCTGTGAGGTGACTCAGTGGGTAGAGCTATTGCTGAAAAAGTCTGGCAACTGGAGTTCAAAATTGGGAACCCACATAAAAGTAGAAGGCAATGTTGTGTTCTGACCTCCACGTGTGCCATGATACTCAGAGCCTTAGCTTTCTTTCCCTTGAGAATAAATAAAATTTAACAAACCCAAACAGCCCCTTCAAAAGACAAGATTGCATATGTTATTGATAACAGATAGACCCAACTGAAAGACAATATCTATGCTTAGTAAGTAATCATTTACGTAAACACAACAATTTATTTCTATATTCTAAACTTCCTAAAGGCTTAAGTGCTGAAATGGAGATCTTCAAACTGGAAACTACCAATCACTGTGCTTTCCTAAGAGGTGAATTCATGTTTCATTGGCTGGATAGTTCATAGTTCCAAGAAGCAAACTGATTCATCAGGCGAAATATATCCCGAAGCCCTTTCATGAGGTGAGGAGCTCAGCCTAGTGCAAATGCATACAAACTCTTTCTCTGTACTCTGCACACCTCTGTCCACCTTCTTGGCTCCCGTGTACTTAAGAAAGTCACAGTAGCTTTGCTTTTTGAAGAAATGAGACAGACCACCGGCTCTCAGGAGTTGGTCGCCAGGGCTCTTCTCAATGCCTGCCACCTAGAGGGATGACTGTACAGCCCCGCCTCATCAGAGACAAAAACTGTTCGCTCACTCTTAAGAGGCAGGATCTCTAGGTGTGGTCCAGGCTGGTCCTGAACTTGTGGTCTTGAAGTTTCAACCTCTAGGAATGCTGGGATTACAGGCATGCTCCATTGCACCCAGGTTCTCTTCCTCCTTTCTCCTCTCTTGCCTCTTCCCTTACTTGATTAAACACTGCCACGGTTGCATTTAATTTGTGTATCACTGTTCTGCTAAAAGAGACTACAAGAGGATTCACATATAGTTCCTGACAAGGTATCTGGCCCAATGAGCAAAACTTCTTAACATTTGAAATTTCTCAGTCAGAAAATTCAGCCGCTACATAATGAGAGAATGATTGGTTAAATTTTGGTAGCATGTGTTTCTAATGGAGCTTGCTTTAACCCGTTAGGAAATCTTAATACCCTGGGAAGCACGGGACCTCTTTCTCATTATATCAGCTATTACATCGCCGTGAAGAGAGCAAGCCTGGCCATGGGAATGAATGTTTAAGGTGTTTGCTAGTGGCTGGCTGTGGTAATGACTTTAATGGGCTTCCAATGGGCTTCACGTCACTGCTTCACAGGGGCAGGAGTTTGAAGCTCTGGGAGAAAAGCTGACAGGCCGGGGCTCATTGAGAGGTGCTGAGCCATGTTGAAAGACTCCTTGACTTACTAAGCAGATATTCAGACATCGTGTGAGCCCCAAATGTGTGCTTTTCTGAAGAATGTGAGGATATTTCTGAAACTTCAATTACGAGCAAGAGCCATGGCTCAACATCTATGGAATCTGGAATATGATAGGATGGGGGCTGCGGCCACCAGAATTGCTATCCGGATGCGAAGGGGCACACTTGCACCTTCCCTGTGGTGGTAGGAAAAGCATCGAGATGACTGGAAGGTCCCCAAACGCCAGTTCCTGGTAACGCCAGACCCTATACCCTCAGCTGCTTTTATATTTGTTTCCCAAGTAACTATAGTTGGGTAATGAGTCCAATAAAATTTATTGGTCATTTGTTGACTTGATAGTCATTTTTCTTAAGGAAAGGAACAAACATTATTACATTGTAGCAATTTTCTCTGCTTCTACAGCACTGTAAAATCCTTTAATTTTTCTCAAGGAATCAAAAACTACCATAAGGTTTAATGAACAAAAATTTTCAATTTGCCAGTTCCAATATGA
The DNA here is from genome assembly GCF_950005125.1 of Chionomys nivalis. Taxonomy (NCBI): domain Eukaryota; kingdom Metazoa; phylum Chordata; class Mammalia; order Rodentia; family Cricetidae; genus Chionomys; species Chionomys nivalis. The sequence continues at coordinate 75,175,960 of NC_080095.1, forward strand.
CCTTACCAGCTAATAAAGAAGATGTCACAGCTGATCCTGAAAGTCAGAACTACTAGCCCTTAATGCCAAGCATTAGTCTGGTGAGAGATGGGATAAAGGGTAATATACTCAGGAACAAATATCTCGTGGAGCAACTGGCCTTACCCATCTAAGCATCTGGACAGGTAAAGGGTGGGTAGCAAGCGACTTTCTGGGTCTTTGGTTGTTGTTGTTGTTGCTACTGTTGTTTATTTATACTCAAAATTTTTAGTATATGTCCTTTCAGTTTATAGCAGGCTAAAATCAAAACCACTGATGACAGCTCATGCTCAAGAGGATGTGGGGAAAGGTGAACACTCCTCCATTGCTAGTGCAAGTGCAAACTTGTACAGCCTCTTTGGAAATCAGTATGGAGCGTTCTGAGAAAATTGGGAATCAATCGATCTGAAGACCCAACAGTACCACTTTTAGGCATATACCCAAAGGATGCACACTCATACCACAATGACATTTGCTCAACTATGTTCATATTAGCATTATTCATAATAGCCAGAACTTGGAGACAACCTAGATTCCCCTCAACTGAAGAATGGATAAAGAAAATGTGGTACATTTACACAATGCAGTAATATTCAGTGATAAAAATCACCTCTTGAAATTTGCAGGCAAAATGACAGAAGTGGAAAAAAAAATATCCTGTGTGCAGTAAACCAGACCCAGAAAGACAAATATGGTATGTATTCACTCATAAGTGAATACTAGGCAATAAGCAAAGGCTGACCAGCCTACAGGCTACAACTCCAGAGAAACAAGGTAACAAAGAGACTCCTAAAAGAAACATCCGTGGATCTGCCTAGGAAGAGGAAATAGGCATGATCTCCTAAAACCTTCATCCAGAACTGACAGAAGCAGATGCAGAAATGCAGACTAAGAGCCGTTAGGTGGGGAACAAATCTCTGGACAGAACTGCTGGGGTCCTGCTGAAGAGCGGGAGGAGCAGTAACATGAGCAAAGGGGTCAGGACCCTGAGGAGGACACCCACAGGACACCTGACCCGAACTAGTCAGAGCTCACTGACTCCAGACAGATAAGCAAGAAAGCTGCATAAGACTGATCTAGTCCCACTGAAAGCAGGTGGCTTGGGCAGTTTGTGGGGCCACTGGCTGTGGGACCACAGTTATCCCTAATGAAGGATCAGGCTGTGGGACCACAGTTATCCCTAATGAAGGATCTGGCTGTGGGACCACAGTTATCCCTAATGAAGGATCAGGCTGTAGGACCACAGTTATCCCTAATGAAGGATCAGGCTGTGGGACCACAGTTATCCCTAATGAAGGATCAGGCTGTAGGACCACAGTTATCCCTAATGAAGGATCAGGCTGTGGGACCACAGTTATCCCTAATGAAGGATCAGGCTGTTTGGAGCCCATTTCCTATGAAGAGAAACCTTGCTCTGCCTAGACACAAGAGGGAGGGCCTTGGTCCTGCCTCAACGTGGTGATATGACAGAATTCACTGATTCCTCATGGAAGGCCTTACCCTCTGAGGAGCAGACGGGGGATTGAGTGGGGGGAAGGTGAGGGAAACAGCAGGGGAAGGAGGGGGAACCAGGATTAGTATGTAAAAAATAAAATTCTAGAGAATTCCTGCATTTAATTTTTAAGCTTTACTACACATAACATTTTGACGACAAATGCAGTAATATAAAAACCCAGTGACCAGATGGAGAACTCAAGGACAGCACCGACCACTGGCATCTTGTGTCAGTGGCTCAGCACTAGCTCCTCCTATCTTCCCTTAGGCAATCACCTGTACCCAGTTGGGGTAGAGTCCCCTGTGGTGTAGGCAGAGTGGATTTTATCTCTTGGCCCACAGGAGGATTCACAGAAGAGCATCTTACTTTGGTTATAGTGAACAGTTCACATATCAACCTAATGACATCAGTTCTTCAATACGATTCATGTTGATACCTCTGCCTTCTGTTCTCATTCTCTTGGGGTAATCACTGGTACCCTGATTGGTACATATCCTTCCAGACTTCAGCGGCATACATGTTTAGTGACAGAATAAGCCTGCATATGCCTTTATGTGTACTGATATATAAGTGTGTGTTTATACACAAAATTTTCAAAAGAGTGACATCAAACCTATTTCTGTTCTCCCTCATTGTTTTACATCTATTTCAGAACAATGTATCTACCCTTTGAATAATCACTGTGTAGTATTCTCTCCAATGGAGAAAATAATATGTCACACATCAAATAGCACATTCTGAATTATAGTAGGCTACAGCACAGCAGGAGAAAAACACTGGCTAGATGCTGCAGCCTTATTTGGGGTCATATTCCTTCATAATTACTGTGTACCTCAGGAATGTCCTATGGGGTGGAGGACATTCAAAAACATACATAGGAATGAAATGGACAAAGACTGGAAAGGGAAATGCAAGATAACCAGAAAGGAGAAATGCGGGATGACATGGCTCAGTCAGCAACCTGCTTGTGACGTAAGCATGAAAACTCGAGTTTTATCTCCAGCACCACAGAAAAGGCTGAGTGTAGCAGGAAGTCTATGGGAGCAGCCTCAGTGTGCTGGCTATCACACAGCACATCAAGGCTGCAGCAATTAGCTCCAGGTTCAGTGAGAGACCCTGCCTCAAAAACCAAGGTAGTGAGCAACAGAGGAGGCCACTCAACATTGACTCCCAGTCTTCACACACAAGGGCTCACACAGGTACATGTGCATACACCACACACACACACACACACACACACACACACACTCATTCACACATGCGCATACACAAAGGAACTTGATCTGAACCATATTTCATAGCTATCTTCTAGGTTCTAGAATCAGGTTGTCTTTAGTGAAGTAAGTACAACACAGTGAAACTGGTCTCAGGATAGCTTTAGAATTAATACTCCAGTTGGGGCAGAGTGGGACTATGAGCCTGTGATCTCAAGTGACTTAAAGGAGATGGAAGCTGGGTGGTGAGAAAAGCATCCATTTAGATCTTGGTATGTGAAGTTTGACTGCTGGGGCCAGTGTTGCCCGATGTTCACATATTAAAATCTGTACACATGTACAAGAACTAGCCTGTTCTAAGTCCCAAACTATACATGCACAGTTTATAACATATATCAATATCATATACAGATAGACATGTGTCAGTACACACACACACATGCACACAGAGGGGGCATATACACAGGGGGCACACACAACACACACAGAGCAGAGGGGGGAGGCACACACACATAGGGGACATACACACAATCCAAATTGAAATGCAGGAAACTGATATATTTACATACTTTACTCTTTCCCTAATATTTAATATTTGTTGAAATTTTAATTCAATATGTGCCTGTGTGATTGAAATTTCTAGATTAAATTCCTCAGGCATGAGGACCATGATGGCTTAGTTGTGTAACATGTATGCTGCACTTATACAATGTGTCTGGAGAAGCAAATTGATTTTGTGATTCTATGTATCTATAATTGGTTATGGGCTATAGGGGGAAAGAGAGGGAAGGGTTGGGTAAAGAAATAAAAGAAGTGATGGAGGAAAAGCCCAGTGAGGAGGAGAAATTGTTTCAGGTTGTTAACTTGTAATAATAGTTCACAAAAATGTGATTTGATTTTTTGCAAAGTTTCTAAGACTGTGGCACACCCTGAAAGAAATGGGATTATAATAGCATCATTTTGTTTTTCTTCTCTTCTTACCTAAAAGTCTATATATAGGTTATAATTGTTTAGACTTTGCTCATTTCCCTTTTTTAAAAAAAAAAGCAAGTTAAGCAAATGCCAAATCTACTTTTACTAAAACACAGCCATACTCACATCACTGCATTTTCAGGGGCACTGCACATTCCTTATACAGCCGCTTGCTTCAGATAGCACTCCAGGACCATGGGCAATGTGAATTGCTACAGTGAGAGTCTTGGCCTGCATCTCAGCACTACCCGCTTTAAAAAATGAAGTAGGCTGTGCAAAGGGCACTGCGGAGTCAAAGGGTACCGAGCGGAAAATATGCAAGAGGGGAGTTTTTCTAACTTTGTAAATGATCTTATTTTTGCACTTTGTTCAATAACTAATTTCCATTTAAACTGAAACTCCATTCATCACATTCATTTGAACAAAAAATAAGATCAAGCATACTTTATTTTTTTGATTGGGTTCTTCCATAAGAAAAATCATTACTACCTTGCAGTATTATTCCAGGTTTATACTGAAGGTAAAAATTCACAGTTGTAGATTTTGGAACTAAAGATGTCAAGTTCATATATGTATGTATGTATGTATACACACACACACACACACACATATATATATATATATATATATTGAGAGATAGATATAGGTATATTTATAGACAAAAGTGCTGACTAGGAAAGTATCAGATGGGTGCTCTCCTGAGCTAGGTGTAGAAGAAACATAAGAATGCTAAAGATTTCAATTCTAAGCATAAAAAGGTCTGGAAATTCCTCTAGAATATCTTCATCTCCTATAGATCCTGCCCTAGGCTAATGTAATGTCCATTAAGTCTACAAAAGCAATTCATACCACCTAATTTTTAAAGTATATTTTTGCCATGGTCACAAATTAAGACTGAAGATTATACCAGAGAGAAAGACAACTTACAGTGTTACCTAAAATCAACTAATTCCATCTAAACTGACTTCTTGGATAGTAAATACTTTTTAGAACACATACTGTTATTTATGCCTATGAGTAAATATTAACCAGAAGAATCAATCCTTCATGAAATGCAAAGCGCTATGATTGATTGGCTGGACTGGGCCCTCCAACCAAAATAGTTGCTACATTTCAATCGTACCTGGTTCTTTTCGGGAACACTTTTTTTTGAATAAACAAATAATGATCCAAATTCCATCCTACTTTTTGTCTGTATGAAGCTTTCTGTTGTCACAAATGGTCTGTAATCCTTCCTGAGTAACCTTCACTGGAAAAGCCACTGCATACGTTTTATAGTTCCATTACAGTTTTTTTTTATTTCTTTTCTTCTCTGATTTGTTTTTCTGAGGCAGGGTCTTACTCTGTGGCACAGGCTGGCAAGCAATACCTCCTGCCTTCCTGCCTGAGCCTTCCAAGTGCTGTTGCTGATACAGGCACAAGACACAGGCCTGCCTTTATCCCAGTTTGCACAGTCTGAAAACTACATATGTTTTGTTATGACCAAACAAATATTGAAGAGTGATTGCTAGTGTTTACAAGTCCTAAGAGAGAAATACAAGGGATCTTTAAAAATTTATTTATTTATGCTATGTTTTATGTCATAAAAACACAGCATATATCATTTGATCATAAATATACCAAGAATTAAAATAATTTTTCTAAAAATTATCAAAAGTCAATAACTATTTTATTTGTTGAATGTATGTCTTATACTTGCCAAAAGAGCAAATGGATGGAGCTAGAAGACATCATATTGAGTGAGGTAAGTCAGATCCAGAAAGGCAATCATCATTCATAAGTGGCTTTTAGACATAAAGCAAAGAGAAATCAGGGTATAATTCACAATTCAAGAGAACCTAGACAACAATGAAGACCCTAAGAGAGATTTACATGGATCTAATCTACATGGGAAGTAAAAAAACGAGAAGATCTCCTGAGTAAATTGAAACCATGGAGACCATGGCAGAGGGTAGAAGGAGGTGAGAGGAAGGGAGGGGAGGGGAGAAAAATATACAGGTCAATAAAAACAATAAAAAATAGGTCCCAATTTTTTTCCTGAACAAAATGTTTTATTACAAAAAATAAACATTTTGCAGGTAAAGAAGGTTAGCCTGAAGACAGTGGGTGATAATGCAAGGTGAAAGAACAGGTTGATAGAACTTGACAAATTACCACTACAAATGATGCCAAGTGGACAATAAGGCATCTTAATCAACATTTCTTAATAAGAAAACCCACTCCAGATTTTCCTCCATAGTATCTTCCATTCACTTATCTCTTTTCGTTTTACTTAATTCATCCTCTCTCCCTTGCTTTTCATATTTAAGGCCTGAAAATCCATAAGTCATTTATCTTTGGTCACATTCTCAAATTTTTTATTTGATATTCCTCATTATGAGTGGATGATAAAAATCTGTGCCCATCTCTCTTACCTCAATGCTAACTCCCACAATAAACTGCACAAATGCAGCCAGAATTCAAATATACTTAAGGGCGGAATATAAAATCTATTTTTTATTCAAGTACTTGATTAACAGTGTCTACATTTATGAACTGGTATGGGTTTTCAGGTGAGAATATTTTATTCTCCAGTAATAATAAATATTCTGTGATGATAGCACAATGTTTTAGGATAAGTGCTAATATTCAATAACTTTAGCCTAAGGGCAAAATATTTATTATAAACTTACAAAATAAGAAAATCTACTAAGATATGGGTTTAATCTACTTAATAAAAGTAATTAAGTTGAAGGCACACAGAGAATAATAGCATCTTACTGCTCTGTTTCCCTGAATACTGGGCCATCTGCAGTCCATTACTGAGAGACTACTGAATAGCTGTTTTCTGAATATACATACAAACCAGGAATATTATGATACATGTATATAACAGCTCATGCTAAACTAAAATCTCTAAAGAAAAGTTTTGTGACCATTGTCAAACTCAGTGATGAAGGAGAGATAAGCCATTATTTTTTGTCTATAATTTCTGGTGATTGTCAACTGAAAACTGTTTTATGTAATGAACTCATGAAATTACATAGCTGCTTTACCAAAGGACAACAGGAGGCACATTCAGCTGACAGGTGCTGGGCCCTCACTGCTGTCTTCCACCAACTGTGTATCCTTGAATGTTTTATTCTAGCCTTCCTTGGCTCCCCTTGCCCATCTATAAAGCCGATATGATTATCTCCAGCATCCATTCTGCACTAAAATTTTGCCATTTGGTGATAATAAATGATTATGATGCTGCCCCTGCTGCCAATGACAGTAAAACGACCTAGTGTACACTGAGACCTTAACTATGCATCAGCAAACCATCCTATGTGCAGGCCATTTCTCAACCACCTGTAAGGGAGCCACTATTTCCATTTTATAGAAAAGGTTAAATAACTTGCCCAAAGTCAAAGGAATAGTAAGTGGCTGATATCTGGATTCAGACAATTTGACTCAGATCCCATCTCCTAAGCTTTATGCTAAATCAGAATACATGATAGTGCACTTTGATATAACTACAAGCAAAAATCCTTACCAATGAATTTACTCCTAGCACTGTGTTTGCTGGCATTTATCTAATTTAAATATTTAATTTCCCAATCTATAATTCTCTGTTTATATACACAATATATAAATGGAATTCATACAGACAAAAACATCTGACCCTTAAAATAACTGTGAAGGATATTTCATATTTAGGTGTGTTTCTTCTATCACAAACTTAGACTAAGGTCCAGACCTTCCCATTACAAAGGTGGGCTGCCTTAAGTGCGCACCAGAACAAGAAAGGCTTAAGTCAGAGACACAAGGGCGCTAATGTAGCCAGGACGGCAGTATGGGAAATGGAATTTCTACTCTTGTCTGAACTTTCATCACCTCCAATCTTTTCTCAAGGCAACATCTTCTTTCCTCAGGTCCTGATAAATCAGATTAAAATATCCAAATGAAATTCATCATTATTCTATGAAATATTTTTCCTAACTTTGCTCACTGATGATATGAATAATCACTCCTCTGAACTAGAAATCTGGAAGTCTCTTCCTCTCTCTCTCTTCCTCCAGTTCCAGATCTTCACACAATCCCTATGGTCTACCTCCAAAACAAAGCTCAGAACTATTCATCTTCATTCATATGGCTGACGTTGAGAGCCATATACTTTCTGCATTCTTCATTTGAAGTATACTTCATTTGAAGTATACAGTAAGTCTTACCTGTTTGAGGACTATTAATTATCTTCAGCTTTAAAAAAAAAAAATCAGAGGCTACAGTCTTGCCAAATGTGATGACTAATATTGACTGTTAACTTGACATGACTCAGAATCTCTAATCTGTAATGGAGCTTCTCCTGTGTGCTGACTGCAGAGGGAAGACCTACCCTAAATAGTTTCCCAGACTGAAAGAGAGAGAGAGAGAGAGTTGGGGGGGGGAGGTCTGACAGAGACCCGCATGTATTGCTCTCTGCCTCCTGACTGAGGATTCCACGTGCCCTGCATCACGATCCTGCCAGGCCATTTTCCTTGCCATGACACAGGATTCTTAGAATGAACCACGGTGAGCCCTTCTTTCTGTTGTCGTTGTCACATATTGTCCTAACAATGAGAAAATTAACAAATATAACGAACTGCACACAGTGCCTCGTGGTTTATCAAGTTCTTCCCATGTCTATGTGGGAGAATTTCTCTGCCTATATACAGTTCCTGTCTTTGGAGTCTCCAAGGAGGCATCTGTCTCTCTGAAGAGCACTTCCTTCTCTAAGGAATGTCGCCTTACCAGTCCCCAAGGCCCGCCCTTCCTTGTGCATCTGTGTACTTTAATGGTAATAAATACATTTTATCTGATGACACTTAGTTCCAGTCTTTGTGCTTTTATCAATTTCTCTAATCCTTAAAAAGGCCTCCTAATAAATATATCCTCATTCAACAGAAGTCCCTGATGCCGACAAAGATTAGAATACGTAACTCGAAAGACACGAAGTTTGAATTAATAATTTTCTGTTCAACTTCACATGCTTGTCCTTTCATGGCACTCAGCTACATAACAGCCTGTTCTGCTAACAATCAGACCCTGGGATGGAAGAGGAATGTTTGATCCTATGCTTAATCCAGCCCCAGGGCCTGGATCCCAATCTAGCCCTGCCCAAGCCTGCAACCAGTGCTGGGTGGGAACCAGCTCCTGTATTGTTTGACTCACTAAACAAAATTCTATTTTATTAACTACCATTTAAATAGAAATGTCAGCTTTATGAATACGACTGATAGAAAAAGAAGATTTGAGCAATGTTTATGAGTTTTTAATGTAATTTTTATTGAGTTTTTTTGTATCCCTACTCATTAATAAAAGAAATAATACTGGCATACTTTATCTCCAAACATTATTCAAATTAAATTGGCTTTTTCCTTTCAATACAATGCTTGGAGTAAATTACTAATTTCTTTTTTTCTAAGAAGGCCCATCTATTTTTCACACTGTGACCTAAGTCTATTCTATAAAATACATTTGTGTATACAGTTGACATGTGCTTGTGCATGTTTACACAATTGCTTTTCTTGGTTCTTCAAAAAGTGTATTGGGGATGGCAAGATAGCTCAAATTGAAAATGTTTATTTTGGTCTGATAACCTGAGTTTAATATCTGGCACAATATGGTGGAGAAAACTGAATTATATAAGTTGTTCTCTAACCTTGAAACCCGCTCCGTGCACAAGTGTACATGCATGTACACACACACACACACAATAGATGTTAATTAAAAAGCAGCATTGGCAATCAAACATGTTCAAGGTATTGTTAAATATGGAAACTTTTCCTCTATTAATATGATAATCTTGTCCATTTAATTAGCTGTTTATCTTAGAGGTGAGTTTATCCTTGCAATGGGTGCAGCCTAGGAACATTTACAGAAGTATCATGCTAAATTAAAACCAAACCAATATTTTAAAAACACATGTTAATTCTTAGCATGGCATACCAGAAAACTTGGAATTTTTCTATTTGTTTCAGTAGCACCTTCATCAAAAAATTTCTTTCTACCTTGACAAAATCTGAGCCATTATAATTACTTTGATTGCTTTTTATTTCTAATGAAGGTGATGGTTTGTGGAAATATTACTAGAAGATCCACCAAGCAACTCAATAGCAAATGTACTTTCAGAGAGCCACTGTCCTTCAACATGCACCAGAGGTAATTTATGAAAACTTCTGATCTTATGGTTTACTCACACAGAATACTAAACAGGACATTGATATGGGATTCTCTTCTGTATGCTGTAAATATCACTGGTTAATAAAGGAACTGCCTTGGGCCTATATCAGAACTATTGGGGAAGAGAGCTAGGTGGGGAAAACTAAACAGAATGCTGGGAGAAAGGGGGTGGAGTCAGAGAGACACCATGGAGCTGCCAGGGACAGATGCCATTTGGCACTTTAGTTGGTAAGCCACAGCCACATGGCGGCAACACACAGATTAATAGAAATGGGTTAAACTAATATGTTAGAGTTAGCCAATAAAACGCTAGAGCTAATGGGCAAAGCGGTGATTTAATTAATACATTTTCTGTGTGAATGTTTCAGTGTGGAGCAGCCGGGACAAACAAGCAGCCTCCTCCAATAGGACATTGTAGTCAAAGATTAGGATTTAATACAATTAATGGTTTTATACTTTTATTTGGGATATTTAATTACATCAGTGATCTGTGATGCTCTTTTCCCCTTTTCTTATCCTTTTACTTCCCAGAGTACCAACAAAAGATGAAGAGAGAGCTGGAGAGATGGTTCCACAGGTAAGAACACTTGCTCTTGTAGAGGACCAGTGTTAAGTTCCCAGCAACCACAGAGGAGAGCTTGTAACTGCCAGATTAGTTGCACAGGGCCAGGTGCCCTCTTCTGGCCTCCATGGGCACTCACTTGATGCACAAATAGGTAAACATAAATAAATGCAAGCAAAATGGGAAACGGCAAAGACCCTGAGAGCAAGCTTAGCCTGGTGCTATAGCTTTGGTTTGTGCCAGGGCACCATCAGTTTTCCCTTCCAGCTGTTGCTTCTGTACCATCACTGGCCAAACCAACAATGATAAGGGCAAATGGTGTCTTAGTATTCTTAGAAAGCACTTTGACCTCATAAACTCCTTGAAGGAATTTTAGGGAATATCACAACTACAAATCACAGATGAGGGCTGCTGCCCTTCATTATTTCCATTTCCATCTAAGGGAATCAAAGTTTAGATAAACTCCCCAAAGGTGGTCATCAAATAGCCCAGGCCTCCTAACAACGACTTTGTTCTGTGAGTGTGCACGATGCTGAGAAGGCTTTTCTATTGATTGCTAATAGTTTCACAAAGCTCTTGTTCCTGAGATTCCACAGGGGCCCTTGCTTTGTCCTCTAGGACAGCAATATGCATTCATTCATCAAGCATTTGGATTGCTTGTGATCCAGGGACTTAGCCCCAGGTCGGGGATGCCCAGAAGAAGGCGTTGTCCTCATTTTCAAGTTTGTCACAGTTAACGTGGAAGACAAACGTGGAAACCACTACCTCAATGCCCTGTGATAAATGCTGTAATAGTATTTTGCACCGAGTCTTTTAGAAGCACGGCAGAGAGTGATTAATTGTACACAAAGAGGAGAGGAGAAAGGTCCAGTCACTAACAGCAGAAGTGCACACGAGTTGGATTTTAAGGACACAAATATCTAATCCCTTTATTTACAAGTTCATCCTTCACGTACTTGGAGGTAGATACTCTGTATCTTACACTGCATGCAATCCTATGACTTTGAATTAACTACCCCTATGCCCTCAAGAATATGTTATGAAGATGAATCTAGAAAACAAATCCCACATTATAGAAAACACTTTCAGAAAATAAGTATTGATCTTCTCCAGATATATATGCACATTTGTTACCAACAACCTGCAATTAATCTTGAGCATGCTGAAAAGCTTTGCTTAATATTCAAACTGTTTATTCCAAACCACCAGAAATAAACATAAAACTAAGGAAACTTTAAAAGTGCCTCCTCCGTATTTTTCTTTCATCTTTTCTTTAAGCCAGAGGTCAGCAAAGTTTTTCTGTTTAGGAGTAAAGACTAAATATTTTAAGCTTTGTAGGCCAGATGGTCTCTGAGAACTCTTCCAACCTGGCCCTTGTATTGTGAAAAAAAGTTAAAGACAATATGTAAATTATAGGGAGTATTAAAAATAACCCGGCAACTTTATTTACAAAAGCAGGCAGCAGACTGATAGGGTTCACAGCCTAAAGATGTTAACTTTGTCCTTAGTTACCTATCTTCTTGAGTCTTCCCTGCTTTCACCGCAGAATGGAAGGAGCATTAGATCTACAATCAGCATGACTGTCCTCAAGCCCTGCAACATTTTATTCATACTGTGGTGTGTATGCACATGCATGTATTTGCATCTATAGGTGCAAGTGTATGAGTACATACATGTGGATGTATACACCTGTGGAAGCCTAAAGCTTCTATAGGTGCAAGTGTGTGAGTACATACATGTGGATGTGTACACCTGTGGAAGCCTAAAGCTGATGCCTGAACTCATCCTCGACCACTCTTTCACCGTATTCTTTGAGTCAGTGTTCTCTGTCTAAGCCAGAGCTCATCAATATGGCTACTTCTGCTAGTCAGATTGTTTGGGGGTCGCCTGTTGCTGCTTCCTGATGCTGAAATGGTATTTGGCTGCCATACTCACCGGGTATTTAAGGGGGTCCTTGACATTTGAATTCTGAGGCTCGCACTTGTATCTTTAGCAAGAAAGCAATCTCCCCGGTATCACTACTATCTCTTAATTCTCTTTTTGCTAAGTACAACTACAGGATTTTAGGCAAATAGTTTTACTACTCTATCACCCTAGTTCTGTCAAATGTGGACATTTAAATTATACCCATAACAACTTTTTTTTTAAAAAAAAGTGAAAAATAACTGTCTTCATTAATGTTCTTAAATTATTCCATCATAGACAAAATAGTATGAGAGACAGAAAAAGAACAAATGTTAACTCTTGGTGATACTGGAAGAAATTTTCATCTCATGTAAGATGGAGTAGATTGGGTCTAGCCTTTGTAGGTTATGACACAAGTAACATTCCATTCTAAAGAAGACATTAATAATCCTTAAGGAAGAATACTGTCAAAGACCTAAAAATTTTTCAAAATTTTGCCAATGAAAGAACAGAACAAAGGAGGGAGAGTAGAAAATGAGTAATCACAATATTACTTTTAAAATACTAGGAAAGAAACACACACTGAATGTGAATAAAATATTATAGGGCTTAAGATACCTTTTTAAAGTTTGAGGTCCTAATATAGTCTAAGTTCTGTGTCCTTTTGGTCTTCACAGTATTTTGAGACTAATAACAACACCAGAAACACCACCATTGATGATGATATGTTATGCTTTCATGAGTCTAGCTGTTAATATCAGTATTATATTGGTCAATCCCTTAGTCCTGTGAGATTGGCAAAAATGAGTTACCATTGCTTTTCTACCTACCCAGAAGAAGATATCCATAGCAATTCTTCTGTACCTAAAACAATCTAGACTAAATAATTTAAAATGGGCGGGGCTGAAGCTAGACTCTCAACCAGTCAAGAACACAGACTGAACTCTAAATAACTATAAACCACCACATTATTTTCTCCAACAATATCTTCTCCATAATTCTAAGAGGATGGAAGACCCAGTAGAGCAGGATTGACAGTTTAGAGTACTTTCCTTCCACTTGGAAAACAGTTGCTTAGCATTTTCCCTTAGTTGCTAGTGCACATTTACCTGGTTGTTCTGCTAAGTGCTCCAGCCAAACGAGAATGTTTTATGAGTACAGTGTCCTGAGGGCAGGATGTTGCACAGTAAAGACAAGCCCAACTGGGAAGGATTTGAAGAGCTTAAGATACTTTTTCCGACTTGATTATTCTCATTATAAACACCTATTCTTAGGAAGGAAAAAAAATCAGAAAACTTAAAAATTCCCCAAGCATTTGTGAATAATTTAAACCACTAAATGGCACAAATAGATTAATATTTTAATGTTATACATGCCTTTTATCCCGACAGAACTTTGAACATAATAAATGTGGCTTAGGATGGAAGTCCTCAAGATTCAGAGGTTTTTCATATTTTTAATGTGTGTAATTAACTTCATCTTTGAAGGCTCCTGAAGGTTGTAGAGGACAGAGAATATGCATTCTACTGAAATGACTCAATCTGTGGGAAGCCTTCACAATTTCCTTTTCAGAATACTTCACAGAAATTTCAGTAACCACCAATACCCATGTCAGATTACTACTACAGATGGCAAAGAACCTCTTCTGTCTTTTGATTTTTTTTTTCATAGAATTTATTTTGATCATGTTTCCCTCCCCTGAAAATTCCCAGGACCTCTCTATTTTTCTACCCACCCAAATTCATATCAATCTCTCTTCAACACACACACAAAGAAATAAATGGACAAACAAAAAACTGACAAAAATTATAATCAAACAAAAATCTAATTCATTTTGTGTTGGCCAGCTACTCCTGGGCCTGGGACCTGCCTGGGAATGTGGTTGATATACCCAGTGATATGCTCATTAGATAAAACTGATTCCCCCTTTGCCAGCAAATAACTTCTTGTTGGGGGGAGGGGCACTCTGTGTCCATTTTCTTCTCTTAGTGCTGGGACGCTATCTGACTTGAGCTGTGCAGGTCTTCTGGACACAGTCACAGTCTCTGTCAGTTCATATGCACATCAGTCCAGATGTGTCTGAGGATGCTCCCTGGAGTCATTTGTGACTTCTGGCTCTTACAATCTCACCACTTCTAGAGGAAGATCCTCTGGATGAACTTTTGATTCCAATGGGCAAGTAGTGTTTCCCTTCCCCCACCCTCCAAATTTTTTATTGATTGAACTGCATTAATGGCATACAAGTTACCTTGTATGAAAGAAGGCAGCAAGCAGCAATTACTGGTACCCTTGGACAGAAGAAGGGAACACTCTGTTCTACTTGGAGAAGCTAAGGAAACTTATGGGCCCTGAGAACACCTGTGCATCTTGTGCCGTTTCAGCAGCAAGTGAGCCAGGCTTCTTCACTTCCACAAACTATTTCTTTCTAGTTCAAGTTTCTTAAAGGCTCTGGCTCGGAGAAGCAGCCTCCCACACACAGGTACTGATGTACTCAATCTCAGAGGTGAAAGTGACCTCAAATTTTAAAACATCTAAAGACTACTTGTATTTTTCTAAAAGTACTGTAGATATGGTTTTACATACACAACAACCCAACTCCTCCACAGAAGCATAATATATTCAATAGTATACAGCTCATAACAAAAATGGGCCACAAGCTGCTGAAATGACATAATAAGATGTTGGTACTAAAACATACATAGGAGCATCTCAAAGTGTGGAGGCCCAAAAATGTGAGCCTATTTCCACCTTGACTGGTGGTCAAAGAGCTTGGAAGTTGCTCAGAATTGATGACAATAATCAGGGCTCTACATCATGGTTCAGGATTTGGTTGCTTGTTTCTTTTGATATTAAGATGACTCATATCATATCATAGGTAGATCTGCTCCACCCTGACAGATGGTCAGGATATGCAAGGTACTTCTGCTCCTTCTTTTGTAATATGAGGTTACCTGGGTAACTCTTTCAGGAGTGATTGCTTTCAGGATCCTCGGTCTAGAGGCGGTTCACTGCCTAAACAACAGAATGCTAATGATTTGATGTTTCAACGTGTTAAGGCAATTAACTGCTCAGTTGTCCTTTGTATCGCGTTAAAGAAGTCTTTTGTTGCCTTCTCCCCCCTTGTATTGGGGTATAAAAGAGTATGTAAATTTAAATGCAGGTGATTTCAGTATTCACTGGAACTTCCTCATATTACTGTCCTATGTTTTCTGTTTTATTATTTTTACTAATGTCTTTGTATTCTTTATTAGTTTTTCTGATCCCCACACCCCTACCCTGGCAAGCAGTATTTTTGTTGAGGTGGGTCCCAACAAATGGCGGCCTAATGTGGCCACCGGCATCAAGGCACACAGTGTTCTTAAGAGAAATAGAGGTTAGTATGTCCATATTGTTTTTATTAGTATTTATTTATAGTTTCTCTGTGTGTTTTTGTCCACATGCACATGCATAAATGTGTCCAACACGCATCCCAGATGACAGCATAAGTCAGAGGAGAATATCAGATCCCCTGGAACTGGAGTTATGGATGGTTATGAATCATCTGTGGTGTTCGGAATAAAGCTTGGGTCTTCTGCTAAAGCAACAAGTGCTTTAACTACTGAGCCATCTCTCCAGCCCTTATGCCCCCACTGTCTTTAATACCACATCCTTTATCCTTATTTTCTGCTCATTATCCCTACTTGTCCTTTCACCCATCTTTCTTCCTGACCAGATACAGTAAAATGCCAATAGCCTAGCTAAGTATCACATATCTGTAAATCTCAGGATTCAGGGAGGGAGGGGCTGAGGTAGAAGGTAAGACAATCTTGGATTCCATGGCAAGATATTATCACAAAACAACAAAAATTTCAATTAATCCTGGTCCTGCAGAGACACACTATTCTGAGCCTAGTCATATGGATTAGTTTTCTACTGCTGCCACAGCAAAGTAGCACAAAATTCAGGCAACTTTGATAAAACACAGGCTTCAAACAACAGAGGATTACATCACCACTGCAGAGGGCAGAAGTCGAGATTTGTCACTCTGGCTTTTCCAAGGCCAAAATTAGTGCTAACTGACTGAACGCAGCAAGAGAATTGACTTCCTAGCTCATTCAGTTTCATCAACTTCTGTTCCTTTTCCCTCACAGAGTCAGGTCCTCTTTCTATGCTGCCCAGAGCTGTCCTCAGTTACCGCAGGCCCCCACCTTCTTCAGTTCTGACCCCTTTGACAGCGCATCATGCTGACTTGACACCGGTGTGTTGGTGCTCCTGCAGGTTCTTTTCCACTAGTACGTTGGCTAGAACAGGGCATTCTTTTCTTTCATGCTTATTTTTATGCTTTCTATTTCAACTGTGTCAAGCAATTTATAAACTCGCCCAATAGTCCTGTTTGATCGTTTTGATTTTCCTATTTCACAGTCCTCCACCTCCCTGTGTGTCTCATCTTCCTCCTGCCCTCCTTCTCTAGTTGTCTCAATAACACTTCTGTCTAATTTCTGTGCCTTTAAGGGTTCTTGTGATAATACTGAACCCACCCAGAAAAACTCAAATCCCTGACCATACTCTCAAGCCAGCTTATTCATAACCTTAATTTTACTAACAAAGTCCTTTTGCAGCACTTTCTAGACCAGTGTTAGAGGAATTAGAAGTTAGATATCTTTGAAAAGACCATCTTTATTTTTTGTTTATTTTTATAATTATCTGTACATATGTGAGCCTGTGTGTAGGTATGCACCTATGAGATCAGAGGCCACAGAGAGCTTTGGATGCCCTGGAGTTGGAGCTACAGGTGGCTGTTAGCCTGGGCCCACAGGAAGAGTGACACACGATTTTAACCACTGAACTACTCGTCAGGGCAGTCACATGTCTTTAATAGTCTTCCTACCACACGGTAATAAATTCTTACGGTACCAAGTGTATTTATTATAAATCTTACAATATCTTGCATATATAGCCAAAAAAAAGCAGTCAAATTGGCCAACGGGGTCTTATCTCTAAAACAAAGAACCAAATAAAAGCTGATAAAGAAGACTACGTGGAGAGATTACAAATATTTGAACAAAACCACGTAGAGCAGAGAGAGCACATAGGAAAATATGTGTGCAAGCAAAGAATTCCTGGCTGGCCTCCACACTGAGGGGAAAGAGCCTGCCGAAGTTTTGTTTGTACCCCGGACATTTGGGGTCACAGGTCTATTTAGAGGTGCTACGTGTTACTTCTTGCCTGGCAAAGTCTAAAGTGCTTAGCAACAACCTGCTCTGAGAAACGTCAAAGGCCTGGGTGAAAGTCCCTCGTGGAATCTAAAGATCCCAGCTGGGCTTGGAGAAACAGACTTCTAAACTGATTCGACTTCAAAACTGTGCAGTCTTTCTGCTTTCAGGCAGCATTTGCAAGGGCTGGTCTTTATAGCGGCATAGTCATGGGTTCTGCTAACTAACATCTGAGCAAGGGAAGTCGTGCTACAGTTCAGGAATCACCAGTCGGGGATACATTTCTTCCTTTCTAGCTTGTGATCAGAGACCTTGCTCTTCAGCTGGCAAGCCCACCTGCTCAACTGTCTGTAATCTAAAAGAGGCTTGCATGCAACGATATTCCTTAATATATATATATATATATATATATATATATTCCTTAATTACACACATACACAAAGCTGTATTTGGTGTGGGGTCATGGGTCAGTGAAAAACATTGTGAAGCCCTAAGCCTGCACTATCCACCAACCCAACACCTCCTCAGAACTGAATTTTTATAACAGGGGCGCACTCAACTCCATACAGTTACTTAGCAGATACTTGACATTGGTAATTATGAAAGGTTTGCTTGTATCCCAAATACCACTAAGAAAATTCTGACTCTCACAGATTCCAGAGATTATTCCAGGGCGTGAGAGTATAGGAGGAAGGCTCTCTTTGACCTTTCAAATTCAAGACCAAGGTAGAGAAGCTGGGATGACTTCCCTGGATGTCTTGAGAACTGACCTACGGTAGGCAAAGGGTCAGGGTCTATACTGCTCCTTCCAGGAGGTCTCAGGCCTGTTTTCCTGTGGGAGCTGAGCAGGTGGTTGATGCTGTGTTGCTCCTGCCTGATACTGAAGGTGTCACCACACCCTTAGTGGAACCACCTATTCTGAAAGGACCCCCAAAAGTGCTGTGGAATGCTGACTAACATCAAGGCGGATGGTTATTTCTTAGAATAAAGGAGGCTCACAGAAGGGCTCTAGTCAGTTGCTAAACTGAATGATTTTATTCAGTCACATAGGAATCTTGCTAATATATAGGAGGCACAGCAGATAGCACCACATAGTTATTTGTACTAGTGAGTGACTGGTTCTAGAACCTCTCCTGAGTAGCAAAATCCATGGATAGCAAGTCCTCTATATAAAATGCTTTAATAGCTGCATATAAAAAACACATAGCCTTCTGAACTTCAAATCATTTAAACCATCACTAGCTTATTCACAATACCAAGTACAATGTAAATGTTTCACCAAGTTAGACTATATTTGTGTAGTATGTAGTAACAGGACGTCTACACACTTAGTGTTAGACTGTATTTGTGTAGTATGTAGTAATAGGACGTCTACACACTTAGTGTTAGACTGTATTTGTGTAGTATGTAGTAACAGGATGTCTACACACTTAGTGTTAGACTGTATTTGTGTAGTATGTAGTAACAGAAGTCTACACACTTAATGTTAGACTGTACTTGTGTAGTATGTAGTAACAGGAAGTCTACACACTTAGTGTTAGACTGTATTTGTGTAGAATGCAGTAACAGAAGTCTACACACTTAGTGCAGACATCACTTTTCCAAGTTTTCACTCCACAATTAGTTGAATGTGAAGATGTAAAACCTGAATATTAATCAAAGCAGAATAATATTAACCCTTTGGCCTTTTCACAAGCTTAATATGAGAGTCCTTTTAAGGTTCTGAGAGTGGGTACTGAATATAAAACCAGATTAAAACAAAAACAAAAACAAAAAACCATGAGAGGGGAATATGAGGTTATGAGAAAAGTAGCAGAATGTAAAGTCACATGTGACATAAAGGTAGAAAGAAGGCCACTCATGAAGGTGGAAAGGCATGATGGAGGGGTTTATAGGGAAGATAGAGAAAGAAAAAATAGCAGAATCTATTTCCTTGTAAGATAAAAATTGCACTGTATGTATTTGTGGGTATATGTGAGTATATCTCTGTGTGTATGTGTGTATGTATGTCTCTCTCTCTCTCTCTCTCTCTCTCTCTCTCTCTCTCTCTGTGTGTGTGTGTGTGTGTGTGTGTGTGTGTGTACCAAGACAGGAAAGCAATAAATATCTGTTCATAATTTTTAATGAGAAGGACTTAAAGAAAACACTGGTAGAAAGGATCACTGTAACAGTAAAGATCCATTGGGGCTGAGCCTCATGAAGCAAAACAAAACTGGGTCCCTGTGGCATAAGCACCTTGGACATGTGTCCGAAGGCCAAGAACCATTAGCAGGAACAGTATCAGGTATAACTCACCCAAGACTTCGTTCCAAGAGCTGGGCATGTTAACTGTGTTATCTTGGTTCTCATGTGAGTTTCAGAAGATGGACATGCCAACCATGTCATATGGGTCATAATGTCAACACAGAATATATCCCACATGTAAAAGAAGCAGCTCTAGATGAT
Organism: Chionomys nivalis; assembly: GCF_950005125.1. NCBI lineage: Eukaryota > Metazoa > Chordata > Mammalia > Rodentia > Cricetidae > Chionomys > Chionomys nivalis. The sequence goes on from NC_080095.1 coordinate 75,195,943, forward strand.
GTCACCACTCACAGCAGGAAAGGATGTGATTTGCCAGAACAATGACAAAAGCAAAGCCACAGCCAGTCCTACTGTATAGCCTCAAGTGAGATCTGGCAGAGGGGTTCACATTGGGGTTCTGTATGGAAGGTCTAAGACCAATTTCCAAAGAAGCATTTAGAAAAGTGGATTTCAGTTGACACCAGTGATCAGTTGGACAGGGGAGGTTTGACTCTGTCCTTATGTGCTCGACAATAAAGATTTCTTACCTAAGACCAACGGTTGGAGCTGCCTGTCTAACTTGAGGTATGATGAGGCTTTTTCTAAGCTATGAAACACTGGTCCTTAAATATCCCGGGTTCTTAGGGATTCATAGAAAGATGTTTGAAAGTGTCTGGATCATCACTTGTTCTTTTAGACAAGCTAAGAGCGCCAGATCAAGGTCAGCCACAAAGCAGAGAAAACACTCATGTACAGCAAAGCAAGGAGAATTACAACTTGACTGTAAATTTCAAATTATTTTCTCAAACTGACATACCTGAAATTATTCCCTTAAGGTATTCTATGTAAGTCAAGTAGCTGTATTTTTCCCCTAAATCTTTTGCCTTTCTTTTTGTAAATTCACTGAGTAGAAATGAGTTCTATTATTATTGTTGCACACATGAGACTCTTCAATAAATGGGAAATAACAGAGGATTAGAAAACTTTTAACAGTCATGTATAAATGTTCCTTTTTTGCATCCTTCACATTTAACACATTTTCCTTGAAATGCGTCTCACTGGGGGAGTTAGTTTTGACCCCAGCGAGCCCTTGGTTTGGTAGCGCATGGCGTACACTGACATGATCCTTGTAATTACATGTAGACCCAGGGCGACACCCAGTTCCTCACACTCATTTGTGTCTGGAAGCATTCAAAAGTGACGCATATTATACTCCTCGTGGTGAGTTAATAGGATAACAAATCCAGGTCAGTATCTCATACAGTGAAGGAGGGGTGGAGTTGAACTCTTTGTAAACATGCGACCTAGTGGGTGGGGATGTCTGCAAAAGCTTTTTAGAAACTAAGAAAGAGCTCACGCCAGTCCCTGTATCCCCATTCTTTCCTCAACCTACTCTATCCACGTGCTCCTGATGGTGGCTTTCTAGAACTTCTGAGGTTGAAACCTGGATTTACAGTCACTGTAATTTAGAGAGAAAGGATATATTCGGGAGCCCACGTGACAAAAATCCTCTCCTGCACTGTAACTTATTAAATAATTCCCTTAAAACCTCAGCACAAGCCCTTCTGTTTATTGCCCTTGTTCTTCGGGTGATTGGCATGGAGTAATGAAACATAAAGCAGTAATGAATTCTATTTCCCATTTCTTGGAGAAAACGTAAGTCATTGATCACCCAGCACTAGAGAGATGCTCAAAATACAGGAAACCCTTGCTGTCATTGTCATTCGAAAAAGGAATGTGGCAATGTTCACTTCAATGCAAACCTGATAGCAACAAATACAGGTTTAGAGATTTTTCATATAAATTTAATATAAATACCTAAGGTTATATGTACAAAGTTGTTACTGACAGTAGTGACACAAAATTGAAAATGAACTGACTATTTATTAATAGAATAATGATTAAATAAAATACAGTACATGGAACTCACCATATATCCTGGAACTTACCATGTAGCCCAGGCTACCCTCAAGCTTACAAAGTTCCTCCTGTTTCAGTTTCCCAAGTGTTGCAATTACAGGCATGAACCTCCAGTGTTCCTTAGGAGTTAATATACAGAGACGGGATCGCTATGATTGCTCACTTTTGCTCAGGAACCAATGACCTAATCTGACAACGACAACCTCCTCACTACTTGAGAAAAAAATAATCTTAGTTTCACAAAAGATATGAACTGGAGAAGAGGACAATAGGAAGTCATTTATGCTGAGAGTACATTCCTGGGTGTGGTAGACATGAAGAGGTCCTTCCCTTACTTGCAGAAATATAGAACAACATGCATACTAAAGGCCCAGAAGGCCTGAACATGGACTGTAAATTTCCATCTACAAAATGAAATTTAGGCTTGAGTCAGACTTGTACTAAGAGATCAGAATGCAAAGAAATAACATACCACTGCTGGACTTAGTTAGACCAATGGCATCTAATTGTCCTTTCCTAAAGAACCTAAATAAAATTTAATACCCAGTTGACTGCTATGTAATTGTTGAAACTTTTTGGTATTAACTGATTTAAGACCTGATGACGTTGGTTTCTTGCGAATGTTCAACAGCTCACTTCTAATGGGTGTTCTGCATTTTTCAGAGGCCTGGTAACTTTAGGATCAAACCCATTGTGCTGCCCCCTTGAAAACTTAAATCTGTTTGGTAAAGCCATCCAGACCGAATGAAAAATAAAGTAAGAAAAGATGATAATTCATATAACAGTAAGACTCTTTGGTTAAATGAAGAACATTAGAATAATTTTAAATAACTAGTTAAATAATTATCTACAATATTATTCCATGTATATATAGTGGTATATTTATGTATAGTACCTCTGAATAGACATCAGCAGAAAAATCAAATGAAGAAACAATGTACGTTATAAACATGAACAGATCATAGAATGCTGAAAAAAAGGCAAAACAGTAATAGGCCAAGTTACAGATCCATGGCAGAGCATGTACTTAGCATGTATGAGGCCCTGAATTATACTTTCCCAGTACTACATGGAAGAATATCACTTAAAGCAGCTTGAATAAAAGGACTTTGAATATTTTCATCCCAAATAAATGAGAAATGTATAAGAGGATGAATAAGCTGATACTATAATTATAATACAATGTATATACCTTAAAATATCATTGTGCCCCATAAACATATACAGTCATTAAATATTGATTAAAATAATAAAATTCCAGATAAATAAATAATTAAAAATCAGAAAAATAAAGAAAGGGAGGCTTATTAAACCCACTGAAGCTATATTGATAGGCTAATTCATTTTCAACTTAAGTCAAAACAAATGGCATTTTTTAAAAAATATGAGTACAGACTTACAAGACGTCATGTTCAGAATAAAGAGTCCCTGTTAGAGAGTGCTGTACTGTCCTGGAAGCAAGTGTTCAGACTGTCCCTGAGGAACTGCCTCTTCTCACTCCATTGCTAGGCACTCACCTCAGTGTTCTTCCAAAACCCCTTCACTAAAACACCGGTGCCTCCCTCCCACGTGTAGATACAGACACAGACACACACAGAGACACACACAGACACACACACACACACAGAGACACACTCCAGGTTGTTGATCTGAGGGTATGCAATAATGCATTGTTGTGAAATATCATCCCCTGAGAATAACTTAGCCATCAATATCTTAACCGAGTAACTGCCATCCTGCCTGGCATCTGGGCCAATTGGCATTCCTTCAGAGAAGGAGAGGAGAAGGAGGGTAATTAAACCTTTACCTGAGATTCTACTCAGTCAAAGCCTTCTGTATGCTCCTCCTCACCCATGGTGAGATGAAATTCTGTCTCACTTGCATACAGTCTGGAGAGGAGCTAGAGTAGATAGATGAAGAAAGGCTAAGTAAAGGAAGGACTCCATCTATGTGCTTCAAGAAGGGTATCACTAATGACGGCTCAGAACTTTTGGATGGTACAGTTGTTTGGGGGCCACTCAAAATCATATGAGCAACTCTCAGCCATAGTTTACTAAGCAAACTTAATTGGTTCACCAAGCTGAACTTAGATGGCATTGTTCCTTTAGTCTATGGTTGGTGTCCTATCTTTAATGAACCAACGTTCTGTTCACGTCTTCCTGGGAAAAGTAACACACCACATTCAGGCATTGCAAGTAACACACCACATTCAGGCACTGCCAGCTATAATTGGGCAGCCATATTTTAGTGAGTTGAAACATTAGCAGCCTTTCCTGCTTCCACTCACTCAGTGGAAGCATCCAAGCTGGAGAATCTGCTAGCACATACATACAGTTCCTTATGTGGTCTGTCTAGTCTTTCCATCTTTCCTTCTACTCTGAAATCGTCCTTGGCAGAATCGTCCTTCTCCTTGGCTTTTACTCAAGTCTGTCAAGAAGGAAACTATGGAGAAGCGCTGGAAGAAGACCAGAAAAGAAATCCTTTCTCCAGTTAGCACTCAGTTCTCCATAGCAAAAACCTTCCTAAAAGCTCTTTTCTTGGCACGTTTGTCGCTCAGACCTCTGAGCGGTTAAAGTCCTTGCTGGTGCCAGCCAAGGCGACATCACCATTTCTGCTCTCCCCTATGCCCATTCGTATTATTATAAACCAGTCCTCTGTTACACTCTACGAGCATGCCAGTTGGGTATCATCAATTTCTCTCTGGAATCCTGACCTACACATTCATTTTCAGAGAATCTATTAAGGGCCAGAGAACATGTAAAAATAAATTAGAAATTGATTATGCTCTCAAAACAACTTACAGTCTGGTGAAGAAGATAACTGTGGCTCATCAGACATCACGGTTGACAAATGTCTGCTTAGATATAATTGAGAAGAAGTAGCATAGTCACACAAAGGCAGGGTTAAGGAGAAGGAGGGAATTCCATTAGATGATTTCTTTTCTATATACTGTTCTGAAGTAATTTGTTTATATATGGTGAAGTGAAATTATATTCAGAAACATTTTTACAGAATTTCTAAAATGTCGATCTTACTGTAATTTATGTATACAAAGTGTGATGGTCTGAGAGAGTAATTAAAGATTATGTACCCACAGACATAATAATTATTTCAAAGAAAGGCAGGTGGTTTGGAAAAAATTCTTTTTCTTCAATATTTATTTATTGTTAAATTTCTTCATACAAATCCTACAAATACTAAAGCATTCTCCATTGGAATATTTAAAGCTAGTGTTAATGGAACCATTAAAAACACATTTTTAATTTTTTTGTTGGTAATAAATCAGATTTGAACAACTTACTTACAGCAATGGCTGGGCTCTAGCAGTAGGCCTTAGTGTAACATGGACACTACATCACAGTGCTGGTTTAATTTCACGTTCTGTTCAGTAAACTGGAGATGGTAGCACTTTCACACAAACAAATTTTTATTGTCTAATGTCAGATGTATTAGCAAATGTACGATGCACACTTTTATCCTTCCTTTTTATTTATAAAGTGTAAAGTACACCTTTTATGCCCATCTAGAAAGGGAAAAAAACATGAGGAAAGTGAGCCAACATGCCCATCATCTCGCAGGTTCTTAATGGAGACTTTCAAAACGTTAAAAGCACAAGACAGCACTTAGACCTTGTTAAGACAAATGGTTCTCTGGTTAGGAGCACTTTATGCTCTTGCAGAGGACCCAAACTACACAGCAGCTCACAACTGTTGTACCTCCAGTTCCTGGGGTTTAAATGTCTTCTTCTAGCCCCTCAGGCAAAGCATAAATGTAGTGCTCGGATGTACATACAGGGGGATTACCCGTACATAGCAAATAAAAATAAATGAATCTTCTGAATATAGAAACAACTTTTGAGATAATAAAAGGAGACCACACCTACACTCAAATTTTATAGTAGGACACCTATGTATGGAAATCAAAGATTACAAAGTAGGGTCATTTCTCTATAGACATAGATGTTCAGATACCTAGTGAGGCTATCTATAATTATTTAGTTTAATTCAAGTTTAACAGGTATTTCCACATAAACATTTCATGCTTGCTTCAGAAACTCCTAGCCTTCTTTTATCATAATATATTTGCAACTTCCACTATATTTCAGTGTAATCTGATGTAACTTGTAAAGATATGTTGTGAATTATCAAATATTTATATTGTGCTACTGGAAGGCTTCTTTGTTTTCAGGAGTGAGGCTTTAGGGGAAAGCACAGTTTTAGGCAAGGCTCCCTCAGAACAAGCTGGACAGTATTGGGAGTTGGCAAAGAACAGGGGCTTGAACATTTGCATTAGTTATTCTGGAAATCAATAAGTAGATTGTCTAATTGTCTAAGAACAGATGTAAGATCTGAATTCTGCCTGTCTTGATGGCATGGCTTTTAAAAGGGCATAAACATAAATAAGTCTCAGTTAAAATATGCATCGTGTGGATAAATCTGAATTCATAAAGTACACACAGAGCTTTGAACTTAGAGCCTCAAGTGACAGATGAGCAGTACAGACATGCAGCAAAGCACTTCGTATGAAAACTGCCCAGTGTAAAATGGGGCAGAAACACATTCAGCATTCTTATCGCCCTCGAGTCCAAATGGATTACAATTTAGAACATATGCACAATCAGTTATGCAAAATGGACACAACAATTTCTCCAATAATTTCCTACCGTTTGGGGAATAGTTTACCCTTATATTTTTGAAGACGTTAAGCGGGGAAAACAGAAAGAAACTATTTCAATAATTTATTTTTGTTTGTTTGGCTAGAATAGCAAAGCATGAAACCTTCACTGAGCCTAATGAGCTCCTCTGCACTAGGCTTCCAAATCTCTTGGATTCGGAGCCCGCTGACCAGATGGTGCAGCGTGGCATACGGCATCTGAAATCGAGGCTGGAGTTCCGGTCTGCAGGCCCCAGGACAGCAGAGGCAGGCTGCACAGTGAAAGGGATGCACGCAGCTCTAAGGCCAGCGCTGGCCATGGCTGCGCCACTCTTTGCCAAAGGGCAAGTCAAAGCCATCTTCCTGAAGCCTGCCGCTCTACCTCAGCCAATGGCTGCTCACTCTGCTTTGTCCCTCTCGAGGAAGGGAGTAGAAGCGACTGAGGTCCTGAAGAGAATACATCTGAGGAAGGGTAGAAGCTGTCTCCAGATGATCTGTATCTGACTTCGGGAAAAGATAGGCCTGTCCCCTAAAATACCTTGCAAACAAAGGGATCTTCTCAGAAATCTTTTGTTCTTAATTAATGAGAGTGAGTGGTTCACAGTCTGCCTTATGACTATGCCTGACGGAGCTTAATGGAAGAAAAGCTTAATTGCAGAAGAGCAATGGAAGAAATTCATTAGAGAAGGCTTGAAACCTGAAAGTGATAGGCAAAGCCGGCTACCCAAATGGAAACTGAGCCATTTAAGATGTCTTAATTAGATTTAAAGTCAGAGCTTAGAGAAACTAAATTAGCTCCACCGAATCAGATTAGAAAAAAATCTTAGATAAAATGCATAGTTATTATTGGATTACTCAAGGTAGTCAGTATGGTTCTGTCCTGATGGTCCTAAACCCAGTCTTTATGATGAGTAGCAGCAAAAACAACAAAGGAAGTACTTAGCATGACCTTTTAATAGCATCGCTTTTAGTCCTAACCTTACAGGAAGAGGCTTTAACAGCCACTCTCCTGCCAAGTGTCTGAACAAAATGCAAAAAGAGATAAGCAAAGAGAAGATTAATTTCAGTTTTGTTGGAAAGAGAAAACAAAAGAAAATGAAGATGCCCATCTCTTTTCCCCCTAAGAGTTAGGGATTTACATGAAATGGCTGTGTTTCCCAGTGATGGCAACACCAGTGAGGAGAAAGCCCATCGTGCAGTCGGCACGCTGTTGTGATTACAAGATAAGTGTGAGGATTAGAGCTAAGAATAAAGGAAGGGAGGAAGAGTAAAGAGAGTGTCTTAGGGAAGTACAACCCTAAAACTTGCCTCCTGTCAGTCACAAGGATGGGCGTGAAGGCTCTGACACCAAGCTGATAGTGTATCTTAGAACACGATGTGCAAGCTCTCCTGTAAGCTGTATAATAGAATCAAGATAAATGAATGGGAAACAAAAAATAAGGGCTCAAAATGTAAATTGCAGCAAACAGTGTAAAAAAAAAAGTCTAGAGCCACTAGAGATGACAGCAGGGACATGAGATGTGGGGGAGGGGGTCACGGAGGAAGTGGAATCTAAAATGAGATCTGAAGCTGGAAGAAGGAGCAGCCAATCTGTGACTGAGGAAGCAGTCAAGGAAGATGGCTCAGCTAGTCAGGCAGGGGACAGGAGGAGAAGGGAAGGGAGATGCCCAGAGTAAGAGAAAGGGACCAGTTCATGTAGACTACTGATTCCATATGAAGGCTTAGGACATTAGTGTAGGACAGAGTCCTTGAGGGGAATTAAAATGAAGGTGACATGACTAGACTGGCATTTGTTTCAAATGTTTGATTTATTATTAGCATGTGTGCGAAGGGGAGGAGATGGAGGAAGGAAGAGGGAAGGGAAAATAGAGCACACGCCATGGCTCGCTTGGGGAGGAGAGTGGAAAGCTCTCAGAGTCTATTCCGTCCTTCCACCAGGTCTCCAGGTCTCCACGGAGCAAGCTCTGCTGCCTGTGAAGCCATCTTGCCAGCCCTAGACTGACATTTAAAGAAGATCAGTCTTGCTATGGAGACAGGCCGTGAAAAGAGAGAACCTATGGATTCCCAGGGCTTGCTGAGTCTCGATTCATTTAGTATTCATACTGGGAAACATTTTTCAGCATCTCTTGTTTGCCATTTTCACTGAGCAAGAAAGAAATGCAAAGATCAATAAGGCTTAGAGTTTGCTTTCAAGAAATGCAACACGTTAGTAAATAAATATGATTTATCAGAAACAAATGTTTGTTTATAGGTGTGTATAACATGCTAAAGGAGATGAGGGGGGGCAACTTCACAAGATAAACACTAAAATTGGCCTTGTAAAGACATAAAAAGAAAAATGTTCCAGGCAGCAGCAATTAAAAAGTATTGCAGGAGCAAAAAAATACAGAATGGGAGAGAAACGAGGGAAGCCTGGTGATTCTTATACAAGAGTAGAAAGAGACCAGGAAAGGCAGGTCAGGACACATGAGTGGGGCACATTATGTGCCAAGTCCTTAAATTTAGTCATGTGGGCAGGAAGCTTGCTGGGAAGCTACAGATTACCATTATATGCTGACTGAGGAAAATGTAAGAGTGCCTCTGCTTAGACATTTGGAACAAGAGCCCCAGAAAAAGAACCCATGGAACCACAGGTATGTTTTTTTTTTTGTTTTGTTTTGTTTTGTTTTTTTTCTATTTCCTCATTTAGTCTGGGAAGTAGATGCCCTTCTGTCTCTCAATCCCTATCACCTGGAAAGAATCTGAAACTTGCGCGTTAACTACAGTCTCTCAATCCACGAGCCAGGAGCTTGATGCAAGAGGCTAAGGGTCTAGAATGTCCCCACCCCGACCTCCCCGCGCCTGCTCCTTTTCATTCCTTGTCCCTGTTGTTCATTTCCATGTGTCCCCTCGTGCCCGGCACAGTGCCTAGAATGAAGTCCATGTTGAGTTAATGGGAATTGAGCGTTCAGTTCTGAGAAAGACAACAGGGGACTGAGAAGACAGGTCAGTTCTTGGGTTTTGTTATCTTTGGAGAGAACTTTGAGAAGTATGTGCGGCACCCCCCACTTTTCAGTTTCTGACTTAAATTTAGGGGGACATAATCATGGGTAGTTCTAAAAATCCCCCAGGTGGTTCTCCTTTAGGGACCTACTACCCAACTGTTGACGCCTCAGAAACCTAGCCTAATACAACTTTTTAACTCTTTCAAATTACTGTAATTATAAGCTAATTAATGTCTACTTGTTTTTCTCTGTCTCTGTTAGTGTTCTGGTGGAAGTTCCATCCCCAAGTCCCCTCCCCCATCTCTCTCCAAACCCTGCCACACCTGAGAAAGTTTGCCAAATAATGACCCCTCCCCAGAGATGCTCAAGACTCACATGGGGAATTTAAACTGCCCTCCAGAAAACAGACACATGGTTTTCCTGTCTCTCTTTCCTGTTTCCTTGTGTGTGTGTGTGGGGGGGGGGGGGGGGCTGGAAAATCAACCAGGAGCACTGTATCCATTAAACCTGGACTTTTGCTAATTCGGTTTGATTTGATCTGATTTGGATTGCTGTGTCCGTCAGTGGAGAGACTTATGGGGGTGCAGAAACTTCAGTGAGTTTCTTGTTGCTGCTGCTGCTGATTTTCTTTTAGTTTCATGGAATTTCTTCCTATCAGGCCCTCTCTCTATTGTGTATACTGGAGTTTGACATGATTGTCAAATACTTCATCGCAAGCTGCCATCTCTCTTCATGAGTCTGTGATGATGTCACAGAATTAAAGTCACACAATCACCAATGTAGTAATGTTAGCATGGGGAACACTTAGGTGGTGGCTGGGTTAGGAGAATAGGGCTCTTCTATCATGAGAGGGTCCTGATCTTCATCACAGAGACCTCAGTGATCTGCCTTATTCTCTCCCACCGTAGAGGATTCAGTAAAACAGTACTACCTATGATCCACAATCAGCAACCACTACATGTGTCTGCTGGGAGCTTAATTTAAGCTTCCCTGCCTCTATATGAGAGGAATATCTTCTGTCGTGTAAAAACCACTCAGACTATAGTACTCTACCATAGTGGCTGGAACAGACATACTGTCCTGGGTAAATATTCTACAAATTAATACCATAACAAAGTGATTTTCAATCATAGTTTTACCTACTAGTAATATAGTCTTGATGATAAAAAAAAATTTAATCTTCCACCCTAATCATTTAACTTCAAGAAATCTGAAAACCCAAATAGCAAACAGAGCCAGATAACGAAGGTCATTATTTCTTAGAACAGTTATGTCTGAAACCAGCATCAGGTCCCTTCCTCCTTGGGTTCACAGCTTCTCTCAAACTCTGATTTGATCCCTTCAGTAGGAATATTTCCCTCTGTTATTAGAAAATTTTATTCCTATCTTCTTTTACTTGGAAATAAGTAAGTAAGCACACAGTTAGTAAGCTAATGTATTCCTAACACATTAGCTGCTGCTCAAAACCCTGTGACCAAAATTACCAAAATTTTTGTTACTGACCCAGTGTCTCCAGATACCATCTGAAATAATCAAATCAGACAATTAAAATTTCTGAGTCACCAAGTCCTGCTGGTCTTTGACATTTATGTCTTCAGTCTACCACTGTTATTGTTTGAGTTGAAGGTCTCTTTAGTCAACGTCTTTAAAGTCCATTCAGTATCTTTCTGATGTCCCCTTTTTTTCAATCCTTTATCTTTATCACAATTAAAACAACTCTTCTCTGCATCATATCCTCAAATATTGCATTACTCTTTCATTTACAATGTGGGTACCCAAACAGGCCATCTGTCATTGATATTCAAGAAATGTTTGTTGAATTATAATTATTTTTAAATAAACTAAACACGGTCTGATAAGCTACATTTTCAGAGCTGTTTCATTAAAATTTAGGAAATCTGAGACTCACATAATAGAAATATTTATTAAAAACTTCTTAAATACACAAAATGGATAGAGAAAAGCTGTGGGATTATTCATACAGAGCAACCACCTTTCTCTTTTATTTTTATGCTCTCATTTTACGTTCTGTTTTAAATACGTTTATCTTGGTAATAAAAAAAAAGCACAAAAAAAAGGAAAGACGAAAGACCATGCCTTTCTAGCTCTAGCTAATCAGTAATTTTTAACTTGATGTGTAAATTCAACACACGCCCAAACAAAATACAGCAAGTTGTTTTGTGGCTACTGACAAAGTGATTCTGAAGTTTGTCTGGGGGAGCAAAAGAACCAGAACTACTCAACACTGAAGGAGAAGGAAGTCAAAGGCTAATAGTACCTCACTTCCAGACTCACTACGGGACTTCAGAAATAAGGACGGGCGTGGTATTGGCAGAAAGAACAGTCAAATTATTTAACAGGGCAGAACGGAGAGACAAAACCATAAACAGACCCACAAATAAACAGTCAACTGATCTTCGACAAAGAAAATTCACTCAGTGGTGAAAGGATATTGTCTTTAGAATGGTGGTGCAGGGTTGAGATAGAGACAATAAATACAGATAGTTCTAGAACAAGGCATCCTCTTTTAAAAGAAATGAGTTGCCACCCATTTGTTAAGCCCTTCTTAAAGAGTAAGTCAATATTATAAAATCTAAAAGGTAACAGAAGAAAATGTAAACGACCTTGGAAATAGTGATGGCTTTTTGAAAAAAAAAGTTTCCATTAAAGAAAGAAATAATTGATAAGTTGGACTTCGTTAAAATACAAAACTTCTGAGTTGCAAGTTAAGGTGAAAGGAATGAAAACACGAATCACACACTGGGAAAAAGTATTTGCAAAAGAAATATCTGATAAATATTATTTCCAGAAAATACAGAGACTACTAAAATTCCATATTTTAAAAAAACACCTGCCTAAAAATAAAACCCTATTGAAGAGAAAGCTCATGAATAAAAGAATAGAAATGCTGAGTCTACATGCACAATGGCATCTCTATAGTCACAGGTCAACTTGACCCAAGCTAGTGTCATCTAAGAGGGAGCCTCAGTTGAGACACTGCCTCCTTAAGATTAGGTTTAAGCTGCCGTGAGGGCATTTTCTTAATTAATGACTGCTGCTGGAGGTTCCAGCCTATGGTGGGTGGTGGTGTCCTGGGTTCTATAAGGAAACAGGTTGAGCAAGTCATGAGAAGCAAACCCGTCCACGGCACCTGCACCAGTTCCTGCCTCCAGGCTCCTGCCCTGCCTGAGTTCCTGCCCCAATTTCCTCTGATGATAAACTATGGAAGTATAAGCAAAAGAAACCCTTTCCTCTTGGTCTCCTCTCAGTCACAGTAACCTTAAAGAGTAGAAGAATTGGTTACAGGATCTTGGGGGTATTTCCTTGATGGACTTGACTGTTGTTTTGGGGAGGACTGTGGAAGGACTTTGGAGTTTTGGGCTAGAAAAGTCACTGAGTGTAGTCCGCTCAAGTGGCCTGTTTTGTGAAAGCTTGGAAGACAACCTGAGAACAGATGACAGAAGTCTGTCTTATGGATTTCAGAGGAAAAGCTTAAAGGGTCTTGAGGCTTGTGGTTGGTTTTGAATGAAGATCTGGAGGTTCTGGTCAGCTGAGGCTAAAGAACCATCTGTCATTGACAAGAAAAAAGCATCACTCAAGTGAAACTTGTGCTTTACTGGAACAACTGACGCTGGTTAGTTGAATATCAGAAATTAGTGATGGCTAAGAAGAAACCGAGGCACCATCTTTTTGGAAGGGTTTCCTTGGGAAAAACATAGAACCAGTTCCAGAGGTTTCCAGGGCTGTATTTCATGCTGACCCACAGTATAGTAATGTGTAAGAGTCTCCCAAGTGGTACTGGTTTTGAAGGCATCATGGAAAGTAGTTGAAGCTTGGCTGAGAAAGCAAGTAAGCAGCACTCCTTCATGGCTTCTGCATCAGTTCTTGTCCCAGGTTCCTGCCCTTTTGGAGTTCATGCCCTGGCTTCTATCAATGATGAACTATGAAAGTATAAGCAAAATAAACCCCTTTCCTCCTCAAGTTGCTTTAGGTCATGGACTTTCATCACAGCAATAGTAATACTAAGACAGGACTCAACATTACATGTTATCAAGGAAGTGCCAAATAAAACCAATGAGCTCCCAATGCACACCAATTAGAATGGTCACAATTCAAAATATTGATGGTGTCAACCTTAGCAAGCGCACCTAACATGTATCTGGGACTCTAACATGGCATATCCATTTTAAAAGGAAGCTTGTCATTTTCTTACAGAACTAAACACACTCCTTATATCATCCAAAAAGTTGTGCTCTTTGGTATTTACGACCTGAATTAAAAACTTAAGTCCGTACCAAAGCCTGCATGCAACATTTTGAGACTTTGTTGACAATTACTAAAATTTGGGAGTAGCCAAGATGTTCATCAATAGGAAAATAGAACACTCATGGGCTAGCCAGACAATGAATACTATTAATTATTCAAAGGAGAAAGCTACCAGGCCATGGAACTGTGTCTAGAAACATCAAATGTGTACTTACAAGTATCCATGTGATAAGGCTGCACAGTGTATGGTTGTAACTGTATGACCTACTGGAAAAGGAAAATCTATGGAGACAGCTAAAAGATTGGCAGTTTCCAGGTATCAGGGGAGGCAGAGGGTTAAATAAGAAAAGCACAAAGGATTTTTAGGTCAATGAAGCTATTCTGTGTGATACTTCAGTGGGGGATACACGGCATTTTCAGACCCACAGAGTGCAGAGCACCAAGAGTGAACCCTAATATGAACTGTAACTTTATCTAGATGATGGATGGCTGCAGGCCCATCACCTGTCTCATTCTGACACAGAACGTGCAGAGTGGGAGGCTGTAAACATAAGGGGACAGGTAGTGTATGAGAGCTGTGCTCACCCTTTAGTGCTGTGAGTTTAATGAAGGCTATTAGTTGAAGAATATCTTAATGTTTGTCTGACCTCTTGGTAGGAATTAATTTAGTCACCAATAAAAAAATTGCAACAGTAAAACTACCAAGAGATTTGAGTATACTAAAATATATGTATCTGATATTAAAAATCTGATATCAAACTGCAATGTAGAAAAAATATTTTCTCCAAATGTCTCTTATAATAATCTGTTAACAATCCTCTTTATAACTGAAAAATGAGTTCCAATCTTTAAAAATTCAGGAAAGAAAAAGAGAGAGATAAAACAAGCACATAATAAATATGGAAGGACATGCTCTAATTGTAATCAAACAGAAATGCAAATTAAAATAATACCACTTATTAAATTAATAAATAACTGAAGTAAGTGATAGAAATTAGTGAGGTGGGTGCCCCACACCCTGCCTTTGGGATTGCACAGCACTAAACTTTTGCGGAAAGTCATTTAATGATAGAACAAGATGAATGATGAGTTTTAAAAGTGTTCTCATTTTTAACCCACCAATTCTATCTCTAGAGATCTGGTCCATGTGAGAATGAAATACTTACATACACATAAGACATTATAATGACATGATATCAGTACTTATACAAATGAGCAAAACATGCATAAACAGTAGTTTCTAGTAGCTAGTCTTAAAATGGTCAAAGGACAATATTCAGAAGAATATTTTGTGGTAAAGAAAACTCAAAGTAGAAATGAAAATATAATAATTGGTCCAGAAGACATAGGGACAGACCTATAGAATATAGGGATATGCAAAGATTAAATATTTATCTATCTAGAACTTGAAAGAAAATCAATAGGAAAACTCATAGAGACAGGTATTACAATGCCTATAAACAGATTTAGGAAAAAATATGTATCTACTATAACAAATTGGAGATTATAAGAAATATAAAACACGAACATTTGTGATTGACAGTCAGAAAGCATAAAAAGACTGATGAATATTTGACAAAATTAACATAAAAGATAAATAGCAATGAGACAGCATACTTACAAAGACTTGCTCTCCATAAAATTCACAAGTTTAAAATTAATAAGAAAAGGGAAAATTTACCAGTAGAGAAACCAAAAGACAGAAAAAATTTTACTAAAGGAAAACTGAAAATTATGCTAAATATGTGAAAATGTGTTTATCCTCAAACAACAAAACCCAGAAATATTTGCAGTAGACTACAGATTTTGAATGTGCATGTTCAAATTCTTGAGGTTTCAACTCAGTAACTTATTTGAAGAATGCAATTTGTCAAGTGCACAGATTTATGTAGTGAGATGATCTTTACATCAAAATTCATGATAGTGAAAGAAATGTATTAGACACATCTAATACACTGCTTCACGTTTACTGCATTCAGCACAGAGGTGGCCTCATCAAGGCGGTGCAAAGCACAGAGAGGAATTAATACCCTGTGAGCACACTTTAGCCCATGTGTGACAGGCGTCTGCAGATAAATGACTCTCCCTCCTTCCTTTGTTGTTCTGAGACAGTGTTTATGTTGCCATTTAGAACACCATTCTGCAAGACAGACCAATCAATTACGATGAATATTGAGTAGCCCTGTTGGTGAGGTCTAAATCATTCTTGTTTGAGCCCACCTCTCATCCGTGCCTCCCTTCCCTGTTCGCTGGCATTAATTCCACGTGACTGGACTAACACATAAAGTTATGACAAGGGGCCCTTCTATTTGCTTCTGTTTTGGCTGAGACAAAGGAGAGAATGCTGTGTGATTCAGGGAGATTTAAACAATGGAGAAGGCAAAAGAGGTTGAGATAGAATCCTTTATGTTGGTTTGCTTAAGCAATTTGTATTTAATTGTCTAAAATAATTCTGACACCACATTTTTTTCCAGGATTTTGTTACCCCTTGAATCAAGTTAAAATTTATCCTCCTCTCCCTTTGAACTTGGGCAGGGTTTTCAAAGTGATGGGTTCATGAAATCTAGAAAGACGATCAACATGGCTTCTGAGGATGATATAAAAAGGGGCTGAGACTTCCAGGAGGCTCTCTCTCTCAAGATACTCGCCTTGTAAATACAGCTATCATTTCAGGAGCAAATTATTATATCATAACCATAATAGCAGAAACTCCGAAGACTCTGAAATTGTGTCTCATTTGCAAGAAAAATGTTTATGTGTTCAAGAAACAGACGGTGAATGGCTAGACGACTGATAGGCAAACATATACATACATGGCATATCCGTGTGTGCGTGAATATGGCCTGAAAACATGAGGCCTCTGAGTCAGACACAAGGCAGACTATTACAGCAGAAACTATTACAGCAGAAACATATATTGCATGGTTTTTCCAGTACTCTGTGCCTGCAGGTCAATATCAGGATGGTACATGAACATAAGGTGGGGGTACATTAGAGGGGAGGAACCCCAATATTTGTAAATTCCAAACATGTTTGGAGCTCTCAACAATAAGCCAATCCTCAATAAGAAAGAGAAACATCTTTCTTTCAGAATGTATGAAAATCTGGAGAAGAAAGGAACATGCTTTTTGTCTTTTAGTATTCTAGATCATATCTAGAAAAAGATGTGTCCCTGAGCTTGACTGTCCTGGAATGTCTACTTGCAAAACCATTCCTCTGGCTGTAAATTCCTTTGTTTGGAGAACCTGGACCACACAGAAGCATGAAATAATATTCATGGAGAATTATCTCCCCACAGAAACCCCAGCCACACAGAAGCATGAACTATTCATGGGGAATTATCTCCCAAGAGAAACTCCAGCCATACAGAGAGCCCAAATGGAGACTGTCCAACCAACAGGCCACGCTCAGATCTAAGCCAAATCCAGCATCAACCATCAGATACATGAGCGAACAAGTCTGCAGGATTCCAAGCCCTAGACTTTGATCCACAGAGCTCATGCTGAAGTAAAACTTTAATACTCAATCCTTGGAGATCCCTGATTAAGACTGAAGAAGCTGGGATCCTCAATCAGTATAATTTATGATCAATGTGTCATTCAACAATGTGCTAAATGTCTTTAATAAATTAAACAAGCAGTTGAAGCTGAAATTTTTGATTTGATTCAGGTTTTGGAGATAATTCACACACCCCCACACACATACATACACACTTGACAAATACTTGCATAACAAACAACCAAACACAAAATTACATTATACAAACATGCTTATTCTAGTAGAATTATAAATTTCTTATTTATATTTGTATGCACATATATATTTCTCAAAACATCACCATTTCTTTAATCTGGAAATAAAACCTGTGATTCTTTTGTAGAACTTTGAAACCTCAATCTGTGGAGTATGTAGTATGTTTTTTTGTTTGTTTGTTTTTGTTTTCTTACTTTTTTCTCCCAAACAATTTTCTCTAGAGTAAGTACTGAGCAGATATGAGGTGATGTGGGAATGATTAGGGTAACAGTAAGGATGCTTTCCGGTACTGGAACGTGGCTTCATTTACAGTGGAAGTGCTGGCCACCTTCCTTACAGTCTTTGTTACTGTGTGAGATGCTCAAATCATCAGAGCACTGGAGAACACCTTCCTACATGGATTGCGGCTAGAGTTCATCTGGAAACTTGAAAATAACTTTTGAGGATTTAGTGTGTGTGAGTGTGTGTCCATCCATGGTGATTATGCTTTCTAAAAGTAGCTGGTAATGGTGCTGGAGAGATGGCTCAACAGTTAAGAGCACTGCCTACCGTTCCAGAGGTCCTGAGTTCAATTCCCAGCAACCACATGGTGGCTCACAACCATCTGAAGTAAGATTTGGTGTCCTCTTCTGGCCTGCAGAACACTGTATACATAATGAATAAATCAATCTTTTAAAAAAATAAATAAATAAAAGTAGCTGGTAAAAACTGATTTCAGGAAATTTTTTAAATAAATAATTTACAATTATTACTATTAAAAATAACAAAATTTCACCGAAGATTCTTCATGAAATCAAATGGTTGAATAAAAAATTTTCATAATTGATAATGTCTACTTACATAGAGCATCTGGTAAGCCTGTGGCTCACTGGACTATATATTTTAATGTTTAATATGCAAAGAAACTATGTTTCTATATTAAATAACCATAAACTAAGGAATGTAACATATTATACATGCTACAGTTAGCAGAATAGTTTTTCTCCTTTAAAATATTGTCTATTATGAACCACATGGTAGAAATAATTTTTTATTTTATTTTTTTCGAGACAGGGCTTTTCTGTAGTTTTGGAGTCTGTCCTGGAACTAGCTCTTGTAGATCAGGTTGGCTTCAAACTCCCAGAGATCCACCTGCCTCTGCTTCACGAGTGCTGGGATTAAGGGCGTGCACCATCACTGCCTGGCAGAGGAATAATTCTTATTCACAAATGAACAAATTTGTGAATTTATCAAAACTAACCAGTGAGACTCATCTGGATGCATGTGTACTTTAGGATGCTTCATGATTGGCATTGAGTTCAGGCTGCATGATTGGCACATGACCTAGCACTGAACTAGACTGACAGCTCCTGTATGCTTTACACGTGGGCATTTAAGGAAAAATGCTGCCTACTTATGCACATGGCTTGTTGATATTTTCTTTTAACTTTTTTTGACTAGGGCCAGCAAGATGGCTCAGTGGGTAGGGGCGCCTGCTTTCCGGCCTGGTTAACTGAACTGCATTTCGAGGACTCACGTGGAAGAAGGAGAAAACCTTCAAATCGTCCTCTGACCTTTTCGTGCATACCTCAACATGCATACAAAGAAAAGAAAACGTAATAATAAATCTAAAAAATATTGACTACTGTTAATGTATCAGTTGGAAACTAACACAAGGAATAAATGTGAATATTATCTATGCTAGCTTTTACCAATCCCTCTGTAAAGAAGCCTGTGGAATAGCACTGTGAATACATATGGATAATACTGGAAAACCCACAGGAGAAAGTTGTGTTGTTATGTTTTCTTCATTGAAATATTTGTCTGTTAAAGTTTTCTTCACTAAGAATCAGTCTGTGAAAAATGTGAATATAAAGGTAGTTTTGCCTCTGCATCTTCATGATGTTGTAACTTTGATCATATCCTTAGGGCTTCACTGAATAATTCTGGATTACTGAACCTCAAATCTATAAATAAATAAATAAATAAATAATCAACCCTCTCCAAAGAATTACAAGCAGTGGGGAGTAAGTGGGAGATGTGTCCTTTCCAGAGGGAGTGGACCAGTTGGCTGTCAGGTGCCAAATGTAAGACCTGAAAATGCACATACAAAGAAGACTTCATGGAGTCAACAAGTTATGGTTACGAATATATATGCACATAGGAATACATGTATGTATTCAATAACAAGTCATGAAAACAGGAAGGCACAGATGGAAGGGTTTGGAGGGAGAGAAGAGAAGGGAGCAGGGCTGTAATTAAATTAAAATCTCAAAAACGAAACAAAAAATAAATAAAAACAGAATCTGGGGCCATGGAGTAAGAAGGTCAATTTGGGAGGTGAATATGATCAAAGAACATGATGTCCTCAAATGAAAATGGCTTTATGAACCACACAACTATACAATGAATGTATATGCTTAGAGAGAAATGTTAAATAACAAACAAGATGTGTGATTCTACCATAAATATAACTTTCAGTTGTGCAGAGAGTTTTAACTGACAAACTCTAGAAGATATCTAAACTGTTAATAAATGAAAGTTAGTTAATGGTTAAAAAAATTAAATATTCTACCCAATTAAAATAATTTTATAAGTGATAATTGATAAGTGAAGTATGCTAAGATTTCCAAATGAATAAGCATTTAAAGACATATACACACTATCAGAAAATAAAAATACAGAAGTCAGCAAAACGTGCTCATCGTATAATGAGATTACATCACATTCAGTACCTTGAAATCGGATGGTTTGTCTCATGTCTTGTGTGCTTCTGCTTGTTCACCTCTGGCTCAAAACAGTCTACAAAGGGCTGGAAGTCAGCGACTGACCACAGGCTGCTCACCAGCCCGACTGCCTACTAGAATAGACCTAAACATGAGCCAGCATCGAATAAATACTGCCCCTGGGCAAAGAGAAACAAGGTTTCTAGAGCTTTTGGCTGCTAGGACACACAGTGTTTTCCTGGACTGTGTCAGCAGTGAAGACAATGAGCTACAGTTGTAACACACATGATTAACGGCCAGTTCCATCAGCACAACGTGAGGAAAGAAGCTAATATAAAACTATACAAACATATTAACTCAACTAAGAAACTATGGACTAAAATGAAAGCAGACCCAGGATGGAACAGAGAACCAGGAGAAAACAAAAGATAAAAAGAAATCTGACCTTAAATGATTACTAAAATTTCAACCCAAGGGGGCAAAGTAGCTTACACTAGAAAATAAAAAGTCATGGCTAATGCAAGTTATAGAACCATCCCCGTGCTCTGTAGGACTGAAGTGTTTAGATACCAGAGATCATGTGCATATGGAGTGATAGAGTATTTGTGCTGGATGTTCTTTTTCAGCTTTCACAGGCCTAGGAAGAAGGAGTCTTGTTTGAGAAAATGCTTCATCAGGTTACTTGCAGGCAAGTCTATAGGGCGTTTTCGTGATTAGCAATTGGTGTGGAGGGCCCAGCTCACCGAGGACAGTGGCACCCCTGTGCAGAAGGTTCCTGAGTTGAATAAGGAAGTAGCTAAGCAAGCCTTTGGGAACTGTGCCAATAAGTAGTATCCTTCTATGGCCTCTTCTCCTGTGTTGAGTTCTAGCCCTGACTTCCTTTGATGAAGGACTATGAGCTGAAATACACCTTTTTCTCCCCAAGTTGCTTTTGATCACAGTATTTAACACAGCACAGAAACCTAACGTAGACAGCAGTGTAAGGTGGTGTGTTACGGAATGAACTCTATATTGGAAACTGGGCGTTTTTGCTTCCTCTCCCATGCCAATTGCTTGACCCAACAAAAGTCAGCTTACTTCTCATGTGGTGTAATAGCCAGGATGAAAGGAACCATGTCTCAATTTCTTTTTCCTGTTTCAGACTTAGGAACTATTCCTGGCTAGTGTTTTGGCAATTTGACACTAGCTAAGAATCATTTGGGAAAATGAAATCGTAATTGAGATGGTATCCCCACAAAGCTAGCCTGTGGGAGAAAGCGTAAGGGGTCACTTTCTTGATTGATGATTCATGTGGAAGGGTCCTGCTCATTGTGTATGGTGCCACCCTTGGGCAGGTGGTCCTAAATTGTATAAGAAAGTAGGTTGAGCAAGCAACAGCCAACAGTAGGCAGTACCTGCCGCCAGGTTCCCGTCTTTCTTTCGTGAGTGATGGGCTATGGATTGTAAGATGAAATAAATACTTACTCCCCCAAATTGCTTTTGGCCACGGTGTTTTATCACAGCAATAGAAACCCTTTTTAAAAGAAAAAAAAAAAGACAGAACCATTCTAGGCAAAAGCATACCCAACTACACAACATGAAAATGGAGACAATTCTCCAAGGGGTATTTAATGCCCTTCGCCACCTGTCTGTTCCACATGAATGACATATCTATTCTCCAGTACAGACACACCACTCCTCTTTCCTTCCAAACTCTGCCAAGATTTATCTTCTCCAAGAGTCCTGGCTAAACATATCTCACCTATTTTGATCATTATAATCAGTCCCACAATACTTCATTTAGCTATGCCACTCCTTAAAGTAAAAATTAGATATGTACATTTCAGCCTATAACTTCATTTATATTTGAGTATCTATCCGGTAAGCGCTCTATAAAATATACTTAATATAGGAATATTACTAGTCAATTTATGCCTCATAAAATAATGTGATGGATCAACAATTAAAAACTGTATACTTGTATGAAAACATTTAATGGTAACTTTTGAAAACAGTCTCAACTTGCAAATATCTACTATAAGATTTGAACTGTTCACTCACAAAAGTAACATCCCCTAAGTCTTCCAAAACAACCAAATTTGTAGATCTTTCAGAAAAAAAGATCTTTCAGCAAAAGCTATATCAAAGCTAAAAGGTAAGTAGACTCATCCTCAATCTCTTAAAATGAGATTGTGAGAAAAGGTAGTTCCAAAGTCTTATTTCTGTTGAGACAAGGATCCATTTTTGTATCAGAGTTAAGATATCCATTTATAAATCACGTGCGGATTTTGAATTGTTACAAGCATACTTAGTTAAAGGGAGAATGATAGAATTGCCAAGATCTGTTGTAAGAAATGATCTTGCAGGTAAGTCAGCCATGCCAGCTGGAAATTGAAGCAAGACAAAAGTGGCCTTCGCTGCGGTGATGTAAAAGGAGCTGGCATTACTTTATTTGATACAAATTCATGAAAGAGAAAAACCAAGCTCTCATCTTACAAAACCTCAAAAATTGCACAAGTGTCTTGAGAAGCTGGGAAGATCTGACATGTCAAATCAATCGTTAGAAAAATTGACTTGGAAAAGGAACGATGTCCACTTTGTCTTCCTTCCTGCTACAGAAATACCTGTAGTTATAGTGAATGAGCATCAAGATTGGCTTCGGGATGTTGCCAATTAAGCAGCCAAGGCTGGGATCAGTGACCTACTTTAATAAGAAATACAAACTCGGTACTTCAGGACTCTTAAATGGGGATGAAACTGCTTGATGTTCATTACTCGGGAGTCCTGGGACCCTCCAGCTGCCAGAAAGAACGAGTCATCATTAACATGGATGGAAAAAACAAAACACAAAAAACAAAAAGCCACCTCTGGCAGACAATCCCTGACATTCCTCCGACTGATATTAAATGGCACCATGGAACAGGTCACCGTGCTCAATTGTCTGGGGTGACATCTAGCCATTCACTTACCCAGCAGCCATCTGGGGACCTGCACAAGCTCACCATTAAGGCTTTCCGGAGAGTATTTTTTGTGCCATAAAGAACATTTCTCTGAAGATTTCAAACTCAAAACTCCCTCTGACTTGGTCTAACTTGATGTTCGAATTCATCAGTGACCTAAATACTGAGTCAAACTCAAAACTCCATTTTGAAGGATACCTGACTTGATGAGAGGATATCCACGGGAGCTTTTCATCTAGCCTAGAATACTGGGGTCTGGGCTTTAAAATTTTCATAACGGGATTTAAAAAGAAAAAAGCTTACCATGTATGGGCCTGTATGTACGGACACCTAGTTAGCGCTATTGAATGTCTGCTTTCCAGAATGTCTTCAGAATTGAAGCTGACTGATTCTGATTACGTATATGACTAACATAAAAGAAATTGATAAATAGAACTCGAGACTGGTCAAATGCTGCTGAGATTAGTTGCATTAACATCGTAGCAGTGCTGGTTAAAACAGAGACTCCAAGCTCTCATCTCAAACCACCTGCATTGAAATTCCGAGAATAGAGCCCGACAGTTGGTATTTTTAATGAGGACTCTATCTAGTTTTTCTGAGTACTCAAATTGGAAGCCCCAGACTAAGGGACTGAGAAGGAACCCATGTGGTCCTGTGGTGCTGGAGGCCCTTCTCACTTTGTGATGTGTGTAGCCTGGTAGACGCTCAGTCCGAGGTCACCACTTGAAGGATCAACTTCATTAGCACGTTTGCTCCAATGTTCAAACCTCAGCTTTTATTTCAATGACTGTGCCAGTCTTTGCCTGCAGTTATTAGGAAGGACACGGCTAAGATACTCTTTACATTAGCTTTATCTCCTTTCAAGAGACAGCACAAAGTTTCTTACCGTATTGTGAAGCTTGGTGTTCACCATTTCTTCACTTCCTGCAAGCTACCAGGAAACTTAAAAACCAAACTGGTACCTAAATGCAGTAATTACCTTAATCCTCACAGTAGGCATATTTCTTTCTGTCCTTTTTTTTTTTTCACTTTTTGTAAATCAAAAGAGAAAACAAACCATCAAAGTTCTCTCAGGAAACAGTAAGATATGAAAACATCTCTAAAAATATAATCATTTTGTAATATCCTTGTGCCTTTATTTAGATAGTAATCCGTGTTTCTCTGGTGATGAGGTACTGTTCCTACAAAAACTTTTCCAGACAGAAGCGTCCTAAGGCTTATATGAGCCAGGGTAAGGCCCTAAGAACATCAGAGACTTGAATGCAAGACTAAAATTTTTAGAACACGGATTAAATTCCTCATATAGCAGAGATGAGGAAGATTAAAACCAACCTGGACCAGTAAGAGACCTTAGTACCCTGCTGCTTTGAGTAACGACATAGACATCTACACTACAGGTACTGCTGTATCTGGAAGCTACAGCTCCGACTCGAGCAGCTAGCTATGTATACACCTCCTGTTAACTGATCACATCTTCCTAAAGTCAGCCATCTAGTCTGCATGTAACTAAACAGATTAGCCGGTGGAAGACATTTTTCTTCTTCTTTCGAGTGTAAACAACTGATTTGATTAGTGTGCCCTTCAGTTTTTTGTTAGCCTCACAAAGGCTCCAATCATCTGGGAAGAGGGGACATTAATTAAGGGATTGTTCCCATTAGACAGTGTGTAGGCAAGTTGGTAGGGGCATTTTCTTGATTAATGACTGATGTGGAAGGGCCCAGCCCACTATGGGATGTACCGCACCTGGAGCATGTGGTCCTGAGTGCATTAAGAAAGCGAGCTGAGCAAGTAAGTCAGCAAGCTTTGTTCCTCTATGGTCTCAGCTTCAGCTCCTTCTCTAGTTCCTGCCCTGGTTTCCCTTTACTATTGACTGTAAGATGTAAGATGAGACAAACCCTTTCCTCCACGGTAGTTTTGGTTTGGAGTTTATCACACCACACAAGGCAAACTAGGACAGTTACCTGTTTTGATTCATGTATAATAAGGGAGCCACAGAATACTGTAGGTGTTAAGATCAAGTATATAAAACCTGTGAACTCAAGTGACAATTAATTACTGGTAAAACAGAGTACATATCTAAAAATCGGGATTTTTTCATTTTCTGAATGTGTAATACTCAGAAATGGTATTACTAGAAATCTAATAAACTATCACTATACTTAGAACAGTCCCTTCACTCTGACTGTGGCAAACTGGTATCTTTGGTCATGTAGGAAAACCTGAAAGCAAAAAGCATTTGAAACTTAGAAAAAGACACTTCTTAGGTAATAACTCAGAGAAAATTTGGGGATTAAAAAGTCTGATTCAAACACTAGCTTTTATCAAATAAAACCCATTAGCCCTTTTAGGAGTAATGTCGTACAAATTTAATTTTTAAATCTGTTTATTTTGCCAGAGATAAAGTAGAAGGTTTAAAAAAAATACTTATCTTAATTCTTTTTGTTCATGCCACATGTGTGCTAGGGCCTGTAGAGACTGTGTGAGGGAATCAGATCTCTAGAGCTGAGTCACTAAACTTGGGTGTTGGGAATCAAACTGGGTCCTTTAGAAGAACCACATGAGCTGTTCACTGCTGAGCCATTTCCAGTCCCAACGTGTAGATCTTTAACTCAAATTTAGACTAGGGAAAGTATCTCACCAATTAAAGTCATTAATTTGCAATGAAACTAATCAAAATTATGAGTTATATATTTAGAACTTGAGGTTCTTTGCTAGGAACTGAAATTATATTTTATATTTAGCCCAGAAACATCAATAGCAGGAATTCAAGAATCAGTCTGCACAATGCATTGCTATTCGGTTTTGCTATTGTTAAATCCAACAGGTTCATTCTAAACTGATTAGTACAGATGGACATCAGGAGTTTGGATGGTCAGAGTAAAGAAAGAAAGAACTGTATTCTCTCTTAGTGAGTGTGCAAACCATCCATTTGGACTTGGGGGAGAAGGGGAAATGCAGTAGAGCTCAATCTCCTCACTTGCAGACAGAATTCTTTCCATTTATCCTCACTTTTAAAAATATTCAAGTCTAAAAACAGTAAGACTAGAGCTGGAAATTTCATAGACAATAATACCTCTCACAAAGAGGTATGTGTGTTCATCCCATACTTTTTGAGTCCCTGAGATGAGGTAAAAAGCAATGCCAACTTGAAGACAATACCTTTTATTGGCAAATTGAACAATGACAGATGCACTTATAGAATTTTAAATATGTACTTTCTGGAAGCTGAGGGGAAATTTTTCTGATTCCCTGAAAGCATATCTGTCACTACTGAGTTAGTAAAATTAAGGTGTTACCAAAAGCTTGCCTTTGAAATTTACTCAACTGGATTAGTATTGGTGTCATTTTATATACAACTGAAGCACAAAAATGTATCCTCCATGGAGTCTACAACTGTGCAGACAGTGCTCCAACAAGGAGATTAAATTTACAGTAATTCCACATCTGTCATTGACAGATCCCTTCCAACCTTGGCTTGTAAGTGAACTCACCTCCTCTCTCTGTACTTCTCCAAGCCATTCTGAAAACAGAACAAAACACGAAAACAGAAATTTGTCCAATATTTTGTTCACTGAACTAAAATCAGAGAAAAGTTTTAAATTTTGAATGTGTGAATCATCACAAAAAGAGTTGGTCATCTGATATCAATAAATAAGAGTGTAGTGAACCGAATTATGCAAAACTACAAATATCAAAAGTTTCTGGTAACAAAAAGGTTGGGATCTGTTTTAGTTCACAACAAAGGTACAAAGGCATCGCCATCAAGCCCTGATTCCATGTATGGCATTGTTGGAACTGATGTATACAAGAAAAATGAACTAAAATCACTATTGCTAATTTGCTAATTTATTTTTTATCAGCATAAGAATATATTTTTATTACATATTCGGCACATATTTTCATTAGTAAAATAATTTTAGGGTTTTTTTTTTTTTTTTTTTTTTTTTTTTTTTTTTAGAAAATTACTTGTAAGCTACAGAGAAACCCTGTCTCGAAAAATTAAAAAAAAAAAATTACTTGCTTAAAGATTCAAGAGAGGTTCAGAAATCAAAACTTTGGACTTTGCCAAACACACACAAAACTGTTGTGGTTTGAAAACCCCCTCCAAACCATATACTAGAAACTCAGTCCCAATGTATGTTAAAGGGGACTTTGAGAGGTGATTGGGAATAAATGAGCTCATGAAGACAAGACCCCATGGTGGTACTAATAGCTTTTTAAGAAGAAAAAGACCACGTTAATATGATTCTGTGCGCTGCCAAGAGAGCCCATCCACACCATGGTGAGACAAGGCAAGGAGGCCCTCACCATATGCCAACACCATGCTACAGGACTCTGGATCACTAAACTACGAAAAAAATCACGTCACATAAATGACCTTATCTCCAATATTTTGTTATAAAAACAGAAAACAGACTGCAACAGTATTTTATTCCTGGTTCTCTCTAATTACTAAGACTTTCATTTTTATATTTCTTTTGGAAAAACAATATTCAAAGTATCTAAACCCTGTTAACATATACAAGAAAAGACAAAGATCAATATAAAATTTTCAAATTATTCCAAAAGTGCAGAATCATAACTATGAATGTTGAAATACATCCACTTATACATTTCTAGTTTTAAAATGTTTTAATGATAAATCAGAAGGTATATAATTAATCTGATATGTTTAGCAAATATAATGATTAATACAAGGTTGAATAAATGTAAGGATTTATAGCATCTTAATCAATTCAGAAGGCACAGATTGCAGTACCTTCTGTTTATCCTACATTAAATATAAATTAAGTTCACATGACCAGCAGGACCTATATCTAAAGTATATATTTAAGTTATGACTGTACATTAATTTTCGAAACAGAAAATTTTGGCATATGTGATATGTGTCTTCTTAAAACAAACTGCAACTTCACACACATATATGTATGAATTATATTATATATGTTTATAAAGAATATGCATTGTTCACACTGATGTGCCTACATGTCCACGGTGCACCCCTGTACTTTCTCTTGGGGATTAGAAATTTCTTTAAGGAGGTTCATTGCTTGAGGTAAGATTCAATAGAAAACAAAATACTTGACTTTCGGATTCTCAAAATAAAAAAACCTTCCCCATTATTCAAAAGTCTATTTTTAAAAAGCTGTTTTCTGAACACACAAATTTAGTTTAGATAAATAGTCTAGTTTTCAGGAAAAGGGCAGAGATTCAGTTTTACAGACACGGTGAAAACAAGAGTAAGTAATGACATACACCCACTGTTTCCTCGAGAATGTGGGAATCTTAAAGATGTTCTTTCTACAGCATCTAAGCAAAGTTTGTTCTGCATCAGTGTTCATTTGAATTGAGCAAGAAGCCATAATGAAAGCAAAACAAATTTCAGGCCATAAAAGAAAAATGTGAAGGCTAGAAAGACCCCTGGAGAGCACAGAAACAGCTGGGTTAGTCCCCTTAGGAAGATCAGGAGAGACGACTGTTCGTCCACTTATTTTGGCCATATATTCTTGCTGTCTTTTATACACTCAAAGAGATGGTAAACCATAAACAGTTTTCAAGTTCCACATTTAACTCAACAAAGCATGCAACAGGTATAAAACAGTAGACCCCAGAAACTATGAGAGCAGAAGGAAGGCAGTGGAGTCAGTTGATGCTTAAGTACAAAGGGCCTGCCACTGAGCAGACATCTGCTTTACGGAAGTGTCTCTCTGTGGTAAGGTTGGGTATAATGGTCAAAATCCCTCACATAAAATCCTACAGAGAAAATGTTAATGTGACGGTGGGAAAAATCCAGTAGATCTGATTCCTATTCAGCCTCCGCACCTAGAGCATTTGTTGATGAATAAAGAAAAGTTGTCAGCTGTGACAATATTCATGCTTTGGTGTGATCATCACTAAAGACCTGGCTTTAATGATCTTGTCTAACTTTAAACAATTGTGGGAAGGAGTTGCTTAAAAGACCCATGCTTTGAAGTCCTAATGACCTGAAATTAAACTATAACTCTTAAGATTAATACTACCATGACCCTATTCAAACTGTTTAATACCTTTGAAATGTAGTCTTACTTTTATACAAATATAATTAGGACAGACTTGGAATGCCAGAGTTGCATATGTTTGAGAAGAAATACATTTCTAGTGCTGTTTAGTGCATTCATATAATGGCTTAATAGATTACTGTTACTTCTACAGTAACTGCGTAATTACTCTTACTCTTTGAGTAAGAATAAATCTTGACAGATGAGAACTATTCAAAGGTAAGTTTCCAGTGGGGTGCATGATTTGCGGTGTTTTCCTAAGCTCCTGATGGAATATACTGAAGAAAACATCAAAGATGCTTCTCCATAGGTTTCCTCATACTGTTGCTGATTTTTGCATTTAGTTTTAGTTTATGCATTTGAAACAACTTTTAAAGTGCTGTACATACAAATGATGTATGTTGACCTTATCCATCCTTTGCTACCTCCCTCCAACTCATTTTAGTGTCCCTCATCTCCCCCCAGCTTCACACCCTTCTTTTATTGTTCCTTTTGTTATTAATAACCCTAAATTCCATTGGTGTTGCTCATATGATGCACATAAGTGTGTGAGCATCGACTGGCTTTGAGAAACCTACCAGCAGCAGTATCCCCAAATTACTCTCTTGCTCTAGCAGCCATCAACTGTCAATCAACTCCTCAAGCCCCAGACTCACCATCTTCCTTCTGGGTTCTCTTTCAAAGCCATGTATACAGCGAGTACTCTGGGATAATAAAGATGTACCTCTCTCTAGAGCAAACGTGAGGCTCTCTCAGCCTTGGGAGACAGAAGTGGCTCTCAGAATGCAAGGCTGCCACTCTTATGGCCTTAGAGAGGGCTCAGATTCCTGATGGCTTGGGGTATCCGCTCTGTGTCAGGATTTCACCTGGTCATTGCCAGGGAAGCAGCACAGATTTCCATATTCTTGTTATTCATATTGAAGTAAATAATAATGTGGTCTCTTCCATTTTTTATAATCTTAAGCCCTATGATATCTGTGATCTTAGGGTAGACTTTACTAATCAGCTGGTAGATATGGTAGCATTTCAGATTCTCCCGGGATCTGAGCAATATATGAACCTCAGGGGTTTATAAAACACCATGTGCACTTCTCTATGTTCCTCATATGTTTTCATTAGCCCTCCATTTCATCCACACTGGCCGTGGGTATTGGGGGTGAATTTGGCTTGGCTCTACAAATTTTCTCCTTTCTGGAATACAGGTTTAAAAATCGAATTCCATCCGACCCATGGATATTGTCACAGCACGGGAAAAGGAAGAATTAAGAATCATTGGGCTGCAGTGCTTGCCTTTGCAAGGTACCAGTGGATGGGAAGAATGTCCTCCTAAAGGGAGACTTGAAGGCGAGAACATCAAATGGAAAGGTATAGAAAAGTATAACTTACATAGAAGGGGAATGAATAGACACAACACACACACACACACACCAATATATCATACATATTTAGTAAATAAAAGTTTGTTAAGACTAGTTACATAAGGCATGACATAACATAACTAGTTATATTAGGATAAAATAGAGAAAAATATAAAAGACAGAAGGAAGGAAGCAATTAGATAGTCCTAATCAGCTGTAAAACCTATGAAGCACCAATCACGAGCATGGCAAGAATATCCACAAAGGTGCAACCAGTGGCATTCTCTTGTCACAGCAACCAACAGCTGTGTAAGGCCCACTCAATAGAAAGGAAATCATGCCTGGCACTAGAAACCTAGCCAGTTTTCTGGGGGCTAGTGAGGTCATGGACCTTAGAAAATATTCTACTGCCATAGTTTTGCTAAACCAAAGTGATTCCTTACGACATTCTGAATCTTACTGTGCAGACAAGTGTAGCTAACACCCCTCATCAAAGAAGGCCCTCACTACAGCAAATGGAGATCATCACAGAAAGCCATGATTAACCAGCAATACGGAGATAAACTGACCATAGGGGGCCCAGCCCCAATGGATACATCTGTATCACAACTCCCGTATCTATGGCAAGGGGAACATCTTAAAAGAGGAGGCAGAGTAAGAGCTAAAATATCAGCAGGTTTAGAGTGAGTCAGTTTCTCGTAGAAATAGCTGCATAAACAAGGCCAGAAAATGACAGCATCAGTGAACTTGTTAACATGGATGGAGGGAAAATTCATAGGGTTCATCCCTAGACAAAAAACAAACAAACAAAAAAAAACCTATAGGTCACTAATGACTGTGGGAGGAGGAGACTTAATCTCTTCCAGGGATAAGTCCATCTAGGTTGTCCAATGCAGAGCAGTCATTCTTGAAGTCATACACATACACACACAAAGAAACAGACTCAGCAAGTATATTGTACGTGTGTGTGGTGTGTGTGTGTGTGTGTGTGTGTGTGTGAGAGAGAGAGAGAGAGAGAGAGAGAGAGAAGAAGAAGAAGAAGAAGAAGAAGAAGAAGAAGAAGAAGAAGAAGAAGAAATATACATATAGGAGACGGTTGGCAGAGGGTAGCTACAAGAGCCTGGAGAGAGAAAGGGGAGAGGGGAACATGATGTAAGCCTATTACAATTAAAAGCATTTTAAAAAAATAATAAAAATGCCTTTGCTATGTTACATAATGCTTCCTATATATTTTTTTCTGTTCTGGTTGTAAAGAAGATATACTTACTTCAATAGTTTTCATTCAAAACTTTGACAGAAGTGGGTTCATTCAGCTTGTAAAGATAACGTAAGTTGTATAAAGTACTGTTGGTATGTATGAATACATGTAATTACACAAAGTGTCTTACTGACTTTTATATGGCCATGAAGAGGCATCATGACCAAGGCAACTCATTAGCTAAAGAACTGAATTGGGGACTTGCTTATAGTTTCAGAGGGTGAGTCTATGACCATCAGGGTGAGGACCATGTCAACAGGTAGGCATGGTCTGGATCATTAGCTGAAGGCACACATGTGAACCACAAGCAGAAGGCAGAGAGAGCTACTGGACCTGGCTAGAGCTTTTGAAAACTCAAAGTCCACCCCAGAGACATACTTCCCCCAACAAATCCTTTCCAAACAGTTCCAACAGGTGTGGACCAAACATTCAAATATATGAGCCTACAGGGACCATTTCATTCAAACCACCATATA
Organism: Chionomys nivalis; assembly: GCF_950005125.1. Classification (NCBI taxonomy): domain Eukaryota; kingdom Metazoa; phylum Chordata; class Mammalia; order Rodentia; family Cricetidae; genus Chionomys; species Chionomys nivalis. Next base: position 75,227,993 of record NC_080095.1, read on the forward strand.
GAGGGTCACAAATATGAAATGAGCGTCTTTAAAGATAGATAAAGAGAAATGACATTGCTGCTTGATAGCAATTAATGTTCAATTAATGCAAAGTTGTGAAAAACCTTCATTTTATAATCACAACTCAGGTTCTTAGAAGCCTTTAGTAAACAACATTATCTTTCATTTCTTTGATCCTTGAATTTTTTATGTTTCATTTTCAAAATCATGAGAAACGTGGGTGCACACAGGGATTTTCATGGCTTTGTCTCTGCACTGTTGCAGATGTAATCATCCTCTAAGCAGTCTTTTCAATGGGAATCTCTTTGAACTATTGGCTGGGCATGACACATACCAGTCTTTGGCACAGTGTGAAATAAGCATGTTACTTGGAAACCAACAAGACAGCTAAAATGCTACTTACTCTCAAAACCTAATTTCAAATCAGAAACCGCAATTTTTAGATTATAGGAATTATGGCAATCAACTTCATTCCAAAACGTCTTTGACTCCCTTTTTTCTTCATTTTAATAATTCCCACACGCTCTGGTCTGTTTCTTGCCAGCGTCAGCCACTCTTTGTAATTGGCTATGTTTTGCAGAGTTTATCTAAGGACTCCTCTATTGTCGAGATACATACCAAATAACATTTAGGACATTCTAATATATATTCTTATCTATTTTTAACATAAATTCTTTTCATTTATTGTTTGAATTTGCATGTTTCAAAATAATAAATTGCAAATATTCTTTGAGTTAGAAGGTTAGAAGGGAGAAGCAGTACATACATTTGCACATACACACGTTACTCGTGTTCACTCATTTTGAGTTCCTAAGTATGAGCAGATGAAAAAGTCAGTTCAGAAACACACTAAATTCGGATCATGCTCTTTTTACTTTTTCAGTAGGGGCAGGGAGTGCAGGACATTGCACAGGTTAGACAAGCATAAGGTGTGCACTCCACCAGTCTGCTATATCCCAGGCTGTTTTCACTAGACTATGAAAACAGTTCTTCCTGTGTTGCCAAGGTTGGCCTTGAACTCATAAGTAGCATTCTTACTGGGTAGTATTTTCTCCCGTTAGCAATCCTCTTGTGTCTGAGTATGTGGGATTACAGATCTCTCCCACCAGGTCAGACTTAACACTACTTTTAAAATTTATATGTTCCTGAGGAGATAGCAGTAGTCTCTCAGTTCTTCATCTTTTCTCATCTAGGCTGTACCCCCCATGTTATTCTTTAAGGCATTCTTACCAGCTACATGCAGTCAGCCATCACCCTTGGTCCTGTTCCTTAATGATGAGCAGTTGTCTGAAGCTCTGTCTAAGCTGATGTATTTTTACCATACAAATGCTACTCTCTTGAACTCCCTACTGGAAGATGTGAACAACAGATGATGGGCTTCTCTGCATATAAATGAAGAGCTGACAAGAGACTTCAACACAAAGAACACCCTCTTTAAAAGAAAAGAGTCATCTTAGACTTGGGAATAATTTTTTTTAGTCATTAACTAACCAGGATCAAAGCAATTTTCCATTAATAGTATTTTACGTGATCGTAGCTCCATTTTTACTGAGGGGAATCAAATGAGAACCCTGCATTTATTCTCCAAACTATTTTTATTTTCATGGAGATCATGAACTTTGGTGTACTTGAGAATTGGCAAGAAAGTGATATGAAGCAGAATTAATTTGAAAGAATCATCTAGGTGTGGCAAGGTGCAGATAAGAACTGGGGAAGGAACAAGGCAAACTGTATTGTAATTACCTGGCAATTTGTTCATTACACTGATGGGGCAAGTTTTAAAAGAGCAGGGAGGCAATGATTTAAGAACATTCAAAAGGGAGAGAAAGGAAGGAGAATGGAGACTTCGGGATGTAGAGATGAAGGAAGGAAAGCGAATCTCCTGTTGACCTAGGCCAGGTACCCAGGACCAAATGGTATCCCCCAGCTCCTGGAGCATCCTGGGTTCAGGTGCATACCAAGGAGCACATGCTTCACCATAAACTGCTGCGTTGAAGCACCTGTTCCTCAGGAGCTTAATGCTTTCCTAAATTTCTAGATTGCCAATTTAAAAATCAGTATTTGCTAAGGAAAACAGCAGTAATGTTTCAATGTATTACTCTCTTAGGGGTCCTTATATTTGCACAACTGCTTCCCGGAAACACAAAGGTTTTGGATATGCTAAAAGGAATATAAAATCCTGGACATGTCATATCTAGTGTGGGAGACTCAGGTGTTCCCTAAAACCACTGATATTTAGCTGCTCACTATGCCACACACCAAACTGGGGAGTGTTTGACATGTTCAAAAAATGCATTAAAAGAACCTCTAGCTATAATTATCAATTATGAACATAGTGGCAAATTTCCATATGCAAAAAACTGATATTACTTTATACTTTTTCGACAGACATGATCAAAGGGAATATCACATTTATTCATTCCATCCTCACTTATTATACCCTATTTCTTATTATTGTGTAAGTATGAAAATCTTTTTGGTCTGTGCTAAGGTGTGAATAAATGTCCCCCAAAAGTAAATGTGTCAAAGGCTAAATGCCTAGGTGGGTACTATTAGGAGGTGATGGGACCTTCAAGAGAATGGCCTACTGGGAACCCCCCGTGGGTATGCCCTCAACAGGGACATTGTGACCATCATTCCTTTGTCCTTCTCTGTTTTCTAGTTATGGACATGAACGGTGTGCTCTGTTGGGCACTCCTGCCATCGTGTATAGTCCTCATCAAAGGCCCACAATAATGGAGGCACCTGAACTTGTAGTGGAATATGTAGGACCTTGAGCCAAAATAGGTTAAATGCCTCTGGTGCCTCATTGCAGTGAAGGATGGCTGACTAGTACACACTGCCACAGTAAAACACCAGGCCCTTGGAGCTTTAAACAACGAGATTTTCCCCTTCCTTCTGAAAAGCAGAAGTGGCTGCCAGCACGGTTGTTTCAGATGGTGGCTCTCTCCCACCCTGAAGACAGCTGCTGCATAAACAAGCAGCAAGAGATCCAGTGTGTCTTCCTCTTCTACCTCTTGCAAGGGGTGCTACCCATAGTCTCCTCCAAACTCAATTTTTCCCCCAAATATTCTACTTCCAAGTATCATATCTCTGAGTTTCAAGGTTTCCGCACAAGTTTGGGAAGGACACAACACAGTCCACAGCAATTAGAAATGCTGTGCCAATTCCTAAAGCATTTTCACAATGAAATAAATCTTTGAGGAAAATATGCAAGAACTTTCAAATGTTCAATGTATCAGCCATAAAATAACAATTTTATTTATATAAGAATGGCAATAGCAATCCAAAAGAGACTCATGTATTTTCTCCATAAGAAGTTTCTGCCTTTTTGACCCCTCTCTGAGCATCTTTCTTCTCTGCCCTCACCTCTAGGTTTCACTTTGGATCAAGCTGAATGACAATGCTACTGGCTCCCATGTGCCAACAGCCATTCATGAAGGCCCCTCCGGGACGGTATGGAAAAACCAGCCATTTCAATCTGTGAGCCTCGAGCCCTTCCGTTTCAGGCGCCATTGTCTGAAGCTGGCTGGCTCTGAGATGCCAGAACTCATTATCACCATGTCAGGTTCCCACATTGGTGCTTCTGGCTCCATCACAGGCACTGTTGCCACAGGATTTCCCCAGGGATCTAGGGAACTCCAGAGGAAGGCCACCAACATTCAGCACAGCCAGCGGCACAGAGGCAGCAAGTCAAACTTCAAATGTTTTCTCTTTATATGTGAACGTCTCATAAGTGTTTGTTTGTTGTGATGTGTCACTGTCTTTAAAATGCAGCGACAGGAAGAGACAAGCATGAGGCATTGGGAAAGGAAGAATAACCAAATCAAGCTGAGAAAATGATCACCTGAAGGATATTATTGTGGTTAACTTTTAATTTTATTTTTCTTATGCTCTAGTTCCATTTTTCTGTTTGCAACAAGAGAGCCATGAAATTTAAAAATTCATTAATTATAGTAACAGGAGTTATGAGGGCGTAGAGCCAAACCAGTCAACACTCATCACCTCAGGTAAACCACAGAGCAGAGTACATGTGTATCACTGTGACCTGGAAAGGGTTAAATTCATGGGATGTCTAATACACAAATATTTTAAAGTGTTCCAGTCTCATCCAGATATTCATTAAGCCTTTGACTATCAAGCCTCTGGCTAGGCAAAAGAAACAGATGCAAAGACTCTAAGACAGTTATCATCTTCAGAAAAACCTCAAATACAAGGGAAAAGAAAAAGACCTGCATCTGGCCAGCCTGCTCTGTTTACACAGCGTCCTCCAGGCACCGTGTTTAAATGAGTAATTGCAAAGTGCAGAACACTCCACTAACCATTGTATTTGGTGCCTTTATACACAGAATTTCCTTTGAATCACCTAGGCGTCTCCATTATTCTTTTTACCTTCTAATCAATTTCTTGTTCTGGAAAATAGCCAAGTTTAGCAGCTCCTGAATTGAATACAAAGATAAGGCTCTGGAAAAAGGGAACTTTTCTGGAAAAAAAATGGCAAAAAGAGAAAAAAGGGAAGACTTCGGTTATTTCAATACTGTTAGAAAGCAAAGCAGTAAACTTTCCTAGGACAAGAATGTTCCCTCTAAGGGCGTTATCATTTTGACCACGGTGGCCATCTTTCTAATAGAAATAGGCCTTCAGATTTGACTTGGTGGTATCTAAAAGAGACAAAGATCAGCATTTCTTTTCTCAGATTTCAGGAAAGACATGGCCAGAAAGGGCAGAAGATAAGGCCACTGAAATTTTGTACTTAGAGTGACACTAAATTACCATACTGTTTCTTTCCTCCCTTCCAGTATCCTAGTTAAAAATCTGATTCTTGGGTTGAGAAGAAAGCTCAGTGGATAAAATGGCTGCCACATAAAAATGAGGGTAAGAGTTGAGATTCTCAAAACCCATAAAAAAGCAGGGCAGGTGTTGAGACCTCATGTAATTCCAGCACTCAGGAAACCAGGGCAGGTCATTACTTGAACAAAGTGTCTAAACAGACTAGCTGACGGGTGAGTTCCAGCATCAGTGAGAATCCTCACCTCAAAAAATAAAGTGATGGAAAAACACATTGATGGACGTGATGGAAGAAGACATCAATGTTATGCCTCCACACATGCACATACATACATACACAAGGACACTCATATGTGCCTACATATATTCTAACATATATGCATGCATACTACACATGCAGGCATAAAGAAAGAAAAGCATTTGATTTTTCAGCCGAAGCAGAGCTAAAAATCTCCCTGCTGGCTCTCTTTCATAGTGTTGGAAGGTGCTATGCAGGCTGTGGAGGGAAAAAAGGCATCAAGAATTTACCTAGCAGTAAACTCTAAGAACTATACCACCAAGATGTCAGGCAAGATATATTTACCCATGCAATATCAGCATGACTGCCATGAGAGTAACCCACCAATCAAATGGATTTGAACCACTCCACAGAATGGTTCCCTTTCTGGTGCTGTAAGTTTGGTCAGAAATACACAGCTTGGGTGGTCCCAGGCCACCTGAAGGAAATTACTACTTCTCTTTCGCCAAATGGACATTATGTCCAACTGCCATCTCATTAGACAAAGGCTACTTTCAACTTTGATCAGAGAAGCTTCTATTTGTAGTGAACAGCAATGTCAGATTCATGGTTGCCCAAGAGGTACAGAAAAAGTGAGGGATGAGGGCTCTCAGCCCTAAACAAACCATTTATGCTACCCTCTCTAAGGTGCAGGGAGCATTTTGGTAGTGGGGATGAAATGACTATAAGAGCCAGAAGCCAGAGATAAGGGCAGTGGGATCTCAACCTCTAGACATGACACAGTATATAATCACCAATCCACAGCATCTGGGATTACTCACACTGGGTCTGTACAAGAAGTTCCTCTCAACAGAAGATGGGTGGGGTGGGAGCATGGAATCCCACCATTTACTTTTGAGTTTTGGTCTAATGATGGGCTTTGAAAGAAGGGGAGCCATTGTCTTCAGCTGTGTACCTATGTACCCCGCTTGTACTACCCAACGGATAATTCCAATCCCAAAGCCGCACAGAGGGTCTTGGCTAAACCCAAAAGGACATACATGCACACAAAAGAAAGGACGTGAATGTGGGAAGGAAAATAATGGGAAATATGAAGAGTAGACAGATCAGGGAGAGAAACAATAGGGGTGGGGATGAGAGTAATTGGAATACATGGTGTGTATGCATGAAAATGTCAAAGAACAAATTTACCAAATAAAGAACCTAATTCTGTAGATTCCTACCACTGGTAATCATGTAAATACATATATTTTAGGTTGATATCTCTTCACATATATCAACCTAAAAAAGAAAATCAGGACGCACGTTAAATACACAATTTACAAATAACATCAACAAAACTGAGAACACCTAACTTTTAGAACACAATGTCTTTGAAATACTACCCTGTCTACCTAAAAGTAATCATGTATGTTCACGCATGTACAGGCACTCAGGTTCTCACACCCCACCCCTTTCCCCATTTTCAAGTGGTTAGCATAACTGAACTCTGGAAGCACCATGGGTTTATAAAATTACTGTGTCCCATGAGCCTGTGTTCCTGAAGTCATGACTTGCCTCTGCATGAGAAGTATGCGAGAGTTAGTGAAGCACACAGCCCTCAGAGTTCCACCAAACCAGTGTTTCAAGGAAGCTGGGAAGACCAAAGGTGGTCCTCTCAGCTATGCCCATGGCTGTGGATCACCTGGATTCTGTTTAGCACTTGAGGACAGAATAAGGAAATTTCCCCTTATTTACCCGGAGCTTTGCTCTTCTCATGTCGCTGCTGTAATCCTTGAATTCCATGTGATTCTTTAGGAGCCGAGACCCTGCCTTTTTCTACCCTGGAGTTAGCCTGACAACACCTGTATCCAATTGTCGCCTACATGAAAAAGCCATTACTCTGAGTAACCCCCCAAATCCCTACCACTTTCATCTCCATTCTGCCTCTGTCAGGCCAGCTTTCAGCTGGCCAGTTTTATCAGCCATTAGAAAAGCCCTTTCTTCCATCTAAAAGCCCTCCCCTGTTAACACTTGAGTGGGATCCATCTCCACTTCTTCCTAGAAAATACAATGTCCATGGCAAACAAATCCCACTCCTTTCCCCCATTTGTTACTGACTTCTTATTTCTGAAACAAGAAAAATTGGTGGTGTTAAGCTCACTCACAGATGAAGAATTTAACCAAGATGTATTAAACGTCTATTGTGAACCAGGGGCTGTGTTCTACAGCCGGAAATCAAAAAGAACAAGGCCCCTGAGCTCATGAGTGCTGGGTCCAAAGGAAACTCCAATCCCAAGGCAAGTCAAATATCCAGAAATGAGCTCAACCTGGACCATAGGAGGGTTTCTAGCAGTTAGATAAAAGCCAGCATTCCTCAGCAACTTGTGAAGCCTGTTCTGCAGGGACCAAAATGAGTCATTTCCCTTGCCTCCAGCAAAAGCGATGTGTAACCAAGGTCCATGATGGCCCCTAGGCTCACTCAGTCCCTAGTCACAAGTACTGGTCAAACATTTCAGTGTCCTCACACCAGTCTCCTGGCCCTTCCCTCCACCAGCTTCTTATCCTTCTTATAACATGGCTATCTCAACGCTTTCCTATGCTCCGGTTCCAGCTCCTGCTAATCTCACTGTGCTCTCTCTATTCCCCATTCTCTGCTGGTCTCCCCTCTTTTGCAAATAGCCCAGGCCATGTTCAGTCTGCTGGCCATGCTTGGTCTACTTCTTTTTCTCTCTGCTCAGGACTCTTTCAGATGCCTTGGGATGTTCTTCACTCATGTCTACAATAAGACCTTCCCATGCCATGCAATATCCAAATTTTCAGTGTATACAATAATGACAAATTAATTTTCTGTTGGAAAGCAAGAAAAAAATTTAAAATAAAATAATAATATAGTAACAGCAAAATCACAGTGTTGCTGGAGATGTTACTGGTATGCAGGTTTTTTCATTTTAAACTGAGCAAAGAAAAAAACTGAAGTAAATAAGGAGAGATATGCAAAGATCTGATGAAGATGAGCCTGGAGAGATGCCTCAGTGGTTAAGAGTCCTGGCTGCTCTACTAGGTGTCTAGGGTTCAATTCCCAGCACTCACTGGTAACTAAGGACGACCTGTAAATCAAGTTCCAGGAGATACAGTCTCTTCTTCTGGCCTCCATGGAGTTTCAGGCACACAGTGGTACACAGATGTGCACACAGGGAATGCTCCCACATACATAAAACAAAAATTAAAAAGCAATAATTCTTAAGAAGGGGAGAATCTGAAGAAGAGAATTCAAGCAGGAGGAAGCGTTAGATGAAAGACTTTGTGCTATATTTAGGCACCGACAGGACCGACAGGACCAAAGGCATAGAAGTAGAAAAATTGGGGGGCCCTAAGGTGGGAGGTCTCTGAAGACAGAAGGCCAAGATCAGGTTAATCTGAGAAAATGTTGAGGGTGGTTTGAATTCTGAGAGTAACAGGAAACCACAGAAACCCAACTGAACCTGCTAGAGTAGGGTCTAGGGGCAGGAAGGGTGTGAACAGTTAAGGGGATACTGAAGAGGGGAGCTGAATTTGGGATGGAGCTCTAGGGTAAAAAAAAAAGAAGAAGAAGAAGAGGTTAGAGTATTCACATTAGAGGTTCTCCATAGCCGTTGTGGGGGGCTGCATTTGGTAGTGATGCAAAATGAGACCTCAGGAGACCTACTGAATTCTATCTTAATAATTGTGTACTAGTCATACCATTACTAAGATGGGGGAATCTGAGACAAGACAACTGGTATCTGAAGGAACAGAGAGGCATGTTAAATAGTAATAATGCCTAGTAAACATCCAACTATGATAAGTTTTGAAGCTTCACATCTGAATGCCAAATGCACAAAAATAGCATCTAGAGAGAGACAGGGCCAATTTTCTCGATGAAGACTTTCAAAGGAAGGTCCGTACAGATCTGGGGGCATGACACCATTGAGAGACTAGCATTTTCAGGGGAGGATGGAAATGCGGAACAAGCTTAGTAGAAATGACTGGTTGTGTGGGTTCAGGAAGCTGAGAAATGAAAGTTCTCAAATTACTTTTAAAAGGAAGTGGTCAACCACATCACAAGTTGCTAGGAGGTGGAATAAGGCAAACGCTCAGAAAAGGAAACCATCTTGGGTGACATGAACATAACCCTGACAAAGCCTGAACCAAATAAATAACTCCTGTCTCCCGAGAAACATGAAAAGGGAAAAAATGTGAAGGAAACCTCACCACAGCTCCAGAATAGTCAGTCACGGGTCTCACTGCAAGACGGATCTCAGCGAGGACATATGCTCAGGTATGACACACAAGAGAGGATATGTAAAGACACCTAAGATAAATTTCTAAGGAAATGCTGTCTGGCACTCACATGGCATCAGTCGAAACTTAGATTTTAGACTATGTCATTACACGATAGCCATTTTATTACTGACTCCGGAGACAAAGGGGGAATTTCTGTAAAGACGCATAATTAATTATTCAACAAAGACGAGCCCAAGCCAAGTCTCCAAACCCACCGCTTTCACAGGCAGCTTTGGGAGGAACTTATCAGTCCTCCTCTGGCAGCGAAACTGCCAAAAGTCTGCTGATTAATACCGGCCGCGCATTTGTTAAACAGTGCAAATCACCCTTTGTCATTTAAATTGCACTGAATTTGAATGTGCAGAGGTTGCAAGTGGAGAGCGGAATCTGGAAGGCACACTTGGTCTTCAAACAGAATACATTAATCTCGGCTGGCACTACTCCACCTGAAGCCACAGAACTCAGGCCTGTTCTTGGGGTGAGTCACTCCGTGAGATTTCCGGTTGATTTCTCCACAGACATGGCACCGCGTGAAACAAGGCCCACATGAACTTTGGAGAGAAGCGAGGTCTCGTGTTCTCGACCTTATGCTTAGGTCTGACTTTAGATATATTATACCAAGACCAAGGCCAGCTTCCAGGGCTCTGAAAGCTCAGTAATTCATGAGGGTGAACAGGGACTCTTTCACACTCAATAATTCTTAAATGGCTCTTTAAATAACTTCACAAGATCAGCTTTTCACGAACCGCAGACCCTCAGGTACATTTACCTGGCTATTGGTGTTGGCATTCAGATTCAGGCACACGCTGGCCTGTCCTTGGGTCCTCAACGGCAGCTACTAAGAACACTCCCAGTGTGCATGAACTTGTTAGTATTCAGGCGCTTGCACTGGCCTGCCCTTGGGGACCTGGCATGAAACGCCATCAGCTACAGCCATTCCCTTGCCCTACAGTCCCCTTCTCCCAGCTAAACAACAACAATTGGTGATTTTTTTTTTTTTAAGGAATTCTTAAAGCCCCAAGTATGTGTGGTAGAGTAGGCTCCTCTACACACACAGACTAGGATCTCCTCTGCTTCTGTAGCGCTTACAAATTGCTTCTGCTGAAAAGCCTGGGATCCCTACTCACCGGCAACAGACAACAGCACAGGGTAAAGCTGGCATTTTCGCCTTCATTTCACATCTGCCCTCTTTACTATGTGCGTCACCTGCTTGGTCCTGTATCTAGGCATGTTAATTATTCAGGGAGTGTCTTTCTAAAACCCAAGACTCTTAACCTATCCCAATTCCCTTCCAGGCTAAGGCACAAGATAAAGAGTAACTGAGGCAGAACAGGAAGCTTTCTGTGATTGCATCTCCTGAAAATGTCAGAGAAGATAAACCCTTGAAGTCTCACCAACAAGGATGCCTAAACACAGCCCGAAGAAGGACAACACCAATAGGCGTGCTAATGTGGAAAGGGGAAGCTCCGGAGGCCTGAGGAATGCAGGACAAGGAAGAAATAAGTCTCCCTCAGGGAAAAGCCCTCCAATTAGTTATCCAGTGCCAATGAGTACTTGGACAGATGGACTGAATGGATGGGGGAGGGGGAGGGCGGTTATATTACAATGAAAGGAAAAGAGGTCATTAATTTGAGATAGAAAAGGGACTGGGTACCTGGAAGTGGTCGGAGAGAGGAAATGGAAGGGGAAAAAGATGCAATTATACTTAAAGTTCTCTCTCTATATATATATGTAGATATTTGTGTATATATATATATATATATTTGAGTTACTTCCTCTTTTTCTTCTAAGCCCTTCTATGTCCCCCTTGATGAAATAAACAGGAGTAACTGAGGAATCTTGCTATCTACTTTTTCTAACGTCTTATTCCAGACATCTAAAGGTCTCCAGTGATTGTTCTTCATCAGATGCCACCCTGGATTCCAGGACAGACTCCCCATCTGTAGTGGTTTGGATGAGACTGGCCCCCATAGGCTCATATAGTTCCCCACTCAGTCCCCCGTTGATGAACTGTCAGAGAAGGATAAGGAGGCATGGTCTTGTTGGAGTAGGTGTGCCTTGTTAGAGGAAGGATCTCACGAGGAATGGGTACTGTGGCTTCAAAAACCCATGCCAGGCTCAGTCTTCCCTGTCCCCACCCCCAGCCCTCTGCCTACTGCCTATATTTCAGGATGTACAGCTCTCAGCTACTGCTCCAGCACCATGCCTGCCCAAGGTCTGTCAAGCTCCCTGTCATGATGCAATGGACTAAGATAACAGACTAACTCTCTGAAACTGTAAACAAGTCCCAAATTAAATACCTCTTTTCTTTTCTTTCTTTATCTATCTTTTTTCTTTTTTTCTTTATCTTGTTTTCTTTCCTTTTCTTTCTCTCTCTCTCTCTCTCTCTCTCTCTCTCTCTCTCTCTCTTTTTTAAAAAAAAGAGTTGCCTTGGTCATGGTGTCTCTTCCCAGCAATGGAACAGTTTCTAAGACATGGTCAAAGGACAGCAGTTGTCTATGGAGGGAAGGAGATATGCTGGGCCGCAGGAATCAGCTCCTGAGCATCAGGGTGGCCCCTCAAGCACTGAGGACATCTTTGGACTACCTTGCAGAACCAGGACTGTGGCCAATCAGATCCTAGGCTGGATTGCTTAGCTGACCCCTGTCCTAACTCTTCTTTTATTTAACCCTAAGGCTCCTGTCACAAACATGGCATTCTGGTGCCCTGTATGTGCTTCTCTTACTAATGGACCATAATGGATTCCACTTTTTCTTCTGTACTTCTCTCTTTAATTGGAGTACTTGCATTGGAAAGCAAAACTAGCCTTGGCTGAAGGGCGAGGGTTGTGCAGCACACTTCCTTACCATTAACTTGCACACTTGGACAGTGGAGCAGGAACTTCGAAGGTCTAGGTTTTTTCATTGTTGGTTTCTTTCTTTCTTTCTTTCTTTCTTTCTTTCTTTCTTTCTTTCTTTTTTTTTACCTTCATGCACAACACTGCTGGATTATTGTTTGTAACTTGTCATTCTCGCTTTCTGCCATGCTCAAAACATTTCTATGTTCCTCCATGGTCTGTAGTATAATACCGAGAATGCTTTGGCAGGGTTCAAAGTTCTTACTAATGTCTTAAGACATTGTCCATGCCATTGATAAATTTCAAATCAAATGAAACTGTTCAAACATTCAATGCATGTCACTAACAGTCCCGGGCCTCTGCCTCTGATAGACTTAATACTTCTGTCAGTGATAAAGCCACAGAGCCAGAGATCCACACTGCCACTCTCAATAGCCCGAGGAGTTCTAGGTACCTCAACTCAAGATAAACCTGAATTCACAGCTTTGATGCTGAACAGAATTTCAGGCCTAGTCAGTATGATACAGCAGATGTAGAGGTTTTGTTAAAGATATTCTATTGTAAACTTACAATAAGGGTTAGGGGAAAGAGAGGCACTCATCTGAAGAAGGATCACTAAAGGCCATGAGTACGGGGTTTTCCAAAAAGAGTCACTCAGAAAGCTAGACAAACTGACGTGTGGGTCCAGACTTCTCAAGGGAAATCTGCAATTGTCACAGCACAAGTCATATGTGATTGTAATGGCTCTCATGTTCCATCTCAAACTGTTGCTAAGAAGCCTTTTCTCCCTTTTTTCTTTCTTTTGATGAGAAAGATAAGTGAGGCACGGCACATCGGGAGATGCTGTGGATGGAATTATAATCTAAAAGCTGAAGCCAGGGCCTCTAAGTTTTCACAAGGTGTTTAGTGCAAGCCTTTGCCTATAGATGAGCTTCTAGCCGGATTCCTAGAAAACCTAAAGCTTGTAGGGAAGGAGGAGAGGGGGAGGCCTTAATAATTGTTACTTGTGTTGGAATTTCTGCTTCTCTGATGGAGAGTCTTTGCCCACCAATTATCTTTAAGAGGTGGGACCAAGTTAGGGTTTGGCTTTCTGGGACCAGGGGAAAAATGGCAAGGCTTGTGGGGACCAGGTGCCCTCTCTCTGTGTGGTTCCCTCGCAGCACGGCTGAGCTTGGACTTCTCATTCCTGTTTTGTGAGTTTTCTCCTTATAATAAATAAACACATAATTCTTTTATCTTTTAGCTAGCCTGGTTATTTCCCAAATCGAGCTAACTTCTACACTTCTCTGCTGACAATCAGATTCATGTTCTTCCAAATTGCCTCTGTCTTCCTCTCCTGCCTTATCTCGACTTTTCTCCTTGTCAACATTCTCGATCTTATCTTTTCCTTAGTTACTGAAGCCTAATGCTCTTGCTGGAGATGACCACCACTACAAACGTCAGAGTGTTCCACCTGCCCCTGTCATGTCATGGATACTTTTTAACTTTGATTATACCATAGTGTTATACATTCTTTTTCCTATATAGAAATCCATTGTTGTGGTTGTGCACAACAGCTACCAGCAAGTTTCAAGGGAGCTACAACAACTTTTATATAACATTTTCCTTAGGGCATTCTTGGCTGTTTTAGAGGAAGATAACTTGTCAAACCATGGTAAACATGGTACACAATCCTTTGATAATAATTGCTTATTCAATCAGAGAGAACAGATTCAAAGTAGGTCAGTTTTAATCAACTACCAATCAGATCCTTGGTGTGGGAAGTCCTTCTGTATATGTGTTGCTTATATTGGTTAATGAATAAGACTGTTTCGGCCAGTGGTTTAGCAGAATAGAGTTAGGTGGGAAAGCTGGGAGAAAGAAGGAAGAGTCAAGGAGGCACCAGAGGAGACAGATGCTTCCGCCAGAACCTGCTGAAACTTTGCTGATAAGCCATGACCTCATGGTGATGCACAGATTAATGGAGATGGGTTAGTTTAGGATATAAGAGCTAGCTAGAAATATGCATAAACTATTGGCCAAGCAGTGTTTTAAATAATATGGTTTCTGTGTGATTATTTTGAGAGTCTAGGCAGCCGGGAAAAAGACCGAGCAGCCTCCAACAACAGATCCTGCCCCAATGATCATAGTTAATTGGTCTAGGGCTATCTATTGACTTACACAAACTTCCTGGATCGGTCTCATCATTGTCTTCCTGTGACTCAACCTGTGATATATAACACTGAAAAGTTGTCCATGACCTCAAAAATGATATTGAAGTGTCTCACTTCGCAGCTTTAGCAGACTTGTGACTGAAGAGACAGGCATGGGGTAGGGGTGAACGTTAGTGTTACTACAATAGCTCTCAGAGTTCAATACACCTTTTTAAAAGGTTAATCTTATAAAAAAGAGTCTTCTGTGTGGCCAAGAGCTGAAGTTGAAGAGAAAACAACAAATAGTGCTGGCAATGGACCCCAGGAGATTGAAGACTAGATGGGGTTCTGACAGGGTAGAGAAGCAGATAACACATTCCACACCAATACAAAGTACTAATAGAAAAGAATGCATAACATCTGTAGGAAGGTCATTAACAGCGTAATGTCCTTTCATCCGAGGGAAAATGATTTCTGTTAAAAGCAAGGTGTACCTTATTAACCAAAACACAGAGAAGCACTATGAGACAAAGACAAAATCAAATCAGAGCTTCTTTTTGAAAACGTGTTCAAAGATCTTCATAAAAAACACTGGGCTTAAATTAACATAGGGTCTGTGAAGAAAACAACTGGAACAGCATAGTTCATCTGGGCAAAAGCTCTTTAAGTACCACATACATTAAGGAACAACCTCTCTTCTGGTCTTGCTCATTGTGTTCTATTAGCTTCTAGTCAGGGCTGGATAGAGCATTCAGTCTAGAAGCATCTTATCAATGAAACAGCCTTTAGTTAGTCATTATTAACTCGTATGACTGTATTCTCATTCCCTACTTTGCAAACAAGTTTTCTTTGTTTGAGAAACTGAGAAAATACCTGGTTTGGTGTTTTGTTTTTATGTTGTTTTAATGTCCAAAGAGAAACAATCAAGTTTGTTTTAAAAGTCTCTCAATGAAAATCTGTTAAAATTAGATGTTCTATTTAACTCATGTCTCCATACTTTCATAATCACATGAAAGATGACATAACTCAGGGTCTCATTAGCCATTTGTTAAGTGAAATGTAATTTATATGAACAACCTAAATATGATTCTGGCTAATCGGAGAGGACTGTTTTTTCATTTGCCTGAAAGTCCCAGCAAACATTAGGCAAATGGAGAGACAGGTGTACTTTACTATGAGAGGACACAAGTGGCCTTGAAGGTGCTTTGGTCAAAACTCTACTTTATAAATAAAGGCACTGGAGGTAAAAGGAATGTGTCAGCCTAATAGAGTTGTTAGTATAAAGTCAATTCTGGTAAATCTATATTAGTTTCATGCAAATCATATTTATTTACCAAAACTAACTCCAATATGCCATAACTTGATAGCTGGGAGGTGGTGGCACACACCTTTAATTCCAGCACTCTGGAGGCAAAGGCAGGTGGATCTCTAGGAGTTCAAGGCCAGCCTGGTCTACAGAGTGAGATCCAGGACGTTCAAGACTACACAGAGATACCCTGACTCAAAAAATCAAAACCAAACCAAAGCAAGCAAACAAACAAACAAAAAACCAACCCTATCCGTTGCCAGGTGGTGGTAGCACACACCTTTTTTCCCAGCACTCAAGAAGCAGAGACAGGTGGATCTCTATGAGTTCGAGGCCAGCCTGGTCTACAGAGTGAGTTCTGAAACAGGTTCCAAAGCTACAGAGAAATCCTGCCTTGAAACACAAAAAACAACCAAAGAAAAAAAGATGAGGCCTTAAAATTGTCCCCCTTTCCTCACCAACCATATATTAATTTTAAGCAAGGATCTACTTGTTTTAATATAGTCACTCTGTTTAAAAGAGCTAAGTTAGTGTGACTCTTTCACAATATTCTTTAAGCAAGAGTGATTTATTTCTTCTTGAAAATATTTTAACCATAAAATACATGTAAGGAATTTATTTATTTATTTATTTATTTATTTATTTATTTATTTGATTACTTGCTTTTCTTTTTCGCTTTTCCGCAAGACATGGTCTCATGTAGATCATATAGAAAAGCCTGAAAGTCTGACTTTTTTTTGCCTCAGCCTCCCTAATGCTGTCACCATGCCTAGTGCAAGAATTTTAAATACTAATTTTAAAATGATAGTAATAGGAAGGACAATTTAGAAGCAAATTTTTGATTGGCCAGTATAAACTATTAAAATATTTACTTTTCTGTAATGGTCCCCTTATCACGATTCCTTACATTCTAGGGAGCACTCAGCTCTTTTGAAAAACTTGTGGATTTTAGAGAAAAAGCAGGAGCAAACTGTAAAATGGGCAGGTCATCATCTACTGACATGAAAGCCAATGGTAGGAGATTCTAAAATGGGTGGGTCACCATCTTCTGACATGAAAGTCAATGGGAGGAGACTCTGAAATGAGCCGGTCATCATCTACTGATATGAACACCAGTGTAAGGAGAACAGAAACTCTAATATAAAATAGCTACACAGGTATTAAATCAATCATGATACTTAACCTCCCATCCCAAGGTGAGAGAAGTAAATCTGATCCCTTGGAGGCAGCATCAATACCATTGCTCAAATGCATATTCAAGGGCTCTGCAAACTACAGAGCCCCCTGGACACCGAACTCTGTTGATTTGCCTTTTGGTCTTTTCCATAAAAAGGACAACAAAAATATAATGATTTCTTATTCTGTTGAATTTGAAGGTTCGGCCCATGAGGTGTGGAAGACCAGTGGTGAAGCTGGTGAACTTCTCTAACAGAGGCAGCGAGTTTAATTCCAGGCAGCAGAATCTATCACACAGTCAATCAGATTTCAGTGCCTAAGGACTCTCACATCAATGTACTTTTTCATATGACTACCACCTTCGTCTAGGGCCTAATCATCTCCCACTTGAACTAATACTATCATCAAGTAATTGCACTCTTTACCTATAGCCTACTTTCAATCTAATCTTTCATCCATAATTTTCTCAAATCAGTCTTGCTAAGGATGCCTCTTCTAACTCATTATTGTTCTGTTCAAAAATGTAAATGACTTTTCAGGGCCTTCTACATGGGCTCAAATTTCTAACCCTCAAATTCTGGGGCAAACCTGATCAGTCTTTAACCCATCTTTCTAAAGTTCACTCTTTGCACAATTGGGGACTGACAAGCTTTTTCTCAGAGCTATGAGTCATATGTCTTTGCTAAAAGTATTTAATTGAGCACTTTCCATGGAGAAAAGAGTATAGATGTGTCTCACTAGCACTTTATTTATTCACAATTATTGTCATCATCACCTGTATAGACAGGCATAAGCTAGATCTTATCAAAGGGCCATAGAAAGCCGAATCCACTGTAGAAGAACATTTATTTTTTCCATACTGGTCACTCACTGGGCCCTAAAACAGCTGTTCAGTGGTGTTTCCCAGGAGGGATAAAGCATGGGTTCTCTCTGTCCTTACCTGGAAAAGCTCACAATCTGCTTTATACATGAGATCACTCTCTGATTACATCACACATCCCATGAAAGGTAGCAGATTTTGCCACAAGCAAAGTTTCATGTTGGAGGAGTTGGGAAATCACTTTCTTGTGAGAGGGAGCAAGAAGAAGTCACTGTCAGAAGAGGTGTACAAGTTAGAAGGCAGAGACTCAGAGCCACTAATTTACTAATGGTGAATTGGATCAGACAAGCATAGATAACAAGAAAGATGGGTTTAAAACTGGTTTTAACACCATACTAATGAGTTCAGGCTAGTTCCTTTGAACTGCTCTGCCCTTAGCCCTAAGGAGAAGGTCCTGCTTTTTGATTGCCATTTTAAATGAGAACGCCTTAAAATATGTTCCTATTTGTTAATGATTTCTGGACAAGCTTGATCATATATAATAGCTATTATAGTAATAAACTCATGTAACTGTCAAGAGTTTTGCAGATTTCCTTTTTGCTTCACATATTAATGAAAAATAACAGTTTGGCACCCTCTTTTATATCCTTACATCTTGCATTCTTTTTTATCTTGTTTGTACCAGCAAAGACATTTAGTGTAAACTAAGCGAGAGGGGAAAGCATAGGCTTTCCTTGACTTAAAGGGGAAGCTTTTAACAATATGAGACCTGTGTCAAGTACTGTAGTGACAGAAGCGTGCATTAGAGCAGAATTAAACAGGACACATAGTCAAGACTCACTCGTGTTTGCTGAAGAAGACTTGGCCTGCGATGTTCCATCAAGAGAGTGCACGTCATGGTGTTGATTCCAACCACTCTGATAATAAGCCACATTTCACTGTTTGATTCACCAAACTAGTCAAACTTTAATTAAGCCACAAATTCCATGGGTCACTGTATGGATATCTAAAAGTATGGTGATTGTGATTCATGGTAGGCTGCACACAAATCTCCATTGCATAGAAGAGAATCATGTAAATTACTTAGAGTCAGACTGACCTTATATTTCTCTTTTAAGTCATCTTGGCACATATAGCCATTAAGATGTGAACACAGGACGCTCTTTCTAAAACAGACTACCTAATAAGTTTTGAAAAACCAAAAAGTCTTGAGAAAGGTATTTTTTATATAAATTGTATGAGAAAATTGTCATATGCTGCTTGTGCTTGTTCAGAACTGACTCTGAGAAAAACGATGACTTGAAAAAAAGACTTGAGCAAGTTTATTTCAAGTCTGTTCCAAAACTCCCTGTCTGGTGGCAGGCTTGACCCTGGTGGTAGGCTGGTCCCCTCATATTAGGACAAGGAAAAAGAACAATAATAAACAGCCAAGGGTATTAAAAACATTGTACCCCTGAGAACATTGATATGTGAACTATTTCTAACATGGGTTGCTACTGGTTGTCTATCCTAAGGTATAAAAATACTTGCAGTGGCAATGAGAAGCCAGAAGCTCCTCTGGGAAGAGATTAGCTCTTCTCTGTTCCGCCCAAGAGTCCCATGCAGGTTTCCCTGGTCAGTTTCTACTGGACGTTTTGAACTTCAGATCTGATGAAGATTTATCGGCTAACTGCTCCTTGCAATTTGTTCTTTTGCTTTCGTTTACTTAATACATGGTTTGATTGCATGTTTAATGTGGAGGCCCAAAAATGTGAGCCTCTTTCCACCTTGTCTGAAGGTCAGAGAGTTTCAGCTTGATTGAAGTTGTTGCCATTCCACCCTGATCAAAGGTCAAGGAGTTGGCACTTACTGCTATTCTTTCAAGGTTATTGTCTGTTTCTACTTCAAACAAAGGTCTCACCTAGATTTATATTAGAGAGTTCTGCTCTCTCAAGATTATTGTCAACAGGTGTCACTAACATCCAGACTTTCTATTTCAGGTATTGAGAAAGAGACCTGTTTCTACCTCAAATACAAGTCTAAGGACCTAATTCCTACTCCCTTAGGGAGATAGCTATGAATTCCACTGAGGGAGTGGTTTGACTACAGAATGTTTTGATCTAGGGTATGAGTGTTACTTATCTTGTTCTAGCAACAGAATGTTTAACTAAGAATGTAGCCTGCAACCTTCAGCTGGTATGTTCATTTCCCTGTAGCATATTAATGCAGTTTTTTTAAAAAAATCTTATTCTTACCTTTTGGGGTCAGGAGTATTTTAAACAAATGGAAATTAAACACAAGCGATTTCAGTATTCACTGGAACTCCCTCCTGGTACTATCCTATGTTTCTGTTTTATTATTTTTACTCATGTCTTCTTATTTCTTACTAATTTTTCTAAATCTCATACACCTACCCTGGTAAGTGGTATTTTTGTTGAAGCTGGTCTCTGACAGTTTAATACATGACTACCACAATTCTTTCTCCATACAGTGCAACCATCATTCACAAAATCAAAAGAGAAGTATTTACATAGTTTACCAGAAAATGTTTTATAACTAAATATCCAGTTAAAGGAGGCTCTTCAGTCTCAAACCTTAAATTCAGGACATTCACCAGCTGCCTCTCCTCCTAGGGCCTTTTCATTTTCCATTCTCTATTGAGACGCAGCTATGCAGGCACCAATTCTGTCTTACAAGGTTGATAAAGGCACAAACCCCTCCTTTTCACAAAATTCTAAGCACCTATAAAATTACTAAACTAATAACCCTGCATCTTTGTCGCCAAATCTTGACTCTTGACCTATTGTTGTTAAATATAGAGAAACATGATGAATCCTATAATAATACAATCAAAAAGCGGCACTGTCTGATAACAATTCTGCAGACATTCTCCTATATGAAAATGATATCATGTGGAAAATTATTTCTTTGATAGCAGAATAATTAAGATAAATCACAACATTTGATTCAGTAGAAATAGAAGCCTAAATTGCTCTTTTTCTTGGGGGAGGGACACATCTATATCAGTTCTATATTGTGTGTTTATGCTCTCATTAAAAGTATTTCTTGAAGTTGTAATTATATAGATAAAAATATCTAACCAATACTGAAGCAAATCCTGAGGGACATTCTGTTCCTTGTTGCTACATGGGGATTACCTGATTTTGAACACTACCCTAGAGGTGAGCTATTTATGAGACTTAGCCAACTTTTTTCATACAGATATTTTCACTGTAATGGAAACTCCTTTAATTGATTTTTATGTTTTCACTAAATGCATGCATTTTAGTACGTCAGTCCAGTAAAATTACCTCTAAAAAATACACAAGGTTTCGAGCTTCCAAAATGTGAAAGAGGATTATGGGAAGAACGACATGGAAGCTACCAGAATATTTTATTCTACAAATATAGAATATATTTTATTCTAGGAATATATTTTTTATTGCAAACAAAAAGTTTTAAACAAACAAGCATGTCTTATAAAACAAGAACAAAATACAGCCAACTAAAGCTTAAGCAACATTCTTCAGATGTGTGAATAGAACACTCTATGTGGATCCTGTCAACACATTCTAATGAGTTTTTTCTTTATTTAAAAATGGCTGATTGTAAATAAAAGCCACTCTAACAGTTTCAGAGAAGTTACACAAGGAAAATGTGACACCCTGATGATAATAAAATGTCAATTCATTCTTCTAAGTAAGTCCACAAGATTATTCAGTACTGTATAACCAAAATATTTTCAGCTACAAACCACTCGAGGCATAAGGCACTTCATTCACAAAACATAGAACATACCCAGTGCCTTATGGAATACAAGATTTTACCAAATAGTTAACATTTGTACTGATTTCAGAATATTCTATCCAATCAATATCTTGTAAGAGACTTCACAGGTTGTTATGAGGTTGTTGTAAGGAAATGAACTGCTTTTCTGAGGAGCAGGTCATGCCCCCACCTTGGACTATTTCTCACAACGTGGTTACTGTCTGATTGTGCCCACCCTTTGATCCCATTTTCCTTCAAAGGCAGGGATCTATCTCAGCAATTGTGGTATCTGCTGCCCTTTTCCTACTCCCTCTGACATCAGCGTTCAACTTGGTGACGGTGACAGAAGACAAACCCAGCATGTTCCCTTTCAGACATGATTTGAATCTCTGCTCTTAAAAATCTCTGAATGTATAAAATATTTTTCCAAACTTCATCCCAATTCTTCTTTGAGATACTGTCTCCATATTAACAAAACTCTCTTCCTTCTATCTTTACTCCTACAACGTTGTTCCAGCTGCCTTGCTCACACAAAATTAAAAATAAAAATTACATAATATGGGAAAAACTTAAAATAGGTCTAACCTGCTAACCTGCAAGAAATCCACTTCCCATGTGTTCTCTACATCCTCTCTCTACTGTATAGAACTTGCTTCCCTTGATCTAGTCTACTGAGAGAATCCACAGGTCAAACCAAACAAAGCATTTACACTTAGAAGAGGCTAAAAATGTGTCCCGTGGCATAAGTGAAAGGCTTTGCATGATACGGAAACATCAACTTTATTTTTCCTCTAGCTTCTAAAGTGAAAGACTTCCTGGAATTTCATTGACTTTAAAAGAAATCCTATGGAATTTTAATTGTGATTTGCCTAACTTTCTTATATATCATCTCTCTTGTACTATCAGGCATTTTTTTAAACAATAGTATTTTTAGTGTTCACTTACTGCTAAAATTATCATCACCTATTAGTCACAGTTCCTTCAAAAATGTTCTAGGGGAACCAGTGCTTTGTTCAATTATGTAGCAATGAAATAAGAATTTGAATTGGCTCTTTTCCAAATGACTTGGAACAAAAAAGAATTCATATTCCGTATAACTTGTAGTTTCCTTTCTCAGGTAGAGACACTATATCATAATTTCTGCATCCAAACTGCTCCATTCTACTTCATGGCCCTTGAACAGAAATAGTTCACAAGGTGACACTGTGACCACAAACCTAAAAAAAATTAAACTGCATTTATGCATATTAGAAAAAATGCCTTTGCTTTGAAATGTTAGAAACCAAAATTTTCTTATAACATCTTTTGATCAATATAGTCCAAACAAATTATTTATTTTAGATATTAAACTACTCAGTTCTGATTTCTCTGTAGATGTTAAAATTTCTATTATGACATATTTCCTTATGAAAAATTACCATGCAGCACAAAAATGAAAATATCATGACTTACAGAGACTCATGACTTACAGCAAGATAAAATTGTTAGAAAAACTTCAAAGATGGAAAATGCATAAGCTAAATGGAGACCATCAAAAGAGCCAGAGTTAGACTTTCACCAAAAGGAACGAATACTTAGGAGACCGGTTCAAACATGAGCACTGAAATGCACATTTGTAATAAATGCAAAAGAAAAGGCTGGCGTGTATTTTAATTAATGGAAGTTTGCTATCGTGAAGTAGTTGAAAACTAGTCCTTGAAAGCTCATGGCTGTGAAGCACACATCCATGTGGAAAGCAGAGCACAGATTAACAATTGCAGTGAACAGTTACTTCTGGGTGCTGACATGGCTACTTCAGAAAATGCACTAATGTCATCTAACGGTAGGGGTGGCCAAGAGGAAGATCCTAATTTCATTGCCAGAGCAGAAGAGTTCCTATGAGAAATGCCTAGAAAATAGTCCAAGTAATCCTAAACCTACATCTGATACCATTTTTACAAAATTCAATAAAATCAAGTAGCTGTATACTCTGAATTTTCCCAATTATCATAATTTTAAAAGAAACTTATGAAAGTTATTTCTCACACTAGGAATCTACGCTGAAGCAATAAATTGGAGTTCGTATGTAAGAAGATATTTTCTATTATTGTGTAAATTACCCAAAAGGTTTAGCATAAAGATACTTTGTATGGCGACTGTTAACCATAATCAAAAGTTTTCACACCCAAGCACATCTGATATTTTTCTGTCTGGTAACAGTATTGTAAAGCATTTTTATAGAACAAAAAGAGATTTGGCTTTACATGCCATTTACTTTCAATCATCTTTAAACTAGCTTTGAAACAAAATAGATGCTTATAATTATAAAGGTCATAAAATTCTTGCAACAACATTAAAATGTGGGCAATTACAATGGCATAAGAAGAATCAAACACTGGTCTAACACTGGAGTCATATAACACTGTATAGTCACCTCCTTGTTTTTATGTATTCATTCAATATTACAGTGATTATACCATCAAAATTGTGTATAAGCATACTTTCATGAGCATAAAATTTACCCTATGGCTAAATCATGTTATTTAATTAAAGTTCCATGCTAATTTGCTCAGGTTATTCATTAAATTTTTATTTTGTGTGAATATGCTCATTTTTACCAATCACTTATTTACAATTGATTTAGAGAAGGGGTCTTTTCTTCTTAATCATGTGAAGATATAAATTTGTACAGTTGGGGAACTGAGAGTTCATAACCAAAACTATCTACTTTTGCTTGATTTTGTGGCCTGTTTTGAACAAGAATGTTCTAGTTTCTTTCAGTGACATCTTCCTCAAGAAACTGAATATGGATGTTGGACTAGAAGTTATCTACGATTTCTCTTCCTGTTGTGAATTACTTGATTCTTGCAGCTTATTGTTAAAATACTATATTAATAAGCCATTATTAACCTTTCATTCATAATATCAGTCAATTCTATTTTTAGCCTACACAGTTTCAGCAAAACAAGTCAAAGATGCAAATGACAGTAATAAGAAGTACACAGGAAATCATAAAACAACAAAACCCAAAGATATCAGGATGAGACAACAGTCTTGAATCTTCTTTGGTGGATTACACCTGAATGTTTACTTGAGCACAGGGGGAGCTTTAAACTGGCATAACTAGACTCTAGTGATAGCCATCTAACCGCACCTCCAATAGTCGGTTACCCATTGTCTACAAAGGAAACAAACCAAGAAGATTCTAGAACAAGGCTGATTACTGTCCAAAGACGCGACATATGTGAGAAGCAGTGACATCCACTGTGAAGCTGAGTGGGAGCCAAATACAAAGCTTGGTTCGTTCTACGCAAGAGGAAAGTATCCCAGATAACCCCGACTCCATCAGGTGAGCTGCCAGTATCAAGAAAAGTCCTTTACCTATTCGATGGGAGAGCTGAATCAAGAATGCACATGAAACATGAAGTTCGCTCACCCTCCCTGCATAATCTTTAAATACACTGGCAGGTAAGCAACCTCTCCACTGAGAAGTTCACAGAAAATGTAATTCTCAAGACTCTAGTTTAAAAGTATAGTTAGAATTCAATGCTTGGAATCAAAAAAGTTAAAATGATTAACAGATAAATCATTTAATCAATGGTTAGTAGAAAACATGTTCCAAATCTCTACACTCCGGTCAGTTGTGGTGCTGTGCACCTGGAATCCCAGCCCCGTGGAAGTCAAAGAAGGAGGACTGTGTGTTCAGGGACACATAATTACTCTGTCTGAACAAACCAGCCAAATAGTCAAATAAAGTAAATTTCTGTGCTCAAAAATCATAGCTTAGACTTATAAGGAATGTATTGGATTGTTTGATGCTTTTTGTTTTGCTTTGTTTGGGGAACTCAGAAGTTTTCCCAGTGGAAGATGCTATTGGAGCAGAAGCAAAGAGCACATCCTAAAAGCAAACACACAGCTACTAAAACTCATGCGAGCACAAATAGTTTAGTCTATGATGTGAGGGATTGATTTTTTTAATTCTAGAGAAGGTATTTCATTTAATTTTGGAAAATAGAAATAATATTAGTTTCCTGAATAGAAATTAACAGCTTTGTTTAACTCATAAATTAAAAGTAGGCTTGAATAAATATTTTTCCTTCATAAAAAGGAGGACTACTAGATTTCAAAATAATTTTGTTTTTACTTAAATTATTGATTGTACTATAATTAACAAATAGATTTCACCTAAAACATTAGTGTAAATCAAATGGCCTTCAGAGATACATACATGTTTGCCAAAGCTTTATATGCTGTAATTTCTCATTGTAATAAATGCAGTGAGATCACCTCTCACATGTAGTTCTTCTCTTCTGTTTTACAAAAAGGAAACTTCCACATTGGTTATTGTTTTGTGGGTGTCTTTATAGCCACAGTTCAGTGATTCGAAGCAGGGCAGAAAATGGAGCCACAAGAGCTGAATAATCACAGAACACATTTCAGACACTATGAAATTCACAGCATCAAACTCCTCATTTTATTATTGTCTTTTCTATTTCTAAAAATTTGTGTATATGCACAGTCACGAGTGCATACCTGTTAATATGTATGTATGCCTTGGTTTGTGTGTGTGTATAATGTATGTGGACTTGGGGCAGGAGCAGCAGTTGACATCCAATGTCGTCTTCAAGCCCTGTACAGATTACAGTTTTGAGCCAGAGTCCCTTACTGAACTTGGAGCTCTGCAGTTAGCACAGACTTGCTGGCCAATGAGTCTCATCCTCTTGTGTCCTCCTTTTCAGGGCTGGGAGTAGAGGTACTTTCCACCATGCCGTGCATTTTATATGAGTTCTGGGCATCAAATGCACGTACATAACAAGCCTTTGCCCACAAGCAATCCTTCCAGCCCTCTTTTTCTTTCTCCAGTAAGAAAGCAAAGAGAAAGCAACTGATTGGCAGTTACAATAATTACATTATCAGCATTTTACCAGCTTCAGTTTAAAGTGAACAAAATACCAAATCCCCCAAACGTTCGGAGTTTATTATCAGTAACTTAACATACACCTGATAGAAAACAACACAATTAATACTTCATTTCGATATCACTAAAATAATGAAGTCACAGAAGTTAAATACCATTTATTATGGACTTGACCAACAATGTGGTATATGCACTCTTATTGGTCAAAGAAATAGACCTATATTCAAGTGATTTATTTTCTTTTAAGTCACTACTTGAGTTCCTCACTAATTTTCCTGCATTATAAGAAGCACAAAACATTTCCAACCTTTCTCATTTTTCTTTCATCTTTGGTAGAATTTAGGTTAAGTAATATTTTTATATAATTACTACTCAAAGGCAATTATAGGCCCTGAGATTTTATAAAAATCATCAGTAGTATGACTAGAGAGAAAAAGGAATGGTGTGTTAAAATTTCTCCCACAATCCCACATATTTATTCAAATCTAGTTCTTACACTTTTCACCAAAGTTAAATCCAAGTGACAGCATATTTTGTGGCAATAACATGGGCTCCTCAAAATATACATATATACATACACACACACACATACATATATATGAAGCTCTTTTATTAGAGGCCACAACCTATTAATTTTTAACAAAATATGAGTCTATATGTTTTACACAAGCATGTGTGAGGATGCTGAATAATTCCTTTGTCCTGTCCATTTATAACAAATGTAACTTTGGGAAACTAAGGCTTTTAACAAACAAGAAAATCAGCTGCAGTTTCCACTCAGTAAGAAATTCTCCACTTTCATGAGTTATGGAGAAGACTCATACATAGAGAATTTCTATATGCACTCAAAGTAAAAGAAAAATCCATAAAATATCAGTGTAGTCACATTCTATGGATAAGCAGAGAATAGAGCGTGTCTGTGTTTCTGCTATAAGTTAAATGCTAACAAATGTCACTTATGAACACTCCCAGAATGTGCCACCCCCAAGCATGCCACTCTGACACAGGATTACTTTGAGCTAAGGGTATCTGAAAAACAACAGACATGAGGTGGGCACACTAATCTCCTCCCTTATCCTTGAACACAGAGGATTAAAACTCCCAAGCAAAAGCTGTCCTCCCTCTAGTTGGAGACAAGAAACATTCTTCAATAAAGAGCCATAGCTGAGAAAGCTTGACTTGTTCAAATAATTTTTATCTTCTTTTAGCCTCTCCACATTATTTAGTTACTTGTCTAAAATTATGTGTCTTTGTTCAACCTAACACAAAGGTAGGTGAGTTTCACAATGTTTAAAGGTCTTTGCTTCTCTATAAGGACGTTTTCAACATCTAAAACATATTAAATTTGGATACATTGTTCTGATAATCTGTTTGACATCAATTTCATTGTGAGACGAAGATGGGACCAAAAAAGAAAGCAAGGAAACCCACCTCCTCTACACTAACTACTATGATTTCTACTACTTTTCCGTTGAATAAAGGAAAATTGTTGCCTGTATGCCTTCTTACATATTTTACTGGTTAAACATTAATTGAAAACAGACAGAAGACCTATCTGTGAGGGAATGGAGATCTTCCAACTGGAAAGTCAGACAGTCGTGAAACACACACACACACACACACACACACACACACACACATTTTGATAGCCTAAAGGAATTTTCCCAACATGAAGAGTTTCATTACGAAGTCTCTGATTAGTCTTGGCTGAAAGAACAGAGTGAACTATTAAGTTACACTCGGCTCTCCACCTTTGAAAGGCAACTTTCTCAGAAACAAGGTACAAGCTGACTCACCGGTCCAAAAGAATTGCTATCAAAACTGTGTCCATGGTGATCGCCTTCAACCCACATGTGACCACGGGGGACTTTGACCAAACGGTTTTTGTGTCCAATGGTTCTGAAAACAAACAGTGAGACCAATGAGATAAGAGCAGGAAAGGAAATTTACAACCTAGATGCAGAATTAGGAAGGAAAGAACAGCTATTAGAAAGAGTAGAGTGACTGACCTAGAAATTACACCCAGGTTCCCCTAAAGTAAGCTGTGGTTCAGTCTCTAAACTGTCTGTGGCAACCATGAATAACAAGTATGGCTTTGGGAAACAAAATGGGCAAAGTTAAGTTTTTAAACAGACCAGACAAACAATACATTAGCTGTAGAGTCCATTGACTAAGGTCATCTTGACTTTAATAATGACTTACTGTATAGATTCATAAATAGATACTTTCTTTATGAACCCAAAATGAAGAAAATCAATAAAATAACTATAGTCAAATTTTCTATGGATAACCATGGAATACAGTTCTTCTTTGTATAAGAAAAAAAAAAAAAAAACCCAACCTGCTTAAAGGCAAAACCCAAATACAGTGCTTTGCTACTTAACTTAATTCACACTATACATACTTAAAATCTTTAACATGCCTCAATGAAAGGAACATATATTTGTCTTCTTGCATTTATGCTAGTGCTTAACTGTTTCAATCTACTTATGAGAATTAAGATTCAAAACTGGGGGCTGGAGGGATGGCTCAGAGGTTAAGAGCATTGACTGCTCTTCCAGAGGACAGAGGTACAGTTCTCAGCACTCATATGGTGACACAGACCTCTAACTTCAGTTCCAGAGGATCTGACATGTCCCTCTGGCCCCCATGTGCACCAGGCACACATGTTGCTGCAGGAGCATGCATGAAGACAAAACATGGGTACATATAAAAAGTAAAGATTTGGAGACTCAGCATTAGTGTGCAAGAAAGGAATCTTGACGGTTTCTTGGCATCTATAGATTCAGTATTATTGCAAAACTTTTGCTCAGAACTACATTTTTCTTAAAAACAAACTTTGAACAATTCTGAAGAGGAACTGTCAATGACAGATGACATACAACAGTTATTCATATTTTTAACACAGGAAAGAAGGGGTAGGAGCATGCTCTCTCACATTGTTGGTGGTTGTGGGAAACGATTCCAATTTTCTGTTTCCATTTCTTTTTTGGATCTACTCTGGCAATGTTTTATGGTCATGCCTGCTGGCCTTCTACTTGAAAAAATCAATTGCTAGGAAATATTAGAAATATGGACGAATGTTTGTTAATAAGGGATGCTCAATCCACACACTTTAATGCTCCCATTCCCAAATGTAACTTACCCAAATAACTAGCAACACAGTGTTGGTAAATAAGTTATAAACCAATTAACTAAATAAAAGACAGAATTAAAGTAAAATATGATTCAAAGCTCACAAAAATACTTCTTTTGGGAGCAAATAACTTTATATTTCCTTTATTTCCTAAAGCACCCTGGAAAACAATAACTTAAACTTCTCAATAAAGGTTTGCTGAATGAATGAGCAAATTAATGAATGAAAATCACTCTGAAAACCAGCAGGTTCAGAAACTGAGGCTGACATACTGTTCTGCTGTACGGAATCTCACTGAGGCTAGTCTGTTAGTGAGCAAGCTGCGCACGCACAGAAGAATGCATTAAAAAGGGAGAGTACACATAAATTGGTGCCAGAGAAATTGAAACTATTCATTATCTTGGATGGTTTTTAATTTTCAAGATAATTTCAGTGTTGAATTGCTTTGCTTTAGATCAGTAAGTCATCCATGCAAGAAAGCAATGTTATGGCCATTAGAACCCCACGGTAAGTTAATGGTTGCTGTTTGTCTTTAATTACTATAGGGAAGGAGGTTTGCAGCTTTTTAGAGAAAAGCAAAAACAAATTTAACACATCTCACCCTCATACACTTTGCAATAGAAGTGTTCTTCAATTAAAGTCACCCCATTAGTTCTTGACATCATTGCTATATGAGCTGGTGTGGAATAACCCATACACACCTCAAATGTCAATGATGAGGAGAACATGATAAAGGTACCACCTCCTAACATATGCAGACATGTTCACCTTAGTAAGTATTTTCGATAAACCATGATTAAAATTTGATTTTTCTTCAAATAATCATTTAACAGTCACAGAGTGTGTTATATGAGACAACATACTATATAGTGCATATATATATATGTATATATACATACATATATACACATATATTCACTCCAGGTCTTGGGGTGTATCTCCCAAGGATGAGTGTCTGCCCTATGTACTCATATTAACTTATTTTTGTTGTTGCATGGAAGGTTCCTAGGGAAGGAACCAAAATGAGCCTCAAGTCTTGAAGGACTTTCAATTGCTTGGTAGTGACTACCTCTGGGGTAGAGAAGGAGTCCAAGGTCAGCAAAAGGCTTGGTAAGCTAGAAACAAACAATTTGTCCGCTTTGGAAGGGAATGGGCTTATCACATGAATTATCATAAAGTCTCCTGCACATTCATGGTATATAAAAAACCATGGGTGTGAAGGCACTTTGAGATCCAAACACATAGACTAGTAATTGTCATATACGTGTGTGTGTGTGTGTGTGTATTACATCTGTGTGTGTATATATGGATATAAAGTAAATCCAACACAAAATTACAACAACAATGAAATAGTGGGCCAAAAATATTCTTCTAGAAGGTAGAAGGTAGAATGATATAAAAGTCAAATTGAACTTTAGGTGCTGTAAGAATCAGGACACTTGTGACAGAAAGCTACAGTAGCACCAGAGGACCACTGAAGGCAGCAGGCTTCTTTGTGGTGACCATCTTACATAAGGAACTTGCGCTTTCTTAATCCCATTATTTCCTAGCCATTTACAAAGCTTTAATTTTCTTTTTTATGCACACTAACATTGGACGTGGGCTCATGGAGCTATTTATCTACTGTCTATTTATCCCTGTTAGAGTGTGACCTATAAGAATGTGCCTCTCCTATAGAACGTCCTTAGACCCCCCCAAATGCTCAACAAATATTTGTTAAATACATGACAAATGAATTTAGAAGTGATTTTAGATACTGTCACAAAGGCAGTATGATACTATGGAAAGCACAATAATTCTCGAACAGTCTAAAGAAATTTCAGCCTTAATCTATGATTCTCAAGTAAGCTTTTAAGTTTTAAGTTATAGTTAGCTGCCAACTTTACAATAAGAGCAACAGCATCCACGTTAACTAGGTTCAGATGGAGATTAGAAATGAGCTGCAAACACAGGGAGGGGAGTTTGCTATCCAGTTTAATCTCTTCAGTTAGATTATCTTGGTTTGGTTCATTTGACATTTTCACGTGCATAGGATTTTGAACAAGTTGATAAAACTCAAAGGGGCAGTTTCTCATTGAAAACAGTAGGCAAAAGTGCAGGGAGGGAGAGGGAGAGGGAAAGGGAGAGGGAGAGAGAGAGAGAGGAGAGAGAGAGAGAGAGAGAGAGAGAGAGAGAGAGAGAGAGAGAGAGAGAGAGAGAGAGAGAGCGCCTAACTCTAAGGTTACTCAATGGGTAAGAGTAGCATGTACTGAACACTAAGTAAATGTGTCATCTTAGACGGGAGCCTGTTCTTAAGCAAAGCACTGGTAGGTGGTAATGATTATTGCCAGTCTCCCTTGGCCCTTTATTCCCTCCATTTTACAATTCAGAATGTGTTGAGGTTCACTATCAGTTAGCATCCGTCTTCAAATTACCGGAGAGATGCTTCAATAATTTTTTTCTTGCAGTTGTGCCATGCCTGTGACTATGTTTAATGGTACAACGACTCTTTTTTTCTTTCTTCCTTTCCCCTCTAGGGCACATTAAAACTCATATGTGAAGGGGTAGTCTATTTGTTTCTACATATTCAAACATAGAGAGAGTGACAGGTAAAGGTACAATCTACCTATCTGTGGCTTCACCCACCAGTCTCTTGCATATTTCCATGCTGCTATGCGAATACACAGTGGCTTACACTGGAAACGGTCAGGTTTGGAGGCAACAGTGCAAACAGAGGACTCTGGTAAACGTGGTGCTGTATGGATGGGGGGAGGGGTGTACTCTATCTCTTCCTCTCATAGAGTATATCCGACTTTTAAAATAGTAACCCAAAATAGTTTAAAAATATGATGGCAAATTACTGGGCTACTTGCTTTTAGGGCTGCCAAGGAAAGAGCATACTGCTAATAGAATTTCTCTACAGAAGGAATTTTAAATAGCTTTCTGCTCCTGAACACACATAAAAGACAAGATAATCCTTTAGCTGATTTAGCAGGTAAGTGGGGTGTCAGCCCACAAGGTTGTATGTATCTATAGCTTGCAAATAATTCTGGTTTTGACAGTCAGAAATGAGTTCTGTATGGAACTTTAACTACCTGTCTAAAAGAGAAGACGTTTTTAGTACTAGCTTTACCAAGACAAGTTACCTAGGCCTTACAAGTGGGACGAAGAATGATTGCCTCCAATTTGATTTGACCTTGAAAACAAAAGCGTTTAAGTCTCTAGATCATTGAAGTGTCATCAGCTGAATACAAAAGTACTGTCCATGTAATTCTTAGAATTATAAGAAGAAAGTGCTTATTAACTGTTTCTCCCTGTGTCTTTCTCTAGTGCATATGTGCTCTCTTGTCCTCTCTCAGTAGTTTGTATTAATAATTCATGATTCATTAGGGATATTATTTTAAGCCATCCTATTGAATTTTCTACATGTACGAAGCAGTGATAACCTGAGAGGCTGACTGTTCACTGAATCCCCAACCCTGAGTTTCTGTTTCCCAAGGGAAGCTGCTCATGAGCAATCCTCCACAGCCTATGTTGCAGTTCCTGCCTTGAGCCCCACTAACAACTCTGCCTCTACTCCTACCTCCCAATTCTCTCCCCACGCCAGCTTTCCTCAATACGGGCTGTCAGGTGGAAGTATAGCATGAAATAACCCTTTCCTCCCCAAGTTGTTTTTCATTAGTGTTGTATAATAGCAACAGAAAATCAGACTAATATAGCAAAAAAGAAACAGGAATGTATTCATATGGATATATATTTTAATTTTTCTGGGTAAAGAATTGAGGAGTAAAATTTGCACATAAAAAATAAAGTTTAATTTTAGAGAAGTTTATCCTACTGACACGTAAAAGGAAACAAATTGTTGTCAGAAATGTTTGCTAAGATTTTTTTAATTGACTGAATAAGATTTATCTTTTTTAGCTAATTAAGAAGCATATAGGAATGAACAAAAACAAGACACAATCTAGTTATTATCAGTAGCCATAATAAAGTGGTGAGCTGATATAATTGAAAGAGTAATATTTTATTGAAAAAATCTAGCTTATAGAATATAGAATTTGCATAGCTTGTACAGCCACTTTGGAAATCAATATGGTGGTTCCTTAGAAAATTGGTAATTGATCTGCCACAGGACCCAGCTATCCCCTTCTTCAGAATATACCCAAAGGGTACTCTACCCTACCAAAAGGACATTTGCTCAACTATGTTCATCGTGGTTTTATTCATAATAGAAACTGGAGACAACCTAGATGTCCCTCAACTGAAGAAGAGATAAAGAAAATGTGGTACATTTATGCAATGCAGTATTACTTTGCAGTTAAAAAAAAATGACATCATGAAATTTGCAGGTCAATGGATGGAGCTAGAAAAAAAGTCATCCTGAGTGAGGTAACTCTGTCCTAGAAAGACAATTATGATACATACTCATTTAAGTGGATATTAGCTGTTAAATAAATGATAATCATGCTACAATCTATAGACCCAGGGAGGTTAATAACAAGGAAGTCACTTGGGGCATATGTGGATCTCTCTGGGAAGGGGAAATGGAACAGATTTTGCATGTAGACTGGGGCAGGTAAAGATGGGAATAGGAAGAATCATGGGTGGGGGAGGGATGAAGGAAGAGAATATGGGGATAGTTACCTAGACTTGGAGGTCATTTTGGGGGGTGATGTGGACACCTAGTGCAGTAGAAACTCCCAGGAGTTTGTGAGAATGTCCTAGCAAGGACTCCTAGTAATAGAAGACATGGGACACGAACCAGCTACCTTCTATAACCTGACAACTTCCAGTGATAAAACTGGAACACAAACCTGGCCATGAAAACAACCTTCAACCTAAAGTCTGTCCTGCCTGCAAGATGTCCTGGGGCAATGTTGGCACAGAACTTTGGGAGTGGCCAACCAATGGCTGGTCTAATCTGAGGCCCATGCCATGTGAGGGAGCCCGTGTGTGACACTGCCAGGCTTGCTGTTCAGGAACCTGACAGAAGAGGGGGAGTAGGAATTGTGGGGCTGGAGGGGATGAAAATACCTAGAGAATGAATGGCTCAGGGAATCAACTAAGTAGGGCTCATGGGGATTTATAGAGACCTGCAAGGGTCTTCACTAGGTCCTCTGCTTATATTTTATGGTTGTTGGCTGTTGACAGAGGTTTCTGTCCCACCAGGTCCCACAGCCGTTTAGTCCCAAAGAAACACACAGAGGTCTACATTAGTTATAAACTGATTATCCTATTAGCGCAGGCTTCTTATTAACTCTTAAAACTTATACTAGCCCATAATTCTTGTCTGTGTTAGCCACATGACTTGGTACCTTTTTTGGCGAGGCAGTCACATCTTGCTTCCTATGGGTCATGACTGCAGACTGACTTTTCCTCTTCCCAGAAGTCTCCTCACCCTGCCTCTACTTCCTACCTGGTTGTCCTGCCTATACTGCCTTACTACTGGACAATCAGAATTTATCTAAAATAAAAGTGACAGGGTACATTCTATTGTCCCACAGCAGTTGGCTAGTGTTGGGGGGAACTCCTGACAGTGGGAGAGGGGTGTCTGACTCTTTTGTCTGTTCTTCGGATCATTTTCCTCCTACTGGGTTACCTTGCCCCGTCTTGATGGGAGGTTCTGGGCCTATTCATATTGTATTTTCTTATGCCCATGTTCAGTTGATATCCCTGGCAGGCCTCTGTTGGAGATGGAGGTGACATGCAGGGCAGGGGAGAGGGGAGAATGGGGGGAGTGGAGGGAGGAGAAACTGTAGTCAAATGTATTGTGTGACAGAATAATAAATAAAAAATAGGATAAACAATTTGTATACTTTTTTAAATACACATAATGCTTATGAGAGAACTACATAAAAAGAAGAGACATTTTGATTAATAGTAACGGTATAGCAGTAAGTCAGGAAATAGTAGCTATACTAATATCAGACCAAATGAGATCATGTCACTAAGATAAAACCTTACAAAGCTTATTAGTGTCTATTTTATCCTACAAAAGAGTTTGAAGGAGGGAAGTGAGCCTAAAAGCCTTTGATGGATCTGATTAAATTTTGTTTCTTAAGATACCTGATCAGGCAGTTCTAAAATTCTTAAGAACTGTTGGCTATCACAACATGGCAAGCCATTTTAACACTATGAATACTCATTCTGAACCCCAACTCTAAATTTGGCCTATTGTCTGCTTTAAAAGAAAATGCTGATGCAGATAAGGTGCATATGCCTTCCCTTGCCACATGCATTAAATTAAAGTGATGCACAAGTGAACAGACTGTGGAATTTATGTGAATAAGGCAATGATAGTCCAAGGAAGCTGGATTGCCTATTGCTAAAGGTGATTTCATTTCTTTGGATCGTAACTCTACATACCTTAGAAATGATCTAATAACTCCTTCTTGTTCAGATAAAGATGTGGAGGTCAGAGACTTTAGGTGGTATCATCATGAAAGAGAGAGAAGCAGGCCTGCTTTTGGTCCCGGCCACCCAGATTGCTTAGCCCCCGAAATAATAACACAGAAACTGTATTAATTAAATTACTGCATGGCCCATTAATTCTAGCCTATTATTGGCTAACTCTCACATCTTGATTTAACCCATTTTTAATAATCTGTATGTCATGGCGTACTGGGAAAGATTCAGCATGTCTGACTCTGGCGACTCCATGGCAGCTCTCTCTCTGCCTGCCTCCTTTCTCCCAGCATTCTGTTCTGTCTACCCTGCCTACTTAATTTCCTGCCCTATCAAAAGGCCAAGGCAGTTTCTTTATTCAACCAATGAAAACAACACAAATACAGAAGGACCTCCTACACCATCATCAGGCTACTTAGCATCAAGGTACAAAAAGCGCACTTTAGAATTTGGTTGCTACAGCAATATATATCAGACTATTCAAGACTTAAAGAAGAGGTCTTAACAACTATTCAGTAGAACAAAAGAGAAATATTTTCTTCACAGACTCTAGCCTTTGCTAGGTGATTGGAGCAAACTCATATATCGTTACCATAAAGTTGCAGAGTTAATTTTTCAAATGTAACAGGGATGGCCTTATTGTAGCTACAAATTATTTTAATAATTAAGACCCTCGATGCATTTTTCTAAATTTAAATTATCAAAACATAAATAGGACAATTAAAGAACAAACATGACAATTTTCTTTAATATGGAGAATGTTTTCTCACGTTTAGAAGTATCTGTGGCTGTCCATGAAAATGACTGCAAATTATTGGTATCAGATCCCATACAGGCCCATAAAGTCATTGATAAAACCTGAGCTTGGACTTTAGCAAAATACCCTGGTACCCTGGTGTGTTCATTTTCTTTGGGGTATAGGTCAATATTTACTATGTGAAATTACATAGACAATGAAAATGGTTTTAGAAGAAAGTCTATGATCCAGTCTTTTTGACTGACTATAAACCACATTAAAAGAAAATTTTAAGCAAGGGGCCGAAGAGATGGCTCAGTAGTCAATATTGGTGTCAGTATCTGAGTCCCAGTAACCATGTGGAGTTCACAACCATCTATAACTCAAGTTCCAGTGCATCTAGTGCTCTCTTTTGGCCTCTGTAGACACTACATGCAAGTGGTACACATATATACAGAATATATAGGGGAATTACATACACATAGTATAAAAATAAATAAATCTTTAAAAAATTAAATCAAAAAAAAGAAATGACCAGTGAAATATGCACAGAGACAGACTAAGGTTCCATGGCAAAATTCAATAAATTGGAAATGTTTACAAAATTGATTTAGAGAGGAAGAGATCAATAAGTGAAGATCAAGCAATGCTAACTGAACAAATGTTTAAAGGACTAAATAGTTTTAGGCTATTATAAACAAGAAATGCTTTGTGGATATTTGGCTCAAGATATGAATAGCTGATTCATGTGAACAGAAAAAAAAAGGTAGTATGAAATTCAGATCCTATTTGTGAAGTTTTTTTGTTTGAAAGTATTTCAAGGAATAACATCAAGAATGAAAGAGCTTTGTAAATCATTTCCCAGTGAAAACACTTATTGTGGAAAAGATTAAATAAATGTAAATGCCAATTTTAAGACAATATTATTGATTTTTTTTCTCTAAGATGTTCTATATGTTATTTTGTTCAATACTAACTTACCTAGAAGTGTACTGAGTCAAATTTTTACATAGGTCAAAAGTATTATGATTATAATTTCAGGCATCATGTAAGCTGGCCGACTAGAAAAGATCATACTACATATTTAAAACTGCATTTAGCTTTTATATATCCAAATTTTGTTTTGCTAAAATGATGAGTGGAGCTATGAAATGTCGTAGGTGCAAATAACACAATCAGTTTGCTTATTGGTCAACTGAACCGAATGGGAAGCAGAAACAGAGACTCATCTTCCGTGCACAACTCGCTAGCAAGCAGCCTTAAATAAAGCAGTAACACACAGCTATACTTTATAAAATAAAGCTATTATTTGTTAAAGATTAGATTGCTGCATTTGTTCCCAACATCTTCTCTAGAAGTAATTTCCCAGAGACCTTCATTTCATTCATTACTCCATTTCTTGATCATTTCAATGTGCTTGTTATGAATGTGGGAAAGAAACATTCCAATGTTTCCATTGTAAGAACCAATAATGTTTAAATATTTGAAAAATTATGAACAGTATTCCATCATTTACTCAATCTCTATTATAAAACTCTAAGTATTTTTTATAATGAAAGGAATTCATGCTGTTTTATTTCCTATGAATTTAATGAGCTTTGGGTTACTTAATTAATTGGAAAAAAAAGAATTCCTCACAGCTAAAGATCTCATTGCACAGGAATTCCAAAGCTCTTTTCAGGAATCTGATTTTGAATCAGGAAAAGAATGTGGGACAGGAAAGAAAATAGAAGTCTCCAGGCCAGACAGACCATAACTGAACGCCAGTTCTGCACCTTCTCAGTGGAGGACCAGGGGCCTTAGGCTTCAACCTTCTCATGTGTAAAGAAGGGTAACAGGGTGAGTCAGTGCCCAAGCCACATATGAGGAGATAATACACACAAGACTTCCACACTAGTGCTGTCAGATGATATGCCAATACCTGAAAGATAATATTTTCAGAGCTACAGAAGAAGCCCAGCTATACTTTATCACATACTAATTCAGACACCCAGAAAATTATTCTTTAAATTAAATGAATTTAACAAATACATATGAAGTGACCATTAGTAACAAGAATTGTTAGGTTTTAGAGATGCAAACATAAAAACGACAAAAGCCTGGTCAAGGCACAATTCATAGATTAAGCAGACAATTCAAACAGATAATATCCTGTTCACCACTATGAACATGGTTTGAATAAGAAAGACACTCAGTACATTACATCCACATTTCTAAAGTCTGGAGCTCCAATGTACATGTAATCACATAAAATGTTAATATCTACAAATCATCAAGGAATATGTATTCAATTTTGCAATAATTGAAGAAGTCAGTATTTTAAAAAATAATAAAGTAGCTGGAGGCCACAATATCTGCTAGAGTAGAAGAAATACTTTTTTAAGAGAGAAGAAAAGCATTTTGTTTCAAAATATACAGAGATATCCAAGTCTTTAAAAATTATAATTAATAGGTTAACAGTATCTATGGGCAGAAGCAAATTGAGAAATTCACATTTTATATATATGTAAAGTGGTACTCCAATTTTCCAGTAGTCCGGAAGACAGGAATTACAGCAGTATAGATTACCCTATGGTAAGCAACTGTCTCTATTGTTGCAATGGATTGGAGGAAAAGTGCACTGTCTCATTTTGCTGGTGGGTATATATGAAAACTAATGATCTTTGTTGAAAGCAATCTGGCAGAATCTATCCAATTAAAAAAAATCATTTGCCTTACAATTTAGTAATTCTACTCCTGGAATCAAATACCACAAACATAGCAATATAAGAACACAGGGGCTAGAGAGATGGCTCAGCAGTTAAGATCATTCAGGGCTATCTCAAAGGACCTGAGCTCTCAGCACCTGCATCAGGTAACATAATTACACCTAACTCCAGCTCCATGGGATCCAATGCCTTCCTATGTCCTCTGTAGTTCCTTTACACACATGGCAATACGCACACACACACAGTTTTTAAGATCTATAAAAACATAAATATAACAATGTCTTCTCGCTCTGTTTTTGTTTATATGGCATGGCTCACGGTGATATGAAATCTAGGGGCAGAGATGAAAAGAATGGAAGGCTGGCACAGACACTTGTCATGAAGCATTTGTCTCGTTAAGAGCAGTTAGTTACCTCCAGCATCACACAAATAAGGAGATAAGAAAGAAAACATCAGGGGAATGGTCAAACAGTAATGTGTGCAGACCAGGGAGCTGTGTACAGTAGAAATTCCAAATGACCAGTGAGACTTTTCAAAAAACATTACTAAATGATAAAAACAGAAAGTCCATGTGATTCTTCCATGTTGGTTGGAGAGGAGTAAAATAAGTTCATATGGATTTAGGGAACGTGGAGTCACATAAAGAAAACATGGAATACAGAAAAGGTTACATACATGAGGGGATGGTGTGACCCAAACGACACGAGAAAAGAAAAAAATGGTAAAGTCAAAAGGAGAAAAAAGTTCTAAATTAAACACTATATTACTGTATTGATGCCTTCATGTACAGTATATGGGGAATAACGTAAAAAGAAACCTCACTGAACTGATAAAGGGAATATATTTACATAGATATAAAGATTTTAAAATTAGTAATTTTGATAGGAAATAACTTGAAATAAAGTAGAAATAATCACTATTTTTATAAATTCTAGCAATATGAAGGTATAAATACAATTTCTTCAGTAATTCCTTTGTTTGGTTATCTCTCTTCTTAGATTGGATGACTCTGTAAACAATTGTTAGGGGAAGTCACGGGAAAAGGACAAATGTACTCGGAAGACCTTCTTCCCTTCCCAAGGATAATCCTGTTCCATGGTGGAGGGCTCCTCCCTGTGAGTTCTCTGGACCACCAAACACAAATGGGATTAAAGATCAGAGCATCTACATGCCAAGTGGTTTTCTATAAACTGAGTTTCCTTAAAGCTTCAGAGCAGATTTTATATTTTATGCCTTGCATATCTTCAAATACTTCCTACCAATTATATAAGCCACAAGTAATTGCTGAGCAATTTTCTCCACTGTCAAAAAATTTGTTCCTGGGTACATATGCATATAGGCATAAATAACTATGTGATGTGTGATACTGAGATTGGAATGTTAAGAACCAGCATTTGCTTTATTCAGGCTAGCATGGTAAGTAGATTATATGATATATCGTGCCTTTGAAACAGCTAAACTTTGTAAATTTTTTACTATTTAGTAAATTCCAGCATCACGGAAAGGCACAATGTATTTGTCTGTTTCTAGCACATACATTCACAACTTACTCTTTTTGATTTCTCTTCTTCCTTCCTTTCTTATTTTTGAGACAGGATTTCATGCTAGCTTGAAACCCACTGTGAACCCCATGCTGGCCTCACACTCATGGCAATCATCCTGTCTTAGTCTCCCGAGTGCTGGGATTATGGCATAAAATTCTTACTTTGGTCAGTAAGAACCATCCATATTCTGGAACCAAGTTCCTCCCTGCCTTAAATGACTAAGCACTAACCCCACCATCACCACCATGGCGGCATTTTTCCTATCTTTATGCTACCTTGCGATAAAGCCCACCATCATAGCTTTGTCTGACTCTTCTACTGAGAGGCAGCCATTCTGTGTCCAGCCCCTCGCCCCCAGTAAATCTCTTGTGTGAGGTCTGTCTGTGTAGTGTGACTTTGTGGCATTCCTTGGCCCCTGACTGCTGAGGTACTCGCTCACTATGAAACTCTTAAACTCTTTCACACTATGGAGATTTTCAGCCAAATAATATGTAGCTGTGGAGTCGTGTGTGCTTGTAGTACAGACTGAGTAGTATGCTTGGCTTTTGTGAATCAGATGCCCACGGAATCTACACTGTAGCTCTCACCACCAAAATGGTCTCTAAATATTGTGAATTTTCCCCTTCTGACAGTAAGCTCAGGCTATTCTGGACCCCACCCTGTGTTTTTCATTGGCATCGTTAGAGGTATAAATATCGCGTTAGTCATTCCTTGAAAATTACATTAGCACTTAAATCACGGAAGGTTTTTGGAATTTGTTCTAAATTCCATCCCAAGCTCTGGGTAGGGACATGGCATCCCAAGTTACCCAAAAGTAGATAAGAGAGATTATTTATTATTTATTTTACTAGACAATGCGCCACCAACGCTTCTCGGTGCAGACACTGGCAGCTGCTGCCATGGCTTCTAGCGCGCATCATCATAGAGCCCCTGCCACGAGGCCTGCCCACTTTTCAACATTAGC
The DNA here is from genome assembly GCF_950005125.1 of Chionomys nivalis. NCBI lineage: Eukaryota > Metazoa > Chordata > Mammalia > Rodentia > Cricetidae > Chionomys > Chionomys nivalis. The sequence goes on from NC_080095.1 coordinate 75,269,689, forward strand.
AATCTGAAAAAAATCTAACATTTACTCTTCTCTCTCTTTCAGCCAGTGTCAAAGGCAAGCATGCTTTCCTGGAACTCTGCGTCTTCACTCTTTCTCTGAGACACCCTTTTCTGTGTGCCTGCTTGTCAGCTCCCACTACAAATTCTTCTGCATACCTTGTCCCGGAGGATAAGATTTGCATCTTGCCTGTCATTTGTTTTTCTCTTACTCTAACAAAGTTGGCCCAGCACAGAAGGACTAAGGGCCTAAAAACCTCAGACGGACTGAGAAACCTTTGGACAGGAAAGTTGACATGACTGCAAACACCTGTGGGAAATTCTGATCAGCTCAAGATACCAACCCCACTGCCACCCACCACTTTGAAGCTGCAGACGAACTGAAGAGAAGATGGACTTCTCAGCCCCAAAGGCTTCCCTTTTCTGCCCTGACCTCATGTGCCATGTGGGAACCGTCTCTACTCACTTGGGGAAACCAGTGTCCGTCAATTGCTCTGACGAAAGGACAGCTCGGATCCTGGAGAGGCTCGGTTGTCTCGGCTTATTTCATCACCTGGATCATTCCTATCCAGCAGGCACTTCCGTTCAAATCCATTTCGAAATCCTTTTATTAACAAGACTAAGAACCCCAACGGGGGACCTCAGTTTCCCCAGTGACACTCTGGTGTGTCACACTGTCCCATTTGGACATCTCTGTCTCACAGGACCTGGGTACCAGCTACACGGCCAGCTTTTTCACACCCCCAGCCCGCCAACCCGCTTTTCAATCTCGCTGGTCCCCAAAGACCACTCTGACCCTTGACACGCTCCACTTCTTTTCTCCCTGCAATGGACCTCCAGCAGAGTCACCTTCTGACCTGGTTTCCGGTCTGTGTTTCTGTTTACATGTCTTTGGCTACTTGAAATCGCTACTCTGCACACTCTATCGCTTAGCACGCTTTGCTCCATAGCTCTAAACCCCTCTTAGTTAGGTCTGTAATCTCTGGGTTTACTTTATTTCTTTCTCCCTGTCTACACACAAATTCCACCTGGGCAAACATTTGAGAATTTTGTGCACCACTGTCTTCCTAATTCCTAAAGTGGTGCCTGTTGGTATTTTCAGTGGATACTCAATAAATACATATTGAGGATGAATGAGTATGGATTCTGGTAGCAGTTCTCTTTTAAATACAGTAAGCAATTTGAGGTTGCTATTTCTCTCATTTTATTACAGCACAATATCTTCAATTGAAAAGGATTTAAGAAATCTTCAGACAACACAATCTTTCTGCAGATAAGAAACGTGAGACCTAGTGAAGCTAAACAGGCTGCCAACAGCGATAGACTGAAGTCTGTGAGACTCGAGCTTTCAGAGTGGTAATGATGGGGCACAGATTCTTCTTTGTAGGCGTTTTAGCCTAGCAACACTTTATTTGCAATTAAAGTTCCGAAAATGTAGGGATGGACCTAGGTTCAGGCACTGGGTATAAGTACCGAAATTACTGAAGAAAACTAACATGGTGTCTTAACGTTTGGGTAGGAAGTGTTAGGCAGCTCAATGGTTGGTTAATGCCGCTTGCTTGACAGAATCTAGAATCACTTGCAGGCCGGGCTTCTGCGCACGCCCATGACTGTGAGCGATTATCTTGACTACTTTAATCGATGAGGGAAGACTCACTTTAAATGTGGGTGGGAGCAGTCCCTGCGCAGGGAATTCTGGGTTGTTTGAAGGTGGACGAAGAGCACAGGCAATGCAGTAAGTGTCCTCTTCTAACTGCAGACCTGAGGCGGCCAGCGACTGTAAGCTCCTGCGGCCTCGATTTCCCTGCCGTGCTGTAGCAGACTGCAACTTGAACTGCTATAATGAAACTGTTCTCTTTTTTTAAATTTTATTTCTTTAGTTCATTCTTTGGGAATTTCATACAATATATTTTGATCATCTTCTTTCCTGTGCTCCAACTCCTTCCAAATCCTTCCCCTCACCCTATCCACCTAACTTCATGTTCTTTTTCTCTCTTAAAAAAGCAAAAACAATAACAAAAGAAAGAAAGAAAGAAAGAAAGAAAGAAAGAAAGAAAGAAAGAAAGAAAGAAAGAGAAAGAAAGAAAGATGACACCAGAAAACATGGCCCAGCTTGTGACTGGCTAACTAGGTCTGAGCACGGGACACAGTCTGCAGTGTGGTCAATGCGCCTAGCATCCCTCCATGGAAGTGCAATCACTCCCTCTCGAAGCAGCTACAATCCGTGAATACCTTCTTGGCTAGGTGTGCAACTTTGTGTCCACTTCCCCTTCTCTGAAGCTTTCTAATATATATACACACATACACATAGAATGAATTTAAATGGTCATAATATATATATATATATATATATATACATAGAATGAATTTAAATGGTCATAATAAAGTGGGGAAGAAAATATTCTAACCAGGCAACACGTGCTACCAAATACAACCCTGATATCAGGAATGGGTCCTATCTCCTTGTGTTATTAGTCAAAGGAGTTCCATAAAAACCTTGTTGCTGCTGCCAAAATATTTTATGTCAGCAATAGAAGGGGAAATTAAGAGAAGTCCTATAGCAGAAAATGTCTTGTACATGTGTGTGTCTGTACATGTGTGTGTACATGTGTGTGTAAGCTGTATGTATAGTTTCCATGTATTTACTCCTGTTCCATAGACTGTCTTTTCACTATGTTTGTTTCCTTTGTTATGAAGAAGCTATTTAGTCTAATGCTGTTCCTCTTGTACATCTTTTGGTTTTGAAGACTGAGATTTTAATATCATGTCCATATTGCCAGTAAAATCAGTGCCACAAGACTTCCTCCTTATTTCTCCTTAGTTTTTTTTCTCTTTTAGAGACATGGGGATTGCAAGACTTTAATATTCTTTTGAGTTAATTATTATGCATGGTACAACATAAGGGCCTGAATTCATTACTGTATTCTTGACATGTACATACCCCGGTTTTCCTAATGCCACGCTTTGCAGACACTGTCCTTTCCTAACTGAGCATTCTGAGCAATCTTTTCAAAGGTCAGGTTTTTTGTTTTGTTTTGCTTAGCTTCCAATCTCTTCTTAAAGTGTGATTTCTACTTTTCCCCAGATGATTTTTCTTCAGTCCTCGTGAACTTGGCTCTTTACACGGGCTTTGGTGGAGGTTGTCGGCAGCATCGACAAGTCTAAATCACCATGAGGCTGTTCCATCCTCCCAGGCTTCCCGAGATGGAGTGCTGACCACCCAGCTATGAGTGGCACAGCTCACACAGGAATGCAACTTGACATCGAGCTTGGGGAGCACGTAAGTGCAGAAGACACTTGCTTCAGAGATATCCCTGATGGCACTGGCCTCTACAATGTTCTTCGTGATGAAATTTTTAATGACCTTGTCCATGAGCACACACAGGGCACAGTTCATACAGCAAACTAAGTGGACATGACAGAGACCCTGTGGGTGTGACCATTGTTTCTTCTTGTTGGGGTCGTATTGGAGCCAAGACACAAAAGAGTCAAAGGGCAGTTCTGCGTATAGATTTGTCTCCAGGGCATGTCATTTCCTGTTAAGTCCCTATATGTCTATCATTATATCCACACCATACTCCTCTTTTATTGTAGTTTGACTCTTACTGGGTACAAAGTTATCCCCCGTTAGCAGTGTGCTGTGTACCAGTGGCCAATGAAGGGCATGCAAATCTTCACCTCCAAACCTCCAAAACGTCTTTGGTTAAACAGCTATTGGTCATAAAAAATGAGTCCAAGAGAAGTCTGTATTCCCTCTGAAGCACCAGAAACACATAATTACATAATCTCCGACTCTTCTGATTGGATACCCATTCTAACAAAAGCAGTTCTGTTTCACCCTTATCAAAAACCATTCCACTTAGATAATAAATGCTTATAATTATATTCTCTCCATGATTGCAAAATACCATGTTGATTAGATGAAACAGGCTTGCCATGGAAACCTCTATATTCACTAAAACCCTATGCTGCCAATTACTACCTCACTCCACTGTTATTCATTTAGACACAAGCCTTGTAGTCATGTGTCTATACCAACAGGCTTTCTCTGCTACAAATGATTAGAATGCATAAAAGGACAACAAGTTTTAGGATCTGCTAGTTCTCAAATTAACACATGACTCCATTGTGATATGTGTTCTATCCACATAATGCTATCAGTCTCTGCACCTCTGTCAACCTGTGATGACCATGGAGACCAACAGGATAAGACATCCAGATAAGAAAAATTTAATGTGGCCTTATAATAAAAATGGTATTTGTTCAT